>NC_088101.1:12627205-13828889 GCF_036370855.1 Dromaius novaehollandiae | reverse complement strand
GAATTTCCACTCATTTCATTGTGCCATGGCATTGCCTGTACTTCGCTAATGTTGCTTCGAAATAGGAGGACATAAGCAAAATGTCTTTCCACAGAACTCTCTGGCCATGACAGAAGTGTATTTTTTCATTTAAGATTACATGCCTAAACTGCTCCCTCACGCACAGACTAAATAGTTATGCGTGTGGATAATGTAATGTAGTCCCAATTTGTATAGCTGTACTGTATGCTAGCTTTTCCTAGAATTAGAAGGCTCCCACTCTAGACTTAGGTGCTCATGCCTTAACCTTTGCTGTGGAAACTAGAATAATAAATAATGCACACTCCTCAGATGTGTGACAGAGTGATCCTTCACATCCACTTCAACCTGTCTTTATAAAAGAGTAACATTGGCATTTTGAGGTGAAACAGGACATAGAAGCTCATGCTTTTGGAAAGGCTTAACAGGGAGTTCTCCCTTGAACAGGTCATTTTCTACTGCCCTGCAGTCATATTGCCACACGCTGTGATCTCACAGGCTTAAGACATAACGTCATCTAAGTTATGTTTAGGGAAAACATTCCTTAATGTTTTTCAGGAAAAACATTGATGAAGAAACTGGTGTAGGGAAGACAGAAGGATTCTTTGGAGATTAATATTTAAACCAATACTAATCCACCCCTGCCCACATTATTGGAGATGTTTTGCACAGTATGTCGGGGGTAAGTTCAAAATAAAGAAGCCTGATTGTCAGCCTAATATTTTGACATATGGCTCAGTTGGTGAGTAGGTTAAGTAGCTACTTAAGCATGAGCTTAACTTGATTTCAGTGGTAAATATGATCAGGCATAAGTGTAACTACAGAGAAGACTGGAGATAACATAACGTGCTCTTTCTGATATTTCTTGAATATAAAAGTTGTTCTTCAGGGTAAATTAAAATGTTTGCATGGAAATAAATTGTCTCACAGAGAAGAGAATGTTAAACTGTTAAACACTTGTTTGCTCTGCAACGGTTACTCTAGTGCATTCCTCCTCCCTTCCTCTCTGATTAAGGGTATAGAACAAGGGTGGCATTGCTCAACAGTTGGTGGTAAGTGCTGAATTTTAATGATGACCATTGTAGTAATCACAGTGTTATCATGTTAGATTAAATTTATGGTTGCTCTTGCATTAAGGGTGTTATTTTCTTTCTTCTTTTGCATAACGTACCTCAGCACTGTTGCTTTATTTGGAGGAAGAACTGTATATTGTCTGCTGTTTCTCGTTTGCAAAAACGTTACCTTTTACCCACTAAACATAAAGTATGATTAAATAATTATATTGAGAAATTAAATATGCAGTAAATCTTCATGGGCAGTTTCAATCTTGTACTTGTCACTTAAAACGTAAAAGTATACTTTTCCCTAAGTCTGCTCAGGGAAAAAAAGAAATGCTGAAAAATTGGCATTAAGGCATTCAGCAAAAAAGTACCACTGTGCGCTCAAAGTCATGGCTTCCTTGAATTTGTTTTTGGTGTTGTTAATATTGAATATCAAAATAAGCAAATAAATAAGTACTGTTAAAATCCATTGCAAATGCAAAAATGATGCTGCTTGTTAAACAGAGATGGCATGGTTGTGCTGCATGGTGAGAAGAAAACGAGAGCGAGATATCTTTGAAGTCTTAACAAATAACTCAAACTTACCCTTCCTTCTCCATCCCCAGAAAGTTTCATTAACTTTTGATATCATTAGTAACCTGATTAACACATTGATTTCAATGGCTTTTTGTTTGTACTAAAATTAGAAACAACAGTCTCATTGCATGAAAACAGTATTGTCACTAAAAAATAATTAGTCTCTTTTAAAGTCCCCAATAGCTGTGGTTGAATAGAAAGAGAGCCATTGCTCTGTCTAGCTTTTGAGGACAGAACACACAGAGCCTATGGCAAGGCAGTAGGAAAACATGACCTTGACTGAGCAGCATGACCCTGCCAGCATGTAGGCCCTTCATCTCCGGTGCAAAATGTTGACATTTGAGTCAAAGTACATTTTCATGATTGTAAAAAATACCTATTTTTTAATTTAAGCGAGTAAATCTTCTGTTTAACTTTTCAAAAGAGACGTGCAGTGGGAAAGCGATGTTAATTTTACAATAGATATTCCAGTGCCAGGAAACTGGGAAGGAAGAACTCGTGATAATTAAGCGCAAATAAAATAGGCCTATTAGCACCTAAAAAAAAAAAAAAAAGTAGTTTATAAAAAGTCAAGAAGGTCCTCTGCAAACTCTGTACTTTTGTAAAGCTGCTTACGTGACAAAAGGAAGAAAGTCCTTTGGCATCTCTGGTCCAGAGACTGGCAGGTGGCCCTAAGTCTTTGAGGTTTGGCTGTCTGCAGGTCGAAGTGCCACGTTAAATGGGACGGAGCACCGAGGGAAGGGCCACCCGCTGATCCAGGGTGAGAGCTCAGGGAAGCCCCAAGCCAGCTGGCAAGGGGGCTGGGAGCAGAGAGCAGGGCTAGGATATGCCACAATGCATGTGAGTAAATTGGGAACTCTCAGTCTAAATGGGTGTTTTATAGCTTCAGCTCCGAACTGGCTTACCAGCTCCGTTATTCATGCTGAAGGGCAATTTTAGACATCCAAAAAAGGGGAAGGGGGACCATCACTACTTACTTGAGAACATGATGGGACAAATGGTTGCCTGCAACATTCCTGTTGCAAAAGGGAAGGCAAAAAGCTGTTACTGTGTGGTTCTGAGATGCAAGCGTGTCGTTTAACAGTTAGACTTCATCATAGCTTGAAGCACTTTCCTATTTCCTTTTTAGACACAAACAGGATGCCTTGCATACGTGCTGTAAAATACGCATGGCTAAAAATGCCTAAAAATCAGCAGCGTAAGATGTACTACACTAACCAGGGCAGTGATACTGGCATTCTTCCCAGTCTGACCGATTTTTTTGTTAGCTGAGTGGAGGTTAAAACACAACAATATTCTTTCTTTAGCAATAAAGTAAGCTTAAAGAGAACCAGAGTTTTTTATTTGTTTTTCATTCTGCTTTTTCAGCATGAAGGAAATGATGAGATTTTTAAGTTTCCTTAGCGTAAGAAATTGCTCTCCCAGGTATTGCATCGAAGAGCCATTCATTTCTACTTAAACCTTTTGCTATGTGCGTGTTTGAGAAGAATGCAACAGCTGTATTTTGCTTTCACCTGTCCGGCCAGGTCATCAGTGGTAGCTGAATAAATACCTGATTTATTTAAATTGTCTCATCCCTGCTCAGGTATATGCAGTGCCTTCTGGCCATAAAGCGTGTATAGAACTGGACAAAGCTCTGAAGGTTTAAAAATCGTACTGCTAAACCTGCTTGCCTGATGGGCAAGTTCTTTGCTAGGCAAGGCAGAAATTTAGACTGAATAGGAAATGAGCTTCAGAGTGACTTGTCTCCTCCCTGCTGTGGACAAGCAACTTAGTTTGCCAAGTCACTGTGCCAAGTATTAAGCATTCGTTTCTTTTTGTAAAGGTCATATATCCCTTTAACCAAAGAGGAATTGCACAACCCAAGAACAGGACAGTTAAATGTTAAATATTTCTTAATGACTTCTAGCATTTTCTTTTGGAAGGGCACATGATACATGGCAAGAAGGCTTCCTAGCAATACTAATAAAAGCCTTCAGTACAAGGTGTTTTTAAAACCAGCAAGCAGTTGTTTTTCAGTAAGCGCCATTAGCGTGAGTTTTAGTGGAGCAGAGTCACATATGGAAGATTTTAAGCCAATTTCTAGCATATGTTTTTTGTGTAATATCAGCTGATGATCTTTATGATTCGTGTCTTGTACATTTTTTTTCCGTCCTTCCTTGTCTCAATTCTGTATCTCAGAGCATGTAATTAGGTATCCACAGGTTTAAAACCCTTTGCACAGAATTCTCATTTCTCTCCATGAACTAAATTGTGCTCGTGTGTGAAATAAATACAACTCTTTATTATCTTACAAAGTTAATACTAAATTATTTCATAAAATATTTTCATCAAAATAGAATCCTAGTGTGCTAAGGATTGCAGGACGGCTCAGTGGCCTAACATCTGAGGAAAACTAAATTATTGTGGAGCAGCTGGTTTAAATGTGGTCGTAATTTACACAACTCTCATATTTTCCAGCCTGCACAGATGAGTTCACTGAGGTGCATGTAGTTAGGGAAAGATGTTAGGGGTTCTTTGTTGTTAATGATTAGGAAAGAATGGAGTAACCTGCTTGGTTAACCTGCTTTGTTCTGCTAAAGTTAAAAGATTTTATAGTTTTCTCAAAAGATTGGATTTTGTGCTTAGTTAGCTGGGAGCTCTTCATCACAGATGCAGCTATGTATCAGCTGCATGTGTGAATTTATAAAACACTATTAGATAAGACATATTATGCACAGGTACAATTTTTATCGATCACATGAAATTTTGAAACTCAGTGAACTAAATGAAATTAGTATCCGGTTTCATTTTGTTTTCTCTAAGGTTTCTGTTTCCCCGCTCCCAGTTCCCAGCTAATATTCTTAAAATACTTAGTGTTCATGAGTTACTTTGTATGGGTAGATAAGGCCTTTTGTACAGATATAACATTTTCTTAATCCAACTTGTGGAGCAGTGATCATACTTGCTGTAGAAGGAGCATGAATATAAGACAGTTGTTTGGGCTTTTACAGTATCATTGTGTTTTCTGTAACTTGGAAGTTCAGTGAAACCCCGAGGTAAGGAAGATTTTTTTTTTATTATAGGAAAGATGCTTGCTGTAGATTCGACAACTAACACTTCTATACAGAGGAGCATTTTATGTTATTTGAAGTTGCATTGATGCACAGAAATCTTGATAGCACTGTGGACTTCTTTCCACATGGGGTTTATTTTTCACTTTTTCTGTGTGCCATTGGGACTTGCTTGCATTCGGGTTACAAGTAATGCTATTACATAATGAACAGAACATAGCAAACAAGGTTACCAGTAGCTTTGTGAGTTTAAAGTAGTTTCCTTATTGCTTTTTTTAAAAAAAGAATATTCTGCAAATGAGAATAAAAGAGAAAAACTTGCAGGCACTAAGACTAAACTAAGAAACTGTGTATGCCATCAAGGGGCGCCTGTACCTGAGAAAGTGTCTTACCTGGGTGTTTGTTGGAGGGCGGCTTCTGGAAAGCAGCAGTAATGGGCACTTGCATGTTTCTCTCCACTTTTCTAAGCTGTCTCAGAGCAGTAATTGCTTCCCACAACAACCCTAAGGGTTGCATACCTTGCTGCAGGCAACAGCTTTTAACCAGCTTTGCAAAGCACGCTCAGTGTGCTTCTTTGCACGCTGCTCCATCAGCGTGAGCCAGCTGCGAGCATGGGAGGAGGGCTGCTGCGGCACTGCTGCAGCACTCCTTCCTCCCGCCGCCTCACTTGTGCAGCAACGTCCACGACGACTTGCTCGAGCAGCTCAAGACTGACTTGTGGAAGTGGCAGCAAAGTTCCCAGTGGCAGCTATACTTGTGGTCTGTTTAGGGAGCTGCTGAAAACTGCACTGTCACTGTTGCATTACAAAGGAGTTTCAAGTTTTGGCAGACCGCACTGATTTCAGAAGCAGTTTCTCTTCCTTCCGGTGTGGTATTTTGTGTTACCCTTGAATCTGTATTTCAGGCTTCCAGTGGGCCTGAAAATATACCTGCAGTCACAGTGAATGGGAAGTGTTTTACATAGATGTCACTTGTCATCCATACACATATCTGTGCACTGTAGCGAGGAGTCAAAATGATGCAGGAATAACACTTGCGATTTCCCTGATGTGCTCATTTGGTTCTAGTCCGTTTCTCTCTACCAGAGAGAAGTCTTTCTTCTTCCCTACATCTTCCCTCCCCCTTTTCTCCCAATTTATAGATAAATTTGGCATTCATATTTGTGGATCTTGTGCAAAATTGGCTGGATTCAAAGTAAGCCACAGTAAAATCTGCCTCTGGCTATACTCACTATAAGAGCACAGAGTTTTCCTGGCCTTGGGCCAGTTTCAGCTTGTCTTGCTTAGACAGCTTCCTTTTGACTCCAGTGGAAGCTGCAAAATATGTATGACTGAGTATTTGATCTCCTAGCTACTAAACACACAATGGCATTCCTTTTGCATTTATTCTGTATTTAGAAAAGCTGTATTGCTTGCATTCTGTATTTAGTAAAGTAATCAATTATTTTAAATTCAAAAGAGTAATGGATTCAGGCTGAATTTTGAAAAAGAATTCCAAGTTTGATCTAGTTCAGATCCCTGTTGAAGTTTGTCAGTGTTTCATGGCAATCAGAGCTCCCAAATGATTCGAGTATGAAGCGGATTTGGGCTTACCTATAGTGTCCTTGATAAATCTCTCATCCTCTGTACAAACTTAAGAATGATCAGTGCCTTCACATCGTGTCAATTCCCCTTTGACCTGTCTAACAAAATCAGAAGCTGAATATCTGTGGTAAATTGCACTGCTGAGCACTGGTAGAGACTTTTGAATGGTGGGAAAACAGTAGGGAAATGCTTCATTTCCAGTGCATGTGAAATGTTATCCTTTCTGCTTCTGCTTAAGATAATTCATGCAGCTTCCCATCTTTTTTTCTGCCTTTCTCCCAAAGTTACTGCACTCTTTGACAGGCCCAATTAAAGTCCTCTGGGGACAAATTGATTTCAGTGGCATTTCCTATGGGCTTGGAGGAAGGCAA
Organism: Dromaius novaehollandiae; assembly: GCF_036370855.1. Classification (NCBI taxonomy): domain Eukaryota; kingdom Metazoa; phylum Chordata; class Aves; order Casuariiformes; family Dromaiidae; genus Dromaius; species Dromaius novaehollandiae. Next base: position 13,822,227 of record NC_088101.1, on the reverse strand, counting down.
GTTCCCTGCTCTGAAGAACTACAAGGCCTGAATGCCCTGCAAGTGCAACCATTTACTTGAGTGGAATGACTGATGAAGTTTGTGTTGGAATCCCTTTTTAGCAGAGGGGTTTAAATTGACTGAAACAATCGGTTCAACCACACCTTTAAACTTTAGCACCCCAACAACTCATTCTTATCCTTATGCCAACACAAACTGCATGGTGAACTGGATCAGGGAATTGATCTCTGGGCAAACTGACCTGGCCACATGCAAAATAGTTATTTTTCAGCCAGGTCGGTTCACTGAAACACCTGTTAGAGGAGCTCCGTGCCAACCAAATGCACCCCCTGATCTCAAGCCTTGGGGGGAAATGCTTCCTCAAGTCCGTGAGAAACACACTTTTCTCTTCAGATACACTCAGTTTTATACAGACTTCACTCATCACTGTCAGACCTGCGTTTCTGTTGTTTTGTCTCTGTAGTTTGGCTGGGTTTCAGCGTAGTCAAATCAGCTTTCAACCAGGACAATAAAACTCAGACATGGAATTCTCAGCTGCGTGCATATGCACATAGCTACTTCTTTTTGGTCTCTCAAAATGTCATTTGTTTTTTCTTCACTTTCACTTTTATGGGCAGGTTGTTAATTCTGGAACAACAGACAGCAAAAGGCCCTTGTGGTTCTGCTGGCAGAAATGTGATATTGTTGCTATGGGAATAGTCTCTGAACTGCTACAGAGCTGGAGTGACTCCTGACTGTCTAGCAGTGGATCTGTTCTACATTTGTGAACGTTGAAAAATGAGTTGGATTCCCAGGATTTAAGGAATGCAATTTAAAGCTCTCTTCCATGATTTTCAGTACAAGCATAAGACAAAATAGGCTTAAATACTACTTCTCTGATAGACATATCGTTTCACTTTTATTATCTCTGCTTTTTAAGAGTGAATATCTTGCTATAACTGAACTGCAAATGCAAGTCAGAACTGTACACTAACCTTAAAAAATATGTTTTGTTTTTAGTTCCCAAGAAGATGAGCGGCCTATGTCACCCTTCTACTTGAGGTATTTACTCATTTGTTTTAATTTGTTTCTCCACGTGGGGTTGACTTGTTATTAGAATTAACTGGAGGGGATGATGCCAGAAAGTCTGAACAGACTGTAATCAAATGGAAGATTACTGTTACCTTCATAATCATTGCTCAGCTGGTGGGATGAATGAGTCTTCAGAGATACAGAAAGATTTCAACAAGGAGTTTGTGTCTAGAAACAAGGCTCAGGGTTTAATGCTAGTCTTGTAAATTCTTAATTAGAGGATGGACTTTCTTTTTCTCTTTTCTTCAGTTCATTATGTAGTTTAGATGCTCATCGTAAGTAGCTTATAATCTGTGGGCACAAGAGAGATTTTTGCCACAAGCTTTGAGGAACTGGCAGCGTGTGCTGTTCAGAGAAAAGCGAGGAACCAGATGGTGAGTCAGCAGCCCAACAGCAACTGCTCTCCTGCTGCAGCCGAGCCAACGCAGAAAAGCAGGAGAATGCCTCAGTCCACAGTATGCTTGCCTGCCCAGAGGGAATGGCAGTCTGGCTGCATTTGAACAAATTGTGTTTCTTGTTTTGCCAATTGGAAGGCCAAAGTCACTGCTTTTAAAACTGGCCTAATTCTGTTGACTTCAGTGGAAGTTTGCTCTGCTTGCTTCAGTAGCAGGCTTCATTCCAGTGCTTTCATTTATACTTAGTAGAAGAGCGGTAGCCAGGGCAATTAATAGTGAAAGGATGCAGAGGAGGGAGGGCTAAATACTATAATTGAGTTTTTGATCTCTCCAGAGTTTAAAGAAATTAAAAGAAATCCCTATGGTCCTTTTTGTGAGAGCAGTGATATTTGGAACTCTTACAGTGTTCACCTGTATTTGTTAGTTCTCTTGCATATATTCCTATTTATCCCTGTAGGTCTTTTTTTTTTTTTTCTCCTTACAAAATTTTCCTGACAAAGACTTCAGAAAGTATGCATTTCATACATGCTGTTAATATGGAAACTTCCATTAAGACTGTGCAGAAATGTGCATCTGTGAACTGTTTATGGACCAGCCTGGTTGCATGGTCTTGTCCACCTTCCTGTTGATGCAGTGTATTTGTGCAGATGTTGCTTAATCTGTGCTTCAGAAACTGCAAGCTGTCCAAGGAGATTCCATCTTTACCTTTGGGCGATTATTATATTGCTGCAGAGATTCCACTGTCACAAGTTTTTCCCAACCTAAATCCTCATCCTATATCTTTCCACTGAAAATAATCCCCCTCTTTCTTTTTCTTGCAGATAATTGTAAGCTTCCGTTAGATTTCTGTCTTGTCTTTTGATTAAAACTGTCTCTCCAAGCTCTCTGTCAGAATTACTGGTTGATTGCTTTCTGCTTTCAATTTTATGTATGTTTTTGTATGATCCTTTTCCCTTTCGTGGTTTCCTTTTTTTGCATTTTTCCATGCCGACTCTTATAGCTGTTCTGTCTATACCCAAACTGGTGTTTGAAATGTCTTCAGATTTTACTGGTGTGCTGCTAGTAACTTTTTCAGTTCATCAACAGAAGATCAACGTCTCAAATGCCAGTAATAATCTCATTTATTCTACATCACACATACATCTCACTGCATTGACATTGATGTATTTTACACAAAAAGAATGGTTTCTTGGAGCCATTAGTATAACGATCATTAAAAATAGAAGCTCATCCTTTAAAGAGAATGAATGCTAATGCTTACAATAGTGGATCACTTTGGGGAGTGCAAAAGAACAGAACTGACTTTCTAGGCTTTAATTTTTCAATAGGGCTGCATTAAACATAAAGATATGAATGCTTTCCTGATGTGGGACTGTGCTGAGGCCTGATACATCCCTAGAGCACAAATGAATCCAGGTCTGTGTTGAACTGGAAAAATGATCCAGAAGGGGATCTGCTCAGCTGGCCACATCAGGATTGGCTTGGAGTTAGGGAGCAAGGTGTGGAGTTGGGGAAACTGGTTGCAAAACCAGGAAATTTCTGAGAGGGAGGGGACACGTTAGGAAACTTTAACTAGAGGTGTGGCCATAATAGGACGATGAAGGAGGATGAATGCACCCATTGGAACGAAGGGATGGCCTTCTGTGGGAATGTGTCTTGCAAATAGGACGGGAACAGCTGAGAATAAACACATATCTGGGAAGTGAAGAAATGGCTAATATGAGCAGAGAGGGAGCAGCACACCTTGTGACATAAGGCTTCATGCCAAGCTTGTGTCTTTTGTAACATTGCTGAGACACAATTGCTTGCAAATAAAACTAACAGCTTGTAAGTCTTGCTGCTATTTATCACACATCAGAAGTGTGTACTTTTGAGGTTGGTTGCCAAGTGAAGTTAATTTGGCAAGAGAGCTAGTGCTGGCTGGGCGATTCGTGGTGCTTCAACAACTGAGAACTCTAGTGTGTGGCACATATTTTCTGTGCAACTTTGAACATTTTTATTGTTGCCCCAGAGTACTACATGACATATATAGGTATCGCATTTCACACTGTGGAAAAGGAAAGGGGGGCCCCTTTGAATGTCCATTTTCACTAATGACTAAATCTAGTTGTATTGCTGCCAGCCACGCTTACATAGTCTGAATACTATTCAAGTAATATCGCGAGTGAATCATGAATGTATATGTACAGAGGGGTAGGTTGCTGCTGCATTTATACAGTACTTTCACATAGACAATTATGCGATATGCTAATTAGATGGAAACAAGAGCTGTTTAGCTTCCAAACTCTGCTAATGCTTGGCTTTTGCCAGTCTGAAGGAACATTGTGTCTGTCCATAGACCAGCTTTGTCAGCATCAAACCAGAGGCTTGGTTCTTTAGTAGTGTACCATAGCAGCTAGGAATGGTGATGTTTCCCTTGATTTTATTTTCAGCAATAAGGCAAATGCTTGAAGTGTTAACTTGAAATCAGAACTGTTAGAAACCCACTGATATACTAGTTTTTAAAATTGCACTGATTTAGGGTGGCGCTGCCATTGTTTTAAGAAATTGAGGAAGGTATCACCAAGTATAGAAATAATCACCACTGTTGCTCTGTAAGGAAGTAAGCACTAATTAAAGACATGAGGGTAAGTGGAAAATGCACAATAGGTTTGTCAAGAGAGATGATACCAGTACAACCAAATATTTTTAATCAGATTTTCAAGAGAGAGGAAGAACAGGAGTATACCTGATCTGTCCGATTTTGGCAAAATGTTTCATGTGATGCCCTCTGTAGATTTGGAATTCCAGTGGTGTAAATGGAGATTAGTGCAAGAGCTTAAAGATGGATAAAGAAGGGGTGAGATCCTATAGGAAAGGAAGGAGATTGCTGGTGAAGCTCCTTAAGGATCAAGGCCTTTTTTCATTCCCCCCCCCCCCCTTAAAAGCCATTGGCATAAAAAGCACAACTGTGCTCATGAATTTGGCTTATAGCATAAATTTAGGAGACCCTACATATACCAGGGGGATGGGGGTGTCCTCTGGGAGAAACTATATGACTGTGGGGTACAATAAGAAATAAGACGAGATATAATAACATAGGCAACAAAGTCCTACATCTCAGGAGTAATAATGAAAAGCTCCGACATGAAAGGGGAATTCCCCTTCTGGAGATGCTGGGGAAGAGAAGGACATAGCCATAACTTGTTTATAAGGGGATGGAAATGAGGCTGGGGGATGTAAATATCCAAGGTGAAGTAACTGTGTGACAGAGGACATGTAAAGCAAATTATTTTCAGTAGACAAAGGGGAAGAAGTATGGATGCTCTTGTACAAGGCCCAGATGAGGCCTCACACAGTTTCAGTAGCTCATGTTCAAATGGCACTGGGTGCAAAGCAGGTTTGCAAAGATGATTGGAGAAGTAGGCAGATCTCTTAGAAGAGGGGGAAAAGCAGTCAGAAGTCTTATTTAGCATAAGAAATGGAGCAGGGTACATGTATTTACCCTGGGTGTTGAGACAGAGGGAAACAATTGTTTATGTTAAATAACAATATTGGTGTGAGGAAAAAATGGATACCAACAGGCTATCAATAAATTTAGGCAGAACGTTAGAAAGTTTGTAGCTGGAGCCTTCTTTTGTTAGGAGTTGTGAGGATGAGATGGGCTTGATCAGTTAGTGAAAAGGTTTTCTGTGATATTTGCTTGGTTTGAATCCTGTCACATGCTGCTGACTAGGGTTATCCTTCCCCATTCTGTATTCCTTGGAAGACAATTTATTTACTCAGCTGTGCTCAGTACCAGGCAAGGAGATTTCTGCACTGTTAAAAGAAGAGGGAAACCTTACTGGATGATTGATTGTTCTAGAGAGCCATGCCTGAAGGGCATTTATGTTCCAAAACCTTTGAAAATGAAAGGCATTAGGACAAGAGAGGTGAGATTGTTATATAAGGAGCAATCCTACAGATTTCTTAATTATGTAAGTAGGAATGTGAGTGCTAGCCATATTGAGTAATCTGGTTTCAGGTAATTAAGTAGCATCTGGCAAAGTCAGTTCCCTGTTAGCACACTTCTCCTCAACGTGTGCAATGAGTTTTCAGAAGATGGGGAATCTACAGGCATGCTTGGTGCGGAGTACCTGCTTTAGATTTGACAGTGGTCACATAGACAGTTTCAGAGGAGTTTCCTAATGAGTAGACCCTGGGATAAACCAGAATGATACTAAAGGGGAAGAAAAGCAACAGCTTTGTAGTGTGGAGCCTCCTTGTTAATATGCAGAGCATTAAACTGACATTGAGATGAGAGCCGTCATCACAAGCAGTGCCAAAAGCTGCATAAGATACCCCTGAGTGCAGGGCAAGGTCTGCACTGGACAGTTTCGCTTGTTTTAGTACTTCTTTCCTCTGTAAATCCTGATATCCTGTTGGCAGTATTTAACACAGCTGACTCTGTTTCCCCATTTAGCAGTTGTTACATGAGATGACTTCTCTATATAATGCAAGTCAGGCATTCTTAGCCTGTAGTACGTTGAGTAAGAGATTTTACTGTATTTGTTCTTATGTCTGTTTTCTGGAGAGATTGAAAAATCTAGTCAAAGCTTACTGCCTGCTTAGAAAGATGCTCGGCTGCCTTCCCGTTGAGTACTTCCTTGCCAGTGAGACATGGAATAAGAGCTACTAAGGTTCATAGGATGTTGGGCCCTTTTAAAACATGTGTTGCATGTTTTTTGTGCTTTGTTATATCAGCACCGGCTGAAAAGAGAAGGAAGGCTGTTTAGGTGCCCCTATTTTTCCTGCCTGGCTACAGTGCAGATCTTGGGCCAAGATCTTGGCCTGGTCATTTGGGACAGTTGTGGGAAATCTGGAACCTCGATTCCATACCATTAATTAGTAGGCTTGTCTCACTAAGCACCTTTTATCAGCGGAGGAAGGCAGTCAGTTCCAGTTCAAATCACGAGCTTAATTTGGAGGCTCTGAATGGCCCCCAAAGGAACATTTCAACTGCCAGTAGAGGAGCCTGCGGAGAGACAACCGCCTAAATTCACAGAGCTAAATTGATTGATAGGTGTGAACCCCCTCCAGGCCGGTCTCTGCTTCAAACAGTAGGTGTCAGTGTGCGCTCATCATAAAAGGTGATCGCAGTACAAGAAAGAATGGCAGGGATGCAGAAGAAAAACAAGACAATTAATGGTATTAATTTTCTGATAATAAGGTAGTGTCAAACATAATGTACTACATTTGAAGGAAGGTTAAATGGATGATTTGAGCTTGTGAAAGTGTAAAACTACTGAGAAAACATTGAAAGTGTGTCTGCTGTGTGATGGGACATCCCAGTAACTTAGAGCACATTTCTCTATTTTTAACCCATTATTTTCACATTTTATATGTAGACATAATCCTTCTCCTTGTGGAATGTGTGTTGGGTTAAATAGTTTTCTTAAAATAGAGCCCATACAAATCAGCAACTTTGGATGTCACAGACTGTAAAGGAGCAAGTCTGATGGAACAGTAGTAGAGGATGAGCAGTTTTTAGACTATTTCAGTACCTATGGAAGAAGGATTTCTTGGGTCAAGTGTTGGAATCGTATATTAACAGGGCTTTAGAAACTTCCTGTTTAAAATATAAAAGCTATTTAAACAAATATTCTCTGCATTGCTGGGATGACAAGATGTTAAAAGTTTTGCATATATTGTCGTTTTCTTACTGGAGTGCTTGGCCTTTCTGAAAACAAGAACAGAAAAAAGCCTTTTGCTTCCTGCATAAAGCAGATGGATTACAAATAAATTTCAGCAATGAGTGGCCTTCGCTCCAAACTGGAAGTATAGTTTATGGTTTAGGCTGTTAATTATGGCTGATGACAGTGTATCACCTGAATTTATTCAGCGACTTCCTAGATGAAACCCCAATGCGGGAAAACTATCATATACCAGTCAGCCGGTTTGTTCTGCTTGATTCTTATTATGGCCTTTTAATACCAAGATGCTCATACAATTTGCTCAATAGGGCCTGAGTAGAAAAAGAGGAGAGCGGTTTGATATCCAACTGCTCATTGTTTAGTTTCTATAACAAGATACCCCGTACAGTGCAGGAAGAGTACAGGTATTGCATGACAGTTCTCAGTCAGATGCATACCTTTAAGCTCACAAGTTACTAATGGAGGCAAGGGGGGATTAATGTGCTTAATGCTGATAGAAAATATCACCTTCACATGCTTGAGGCTGAAAGGGAATGCAAGAAGAAGCCATGAAGTAAGAGTTTACCTTATACATGACAACATTATCCAGAGCTGATAGGGCACCTCTGGAAGAGTGTGAGAGGTGCAAAAGACTTGAGTAAACAAGGTTAGAAAACACTGCGAAGTGCTAGAGATCAAACTTCCCAAAAGGAAATGCATGAGGGTCATAAGAAGCCAGTTCAAAAGTGTGTGGCGCTTAAAACAGCTATGTGCCCTGATCCAGATTTTGTGTCTTGCTCTCTGCAAGCGTAAGTCCCCTGCGCTGGAAAACTTTCCTGCTGCTGCCTGTTTTAAGTAGAAGAAAGAGAACCTTTAATTTATATTAGAAAGTTTTCTTTATATTAGAAAGTATTTCTCAGTGTGTTCTGCAGCAGCTGCGTAATTTAATAAAAATAATCTGGCTGTGGAAATAATTGACCGTACATATCAGTGAATCGAGCACCCAGGAGGAGAAAATAATTAACGGAAGCAGAACATGAGCTTTCATCGGGCAGATGATTTAATAAACAAAGTTGCCATTCTGAGGCAGCTCACTGCACTGTAGGGCATGACAGCGAGGGCTCTTCTGGGCCCCGCTTGCCCTTGTGTGCTTTGGGCAGCATGACCCTGACGATGGAGCGACTTTTGCCAACCAAGAGCTCTGGAAAACCCCTCAGAAAGCTTCACCTATGTCCGGTTGGTGTTATAGGCCGTAAAATCCTGACAGAGCTGTGCCTTTTCCTGAGTTTGCTAATACACTCAAACACCTCCTGCTCCATTCCCAGGCAGGCTGGACTTGTAAAGCTATTGTACCAGGAGGTGGTTGGGTTTGGGGTTTTTTTTTCTTTTTTTTTAGTGAGCTTCCTGAATGTGCAAAAGGTCAATGCAGAGTACATTTTAGTCTTCAAAGTTAAATAGTGTGAAAAGCCAATTATTGTGGAATTAAAAGAAATTTAGTATATCTGGAAAACCTCTGCTTCAGAATTGAGAGAGGGCTAATAAAGAGCATTAAAATTTCACAGGACTAAGAATAAAGTAAATCCTATTTGTCTTATATGGTCGTGTTCAGTATATAAGGAAGCAGTATCTAGAAGAGAAGAAAGCAGTGTTAAAACTTCTGTTGTCATCGATTCAGCTGGCATGTAGCTGTGTGCACACATTTTTCTTATTTATTGGTAGTTTCAAAATCACTATATTATTAGCTATCTGACAAAATCTATATTGTTTGAGTAGGACTTTTATAGATACCACAAAGTAATTGTTAAAATTATATGTGACATTATGAGTTAGCAAGGTTAATGGGTTAAAACAGAGCTGGTGTTAGAAAAGCACAGTGTTAAGTGAGAATTAGACAATTACAGAAGGTATTTGGGCATTATGAAAATATTCGGCATTTTATTTAGTTATTTTTGCAGCTTTATCTTTTATTTCCTCTTTTTACTACTTATTGCGTAAAAGAAACTGCTTTGTGTTTTCGGTAATGATGCAAACGAGTGGTTTGTAGATAGCGACTGTTGCCCTTGAACACCCCAGATGGGGTTAACAGCATGAACTCTCACTCACATGCGGTTTCTAGCCTTTCACGAGTTTTTTTAATAGGAAACAAGAGTTTGCATTTTTGCACAGTATTTTGTTGGAAATAGAGGAAAGAGCTTTTGCTTGACATTTTCTCTCTCATCTGCTGGGCAGGTATGCCTGCATCCCAGAAATGTTTTAAATAAATAAAATCTAAACAGTCCCATCTCCACCTCCACTATCACTTTCTTGACATGGAAATAAATTGAGAAAAAAGGTGTGATATGAAAGACAGCCCCATTCCGTATGAATTGCATGTAAATATTATAGAAGGTTGATACAATATAAACATGTAGGAGCAGTAGTGTTGGGATGAATTGCATTTTGTAATGTGGTTTAGCGTGGCACAGTATTATCTTATTTGCTAATCCATCTCCAATGGGAGATCAGCTTTAAAAAAACAGTTTGGGGTTTGGAAGAGGACAGGTAGTTTATATAAGTCAACTGGAATGCAAGCAGGATACTTGAAGTATGTACTTGGAAAAGCAAAGCCATGTCATAGTTAATAACCAAGATGTTGCATATGAAGAGAGGGATCTTGCAATTGTTATTTTCTATATGTAGGTTGCATGCCCATAGTAGTAAGCACAGTAATTTGATACTTGTTTGTATGTCTTCTATTCGTGAAGTCATCTGAATGACATAGCTTCTTGGGTGTTGCATAGATAATGTGGAATATACTGGCAAATACGTGACTGCTTTCATGCTATCAGCAGCTCCAGGGAACTGTATGTGGGCTAGAGATCAGTGTGGAATGAAGTATACTGGAAGGGATGAGCATGTGGTTGGGGTACACTGGTTTATCCAAACTGAGGTGGATGTACTGGCTCACTGAAGTAACCAGGAGCATATGAGAGACACTGATCTGCAGTTGGGCATCTGTGGGTTTTTACTTTACTACAGGCAGACCTGAAAAGGGAGTTAGGCTGTTTTGTGGTTTTTGTCAAACTGGCTGCAGTGGCCCTTCACTTACCCTTCTCGACCTTCATTTGCCTGCCATCCACCACAAGAGACACTTAAAAACAATGGAGCCACAGAGTAGTTAGCATCAGAGTGTTGCAGCTTCTTAACCAGCATTAGATCTATATGGTAAAGTATTTGGCAAGTGAAATATTCAACAGAAGCAGAGAAGAGACATTTGGTTAGTTAAGGGATGCCGTTGTTGGACATTCTGCATTGAAGCAGTTTGTGAGAAACTCCTGGAGACTGAAAGAATTAATGGCTATTTTGGCAAAAAACGCATTGTGCATTCAGCCTGTCTCATAACCTGTCTACGCAGTATCATTTTAGTGGAGTATATGAGCCAGTCATACGACTAATTCTTCTGCTGATACGGGGATAAATCCAAATGAAACTTGTAAGCCTGTAACTTATTTGGCTTAATGAAGATCATAGGGGTGATGAATACGTGTAAAGTATCACGTGTTCCCTTATCTGCAAAGCTGAGTCAGCGTGGGGGAGGAGGGGGCAGAATGGGATTTGGCTTGGCCAAATAGAATCTGGCCCTGGGCAGAGGGAGAAAAGCAGTGACAGCTGTGCGTGATGGCATGTCAGCTTATTCAAAAGGGCTTTAAATGGCAAGCAATGGCACCTAGAATTATGTTAGCTCTTCCTGAGCTCAAAAACAAACTGAGAGGGAAAGAAGAGAGCATATATTCTTTTTTTTTTCTTTTTCTTTTTTTTTTTAAGCTATGAAGCAAAAAACATGATATCAGAGAGCTGCAAGAGGAGAACAGTGAAAGGCCATGTGTTTTGCTTTTTTCCCCCCCATTAATATTTAAAGGTTCTTAAATATTAAGTTCCCTTTCACAGTGTGTACATTTTCAAAGCAGCCTCAGAAGACAAGAGCTTTTCTGAGGAGGCTAAAGCAACCTGCAGCTGAAGAAAACTCAGAAGGAAGCAAAAAATCTGCAACGTGCTCAAGTTGAAATACTTTCCGTTAGATCTTGGCCTACTGCAAGGGAATGACAGACAAATTAATTCTTGAGGATATTGGCATTGTCAAAATGTGCCACGTCACTGTGGGAGTAAAAATTCCTGAAGGGGAAAAGCTTGTGGCATGCGCATGCAATTGCTGTTGAGACAGCTCAGACCTTTAAGTCCTTTCTTAATGCTCAGAGAACAAGTGTTTTAAGACATTATTGTGATAATCAGTTCTAACTTTCTCCTGTTTTTCTTTTACACAGTGCCCATGTGTCACAAGTCAGTAGTAACATTCCTGCTACAGGAGAGTAAGTGTCTCTTTCACAATTTTGTAGCTACCTTTTTTGTATATTGGAGCTTTTTAGAGTATTACTGGTTATTCTTTGATTTCTCTCTAAGGGCTGTTCTTGCACAAACAAAAAAGACATTGTTTCCCAAATCAAAGCATCTGCAATGATAATAAATCATTTCTTCCTGAAAAATTCTCAGGTCTGAAGGTTCCTTGGTTCTTTCCCACATGGTGCCTGTGATATTTCAGTTAGAGGGAACTTGCATATTTAGAGAAGCACGTTCTTACCGCACAATTCTTTCACTCATGTTTGTTCCTGCTCCCACCCCAGGAATGGACAGGGCCTGATCCCATTGCAGTAACTGCTGTGCTGACACAAACAGCAGAGCTAACAAGTTGGCTCCCCTGCCTGAATTAGAAGTTTCAAATGGTTGGTGGATTTGCCAGGCTGATTCTTGTCAATATGGGAAACACAGACACATTTGCCAAGTTAAACCATGTGTTTTTATGCAGTTGCTAAGATCTTTGACTTTTTCAGGAATTGCAGTCTCAGCAGACTACCGCTATAGTCCACACTTAGGAACAAGTGTTGTAAATTCTCTGGAGGCATCAGCCCAGGTACAGGTTCACATACTCATAGCTAGTTAGTTGAAAATGAACCATCAAATCCTACAAACAACTTTTGGGGAAGTGCTGCTTACTAAGAAAAAAGGGATGGACACTATGTCAGTCAGGCATGTTTTAAAAACTTGTTCTAGAGAACTTCAGCAGACTTCTAAAAGTGTGCAAGAAACAGGGTTAGGGCAGGGGTGTGTAAAAATATGTTTCCAAACAATGTTTTGGTAAAAGAAAAAAGAAATAATGAAAGAAATCAATTTTAGATTTTGCCCATAAAATCTTCCTCTGGCTCAAGGAAGGAAGGAAGGAAGGAAATACTGCAAGAAAATGTCAGTAGCAAAATGTAGGAGAGTTGGGTTGAAAGTTCAAGTGGTCTCACAGCTTTAACTGATGTAACTGCAGAAAATCCCTTGCACAGCTGGTGTGGAAGCCCTCTTACTGCCAGTGGGCACGACAGTGATCTCATAGCAAAGTCAGTTAGGAGTGGCTGCGTGTGCATTAATGGAGCAGGAAAACAGCATGAGGTCAGAACCAGATCCGTGTCTGGTCACCAATTTAAGTATATGAAGAGTTTACAATGAGGTACTGTTGCATGTTCTCATCCCCCTGTGAGACAGCAATGAATCACCTTCTTGCAGATGATCCATTGTCTTCCTGAGTTTGGATTGCACAAGGGACCTAACTAGTGTGAGCATGGTTGGGTTGCCCACATGTCATTGTCCTTTGAATTGTAGTCTTCATCCTCAAAGTGTCATTTCCTGACAGTATTTTCCTTACACCCTCCTCCACCCCCAACCAGTGACCTTTAACAAAAGCTGGGAGCACATGAGACTGAGTTTCCAGTTGCTGCAGTCTTTAGAACTGGATTTCAAATAGGGTTTTGTTAGGGTTGTTGAAGTGGAGGGTGAAAATTAGGCACTTACGTTTGTAGTTGCAGAGATAAATAAAAGTAGCTAGTTTACAGAAGATTCAAGCAGCCCCAGAAACGAGCAAGTGCAGGGTGAACTGGGAAAGCTCAGCTCTTCTGAGGGACCCGAACATCAAAGTGTCTGAAGATACTGGCTTAGCTCTTTGCAGATGTCTGTGGTCCCTAGTACACTTTATACTGCCTTGCCATCGTGATAAAATAAGCCCTTCTAGAACACATGCGTTATTTAATGTTGCAGAGAAGGAGCTCCAGCAAGTGTTTGAGCTCAATTGACCTTATTTTTCGGCTTGACAGGTATTTAGAGAAGACAATCCGCTCAGCCGTGGAGCAGCATCTCTTTGATGTTCATGGCTCAGGCGGCCAGAGTTCAGAGGACTCTGAATCGGGAACATCATCAGCCTCTTCTAATGTGTCTGCCAGGCAGAGGAGGCGACATCACAAAGAGCAGGAGGAAGCCCGGAGAAACAGAGACATGTACGATCCTGATTTATTTTGTTTTGGAAAGTATATTTGATTAAGTGTATCTTAGTCATGTCTGCTGTCTAGGCAATGCTTGGTAGTTCGGTTATGAAACATGCCATCAGTTGAAAGCACAGAGCAGACTGTTGTGCCCGTACAGAGCTCCATCACATCAGTTATAGCTGTGAAATGTAGAGCTTATTAGAGGTAATCGAGTGGGCCAAAACATGATAAGAAGCCAGTTCTTTAAAGATAAATAGTGGAGTTCTTTAATGACAGTATCTGGAATTCTTTAATTGCAGTATTTTTTTATCTTTTTTTTTAGCAAAAACCCCAAACAGTTGGTGCTAGTGCCTGCAACCTTCTACTAGATAAAAACATTGCTTTCAGATGCTTTTCTGAATATAAATGTCTACAAAACTGACACCAAGTTCTCCTTTTTTATGTGGAGGCACAGCTTATGTTCAGGCTTATTGAGAAGCCCTGGAAGTTCATCTGAACATAGAAGTCTTCCTTTTGATTAACCAGCATTTTAAGTATTTTTATCCACCCTGTTACACAAAGGTTTCAGGTGATTTAGTGGCAATTTTCATTAAATGTCTGCCAAAGAGTAAAAATAATACCTGTTTCTCCTTTCTTACTGCTCTAGTTGCGGCATGCATTGTGTGGTACAAATAAATTACCACCACAGCCTTAACAAACACACATCCAAGGCATAGCTGTCTTTGAGGAATTGTAACTGAGCAGTATGATTTTGTAAGGCGCTGATCTAATCAGTGCTTATACGCATGTCTAGCTTTAAGCACAGGGCTAGTCCCTGCAAGGAGTGTGTATGGTTGATTGTAGTATTGGATTGCTAGGATTTCAAGTTAGATTCCAAAAGATATGTCTAGGCTCTCTTTGTTTTTTCCTGGATGCTGAATTCCCTAATCTTATTGACACTGCACCTTCCTGTATGAAGCTGCTTTTATGTATGTACATAACCTTTGGTACCTCATGTGAATATTGCAGGCTATGCTGCTTCCCAAAATATGTCAATGCTACTATAGTAAAAAATCATAAGTATGAAATATGAAGGCATTTCTATAGAGGATGAAAATATTTTGCAAAGATGGACTGGGAGATTGGACCTTGCAAGTCACCAAAGTATCTGGCAGCAGATCTGAAGTAGTTTTTCTTGTTTAGTAGCACTGCTGACAGGCTTCTCAGGTAAGTAGGTCAGAGACTGGCTAGCGTACGTGTTTGGAAGCATACAGTACTGCAGGGCTTTTTTTCCACATTGCATTGCAGAGCTGCCTTTAGAGCATTCTAGCCTATCTTGATGCTGCTTCTTCAGGTTCAGTCCCTGAAGCCTGAGCCAAAGAGTTAATGCAGATAGCGAGTATTGAATGCTGGCTAGGATTCAGGTTGTTTTCCCTGATTTCCTTAGGCCAGATTACTGGAACTTCTGTGAGTGAATTGTCAAAATTCACAATTCCTTTCAAAACTACTTTTTCTTTTGATTCTCAGTGACTTCATCTCCTTGCCTTGTGATGGATCACAAGAGGATTTGTAATGTCACAAGATGGGACTGCAGTGTTACTACAACTGGGAAGAGTGTTCATGGCAAAAATGCATATGTGGACTCTCATGCTTTGCAGACTACATGATCTGTAGGCTATATATATGTAATTGGTCACCTCAGGGGATTGTAAAAACTTGCATAAAGACAAATGGATTATTCTATAAGTTTGATCACAGATTTATAATGCCTCTTTGTATCTCTCTTTCAGCCACAAAATCTAGAGACTCGTGACCTAGAAAATCACTGGAACTTTTTGTTTGTTTTTAATCTGAATACTTTGTCATGCTGGCACTTCCCAGATACTATAGAGTAACTGTTCTTTTATCACGCTAGTGCAAGTCTAGAGAAACTCTGCTGCTGTTCATGAAAGCAGGCTTTGGAGTTGCACTGCATTGTATAAATTAGCTGCAGGGCCATTAATGCATAAAACAGTTAGCAAACATTCCAGTTTCAATGTCAAGTATGAGTAGCTTGCCTTTAGCCTCTGGCAGGATAGGACTGGTAAAGAATGAGATGCATTGTATTTCTTGTATTTTCATAATGTAGTGATGTGTATGTATATGTGTCTTCATTATTGCACAAACTAGAGAGAAGCCTACTTAACAGGTTGTGAAGGGAAAACTGCATGCCAAGGGATCCAGTAGGGTAATTGTGCAGGGAAAGGTAAGCATAAGGCAAGCTCCTGGAAAACGCACATAAACCCAGCTGGGTCCAAGAGCGTCCCACTGGCGTATCGTGTGGTGACTTGAAGCTAGCTGTCCCATTCACTTCCCAGCACAGCAGAGCAGTCCTCTGTCCTAGCAGTTGTGTTGCTGTTGCAGAGATGCATTCATTCTTATTCCCTTTTCTGTTTTGTGTAATTCCCACGTAAGAATGAAGCATTTGGCTGAAGCACCACAATCTTGCTCTTGTCTTTTAGAGTATGAGTAAGAGGGCTGTTGATACAGTGTCGTGCACCGAAGGAGATCCTTGGACCACAGTTGCGAATCACTTTTCTAAAATACAAGCACATGTCTCAAAGGAAAAAATGGTGTATATTCTCTGTAAAAATACCACAGACAGCCAGGAGCTAGTCCAGATTCCATATGAACTCAACAAGATTCTCCCTCTTGGCTTTAGTGGAAAGCAAATCAAGTCTCATGTTGATCCTGGCAGTTTTCTCACCTGAGGTGCATACACCTGGCTTTCACTCCTCAATGAGATTTAGTATTTCACAGTGTGTGTTGTTTGCTGCAGTACGAAGAACCAGAGATACTGGTTTCATAGGGCGTAGAAGATGCTGCCGGAACTGCACCAATCAGCATAATGCATTTCTCTATCACTACCATAAATGTAGCGGGAGAGCGTTTTAAACAACATCTTGTTGCAATGTCCCTTTTCTCTTTAGGGAAGTCATCAACAAAGAAAACATTCCCTCTGGATTCAGCGGTCTTGAAGACTGTATTCTGTCTGCTCAAGAGGTAGAAAAATTACCAGACAACAACTCCTCGTATCTTGGTGAAAGGAATAAACCAAAACGGCAGAAATCCAGCACCAAGCTTTCAGAGCTTAATGACAACCAGGACAGTCCTGTGGTAAGTTGGCGTGCTTTACTATTTGATGCCTAGTACCAGGGTGGAAAAACTCATTCTGCTCCAGTGAACGTCAGGTCCTCTTGGGTAGCCATTTATACCTATAGGTATAGGTAGCTATTTTGGATTATGGGGAAAACTAGATTGCATACTTGTAACCTTTGTAATGAAAAAACTGAGAAGCTTTATCTGCTATGATCCTCTTACTCCATCCTTAGCCATTCTCTTTCCACAACTTTTTACTTATTTCTTTTGTCTCCAATAAAGTATTTTGGAAGGAGAGAAAGGAAATAATTCTGTATCCCAGTCTTTCAGAACTCTTGCAAGGAGGTTGGAACCTCAAATGTAGGATCACATGTTTAGCTGGACTTTTATTTTTAAACTCATGCTAAGCTATGAAACCACAGATCACAAGTGGCTTGTTGATAATGAGATGACAAAGGTGTTTTATACCTTTCCCCCGGAGACTATATGTGTTACGGTGGTGCAAAGCACGTGCAGTATGCAAAACACTTTTGAGTCTGTTGGTCTAAAAGATGATCCCTCTAGCTATCTTTTACTGGAGAGGTAAATGACACAGACATGCTAAAATCAGGAATGCTGTGGAATTTGCCCAGCAAATTCTTGTGTGACCCTCACAGTAGAAGGCAGTTTGCCAACTTTAACAAGCGATAGAAAAAAATGATGCATCCTCCTTCCCTCTCAACCAAGCCAGACACTGATTTTAGTGTTGGCAGTTGAGGAACTACACTTAGTTTCAATGTAAGGTCTGTTTACAGTGGCAGATGTACTGTGCATCCTCTGTGCCAGGCACCAGCTGCGCTTTCACTGTTATTAGTAACCATGTAATGCCGTGTGAAAAGACTAGCCTTCCCAGCTGTAGAGCATTTCCTTCAGTCACATTTGATTGAGTTTCAGAGTCTGCTCTAGGTGAGTTCCCTCTTAATGTGACATTGCGTTGTGGCTCATTTTGTTTAGATTACAAAATTGCCGTGATGTGATGCTCTACCCTGTGCAAAGATTCTACAGACAGGCAGATTTGGCTTCTCTGTGTGATAGAAGGAAGGCAAGGTGCCAAGAATTGTAAGCTGTGCTTCTTAGATTTAGTGCTCAATATCAATAAACTACTCATGTGATACTTCGTGAAAGACTACATCTGAGAGACACACTCACACTTTGCATCTTTGCTTGTAGCAATGGAAAGGGACTTCAAGACAGGCAAATGTGAAGTGCTTATATTCTTTTCTGGGCCTCTTCGCTCTACTTGTGGAGTGTAAAGCAGCTTAAATGTAAATGAGAATTTGACTCAGGATTTGGGGAAGGAAAGATTGTCAGAAGTGTACACCTAAGAGGCTGTGTTGGGTACCTGAAAGAAGTTGGTGAAGTCTTGAAACATCCTTATAGGAAATGTTCTCAAACTTATCCGTCTCCCTTGGACTTTGCCCTGCCCCTCGCTTTTGCATCTCTTGAGGAGCAAAGGCTAAAAGGAAGAAAAACTGAACGGACCATGCATGAAGTGCACTTTCACCAAGGTGACTATCCTAGTCAAGGTGGTCCTTGCTTGCTTTGCCAGAGGAAGTGTTCCAGTGTGATTGTCAAATGGGAGCATCCTTATAAAACACCTTGCAAAGAGCATGATGTTACTCTTCATGAAGAGGAAAGTTTGCTTCTTAAGTTTCCATGAGTGCACGTATTTCATTCTTGTAGATCAGAGAGTTTTGTCGGGATGTAGTGTGTGTGATGGTCTTGGCTACATCTTTACTCAAGCAGTAGAAGATATGCTTCAGAGAATAACCCAAGTTACTAACTTGGGGTATCAATGGACAGAACTTAAACCTTAGATTTTTCTAGTAGTGCTTTCTCATGTAAACAAATTTTGTGACAGGAGTCCTAATGTTACATCTTCTTCCCCATCTTTCTTGAGTCTTCCTACTTTATCAACAAAGCTTGAAAGAGCATGTAGGGCAGTGTGTGGAAACTCTCCTCTTAGATGTCTAATTGTATCTGACTCAAAGCATAAGTCAGCAGTGGAAAAATTGTCAGTTCTGCTTACTCTCCTGAGCAGAACCAACCACTAAGCATTAAAAGCATAAAACTGCATTTCAGAGACAAGGTAGCTAGGTACAAGTAGGACCTGAAGAATCACATTAGGCAAGGCTGGAGTGACTGAACTGCATAACCTTAGACGGCAGTGAGGTCTGGTTGCTGGATGTGCAACAGGTGAGAGAGGGCTGTGACTGCCCTGGGAGTTGTGTGTGGTTGGCTCCCGTGGCCCAGGCCAGGAACCCCACTCTGCTCTGCTCACTTCCTTCCTCCTATTTAGAAGAGACTTACCCAAATACCAGAGTAAGAAAGACTCCTAGCTGTGTGCCCAGAGTGGCAACGTTTGATTTCCTAATTTCTAGATCTGGTGTAGCGTGTGCTTTGTTTTACTACTTAATCACTGCAATGGTGTGCTCTATAGTAATAGTGTCAAGGCAATTTTGAAACATGCTTCCGATAGGAAAAAACTCAGCACCTACCCAAGCAGGTGAAGGCATTGTTCACCTCTGCCTGCTTTTCCTTGTGTGTAGATGCTAGATGATTGAGTCACTGTCAGCAGAAGGAAAGTGAACAAGAGGTGTTACTTATAAGTATAGAGTGTGTGACTTTGAGTGACAGAAGGTTTTTATAAAAGCATTCTGACTAATTCAAATTAAGGGTTGGATTTTCCCATGAGTTTCACCTACAGAAAGCCACAATGAATGTTACTCCCTGTGTGATGCACACCATTTAGTTCATATGCCAGGGTGGATAGTTCTGCGTCTCCATTCTTCAGCACCTTAAAAATATCAAAATGAAACAAAAAAACCCACCTCCTAGCGCAGAGACCAAGCAATCCAAGCAGACAGTATGTTTCATTGTTGAGATAATGAAGAAAATCATTCCTATAAAGGCTGAAACCAGAGACCTTAGTCTATTCTGTAGCAAACAAGGGTGTATCAGTTTGGTTTGTTTTCACAATACTTTCTCAGGCTCTTAGAGAACAACAGCATTAGTTGGTAGCCAGGAAAATTTCGAACAAGTTGTCATAATCAGTAAAATTTCTTGTCCTGCATTCATGTTAGCGTAGTTTACGTTGCCTTTGTGCATATAGCAGTCTCCTTGTACTCCTAATGTCTTCTGCCCTTTTGAGAAGAGACTAGGGAATGGTTTGGTCGAGGAGGGGAGTATTTCTAAGATCAGCATAAAGAGTGCTGCTGGGAAGATGCTCTGGATTGGGTACCTGCTCTTACAGGACTTGTACACATCACAGAATTGCCGTATTGCTCAGAGTGTCAGTCTGTAAAATGTGAACTGTAGAGATATCATGCTGTGGTATTCTGTCAGGCATTTCAAGGTCATCTGATGAAAGAGACAAAGACGGTGTGCAGTTATTTTTATTGCAGGTTGTGGACAAGTTTGGGCAAGTTTTCTTTTGTTATGAATGTATAAAAGGCAGTAGTCTCATTGTCTTGTTTCTAGGAGTCTGGTTGGGTACTTCTGTATTTGATCTGTTTAATGGCCTGCAGTATGAACCAGTTTCTTTTATGTATCTTACTGTTTTAACATTTACTGTATTACAGACAATGGAAAGCTTTAGCTCATCCAGACCTATAGACAGAACAGGACCTGATGACATGGAAATTTTATCTGAAGAAAGGTGATTTTTTTAAATATGTATATGTTTTATTTTCCCTGTGGTTATGGTACAGCCTAAGAGATCTTCCACCACAGACCATGAGGGTAACAGCTGTGCTACAGAACAGCTTTACCCACTATGTTAACTTCAAAGTAGAGCAGTATAGAGGTGCTGGATATGTTGTCTGGGCTGTGAGAACACCATACACCATAAGGTCTCTTCTCCTGACCTATTAGGAGCATCACTGAAGATGGTGATGGTATAGACTTGAAAAGAAGTTGTCTCTAAGCACCTGAACAGGGATACAGTGCACACATGTGCACAGAGCAACAGGTGCCCATCTCACATGGTCTTCGGGTTGGGAGCCAGCCCTTTTCTCTGCACTTCGCTCCTTTGCAAGAGCTCTGCAGCTCCACTCTGCTTGCCGGAGATGAGGATTTCTCTCCACAGTAATGATGGTTGCTGGGAGAGTTGAATCGGTTTGGAATAAGGGCACTGGAATTAAATTCCCTTATATTTTCCACAAATAGGTCCTGAGAGGAACAAAATAGATAGTATAGCAGCTTGAAGTTCTGTTACCCAGAATGTCCCCTCATTTACTCAGTGTACTAGCAAGTGTGCAATGGCAGCCACAACATAAAAACCTGCGTGTGCAGAGTCCTGTTTGTTTTTGTTACAAGACAATCTGTTTTTATATTTGTAATATGTTTCTTTTTTTGTAGCAAAGAAAGTGAAAACGATGAGGTTTTTTTCAGGCACTCACAGGTTGGTATTCCTTTTTTTTTTTTTTTCTTTTTTTTTTTTTTTGAGTTTCGGTTTCGTGGGCTCCAAATGGGCTGTTTATTCTCTAGAGACAGGTAGTTAGGCATGTAGTTCTGTACTTAAAATGAAATTGTGCCACTCCTAGAGAAATGGTGTTTGCGTTTGCTTTTTCTTTCTCTCCCTCCCTCCCCTCTCCATTTTGATAATTCAAAGACTCTCTCAAACATGGAGAGGTCTGAAAGCATCTACTTCAGTCCCTTCGATTCCTCCTTGCCAAAAAAGAAAAAGTCACTGAAGTCAGCACTTTGGTTTAAGTGGCGCTGAGTTCTCTTATACTCATTGCTAACAGGGTGTGTGACTGATTATCTCATGGTGTAGTGAGATTAACTTGTCTCTCTTGATTTTTCTAAAATAATTTTGGTCTTTTATGTATGATTTCTTAGTGTGCCCTGTCAGCATTGAGCATTCTTGTCTGTGATCATTTGTCTTACAAAACTGGATCATCTCCTGCTTCTCTCTAAGGGTTGGTAGTTGGAGTGGCTGTCAGGAGGGGAGAGAAGGAAGATTTGGTATTTATAGTGACTGCTTCTTCCCTGTACTTCCCATTTTTATTCTACACCTGCCTTCTGCATTCTCTTCATGGGGTTTTTCACCTGACCAGCCATCAAAGGAAGGTTGGGTTGGGTTGGGTGACCACCTTTGCAGTCACCAGTTCATTTGGTTCTGTTGGAAATAGTTCTAGACAACACAGCATTTAAAATATTAGGAAGAGTTACCTGCACCACTTCTCCTTCAATTGCTGCACCATTTTTAGAAGAGGACAGCTGTGGACAAAGTCTGTCTGGCTTCTCTGACCATTTGGAGTTAACTGGGGGCTGACAGTGTTTTTAAACTAGCCTCCTCACACAGTTTTAAAAAAAAAGCCACTATGCATTGCCTTTGTAAGACTCTATTGCTGGTAGGTATTACTTTCAACTAGCAGGAAAGGTAGAAGAGATTATTTGGTAATTTTTGAGCTCAGCCCAGCTGTGTTGTAGCAGTATAACCTTGTGGGGGTTGCTCAGCAGTGGCTTTGATCACTGCTCTGACTGAGTTTAGCCAGATCTCCTGCTTTACTCCCAGAGGGTCAGTAATCCCCAATAGCCCTGCACTTGGCAGCGCTAATACCTGGCGGATCAGGCGTGTGGGCTGTTGCATTTTCCGAAGCACAGCTTCTATAGCAACTTGTCCCTCACATACCTGCTTAAATTTGGAGAAGATGCTGTCACTCCCACACCACAGAAAACTCCTATTCAGTTTTTAAATTAGTTGAGGCAGGGGGGAGTATGCTTGAATATTGAATTATGATTTTAAAGCAAACTTCTCCTTAGGAAGAGTTTAAAATTCAATAGGAAGTTTTACTGCAGAAAAAGGCATAGCCTTAACTTAGAGATCATATTATATAGGAATTACAAGGTCAAGAAAATGCTACATTCCTGCAGGGTAGTTCTACATTCCTTGTCCCTTATAAGCCTTTTGCTTAGGGCAGCTTAGAAGCATACCTTTTGTAACAAACAGCTCATTCAGAATGAGCAAAGGACTTTCTTACTCCTTTCTCCTTCTCACTCGTTCCCCAGTCTGAAAATATTAGGGAAGGTATTTGGAATTTGTACCATGGCTATTGGCCCTGTAGACTCAGCTTTCCATGAGGCAGTAAAAATACCTCAAAACATGTGTCCTGAATGAATTTTCAGTGCTTTTGTAGCCTTCACAATCTTCCTTTTGAAGTAGCTAAGCTGCAAGATATAGACTGTGATTTGGTAAAGAGGTTTCTAGTACCCAAGATTTATGTTTTTTAAGAAAACTATCCCAAACAAGAACCAAGTGTGGCTGATAGAGTGTAAGTCTGCATGCAGTGTGATGAGACAGTCACTCCAAGAGGTATCAACAGCTCCATTCACCACAGTGGTATGTTTACTTTCAATATAATAATGAGGAAATATTGGTCAAATTATTAATTGTTATCACATTAACATTCAAGTGAAATATTCTGTCCAGAAACCAGAACAACTGCTTTTATCTCCTTGTCTAGTGGCAAAGCAAAAACAGAACTGCAAAATTTTTCCATCTGATAACTGGCCACATAAGGCACGTTTGGTACCAAACTCTTCTGCAGACAAAAATATCAACTGTTGAGAGTTAAACTGAGTTACGTTTCATTTCAGAAGGTTACTTGAAGGTTGTTCTTTTTCTTTGTTAATGCAGCAGAGTACTTGATTTTTAAGATTCACACCAACGTTGCAGCAGGCATAGAAGGGGGTTGGCATGACTCAGGAGTAAAGCAGCAGAATGACTGGGTTCTTGCATCTGATTGTATTATCAAGAAGTGCTTAAGGACGCTTCCTGCTTGTGGTTATAGTGGATTATCAGAGGTAGGGGAAGTAAGCCTTTTAAAAAGAATTTATTTGGATCCACGTTTAGTCGAACAGAATACAATTTCCTGATCTGAATTCAGAGGTCTTTGTGTTTCCATTTATTTCTAGCTGTTTGAGCTACTCCTATTGCTGAATCTCCCTTGGAGCAGCGATACTGAGGGCAGCTGACTTACCCTCAAGTTATTTCAATCTGTAGTTATTGATACCCGCAAACCGTGGCTCCAAAAGCAGTTTCTAAAAAGCGTAATTGAAGAGCCTAATTTTAAGATTTTTTGTGGTCATTTATGTAATATCAGCAATGCACTATGACTGCCAACTAATGAGATCATCAACTCGCTGCCCCTTTGGTTTGTAAGAAACAATAGCACATTTGTACCTAAAGCACGATAGTTCTCTCTTACTTAATTTTGATCTGGAGGTTGGCAACTGGTGGCATCAGGAAATCAAATGGCTAAAATAAGTCCTGAGAATACTCTGGACTCTTATTTCACAGAATACTCTGTGAAAATATGGGTTTGGAGTGCTAATGCAAACAAGCTTAAACATCTGCCGCCTTATGTCTCCTGGGTTTGCACCACCATTATTTTTCAGAATGCCTAATGATTTATTCATTGTATTAGAGACACTACATCGGTAAGCAAGTGAGCAAAGAATGGAGAGTAGCTGGCTGCAGGCACAGCACAGGCCTGTTTTTAAACAGATTTTAAATATTTCCAACAACTGAAGTAACTTTAGAAGTAAAAAGACATTGATAGCTGTGTAATAAATTGTGATGGAAATGTTTGCCCATCTGGAATGTGGATTTATATCTGCTGCAGATATGTTTTAAGAGTCTTGGTAAGTCAGGAGACTGTACAGTCCTTGTAGGAAAACATTTAACTCTATAATAAGACCAGTGATGGTGACAAGACATGGTATTTGCAGGTTGCTACCTTTGAAATTGTTAAAATCTAGGTATGTTCCTCTTTTCACGCTCCTGCAGTGCTATTTTTAACAACATAATTTTCAAACTCATTGCCTGATTTTTTCAGTCTTAAAGCACTGTGCTGCAATTTTAATGCAGTTGATAAAATGGTACACTTTGTTCTTTACAAGTATATAAGACTGCCTGTTTCTGCCTGCTGACCAGTCTTTTTGTTTATAGTGTACACTGGGTATTTAGATCCTGGCAGGGATGGAAAAATGTTCTACTAAACCTTAAAGAAATATTTAAGTACTCCCAACCTAGAAGCAGCTTAAAAGATATTGAGTGCTGAATTATTATTTTTGTTCCAGCAGCTCTCATGGTAACACGCTTAGGTTTGTAGTCAGATTCAGTGTCAAGCTGTAAGAATTATTAGTGCTCAGCAAACTGTCATGTCACTACATGACAGCTGAAGTTGAAGTTTTAAAAAGTTGATTTATTGAAATGAAAAGGAAATACAAACCTTTTATAAAATGCAGAGCAGAACACTCTTTACTAAGTTGTTCATCATCCAGGTTTTTGATGGAGTAGAATCCAGCAAATAACATTATTTTTTATGATACATGTTCTGAGTAGGGTTTTTTCCCCTCTACATGAAGATTCCTTGTTTTTTGCAGCTCAGAGAAAAAGTTGGATCATTAGCTTTTGTAAGGGAGATAAAAAAGTGACATGTGCCTTAGTGATGTGTACCAAGGATATTGATTTAGTATAGTTTGGCCAGGCTTCTGGATTCACCAAAAAAAAATGTCCAAATGTACTGATTATTTTCTTCAGAGCCATTTCCTTCACACAGCAGCATAAGCAGATATTGCTGCAGCCTAGATTACCAAAATACCTATGGGGGGGGAGAGTCTGCATGTTGTTTACCTGCTAGACTGTTTCAGAGAGCTTTGCCTAGACTGTTCTTACAGAAATCAAATACTTCATGTGATAATGTAACGCCGTCTATTTAGATGGCTCTGTGTTTATTGGACTTGAACATATCACATTGTATGTTTATGTACATGCTTTACACTTCCCCTTCTCTACCGCCCTCTATGAAACATTACAGTTAGTTCATTTTATAGTGAGAAAAGTATTTGTGGGGTCAGAAAGGACTATTACAGACACACATGCACGCACGCACTCTGTACCTGGATTGCGAGAACGCCAGCGATTTCTGCATAAATGCACACAGCATGTGGTATGTGCAGGGGTGAATAGTGGTGAGACAAACAGCAGTGGATTCTAGGTAGCACTAAATTATGGATCATTTACTTGACAGCGTTCTGCCGGGTTTCCCCCCCACCCCCCGCCCCGGTCACTGGCTGGCTGTGTGCATTTTTTGGCTTTTTCCCAGAGTCCACACCGCTTCCAGCTGAGATGCCAAACCCCACTGCCGTTTGGATTTGCGCAACACTGCTTTAATACCCAGAGCTCCTCCATAAATAGTTCTGCTCTCCCCACGCCCAGCTAGAAAACAACCACAGGAAATCAGGGAATGTGCAGCCAGCACAGCTTAGCTGGCACTAATTGATCTGAGCCAGCCCAGCCTGCATGAGAGTATTCGTGTACGTAGCCTGCACGGCTTGCTGTCTACGGCTGCTACCTCAGGAACTCCAGTGCCTGCTTTTTAGAAGACACCATATTGCTACAGCCTTACAACAACAGCAGCGTTTTTGTTGTTCTTCCAAAGAGTTGCACTCCTGTGGGAACTGTACGCACCCTCCTTTTCTCTCCCTTTCTCCCTGCCTTCCTCCCTCCCTTTTCATCCCAATTGATAACTGGAGGCTTTTTTGGCTGCATGCAATTGTCAGGGCACACAGTCTCGGGAACTTGCTGTGGCTTTCTAAACAAGGAAAAGTTCAAGGAAAGCGGATGGACGGATGTTTTTACCAGTGTGAGTGACCAATTAGCATGTAGGGGTCGCTGAGCAGGGAATTTGGATTTGAAGCAGGAAACATCAGGGTCTGTTTATTTGGATTTTTTTAGCTGAAGGCTTGAGCTTACTGCTGCTGTGACTGCACCTTTTTTTTCCCCCATCTTCCTCCTGAAACGTTTTTTTTTCTTCCCCTCTCTCTCTTATCTGTGTGGGTGTCTGGGAATAAAGCAGACTTCAAGTATGAAGATTCAAGAGCATCCAAGCATTCCTGAAACCAAGTTGCAAAGAAATCAAGATGCTGATGAACAGGAAAACAGCTTTGTGTCAGAAGTGCCTCAGCTGGATTTGACAGCACTGTGTGATGACAACAACTGGGAAGGTAGGATTGTGTGATGGCTGTTGGTATGAGTGAAAACAGAGAGGGAAACCTGAGTGGGCTGGATATATCTTTATGTGCTCACGTTCCTTTGCCAAAAACAACAGGAAAGCTGTTTTGGCCTGAATATGGAACTGAAAGTTTGGAGAAACTGGAAGTGAAATACTGGACTGGTACCAATTCCAATTGTCATTTAGAGAAAGAAAAGAGATGGTGTTATTCTTGAAGTTATTTTCATGTGCTCCTAGTGCTGTTCGTCCCTGTGTGTTTCAGGATAACTTATTTCTTGGTGGTTGGTTACTTAGGTATTAAGAAGTTAGAGTGCCCTGTACTTCACTGAAACTGGATATTTGCAAGCTAAAAGCAACTTCCTTCTGTCTCCCTTTGCTTCCACTCCCTCAAAACTCTCTACAGATCTGAAAAGCATAGTTGGAAAAAGGCTATTAAATATTCTGTCTTTTCATGGCTATTGTGGACTTTTCCTTTTTAATGTATGCTGTGGAAAAAAACTGTTCACAGCTCAAAACGCAACATTAAATTGCTTGTGGTTTGAATTATTTTAATACTGTTTCTTAGCTCTCTTTTCCAGAGTGTATGTTTGGTTGGCTGTTTGCGCTGACTTATTTAACCAGTTAGAGGTTTCTGGAGATGCAGAAACTGACCTTTTCAGGTTGCAGCTCTGTGACGATGAGT
This sequence comes from Dromaius novaehollandiae, assembly GCF_036370855.1. Classification (NCBI taxonomy): domain Eukaryota; kingdom Metazoa; phylum Chordata; class Aves; order Casuariiformes; family Dromaiidae; genus Dromaius; species Dromaius novaehollandiae. The sequence continues at coordinate 13,794,912 of NC_088101.1, read as the reverse complement.
GCTGTGTGATTAGTCATTTATTACTTCACCCCTTATCCTTCGAAGTCTTTGGAGGCAAAATCGGTATGAAAAAGCTCTTAATTTTTGGAAGATACCATGAATGGGAAATCTGAGGGGAAATCTGTGAGCATCATGAACCTCAGTTTCCTTTGAAATGGAGCGGGACCGAAGGTATCCTGCATCTCTAGGATCAGATCCTTTTCCAGTTACTAAGTATGTGTGTCTCCTGTGTACAGACAAGGATTCTTTTGTTAGGTTGTGATTCAGGAGTAAAGGAGAGGCTTCAACAGGGAGAAGAACAGGAAGATAAAGTGTTATACGTAATAAACAAAGCAAGAGAGCAGAAATAGTGTTACTTTAATTTATTGCTCTAAAAAACAAATCTGTGAGACACACTGAGAAGTCAAGTTCTCTGCTCCTGGTTCCACAGTGTACGTGACCTGGTATATTTTGCCTTTCCCTCTAGGAGGGGAATAGTTGCAACATCTTGAGCATGAGTAAAGAAAACCAGCAGTTTTAGCTGCCTTTGATTCGGCTGGGCAACTAGTCACCATGGATGGAAGAGGATTCTCCCCTTCCTTGTTAGGCAGGGATCCCTGGGATGATGATGCAGCATGGTGATCAAAGCTCTGTGGAAGGGCTCCCGAGAGGCCTTGGCTTGCTTATGTGTTTGCCGAGATGCTAATTAGTACTGCCCCGAAGAGTCTCGAGCCAGGGTGAGCGTGTCTGTGTGCTCAGAGGTGATGTGTGGCTTCAGCTGTCACGGGAACCTTTTGAAATAATGGTTCTTTTTTTCTTCCTGGTGCATGCCTATCACTTCCAGTATTACTAATGGGAGTCATATGAACACATGAAGGGAGAACACAGCCCCTTGCCTGTCTGCCAAAAGCTGTCCCATCATATGAAATCGGCAGCACCTCTGATACAAATCCCTCGTCCCAGTCATGCTCTTGTGTTTGGATTCTAGGTTTTTGCACTGTAAATATGAAACAGGCCTATAAGCACACGATTGTTTCTGAAGAGCGCTTTTTTCAGATTCTTCCTTCTTCCATTCTGTTAAAATGTATTTGACAAGAGGAAGAGGTGGGCAGTTGCAAAAGGAGCAGCTGTTTAGGATGAGAGAGATGTTGTCTTCTAAAATACTTGCCTTCCAGAATCACCATTTTGTTGGTACAGTTAGAAGTGCAGCAAAATGGTGGTTTCTGTGTCTGAGACTGATTCTTTCCTTGTTGTGGATATGAAATCAAGCTGGCAGCAGCCAAAAAGGGGAAGATGCTAACCTCAACTGTCAGATCTCTTCCATAGCTAAAGGCAGAATCTGTCAGTGAGATTAGCTGTGCAAGGCTGGGATTTACCACCCATCCCCAACTCCAGCAGCTGGGGTGTCCTCCCTTCCCATGCCAGCCTATGTTGCTGAAACCTTCACACATCTTTTTGGGCTCCATGCTGCCACTCTGGTCACCTCCCCAGTGAGGAGGAAAAAGACTGAGCCTCCAAATGCAGTAACACAGAGAGTTATTAATTGCTTTGCTCCAGAAAATCTGAATGGTCCATTCCTCAGGAAATAGCCCATTCCTCCAGACACAGTTGAGCTGACTTCTGGAAGGAATCCTCTGTATCATACTGCAGGACATGCAGACATCTAGCAACCAGAGAGGGCAAAGGGCATCTGCTGGGGCCTTTTACTAGTGGCTTGTGAAAACAGTTACGGGTTGGGGGGTTGCCTTCAGCTGTAGCTGTTACTGCCCTCAGTCAAATGTGAAGAAAGGGCTTTGGAGAATGGGCACAAAAAACAATTATACAGGATAACTCCATCCATTGACTAGCTTTGATTCGTCACCCAAGCAAACTCTGCATGTTTAGACCAGAGTTGCCTTAAAACCCTCTTCTTCAGGACACGGGAGTGTGGTAACTATTACCAGATAAGCTGATGTAAGCAGGGGTGGGGAAGAAATGTTCTCAACTTCAGGGCCCCCTGCCTTTTATGTTACTTTCTCTGCTGGAAATGATTTTTTCCTGTTTTTTTTTTTTTTTTTTTAATTTTACCATGTGGTCAAATCTGTACACAAGAAGAGAGATTGACTGTACTTCTGCAGGATGTGTTCCCCTGCCCTAAAGCCGTGCAGGGAGAGCTTGGACATAGAAATTTGCTTCCGCTTCCTCAAAGCAGTAGGCTCACACAGTGTTACATGCTTGGGCTGAGGTATAGCAACCTGTTGTGCTGCTTGGCCCACCCCTTACACTGACCTTCTGCAGCAGCTTTGCATGTGCTGCGTGTTGGGGTGTATATAGGGGTGTTGTAACCACATAGCTAATGATGTCGTACATACAGTGCAAGTAGTATCTTGGCCAAATTCAAGGACCAGACATGTAATCTGGGTGTATTTCCTGGGATCTGAAAGAAGTGTTTTACTTGTGTGCCTTCAGTGGATGCAGATCGAACAGTGTTTATTCTCAGGCTGCATGTGAACAGAGCTGTCTCCATAATAAATGCGAAAGTGAAGCCCATGCCAGAGGCATTTCATGAGCAGTCACCTTGACCCTGCAGCTTCCCTCTTTCACTGGCAAATGGAGAGTGAACTGGGCTGTCTGACTGCTAGGTCTGCCTGCAAAGCCAGTAAGTCAGCCCGGGCTGTGACTGCTTGTAAAGCAGTGTTTTCGGAGCTACTTCCGTAGCAAAGGTTTTTAATCTAGTTGTGGGCTATTTTTGAATCATATGCCCTGAGTGAAGAGGACATAGTGTTCTTTCATAGTCCAATGCTATTGTGTAGAATTCTTATGACATGTTACTGATTCAGGCCCAAAATTTGCTATTCTGCCCTCAAGGAAATTCTGAAAAGCACTAGAAGTATGTAGCTCTTCATAAAAGTGAGTAACCCTGCAAGTGATTGGAAGCTGAATAGACAGTTCAGTAAATTGATGTGTTCAGTAAATTGATGTGATGCATGTGATTGCTGCCTACTTTGCCTTATTACTCTAATAAAAAAAAAATCTATAGATGACATTTCAAGCAGAGTTTGCAGTAACAAACACTTAAAAAACAAACAGACTGTTTTGCACACTTTCAAACTTGAAAAAAATAGAATGAAAACAGAAGTTTTAAATGAATAAACATTCTCTTCAGTGTTGACAACCCAGGTATCGCAGTGCTAAGACTTTGAGGGTGACGCTCATTTACAAATAGTTTTGAGACTGACTTAATCAATACTTTCCCATGCAAAGAAACAAAGAGTATGGCAACAGGGAAAAACGTGTTAGAATTTTTTTGACATTTCAGTCTTAGATATATCTGTGTATTTGTGTACAACAGACTTTCTTTAACATGAGAAATCAAAAGGCGATAAAACACATTGCATTTTTCTTTTTTACTGTGTAGAAATTAATTCTCTTAACTAATGTCCTTTTATATCATCCATATTTTAACAAATATGTATTTTTTAATTTCTAATGTTACATAATTTCTAATGTTACATTATTAACAGAATATTAAGTTGGCTTGTTAGTTAAATGAATGATGTTTCATCCAGCTAGCTGAAAAAGTAGTAGAGCTTTATTTGAACTGTCCTTTTTGATACACTACTATGCTAAGGAAGAATACTGAGGGTACTGTTTAAGGATATTTTCAACAATTCTGTGTAAGATTTGTGAAAGATAGGGCATTAGTGAGCTAGTGAGTGTTTTAGGGTTTTAAATTCTTTTATTCCCTTTGTTACGAGAGGTCTTTTTTTCCTGGGGTCTTTCAAATGGGATTTAATCCCAGGACCTCAGGTGTTGTAATTAGTTTAGACTTGTCAATCCCTCTAGACATACATCAGTTTGCAGCAGCTAAGACTTCGGCCTCCTTTGTTTGCCAGACTGATGTGCTCGAAAGCAGTGTTAGCAGCATACATCAGTTATGGTGGCTGCAGAGAGGAGACCAGGAGATCCTTGCCAGCCACACCTCTGCGGGAAGGTGTGTACAAGCATCCCAGCTTGTGTGAAGTTCTTGCCTGCAGCCACCCCCAGCAACTGTGTGACAAACAAACAATAACAGTAAAAAAAGAGTCGGTTATAAAAGAGAGCAAGATGGCTTGGAGCTGACCAGTAATAACCACTGTAGAATATGCTATGATTTGTCTTTCTGCATTCTTGCTTAAAATTGGTTTCTTGACATCTCAAGTCATCCATACAGTTGTTTGGCAGAGAGGTTGTACTGTAACAAACATATGTATGCCTTCAGAGTATTGCAGAACGCCTGCCAGTGGCTGGCAGCTTTGGTGGCAGATTAGCTACCTGTGGAATTTTGAAAGGTAAGGCAGCACTTCTGAAAGACTGCAAGCTCAATACTGGCCTATTTCACTCCTAGCCAGCTTAGAAAATGAGTACTTGAAAGCGTTGCATTGAGAGTCTCACTGAAAAATAGAAGATTCTTTCATCCTTTCTCTACCCTGGTACAGCCATGGCAGTTTGTTATTCCCAGATAATTTTTTTCATGCAAAGTTTTCATTATGGAAAAATGAAAAAATATATAGTAAATAGAAAGAATGCAGATATGGCTAGAGAAACTGAACTTTTTCTCTCTGCAAGGGAGTTCTGTTCAAGATAGAAGATGAGTAAGGATAATGCTGCTCTGTCACGTCAGTGGCATAGAAAAGATAAAGCATTTATATTCTTCACTGAGTTTCATATTATTCAATTAGCAGAAAGGGTGACAACACTGAAACTGATAGCAGATATTTCAAACCTGAAACATAAAGTCCAGGAATTTAGCAGCCTTCAGAAAGGGCTTTACACTTTGATATCTCTAAGGTAAATAAACAATGAAAGATATTACAGATTGCATTAGACAAGATTTGATTGATCATGCAATGACAGATTAGGAAGAAATTTACCTTTGGTCAGTTACTATATGCACAATCCAGCAATTCCAGTGCTGCAAGCTGAAGCATCTGGCACATAGCCAGCGTGAGAAACAAGGTAGTTGGAGATGATAGCTCTGATCCAGTTTATCATATGATGTAGATATGATCCATAGCTCTGATCATCTGAATATGTTCCTTTATTATTTGCTCTGTTACTTTTTTGGGAGGGACAGCAATTTTGTGTTCAGATGAGATTTTTCTTCTAAATACTTATAACTGTCAAGGGAAGTGATTTACCCATAGAGTCAGGCCTTCCAGGAATGAGGGTTAAAAACAGCTGATTTTCTGCAGTAGCCATTTCTTCTGTCTGAGTCTCAAATTTGATTTTTCCTTTTAGGACATATTTCCTTCCCCTTTTGACCCCTCCTCTGGAACATGAGTTTCTATTTTTTGGCAGTATTTTGAAAACAAAAAAGTAGAAGCTACACATACCTCAGTCTCTGCTAACTTGCGTTAAGCTGGGGTTTGATCAGAGTCCTTTTGAGCCTTGCAGTACTCTGAATGTTGCATGCTATCTGGTACGTAAATCCACCTTGGGAGAAAGTCACATGCATCATGTGTGGTTAGTAATGGCTTTGTTAGCAGGTGTGGTAGAAGCTTAATTTGCTAAATATGCTATTGATTTCTTCTAACTTTATTCCATCTAAATTCCATGGGGGTGTGGTCTAACAACTTCCAAGATCAACTTCTGTATGGAGGTGGGAGTTTCCACAAATTGGAAATGAGAGATGTCTGGAAGAATCACATACATCACTTTGATTTGACCAGCAAGAGTGAGGTATCAAATTAGTTCCTTTTGCATTATCAGCCTTTTATTTTGCTTCAAGCAACCCTGTAAAGACTTTCCTGAAATTATTGTTGATCGAAGATTCAGGGAAGGGTGTTGCACTGAAGTGTCGCAATTTGGCTCAAAGATTTGCTCTTCATTTTACTTGCTTACATACTTGCTTATGACTGGATTCCTTGAGCAAAATATTTCAGGTATTAAGAACTGTCAAGGTGAAGCTTAGAAAAACTTCATATTCCAGAAATTAACAGCAAAGTGTAGGCTGCATAAGCTTTCCAGCCCATGGTAATATAGCCTACATGCATCTGGGATTTGCATACCTCACCAGAGTGACTTCTGCAAGCTGGGCTTGTATGTGCAGCGTATGTGTTTCCCTTATCACAACACCTGAGAGGGGCTCTGATGCAGAAACCTCCAACCATGCCTTTCAGAATAGCTTACCAGTTTGCACGCAGCATCAGCAGAGGCGTGCAATTTATATTCGTGTGTTGAGGAAGAAGGGAAGAGGAGGAAAGTAACATTTGATGCAAGGCTATATGCAGAATACCTCCAAGCCTGTCATTACTGAATTGTGGATGATCCTGTACTGCCCGACTTGGAGGTAGGAGAATACTGAACAACCTGGTGATTCTGTAAGGGAATCCTCATGTGATCCATTGTGAGCTATGGAAATGTTAATGTTGTTCAGCCAATAGAAATACTGCTTTTTGTTAAATACTGATAACTTATAAAGCCCAGGTTCTTAGTGGAGTAAGATTAGTCCCACTCTGTGACTTATCTGTGAGCTTTCTCTAGTGTTTTTGTTTTGTTATTTGACTCTAGAACTATTTGTTAGATTTGTAAGTTGAAAGCCTGGCTCTTAAACTATCTAATCCTATGGTGCTAAGTAGGAGCATGCAAATCAGCTTAGTAAACTATCTGAACACAGAACATTAGACCCCTTATGGCATCTAGAGGGAGTGATCACAAGACTGAGGCGATTGCTTTGTGTGGGCTCCTGTATGCTAATCAGCAACGCTAAATCAGGTTTCCCTTTCTCTCCCACCCCACCATCTCCATATACAGGGTTGTTTTTACTTCCAGCTGGTTAGATCACCCAGGGAATTGACCATTTCTTTGCTTCTCTACCATGCTACTAAGCAGTTGTACAGTTTCTAGTATGGTCTGAGTTTGCTTGTGAGAGAGAAAAGAGGAAAACTCAGACCATATTACCATCACTGGTAATATGGTAACACAGTAATATGGTAACATCACTGTTGTCATTTTACAGGCTAGGTACTCTGTGGAACAGGTAGTAATGTGAGACTCCCTTTCCCTACAGACTAGAAAAATGCACGCTTACTGCCAGTCTTTGAATTTGTACTAGCTGGCAGCCGAGTCGTGTTGGAGTGCAGGAGTCTGAGGACTGCAGGAGTACAGTGGCTTTGTTACTCATTTATAGCATTTGCTCATCCTGAAAATTGAACAAATTCCTCCTGCAGTCCAGAGTTGCCTCCTTTTTGCTGCCATCTGTCAATAATTCTGTTTTATCCAGCATAACCTTTTCCACAAAGGTGCTGGCTGGTGATAATATTGCTTGATGTCAGTCCGTGATAATTACTGGCCAGGTTTTGGGCACAGTTCTCTGTTGCACCTAGGTGATTGTTTATGCTTGTGCAAAGCACCCGCTCTGACAAGCGTTTTGTATTGCTTTGCACCCTGGGCAGATGTGAATAATGACCCAGAGATTGCCTGACAACAAAGAATCAAGGACAGGTTACCTCTACATGAAAGTTGCCTTGAGGATGTAGTACATGTGAAACAAAAGTGATAAAAACAGCTTTTGTCTTACTGTTTCCAGAGCCCATTCCTGCTCTTTCCTCATGGCAGCGAGACAGCTTAGATACAGACGAGGCTCGCCTTTCTCCGCAGGCCGGCCGTTTAATTCGCCAGCTTCTGGATGAGGACAGTGATCCTATGCTGTCCCCTCGCTTCTATGCCTATGGACAGAGCCAACAGTATCTGGATGATCCAGAAGTGCCTCCTTCCCCTCCCAATTCCCATTCATTCATGAGGTGAGTTGTATTGGGATCCTGTTCCTACCAACAGGGAACTTAGAGTTTTTATAAAAGTTCTTGGTAACTCTGCTGGTTTCTGGTTTTGTGAATTAATATCTAGGGAGTTTCTGTCATCAAAATAAGGCTATTGTAGCATCCTGTTGTGCTACCTGTCATTACAGAGTAGCAACATAGCTTTCTCACTTGGATGGGATTTGCCCTTTATTTACCTAAAGTGTAACTGGCCTTCTGTGCATGAAGAGGAACTGAATAAGCTCTTACTGCAATCTCTGCTCTTGCTAGGAGGCGGAGTTCTTCCTTGGGATCTTATGAAGATGACAGAGAGGACCTGACCCCTGCACAGTTGACCCGGAGGATTCAGGGACTGAAGAAAAAGATCAGGAAGTTTGAGGACAAATTTGAAGAGGAGAGGAAATACAGAGTGAGTCTCTAGGAGTTAAGCATTGGTGTGGAGAAGTGTGTGTTAGCAACAAAGGGAAAGGACATCAGGGGACTCTGTCAAACATATATACAGAGCTGGAAAGTTAAAAATAAATAAATAAATAAAAAGGTTGCTGTCCAACAAATGAAAAGCCTGCATCCATACTAAGCAAATCCCCTTCCCAAGTATTGTGTGCTGTCAGTGCAGCATGATGAATAGCCTAATGAACTTCTAAAATTTTGTTCACCACTTTAGATAGTGTTCTAAGAGCCAGTAACTCACCGTGTGGGAACAGCTATGCTAAACTTCTCATTTATTTGATATTGGAAGTTTGGCTGCTGGGAAGAACAATTTCGGGTCTCATTTGCATAAGCCTCCCTGACAGTAATCCCAGGACACCGGTGCATTGCGAAGTAAGAGAGGAGAGCAGGTGCCTTTGCTCCTGTGTGAGGAACCATAGTCAAGTGCTGCTGAGCAGCAGCAGTGTACTGTACTCTAATTATTCCTAACATGCCCTTCTGATGCACAGAAAGCTTTTTAAGGAACTAAAACTTCACATCTGTGCATGTTTGCTGGTGATCTAAACCACAAAGGATAGTACTGAACAGATCTTGCCTGCAGTTGAGAAAGGCTGAATGAGATGTACAGAGCTCTCTGTAGCCTTGGCATTTGGATTATTTCAGTGTCCTTGGGTGGTAGACAACCTTCATATGAATACATACATCTTAGCTCTCCTCACACCATTTGTTCAAGATTTCCCCAGTTTGGGGGTGCCTACCTGGTAGGAAACAGTAGACCAAGGACTCCAGTGTAAATCTGGTTGATAATAGTTGTGCAGGTAGCAGTCAGAAGGCAATGCCTTTGCTCTGTCCTGGGTCCAAATTCTACTATACATCTTTGTGACAGGCATGTATTTCAGTGGATCTCTGCTGACGGTTTAGCACAGATTCATCATAACTGTTCTTTCCTCGCAGCCTTCCCACAGTGATAAAGCAGCCAACCCTGAAGTGCTCAAATGGACAAATGACTTAGCCAAATTCCGAAAGCAACTTAAAGGTGAGCAGCCACCGTTGGTGTACCTGTACTGGGCTGGAGCTGGCCTCACTTAAATGTGATGTTAGGCAGTGACCCTGTCACTGAAAGCACATTTTAAAAGAGAAAAATAATTCCTTTTCCACCAAACTCTCCCCTTTAGAGTCAAAACTGAAGATATCGGAGGAAGACCTTGCCCCTGTGGTGCGTCAGCGGAGCAACACGCTCCCCAAGAGCTTTGGTTCTCAGCTCGAAAAGGAAGATGACAAGAAGCAAGACCTGTCAGATAAATCTGCCAAGCCTGCCGTGGAAGTGACTCTTGAGTCTATCCAGAAGAAGCTTCAGGAAAAACGAGCAGAGACGAACCGACCTGAGGATATTAAGGTACAATGCCTGCGGATCAGATTTTGGCTTTTAAGTACAAGTGTGGAACACATGGCTGCGCAGTCGCTTGTGAAAGCTTTGTAGCCTTCTAGGTTTTGTCACAAAGTCTACAACCTTTATTCCTTCCTGAGTTGCCTTAGTTTCTTTCCCTCTGTCTTTAATATATGTGATTTTTTTTTCCTAGAGCTCTGTTTCTATGGAATGTCATTGTGCTTGCTTTCTCTGATTCTCACAGATTGCAAGTAACATTTCTGGATGCCTGCACCTTGTGTTTAGGTTTGGATATTTCTGTTACGTCCAAAGGCTTTGGCAAATTCTGAGTCTTCCAGTCATTCTGGAGATCAGGCCATCTATTTTCTTTTGGTTCACTCCAAAACTGAGTGCTCTTGTCTCAGGGCGTATTATCACTGCTCTTCTGAGTTTCATATTGAGTCCTGTTAGCTTCTGTAATCTCTGAGGGTTAGCAGCAAAGACATCTTTGTGTCTGATGTTGCTAGTTCCTGAGTTGTTGGTAGCCTTGTAAATGAAGTCCTTGAGCCTGCTGACATGTAAATTGTGCAGTGCTTTGTAAGAGAGGAGCAGACAGAATTATCTTTGTTTACTAGGTTTGCAGAACGAGAAGATACACACACAGTGTGTTTGGCAGTTTTGTGGCAGCAGCAAGAATCCACAGCCTGGCCTTTTAAAGACTGCCTGTGATAATATTTGGTGCAGTGATAGGGAGACAGTGTTCAGTATCAAGCAAGTTCCATGGAGGAGCTCTGGCAAACTTAGTTATGGAAGTCTCCTGCATCAATCTGCCCTTTTTTTGGCTTGGTCTCCCCAGCCTGTCTGCCAGAGCTTATCATTCCATAGCAGAATTGGCAGGAGATGGTCTGACTGCACTTCAGTTCTCAGTTAAGTGTGTTTATGGCAGTCGAAGTAAAGAGAGCAAGGTTTGCAAGAGGTACCAGAGCCTGTCTCGAATTTGGAGGACAAGAAAGAACATGCATTTTGTTGCAGGACTTAAACTGCAGGCCTTCTTAAGTGAAAAACAACCACCACAATTAAAAGTTGCATGGCACTGTTTTTTCAAAGCATGCTGAAAATCGATAAATCCCCTTGTGTACATACAACATTTTTCTGTCCTGTCCAAAGGTTATTTGGTTTTAATCTGCCTCCACTATGCAAAATGGGTCACTCATGATAACAGTCTCTGCAGCCATGTAACTGAGAAACAGGGACTGGGAAGCAGTGATGAGTCTTCAAGACATTAATGAGAAAATAACATGACTTTGGTAAGACCACAGATCAGTACTGTCTGAGCCTAGGAATCTGACTTTTTTCCTCCTCCTCTCTCTATGTTCCACTTTTTATAGGACATGACAAGAGATCAGATAGCAGCTGAGAAAGTGGCACTTCAAAAAGCCCTGCTGTATTACGAAAGCATTCATGGCAGACCGGTATGTACAGCAGCATTTTTTCAAAGTGTTTCTTTATATGTCTTTGTCTGTGGTAAATGATCCCCATAATACTCCTTTTCCCACTCTCTCCTCCCAAATTACTCAGCCATTCCTACTTTCTCTACTCGAGCAAGGAAGGAGCAACACTAGAAGACACCCAGCCGTATTGCTTGGTGCATGTTTCAGAACGCTTGACTGGGGAAAAGCAGGATTTCTAGCCCTGAGCTGGCTACTAGTTTTACAGTGTTTCAGTTTGACTGGGATGGGTTTGCTTGAAATCTCATGGTGGCCTAGTCTATCTGGTTACTAAGACTGGGGAGAGCAGAAGAGCTTGTTTTTTGCTACTGAGGAGTCTGTTCTCAGCAAGATGGTGTCTGCACACAGTGCAGGACTTAGCAGATACTTAGCAGGTAGGACTCAGCTGAGGTCAAAGGTGCATTATTTTGGCATCATGTTCACCAGGATCTGCAGACAGTCAGCATGTGGTCCAGCTGACTCACCAGCTTTGCCAGGGGTACAGTCTGCACAGGAATAGTTGTGTCCCCCATCCAGCTAGGAATTTTGCAATTTGGCAATGTTAATGGCTAATTGAAAGATGTGTGTGCATGCACTGCCTTATCTCAGAGGAGCTGCAAAGTGTTTCCCACAGCACCTTGTCATTTGCAGGGAGGGCATCTTATGCCAGAGGTTTCATGGCACAGTGTAGTCTCTGAATGTCACAGCATAAGTTGAAATGAGATGTCATTCTTCCCTGAGAAATGCATACTTGTTTCCCTATGCCAGCAGAAGGGCAGGAGGTTTCTTTGCATTTGATCTTAACAAAGGAACATAATTTGTAAAGATGGAGAATTAGGTAGTGTGTTCTGTTGATCTCTGCTGTGACAGAAACACGGTGGCTTTTCAGTTCCTAGCCACCATGCACTGTGGTTGACTTTGTGTGAATCTCCCCTCCTCTTTCACTCAAGACATTATAATCTTTGCTACCAGCTGTGTAGGTAAAGTAATTCATTTCAGAGTGGTGGTAATACCTTGAGTAGTGGCCTAGGAGCAGCCATTTACTGCTTATGAGGAGCACTTAATTAGTACAGCTGACAAATGTGTTATTCTTCTGCTGCATGGAAGTCCCAATCTCTTCCTTCCTTTTGCTCCCGAGTTATTTCCTCCTTTGTCCATTGGCTTAAAAAAGTCCTCACAAATCTATGTAAAATCCTTCATAGAGTACTAGTATGTATACATACACATATACCAGCAGGTGAAAACAGCATGGCTGTCTGAGAGGACATGCAGTTTTATTACTGTGTAAAACAGCAAAAGGCCAATACAAGAGAATCCACTTAATATTCCCTGTCTTCTCCAGAAGAGAGTCTAAGTCTGCTTATGCTGCTTTTACAGTGACGTAAAGCAGGAGGTGGCATCGCATTGAAGTGAACGCACTTAAATCTGTTTAAAAAGAGAGCAAGCCCAGAGCCCAGCTTATCAGCATAGCTTTTTTTATTTTTTTACTTTCCTTTCAGATGCTCTATTTCTACAACTGCTTTTTAACATATATGTTTTCAAGTAAGTCTGTACCTAGCAACACTGACCCAGGGAAGGCTGCAGCTGATCAGCTTTTGCTGCTTCCAGCTCCTGGCATTGCAGCAGCGGAAAAGTACTGAGAACTTGAGGAAAACGGGGATAGTTCAGCCAAGTATTTTTTTAAGATATTTAACTAAACAAGAAAAATAATGGAGCTCAGATTTATTGTGCAACTGGGTCTTTCTGCACCAGTGATAGATGAACCCGCAGAGGTGGAACTGAACCATTTTAGTTAAGTCAAAAGATCTGTCTCTGTGGAAATTCTCAAGCTGCTCTAACAATGCAAGCAATGGTCTCTTCCTTGGCTGCTGCTGTTTGCCATATGGAGTGTGCCCCAGAGTTGTGTCAAAGGCTCCATTATTCTAACAGGTTTTTTGCGTTTTGATGATCTCCCAAAATATACTCAGGTTTCACTGGTATTATTTATGTTTACCTAATGAGACAGTTTGCCCATGTGCAAAATGTTTTCCTTCAGAGTCTGCTTTCTGTTTAAATGTGCTGGTGTAAGTCTGTGTGGCTGATTCAGGCCCCATAAACTTACCTTCGATGCCTAAATTAATTCTTTGTGTTGTTGCTCCATAGTGATATTCAGACTCTGAAGCATGTCATGTATTTTTCCATTCCCCAACACACCTAAGGATTTTTTGCCCATTCCAAGGCTTATGTGTTTTTTTTTTTTCTCTGTACAGAACAGGGGTATTTATCTACTTTGAAGTGTCATTAAGTAAAGGTTTGGTTCTCAGCCTCAGCATAAACCTTTTCATAGTTTTTTTCTAAGTAACAGAGACTGCCTGAGCCGACAGTAATGCTATGCCTCGCGTTATACTAACTCCTAACATAGCAAAGCTAGGAATGATACAAGCCCAACAGGCCAGCAGATTTCTCCAGTTTTATGCCTGATGAAGATCAAATGGTTGCAGAAAAATTTTCAAAGTTTGAGACAGCTTGCTAGTCAGTATAATTGAATATAGACACATCAGCACATAACTCAGTGCAGAGAGTGCTGAATGAATTGTGCGCTTCTGGTCGTACCCCTCTCATCAACACGAGTTGCCTGCTCTTTGGGGGTCTGGGACATGTGGGCTCTAGAGCTTAGATTGCCCATCCAAATACCCCATCTCAGACTTGGAGATGTTTGCATTGAATCCAAACAGGAGTAAAAGGTCTTCCTTCTGTTCCCCCCCCATTCATCTCTCCCTGAAGTAAGAAGTAGAGTTGGGTATCACAATGAAGATGCTACCTCCAAATCTGTGCCAGTCTGACTCCTGGCAACACCTAGAGCATATCTTTTGCCCCTCACAGACCAACACCCTCTCCTGCTCCACAGAGATTATGTGAAAACTTTAAAAAGCCTAGCTCAGTGAAAGTTAGTTGCAGACAAAATAAGAAAATGATTGCAGTGTTCCTTGCAAAGTTTCTGCCCTGTCTCAAGCTGCTTTCCCTCTCCTCATATTTCTGTTGCAGAAAGGGAGACTGTACAAGCTCAGTAGGGGTTGCACTCGTGATGTTGATTTTTATGTGGCAGCTTTTCAAATGCTCTGGTGATTAGCAGCAGTGAAAAGCCTTGAGGAAGGTAGGAATTTCATCAGAATCAGTTAACGCTTCCTCTCTTAAGAGCTTTATAATCTCAAGTTGGACAAAAGATCTAATGGAAGGACAGTCATAAGATGTATGTCAGACAATACTGAATACAAAGAAAGATGATGATCAGTTTGCTTCTGCTGAATATTTTGTTTGTTTTCCAGCCCTGCTAGCAAAATAGACCCCCACTTCCTAACAACTAGTACTTGGTTGGACAGACCTTTGCTTTCCCAAACTGGCTGTTGTCTGCTTTGGGATTAGGTCTTCCTTTCTGCATTTTCAGTACCACTGAGGTTTTCTTCTTAGCTTGGATCTCAAAGAAAACTAGAGTAAAATGCATACCAGAAGCTTGGACAGCAATTCTCAAACTGAGGAGGGGAGTGCAACATGCAGCTAGGAGGAGTGGAGTTAGGGACAGAGTAATGCAACGAAGGTTCAAGGTGGGCAGCATAGTGCTATCCTGTCTCCTCTTTGCCACACAACCCTGATACCTTCATCCTGTCTCAGCTCTGTCGTAGTTGTTCTTCCCAGCAAAGTTGCTTGGGGGAAGGGTGGAGGGAAAAGGTAAGGAGTTAAAAAGAACTGCTGGCTTTGAGAGGAAATTAAAAGGAAGAGCAAAGTAGGAAGGTCAGATTTTGTGACTTTTGTGAAGCTGGCAGGTTAACCTAGCCTAGGAAAGCCTCCTTGGGAGACAGACGTTCATTGCAGCTCCTTTCTCTTATCCTGGGCCGTAAACGCTGCCTCTGAGGTCTCTGCCACAAGATTGAGTGTGGGAAACCTCATGTTGTGCCTGACAATGATAGACATGATTACAAGCGCAGACTGGTGGCTCCATGGGTGGTTTTGTGCTGTGGACATATGATACCTAAGCTGGTTTTTTGAATTTCCTGTCTCACACAGCCGCATTACAAGACACCCACAGCATGGGCGTTGCTTAACCTGGAGACTGGGGCACATCTAGGTGAAGAGCACTCACGTTTTCAATTTCCATGCTATTGCTACTGGACTATTGTCCTTGTAAAATGCCCTTCAGGCCCCTTCTGACTAAGAGTGATTACAGGAACATGCATTAGAAGTGGAGTATCTGCTGCAGGCTTGCTTCATGGATCTCATTTCTTTTTCCTTTTCAGGTTACCAAAAATGAACGACAAGTGATGAAGCCATTGTATGACAGATATCGCTTGGTCAAACAGATCCTCTCCAGGGCCAACACCATTCCTATTATTGTGAGTAGAACATTCTTTTAGGGGCTATTTATTTGATTTCGAGTTGAGAAAACAGGGGAATCACCACACCTTTGCGTACAACACAGTCATAGAGGCCAAATCCCAATCTCCCTTATCACGCAATGACCAAGTAAATAAGAGTGAACCATTGACATTCAAGATACTGAAGTGGGCAAAGTTGGTCAAGGGACTCTAGTGCCTACCCATGAGTTGTGGGGCACATCTCACCTCATATTGTTTCTCCTCTTTCCATTTGGCTGCTGCTGTTATTTCATCACCTTGTGTTTGGCTACAGCCTTCCTTCCCTTTCCTTACCAATCCACCCTCAAAGCTGTAGGTCTTCATGTTGGTTGGTTACACACGATAAAATGTTGTATTATTATAGACTTGTGTGGGTCCTACAGCAGGTGTGATTCCACTCGGCTGAAAGAAAGTGCCAGCAGCCTCCCAACACTCAACTTGTATTAAAGAGATGCTGCAGGTGCAGGTATTCCCTCAGTCAGGATGATGTTTTGGCACTGACACTAGTGTGGAATCCAATGCATCCCTCCTGTGAGCAAACAATCTCAAATTTTAGAGAACTTATGTGCGCCACTTTTTTAAAAAAATATTTGACCTAAAAACTACATCCAGAATCCTTTCAGCCTGTCTGTAGAAAGATAATTGTTTTATCTTGGTTGCTGCTTGCTCTGGTTGTCATATATGATCCCTTATTCTTTTGCTATTACCAGGCAGCACTTGTGACCTGGCTGCTGGTTTTTGTAGATTGCCTGCTGAAGTGAATGGACTGGCACAGCATTACTCAATGCAGTCAGACACACTGAGAACTGCATTTTTCTGCACATAGTGGGAGCTGGTCCTGCATTTAAAACAAAACAAAAAGCTGTTCTTCTTTGAGTATGCAAAATATTCCCCAGGGTGTGCTGTGAAGACAGCGTTGGCAATCAGAAGGAAGAAACCCTCTAGCTCTGCACAGGCGGTTTAAGGTAGAGCTATCAAGAGTGAGCTCAGGTCCTGTTTAGATACAAAATTGAAATCTCACGGTGGCTAGCAGAGGAGAGAGGAGATGGTTTTCCCTAGCCCCTCTAATGAGAACTATGAGAGGTTCCTGCTGAGGCAGGAGACATTTGAAAATCCATATATACGTCCTTACGTACTTCAGTGGGAAAGCAGGCTTCTGGAAAGCAGGCCTGGAGAGTTTAGCTGGGCTTACACCATAGATCTGCGGAGCCAATCAAATGTTGTGTGTGTGCATGGGCCTCGGGCTGGGGGTTATTTTCTTGCAGCCTTTACTTTGTAGTTCCTGCCCAGCTAGTATTCCAGCATCCAGGCATTTTGGTTACACATGTTTGGCACTGATGTCCCTTGCTAAGCAACATCTTGAGAGAAAAGAGTCCAAGCTTCAAGGGATTTGCCAAGCATATTTTTTTTCTTTAAGAAATAGATTCCTCCTGATGGTCTGGCGATGAGCTGAGAGAGAGTGAATGAGTGAGCGAGAATGAGCTGAGAGCAGGAGAGCAGGTTGTGGAGGAGAAAGGGGTTCATAATATAACGTACTTGTTAACACCTGTCACAGGGTTCCCCCTCCAGCAAGCGGAGAAGCCCTTTGCTGCAGCCAATTATCGAGGGCGAAACAGCTTCCTTCTTCAAGGAGATAAAGGTGAAGACCTCCAGCTGCTAACTAATTGCTCAGTTTGCATCAGTTCTCCCCTCCTACCAATGAAAGAGAATGATTGATTGATTTTTTCCATCAGTGTTGATTTTTTGCAGTGTCTTCCTGAAAAATCAGTAGCTGCTTTAAGCCTCGCCAGTTCTGAATAAATTCTTCCCTCTGTTGTTGTAGATAAGACTACAGTATTTCCGTGGCTTTGCATTCTTACCCTTCCTTCTCCTTCCCCCCCCCCGCACATAATATATTTTATTTTGCCAAAAACTCACAATTATCTGTTGCACCTTGGCGTTTTTTGTTTTTTCTCCTTTTCTTTTCAATAATGCTAACTTGTTTTGTGGTAGTTTCTCTCACTCCAAAGCTCTGTGGCTTGCACACAGCACCGTGGCTGGAATGAGCTCTCACAGAACTAACACTCGCGCGTGGAGCCAACCGGCGAACTCACGGGATCTGTACCTACTCCCATTCACGTGCTTATCTTATCCAGGGCTCTTTTCTCCCACCTTGTAAATGATATTTCTAACCAAGGCAACATTAGGACAAAAGTAAGAGCAACTCAGTTATGTTAGTTAACACTTGGTCAGATTTGGTTGACAGGATCTTTCTTTCGCCCCTGTGGGGTGGTAGTTCTTAGTGGTGAAGACTGCTGTGACAATATTGGGCCTTCTTCCTCTGAGAAGGAAAGTCCAACTGTTGAACAGGAAGAGTAGCATGCAACTGGGCCCTGGCTTGCTTTGGTTGTAAAGGGAAAGAAGGTGCTTCAGCATGCTTGGGTCATTTATCTGTTATCCAGCCAGAGCTTGGTTAGTGGTGTTACTGCAAACCTAGACATCCAAGATAATTTGATTATAAGGCAATTATGGTAGATTTTATATTAATGGACTATTCCAGGCACATATTCTTTAAAACCAAGTTGCAGACTGAAGCGTGTTAAACCGCTTTTTGGACACTGTTAATCATCACCGAGCTCTCTTCAATATTTTCTAGGTGATTGGTGCATCAGATCTGTAATGAAGGTCTTTTTTTCAGTGTGTCCTCTATTTTTCTTCTGTGTTTGCACCCAGTGTCAGAACTTAGAGCCGCCGTTTGTGGTGGTCGCTGGTGTCTAGCCTGGCTGGTGCTGTGCCCATGCGGTGCCCTGGCAGCCTCTCACTGGCTCAGGGGTGTCATGCAGCGAGCATAGACCTTCTCAAGAGCCATGGTGGTTCTGACTGCAGGTCAGGGTGACAACCCTAAGCCTATTAAACCTTAAATGAGACCCTGTGAAGCTCCACAAGGCTGCTTTGCACTGAATGAAACCCTCAGAATTAAACAAAAGTTTGTCCCCTGAGTAGGCACAACATGGGCAGAGTGCTACCTATCTTGGCAGACCCTAGCCACCATTTATTATTTAAGCATTCACAACAGTTGAGAGATGAAAGCTTGAAGCATGATTTGAGGCAAAGCCTTACAAAACATTTGGGTACAATATCTTGAATATTATCTGTGTTTAAAAAATCATCGGGAAGCTTGCTTGCTGGAAACAGTGATGACAGGGATAATCTGGAGATTTTATATTTGAGGCTCTGGAAAGTTTAAATGCCTCATGATTGCCTAGAGATCCAAGCAGATGCCAGCCAAATGGGTCTAATCAATGAAGATCGTTTTGGATCTGAAATGCAGGTTTAAAATCAGACTCCCATTTGGGACTTCTTTAAAGCAATGGTCTTAGATGGCCATTCCCATTAGAAATACTAGTAAAAAATTTTTTAATTTGCCCCTTTCATTTCAAACAGCAAAATGCTTTAGGAGGTCTCGTGACAGCCAGATGTAGTGTTTTGGCACTGAGGTCTGAATGAGTGAAATTTCTACGCTGTCTTTTCCTCCCATGGGCTCTCTTTGGCAGGAGGCTCATTCCTGAGTTCTGGGCCACAGAAGTGCTGGCTCAGTCAGCCTGTGCATGTGGCACGCTGGAGCCAGGCAAGTGAGCGACCTGCCATGCCGGCCCTCGCTAGCTGCCTCAGGCTCGTGGGTGTCTGCAGGGAGGAGGCCTTTGCCAGATTTACAGATTCAAGTTGCACGGAGACTTTGCTTCTGTCTTTGTGAGCAGCTCGTTACACCGCTCATGAGAACTGCACTTTTCTTTTCCCTCCAGGAGTCGAATCCAGAAACTCCTCCTTCTCCTAGACAGGGGAACAGGAGCTTCTGCTTTGGTGCCCAAGAGATTTCCCTAAAAATAAAAGTGTACAATTTTTACCAGTCAAGACAACTAGCAAATCCTCCCCCACGCCCAAGCAGGAGTGGCTGTCTCCCGCTTTTGGTCCTTGCTGCCATTACCAGCGGTGCAGGGCAGCATGTGTGGAGTGCTGGAAACAGCTGCGAGCAGCGGTCTCCCTCCCCTCCCCCAGCCCAACCTGACATTGTCTGCAGGGTTTTAAAATAGTACGTGACTGCAGTCACAGCACCGGTTGTTCTCTTGAAAGGCTTCAGTTTTATGCCTTCTGCTTAAGCAGTATGGTTCACTTCTGGAGAAATGGTCTCATCTAATCATATGCTAAATATTGCTTTAACTCTCACCAGTTCCCTGCAGATTTTCCTAAGATGTTTTCAGACTTCTTTGTATCTTGTTGTTGTTGTTGTTGTTGTTACTATTCAGAGATTCTCTCTTTCCAACTAATCTTTTCCTCATCCTCAAGCCTCCATCTCAGCTGTAATTCTCAGCCTGTGGCTTTGCATTCCATTTCCATGGCCTAGAGCTCTATCACAAGAAGAAAACTCTGGGCAAACTCTGATCTCATGCTAATGTGTGCACTTATAAATCATTGACTTTGAGGATGTAATGGGACTGCCATTAAATGCCACCAACTCCCAATGTTCCTCTCTCCCTTTGGGCTTTAAATATGGGAGAAATCTCTTAGGAATAATTGAACTATTAGCAAAGAATCTGCAGGAGAAAAGTAAAGAAAATTGCTTCTTTTGATCCCCATGTAACAATATATTTTGGCATACACTTGAAGATTTCAGTGATATTAGCCCTCAAAAGCTTTTAAAGCTATGTATATGCTTAGATCCTTCCCCGTTAGAATTACATGGATGTAAAAATCTTTTTTAAGAGACTTCTTGTCCATGATAGCATTTATTATCTTTCTCTAATGTTCATGCCTCATTCTTGATATTAAGGTTGAAAACTGCCTTCAAGAAATGTCTCTGTACGTAAGAGAAAACTGGGCACTGTTCCCTGAAAATCCAAATGATTTCTGGACAGCGTCCCAGGACAAGTTCTAGGCTGAGAACACTGTGAATTAGCAAGTACCAAGTGCTGCAGAGACACTTCCAAATGTTGTGCCTGAAAATTTTGGAAAACATTTAAATATGGCCAATTCATCAATGTACTTTGGGGAAATTGCACTAGACCGTTTTTCCACTCCAGTCTTTAGTGTATTCCAGGTAGATGGCTGATCTCAGGATCAAGTGAGCAACAGCAGTGCTTTTACAGTCAACCATCTCCTGCGTTTGGCCATTGAAACAGTGATCTGAGCTCATTGGTATCACTGTATGAGCATCTGAGGCCTTGAACTCACCCATTAGAGAGAGCTGTTGGGCAGCATTTGTTGAAAATGCATCATATTTTGACCTGACAACTTGTATGCTATCATGACTACATTGCTGATAAGTGTATTTGCAGGGAAAGGTAGAGGACACAGGTCTGCTTTAGATTTTGTGCATAATGGTTGTTGATCTAGAAGTGTTTTTACGTGCATCAGAATACATAGATTAAACAAAGCAATAGGTTGCTAAGAACTGCAGATTTTTTTTCACTCAGTGTTGTTGCATTGTGTCTCCTTAATCTGAGCTGGTGGTCACAGCTTTTCCAATAGATGCTTTGGGTACAGGGAGTCTTACCAGTGATATTTTAGTGTACTGTATTGCTTAGCAATTAAAGTGCTTGCTTTTCCTATCCACTTCTTTTCATATCTGTTCCCCAGTGCATGTGGTGAAAGAAGGTACCCGTTTCTGACAAGGGAAGGAGTAACCTGTTCTGTTATGGGGCTGCTCTGTCCCTCTCTGTAGGAAGAAGAGGAGGGATCCGAGGAGGACAGCAATGTGAAGCCAGATTTCACAATTACCATGAAAACAGATTTCAATGTGCGTAGCTTCTTGGATCAACTAGAAGATGATGCTGATGGCTTTGTTTCCCCAGTGGATGATAAGATGCCATCAAAAAGCAACCAGGATATGGGGCTTTCGAATCTTCATGAAGCATCTATGTATGTTGAATTTTTGGGCAAATTTGAAAAAGTTACTTCTTGATAAGATAGTATTTTGTTTGTCAGAAAAGCGTGTAGACTTTGACTTTTGCATTTATGTTCTGAGTCAGTATTTTTTGCACTTTACTTTTAAATGCAATAGCCCTCATGACACATTTTGGGATGACTTCCTACCCTGTCCTGATACTGATATTTGACTTCATATATTTGGGTTCTAGTGCTAACTAGTAGCTCCTACTTCACCCATGGCAAGTCTTTAGCATGAAAATGACCATGTACTCTGCAAGGTTTTTCAGTCTTTGGAGAGGTCAAGCTGAACGAGCATTGTTAGTTTTAAGCGCTTACTGCGTGGGTCTGATGCAAACACAGACAGGTGGTAGCCTTAATTCCTGACTCTTAAATCTTCATCCTATAAACGTCACCAAATACAGAACCATCTTCAGCGAGCTGTAAGTTTCATAGGAGCTAGTGGTGGATTATGAAATGCATGCCTGACCACCTTAGGGAAGGGGCCAGTCACAGTCTTCAGCTTATTTATGTGGTCATTTTGCTGAATTAAATCCAGAGGACTTTCTGTTGTAAGTAACATCAGGACGCCATGGCTGCTTGCAGGAGCAGCTCCTTTGCTTGGAGTCCATACAACCATATTTGCATAGATTTACTCTGTGTTTCCAGTTATAATTGTGTAGATATGTATAATCTTGTTTATTTAAACCCAACAGCCCTGAACTGTTAGAGCAGCTCCAAGAAGTCAGGGAAGAGAAAAAGCGAATCAGAAAAAAATTGAGAGAGTTTGAAGATAATTTTTTCCGACAAAATGGAAGGTAATAATTTCTTAACTATCACTCTGTCCTTCAGCTACTCTTAATCTGTTTGGCATCTACAGAGGGCTCCAAATATGGAAAGCTATCTGAATTCAGTCTTACATATTTCAACAACGTCATTATTGTTTTACTCGCATTCATTACAGTTGCCCATTACAGTAATTTTTTTCCAAAGACTTTAAGGGATTACAGCTTTTTGTAAACGTCTTAGGACAAGCATTGGGAAGCACAGGTATAAATTGTGAAAATCCAGCTGCCTCTTGCACAATTGATCAGAATGATGGAAGAGTTGCTCTGTGGTAGAAAAATTCTTTTTTTCCCTAAGGATATAGTATGTTTAGATCTCTGTCGTATTCTTGCTATTCAGACACAGGTTTAACATGTATCTCTGTTTAACTGTGGCTGTGTGTATCTGTTTTGAATTTTAAAATTGCCCCTTGTGAATGACCTGATAAAATGCTTTAAGATATTTATGTTCTTTTGATTATCTTGATAGCTTCTTGCCACCAGCCATCATCCTTAGAGGTTCTTGTAAAATCATTGAAAACTTGAGAAAGTTTCACATCAGCTAAGAGAAATCTGATCAGATATCTTCCTCCCTTTCACAGATGTGTCTATTCATTAAAGTGGTGTGGTTCCAAGCGGGAAGAAGCTGTATTTTATTTTGCTCTGCTAGCAGAATAACCTTCTGCTGGCTCCTGAATTGGAAAGAGCTGGGTTTTTTTTTCCTTTACTCTTGTGTAGAGGCTGGTAATTTCAGTGAAGTAGGGCATGTTTCAAGTAAGATTTTGCACTTTGAACTGTGAGATTGTGCTCAGCCTCAATATGCAAGTATCCTACATTTCATTGCAGTAGCTTGTGTGCCCCTCTCTTTTTTTTTTTTTTTTTTTCTCTCAAAATATAAAAATATTCTGACTTTGTCCCATGTTGGGGAGCGGAGGAAGGGGAGCTGTTCTGTAGGGCTGTCCCCCAGTGTTGGTGGGGGCAGAGGGAGGCAGCTGAGAGGAGCTGGACTGGTGCAGGAAGCCTCATGGCCTGCTTTCTCTCCCACTAGGAACGTGCAGAAAGAAGACCGCACTCCTATGGCAGAAGAATACAATGAATACAAGCAGGTTAAGGCCAAGCTGAGGCTGCTGGAGGTCCTGATCAGTAAAAGAGATATTAGCTCCAAGATCATGTAAAGAAGGGGATTGTTTTCGCCAGTAAACTGAAAAGAGACCGCACCAAACGGATGAATGCATGAAGCAAATGCAGCAGGAGCCTGGCTGGGGAGGGCTGAGGACCTACCTGGGAACTGAAAGGCCATTTCCAGAGGTGGGAGGGGGAGGAAGGGTGGCTTTCCATCACTCTTGGGACTTGCTATTGTCCTCTCTGTCTGCAGGCCAGATGCCCAAAATGGAGTTTGCAAGTGTAGGAGATGTGATGCTGCACTCAGTGACTGCACTGAAGGGATCCTTCCGTTTTGATTTGCTTACAGGTCCTGTAATATTTAGAATATCAAAACCAGACTTGCTTTTCTTCCCCCCCCCCCCCCCCCCCCAGGATATCACAGCAAGAGGCAAAATAGGATGAATAGTGATTAAATCATCAAATACCTTCCACTTTAGTTTATCAAACAAGTGCCCTGACTGATCTGATGTGAAGGCGGAGGTCAGATGGCACCAAGACTGTTTTCTCATAGCTACATTAAAGGCTAGCTCATATTTCTGACCTGACCATTTGGAGTCCAGCCTCTTCTGTTGTCCCATATAAATGCTGGAAGACTGTCCTGGTCAGAGCCCAGGGCTGGCTTGAGTTACAGTCTTGCCCAGGCTTGAATTGGGTTTTCTTCCCGCTTTTTTGACTGCTAATTCAATTGGAGTAGAATGAAGTACCTACATTTGATCAGAATAGCAAAGGAAATTAGCTGTTCAGCAGTGTACTCGCCTGCTTGTTCCACTTGGAAGGTGATACTGTGACATTATGACTATGTTTGGGGGACTGGGAAGAAAAGAAGTTTTAACAGCTGCAAGTCAAAATCCCCTGGGATTTTGGTAGCTGCTCAAATAAATCTCCAGGGTCAAGTATCTGGAAGCCAGACTCCATTAATACATGTGCTTCATCATCTGATGCTAACAGAAGATCCTGAGCTGAACAGCCCATGTGCACGTCACACGTACTTGCCAGCCTAGATTTTGTTCTTTTATGAATGCAGTCAGTCCGACTGTGTGGACTGCAGCACTGACGTTGTGATTGTGGGAATCAGAGGAGGGTCTTTTCTTCCCAGTGGTTTTGGCTTATATTAATATATTAGAGCAGAGGATACTGCAGGGAACTGAAAGCTGAGAACCATGTTCTGCCTATGTAGGGGTCAGTGGGTCAGGTGCAGAATTTGACTATTACCTATTTTCAAATTTGTTTAGGACCTTCAGAAAAGAAAGTCTTGGGATAGCTGTAAACACTTGATTCAGGTCCTCATGTCAGACAGTTGTTGCATGAAGGAGTAAAAGGTAGTAAGTTCAAAAATACGTGAAGTAGCTGAGAGCTCCCAGGTCTGTCAGGCCATCTGGGCTCTGTCTTGCGCTCCAGAGGCTTGCATGCACAAATTCACGCTGCCCAGAGCCAGGGCTGGGAATTAGGGCAAGAATCGCAACTCCCGGGAGCAGGGCTCCACCCTGGTGTTGCAGGGAATATTTCTGTGCGTACTGTCTTTTGTGTCGATCCCCTGGCGAGCTAATGTGCTACAGCGGGACAGCTGCGATCAAATGCAGTGCCAGTTGTCATAGCCGGGCCTTGCGTACGTCAGGCTGCAGGAGGCAAGAGGTGAGCTCCCAGAACTTCTCCCCCTCTTTCCTTTTATGGGCAAGCTGGCCC
Organism: Dromaius novaehollandiae; assembly: GCF_036370855.1. Taxonomy (NCBI): domain Eukaryota; kingdom Metazoa; phylum Chordata; class Aves; order Casuariiformes; family Dromaiidae; genus Dromaius; species Dromaius novaehollandiae. The sequence continues at coordinate 13,769,913 of NC_088101.1, read as the reverse complement.
ACAAATGCATCTGTTTCGGTTGTGCTTAGAATCATTTCCCTCTACTTGGTGTACTGTGTTAATTCTTGCAAAGACTGATGCTGAGGGTGTTTTGGTCTCTTAAGACCCCATAAACACTTCAAAAGGCAACCTTTTCCTTTTGCTTTTACACGTGCCCATTGATAGTCTGAATGGGTGCACACAGTGATGTGCATTTGTTAGGGACAGCAGTCAAAGCACTTAGGAGAGGGACTCTCTGTGGTGTTTTCTACTGATTGCAGAATTGCTCCTTGTATATAAGATCAGTGAAGGCTGAATTTTATATTTCTGAAGAGTCTGGAGCACTTGTGTGCTGACCTAGGGCTTGGCTTTGCAGAGACGCCAAGTTTCCGTTGCTTGGGAGATGCCTCTGCAAATCTGATCTTATTAGCTGGGCTCACAAATGTGGGAAACTGCTTTTGAAGATGATTGACTGATTGGAAAGGAAGCCTGGCCAGGGCAAATTGCCTTTCTGAATGCAGGACAATGCAGAAAATCAGTGCTGTGCCTTTGTCCTTCAGCCTGGTCTTACTTGTGTTGAGAGTCCATGGTCAGCTCACTTCAGCTATGTTAGGTTTAACTGCTGAGCCAACATGGCTGCTGTGTTACTCTACTAGTAGAAGAGTGGGATGAGAAAGGATGTTGGATTACCAAAATGTCATTACTGGTGGCTCAGTTTTCTATCGGTTAGGCCCAGTTCAGCAAAGTGCTTCAGAGTGTATGTGGTGAGCACATGCCTCAAGCTGATCTCCGTTTGGGTTTCATTTGAACAACGAGGGACTAAATCTTGAGCGCTTTGCTGAATCTGTGCCTAGACATCTTTATATAGGATGAGAGTAGCAGTTCTGGCCTTTTTCTTCCTAGTCATGTTTTCCAGTAGGCCAAGATTTCCCAGGAGTATGTTTTCTCTACTTATTTTTTAAAAGCCTGTTTGCACTGTGTACTGATAAATTAACTGTTTTGGTGGGGTTTGCCCCTGACAAATCTTGATAAATGATATGTAGTGAACAGTCCATTTTATTTTTAAACTGGTGAGATTGTAGCATTTTCTGGATGCTTAGTTACCGCTGTTTACATGGCATATTACTAGAATTTCAGATAGTTTATATGAAATGTAAGTACAATTATGCACTTTAGAGAGTTTATATTTTTGAAGTTTGAAAGCTAAAAGTAACAAAACCTATTATGTGAAATTGTACATTTTTTTAAAAAAAGCACGCTTAGCCATCTCTTGTTAAAACTGTTCTTTTAAACAGTCTTCCCCCTTGGCAAAAATTCATCACCTGCCTAGTTGCAAGGGAGACTGCCAGGAAGGAACATCATAGACAATGAGTGAATTTTAAAATCCCAGTCCTGGAAAGGCACGTACAAGTACTCAACTTTCTGTCCTGGGCTTTAAGATACTGTGACTCCCCTCGTCCAGGGACAAGGAAGGATGAGGGCTGCGCAGGATGAGGGCTAAAAGCTAAGCTAAAGGCTTAGCTAAAGGCTAAGCACTAAAATATGATGGTGTCTTTGTATCTCCCACAAATGACTGGAAAAATCAGTCAGTCAATGGGGTTTCCCGCTAATCACAAAATAGCAGCAAATGGTGTTTGCCCCACCACACTCCTCTAAACCAATCCAAGCAACAGCTGTATCTTTTGTTTTATAATTTCAGTTTTCCTGTGTGATTTCACCTGTAGGCTTTAGAGTGTACATGCCAACTTCAATTACGTTTGACTGGAGAACATGTTAAATACAAGACAGTGTGTGTTTTTATAAGGTGTGAAGTACTGTACAAAAATCGACTTTGTGATATAAATAAGCTGTAAGTATAAGACAACCTGTTTCCGTGTCACTAGCACGTACTGCCTGCTGTAGGACAGCACTATGGTCTGTTGGGTCACTGGCTTCCCAGGAGTTGGGGCTATTTCAGACACGCCTGTTTGTGTATTACCATGTGCTGGTGTAATAAATGGTTGCGGTTTAAATGAGATGAACTGGGTGTGGACAAAATAAGATTGCAAGAGTTAAAGATGGAGAAAAACTTGTCATTCTCACAGGTTGCATTTGCTTTTATTCTGTTTACTTCAGAGTAAACAGTCAAATAATGGATGTTTATGTTAAAGGTAGTGTAATTAAAGCATCTTATCTCCTAATCATTCTGCTAAGACATCAGTTGTTATTACTGGTATATGCAAGTTTCAGATGGTAAGTGCTGCCAGACGGCCTCCAGGCGGAGATGCTGCCAGAGTCCTCTTCGGAGATGTTTGCAAAACGGTGATTCAGGGCGCTTGAAAGGAGCCAAGCTGGGAGCTGGTCTGTGGTCTAAGACTGTTTGTCCAAACAGTGTCCTGAGGCGCAGCTTGCCCTGTCTGTGGGGCTGCGTCTGCTCTGGGCCAGTGCCATGTTGACGTGGTAGCAGCTGGTTAGTGGGGCTGTGCCCAGGGCGGCTGCACTGTTGCCGTTGCTACAAAGGGTGTTGTTAAATGTGCGGAAGTGCAGCCGTCCGAGGCCGTGCAGGTCGCCTGGGCTTTCTCGCGCAAGAGACCGGCTAGTGCTTGGTGTGTAGGGTGTAGGGCTCTACTTACTCACGTGTTCCATCTCTCAGGGATGGGATCCAAGGATTTCTGACTGTTGGGGGAGGGAATTTGGGTCCAGGCCTGTTTCTCTAAGCCAAGGCATAAAAGGGGGGGTTGCACGTTCATTTGCAGATGGGGAAGTTAACTTCGCATTTGGAAATTAAAACAGTGATACATTCATTGACACGCTGTAATGAAGGATCACTCAGTGATCAGTGGATCAGCAGTGGATCACTTCTTCCTTTCTCTGCATATTGACATATTCCTGAAGGGCAAAATCACCCTTATCACAGTGGGTATACTTAAAAAGCACGTCCTGTTTTGGCAGAGGTTACTGGTTTGAATACTCTAACTGGAGTTACTGGAACAAATTTCTTAATATTTGTTACAAAAACAGCTGTTAGAGCCAGGATCATCAAGAGAACCAGAGTGAAACCTGGGACGCGTGCCTGCTGCGTGCCTGCACGGGCTGAGCAGCTCCGTTTCATAGCTGTGCATTTGGAAGTGATTTTGTTCATTTGCCTGTGGGGAACAGTCAGTGATTCACATGCTCGGACCGTGCTGGAGCCTGGCCCTGCTGCTACTAGAGGTAATATCCATCTCCCTGCTGGCTCCAGCGGCAGGAGGCCCCTTGGTAGGAAATGCGCACTTGTGTATGTACCAGCACTTGACAGTGCGGGCGCTGCTCCTCAGAGCCCTTGTTGTGCATTTTGAGATACAGGTCTGACTGCAAAATTCGCTTGTACAGGGACAGACAAATCCCTCCTTACTTCTGAATGGCCAAAATCCTGCTCTTACTGTTCTGGAGAGGAGCTGCTGTTCGTATTTGCTGCCTCAGTGGTCCCTTCTTAGAAGGGGATAGGCTCTATTAATGTTAAATATGACATTCAGGTAAATGTGGTCTTTGAGGGTTCGAGAACAGAGGAGATGTGCTTCTGCAAAGGATTTATATTGCAAACATTTAAACAATCCATGAGTCTTTTGGTCGGCAATGCAGAGTCTAAGATTTGGCACTGATTATATATGCTTTTATTTTAAATACCTGCCTGTGCATTGAAGGTTGTGTTCTCAAAGAGTCGACAGGCATTTTGCATTTATTTCCCTGGTCTTTTTAATGCCATGCCAGTCACTAAAATGGGCAATACGGATTTCTGGTACCCTCATTTTTAAAAACATAGGCTAAATATGCAAGCTGCACAAATGTTATAGGCTGGATTGTATCTAATCTTTATTTAAAAAAAAATGCATTTCAACCTATTTCTGTTTCAGTACAAGCCTTCCATAGAAGTGCTAATCATCACGGCCTAGAGCAGGACTTGTGCTCTTGTGCTGTTCCTCTTTATGGGCAAGGGGGCAGCTGCCTTACACTATAAGGAATTAAAAGGCGGAAAGGCCGTTTTTTAAGGCAGCTGAGTTTTTGGCTTTGACCATCACAACCTGCAGCATCTAAGGCCTTTGTGCTTGGGAGGTGATGCACACACATTCGCTCTGGGATTCCAACCATAAAACCTACCACCTCCGTGTTTCTTGGTGTCCCAGGCTGAAACGACTCATGGAAAACTTGCAAAAAGCTCTTGGGCTTGTAGATATGAGTGAGTGGACCTACATCTCCGGCTATTTAGGAGGCAGTCAAGTCTGTCCAGTGTGTATATTCACTGACAACACGGGGTGTTTGTTTAACACGGGCTGGAACGTGTGTGTTCCACGTGGTCAGTGCGCCTCTCCTGGACACCTGCATGCGTTGGTGACCCATCTTCTGTTACGTGGACATGTACGTACATCAAACAATATATGTATTTACGCAAATGACTCTGTATATAGTATATGTGATTTGGTTGGAGTGCAGAAGGCAGTACCAGAGGGTGTTTCTGTGCCTGGCTGGATTAAAGAAACAAACAAAAAAAAAAATCACCTTTGCAGATTTCATTTGCTGTCTGAAAGCAACTACATAACTCTCATGCAACCAGTGTATTCAACAACTAATGAAACCTTAGCAAATATGGGCTTGGGTCTATGTTTACATGATTTATGTAAGCAAATTTAATTTGAATCTATGGTGTCTTTTTTAATGTAAATGGATTGACAAATGTTATGTGTACATTTTCGTACATGATTGTATTTTGTACAAAACAAGAAAATAAAACTATTTTGACTGCAGGTGTTTGGTGGCAGTTTTTATCAAATGTGTGACGCAGCTAATGTTTGCTCAGCCCTGGAAGCAGGCAGCTGCCTGGCGGCCTTGAACTGGCTCCCACGCTTGGCTTTGGTATCATCCACAGGGGAACAAGGAGAGCTGAGGTCTGACCAGCCCGTGGGATAAATACCACGTTACCTCAAGTCGACATCTGTCACATACGGTCCCGAGCTACTGGAGCTCCTGGGAAACCAGCAACCGTTTTTCATGCGTTGCCCAGACCAGAAAATAGTGTTCCCTTGAGCCTGCCTGGGGACGCCTGGAAGAAAACCAGGGACCGGGGCGCCCTGCGGAGAGCAGCAGCGCCCCGTCCTCCGCCTCCCCGCCAGCGGGCCAGGAGTGGCGCCCGCCGGAGGAGTGCACCTGCGTGTAGCTACGTACGTGCGTGGGTATGTGCTCACACACACACACACAGTGTGTACTGTGGGTAAGTAGATACGCAAAATATATATGTACATACATATACCCAGATATATTTATATGTACAATGCACACATGTATCTACACACATATGCGTGTTTATACATGTACTTATACACAAGACACTATGCGTGAGCACAGAAAATATATACATACATAAACATATAATATACACAATACCCACATCTGTATGTACCTACATATACATGCATACTTATACACAATACAGACGTGTGAATGTGCACACACTATATATGTACATATACACACCTGTATATAATACATATTTTATATGTACAGTACATACATGTATCTGCATCTTTGTGTATATCTATACATAATACAGTGTGTGAACAGACACACACTGCATATTTACATGCCTGTACCTATAGAGAATATATAATACATATATTTATATTATATACACACACCTGTAGCTATGTATGTACTTCTACACAATAGACACAAAATACAAACACAAGCAAAACAGATATGTACGTACACATACCTATATATTATACCATATATAATACATAAAATGCACACATGTATCCCTTATATACACATATGCATAATATACAGTGCTTGTATATATAGTGTATTATGTATAAGTATACACAGAGACATGTACATAGATACATACGTATATATACAATGTATGTAGGTATGTGTATGTACATACGTGTGTGTGTTCACACAAATGTGTATTGTGTATAAATATACTATATATACATACACATACCTATAAATCATACATTTATATGATATACATTATTACATGCATTATATACAATACAAACATGGCACATATCTACATATATATGTGCATATATACTTATATACAAGACTACATGCATACACATGCATGCATACCATATATTTATCTACAATATACATGTCTATATATAGTATATCTACACATACATAATACACAGTATCTATAGTATACATATAATGTATGTGTATATGTATATATACATGTGTATATACACATTTAACTATGTCTATATAGTATATGTATAATATATACGTGTGTATATGTATAATACCCCAAAATGGGTGTTGTGTTTATATATGCACACACTATATATGTGTACATACACAGACCTACATCATACATATATATATACGTGTATTATGTATGTGTATGTACAGATAGTATATGTATGTGTATACATAAACGTGCATATGAATATATATACAGAATGCACTGTTAAAATACACACTATATCTTTACACACTATATCTTTACACACATAAACTATATATGCAATATATGTGTGTGTATACATATATACTTATGGCCATATGCCGTGCATAAGTATATACACATATATACATATATATTTACACATACATACAGTGTGTACTGTGCGTAAGTATACACACAAGATGTATGTATATCATGTATGCAGATACACAGGTACATGAGTACATATATATTGTGCAGAAGTATATACACACAAATACATACACATACCTATATTTCATATGTTATATATACAATACAAACATGCCTGTATCTACATATGTATGGAGGGGTGTATATACTCAAGGCACACTGTGTGTACACACACACACATATATGTACACATACCTATATAATACATAAAACATGCACATGTATCTACATATATTGCATGACCACACACACCCCCCATATGTGTATGCAAATATACCTATGCATCTACCATATATATTTATATTATGCATACAATACACATCTGTCTGCATACACATGTGCATATGAATATTTATGCAGAATACACATGGTGTTAAAATGCACGCTATATACTTTATGTATGCATACACACTCTTACATGCACACATCTATAGTACATCTGCAATATATATATGTGTACATATATACACACACACACACAATGCAGTGGGCACACATATACAGTGTATTGTGTATAAGTATACACACAGTCCTATATGCATGTAGATATATGTATATAAGACGTGATATATATTTAATATAGGTATGTGTATCTACATACATATTTATGTGTGTTCACACAAATATGGATTGTGTACAAGTATTACAATTTATGTGTACATACACATACCTATATATAAAATACATCATATAAACAATATAAACGTGCACATATCTACATAGATGTATATGTGCATATATACTTATACACAAGACATACTGTGTATACACACACACAAATATATATACACACACCTATATAACATCATATACAAAACACATACCTGTATCTACATACGTTGTGTGACCATACGCATAACATATATTTGCATATACATACCTATGTCTCTACCATATATAAATTATAAATACACATCTGCATAAACCATGTGTGCATACATAAATATTTATACAGAATAGTTAAAAATACACACTATATGAATACATATACACACACATATATGCCTAGTATATATGCAATATACGTGTCTATATATACATACACAATATGCAGTGTGTATACATATATTTGGTGTGTATTGTGTATAAGTATACATACACCCATGTGTGTGTAGATACATGTATTGTATATATAACATGATATATATAATATATAGGTATGTGTATGTACATACATGTGTGTGTGTGTGTGTGTTCACAAAAATGGGTATTGTGTGCGTGTGTTTATATATGCACACACTATATGTGTGTACATACACAGACCTGTATCATACATATATACACAAACATGGCACCTATCTACATATGTATGTGCATACACACTGTGTGTACACACACACACACAAATATATGTACACATATCTATATAATATATAAAACACGCACATGTATCTACATACATTGTGTGTGACCACACACACAACATATATTGGCATACACATACCTATGTATCTACCATATATATTTATATTATATACACAATATACTTGTCTATCTGCATACACCTGTGCGCATACATATGAATATTTATACAGAATATAATGTTAAAAATAGACACTATAAGTATACATGTACATATATATACACATATATGTATAGCATATATGTATAGTATAACATATACATATATACACACATTTGTAAAATATGCAATATATATGTCTATATATACATTATGCACAATATGCTGCATACATACATATAGTGTGTACTGTGTATAAGTATACACACACATGTACAGAGATACATGTGTATGTAACATTTATGATATATATAATATAGCTATGTGTATGTACATATTTTTGAGTTCAAACATGTAAGTATATACACACACTATATATATATGTACATACACATACCTATATCATGCACATATTATATATAAAATACATGTGCACGAATCCACATATATATGTGCATATATAAGTTATATACAAGACACAATATAAGTGTATACACACAAAAAATATATGTACACATACCTATATAATATATATAAAATACACACATAGATCTACATAGTGCCACCACAAACACATATTTGCACATGCATACCTATATATCTACCATATATATATTTACATGTACAATACCCATGTCTATCTGCATACACATATATGCATATGAATATTTATACAGAATACACACAAAATACACACTGTATGTATACATGCACATACTTATATATATTTATACTATCTATGCAATATACATGTCTGTATATACACTTATGCACAATATGCAGTGTGAACACATATATAGTATATTGTGTAAAAGTTTACGCACACATGTACACACACTTATATATATTTATATTATATATACACAATACAAATGTGCACGTATCTACATAAACTTCTACACAAGACACTGTGTAGATACACACAAATATATGTACATATACCTATATAATACATAGTATGACATGCACATGAATCTACATACATTGTATGCGACCACACACACCACATATATTTGCATACACATACCTATGTATCTACCATATTTATAGTATAAAATACACATTTATCTGCATACACATGTGCATATGAATATTTATACAGAATAGTGTTAAAAACACACACTGTATGTATACACATACTTTAACAGATATATTTTAGCATGTCTGTGATATACATGTGCATATATATACACACATATGCACTTAAACACAATATGCAGTGCACAGTGTACTAAGTATACACAGAATATATATATGTACATACACATAATATATAATATATACCATATATTTATATTATATATGGTGCACATGTGTATCTATGTGAGAGAGAGAGAGAGAGAGAGAGAGAGTGTGTTTGTGTGCGTGCATGTGTGTGTGTGTGTGTGTGTGTACACAATACACACTATTTAAGTACCTACACATACCAATATATAACATGTATCCCATACCTATTTATATACAGAATACATACAGGTATATGTATCTTCATACATTTATATGTGTTTACATATATATACTTATACACAATACACTGTATATGTGTGAGCACACAAAATACATAAAAGTACATACACATATCGATATCATAAATATAGTTTATACAGACAATACACACATGTATCTACATATGTGTGTACTTATACAGTATGTGAACATGCACACAATATGTATTTACATATATTTACCTACATTTCTAGCAAATATACACTGTGTACGTGTATCTGCAGATACGTGTATCTGCATGCATTTGTATTTATATACAATACACGTGTTTAAAAACACACACACACCCCTGTACAAACACACAAAATGTACCTACAGCTACTTACATATAATATATACTCTATATGTACTTATACTAGCTATATAATGCATACCTACGTGTACCTACACACACACACACACACGCAATGCAATGTGTGTAAGTAAGTTTATATACACACATGTATGTAGCTGCCCATGTATTTGTAGTGTGCACATATATATTCTGGGGTGTGTGTGTGTGTGTGTGTGTATGTGCGCACACACGCGTGCATACATATATTTGTGTGTGTGTGTGTTCTCACACACACACATCGTGTATATTGTGCATGTGTATGCATACCCATATGCATATACAGGTGTATAGTACATATAATCTAAATTCATGTATATTATATAGGTATGTTTATATATATATCGTATGTGTATTTTTAATACAGGCCCCCCCCCACACACACACAGCCACACTTCATGCCCCCCCCCCAGGCCCTCACCAGCTGCTGCCCCTGGGCTCACCCCCCCCCCCCCCCCGGCTGTCCCCCTCTGTCCCCTCCATTCACACCCAAAGTCATGGCCAGCAGTGCCAGTGGCACCACTGTCCTGTCCCCAACCCCTGCACGTGCCAGCTGTGCAGCAGCACATCTGGGGCTACCTAGTGCAGGCACCACCCCCCCCCCCCCAAGCCATGAGGTGGTCACAGACCCTGGAAGGCCTCAAGTGGCAAACTCCTTCCCCCCCCCCCCCAAAAAAAAAAAAAAAAAAAAAAAACAATTAAGGTTTTATTTCCTGTTGGCTTCAGCAGCACATTTTAAGCACCAGACTGGCTAGGCTGGGGGCAAAGGCCACGCTGCAGTAGCAGAAAACATCAGTAAGGGGGCGGGGGGGACCCAAAAACAAAAACAAAGCTAGCATAAGATAAAGTTACCTCTCATGAGCCAGGGTCACAGCTGGGCCAATTTGTGGCTTCGCAGATCCAACTGGAAAAGGCTGAATGGGAAATCCTGGCCCTAAGGAGCTCAGAAAGGCACAGGCAGATTTGGGTTTTTTTTCAGTTTGGTTGGTGGGTTTTTTTGTTTTGGTTTTTTTTTTGGGGGGGGGGTTTATTTTTACAGTTTTGGATATCTGCCATTTCCTGCGCTGCTGCTGCACTGCAGGGGTTGCACGTGTCTGCCTCGGGGTCCCCCAAAGCACCAGGCGCACCGGGGCAAATGGGGACCTGGCTGGGGAACCCCAAAACCCTCCAAACCTATTTGGGGGGGGGCGGCGCTAGATTCTGCTTTGGTTTGAAATTAACTTTCTGATCGAAAACTCTTGACCCTGTCTGGCATTTAACCAGTGCCACCAAGGTCATCACTCCAGTGGCTGCCATTTTTCCCAGCATCCTGCCTGACTTTGAGCAAAGTATTTCCATCTCACTTCTCATTTCCAATCTTGTTCATATAACACAAAAATTTTAAATACATATTTTTAACACAATCTATATATTGACTATATTTGTATATTATAAATATAATATATGCTATATTATAAATAACATTAATTACAAATTATGAATTGAAAACACATGTAACCCGGAAAATCAGATATATATGCACATACTGTCTCCTCATTAACCGTACCTGCACACTATGTATTTACAAGCACTGCTAAAGGAAAGATCAGCAGAGCCACTCTTCCAGATGCTCAGGAGACTCGAAGCCTTACGACTGTATTACGGAAATCATGTATTAACACAGTATGTTAACATTAACATTAATAACAAATCAATGCCATCCCACTGCGATGTTGACCTGGGCATGCACCGCCAGGCCAACCAACTTACTGGGTGGCTTTTTTTGGATCCACACACGCGGCAATTCACACGACCTGCCAAGGGGGCACCGACTGCCCCGTCCCCCTCCGCTTCGGGATCAGTTTGTCGGGTTTCCCGACGCAACCGGGGCGACGCGCCCTGGCCGAAAGGCCCGGTTTTGGCCCAGCGCTGGCAGCCGGGTCTGTGCTCAGAACTGCCTGGCGGACAGACAGACAGACGGACACACGCACAGACATTTTGCAAGCGCCCAGCGCGGTGGCTTACCCACTGCGTTGCTGGCGGGGCTCCCGCAGGTATCAGCGCCGGACTGCTGGTTAACGACGCGCCGTCCGTCAGCGAGTAAGCGACTCCGGTGACCCTGGGTGCACGCGGGACACCCGGGGCAGCGACCAGCGCGACAGCCTGAACTTGGGGGACAGCAGCAACAGGCAGACGGGTCCCAGGCAGGGCACCAGGAGAGCGCGCGGAGCCCTTGGCGCGGGTGCCGGCAGCTGCACCGCAGCGCGCCGGGGAGGCAGAGGGACCAAACCCCGCGCCGGGAGCTGCTCAAACCTCACTGCAGCCCCTCCTTTGCCTTCGACACAAAGGCAGCCATTCTGTCTGAATTAGACATCAAATTTATTGCATAATACTGAACTATGTACACACACATAGAAAATAAACATTTGATATAATTGTATATTTGTCTTTAATGCTGCATTATAAAGAGGCTGGAGGGCTCTCAGTGTAGCCACCAGCTTGTCTTTAAAAAAAAAAAAACCCAGAAGCTGAAAACCTTTTGTTACGAGGTGCAAAGTTCAATATTATATATTGAACATGGTGCATAAATACTGTATGTCGTAATAACAAGTCCATTCCAAAACCACCATAGGCTTAAAATGAGATTTACACCAAGACTTGAAAAATGGGGGATCATTCAAACTTCATTTAATGAGGGATGGGATTGGGGTGAAGAGGATAAAGGCTCTCTTATCTTGTAGAATATATTTAGTTCATGCTTTTGCCTACTCAACTCTTAATGTACATTTCCAACCTAATTCATACAGATTGTCCTTTAGGGGCCCCCAGCACTTACTGGGCAAAATAGCTGACAAGTGAAAGGGCTTCTCTCAAACAGCTTAAACCCCAGAAAATAATCCCAACTTGAAAAATAAAACCAATCTCCAAAGAGAGGGTTAATACATGAACGTAGGTTTCATGCTTATTTCTTCTTCTCTGACCTCATGAGATTGGAGAGCTTGCAAACACACACACACACGCACACACACACACGCACACACACACGCACACGCACGCACGACTTCTGGAAAAAGGCAGCAGCAGTAAAAGCAGCCACCCCACCTTGTATTGGAACAACACGTCTGCTCAGATGGAAAAACAGGGCCCAGTTAAGCCCACCCTGTCTATCTTGTAGACTTACCAACATAGAAACACAATACAAGAGAGATGCAATTTGAGAAACCCATTATTATAGGTACGGTTTGTTCTTCCAAAAGCCTGAACACAACCCCCGCTCCAGAGGAGTCTGAGGCTTTTTTAAGAAGACATTGCTTGGGAACAAAATTTGAGACAAAAGAAGAAAAACAAGCCAACCCCACAAACCACTGTACTCACCGTGAGACAGCCTGGTGCAAGAAGGCAGAGCATGTACCATAACAAATACACTGTACTGGGAGGTCACAAATGACACCCCAGCCCAGTACCCGCCTGCCCGGACCGAGGGGCAGAGGGGACATACCCATTCAAAGCAAGCAAGAACCAGCTTGCATTAAAAAGGGAGGGAAAAAGGGTAGGGAAAAATCACAGCTTTTCAAAAAGAAGATTACTATTTCATCCTGAATTTCCACCATAGCCTAAAATGCAAAAAACATCAACATATTTAAACTGGACTAAAAGGAGAGGTAAGTCTGTGTGGGCAGGGGCAGTAAAAGCAAACTACAAGGAGTTGCTGGGAGGGCAGTGGTGCAAAGTGAGAAAGGAAACAACAAAAAATCCCACTGAACTGATTTCCTTCAGTGGATTAGAAAAAATTCAAAGGAATAGTCTCTCCCTGCTGAAATCCCAGAAAATGCTGACAGCATCAGGCTGAGATTCTGCATCATCTGTATCTATTATTACTATTAATTATATTTTTCCCCAAAACGTTCTGATCCATTCCCTTACAAAAATAAAGCCAACCCCACTGTTTCTTTCCTCGGTACCCAAGCGTCTGTGTCTCTTCCCTACCGGTCAAGCTAAGCTAAAGCCCTCATAGTGATCGATGGCTTGGATGAGCCGGGCGCTGAGGACCTCCTTGCTGCTGTACTGGGGCAGGTCCAGAAGGTTGTAGCAGGTGTGAGCCACGGGCAGGTACTGCTCACCGCTGGCAGTGGACTGGATCACGATGCGCAGGCTCGACATGCCGTAGATGGGGATGCGGTCGCTGCCCGTCAGAAACACTGGAAAAGCAGAGGGAAGGCAGGTGGGTTAGGGCGGGCGAGCTGGTGCCCGGGGCAGACCCCATCGCTGCACAGCCGCTGGCCTCACTGTGCATGTTTTGGCCAGTTTGCCCAGCTCGAGCACGCAGGACAACTGCTTTGCTGCTCATTTTTTTGGGAAAAAAACTAACTGGAACATGTGTGCCTCTTCGGCAGTCGTCCGCCAGTGCGTCTGTTAAAGGTGGCAGCTCGCCCCGGGGAGCAGAGCTGTGCAGGGGGGCACCACGTGGCCCTGGAGACCACAAATGACTCGAGCACTGCCCTGATCCTCATCCAGAGGAAAGGACCGGCGCCGTGACCACTCGCTTGCAGCTGCCCAGGCTCACACGAACGTGCTCAGCTCCTCCCTGTCCACCTCGCATTAGAAGGAAAGGTCACGAGCCACCACCAGGCTGGTGGTTCAGCCTACACTTCCCTGAAGCCATGTTATTTTTTTGCAAGGGCAATAAAAATTGGGTTTTATCCTACAGCCTTTGCCAAAGCAACATCTTCCTTGAAGCGTGTGCTGATATGAAAGATAGCTGCAGGCAGGGGAGCTGCACCAGCAAAAATTTGGCCACGTGTTGCTGGGTTTGTTGTTAGAAGGACGAGGGCTGTTCCCTAGGACTGGCACGGGTAAGTGAACAGGAAAGGACTCTGCAAGGGTCAGTTTAAAGAAGGTCTGAGAACTGAACGGTTGATTAAACATCACTTCTGGGAGCTAAGTTCATCTAGAACATTTAAAGCTGAAAAATCCATCAACAGTATCAAGAGAAAAGTGCTTTCCTCAGCACGCCTCCGTCTCTGTGGTTGGGACCAAATGTTTCTGAACATATATAGATTAGCGGGTACAAGAACAGGAAACAAAACCAGGCCAAAATAAAGATGGGCTCTTTTCAGCGGTTTCCCAGGTTAATGCTATCCCCAAGGGAACAAAAGCTGTCAGCTGTAGCAACAAACTCAGAACCATCTGCCCTTAAAACCACGTATTTCTATTCCCCTCCCACTTTGTCCCCAAGTAAAGTGAGCCCCCCAGCAGCTCAGATCTGCGGGTGGCTGGGACACTCAAAGGAAAACACAGCCACGCACTGTGTCCGTGTGTCCTGCTGAATGCAGAGCACACCCTCCCTGAGGCCGTTTTTTCAGGGGGTTTCCTCTCCTCCTCAGCACAGCACCATCCTAGCACAGGGACACCAACGGGAGGGAGGGCAGCCATCTGTGACCTGCTCACTCCCATGCGCGGCCCCGTTTTCCTGCTACATGATACATGAGCTTCTCCACTTGCCACCCCACAACTGCCCTGTTGCCCCCCGTAGGAGTGTGGCAACGCCTGCAAACAGCCCGCAGAAGAGGCAACCAGACTGCAGAAGGGCACTGGGGTTGCTACGAATTCACCACGTGGCGACATGTGTGCACGCTCCCTGCGAGAGAGACTGCACTGGATCGCGCGCTGCAGAGATCAGCTGTGATGCCACGTGCTTCTAAAGACAGAAACGCAGGGATTTTGAGGGTGAGAATGAACCCAGAAGAGAAAACCAATAGAGGGAGAAAGCAGGAGATTATCTGACTAGTAGAAAACTCGGGGGCTAGCCATTCAGTTTGGATCATCTTCCAGCCATTAATGCAGGAACCTGGGAGCTGGGCTGACACACACATCCAATTTTCCAATTTCAGGAGACAGCCTGCATCACTGCAAGATACTTACAGAGAAATTTCTTCTTCTTTTCCAAGGGAAATGCATGAAAGGTTTCCCAAAACATTCTCACAGTTGGGTGGGTCGCAGTGTAGTCTCCTTTATAGACAGCACTCTGTTAAAACCAAAAAGTCGCATCATTTCACCTGGCAGTAGAAAGCAGAAACAAGCAGAAACCAGAGCTGATCTCTCCTGGTATCTGATGTCAGGTCCATGTCTGACAGTCATGAAACACAGCACAAGATGTGTCACGGGCAACACCACAGCTCTAAGAACCAGAAAAGGGCTCTCCTAGCAATACGCAGAAGGAAGGTGCTACGCTTCCAGCTACTTGACTAATTAACAAGTGTAATGAGGAATCCTGCGGTGCCTGTTCACAGGCTGGACTCACGGACGGGATCACACATTCTGCATTGCAAAGCCAATTCCACTGCTGAGGCTGAGGCAGAACAAGTAACTTGCTGATCTATGCATTTTGAGAGGATACAGCTCTTGCTCTGAGTCCAGGTTCCCCTCTGAGCCCTTGGCTCTCTACTTTTTCCCCTTCTGCACTGGAGTAAGTTTCACTCTGGGTAAAGACCCCAATATTGTCTCTTCCCTTCAGTCTTAGGCTTCATCCCTAAACGGAACAGATGGAAAGCCTTCTGTCCTGTCCCTTCTCGTCCCCACTGCCCTTCCTGAGCTTTATCAGTAGCAGCAGAGCCCGGTAAGATAGGAGCTTTCATGTGAGTGACGGCAGGGTGTACAAGGAATACAGAAAAAGACATCTGCGGTTTATCACATCTCATGTTCCAGGCTAGTGCCCATCTCACCCAACTGCCCCATCCTGGTACTCGTGAAAAAGAAGAAACATAAGGCAAGAGGGAAGGTTTACCTCCTCCAGTTCCTCCCAGTTGTAGTTACTGTTTCCAACTATCATGGCCCTGAGCTCTGTGGGCTGGAAGAGTTCCAGGACTTTCCCACCACACACTTTCAGGAAGCCAGAGGAAAAGGCCGTGTACCACTCGTGGATGGACAGGTTGAAGATGTAATTCACATAGGCTTCAACAAATTCTTCCCTAGCGCATTGAGAGAGAGCAGGCAAAGGAAAGCACTTTTATTCATACGGCTGAGCAGCGGCACGGCTCGTCTTCCTGCAGAGCAATTGTGGGCCAGGGGCACGCTTGACAGGGATTAAAGAAGAAATCTCCTAAGTATTCAAAATAAAACAGCCAAACTGTTCAGCAGGCCAGAATCAAACGTTTCTGCCTATAATGTATCTTGCATACATCAGTCTCCAGCAGGTTCACCCCACTGCCATCCTCCCACTGAGCTGAGTCACTGTAACAGGGAATTAGGCAACAAGTGCTGCCACGCGTCTGCTCAACGCTTGGCAACGGCAGCAAGGGAGGTCCCCTGGCAGCCCAGGCTGCGCGTTACCAATATACCACACAGTGGCCTCCCATCCAGGTGCCAGCAGGGCCAGGAGTGAGCCAGGGTGACTCCAAGCACTGGGGAGCTGTCAGGAACAGAGCCTTTTTCTCTGTGGAGCCCACGCCTCCGCTGAGATTGCGTTAAGTAAATATCAGGATTCAGTCACCAGTTGAACACGTCCACCCTCTGGCTCAGGTCTTGCAATCCTACGTTTAGGACGTGCAAGAAATGACCTATGGCTCTTCTCGGCCCACAGGCGCCGGGGTTACTCAGCACAGGGCTGCCTGCCCATCTGCAATGACCTCCAACTGCCGGATGCCATGAGCCAGCACTCCACCAGGGAGCAAGAGCCAAACCAAACAGACGGTGCCCAGAAGACTGCCAGGTCCAAAACCAAGAGCCTCATAAAGCCCTAGCTGGTACCCTGTGATTTTTAGAGGCAGCTGCAGCTGACTCAGTCCTCGCTGAAAGTCCTGCCAGGGGTTCAATGCTTTTGAAACCAAAGCAGTAGCTTAGGGGCAAGACTGAGGAAATCCTATTCTGAAGTCTTGGTCTGAAACTGTAGGGCCGATTCTCTCTCTCCTGCCCCCGAAGGGAAATGCACCAAGAAATCAGGTTAATTCTCAAGGAATTCCCCTCGCTACAGAGCAAGAAAAGTAGTCTCAGCAAGCTATGGGGACAGAAACTGCCTCTTCACCTTCAAACTCTGGTTAAACAAATCCAGGATGTGCGCTGATCAGCATTTGGAGTACGTGGCAAAGAGAATGACTTCTCTCAGAATGATGACCCTCTTTTGCTTCAAGGGCTCCCAAGAATAGCATTAAAATAAAAACGACGTCCTGTAATCATTGGCCAGAAACTTGTGGCAGGCCTCAGCCAAACTCGTCTCTAGATTTTGTTAGGAAATTAAGCATCTTTATTATACTCTCTCTTTCCTTTTCTTATGGCATCATAATTTGAGTGCAACACTAGAATTTTATTCGTGCAATGACTTAAAATATTTCCCCTTTGTTTACACCTGATGATAAAGCATCAGCCTGCATAATGTGGCAAACTCAGACATGAAACTAGCCTGCGTGGGTGGAGCAGTTTTTGCCTGACATTTGAGAAAAGCTCACACTTGCGATCAGAAGCTAAGCAGGTCAGGGAAAAATGCAGAGTCCAATATCTCAACCTCCAGCTGAGGAGGCCACAATCGAAAGAAACATTTTGACCTTTTGGTAGAGGAATTCTCACAGCATATGCTGTGTAAAAGCAGCAAGGGATGGGTGAGAAACCTTAAGACAAAGATGCAAACTGACAAATCTGAAAACTTGGAATAAGAAGCCATATAGCAAAGGGGGATTTACTGTCCACTGCATTTGTTTTATTGCCATTTTCCCGGTAGTCACCTGAGCATAAGGGAAATTCAAGCTGATCTAGCACTTAACTGTTGCTTAACACCTCTCTGACTGTTATGGTCACAAACCTTCTATCAAGAACATTTTCTGTTGCAACACCCCGTATGAACTCTAAAGGAGAAAGGGAAAATGCAGGCAATTCCTACTTGGCATTTTTCAGTGAGAGCAACTCCGTGAATTTTTCAGTTCCTGGTGAACCTTCTTCAAATAGGAAGGGCAGTGCCCAAGAATGTACATGCAGCACACTATTGAGGCCAGGAGGGCAGCAAATTGGTCCCCTGACCTCCAAACACAGGGGTGGAGGAAGTCATTAAGCACTGCAAGGTGGATGAAATGACAGCTGTGTCTAGACTTGGATTTAGAGGTTAGCTTGAGTTCAAAACTCTGGTCAAGACAAAGCAATTACATTCTGGAATGTGTTAAGCTGGTGCAGCTGCAAACTAGCCTTTCTCCCCGTGCACTTCTCTTGTTGTCCATCCTGACTTAAAAGTTGCAGGAGCTAATGTGGATGCTCTTCCCAAACATTTGCTCTGAGCTAAAATCTTTGTTCCTCTCCCTAGGCCAATCTGGCACACAGTAGAAAAATGGCCTTTTTCTTTAGAGTGAACGTGGCCAACCTAAAAGCCTAAAGGAGACTATCACTGGCATTTTCATTTTTACCTCACTGTACCAAGTGCAGATCAAATTCTCCTCTAGTTACCTGAAGCCCACCTTCTCTTTGCAGGGAGAGAGACTTAGGCTGCTCCATCTCCACTTGGATTTTGCATGGAGGCAGCTATCTAGCTGTAGACATGCACCCTTTTGCACAGTAGTGAAGTAGCTAAGAAGGTAATAGACAATACTTTTGTTACAGCAATGGCTTTAGACACAATCTGAACCTTTTTAAATAATCAGATTAATAGGAAATGACTTCATCTCCAGGCTTGCCAGCAAGGTCTTCAGCAGCCCCAGTATAAGCCCCTAACCATGCTGCTGACTAATCACTAGATCACATTGTTTTGCCAGCAGAGAAAGAATGTGAATGCTGCTTCAAGTAAGAAAGGCATTTGTAGAAATCCAATTACAGGATTACGAGAAGAAAACAGTTTAGCAGCTGGAAAAAAAAAGGGGGGGGGGAACGGTAGCTGTGCTGGTAATAACTCTCAGGGGGTCAGTCAAAAGGAAAGGAGTCTATTTATGTACAACAGTGCCTTGCAGCTCTAACCAGGGATGGTGGTCCTTTCTTCTATCAGGCACACACAAGGGAATGGGCTTTCTGTTCCAGAGGTAATAGTCTAAACAAGTTTGCCAGTCTCAGTTTTGTTTTTTGGTCACGTACAGTTCCTGTACACACAATCAGGGAGATTAACTTTCAAGGGCCCACACCATGCTGCAATCTCTATTTAGCATGTGCAAGCTGTGCTAAGGGTGCATGCGAAGGTCTTTTACAGGGAAGATATACATCCAAAAGGGTGGGGGACATTTTCCAAATGTGGGTGGAAAGATGCTGAAAACCTTCTTGTTTATGTAAGGGCCATGGATGTCTAATAATTTTGAACAACTAGTCCTAGAATTTGCTCACAGTAATTTCTAATGCTCTGTTCAAATTTCATCTCAGCCAAACTTTCTGCGGCATTGCGTCTGACTTCACCATAAATCTGAGTGCATCCCCACATATGCCCCACTTACTTATTATCCTTCTGCACCAGAATTTTGTCTCCATCTTCAATCAGGTTCTTCTGCTCTGTCACACCATAGCTTTCCCGACAGATCTATACAAAACCAGAAAACTAGTTTTATCAAAAGTACTTCCCAGGCCATGAGCCTGCAAAAAGATACAAGGTTCTCTTTCATAGCTGATTACTGGTATGTGAAGGGTGCAGTAGAGAGGCCAGAGAAGAGGGCATATGCAAAGCAATTTTTTTCTGCTGCAAATGCCCTGTATGTTTCACCATTTTTTATCATTTATGTTCGCTGTATGACTTCTTATTAAGCCTAAATGCAAACTTGGAAGGGAACAAAGTTACCCTTTTAGGTATGGTATTTTTCTAAATTTTCTAAAAGGTATTTTAGGTGTTTGGATATCAATTTCTTGCAGGGGAAAAAAAGGGTTTGATCACTACGAAAACTATATTTAAATAAGACCACATGCTCTGGCAATAAAAAGGACTCCCTTTTTTTTAATGGAAGGTCAGTACGTTAATTCATCTGTTCTCACTACAAGATGGCACAACCACAGACAATTTGCTGCTTTTGCCTGGCCTAGAATGGCACCAGCACAAATATACTCAGTATACACACAATTGGTCATGTGGAGAAAATGCAAAAGGGTCAATTTTCAAGTTGCTGTACACAAAAGAGCCACAGATTTTGACAAGCATGGAGATCAGTTATTTATTCATTTCAAGGCTTTAGCATATGTGTCTGCATGTGGGTATGTATTATGTGATAGGAAGTGCAAGAAAAAGAGACTGAGAATGCCCTTTTATGTGAAAAGAGAACTTGGAGAAAATTCTACCAGGTTACTTTAAAGGTATACTTTTAAAACAGTTTGTATTATCACTGTCACCATCATTATGGTTTCATTACCTCACCCTGAACTGCAGCTCTGACCTGCATGAGACATAGTCAGACTCAGGTCTGAATGACTCCAGACGCTAGTCTGATACAAGACACTTCATTTTATGTGCTGTCCTTCATTAAACAACGCAGGGGACAACATTCTCCCAGCTCAGCAAGTATTTTCTCCACAGTGTGTAGTAGAGCTTTCTGGTACCTTGCTATTACCTCAGGCCGGCTCCAGACAGACAGCCACAAACCCAGACCAGGCCTGAGATTAACCCATCAGAGCCTGTTAGAGCATCAGGACTTTGAAACCAATAAAGATGCTGTATTTCTTTGCAAGGTTCTACATGTTCGCATGTGATGAGGGACCTATCTAATATTTTAATGTACATAAAGATTTGGCTTTTAATTTGGGGGAATCAACACTCCATTATAGAAACTATTGTCTCTAGGCTACTAGCTAGAAACGAACTTTTTACCAGCCTAGTAGCACAGGAATACAACTACCTCAGTCTGTCTCCTAGCAATAGGCTCCAGCATTTTGTTTCTTAGAAAGTCTGATCAAGCACATTCACTACAACCTTTTAAGTTAAAAAATATTAATACTATGACAGAAAGGAAAATTCTAAACTGTGTTAACATTTCAGCAATCAACGCAGTGATATCAAAGCCTAACTTACATTTCAAGGGGGACTTAGGAATCTACTTCTCATTGTCTTGTGGCCGAGAAGTCGGCCATTGGCATTTAAGTCATGTGCCAGTGACAACAAGGCTATTTTGAAAACCACCCGGCTTACCGACTTACTACCTGAGTTTTCATGGCCACATAAACAAGAAAAAGGGAGTTGCCAGAAAAGAATTGTAACATTTCTGAAATGTATGGGATATGTGTTATAGGCATGCTTAGGAATAAACTACAATACACATGAATAACATGAATAAGTAGATGGGCTTCAACTGTACCATGACAATCACAGCGCTGACATGTTAAATGTGTCTTACTGTAAAATTCAAGCAGAATGTCTCTTCTACATCTTCCCCAGGGTAATCTAAAAGCTGCTGAAGACTCCTACAAGGGAGGTAGGAGAAGAAGAGCAAAAATCAGAGATTCAGAAAACCATACATTTAAAGGGGAAAAGAAAATCAGCAAAAGTAAACATCATCATACATCTGGGTAATAGATTACAAGAGAGAGAAACTCTGAGTCACTTGAAGGAGCAAGAAAGAAATATGCCCCAAACACAGAGATGTTTTGTTAGAAGCAGGATAAATGACACTCTGCAGAAATTATCAATATAATCCATACCTACCTCATATAAGGATCCCCATTACTGATTCTGGCCTCAGAACAGACTTACACTTCTAGTTCTTACGGGCTGCTAGATAGTATAAACACCACACAAAGGTCTGAGAAAGTAAGGGTGGTGGGAAGTTATAGATATATCCCCATTATGTTCAAATTATTCTTCTCCTATTCCTCTGAATCCTGCTGCTGTCTTCTTGGCGTTTTACCTCATTATTGTTAAATGCAGCTGCAGCTTTGCGCTGATAAATCAGACAGCAGCTCAGAAGGAAAAAGGAAACAGCAGTCAGACAATGTGACCTTAACCTCTAGTGTCAGAGGGAACAAAAGTCCCCATGCGATTATGCAGAAAACATCCAAAACCCTGTTTAGAAAAAGCCATTCCTTTGTCCCATTCAACTTCCTTTCCAGCATGGGACCGTGTCAGAGTTATGGTGGTCCAAGTAGAGGACAAGAGAGGAGCAGTTGCCCACAGGGACACACACATCCCACACAGAGCTCCCATCCTGGGCTACATCATGAGACGCACATCAGACTTGCTCGCTAATCCAAGCCTGGAAGAGGCTGAGGCCACGATCTGGGATCCAGCGTGCAATCACACTGTGGAGTGATAGGCCTCCACACCCTGCTTTCTAAGGCGTGTGGTAGGTATCTTTTGGACATTTTGATACCCAATTTTGGGGGGTCAGGAAGGTGGGTGCAGGGGTTACAGTCTGAGTACACAGACCTGACAACCTGTGGGAGAAGAGACATCTCCTGTGAAACTCCTCACATGCCTAAGTACTTTCCTTGGATCATGACCCCCAAATTAATCAGTCACTGAAATGGATCAGGAGGTGGCTTACTGAACAGCTATTATCCAGTTTGACATTTCTTGTTCCCAAATGGATGGTTTCCATTCCCAGAAAGGCTGCCCTTTTGTTTTTCGTACCTTCCTTCTGTAGGGGACAGCTCCTTCAAATCCTCTAGGCACGGCTTCACATTCAAGAGCTTTTTGTACAGAGCCAAGGGAAAGTGCAGGTCTACCACGGTGAAGTTGTATATTGCAAGACCGCATATGATGCCAATCAAGTGAAACCAGTTGTGTTCTACAAAACACTTCAAAACCACGCACAGAAATCCTGATGAGACACACTGTAACTGGCGCAGGGCACAGTACCCCTTATCCCCATGAGGCGATGACATTAAGAAGCTGGCCCCTACTTTCTCAGCTGGGGCAAAAGCAAAGTGCTCCCATCAGGTCCCAGTTTGGTCCTGAATTCCTTGATCCTGGCCCTGCTGGACTGTGGCACAGGATTGAGGCTTCAGAAAACAAGACCTATTACCTTTGCAAGCCATGATTAGCTGTAGAAACAGCTTCAAACAGCTACTGCTGCTTTCCATCTTTTCTGTCTTTTATTTCCTTATTAAATTTTTCTGGATTTAGACATCAATGAGGCCTTCAACATTTGCCATCTATGTACTGCAAGAAAATATGCAACACCTCTATCCCCTCCCCTCATCCTGTTTTCTATTAAAAACTTAAGCATAACCATAGTGGTACCTAAGCAAATACAGGTACGTGTTGGTATACTGGTCTTCATTCCTTCCCACATTTACTCTCACACTGAGATGTCAGTCACAATCGGTCTGCCTATATTTGTTAAATGTTGCAAGTAAGTGATTCTGGTATTTTCAGTGCTTACACTGTCATTATTCTTAGTGTCAAAAGACACTGCTATTTTTACATCATGAACATGAAGAGTAATTGCTCTGTAATACTGTTTACAAGTTATAAAAGGTACCATGTCATTTCCTTCTTTGTAAAATATAATTAATGCATTAAAAGAACCCCCACCAGAGCAGCTACACCTTAAGGAGAGACTGACAACATAGTTTTCCATTTTACTAGCAAGAAAGGGCAAGAAAAAAGGACATAAACCATCACCTCCAGCATAATGCTGTCTGACATGCAGAGAGCTTACACTTCACACCCTTCCAAAACCAACCAACTTTTGCTACAAACCACGTTTCTTGCCTTTTAAGAGCTCCCTGACATAAAGCATTAACAAGTTTAGACCCTGAAGCTGATAGTGATGCATGAATAAGTGGATTGATTGCAATTATGTGAATAGCAGGGGAAGCACAGAACTCTAATGTCATTACAACTTAAGCCTCTGGTCCTGTAAACCAGCATATGATTATCACATTCATGATAATGAGAGTTCTATTAACCCTTCCATTATAAACTGTCATCTGATACTTAATACATGTTTTATTATGGATACGAATAAAGAGAAAGAGCCAACTCCTTAACAGGCGTAATCATCACAGTTCTATTAAAGTTAATGGACCTATACTAATTTATGCTGACTGGAAATAGAGCTCACATTGTGTCGTGGGTGGAAAATGGGAGGAAGATCATTACTTTCCCACTGTTGCCGCTAACTTTCTTGTCACTCAAATGGAGCATATTCATTCACGCAGTGTGTATACAGGGCAAGGGCTCACCGTGTCTGAAAACCACAGCAGGTTTGACTCTGGGTAGTAAGTGAACATGCCATAGATGGGGTTGAGCAGTTCTTTTAGTAATAGGAGGAAAAATTCCTTTGTCACCCCTCCAGCGTCAACAGCTTCCTCACCATCAAAGATGACCTGCAGGAAAGGCTGGTCAGTAACAAGCACGCAGAGATGAGACTACTGAGTCAATCAGATGCCTTTCTAATTGGAAGCTATGCAAAGTAGTTCATCTGACATACCCAAATCCACCTCAACCCATGAGCCTGCTTCAGTGCTTTGTTTGCAGAAAAGGAAACGGAACAGAAACTAGCAAATCTGATATTTTGAAAAACGTTTAATTCCTCATTTTTCTCATGTTGGATGGTAATTAAATCATAAATAGTCACTCGTTCTCCCTACAAAAGCAGCAGCAACATGACTCTTCTCTTCTGCAAGCAATTGTTACCACAGCTGCTTCTAGCAGCCGTGAATTTTGTAGCAACCTCTAAGGAGTAAAAGACATCCTATTGTGAGTGGCCCATTCCTGTAGAATGGCAAGAAAGACACTGCATCATAACACCGAAATGTTCTTCCCCCTCTCCCTTACATAGGGGACGCACCAGGAAAACTTCCCCAAAACAGAAAGCAAACTCCACATGCTTTGTAAACTGACCATTGCCAAAACATCCCAGAGGTCAGGGAGGGGAAAGACTCAACCCTCTATTGACTAGATGAAGTCTTCCTGTGTGTTCTAGACATGGTAGCCAATGTACACTGGTGAAGTGGTAGCGTGAAGGGCAGAAGGGCTGCAGAAACATCAGCTGGATGAGAGAGTGCTGAAGGAGTGGTGAAAACTTACTTTAAGAGGCTTTTTCAAATCAATGTCTGAATGGATGCTCAACTCCCTCAAAGCATCACCGACCAAGTTACTCCTGCGGACATGAAGTACCAAGAAAGGGCTTCTGACCAGCAGAGGCTCCAGGGTGAGAAGCATGAAGACATTCTGCAAATTTGCACCATTTATTGCCACCTGAAAACAAGAGAGGTGTGAAAAAACAGCTGCTGTTCTGCTCCTTTCTTCTTCCGAAAGGAAAACAGTTAGTAATCATATGCCTGGTGTTCCTTTCCTCCTTACTCTCTTAGTCTGTTTTTGCAGGAGTGCAAGGATTCTGTGCCCACCCTGGACATGCATGTATGCCTAATTTCCCCCCCTTTTCCCACATGCACACCTTCTGAGTCCACTTTTTTCAATCAAATTTGAGCCAAGGAATTATTAAATTCCTCAACACCATGTGACATAAGGCAGATAGGTGGAGGAAAGAGACCTGTTCACACTCTTAACTGAGCAAAGAAACTCAGTGTGAAAACAACCCTGAAAACATGTCAGAGAGTCCATGAGGGACAGCAGTATTACTAACATACCAGGCGAGGAGCCGGCTGACAACTGCAACTTGCAGGGCACCAGGGAACCCACCCCACACAATCCAAAGTTCTCACCTACATGGGTTTCCTGGTGTTGGGTAAGGTACAAATTCTAGTCAAAGCTTTGACCACACATAGAGTGTTTATTCTCACTCACAGATTCTTGTAAGTGACAAACACACACTGTATAATTCACTTACACAGTTAATTGACCGTGAGACAGAAATCCACTGGAAGCCAGGCTTCCTTTGTTCCAGCACTCACAAAACTACTTGTTTCTGTGACCTCTTAGTGGCTGTCTTTATTAAGATCCTGTCTCTCAGGACAACAAAACCTATGCCAGACTGCTGTCCTGCCAAGGCAAGGCAGATACTCTCCTCACAGCAATGCACTGCTCACATCACATTCTGGGGAGGTGGAAACATGGGAGAGGGTTGCAAAAATGACACATCAGAAGCCAACCCCATGCTGCTGAGTGAGTGTGGGCCCAGCCTTCTCTTCCTTGCCAGGGACCATGTGTTCTAATGGCCACAGAAAACCTAAGAGATGGATCTTACATGAGACCAGCACCATAGCCATGAGTAACTAAGGACAGTTTTCTACTCTGAAGGAACCTGACAACCAAGGACCTTGCCAAACTCCTTTCTCAGAGGACTGGACTAGTCCCTGACTCCACCTGCACTGGATGCAGGACCTGTGACCACTGCTCTGCCCCTCTCAGGGGCCACCTGCATGAGCAATGCCAGCCAGCACTGAGCAGTTTACACTGGCACAGAGGGCAGGCCAGCTGTCCTTGTCACAGCCCGGCTGGGACACAGCTTGGCTGGGACACAGCTTGGCTGCCACCTACAGGGTACGGGCATCGGAGCCGACCAGCTGCTGTGACCCCACTCCTGGATCACCCAGGTTCTGTGCCTTTCACTGCAGACAGCCGCTGCTTGCAACCGTGAACGGGGTCGTGAGTTGGACCTCAAGCCTCAGTTTCTGACCATCACACCCTCTGTGTCAGGCAGAAACTTCAAAAAGGAGACCACTTACCTGAAAGCCTATCTGCTTTGCCAGCCTTACAGCTCCTTTAGTAGAGACCTCACCTTACTTCTACCCTTAGACAACCACAAATACAGAGTATTCTGTTTAAATTTCCACCACATCTGGCAGTTCTGATGTTACCAAGCTTACTGAAGTGAAAGACACCAGGAACTGCCTCTGCAATATCCAGGGCAAAGAGGTTCTCCAGCTACTTTGTTCTCCCTTGTCACAGAAACAATGAAATGCTGCACACTAACTCCCAGTGAATCCTTTGTAGGCGCTGATGGGAAAGGTGGGAAAAAAGAAATGGGACAGGAAAACTGGAAGAGAGAAACGTTACCTGCATCTGTAGTTCAGCATCTGTCTGTAACATCTTGGTCTTGGCCTGAGCATCGAAGATGAAAGGATAAGAACAGAGTGTCACAGCATCCTGCAAGAAAGGCAGACAGATTGGTTCCCAATTTGAAGCTTTGATAAGCACTTCTTCAAATAAGAAACATGAAGAACAATTTTCTTACCTGCATGATAGAAGGTCTTACTTTCTGTGAAGGCAAAAAAGAGAAAAATAAAAACCTTTCATTCTTTCAAATTTGTGTCTTGTATTTTTTAGGATGGACTAGTTCAAAGGCGACCCAAAGAAACCTCATCTCCTCTGGGACCAACCACCCAGTTTTTTCTCCTTAAAGAGAAGCACAGGAAATTCCTTCTCAAGGAAATGAACAAGTTCTAATTCAAAATTTGTGCATTAAATATTACTAAGAGGACTAACTGGCATAGAAGCCTGCGTTAGCCTGCCATAGGTGAAATTCACTCTTCTGAAGAAAAACAAGAAAAATATCCCCAAGGTAGAGACCATGTGAAACAACAGGAGAGAATGTAAGGCCACAACATGACAACATAAGATCACTCCAGCAACGCAACTTACTCCTCTTATTAGGCATATTGATGCATTTTTATCTATTACTGTTACATAAAATTGAGTCAATATTATATTGCTCCACTCACTGAAAGCAAGCACAGAGCAGCACTACTTATATGATGGAAGGCAGGGACAGGGGGCACAGCATACACGACATTTACAAAGTCCATAAAAACACACACAAAAATTCTTGCTACAGTTAGGTTTTATTCTTGCAGCATCCCTTGATGGATGTTTTTGCTGTTTTCTCACATTTGGGATTTCTTTCCTTCCTATAATTAAATATTCTTATTGCACTCCTACACAGCATTTTCCAGCCCTCAGTTTAGTCATCTCCATTCTTACAGATGGGAAAGTGAGGCATAAAAGAGGTGAAGGGTCTTACCCAAGATCACCCAGCAGGTTACTGGAAGAGCCAGGAATAGAACCCACATCTCTTGAGTCTTGGTTCAGTCCCCTAGCCAGTACGCCACACTGCCTCCTCTTACAGAGCAACATTTTAAGATCACTGGCTACATTATTCACAATACCTGCCTAAACAGCAGAAGTAAAGGGTAAAAATTATAATTTTAG
The DNA here is from genome assembly GCF_036370855.1 of Dromaius novaehollandiae. Lineage (NCBI taxonomy): Eukaryota > Metazoa > Chordata > Aves > Casuariiformes > Dromaiidae > Dromaius > Dromaius novaehollandiae. The sequence goes on along the minus strand of NC_088101.1, from coordinate 13,741,046 downwards.
AATACAGGATTTGGCTCCTGAGGTGTTGATTACATTAAAAGGATCCAGCGACTGAATTAATCCCCCTGTGCAAGGATTCAATGGGCCTCGCATGAATAATCACAGAGACCATTACAAGCATTAGTTACATATTGTTAGCTTTAGCTTTTCGAACAGCCTTATTTTAAGGCAACTTTGTCAAGCTACTGAGTATCCAAAATCTGAGAGAGCTTACAAACAGATGCTCCTATACTGTATACATTATACTCTTATTAAAGATATTAAAAATGCAGATCTCTTTAGACCAGAGAGACAAACATGGACAGCTATTTCATGACTACACATAAAACCTCTTACCATTCCAGCCTGATGCAAGAACCACATGAGATAATCCTCCTGAATGTCCACCAAGCTGGAAATCTCAGGGATATAAAACTTATCATATTCTACGTGTTTAACCTTTTGATTTACCTAGTGAAGAAAACAGAAGGTTTTAAAAATATGGATGTATTCAGCATTTTTCTTTGAAGAGGCAGGCTTGCTCTCTTCAAAAAGACTTCCCCTCACAGCGCCCGTGCAACCAAATACAGCAGCTTGCAATACTAGGCCTCAGAAAGCCTTGTAAATAACTGAAGTGCCTTATTATTTTACCGTGAACTTATCAAGATAAAGAATGATGCAAAACACAGTCAAGAAACACTTCTTTCCCACTGCTTCTTTTAGTTCTCTCTCCTCCTCAACCAGAGTAAACAGCACCAAGGCAGTGGGAGCAGAAAGGACGATGAAACAGGTATTTGTGATGGAGCAATGGCACACAGTCTGGTGGCTCAGCAGTGGCGCTCTCCACGGTAATTTTTTCCTAGTGTTTGAGACAGGACTGGACAGTCTTCAAGCACCTTGAATTCAGGTGAGCCACTAACATCTTCCCTCTTGTGGTATCTCAGTGGGCAATGACACAGTTGTCAAGCCAGGGCTGTGACCACTCTGCCCCTGCTGACTGGTGAAGGGCAGAGATGAGACTGTGAATCACCTGGAGCCAACTCACACCCAGGTTTCCCTCTTACCTTGTGGAGTTTCTCCAGAAGTCTGAGAGCAGCTGTAATATAGCTACTGAACAGGACTGGGATCAACAGTGTCTTTCTTCCACTGAGGAGGTATACCACTGCCCCTTTATAGAGGTCCACTAGCCTCAGGAAATACCTTGGGCACACTTGAGACCACCAGTTATCTGGAAAGGAGAGGAACATCAATATAAATATTAAATTGAAGGCCACAGAGTATTCTTCTAAATACGAAGTACAGCTGAAAATAGGGAAATACACCTAAGAACAGTTTCAGAAAACCTCCCTACTTCTCTCCTAACTGCAGCAATAGGAAAGTAAGACAAGTCAGCTGCAGACACCAGAAGTCTCAAAGCTCTTCCCTTCCCCTCTCATATAACCATCCCGCTCACCACCCAGCCCCCAAGCCAATTAGCGCTAGAACACTAATTCAAGATTTTTGCAAGATACTGTGTTCTTGCAGAGAACCTCTGACTTTAATCTCTCCATCACTCACTATCTCTCAAGAAATGATATGAAAATAGTTGCATGGTCCATTCTCCATCAGTACCACATACTTTTCTAGCAGGTGTCAAGAGGGCATCCCTGGCACATCTGTGCTAAAGGTCTGAACTCCTCCTCTTTAAGAAGGCTGATTTATTGCTTGCCAACAACAATAAGCCTTGTCTCTCCTCTGAAGGGACCCTGGTCTATTAGTGTCTTCTCTAGACCCAATCTGCCTGCAAAGTAGAAGTAGAAGCTTGGCAAATCATCACGTCTACTGATAGAAACAAACACCAATTTATTCCTTCAGGTGTCAGCATAATAATAAATTCTGGCAGGCAAAAGCATGAGAATCCTTTACATTTCTGTATGCTAACAATCACAGTGGTCTAGGAACTCTGAGCACAGGAGGCAACTTGGTTCCAAACCTTCTCTGAATAAGGAAAAAAATCACTGAATTTCACTGGAGCAAAGCTCCTGAAGGCCTGAACACATTACATAGTATTATACACGATAATATGAGAATTAGTATAAGATAATATTAAGCAACACAAAAAATAACAAAAAAGTAACAGCTTTGAAAACATGAGTAACAACTGTAAGCAGCGTATGCTCTACTTAGCTTAAGCTAAGCTAATAGGAAATAATACAAGCAGAAATTAGAAGATTCGGAAGCAGGAGAAGAGCTGGGATGCTCAGCTTGATGAGAAAGCAATCAGTAGTTTTTTCTGTACCTTATATAGGACAAGATAATTTTGTATCAGCAGTACATTCATTAATTTACTTCATACAAAACAGGATATTTTAATGTGGATAATATCCGGTTAAACTTAAGAGAGTACAATCTTTAATCTTCACAATATACAAAACTTACATTCATGCAGTGGCCTTAAAAATTTCTGAATCTCTGAATGTAGGTAAATTAGATAAGGCTCTTCCCTAGTAAGTGTGGTATTTTATTTCTAAATTAAGATGATTCTTAACCTGAATTTTATCTCTCATTTATTATCCACACTACTGTGCATTTTATATGTTTCGTATTACTGTAACTGATGAACTTCCCGCATTTTACCTGTATGGCAAGTTCTTTATTTCCTCATATTTTAAACCTAAAATTCAGAGCACACTCAGAAAGCTTTTACATGGGAACTTCCGTTGGGGGGTGGGGGTAGCTTCCTTGACTACTTTTGGTTCCCCACTCCTTTTTGGAGGTGAATCCTTCCTAACAACACTATATCACAAATAACACTAATTATCATTGCAGCTGTGGTAACAAAATAAAAGGTTAAGCCAACACAAAATATGACTGAAAAATCTGAAGTCAACACCTTGTGTCCCAGCAGGATGCTTAGAGCAGGATGTGTCTGAAATGGCTCAAAGGCAGAAAATGAATTATCTCTTACCAAGAACTTTGCTGGGGTTGGTATCAAGGCGCAGAATAGCCATTGCTAGAGGAAGTGTTAATGTTATATAATACTTTGAGTCTTGGAAGAGTGGGAATTCCGGTAGAATCAAATAGATCCTCATCGCCTCAACATCTGGTGGTGAGCTGGACAGCTGAGGAATCAAAAAGCTTTCAAAGCTCTTTAATATCTAGAAGGAAACAAGAGAAAAGAAGACAACTCATCCCGGGTAACAGGGCATCTACTATCTAGGTCCCACTATGCCTAAAATAAGGATTCGATGTGCTGTGTCACCCACAGAACTATTCAATATGCCAAGTCATCTCTGCTTTAAGGGAGACAGGGAGGTTGAAAATAATGATTAGCTATGGTCAATGAATAAACAACAGAAAGGAAATGCAGTGATTCTGGAGAGCTGTGGGGAAAAACCTGCTTTGAATGAATCAGACATACAGAGGTCTTACATTCCCAATTCAAAAAAGTTCATTTTTTAGTTTTCAGCTTTTTACCACGATTAATATTTGGCTTAAAATAAAATTCCCTTTTTTTATTCCTTCAATAATTCACTCAGGCATCTGAAAACAGGCCAGAAAGATTTTTTTCACTGAGGTCCTCCTTCTGTCATCATAATAGCTGGAAGACCCTGCCAACACATTCTATGCCCCTCATGGCCTGAGAAACATGTAATTACAAGGGACTATAAAAAGGATTATATACTAGAACATCAACTTTAAAGAACAAAGCCATTCATCATTAGCCTATGCCACACTACAGAAATCAACTGCCACTACATTTACCTTCACGTACTGTAGGTGTTATTGTGCATCTTGTTTAGAACCAAATGATGAGGAATTATTGGCATTAAAGTCAAAAGAGTGACTGAGATTTTTAGCACCAAAGCCATATACTTAATAGCCAGAGTGACTTATCTGCTCAGCAAGCAAACCTAACTTCATTACTTATTTCATGAGAACAGACTTCACTAGCTAAGAACTGCTATTACTCTGTGACTTTTAAAGTCTTACAAAATCCACTGAAGTTACTGGTTCTACCCAGCGCACGTTCAGAAACCATTTAAAATATTGAGGGCTGAGTCTTCAAGTGGTTGTCACTCTAAATCCACTGAAACCATTATATCAGCTGAAGATCAAATGCACGTGGAAAAAAAATCTAAAAATTAGAGTTAAAAAAACAGCACAGAGAACATACACAATCGTGTCTCACAGCTCTTGCACTCATGAGAGATACACTCGGAGTCAGAATAAACTGTTAGTATAAACAGTGCTTGAGCTGGTATAAAACCATCAAGTACTTAACATGCAAGAAATGAACATATATTCATTGTTTACAAGTATAACAGATGCGGACTTAATTTCAGGAGCTATTTCAAGTATTCGATGCCATGGGACAAAACTTTTAAAAACAAGCTTTTGGGCCAGATTCTCAGAAGGCAGCAATTAGCTCAGGTCAATGAAGATGTAGGCTCTAGCCTGCGAATATGAAATACAACCTGCCCCCCAAAAAGCTACTGTTACTTCGATGTTACAGGGGGACAAAGTCTTTACTCTCCCTCTGAATACCCACAAATCCAGAAGTGCAATACCTGGTCTAGGAGAATGGAGTGCTGAGAGTTCATCAGCTTCTCAAACAACACTCTGGTGGAGTTCAAATCAATCCCCGGGATCTTCGGACTGGTCTTAAAATGTTCATCAATTCTTTAAAAAAAACACGGACAGGCTGGCATAAATTTAAGAAAGAGTCTGGACTACCCTGTGTATTGGCATGGCCTGAGAGCAAGCAACAGAGAAAACAATCTCATCAGTCTAGAAACAAAGCAGAACTTGGAATCTTTTTGCTAAACACAAGACGGACAAGTCACCCTTCTGTACTCCTCTGGGCCTTGATTAGGGTTGGGATTCTTGCAGAGAAACACTTTACCAAATTCCTTGATTTCCCCAGCACACCTTAATGACCTAAGAGCCTGCCTGGACAGGTCTGACTGCTTAAAACCCTATAAAAAACAAACCTATCATATGCATCAGGATTCTCGGTGTTGCCTGATATACACATTATGTATTTTTAATAGAAAAATCTATTTATGCACACACCACAAGAAAGGGAAGGGTGATGTGCAAGAAGACGCTGCCTGTTACACAAGGGAACATCAGATGAGAGATTTCAAAAAGAAACCGGGTGAGACTTTCAAAGCAGTTCTTTCAGCAACTCCATGCTCATATCTTCTATCCCTAAAACTAAACCAGGACCACAACCAAACCACAGTGCAGTTGAGAGGAGTCTTCACATGGTCTTTAGTTGTAACAAACATGTGCTGTCCTCTCTGCTATACTTGAAAGGGTGTAATTTACCCAGGATGCCTGTGTAAGTGAGATAACGAAGGCAAGCCTACAGAGGACAATAATCTGACAACTTGATCTAGCAACGCTAAAATCCTATGTCCTGCAATGCAGCAGGTAAGTTACCCATCTCAGCATCTAGAGCATGTTCAACATCTGTAGCAGTGGCTGTCAGCAACCACCAGATGTTTTATCTGCAGATGACAGTAAAAAAAGGTCATTACTACAATTCCACTCAAGGATTTCCCAAGGGCCATATGTCATGAGTCACCTTGAGCATGTGCCATATCAGACACTCCCTGAAGGAAAAGGTACCTACTAAACATAAGATGCATCTGTCAGTTTGCTGATGTGGCTCTAATGATATGAGAAGCTAAACTTAGCCTGCGGTAGTAGAAGAGTTATTTTCATAACTACACAAGCACCAGGCTGGAAATAGCTCCTCAGAGTCACACTGTGGCGCAGAAAGCTCCAGGCTGTGATGTGCAGAAGCAGCACTGGAGCGTGCCCAGTCGCACAGGCACAGAAAAGCTGCTCTTCCATCTAACCCCGTGTACCACAGTGTCGTACTGCAAACAGGCCTATATGGCATTAGGACGCTGAAAGGATGTACTAGGGTATTTCTACCAGGTGCACTGTGACATTATGTTTCACATATAAAGATGCATGTTTAAATACCGCCTCACCTCAGGGTACGGTGGCTTCAGATTTTATGCTTCATTTGGTCACAGATCTTCTGTAAAAAGTTAAATCCTGCACTAGCCAAGATATCATTAAAGTGGAAAGACAACCGCATTGGGGTGATCAAAGTCATGTACTCCCCTCATATCCACAATCAAAGGAGATGTGGGACTATTTACTGTGACTCAACAACTTGGAAATCTCATAGAGTGTTTTAAACCAACATGACACAACTCCCCTGATGTGGCAACATGATGCCTTCTCACAAGGTTGGAGAAGAAACCATTGCACCAGTGGAAAAAAGCAGGAATAATGAGTAAATTGCTTTCTTTTTCAAGTTGTTCTTGGAAAAGACTAGTCACAGATTACTCAAAGTAACTAGGTTCTTCTTCACCTAGCTACAGGTCATTACTCATCGCATCACCATAAAAATTCCTCCTCCTCTTCATCTTATGCTGTTACCTCCCCACCATTTATAGACAGCCATCACAGTCCTTTCCAGCCCACGGCCTTTCACTGAATTACGCGTATTACTTCCTTGTCACCACCCATTGTTAGTTACACCCATTAATCCTTTACCAGTACAGTCACCCTCTCCTTGAAATTCTTGCTTTCGTAAGCATGAGTACAAAACTTTCCACAACTGACGTCACCTAAAAGAAAAGTGCTGTCATGTTGCTCATATGCACATATTTTTTAAAAGCACACCAGCCCTCACCAGCTAGCTCAGCTGGGTATGAGACTGTTCAGATAGCCAGGATCACTCATTTCCCTTAATGTCAGTACTCCTATCCCTCTCTTTTAAAGAAAAGTTTATATGCATTTGGTAAGAAAAAATAACAATTGTGACAACTCCAGGGATTCTGTGGCACTTACAGTACACTCACCATTCACTTTCTTAGACTATTTGCCTTCCTTATCCAGCTCTGACCACCCATCTCCTTAGTTGCCGCTCTCTGCCCCAGTCTCCTGCCCGATCACAAAAATCAAAGCCCATTGCAACAGTGAACGAAGTAAAGAGATTCCAGTTTGTCTCAAGGGAAAGCCACACTTCTGGACTCGGTTTGCCACTTACTTCTTCTCCAGGAAGCTTCCATTCCAGCAGGCAGCCGAGGACACTATCTGAACTACATTACTGTTTGCAGCAAGAAGACAAAAGAAAATACAGATAGAGTATGAACACATGTCCCAGCAAATCTCCTCAGCTCTCTTCCCTTCCTTCCTTGGACAGCAATCTCAGAATCATCCCTTCATTCAGAGGCACAGCAGTAAGTGGCCCGCTCGGGATCATGTAACATCCCTCTTTAAAAGGATGTGGGCAGTGGCTCCTTTCCACCTACTCTGCTTTTCGCAGGGCAGGCACACAGGGGAAGGGAAAAGAATTTAAATCAACCTGTATAAAGCCTCTTGCTCCTTTTCATGAACTCTAAGCACATAATAGAGGACAACTTAAATCCAGTTCCCACCCACCACCATTTCAGCCACGTTCTGAGGCAGCCTCAAATTTCTCTGGTCTTGCTAGAGAGCTCTAAACTATCATCCTCATGACTGGCAACTGTCTCCCCTGCTTGGGTCTGACCAAAAAACACACTAGGAAAAGGCTGCTAAGTTTCAAGTGAAAACATGGCATGGTAGCCAACAAAATTCTTTAAATAAAACTTTCAACAAAAGGCTTGTCCAGTGCCCCAATACCTACTTGACAGAATTAGAACTGTTCTTTTCTAAAAGCTTTTGCCTCCAGACATCTATAGTTTCATCATTTATTATACAGGTGTAACGTGCTTCATTTATGGTCCGGAAATCATCGGCAGGCAAGGAATTCTGTGAGAAGATACAGATTTCAGCAAAGGCAAGGCTTGTAAAACAATTCCTTCTTATTCATAATCTCTGTTTTCTATATAAAAATGATTGCTTTCTCAGTGTGTTTTCTGCACAGGCTTGATGAGGAAGCTGTGGCTCAACTAATGAACCCAAATGGGTATGGAAAAAAACAGGACCATCACCAAATACAATTTTAAAAAGAGGACAAAAAAAAGAAAAAATCATTCTTAAAGGTACCAAAGCCCTTTTAAATATGCCTCAAAAAGGTATGTCAAACACCTCTTGAAAAAAATAAGGAGACAGAAACAGAAAAAACAATTGAGCATTCAGCCCTCCATACAGCCTGCCTTCAGAGAACCTCAGTGTGTGTGTTCCACAACCTAATGCTCTAATCATCCAGACCCCTATAGGGAAAGCAGCCCCTTTCTTACAACCTGCAAAACAAATAATTCCCCTCCCTGTCGATCAAACTGAAACCAACGTCTTCCCAACTGCTCTTTGACATGACCCTGAAAGAATGCATCTATGCTCTTTCAGCCACTGCTAATCAGTTGGAAATCCCTGTAACAGTTTTTGTCATTGGTAAGGTTTGCAAGGTAGAAGGGACTCCAAAAAAACAATGCTCTTTCAGGGAGACATGACTGAAAAAGAAAAAGAAAAAGAAAAAGAAAAAGAAAAAGAAAAAGAAAAAGAAAAAGAAAAAGAAAAAGAAGCATTGTGAAAGCTGGGACTGAGGCACAGACTTAAGATGTTTGATTTGTTTTACCTCATATTTGGAGCAAAGCACAAATGTTTGGTCTCCTCCAGAGAAGATATGTTTAACAATGTGATATTTACAAGCATCTGTTAAAGAAAGAGATGTAGTTGTGTTAGAGGTTGATGAATTTAAGTTACAGCTTTGCTTTTCCCCCACATATGCACTGCCAGTGTCTCAGGCCTTACACTACAAGGAGCAGCTGGGTTCCTTGAAGGCCAGGCTGAATTTTAGCACTTCCTGGAGAGACACTCTTGGCCTGGCAGGAGGGAAAGGTTGTAATTTTTAAACTGCAGTGGGTAAGCCCTCCAAAATCAGTACTAGAACAATTTCGTGAAGGCTCAAGATCACCAAATGCTGAGTTCTGCCATGAAAAGGGAAAGGGAGAGAGTACACAGATTAATTGAGAGAGTAAGAGGTTACCCAGTACTTTCCATAGTGCCTTTGGACTAAGGGTCTGGGATCATTCTACTATTTCCAGCAGTTTCATTCTAACTCACAGACCAATGTCAAGGTGTCTTTAGATCACCATGGATGAAATGAAATGATCTACATCCATTTGCCACTCCAAATTGAGCACAGCACGTACCAGGTTTCCCTGAGAGTTGCCCATTGTGAGCTGCCCAGTGACCCTTCACCGGAGAGGGACACTTAACATTGCACGTGTGCCCAGTTCCTAGCTGGCCTCTTGTTCCACAGCCAAATGCATAGATCATTCCTGAAGAAGGCACAAAGGCTAAAGTGTGATGTCTGCAACAGAGACGGGTACAAAGTTTGGGCCACGTTTAACAATTGAAGGAAAAAAAACAAACACAGCCTGAAACTTCTTTTCTGTTCTGCTAGGCCAGAAGCTAGTGCAAAGCAGCATCTTTCCACTGACACCAGTGATCAGTTTTTGCCACCTGATGGCACCAGTTTATGGAGTACAGCTCATTAGGTGGAAGGGACAAAGAGCAGTCTGTGCCAGCATGCAGCCAGTATCAGGCTCACAGATGAAATTAGCTTAGTCATTTGCCAAGTCTGTACATATCAAGAAACAGCATCACAGCACAGTATTACTAACTCTCTTTTCAGGAAAGAGGCAGGAAACTTGTGACCAAAGGGGCTGCAGTTTTAGAGTCCATCTGGAATATTAAGATGGAAGAAGATCTTTCACTACGTCACAGTATAGGCAACAGCCCCAATTAAAAACCAACCTCATTCAGAGGGCCTTAAAACTCTCATGCAAAGTAAAATTTAAATTAACTTAATTTTGACATGTAGGATGCAGAAGCAAACTACCCTGTGAATTTACTAGAGCCAGCGTCAGCACTAACCTCCACTGAAGGAAAACTTCTACTTGCACGCAGGCACTCACCTGCCACAAGCGATCTGGGATACTTCGCTGCCCATTAGCTCGAGAACTCTTCGGGGGTTCACTTCGTCATTCATGGAGTCATGTCCCAGCTGCCCACAGGAACCTGCACCGAACGTGAACACCCCTCCACTCTGTTAGCAAATCAGACAGCATATTCTCTGTTTAGGGACCCATATCCTAGCAGCATCTCTCTGACTCCAGTTTCACTACCAGCCCAAGCTTAAGCAGAGGCAAGAAATGAGCAGTGATCTCCTAAGACCCAGCCCTGTCCTCTATCCACTAAACTACACCCTACTTGGAAAGTGCAGGAGGTATAGAACTGAAAACCTCTTTTGTAAATGTTGTGAGTGAATGACGTTTGTTTTACACATTCCTTCCTTTTGCCCTGTTCTTTCTTCTGATGCACAACAGCTCTTTTTACCTTCCAGTGAAATGCTGTTTTCAGCCCTTTGCACGTTTGTTAAATTTCCTGATCAAAGTCTATTTCTTTGAGAGAGTCACCTGAGTTTTGCTTTTCATTGTCATGAATTGTCTTCAATTTCAAAAATGACAATGGATCACACTGACAATGAATCTCAAAATAAATTAAAACAAGACTTTACTTTCCATTTAGTTCATTTTACTGGGGTCAGATGGAAGGTGGTAAGTCAACCTGCTTTTTCCTGTCATTACACAGGAAACTAACTGAACCCACCAGGCAGGTGAGATGGCAGCCAATGTTCCCAGTTTGGCACTTTTACCTTTGTCAGAACTGCTGTATGTTCTTCTCCACAGCTGATGTAAACAACCTTCTGAGACCGCAACAGCTTCACATGGCAAGGAGATTCTCGGTCTGCATTGTATACAATGAAAATAAAAGGACTTGTTTCATAAACACAAACCTAAATGTCTGGAAAAAACACTAGCAGTCTGATTTTCAGATGTCACCTGCAACTCTGACGAGATACAATGGAAGCTTTAGCAAATGTGGAAAAAACAACATGCCTTTCAACATGTCACTGTTGTTTTCCTCTCCAACTCTTAAAAGATTTGTGCCAGGCACAAAGGAAGGTGTTCAGAGCAAGAACAGAAACATTGAGCATGCTGTATAAACTCAGTTTGCACGTGCGGGTTGGGACACATGACTAGTGCAGCCTAGCTACACTCACCTTCAGCCTCATGCTCCATTCCAGACCTCTCACAGACTGCTGCACACATTTGTTTTCAAAACCTTTCTCAGAACCTCTTTGAACCCAACAATCCTGACACTTGGGAGACACCAGTGCAAGGCACACAACAAGCTGGATCCCAAGGTGTATTTAAATGCCTGGCCTTCCTTCTTTCGTCATCTTTTAAGAAGATCCTCCTATTTGCAAAGGCTAATCTCAGGCACAGTTTAATGATACTTTTCCTCTTCATGCTAATGTCTTAAATCATTAAAAGTGGGTCTCCCCAAGATGAATACACCAAGCCAGATTTCATGTTACACTGATGTGGCAGCTAGGCATTTCAAAGAGCAGGAGGCACCCCAAAACTGCTTACTTTGCACCAATGAAAATTCAAGTTTCTAGCTAGAGAGTCGTCCATTTTTTAAGATTCTCACCAAAGGATTTGATAGGTGCTTTTTCTGGGTAGTGAAAGGAAAATGGTCACATTTCCACCGATTTAGAAATGAGAGTAGATTCTTTATTTACTTTGTTCTGTATTTTCACCTACTGATCTTTATTTTGACAGGAATGATGCTTCTTAACTCTACGGCGTAACTGTTTAAATAACAGTGCTAAAAAATACTCATGTTTGTAGACTTTGCTGTTCATGTTCACTAAGTATAATTCAAACTGTCTTACCACGATTCATTCACCAAAAATATCAAATATCTACTACAGACACCTGCCAGCTGTGCCACATACTGAGGGTAAGCACACTGTCATCCCTGGCCAACACAGCCCCACAAGCAGAGGCCAGTTATACATTTAAGATAGCCCATGAACAAAGCAAGCCTCTCACATATAAACTGCAGCTTTTCTACTAGCACTGCATCAAAATTAGAAGCATCTATCTGCTAGTCTATACGGGAAGAACATAGCTGCTCTTCTACTAGATCAGCGCTTTAGCTTACATACAGTACAAGAAAGCAGCCCTAAAACATTTCTGAGAGAATATATGTTACACGTTTTCCAAGCGCGTTTCATATTCTTAAAAATGCAAAGCAAGAGGAAAGGATACATACAACATTTCAGCCTCCTGTGCTAAACTGCAGGCTGTTTTTGAGTAATAGCTTTAAATATATGTTTCGGTTGGTAGAGTGGGTTTCAAAATGCACCCCTGTGTTATAGGTGCACAAAATATAAGTGAGTTAATGCTTTTCTTTAGCAATACATAGTGTTTATATGCTACTACACAGGCAACCTAACATTTACAAATATATCCAATCCCAAGTGTACTTACCCATGCAAAATAAATAATCCATGCATGCTGGGCATCACATCCACACTCAATAACTTGCCTAGGTATTTAGTGTACATTTAAAGCTACTTCGAAACTGTGTTGAAAACAAAGAGTTTGATTTGCAGCTGCAAAAAATTTCTTCCTCCCCTCACTTGCTTTTTCAAAGGGTTAAGAACATGTTAACAACAAGCAGAGGAGTTCTGGGTTTGCAGAGTAATGGTAATGTCATACTCACTCTTCAGCCTCATTTATAAAACTATTTTCAACTCTGTTGATGGCTAGGCTGTACTGAACATGGTCACCTGAAAACGTTTGTAAAATTATGCAACCAATAAACTAGACAGCATTTTTCAATACTGAAACAGTCTGTGTTGCCATTTCGTAGCAAACAGACGCTCTCCAGTCAAGAACACATTGGCAAACTAGCAGACCGCTGTTCCACAGGGACAGCCATTGCTCCACACCAACTTCAAACAAAACCATGGACACAGCATTTTGAGAGGAAGAAGAAAGAATCCTAGCCCTTCCTTGGGTGCCCGCATGTTGACACTTGCATTTGAAAGATCTTATTTTTTTGACCTTCTTCTCTCCCGCTAACATCCACAACAGAAGAAAATGTTTCTATTCCTACCAACTATGAAAAGCCTGAAGAGCCTTTTAGAGAATGTTTCTCTGCCCTCTCTTCCCAAGAGCAGTGGCTAAGGTTTACATATCTGCTCAATAAAAGTACACTGTAAATGTGAAAAGAAAAGCTGCACTCAGCCAAAAAAGCCCATTCCTTCTTTCATCTAGGAGTGGGATTTTAATACCTCGTTCATCACTTAATCCCAGCTGCCCTGAGCTGTTCTTCCCCCAGCCAAACACTGCTCCTGAGAGAGACAGGGCGAAGCTGTGGGCTCCGCCTGCAGCAACCTGAGCCAAAGGGATCCCATCAAGAGATTTGACACGTTGTGGGCTGGCTTGGGAGGGACATTCTTTACCCAAGCCCAGCTGACCATAGCTGTTCTGCCCCCATGTGAAGAACTGGCCATCTGAAACAAGGAAAGAGAAAGAGTCGTCGAGTAAAAGCTGTTTAATAGGAAAACAAAGTTTGTCAAAATGAACATGAACCAGTACTGGGAGCTTCCTTTCCACTCATCCTTACAATGGAAAAATCAACAAGACATCCTTTGCTAAAATAAAAGCACAGTCTGAAGCCACCAGGTAAATACACAGATGTGTGACTAAGTGCAAAATACAACACTGGACTACTGTAACTTAAACAGCACAATGAAGAACGGTCCACATGTTGCATACCACAGAGTAATAGCCAAGGATAACTTCCACATAAAGACGTTAATTATACAGATTTTTCTACATCAGGATGGAAAGGTTTTAAGTGCTTCTGGCCATCATACAATAGCGAGGCAGTGGGTGGCCTGTGCATGATGTTTCATTTCTTGACAGTACTGGCAAAGGTTTTTTGGGGGCTCCTTCAATATTCATGGTATCTGACCGATTGTATACTCTCCCATTCAGATTGAAAGCAGTTGAGACAGGGATACCCTTGGTTTGTCATGTGGAAATATGCAATCTTGGACACTGTGCAAAATAACAGTACAAATCTTGGTAATAAATAATGAATATTACAGTACCTGCTGCCAAAGCCAGGCAATGCCAATTTCCACAGGAAACCTGCAGTATCGTCTGTTGGTTCAATTTCTTTATCAACCTAAAGAAGGAGATGCTATTTTAGAATAAGCGTCTACATATACAGTATCACCTAAGGTCAACACTATCATTTCCATTCAAGTATTTTTGCTACACAAACACATAACCTGCAGTTTTGAAACTGAGGTATACAGTCTTGAAGGAAATACAGATCCATGCATAAGAGCTGCAAAACTGTGAAGAGCTCTAGACACTTGACTACCAACTCCAACTAAGCTACTGCTATAAAGCTGAATCCAAACATCTGGAAAATGGTGGAGCCAGCCTGGTTTTAGCGTCTTTCTTGCTGTTCTCTTTCAGGCATCAAAATTTTTCATATTCTGAGGGGGCAGAGAGGTTCCTATGAGCTACAGCACCAAAACCTCCTCAGTGCTTTGTATATAGAACAGCAAGCATTAAAGGGTCGTGTTATTTCACAAAAAAGTAATTTTTAAAATGGCACTATCACATTAGCATGTGAGCCTCTCTCTCTTTGTTATAGCAGATCTACCTGCCTGCAAGTAAAGGGCTGCCTTCCCACATAGCCAGCCCTCCAGCTCCAAAGTAATGTTTTGTAACTGAAATTCTTTTCTTTTAAACACTGTTTGCACAATGACGCCCACCCGACATCGGTGTCCAAAACTTCCTCTACTTGCTCTGCACTGGCTCTGCAGGGGTAGCAGGACTAAGAGACAGAATTCATCTGTTATGAATGCAATGTGATACAATACCATTAAGTACAAAGAGACTGGGTATCTTTGTTATGGCGATAAGCTGAGACCTCTCATCTGTGACCTGCTTTGCATCAAGGAACCTTGGTATCTGCCACTGGCCTCTGCACCATCTACGTGTGCTTCCATTTAACCCTTATCAGTGCTCTGACACAGGTAAGTTATATTTAATAAGTAAGTGAATGAAGAAAACAAACACCATCCTAAAGTTTCTGAGTAACATTGACTATTCACAATTGCAATAGGCTGGTTTAGTGGCTTTGGTGCTAAGTAAAAGGTGCTAATGGGCAACACAGCACAACAGTTTCAGAGCTGAGATGCTGGTTCACTCAGCTGTAGTTTTTTTTCCTATTCCTACCTCAGAGGACTTCCCAGGGAGTCGAGTATAGAGAGGCATCACACAGCATTTCCATTTTTAGGTTTTCCCTCATGTACCTCTTTGAAAAATGCTGGCACTTTTTCCAATGAGGAAAGTCAAAACACCCTCTGATTTTCTTCTGCAGGCCCTGAGCACCCAAGAGCAGATCTGCCCTGCCTGACCTTTCTGAGAACTCATCCAAATCCCAAGGAGGCTCAGGGACTGCCAGTGCAGAGAAGGAGGAGAGGAGGAGGCCTCATGCTCATATTCATATATAAGAAGTGCCTTGTTACCAGTCCTTTTAGTTAATGCAACACTGCTGCTGACTCCACGCTGGGAGAACAACCCCTCAGGCTGCACCTCCTAGAAGCTGCCTTAAGAAAACCTGAACCTGTTAAAAATTTACCTTGGTACTGTCACTGCATCTTCTATAGTAGTGAGGCCCAACTGTCCATCGCTGCCCGCGCCCCAGGAGAAGAGCTGGCCCTGGTCGCTGAGTGCCACACTGTGAGACTCTCCACAGGCCACGTGCACGATGTGCTGCCCTGCCAGTGCTCCAATTTGTTCTGAGGAAAACAGAAAACCTCTCCTGTAATAGGATTCGTCTCATATTTACACGCAGACATTAAGTTTATACAAATCTGGACATAAAGCCACTCAGATGGGTGCATTGATGCCCAGTTCCATTTTGAAACTCCTTCCCTAGGAGGAAAGCACCAGACCCTACTGAAAACACAGAGGGGTTGTAGCTACTGAGCCCTTCTGAAAGCCTTGTCTGTAAACCCCAGAATAAAAGCAGGTACATGTTCCCAGGGGTAATGACAGTCTACAAGCAAACAGTCCCACAGCTCCAGATATAAGGAGGAAACCCAAGCCAGAGTTCCCAGATTTGATAGTTTCTCACTCAGTTTTGATGTGGGGATCAGCAAGGACTCAGACCTCAGCAGACTCTGTAAAACTCTCCTGCCTTTCCACACCTCTTATACCCAATGAAGATGGGTTATCCATAGAGCTAATCGACTCATTTGTCTCTCAGTTCACTGCTTGATGTATGAAAGCAGATGTGTTATAATATTCCCAGTGCTAAGCTTGGAACAGGCTTGAACCAATCAACCAATTACTAGTGGTGTTTCTCTCACTGTCAGACATACATCAAACAAATTCTATAAAATGGGAGCAATGGGGCCTTACAGTGGAATAAAAGGGAAAAAAATCACTCAGTCCTTTGGAAGATTACCTATAATTAATTTCTCATTATTATGTCACTGCATGCAGCTGAAATAGCTTTGACAACTCTCTCAAGACATCAGCAACCAAGCCTTACTCATTATGTAAAGTTTTTATAAATGGACATGAAAAATCCTTGTCATGCAATAAAATGGGGGAAATGCCATACATCTGGTGGAAAAATTCCCCACGAACCAGACAGAAGCAAGGTTAGTTTTATTTTTTCTTTTTTTTCTCTGAATAAATATAAACGTTTGAAGGTGGATGAAAAAAGGTTCACTCTGTATGCTATAGGCCACTCATTAGTTTTAATAAAACAAAAGCCACTTGGCTGGGACACAAGAGGGAAGGGTAGTTACAAGTCATTCTATGAAAATGACACTCCACATCAAAGGCACCTAGAAATCATTAACATGTTAGCACCAAAAACTGCATACCAATCAATCTAGGTGTCTTAAATGATTTAAAAGTAAGGCACCCCTATGTGGGCTTACCTTCTAAGTCTAGGAGTCAGGAATTGAGAAGGAAAATAATCCCCAATACCTGTTACGGAAATCATGTTATGAATTCTTTAAATATATTTTCTCATAGGGGAAAATTCTATCTGTCCATGTGTTTCCTTTCAGTCAAAATAATTAATAGCAGTGGAGGGACAGTTTATATGCAACAAGCACACAGAAATCTAGGAGGTGTTGGGGATGGGTCCTGCCTGCCCTCCAGTCATCCTTTAGCCCTGCCGTCTACGCCTTTTGCCCTGCACCTTTTTCCAGCAGACCTAATTTCACCCTGCCCCACTACTAACCCTATGCAAGGACACAACCAGTTTTCAAGTGCAATTACCCAACTTACACATGCAATTTCTATGTTGAGGCCCATAAGTGTCCATAAGTGTACTATCGCTTGGCGGCCTGTTTTATGCTCATTTACATATATAATTAAGGAAGCCTATTTTTATACATGGACTCTAAACAACCAGCAGCTGCACAGGCTGGTCAAGGTCAATGACAAACAAGAGACTACACATCTCAGGAGCAAACATGGCTCTGGTCTCTTCTCAATGGTCAGAGGGACAAAAAAATCCTACCCACTGCAATGCGCCTGATACACTGCCTAAACTCAGTTGAACACGTTTCTGTACTAGGACCTGAAGGTCCCCAAACAAAGCTCCTGCTGGAGGGGATGAAGCGTCTATAGAGGAAATCCTTTTGATTCACGAGCAGTTCACTTTGTTACCTTCCTAGCTGGGATCTGCAGCGTGTCTCGTGTAGCTGTAAGTTTGCCTGCCAGGATGTACTGAGCCCATCCGCTATCCAGAGTGCCTGAGCTCTTACACCAGTCACAAACCCACCAACCTTCCCCTCTTCTAAGGTGCTCTCTGCGCACTGCCAAACACTCTAGGGGACAACACGCATTTGACAGGAAGACAAATGTGGACAATATGGGAGGCTAGGGCATCAATAACAGAAAATGTGTGCTGCTACCTGCAGGCATAAAGGAATTAATTTCTTCCTTGAGAAAGCAATATTTGGTATAAATATATGTGTCTAGTTTGCTGCAGGAGGACTATTACGAGCTGCCCCTGAGGAATCAGAGCACCCTGGGGAGATGACAAGAGACTCCACTGACTGAATACCAGCATCAGCAGCTCAAGAAGGCAGGATGCTGAGGACAGCAATACTGCAGCTGGAGAAAAAGTGTCATGAGGTATCAGGAGCCTGGGGTAAGAACCACATAGCTAGGGCTTCACACAGGGAGGAGAAGAGGATGTCCAGGAGGTTTAGAAATCCAGAGCTGCTGCTTCAGTCCCCCCGGACTCTATTTTAAGTCTAATTTGGCAACACAAACCTGACATTGCTCTGTGTGCCATCCCAGGGGATTAATAAAAACTGACTTGTTTTGAAAGGCTGCCCTGTGTCACTGAAAGCCTTCAGTGAGTGCACTGCTCACCCAAGAGGCACAGCACAGCCTCATGTGCACTCACTACATAACCACAGAGAGAAAAAGTATCCATGTCTTGGAGCGGAAGAGCTTTGCTCTTAGAAATGTAAGCCTATGGCCTGTCTCAGCATAGCAGGCTCCGAAGTCCCTGTCGCTTGCACCTTGCCTGCAAAGTCATGAAGAAATGTAAGCTCCAAACACTTTACTTTTATCAGCACACATCTCTCCTTCCAGGGATGGAACAAGCTGACCTCCCCTCGGGGCACAGAGACCACCCAGGGAGTCCAACAAGGGTCCCAGTCCACTGCCAGGCTGCTGCACTGAGCCAGGGAGTGTATTACCTTGCTGCTAACACGGGTGATGTAACAAACATCTGGCAAATACTTCTTAGTTGACCTCTCACCCTTTCCTCATTTTAAAATACAAGGTGTCTCAGCACTTGATATATTTGTGTTAATTCCCAAAACATCACCACACCATTACTTATTCCTTAGAAAAGAAGCACCAGTACACAAAGGAGACGAAGGGTTCAAAGGATGAAGTTTAGTCTTAGTACTATGTGTTCAGTAACTGCTCATTAAGTCCAAGCAAATGGAGTTTGTTTAATAAGCACATTACACAAAGTTAAGCAGAACAGAACCCTGAAAACAGAGAAGTGTTGAAGGAGATATGTAACAGTGCTTTAACATGTCGTGAAACTTCAAAAAAAAAAAAAAATACATAAGCCCCAAATTCCACAAAGTACACATTGACTCAATCTTTTATTTCTGAAGTCATCAGCTGTCTAAGAACAGCACCAGTACTCAGAATATCTGATGGAGTTTTGATTTCCACCCTTCTTTTCTGTTCATTTTACCTCACAGATCTTCGTTCACCATTCTGATGTAAACAGGTGTATCAAAGTTTGACTTCCTTTGCTCTTGTTAGATCTTTTTATAAAATACACATTGGCTCAAAGAATGAGGTCCAGGCAAAATGCATTCAGGATAGCACTTCTCTGAAGCAAGACAGGCTTGGTTCCCAGAGCTGCTCCAGTGTTTTCCTGCCTGTCCTTCCTGTTCCCAAGGGCATTTCAGCAAAAGTTGCAGACAGGTGCTATTATTTTCCATGCAGTAGCTTCCCTTAGCTGTCTCTGTAACTCAGCTCTGACAGTCAAGGTACTTAGCTCAGTCCTGGACTCTAAGGACTCAGAAACTGCAGTAGTGTGGGGCCAGAATGAAAAATCCTGAAAACCTCACCTTCAACACCTAGCCTCCCGGTTTATAAAACAGGGCTTGTACTTACTCCCTACAGCATTGAAAAGCTGTAATAAAAAGATCTTCAGTGCCTGAGACTGCCGGAAGCACAAAGCACTCAGTTATACTGCGCTGTTAAGGATGAACAGGACAATGAATGATTAATCAGATTTTCTACTCTCACTAAGTTTACCAGATAGCTGTCACGCCCCTTCTATGCATAGCTTCTGGCTGCTTGCAAGAGATGCTTTCACCACAGGATGTGGCAGAATCCTTTGACTGTATGTGTACTATGATATATATGGACAGCATCGGATGGAGAGAAAACACTGACCATCTGAGCTTGCACCTTCAGTGGCAAAAACTGGGTTTCTTCTCTGGTGAGAAGAGTCTGTGGCTTGGAAAAGTTTCAAGTGATTTCACCCTGCTTTGACACCTGGCCAAGACTCCTCATGGCCTCCCCAGTTGGACAAGTCGGAATATTTGCTTAGTTGTTGTTTTCTGCTAGAAGAAGGCTCACAGACTCACTAAGACAGGTGCTTTATTAGCTTGCCTGGCTAAGAAAGAACTGGTAGAACACACACAGAGAAGGGAGAAACAACTGTAGACTGAAAGTCCTCTGGGTAAAATGCTAGTAGCTGGCAAGTCTGAGGACAGAAAAGACAACTTTTTTGTGTTGCCCTGCTTGTTAATATAGCCCAGGTCCAAGCAGAGGATGTCTAAGCATCATGCAACTAAGATTAAAAATAAGTGTGAGATATAATATTTTAATGCATAAGGCAGTTGAACATTTAATCAGACACCAACAGCAACCTAAACTTCACCCATCCGGTCTTTCTGTTCTCTGGCTGATGACTGAAGAGAGGTCACATGAAAGGAGCTGAGCTCTTCCCTTTTAGAAGATGAATTACAGTAACACCTTAAACCATCTAGCAAGGTGACACTGACAATGTTAGCACTTATGGAAGCCTGACGCAACAGCCATTAACTCTATGAAAAACCTGGTACTGTATTCAACAGGTGCTACATGAAAATGAAAAAAAGGCTGCACGGCCCAAATGCATCGGTCATCAGCATTTCATTAAAGCACTTTACAAAAGGCAAGTCAACAACAGTGGATTACGTAACTCTCCAACAAGAGTTTGATGCATTAAGTAGAAACCTTCAGCTGACTCCCAATTTCCCCAGCCTCCACCGGCACACCCCAGAGAGGTTTCTGCACATGGATATCCTGGCTGTATTTCTAGGCTGTGATGAGCTTCATGCTTTCAGTCCCAATGAAATCAGCTGAGCATTAGAACATGTACGAACATTTTAATGAAACTGGAAAAAGAGAAAAACTTGCAGCAACCGTAATGCCTGCAAGTGCACAAAAGGAAAACTACACCAAAGATTTCTCCCTTCCCTTATGAGGGTTTCTCTTTATTTTGTCAGTACTACTACAACCTTAGCTATTCAATGCTTTTATCAGTATTATCACTATGAGCACATTCCTCAGCTTTTCCAAGAAATGTCATCACCAGTGAAGGATGCTTCTACCATTTGGAAACTGGTAATCGAGGAGGGAAAATCATGCTGTCTGTGAGAGGTCTTTGCCTCTCCCTCTCCCCTTTAAAGGCCCCACAAATCATCCCTGATCTACCTCCATTTCAGCTGTACTTTCAACCTGGACCATCTAGGTGCCTCATGCTCACAGCTGCCATGGACAACATCTGGAGGCTAGGACAGGGGAGGAAGAAATTGGACTCTAGACAGCTTAAGGCAGGCAAACATACAGATTGTCCTAAACTATGAGGTGCTTTTCAAAATAAAAACCAATGCAGCCAGTACATAAGAAACCATGGGAACTAAGACTATGGCTCCATTCTGACCATCTCTGCAAGCTGTGTTTTGGCAGCAGTAACATCAGAGGAAGGCTCACAGAAAGGAGCAAAGGACTACAGGACAGTTCCAGGAACACACCCTTGTGATTACAGACAGCGTCTGGTAAGATTAGGTGGCTACACAGGACAGGTGAAAGACACACACGACACGTAGGCAGCTGGAAACACCCTGCCTGACACCAGCCCCACGGTATTGCTGCCACTATCTTCCTCCTCCCTGCGAGGTTTCTCCAAGGACGTTACACACTTGTCATGTCTTGCCTTCACACTACAAGAGCTTTGGAGTGTGGAAGCATCCTGCTCTGTGACTGCACAGCCCAGTAGAAGAGCAACCCCACCAGGAGCCTCTGTCTCCGTGGTAATACGGCTACCTTTTTTTCTGGCTGCCGCTCTCACAGATGGATGACAGTCCATCTATTTTCAAAGTTCTCTCAATACAGGATGAAACCCTTGAAATAGGGTTTCTATAGAATGGTAACACTGAAGCTGATCAGGCTCTTGTTTTGACTACTGAGGAAGAAATGTAAAGATAGAATTGATTCATTGAATAAAAATGGGGGGGGGGGGGGGGGAGACAGTAAAGCACAAATCAAAGCAGGTGACACTCCCAGGAATGCTGCTGGTCACAGGGGTAGGAGCACTGTCCGTAGAACAAGGCTGAGAAGCTCCAGGTAAAACAGTTCTGCAGTTTGCTTTCATCCACAGATGCTAATAAAGCTTACCTAATGCCTGCTTTCCTGCACAGCATGTATATTACTGCTTGTTAATTTAGTATCGCTACTTACAGGCTTAAATCAGAGCAAGGCTGGTTTAGTTGTAAGCAACATCATCACTTTATAAAGCTGCCTGTGATCACATCAAGGAAGGAACATAAGTGCAAGAAGCAACAGCTTCTCATGCCATCTTGACATCCAAGCAGCCCTGCATGACCCCACGGTGTCACCTTCTGTCTGCTTTGCCAGCTACCCTCCCCTCGCAACTGTGAAAGAAGACACCTATCCTGAGAAAGCAATCCTCTTCCTCAGACATAGTCATACATGGCCTTTCACTTCCCCACATTGTTGCCTTTTACTAGGGACATGGCCTTGAAAAACATTACAAGCTCTATGAATGCCTCTCTGACAACCTGTATGCAGGCTAGT
Source organism: Dromaius novaehollandiae (assembly GCF_036370855.1). Taxonomy (NCBI): domain Eukaryota; kingdom Metazoa; phylum Chordata; class Aves; order Casuariiformes; family Dromaiidae; genus Dromaius; species Dromaius novaehollandiae. Next base: position 13,718,523 of record NC_088101.1, on the reverse strand, counting down.
ACAGGCACAGCTGACAGGCAGCAAGAAAAGCTCTTGAAATGGCTAGGCATGCAGGGGAAGCTCCAGTCCAACAAACATCAGCTGGGAGAGGGAAGATTCCACGTGCTGCCTTCAGACCCTGGAGGTAAGAAAATACAGGCACCTCTTTCAATTAGGGAAGACACCAAGACTTGTGAAAGAAACACACAGGAAAAATGTATGTTTCAGAAACAGAGATGTAACCTGCTTTCCTCCTCAGAAAGTTCATTGAAGAGGGGAGATGTAAAACGTGGCCATTTGGCCAGGACTGCCAGCTCCCGGCAGCCTGTCAGAGCAGTAGTTGTGGCTGGTTTGCAACTGCTGAGAAACCCCAAAGGCCCACCATACACACCCTGGTGACCACCACAGCACCAGGGCCGGGCACAACTCCAATGTGCACAGGACACACCAGACCTCAGGGCCATATGCTGAGCAGGGACATGCATAGTGGAAGGTGAAATTAGGTGTGCATATACTGGATTTGAAGAGCTTGTATTAATTACACTGTGCAAAGACTTATTTCTCCCTGAGTGTTAAAGAATAGTGAACTGAAACTGTCTAGAGGTAGCCGCTTAGCACAATTTATATAAAACTTGCTTAGCATGAGTAGCTAAATTTGCTGAAGCCTCAGGCCACACTCAGATAACATGAGGAACTTTCATCTAGTTCAGTAACAAAGGGCCCCAGAGCCGGTTCCAGCTGGAACGATAAGGGAGTTACAAGCAGTCTGTGTTCCTGTGTCTCACATTCTGAAAGGGAGGATGTCAAGACTTTGAAATAAGGCCAGCGCAGGGCATCAGGACCCTGAGGGACAAAGCCTGCTCTCGCTGCTGGGGCAGTGTTAATTGTTGTGGTCTGGAATTATCTCCTCCTCATCAGGACCTTGAGAGACAACGGTGGGACCCAACAAGGAACAAAGGCACATCCCTCAGCAGAAACTGCAACAGTAAAGATAAGGAAAGAAACAGCCTGCCTAGGGACAGCCATGAGACCCAATAAGGAGCAGGAGACCCCAGACCTGAATATTACTAGTGGTCTCGGCTACCGCATGAGGAGTGGAGAACTTAGATTGAAAGGTTATAATTGCCCAGGGATTTCTTTGTTCAGGGTCCCTCTTCGGAGGCACCCAGCTTGAGCTATAATTACTGCATGTACATCATTAAAATTTAATTATTTAATTTGCTTTGATTTGGCTCTGAACTTTTCTGCAGGAACCTAGGGTCAGGCCCTGCTTTGGTGGCCGACAAGCCTAATTTCCGTAACACTGAGAAATCCCAAGCAGAGCCACAGCAACACTAAGAGCAGGGACAGGAGTCCAGGAAAAGGGAAGAACAAGCCCTTCACTACAGCCCCTAATACTCACACACAAGAGTCAACGTAGCCCGGTGGCGAGTACCAAGAATCCTATAAAAGCAAAAGAAAAGGCAACCAATATATGATCAGTAGCTCCACTTAATAAAATGGCATCCTTCACTTCCTAGCACAGCAAGAAAGAGAAATCTGTTCATTTCTTTCCTGCAGTTCTTCCCCAAACGCAATACTACATCATTCCCAGATGCCTTATCACAGCCCCTTGCAGGATACCTGCTGGCGAATCAAAGCAGATTTAGGTCTCAAAGACCCAGGAATGTCTACAGCCTGTCCTTGGGGCTCAGTCAGTTGCTCTTGGCTGCAAATTGCTGGCCCAGGAGGTAAATTGGAGGTTATTACTGTCCACCTGCTGTGCTCAATCTGACAGATCACCACTGCACAAGTGTCCTTCCCTGGCACGTGATCACATCTGAGCTGAAAGAACGAAGCAAAGCATCTCCAAGTCCCTGCAGGACAAACAGCATTATTGTATACTATACATACTGCAAGCAAACCACACAGGGTTTGTCCCCCTTTTTGCCTCTGGACATGGGCTCTTTAGCCATTTTTTCCACATTATTAGTAGGCGACTCACATACTGCAGCAGTTTTGCACAATAGGAAGCCTTTAGCTTTCATAGGTGTCTGAACTAGACAGAAGCTCACTTGTGACAGTCTCAGACTTCGATCAGGAAGCATGGGGACTTTCAAGAGGGCTTCATGTGCTCCTCACTGTTCTTGTTGAATTCAATCCTGCAGTGATTTGCATGGAAGCAGAACAAAGCCACACATTCCTGAAAAGCTGCACCTGCACAGTGTGGAGTCAGTAGAGCATATTTGTCCTTGCTTTCAACGACATTCCAATCAGTTTCACAAGTACTGCTTGAAAATATGCTACTGCAAAGAAGCCCTGTGATCGGCAAAGAGAGGAGATTTATGCAGTGTATCAAACATTCACAACATTTTCAGAACCACTTTCTTTTTTTTTTTTTTAAATAAAATTCAGTAACTTACGATCGCAGTCTGGCAAGATTTAAACACACTGCTTTTGGAATAGCAAAGAGCTTTACAGAGTGCGCACAGAGATCTGGCACATAAATCAAATGGCCAGCTTCTGGAGAAAGCTCTTCCTGAAACCATACACTCTAGCAACAACACTTGAGAAATAAAATGGAAGATGTTAACTGAAGGTCTAATTTCATAGCTCTCTGCTGGATACAAAATAAAAGCAGTCTGTGATCTTTGGATGTACCTCATTGTTTTCTTCAGAAGAAACACTGCTCTTGTAGATATACAGATGTTGCCAAAGGAAAACACGGAAAGCATTGTTGCGTACCATTACCGTGGAGCTAAAGTACAAGTGATTCATACAAACACCCAAGTAAGACACAGGTATTAATGCAAATCTCAGGAAAACTTGAAAGATTTTATTATGTTTCTGCAGTAAAGGCATTCAAGGATATATGATTTAGTCATTTAACAGAGGTTATTCTGTATAAGAGGCAAGTTGAAGTCCAAAGAATTACACAGCTAACAAGCAGAAGCAAGAAATCTGTAGTGATGTTACACTGAAGAGCTGCACAGAATTACTTTTTTACTGTAAAATTTGAAGGACATTATGAGAAAGGGAGAGATGAGCATCTGTACATCTCTTCTTCAGTTTATACAGACAGTCAACTGTTTGAATGGCATGTCAGATGTTGAGAGTGAGCAGCTCTCAACCTGTCACATTACCTAACAGGAGTAGCTGTTTTCTGCTAGCAGCTTTAAGTGTCTGAAATAGATGATTACTGAGAAGAAAATGAATTTACACAAAGATCTTAGAGATAAATTCTTCTTTTGAGTACAGCTTGAGGGAGTCTGTCAAACTGTTTAATGCTGACTGAGTCAAACTTACAGTCATAACAGACATAATTCTGGGTCTTCTGGAAGATTTAAGTCTGTCCAGAAAAGAGAATGCAGTAAGCATATGCCAGGAGTCAGAATCAAACTCACTCTTCCCATCTAACAGTTACATATGAAAACAAACCAACCAATCCCTTTTCCATCAGGAAAGCAGAAGGAAGTTCATCACATAACATCTTGAAAACAGAACAAGGAACCTGGAGCATCAACAGCCACCAAGCCATTGAAGCCTCTCCTAGAAGCTAGGACTTGGCCCTACTTACACATTCAGCTTCATGAAATCACAGGTTCTCTCCAGTCTGGACAGCTATTTCGAGTACAAAAAGGCTGGCGCATCCAGAAAAATTATGTCGATTACCTCCGGGTTCTTTCCAGCCCTGGCCCTTGATGTCACCACACATATACCTACCACCCATTTTATCCTCAGCCCATCTTTCAGCTTCGGCATGGCTGAAAGTGAGGACCGTCATTATTGCCATGCACTGTGCTAACGCCAGAGTTTCACGCTCCTTCCAAACCAGGCTTGGGGGCAACCTTGTTTCTCTTGCATCTCCCTGATTAGTACACATGACCAACATGGGAATAACAACGATGACCAAGATAAATGCATATTTAGGTTGCTTAACAGCCCTACAAATCCTAGTTATAGGACAAAATCTGATCATTCCTACTGCAACTTTGTCATTTAAAGATACGAGACATTAAAATGGTTCCTCACATCCACAGTAAGATAGGCTGTATGATCCTTAAAAAACAGTATGTAGCTTCTTGGGCTCACTGTTATTTTCATTCTTCAGCAAAGTAGTAAAATGCGTGGTGGAATCAAGAGATCACAGTTTCTGATGGCTGAAATAAAACGCGCTTTTAGGGACAGCACTTCAGAGTTAAATCCAAGAACAGACTACAGCCATCTTAGACTCTAGAGTGTAAATTTCTTACTTAAAAGAAACAGAACTCAGACTTTCCAGGGGGAATTCTCATGCTCTCCTAATCCTGCAGTCCCAGAGAGGGACCTTGTATTGGTAGAAGTCAGTGTTCATGAGCCAGACCATACAAATTTAAGAACAGCCTGCTCTGAATATGTCATTCGGAACCCTCGCCTGACCATTTCACCACAATGTATGCATATTTAAGATGGCTAAGAGCACGCACTTCCACTGATTTTATCTCTAATTTGATCAGGCACATATTGTTTCCAAACGATTTCATGTGCCATTTTTAAATCCGGTCTTTTAAAATTAAAACCTAAAATTGTCCCAGAGCCTGATTTGCACTGATTCATCCAAGAAGGACACTCCATAATGCAATTCCACATTGCTAGATGCTGCTGCAGTCACTAGTTAAGGCATAGCAACTCCAGAGAGCTTGATTAGATCCGTGAGTTATCAGTGAAGGAAAAGGGATGATTGCAAATGAACATATCCAACTCCGCAAGAGGTGACCAGTTTAAAAATATGTTTCAGCACCTACTGCAGACATTGTCTGGTAAAAGGAGTCAGAAGTTATATCTTAATCCTTTGTTTACTATTTTCCAGGTTTAAAACCAGCTGCTGCAAACTAGCATGGAAGGCCTGACTTTGCCATGGCCCATCTGTCCCCCAGATGGCTCCATCTCTCCCACCCAGCAGATTCCTCAGCCTGCTTGTTTCCAGGCACATCATCCCAGGCTCTGGCAGGACTGACACTTACACACACAGCTGCCGTGTCCCTGTTCCACCTTTTATAACATGAGGGGGGATACAGAGGAAGCATGACAGATGAAGCTGGACTCTCCTGAACCACAGCACTTGGAAAGTGTTGATACAGCTGCACACTGAGCCTCAGCTCCATGCCTAGACCAGGGGACAACACTGTCTCAAATCCTTTGTGAAAAGCCTGGTTAGTCAGGGTGTGCACGAAGAAGTGGCAGCTCCTGGGATTACTGGAGTTGAGGTCCCTTTTTCTTGCTTCTCTCCTACAGCAAAGGAAAGAAAGGGAGGGGGAACAGGACTGCAAACTAAACATCCTCCTACCACTGTGACCCTGCCCGTAAGTGGCTCCTGACCTCACCTATTCCATGCAGCAGCTATGTCTCCTCATCTGTGACTTGCTCACTTCTGCAAGCACTGACACCTCTCCTCCTATTCGTGAGCAACCTGGGCCTCCCAGCTAACTCCTCACCCACCAGGAAGAGGTTAAGAGAGGAACAGCCATGCAGGCTGTCCTTCCAGGCAGGTGCTGCATCTGAATTCCCAGCTGTTGCAGGGTTTATGATTAACAGGCATGCCAAAGTAAGCATCAAGATTTCTGGTCACTGTAACCCCACGCTGGACTTCAAGGCAAGTGTATTTACATTTGAGAAGCAAGGCTGCTTTGTTCAGAAAAATCCAGCAGATCTGGATCATTTAGAAGATTCCTTTTTTTTTTTTTTTTTTTTTTTTTTGAGATTGAATTCAGTTATTTCCAGCCTGTGACTATGAACTGATAGGTTCCACAGTGCAAACTGAGGCATTGCTACCCTGCACATCCACATCCAGACAAGGAATTTGGTAATAATAAAAAAAATGAAATAATTAAAAAGCAAGCATGGTTTTGCCTGTTCTGTGTTACCAGAGGAAAGGTTGCAAAGCAGATTTTGTGGCAGATACTCTTCTGTAAATCTCTTGGGACAGGAATTACTAACGCCTAAGATTCCCTAGCAGCACAATTCAAATGAAGCCTGAATGAGCTGCAGAGAGCAAATCTCTAGACCAGACAGCAGGTTCCACATCTCAAAGACTTGAGCATGTTTTTAGAGCGTTACCCATTCGTAAAAACCAGCTAGTTACTTCACACTCCTGTACAGTTCAGCATAAACCCCACGAGAGCCTTTACCTTGGATCCCTGGGCCTGTCTTTTGCTCCCCGGCATATGCACTCATATTCACATAAAACACACTTTTCATCAGCTAAGAGCCATCACAAGGATTCAAGACATCAGGTCAGACCTGAAGAAAAACAATCCCGGCATAATTTCAGAGCTGAAGAACTGGAAATTTGGCTACAGTTAGGAAAAATATGTCTTCTTTCCTAGAACTAATGCAGTACAAAGTTACCACTTCCCTTTAGGGACATAATCTATGCTAACACCTGATGTTGCCCAGGAAATTAATGCAAACTCAGACTAATTTTGCAAGACAGAGGATTCTTAGCTCTTATTGTCACCACTCAGATTTCTGACCTGCTTCTCCCAAGAGGTAAATTACAGTGCAGGGCACTTGCAGAAAAGCTGCCTCTGTTGACTAATACCTTTCATTCAGTGGAATGCACTTCCCCAGTAATTTCTGTTCTCAGAAGAGGGGCACAGCCACCCTGACAGTCGCCATCCTATCTCTGCATTACATCCACAAGCTCAGCTGATGCGATAATAAACACAGCTTTTTAATTAGCAAGCTTCTTTCATTCAAAAGGACTCTCTAAAGGACTCCTCTAAGAGGAATTACCCAAACAGAGTTCTGGGCCATCGTTTGATGTTTTTGTGAGCAGCATGAATGAGAAGCAAGATTTAAATAGTATCCTCCCACTATAGATATCTGTAACAGAAGACAGAACAAAAACTGAAAAGCAAATTATTTGGAATTTGTAGTAAGCAAAGAAAGGGAGGCGAAATCTTCAATGGTGCTTAGTGAGAATATAACAACTCTTCTGCCACTGAAGTCATTAGTAAAACCCTTGAAGCTTTTCAAGAATACTGTTAGATTAATGCCGAGTGCATTGCAAAGTCCCAGAGTTTTACTCATAAGAAGACATCATGGGAAATAACCATCTCTGATTAAACAACACAATCACATATTCTGAAAACACTAATGGAAGCTTTTAGGATGTTGGCAGCATAACTTTCACCAAAAAACAAAAAAAATTATGAGAGAGAAAAGGAAGTTTATTTTTTGCAAACACAGGCTTGGGCAGCAAGAAGGAGACCATTCCTCTGAAGTCACCAAGCATTTTGCCACTGTTTCAAAAAGGTTCAGACTCCCTGAATATTTTCCTGTCTCGATGTTACTCTCGAATGCAACCAAGCCATGCCACGTGCCACAGTAAGCATTTCTAGAGTACAGATGGGGGTCTCCATGTACTTTGCCAGCAGAGGCTGCCTGGAAGGAACAAGGAGTCTCACGCTCCCAGCCTTCCCACAAGGAGATCCAGCTCACTCCCAGTGCTGGGCAAAGATAGGTGACTCTCGGCTGTCCTCACAGGCTTGGCAGGATCAAGTCATAGGGCAGCAAAATCAATGGGCCTCAGGCCCACACTGCCCTGTCCTTCAAAGGTTGAACAGAGGTAGTAACAGGACCCCCAACTCTCTGTATTTCTCCTGTTCTCATCATCATGCACACTGGTAGTCTCTGTCATCTTCACCTTTAACAGCTCAGGACCTGACACACCCCACACCCTCTCCAATATGGCTTCAGTCACAGGTTCACAAGAACTTCGTACTTCACTCGCCTGATCTCAGACTGCCCCTTTTCTACAGTCCTACCTAAAAGGCAGAATTACCTAACAGCTAGAGGCCTGTTTCAGGACTCATGGGTTCCATTTCCAGCCTGGATCCTTGACTCACTGTGTGGCCTCCATTTTCTTTACCATCATGTGCTTGTTTTGTTTTATGGCAGCCTAACCCAAAGATATTGCTCAGAGTATAGGTCTTTCTGAATTTCTGGGGCCCCACTGCATTAAAGCCATGCAGCTAGTTAGTGCACTTGCAGGGGAAAATATTTGTGTCAGGTAGGGTAGAATATCCGCTAAGCTTGGATTCCTTTTGCTAAGCATCTCATTAATTCCAGTGCCTAAATTTACAAGTGAAGGTGAACTGCAGTTGTGCACAGAGGAGACTTAAGCACTCCTGATAATCTCAACTTCTCTCAGTAGTTGTCTGGAAATAATTTGCAGGAAAAGCAAGAAAGGTCAGAACCAACGTCAGCTCCTCTAATCCAGCATCACAGCTGCAAAATCTATCCAGTGCTTGAGAGAAAGGGGCAAAAGACCCTCAGACAGAGAAAAGGAGCCATGGAGTCAGCCAGCTCACGCATACACATACTATATAGGGAACTGTGGATATTTTGCATATGTCTCTTAAGTCTGTCATGCAACATTAGGCAAGCCAGAAGAGCCCCCAGCCCTACAGAGGGACAGCCGACAAACTGAGGAAAGACGATGCCTATTGTTCTAATTACCCGTGAAGGGTTTTTTTTTTTTTTATTACCCGTATAAAAATCACTGGACGCAGTGTTCCAGCTGTACTGAGAACACGAAGTTCAGAAACAGAAGCAAGAGCTGAATCTCCACCCTGGACTGGGCCTGGGGATGTATTTGGGAGGAAGGTTAAGAATTTAACCCATCCAGTTCTGTTTCTCACTGAAACATGCAACTGAGAAATCAGTATCTTTACCACATGCCAAAAACAAGACACAAATAGAAAGTGAACCGGAAGGCCAACATTCAAAAGCAAAGCTATAGGAAAGGCTCCTCAAAATAAAAATATACAGTCAAACCACTCCTTGCAAACTCTGGGCAGGAGAGGCATTAGCTGCCTGCAGTTTTGCACACACAGGTTTTGCCCATTGGAACACAATTATAAAAATGCTATTTGAGACAGGGGAAGACAAGGCTACAATGACCTTCTTCCAGAGTTAAGATGACACGAGAGGGAGAAGTGGAGAGGGCACAAGTGGACAAAAGCTTTTCAAGAGGGGAAAAACAAAACATCTGTAAGCCCTCTTGGCCAGAGAGAGCTTGTTCTCCACAACTGTGCTTAACACAGGCCTGTTCTCTTCAGTACAAATGACAAACTCTGAGCAATAACTGAAAGAGAGCAGATATAGGAATGCAACACAGTTGGAAAAGCACAGCAGAAGACAGTGTGACTCACAGCCCTCTCTTCCCCTTTATAATAAGGCACACTAATGCCAAATAACAAAATCTGCCTTGATACCATCTGCACTCCCCTTTATTTTGGTGCATTTCCCAGAAAAACTGAGCAGACCTGTCTCCCCACCCATGCTCAGATTTAGCTTTCAAGAACCAGCAAATATTATTCAGCATCATCTCTGTGTTATCACACATGATCTTCAGCTCTGTTAGCTGCTTCAGTTCCACAGCACTCAACACAGAACAGCTACCATAATCTTCTCAGCTGCTTTGAAGCCTTATATAAAAAGCAGACATACCTGGCTTGCTTCCTTCACTCTCATGCCCCAGTTGGCCTTTGGTGTTCAAGCCGCAGGTATACACTTCCCCATCTTCCAGCAGGAAGATAGAATGGTTTCCTCCACAGGCCACCTCCTTGACATTTCTGTCATGAATGAATCCATACACCTGCGGTTCAGGAATGATGACCTGGAAGTTGCTACCTATCCCAGGCTGTCCAAAAGATGAGTATCCCCAGCATAGCATCTTCTCTCTTTTCAGCAAGTCATGTAGCTTTATCCTTCCTGGGGAAAAAAGAAAAAGGGGGAGGAGAGCAGATGAAGCAAATATTCAGCAAGTGATCCTTTAGAGAAGAGCTGCTCTGAGCAGAAGGCAGAACCAGCCAAAAAAAATACTTCCTGACCAAATTGGTCAGGCTTGTGGACTGGCAGAAAAAAATTTTTATCACTACACAACAGACATTACACTAACAGGAACCAAGGCAGCTCAGAACCCAGGTACTAAGTGCCTTCACGCCCTGGACACCTCCATTTGTAAGGCAGTGAAAGTGTTCTGAAACCCAGTAGCCTCGGGTTTTCATTTTAAAAAAAGCACTCTACCTCGAAAGCAAAACCCAACCTCCTCCCCAACTGAACTGCAATTTATTTTTTAAATAATGGCTCCAAATCTTAACTTTTAGTCCACTAATGTCATATTTGGGGCCATTACTTAAAAATGGCTTTAAAAACTATCTTGAAGTTGGTCAAACTAGTCCTGAGCAGACTGACAGGGGTATTTATAGTATGCTGGCCAACACACAACTGTATCTGATACATATATCAGTATAACTGTATATCTGATAAAGCCACGTTAAGAGGGATTTTGCAAAACTCTACACATTCCTCCAAACCAATTATGTGCACATGCATGAATTTTCCAAGAAAAAGCAGTTTACATGGAACAGCACACTGACTGCTTGGCCCCTGACAGCAACAGACAGATAAAACCCTAATGCTGATATAACTTGGCAGAACTCAGGTGTTACCTTTTCTACCACACTCAATGAAAGTCAGGGTTTTCAGAGAACATACCAACATGGGAAGGAAAAACAAAGCAATATAAAAAGACTAAGGAATTACATAGTCTGAATTTGGTAATGACAACAGCATTCTTAAGAGCAAGGGAAAAAGGTGTGCGTGTGTGTATATATGTGTATATATATACACACATATCTCGTGTATATATCTAGATATATACACATGTGTGTATATATATAGATAGATATATATCAGCTTTCATTCCAGAATAAACACCTGAAAGATTTAGTAATGCTCCCTTGTCACCCCTAATCACACAGTGTTTGGGTTCTTTGTTAAACGTGGTGTATTAATAAGACACCAAGAACTCCTCTGCTTGAGCTAGAAGCTGGTTAAAGCTCTTCTGTAAGTGGAAGAAGAAATAAGAGAAAGAACAGAGAAAAATGAAAGCTCCTAGACATCAGGTCTTACAAATTCATCACCGCAAGTTTCCAACTAAGGCGATTTACAGCAGCGGTATTTACTATCTCAGCACAAGATCTAAAGCCAAAGGTAACCCCTGAAGTATCACAGATTCCTCAAGAAAATAAGGTTCATTTTACCATTCTGAGTGGATAGGAAATGCGTACATTCAGTTTGCATCTAAAGCTTGGTCCTAATTCAAGCTCTAGGTATTAGCAGTAAAGCCTTTCATAATCTAAGCCCTAAGCAATGGGTGTTCATCTATCACCCGTTATCCTTGCCTGTCAGTTGTGGTCATGTAGTCAGCTGTACTCACTTCCACTGAGACAGGACTGAGCTGCATGAGGGAGAGAGAGGATTTTCTAGCTGCAATTCATCAGCAGTACAATTTTCTACTGCAAACAGTTTACCAGGAACTCTTGTTGGGGTGCTTTAAAGCATGCTATGAATCCCATTTATTTCCATCAGCCTTTCCTCCTTTTTAACACCATTCATATACATCCACACGTATGCTTGTTACTGACCAACTCCAAAGCATTCATGGGGAAAAAGCAGAAGGTTGCAGGGCTCTGTCCAGTTTTCAAATCGGTTGCTGTGTATATTCTGGTATTTGGTTGTTCTCAGCACAAAAGCCTGATGAAAGATATCCTGCTGGTTAATCTATTTCCTATGCTAAGAATAGAAATGCTGTGGACATAGTAAAATTGAAGTGAATGCGTGTGCTTATCCTTTAAATGACACATCTGCTATATTTGTAGTGAACTTCATACTCTGTCTCAAAAAAAAAAAAAAAAAAAAAAAAAAAAAAAAAAAAAAGCGCCAGCATAAGCAACTTCCTGAAGGTGACAACACCAAGGGACAAAATCATTACAAACTTGACATCTGAAACGGGAGTAACCTAGGTCCATCATTTCTCTCAGCCTGGGGAATTACCTTATTACAAAGATATAAGTAGCTTCACAATAAGAGCAAACCTAAGGATACAAAGATTACATTCCCTGAAGGTATAAATGGAGGTTATCTCCAAGATGAAAAGATTTCATGATTAAATGGGATGAACTACTATGACATTGTACAACATGAGCTAAATATTAATTTAATACATTTTTCTAAAAAGGTTCCTAGAAAGTCTGATCCCCATAGATTATTCTTTCCATTTTTCTTCTTTCATTTAAGAAGGCTAAAAATATTTTAATTACTTTCCTTTTGTTCATATTCCTCACAAGAATTTGCTGTAATGGGCAGGAGGATATGATATGAATGGTAACAGGAGAGAAAAACATCTATTACTATACAATTTAAAACAGCAAGAGTTCAAACTCCCAGTAATTCATATGCACACTAGGGTCATATTTCAAGAGAGCTCAGCTCCCATTCATGCTGGTGGGCAGATTTTCTGACGCATCCAGAAATTTAATAGTCCCTACAACAGATGATGGGGACTTTGGGGCACTGAATGCTTTAGAAAAATCCATGATCTGGTCTTAAGAACTAGATTTTTTGAATAGTCTTAAAGCACCTCCCTTAAATGCCCATTGCCCCCTCCTTCCATACCTGCTGGTCATTTTGCTGATAAATTCACATTTAGCTTTACTCTAAAGGGACCAAGCAACACTTTCCACTCAAGAGTGGAAACCCACATAGCCACTTTCCATTTGAGAGCATGGGCACTGAAACATACTTACTTTCTAATGCCCTGGTGAGCCACATTTTTAATTTATTTATTTTGAAGACACTGCACATTTTAAAAGCCAGGACTGTTTTTAATGTTTTTTTCCTTCCTCCCAGATGCAGCATGCAAAGCTGCTGCAAGTCTCAATGCAAGCAGGAGCCATGGCTTCCTGTGTCATGAAACACAGCAAGGCTTCAAACGAAAACTTCACACTCCATTTTCAATACTAGTTAAGGCAGTTATTCCTCCTTGACATTAACAAACAACTAAAAACGCAAGTAACATTGTAAAGTACATCTAGCAGCTGCATTACCCACTTCAGGATGAAACAATTACATTAAAAGCTTCTGAGGCAGGCAGTATATACATTGTATATACACATACATACTTTATATTTGCATATCTGAATTTTAAGAAGTGACCAATCATTCCTAATGCTCAGGTTGATGCACCTTAAACAAGCTGAATTTTTATCTTTGGACAACACACCCTTAGGAAAGGGCTTTTAAGATGTGTAAGTTAGGGCATTAAAGTTCCCGGTCCCTTTTAAAAATTAGACTGCAACAAGAGAAAGGAGCTGTAGCACCCAACCACAGTATATATCCCTGCTCTTTACAGATCACAGTGCAGCTGGTTTGGTACTCATGTTTTAGAAGATAAGAACAGATGCAATGCAGCAAAACTGCTCATCTGAAGAGATTCCCTATTTCTAACAAAAGATTAAAAAAAAAACAAACAAAAAAGAGGGACAACATGCAAACATCCTTAAACACCAACATGCAAGGAATAATTCACCACTGAAGGATGTGCACAGCACAGCCAGAGAAAAGAAAATCTCACACTGCAGGGAATATTTTGAGGAAGATAACAGTGGGTGGAAGATCCACCCTCTGCTATAATAAGCCTCAGCTGACATATTAAGTATATATCCTTTGGTGAGAAACAACCCTGGTGATTTATAGGATTATTCTAAAATAATAATGCTGCTTTTAACATCATGACAGGTCTATTTTGTTTTTTTCTTTTTAATAACTATCACAGCACACACAGTCTCTTCACGTGACCAACCGTACTCAAAAGCCATGGCTGTGACAGCAACTGCATGCTTTCTGGGAAAGTTAGTTAAGTAAATATTGTGCTCGCAACAAGCAACGCTCAAAGCTGAATGCTCTCTAAACAAAGCGATCTGCCAACTGGCAGGGCATGAATAAACAACCCTTTTCCTCCCCTGTTGTTCGTGGGACTTCAGCTAGCAAACGTGCTCCTTTTATCAGCACTGCCCAATAACGAAGGAATTTGCTGCTTGTTTCTGTCACAAGCGGGCCTCCAAGCCCGCTTTTCTCCCTCCTTTTTGCCTTCGCTTCACTCCAACTCGGTGACCAGGTCACAGAGCGAGAGAATGCGAGGTTCAACCAGCTACACTACAAACACAGTATTTCCACCGCATACCCAAGCGCCCACCGAGAAAGTACTTTCAACCAGACCCCCGCCCCCGTAACCCCCGCTCTGCACGGAGAGGAGGGGAAGGAAGGGCTTCACCAACCACCCCCAGCCCCCGCTGGCACCCCGCCTCCTTTCGGGCGCACCGCCGCAGCCAGGCCCGCCGGCACCCGCTCAGGGGGCACAAGCGGCCGCGCCTCGGCCCCTCGCGCCGCCTCACGCGCCTTCCCCTCCCCCCCGCGCCGGGCGGCTCTGGCGCAGCGGGGGGCCGAAAGGCGCCGCCCGCGACGTGACACAGCCCCGGCTCCGACCGCTGCTGCTACCGCGGCCGGGCCTCCCCTGCTCCTCACCGGGCGCGGCGGCGCCTCCAGAGCCCCCCAGGGCCCGGCTCAATCCCCATGAGAAGCCGCCGAAACCCCGCCGCCGCCGCCGCTGCCCACCTGCCGCCGCCGCTGCCTCACCAGCCCCGCCGCCGCCGCCACGGCAACGAAGAAGTCCCGCCCCCCCGCCAGCGGGAGTGACGGCGCGACGAGACCAATGGGCAGCGCGGGGCCGGCCCGGACGCGCCAATCAGCGGTGGCGGACGGAGCTGCGGCGGTTGGGCCGGCCTCGCGCGGGCAGCCGTTGGCGGTTGGCGGTTGGCGGTTGGCGGTTGGCAGTTGGCGGTAGGCGGAGGCTCGTGACTGAGGCGTGGGGGCGGGGCGGGGCGGGGCGGTGCTTGGCGTTTCTGTCACGGGCCGGGGCGGCTGTGCGGGGACTGGGCTTCCTCTGCAGCGAGGGAACGGCTTGAGGTCAGAGCTCCTCTTGGTTTGATAAGCATGAAATATAGCTTCTTAATAACGTTGGTCAGCTGCTTCCCCCGTTCCTTTTTTTATCTTCCATTTTGCTTGGCCTTTGGGCACCTGACGGGCTTGTTTGTTTTGGAACTCATGTTTTACATCAGATTTCAAGCTAGGACAAATATTTGTGGTCAAAGGGTAAATCTTTGGAGAAAAAAAAGGCCAATCAGTCAAATGAGTATGCAGTTATAACTCCTGAGTATGCATTTTCTGATTTTAATGCCATCCAGTTAGAAAAAGGCTGCCCCATGCCACCCAAGAAATGGCTGCGTTTCAGTAGTCATGTAAAAATAATCAAGGTAACATGACAGTCATCTGTGGACGAAGGACCAGCACCTGAGCAATGCACAAGCTGGATCCCACTCAGACCATCAAAATGGCAGTCAATATTTGTGCAAACCACATAGAGATGTTTGTATGGGCTCCAAAAAAATAAAAGAGGTCCTTAAACCATGTCCAGTGCCCACAGTATTCATCTCCCCTGTGCTACATCTCTGGCAACTTTCAGTGTTTGTGTGCATATTGCTAGCATGCAATATGTCACGTATCAGGAAAAATGTGACCTTCTGTATTGGCATGGATCATGCAAATTTTGCATAAAATGAACTTTATTGTAAAATTACATCACTGACATAATAGCTTTTATCTACTAGTGGTGCAAGCAGTTTCAGGAATAACTGTAAGCATGTAGAGGAAAAAATAGTTCCTTCTTTGCTTGTTTTTGTTTTGTTTATTTTGTCATTTGGAAGCCCTTTGTATACAGTCAGTGTTTCCTTTACGCTCAGTTTCCTCTGTTTGTTTGGGTCCCTGATTGAGCAATCGAGGAGGCGAAGACATGCAAAAAATAAGAAAACAAACTAGTGAAGCCCAGGATTTGTCAGAGGGAACCGGGAATCACTTGCTGAAAGCAATTGCTAATTGGCTCTATTTCAAGCTCAAGGAGGACTTTCAGGGCTGGTACTTTATAAATGTGTAAAATAATAAAGAGACCAAAATAAAATAATTCTGTATCCGTTTCCATGCACTTTACTGTGTGCTGCTCCCTCTGGAGGCTGCTACTGGTGCTAATTTCTTCCTAAGAACTCACCTCAGGTTTCATTGCAGTATGGGTTTTCTTCATTGCACTATGGATTTTCCTCATCTGTTTTTTTTCAGGCTGAATCAAACTGGCAAGTGTGGAGTCAACCTCTCCCTGCTGACTAGCGGCTACTCCAGAAGGGCCTGTGGCAAGGTTAGGCCTTTTCCAGAACAGCATTTAGCTCACCATTTCCTTAATGGGTTATCTCCACTTGTTGAGAAAGAGAAGCCCCTTCAAAGTGATATAAAAGCCCCCCAGAGACCAAGTCTGAAGATGTCCAGAGACTGCAGAATATGCAGCTCATTGGGATTTTCAAAGTGGCTCTCTTCTCCCCTGCTGGAATAAACAGCTGCCCAGTGTGAAGAGCCACATTGGCCAGCATGGAGGAAGTCTCCACAATTATGAACATTGTGGTAATACGAATTATTATTCACTGGAGTTATCTCCACAAAGAGCGGTGGGGTAGCAGCTGCCCTGTGAACCCTCTTCTGGTAGGTATCTCTCCCCAGAGCCTTTCGATATGTGCCATTGGTAGCCTTTTGTCATAGTAGTCCATGGTACAGATGTTTCATAGGGGGATATGTGGAGGTAGTGATGCTTTACACCTATTTAGCCCTACTCGTTGTCAGTTTGTCACCAATACTACACTAAATAGTCCTCAAGCCACCCCTGAGACCAACATGTGACAGATGTTACAGCCACTGAATAGTGGGAGGGAGATTTCAAGAGCTTCACCATCTCTGGCTACCAGTTTCTCATGTTGGGCTCTGAATCTAATAATGGAAAGCCCTAACAGGTCCAGGACTTTAACTGGATTGTTTCTTGCTCCTGTTACAGACCACCAAGTCCTAAATCATGCCCGGCTTTCTGCAGCAGGTCTACTACAATGCAGGATCCTCAGGAATCACACACATCAAGTAAGAGTAAGTACTGTTTATGTTTTGAAAGACACCAGTGAAAGAGTGTTCCCCAGATCCAAACTGTGAAGCAGGCTAGGGCAGCCCATTCCTCTGTGCCAGCACGCAGCAGTCAGCTTTGGCATCTCCCTGTTCTTCCACAGAGCTGGGCCTCTCTCTGTGCCATGCTGGGAACCTGACCCCCCAAATTCGGTGGCAATCTGCAGGTTTCTGTGTTTCCCCCAAGCAACAGTAGTCCCCAAGAGGGATGCATTTCAGCATATCTCAAGCCCAGCAATCCAAGCTGTGTTTTTGTGTGTGATATCACTGGTCTGCCATCAGTCAAAGTCATGTCGCAATCCAACAGCTGCCACACTGCCTTTGTTCAATGATCAGGATAAATCCTTAATTCTTCCAGTTTTGTCCCAAGCCTGAGGATATTTTAAATTCTTCCCTGCAACCCTGAAGAAGACAACTGTTTTACAAGAGACTCACAGTAACAGTGGATAACCTAGAAAAGCTTGAAATTGCAACTCAATTCATGTGAGAAAGCCCAAAAGTCAGAATGTACTTTAAAAAATACGGGTTTTTTTCTTTCCTGATGTAAGGATTTATTATTTTGGAGGTACCTGATTCCTAAGTTTCAGGGGCGCAGGCAGTGACTTAATGTGTGCCAAGAATCAGATAAGCTTCAACTCTTTTTACGAGCTGTTCCACAATGTAAGGAAGAAGAGTGCATAAACTAATTCCCAGGCAAAAAGGGGAAACATGAGACAAACAGGAAGAAAATTCTCCTCCTACGTAGGTCAAAGGGAATAACTGCTGCAGCAGTGTCTTTCAGGGTTAAGTTGAGCTGACCTCTTATGTGACTCAGAGCAAGTACAGAATGGGCAGGTGGGATCAGGGTGCAATGATGGTCCTGAGGGATTGCTACTACCTCTGGTAGGTTACACCCTGCTCTGCAGTAATGCAGTAATACAGGCTTCCCATCCTTGTGGTATTCTCTGATGTTTAGGGAGCTGTAGAAACTCTCTGCACCGGAGAAACTGTGCCTTTGTATTTCCCACTCCCCCTTCTTTTGTTAGGGTTTCTTTTCTATCTGAATCTGTGGTTTTTTGGCTTGACCTCAACTCTTAGTTCTCCCTTTAATGTCTTTGTGCATCATATATTTGGGCCTGTTCTTTTCCCTCTGTTGTCTCAGAGGAAGTAAAACAAATCTCACTTACAGTGTCAGGACACAAAGGATTTGGCCCTGGCATGCAGATAGATTAAAAAACCTGTTTGCATTTCGGAGAGCAAAGCTTGGCCCTTGGCAAGCACTCAGCGGCCCCAGGGCCAGCCAGCCCATGAAGAGGCTCTCCATCTTTCCCAATGAATACCTCGGAGAAAGAAGGAACTGAAATGGGGAGAAAAGCCAGCTATGTGAAGAGTGCGCTCTTCATGTAACAGGGGGAAACTATCCACATTAGCCAGAAGTTTATGCCCTAGTCATCCTGTGTCAGAAAGCCATTTTGTATAGGAAAAATTCTTCTGGGTGGCCAGTAAATTCTCTGTGTCCTTCTGGAAGCAATGGCACCTCCTTTGTATTTTTTTCTTTCAGCTCTCCTCATGTTAGCGGAGAGCCTTTCAGAATGGCTCAGCTGGAGATTAGCTAAAGAATAGCTGCCATACAGGCTGCCTGCAGCCCCTGCAGGTTGTCCCCAGCTGAGCCAAGGTCCTACTGTCCCATGCAGGAGTTATATTCCTGCATGGTGTCTGCTCTGCAGCTAATCCAGCACTTTCATTTCTCTTGGCTGACAAATGCTGGGGTGTACCTGTCTCCACAGATCCAACCTTATTAAATCAGGTGCTCTGCAGGGCAGTCAGAGCTTGTGCTTCTCTCTGGGTGGCACTCAGATCGGAAGAATGATCTAAAAAAAAAAAAATTCTGCTGCAGGTTCAATATATCTTTGCTGCCTGTGTAAAGCCTTTTAAACTCATAGCAAGATATCGGGTTCACACACCTTGTTTTTCTGTGCATATTCTGTAATGAGCGCTATTTGACAAAACGTAGACACAGCTCGGTGCTCAAAGTCATTTCAAGAAATGACAGAGGAATGCTCTGCTCTGCTCCTTCTGAAGGTCTTTTTTTATAAAAGCAGGGCTTATTTGAGGACAAATTAAAAATAGCCTTGAAAGTTACTCCAGGCTTTATCTCCTCTGTGCTGTTGCATCATACATGACAAGAAAGAAATTCCTTCAGGCTTTAAATAAACCTATAATCATTTAATCTCTAATGGTTTATTTTGAAATCCAAACAGAATACATCTTTTGTGCACTTGCACAGTACTGAAGATCACTCCAGATTCCCAAGCCCTAATGGAGGCTTAGAAAAACATAAAAAAGAAACAAGCAGCCAGGAGCAGGCTGGCGAAAAGCAGCAGGCTGAGCTCTCATGACAGCTGCAATGGCCTGGAAGCACCAGCTGGGGTGGGATCCTCTAGCTCAGTGGGGATGGCACCGCGTGGGGCAACAGATTGGGCTTCTGCCAGTTCCCTCTTTCCACAGAAATATATCTGCAGCGGGGTGGTGCCCTTTGGAGAGATCGTTAAAAAATTTTTTTTTCATGTAGTGGGAAAAAACAGTCACCGTGAGCAGATTGCACTATGTTAGTTAAAATCCACTGGGCTAGGACAGTCTCCGCGGAGATTGTTTCACCGAAAGCTTCCCTGTTGCTGCGACTCCTGTGGGCCAGTCGGTCCATATGCGGGAGTCAGGCCCTTGCCTTATCAAGGCACATTACTGCCCTTTCCAGGAGGAAAGAGAAACAATCCCATGGCACAAAAAGCATGACTTGACAAAAATGGTGGGGTTT
The DNA here is from genome assembly GCF_036370855.1 of Dromaius novaehollandiae. Classification (NCBI taxonomy): domain Eukaryota; kingdom Metazoa; phylum Chordata; class Aves; order Casuariiformes; family Dromaiidae; genus Dromaius; species Dromaius novaehollandiae. The sequence goes on along the minus strand of NC_088101.1, from coordinate 13,698,833 downwards.
TTTTTTCTGATGTCTGGCATTTTTTAGCCTACCAGAGAGTAATGCCTATGTATGCTCCTCTAGATGTCTACTCTGAGTGATTTGCAGGAGAAAAAACTTTGGAGACCAAAGAAAGACTCAAAAAATGATTGTCCCCAACTAGTCATTTTTGGCCTCCTTGGGAAGCATGCATGCTGTGTGGCCAGCAGGAAAAAGGCCTGACTGAAAAATAAGAGGGCGAGAAACTCCAAGGCAGGGCCACAGCAGAAGCAAGGTTCCACGTTGTGGCCCTGCTGTCCCAGGTGGGACAAGTGAGCCGGGGTGAGACGCCACTGCCACGCGGCCCCTCGTTTTCCTTGGCTGGAGATCAGCATCTCTGGAGGCATTAGTCCCCTCTCCCTGTCCACATGGCTGTGCTACCAGCTTTCTGACAAAGCCAAGTGTCCTGATGCTTGAGGTGAGCCCTTGCGATTTCTCTCTTTTTTTTTTTAGCTTTGCTTCTTTTCTTCTGTCCTTCCCTTACCCGCTTGTCAGCTTCTACCTTTTCTGCCGTCCACTGCTGTCTTTACACCAGGTAATCAGAGAATTTGTTGGGATTTTTTTTTTTTCTAATGACTAATGGGAATTTTATCAGGCTCTCTAGGCATCTGACATGTTCACACTGAGCACCACCCTCTGCTTGCCAGTACATGTATTTTGATTGGTGACTTTTGCAACAGTGCTCCAACACCTGGAAGATACTGATTACTGTATCGTAATTTAAAAATAAGATTTCTTTTTCTTAATATGCAACACAGTCCTTTATATTGAGCTGAAAATTCACAGGGTGTCTAAGTCTTTCCAAGGAAACATTTCCTTACCTAAAGAAAAAAAGTAGTAGCCTAACCACTTAAAAAATGGGTTTATGTAATTTATTGGCATTTCAGAGTGGCCTCCCTGGCCTGACAGGCTCTGTGCTCCATCTCCTTTTCTGTTCTCACTGAAAGATACTATATCACAGTAATATTCTTTGCCCACTGAGATACAAAATATTCTACCCTTACTTATGCTTGAATGTACACCTGACAAAATTATGGGCTCCTGGAGCAACCCCTACAATTTGAGCATCCTTGCATAAAATAACCCAACACAAATGGCATCATCCCTACAGTGTTTTGTCAACTTTCATTTACACAGCATTTGTATTTTATTTATTGGAACAAAGACCTTAGTTCCATTGAGCATGCCATGTGGGACTGGGCATCCGCATCCCAGGGCATGTTTTTAAAAGCTGTGCTGCTCGCATGAGACATCTAAGTGACTATAGCTGCTGAGCCTTTCCGAAGCCTGGCTCCTGGTTTCTCTTACCAAACCTGGCCTCAGCCTCTGGCCCTTTGAGGAAATCAGAGGGAGGTCAGGAGTCACCTGTCCTTACTGTGTGAAGTGAGATGGGCCATGACAATGTAAATGGGAAATGGAGAGGGGCTGCTGGTGCTGTCACATGAAAGCTCTGTGTGATGCCCTTGGCACTGTTCCCTGAGAAGTGATATTTAAAAGAAGGAGAAAAAAAGAAATGTCGTTTTCTGCATAGGCCAAGTGCATTTCTCATACATGCTTTGAATGACACACTTGCAGGTGCGACCTTTTCTTGCACTCCGAGTCATATCAAATGCTTTAAAATAATAGCATTGCTGTGGTACCTCTTGCACCAATAAACCAGTGACTGAAGCAAAAGACCACAGGATAGTTCCCCAAGTGATAATGGACATGGTTGTAGTGATGGAGGCTGTCTTCCATGGCTTGGGAGTAAGATTTCATTTATCGCTAAAATGCAGCCAGTTCTGGGGCAGGACACTACACATGATACACAGCACACAGAGTAAAGACAGAACTGGAGGTGGAAAATGCTGTCTTCTTCTTGCGCTAGATTTTTACATTCATATAAGGTGTATTTTGCACTAAATCCCAAAGACCTTCACTTGTCTGACTTATGCAATGCATCTGTTTGAAATACACTTCACTCCTCTTGTGAATGGCTTCCCTATATCAACTCTGAGGACAGAAAACACAGATACAGTCATACAAAGGCAGTTACATAACAAAGGAAGAACACAACTACAGGTATGGATATTTAATCATCATTTAATTCACCATAGCATTTGACAACAGACATAGTAAAATCATTCTTTACATATGTGTCCATTGACACATTTAACACCATAGCAAAGAAACGAGAGGATTGCTGGAAAATCATTGTTGTCTCTCAACAGAACAAAAAAAATTTATTTTTTTTTTTTTTACAGGAAGTAAAACATACAGGAAAGAATATACATCTGTAGCCTTTACACTCTACTGGACATTGTCAATGTGCTGCCGTGTCAGTCCTACCGCACGTTCACAGAGCTCTGTGTAGGCCCTGAGTTGTTCTGCAGGCATAATATTTTATTTTATTGCAAACCATCTGCATAGAAGATAGGAAGAAAACATGACAAATTCCACAGTACTGTCACACGAAATAATAAAAAGTCCATTAATACTTTAAAAATAAGGCTTTTGACCAAGTCAAGGAACACTCAAATCCTTATCCTGAGAACTTCTCTCAGGTAGGTCAAAGGCAATATACCAGTAAGTAATGACTGCTCAGTCAATTCACAGTTTTCAAGAACAGGTCTCCTTAGAAATAACTGCTCCCTAAGAAAATCCATCATTAATATGGATGAAAACTTTACCCTGCCTTCCTCTTGAAACTATTATTGGTTAGCATACACTGACAGTATGATTGTTGGTGATGTAGAAATCACAAAATCTCAGGCTGCTGAAAGGTCACCAACTAAACAATATCAGTACAGTGCAGAGAGGATGGACATATATGTAAACAGATATGTTTACCAACTTGCTTCGTGAAAGCATGTTAAATAGGATTCTTCTTTCCTAACTTTAATCATCTAACAATCAGGCATCTGATCTAAGCTCATTTTTATAATAAATATACAACCTCAGGAATGCACACAAGTGTCTATATAAAGTGCAGTAAAAAAAGGGATGATATAAGGAGAAACCAGCACATCATAAGTACTAAGAAACAAATATTAGAGGTGAGACAAAGACTGAATTTTCTGTTTGCTTATTTTTGCTTTAAAGCACTCCCAACCAAAAGTTAGGGCAAGCTAAAATTTTCACAGTGCTTTATGGCAGAGAGGAACATTTTCTTGAGTATTCTTTTACAGCTGTATCTGGGGAGAAACAAAATGCGTCTGCAGGTATTGGAAACAGGATAGTTTGTATCCGGATTTTCTCCTTCAGGATCTCTAATAACAAATGTAAAATATTCCAGTCCATATGCAGAAATTCGATCAGATCCTGACAAAAAAGCTGAGGGAGGAAAAAAAAAGTACAACCAGTTAGTAGATTAAAAAAAAGATAACATTATCAGAGGATGAAAAACTGGGAAGAAAATTACTGTAAACATATGGTTATTTCCATAAGCTAATTATTTTTCTTTCTTAGATTTATACTTGAATATAAGAGTCACTTGTGATTCATAAAGTTTATAAGCTCTGTTTTACTTTTACTTGTAGAGACTTTGTGGATAAGAAAAGCCAGGCTACGTTTGACCTTCTGCATTTAAGAAGGATGGGCTAGATTCTGCAGTCCTTTGAAAAAGCTCAACTGCTTGTGTCAGCACACGCAAGGTAGGTGTCTGAGGCCTCTGACCAACAACTGATATCCACAGAAGTAAGTGATAAAATAATCACTTGGTTCATGGGTGTGTCAGGTGCACTCAGGTGAGGCTCGAGAGAGGTCAAAACTGAGTCTGTGCATATCCCCTGGGTCAGTTCTTTCTGGCTTTCACTAGAAAATGGGGGGAAAGACATGGCTAAAAGCCATTTGGAATGACAGTATTTTTCATGTGTAAGCATCTAAAATGTGTGTTTTGGGGAAGAGAAAGGGCGAGAAAACAGTTTCAAGTGTCCGATATATTACCAAGAAACATTTTCTTTTTTTCTTCTGGGAGTTCGTGAAACACAGTCCAAAAATCCTTGATGGTTTGATCTGACTTTTTATAACCCACGTACTTCACACACTGTTGAAGAGAATAAAACTGGCCAGTTAATCCTTTTTCATTTAAAGCAACAACATTTTACCCAATATATTTTATAATCCTCTTCATAGATGTTCAAATCCTCTTATTCTCTAGAATCTGCTTGTTTGTTTGTTTTTTAAAGATTTATATGACAATCCTTGAACTATTATTTGAATTTTATTCACTTTTACTTTTGTAGCTGGTGTAGATAAGAAGTAGATTCAAAAAAATGAGACAAGTGGGAAAAAAAAAAGAGAGTCCCTTGAGCCCTGTTTTGGTGTTTATGACATATGCAATCAACAAAAGAACAGGACAGAAAGAGTTTATGCTCAGCAAATAGAGCAGAGATACACTCTGCTTGTATCCAATACCTTTTCCAGCCGATGCCAGTCATATTTTGCGTATCCTTCGAAAACAGTCTGGAGCTCTACAGGGAGAAACATCTTCCACTTTTTAGCTGGGCAGCCTCTTAAAAACCCTTGCATAAAGTCCTCAAATGGCTTCTGTATGGATTCATTGAACACATAATTCACATACAAGTCAGCAAACTCCTTCCTGCAAAGATATTTTGATTCAAACAGGCAATGTTAGAGATGATGTTTTTAAAAGAAGAAATATATAGAACTTTATTCCTTGGACATGGCCAGGGGCATGTGCTGCACATTAAGACCTGCTTTACATTGTCTTTACTGACAACAGTCATCATTGGCAACTGTTCATTCACCGAATTAAGCTGGTAAGATCATCGCAAATAAAAGAGAATGCTGGCCAAGATGGATTCATTTTGGTAATATTCCTCATACTTCGTATCTGTCATTCCACTATTATGACAGAACCCAGCAGACAAAAATGGTGTAAATCCAGCGAAACTCATTTTGAAAGCCAAAGAATTATCCTGGAATCAAAAGAATTATTCACGCAGCTACTAATCAGTACAATTTCACTTCTCTCTATTCATGATGGGGAATCATTTGGTGACACTGCACTTCTGTACAATCAACCCAATGTAAATGGTATACTTTAAGCTTTCTGAACAGCCCCTTCATAGATCCATACGGGTTCTCAGACCAACTGCATAACTCAAGACATAGAATTTCTCTCTGTCCCCCTGTGTTGGGGGTTAAATGCTGACACAATGTCTTATTGATAGATTTCTCCCCTTCTGTTATATGCAATATACATCCCATGTATGTAACACAACACAGATGCTCAGCACTTTCTAAGAGTATCAGTCACCATGCAAATGCTTTGCACAGCAGGTGCACAGATTTCTAGCAGGGAGGACACAAGTAAAAAACCATGGGAACGCTAAATTCTTGCAGCTCAAAGCTAAAGGGGAGAAACCTACTCCTGTCCTATAACAGAATGCCAAACACTTCCAAAAGGCTATGGGGATAGACAGAGGTATGATATTTCCTATATTCATGAAAGACAACAGGATAAAAAAAATAAAGCCTACCTGTTATGCTTAGTGACAGGAATGTTGGTACCATCTTTTTTAAGTTCAATGACAGCCGTGGAGCTTCCTTCTTCTTCCGTTATCTACACGAGTAAATCAAAGCATTGCCAGCTGAGCTATATCTATCATTCTTCCTTTTTGCGGGGCCTGACACAGCACTCGTACTGCATGAGTTTACAGATCAGTTGTGCTGTTTTCATATCGATACTGATTTGCCTAAGTAAACGCATAGCATGTCTGAATGGCTTGATAATGTCTTACCGTGAAGTCCATGTCCAGGCTCTCAAAGATATCGTCACGTTCTTCATCCAAAATTTCCTGAAGACTCCTTTTAACAGAAAAAGGGAAAAAAGAGAGAAGAAACATACTTCAAAGACCATTCAACCCCCATTCAAATTGTGCTGCAAAACCATTCTTTGGCAAGCACTATTTAAATGCATACACACACAGAACACTTGTATTCACACAGCACCATCATGTATAGCCCTAAATTGACCTCTATACTTATGCCCCACTGCTGCCATGACCTCAGGGCAGGCGCCTTGACTGCGAAGGATTTCAGGCAAGTCCATTCCCACTCCCTGTGGGGATAACTTTACACAGCAAGTCCAATGGCAAGTGGGCTTGGACAGCAGCTTTAAACTTCCAAAGATGATCTAGGAAAGAATTATATGTGGACCAATGGGATGATTTAGGAGAACTATTTTGTAGTGCAGTGACTCTCAAAGCTCTTCAGGCAAGCAACCTCTGGTTTCATCTCCTGAAGTCCTTTTTGCACTTCAACATGGTCACTGGCTGGAGGGTCTCATCTCATTTGTTGTTTATAGACCTTGCTTGGAAAGCTGGGCTTTAGGGGACTGAGAAGTTTTGTGATATGTGGGCCAGGACAACAGTTTAGGACAGCGGTGCAGTTTTTGTGATTTCTGCGCACGCCACAGGGTTAGGAAACCCGCCTCGGCTGTAATTTCAGAGCAGAGGCTGAGGCAGTTCGGCGGCCGTACCTGCCTTCTGAAGGCATCAGCTCCTTCAGGTCTTCCAGCGTGGGCGCCACCTGGAGCATCTTTTTGTAGAGCGCTCGGGGGAAGGGAAAGGGGGCTAGGCACTTGTTGAACAGGGCCATTCCGAACAGGGTCCCGATCAGGAAAAAGGTATTACCACGGCTGGACACCTAGTTAAAGAAAACAAGACAAGGGAAGACGTCGCCCGCTGCCTCCGCGACGGCTGCGGGGCAACGAGCAAGGGCTAAGGGGGGCCGCCCTTACCTGTCTGGGGAACCAGACGAGGTGGGAGGCGAAGTGGCGGAAGGCCCCGCCTTTGGGCTGGCAGAGGGCCCTGGCGGCGACGCTGAAGAGCTCCTGGGACAGCGCCCCTTCGTCGATCCCCTCCTCGCCCACGAAGGTCACCTGCGGGCACCCGGACACTTGTAGCCGGGGGCGGCGCGGCCCCGCCGAGCGGCGGAACCTCCGCGCGCGCCGCAGCGGAGCCCGGGCCGCCTGGGCGGCCGCACCGGAAGCGGCGCGGCAGCCATGTTGCGCGGCGGGCGGCCGGCGGCGCTGCTGCTACGGCGGGCGGCGAGCGGCGACGGCGCGGCGGGACACAGCCCGGCGCGGCCGCAGCCGCTGGAGCCGTCGCTGCTGCGCTTCCTGGTGTGCCCGCTCTCCAAGCGGCCGCTGAGGTGAGCGGCGCGGCTGCCGGGGCCCGGGGCGGGCGCCGAGGGCAGGGCCGGGCACCTCACGGCCGCTGAGGTTTCTTGTCTTGCATCGCTTGCGCAGGTACGAGGAGTCCACTAACGAGCTCATTAACGAGGAGCTGGGCATCGCCTACCCCGTCGTCGACGGCATCCCCACCATGATCCCGGAGGCAGCGAGGAAAACCCGGGCCGAGCCCAAGGCCAGGCCGGTGGCCGAGGGCATGGAGCAGCCCTGAGGGCCAGCGGGGCAACATGCTTCCCTCACTGCCCACCCTCACCGTGCTCGTTCCCCTCCTCTCCCTGGCAGGCCTCTTCTACTCGGCCAGCGTGGATGAGACCTTCCCGCAAGGCTGCGCCAGCACCAGCAGCCTGTGCTTCTACAGCCTCCTTCTCCCTGTCACCATACCCGTTTATGTCTTCTTCCACCTCTGGACCTGGATGGGCATTAAGCTTTTCAGGCATAACTAACATGACACAGGTGCTAACCCCCAGGCTTCTCTAGAGCAGTGCAGCTTATTTAATCTCACCAGATATTGCAATCTATTTTTAGTCCCTTGCTAACCTTAGAGATTGCTGTCATTTTCCCAGCACTATCTACAAGCATGCATGAAGTCCTCTGTGGCAAGCACATTACTTAATTACTGCTAAGGAAGATCCAGAGGAGGAATAACAAGAAGCATTAATAGTGCTACTGAAAATCTTGCAGGTGATGGTAGTCTTTGCTAGGAAAGACTGTGCTCTGACTGAAATATCAGATTTTTTTTAAAACAGCAAGCGATGACAGCCTGCAGTGATAAGAATGTATCTAAATTATCAGCATGGGGTTTGCTTATATGTCTTGAACTGGTGCATGTATTGAAGTGCATTTGTCTCACTTGGAAAAATGGAAAATAAACTAGGCTGATGTTTAATAACAAAACTTGAGTTAAATGCAAAAGTTTACTTGGATGATACCCTTATGTGTACATCCAACAGCTGCCTTTTATTTCTTTTAAAGATGAGGAAATGAAAAGACAGCAAAGAACTATGTTCTTGGCATAGCCTGACAAAATGTCTAGTAGGACACAGCTAGGAAGTGGACAGATTAATGCCACACTAACCTATTACAAAGGATTCTTGTTTGTGTTTTGTTACTGGATAGTTTATATGTGCAATATAAACACGTGAATGACCTTAACCTACTGAAAGTTCAGAAATGCAGCAGCAAGTTGTAAACATCAGACCTTAGCATCTCTTGGTGGGTTATTTAATCAAATTGATCAGGCTGCTGCTAGGCAAATAACACTGTGATGCATGGTATGAAAGGCAATGCCTGGAAGATAAGTATTCAAAGGCTGGCTTTAGTTAAGTGCAGCTAATTTGTCAGGGCTCCTCATACTATCAGTGGGGTTAGAGGCTCCTCTAGAGGACAGTGCAGAGCACAAGCCTTATTGCCTCTGTAAAAAAGAAGGTCCATTTCAGCTGATGTAATGAGAAGGGGGAAGGAGAGGTAGCCCTAGGAGCCCTTTGTGAATCTTCTCTGAGTGTATAGAAAGGGACAGCTCTGGCTGGCAAGAAGGCTTACTTGGTAAGAGCCAGAATAGGACAAGAGCACACTGTGTTTGATAGATCCTGTAGCACAGGTCTAGCACCAGGCTGCAACAGCCCTTGTGTCAGTGACTGAGCACAGAAGCACACGGTCCCGGAGCTGAACTCAGCTCTGGGCTAGTGCCTTGCTCCCATGTCAGCCATCTAATCACTTCTGCAGGGCAGGACTAGCATTGCAATACGTGAAGATAATATGGCTGCCAAAGCATCTGTATTGGGATACGACAAATGCAAGTCACACAGAGAGAACAGCATTATAATAGGTGTTTCTTCTCTCTGTTGCTGGCACTACCCTTTCCCTTCAGGCACTGTCTCCAGGAGAGAAATGTTTTTTGTGGCCATGTCAGTTGCTGGCCTTTAATGGTGACTGGCCACCAGCTTTTCACTTAGAGCAGACTAGCCTAGAGTCTTCACAGTAAGTCTAGCTGTAACAGGCTCAATTGCCAATTACAGTTTCCTGAGCCACCCAATTACATCACACCAAAGCAACTTCACAGTAAATAAAGCTGCCATTCATATTAGTGTTTAACTCAGGCAAACCAAGTTTGATGTCTGCATGGAATAAGAATGTAAGATCTTGCCCTCCAGATTTATTCTACACCCCCCCCCCCCAGTGGAGCATTTTTTTAATAATAATTTGAGGGCAAGTTTTTTTGTTATATGCTCACTGAATATGGTAAACCTTTCTTAATATACTTCAGCAACATTGAAAACCAGAGAACTCTGCAGTAATATATTCAGAGCTAACAAAATAATAATTTAATTTCTTACTTGTAAGATCTTCTTGAATTGCTCGGGTACTGCATTATTTAAAATATCCCATATGTCATGCAGAAGGTGTTGTCTTCTGACCAGAAAAGACCATGATTCATTTACGAACACTGGAAAGTTTATCTGAAGAATGAAATAAGTGTGTTAAAAACTGTGTGTTTATCTCTTAAATTGTTAAAAAAATTTGGCCGCACTTACAGCTGTTACTGAGCGGGACGTGGACAGAGCTTTGCATTCTATATCATGAACTGCAATCTTATCTTGCCTGTCAAAGATGCATGGGTATCTGGTCAGCTTCCACAGAGCCATCTGAAGTGACTAGAAAAGAAAAAAGAGGTGTTGGTTTTTACTTGCAAAACCAGAGTTCAGGGGGTACATGTACAAACTGAACTGCCAGTCTGTACCCTGGCAAACTCCTGTGTCTCTGAAACACTCTTGTTGTTTACATGAATACTGCAGCAGACGCACACTTTCTAAAAGCAGCTTCTAAACATTTCTGTGAGTGGGAAACCGTGATAGAGAGGCATCTGAATTCTTGGGGAATAGTTTATTTTGTGCTGCAGCAGCCCAGAAATAGAACAGTGATTTTTTCTAACAGCATCTTCCATACTTCAGCTAAACCAGAACACATAGCAAAAATGCCCAGGTTATGATACATTATTGCTTAAAATTGTTGTTATTTTTATTGGTTTTAACACCAAAAATAGATATCAATATATAAAATAATCCGTTATATTTCTTGTGTGACAAGGCAGCAGCTTCAGGTCATGTCCTATTTTGCTTATGGTTCTATATTGTTACTCAGACCAACTCCTCTGCTCTGGTTAATTGGTATGAAGAAGCAGATTAGCAGGTGAATTAGGTACCTGCCCAGCAAATTCCAGCCAAGTTGCCAGAAAACTGCATTATTTGCCTGAGGAAGCCCCAACCATCCACATGTTTCCATTTCATACTGCTTCTTGTGACACTGGTTGTATTTGATAGCTAATTTTCACTCTTTCATACAGTAGTGTACCACATCACTGTTTTTATTACCACTGCGTTGTTCTTAGATGTAAGTAAATTGAAATACTCAACAGGGTTGCTCCATAGAAGTTTTAAGAGACCTCCAACAGTTCTGTTAAATGGACTGGTAATCTAAAGTAATCTAGAGTAACAAGAAGCATGGCAACTGTCCCCCCCAGTGCTATTTCACACTGATCATGTTTGAAACAGCTCGTACTGCTTAAGATGTTAGGTGCAGCTCTGGCTCTCAGAACCAGAGGTCAAAGGAAAGGAATTACTGTGGTTGCTAAAATAAGCCCCAGGGGGATTATAAATGGTTTGCATAATTTAAAACAGTTGGAGGACTGGGGTAAATGCACTGTTCTTTGGGCTTTGTTGGTCTATAAATATTGACCTCATTTATTGTTTCATTTAAACAAAGCAGAAAAATAAGTGTATTGTACCAGTGGAAAGATTCATACTTACTTCCTCCATGTCCATGTAGAAATTCAATTTAATAATCTCTTTCACTTCACATACATAAAAGTTGTTTTTGTGTATTCCAAAACCAGCTCTGGAGTTCACCTGTATTGATAGGTGCAATGTGAAAGGGAGTGTCAGCAGATCTAATGAGCACTGGATCCATACAGCAGGACAGGACTGAGGAGTAACAGGGCTCTCTTTGCCAAGAGAGCTCTGAGACCCTGCACGGAAGTGGAACCATAGAAACACTACAAGCAGCATGGCATTCAACAGTGAAGTCAGAAAACCACGAGTAAACTCTCAGGAAAGTGATTTTCATTTACATAAAGGCCCATTAGCAGGACTCCATCAGAGGAGGTATGTTTCACTTTGAGTCCCTTTTGTGTTGCAAGAGAATCTGAAGTTCTGCAATCACTTTAATATTTGGTGCCTGACAAAGGTCTGATTTTTCAGGGACAGTGAAGATACAAGGCTCCAAGTGATGTTACCCCTTACAGAGGACTAGCCCTGCTGCACTTTAAATTTTTATCCATTAGGTAAATACAGATTCAAGAGTCTAAACTTATATGCCCAAACTTGCATTCTCAGCCAAGGATATTCAGTTTTGAACAAAATTTAATGACTCTCTCTGATTCACACTGAGTGCATGTTTGAGCTCTTGACTCTCCTGAATTTTGAAAGTCTCAGCAGGAGCAAGAATGGTACTCAAAAAGAATATAGCTATTGTCCACTCTTCCCCTTGTTCGTATGCAGCAACATACATGCTCTTACTCTATCGTCCCAGGCAGTTTCTCAGATAACAGACCCATAAAGCATCATGCAGTGTTGGTGTGGTATCCACGATGTGCAAGACACATGGGCTATCTGCAAAACAATGTGGGCAGTTAGTAGGGTGAAGAAGGATTTGACTAGCAGGAAGGGAATGGGCATGCTATATAACGGACACTACATCCTCAGCTCTGCACGCATCAGTGCATGTGCTCCTCACACAACTGACAGCATTCCCCACAGGGGCTATAGCATGCTTCAGCTCTTCACTTCTATAGGGGGTCAGCCAAGCACAAGTCAAGAGTGCAGTATTGTGGAAGGTCGTGGTCCTCTCTGTGACAAGTGAGGGCCTTCACAGCTATGCTGCTGTAGGGCCAAAGAGATCCCTGAAGCAGTGTCAAACGACGAGGGCCTGCATTCCCTTGTGAGAAGGAAAGTCAGAGAATTCAATAAAAAAAGATAAAAATACTCTAAATCCTGCTTCATCAGAATCAAAACACTTTCTCACCTGGAAAAGAATCTGTAATAGGTGCAGAGCTGCTCCCTCTTCACCATCCATTTTAGAGAGATCTCTTTGGAAAAGCACTTCCCAGATAAATTGAGACAGATTGTTCTGGGAAGCCCTCTGATATATGCTGACCAGCTCTTTGAAAAAGGATGCTTCTAGATTTGACCACAGGGATTCTGTAAGGAAAACAGCTAGTAAAATATCTGCCACAGGCAACAGACAAATAACTACAATTTCTGGATGAAGCTGCATTTCCTCTTTTTATCAAATCAACTGAGCAAAACATTTAATTTTGCATTACAAAAATTAGAAAACTTCAGGAAACTTTTCTTGTGGCTGCATTTGCTGTGTAGTCCCCATGTTTCTATTTCTACAGAAAGCACTTCTTCCAGGCTGAATTCCTGGAACCAATTACATCAGCAAGAGTATCTCTTGCTCTGCAACCCAAAATGAGCAAGCATTTAAATCATCTAGTTCTACTGACTCCAAACCCTACCAAGAGTTTGCAGGTCCTTTGGCTGAAGTCTCATGATGGCTTGTGCTAGCAGACTAAGAGAATGGTATGAGGTGTCATCCTCTCCTCGCAAGAGGAAAGGTAAGATCAAGTAGATTCTGAAATTTTCAGGTGAGATGGGAGAGGAAGATAGTGATGGCAGTAACTTCTTAATTTCCTCTTTCACCTTGAAAGGGGAAAAAAGAGAATGATTAGATATGGAATGATCTTTTGCCAAAACAATCCATGAATTAGGTTGGCACAGATTTCCCAAGTTTCATGCACAGATCTTCCTTCACACAATAGCTTGGGACACTACCTCTAAATTTAATTCCTGAATTAGTCAGTTTTCCTACTGACATTGGGTTACTCATTCATTCATTTGTTTGCATCAGTAGAACAGAGATAATAATTCTCCCAACACTTCCCTTCTAAGGGGAGGAAGCCTGTAAGCTTTTTGGGAAAGGGCTCATTGCCAGTGCTGTGACTTTATGTCAAGCACAATACAAGGCTTCAGCAGGAACAAGCAGGCTGTTCCTTCTCTTTGAGCAGCTTCCTGAAAGGTCTGGGGAATATGAAACTCAGATCCAGAGCTTCATGGTGTTTGTGTAGTAAGAATTTCTATACTATATCCTTACCTTTTGGAAGAGTTTTGGCTTGCAGCTGATCTCCTCATAAAAACATAGCACTTCTGACATGTCTACACCTGAGATTTCTTTGGAAGTTCTGAAATGTTTGTCTCTATCACAAAGGGGAAAAAAATACCAAATGATGTGACAAGCATGCTTTTATTTTTTAAACTAGTAAAGCATCTTAACATGATGAAACATTTAGAAAAGTTAAACCCTGACTCTAATGGGTATAATTTTATCTGTTCTACCAAGACATTCTCACTACGGTGTGATCTGATTAATATTCTGTCCTTCCTGTCTTTTGTTGCTGTACATTGTCAATGATATGCTTCCCATATTTCACCCTAGAAAGATATGCTGGGAGAAAGCATTTTGGATTCTTTGGGAGCTGAAATACTGCCTGAATGGAATATTACCATCTGTCAAATGTCACTATGGGATAGTCTACTAGAATATGAGCTTCTACAGCAAATTTCAATAGGATCAGAGGCATAAAAACTTAACTTTTTGACATGGGCTTTTCCTTGAAAACACAGACTTGCTTCTTGCAAATATAGATAGAACTATTCATTCTCTACATGCATAGCTTAAAATGATACTACCTGGTCAGTTCACACACAGCCAATATTTTCTTTTACATCTAAGTTAATGAACACTACCTTTTTTCCAAGAAGCTTCCATTGATGCATGCCTCAGATGAAAATATCAGACTAATATTCCTGATAGAAAAAAGAAAATCCTTTCAACAAGAATAGCAACTTCGGTTTTAATTCTGAAAGAAAAAAAACTGTGTACAACTCTGTCTATAGCTAGCCATATCAAACTTTTCTTAACACCACTTTTCATATGACCTGAACCATATTAAGAGTGCTCAGAGAAATACTCAAAGCCAAGTTAGCCAAGACCTTTAAATGCTCAAAACGAGCAACTGGAGGCAGATTTTCCCACAGAAAACCTCCCACCTAAGATCTGGAAAAAATAGCTTTTCATAATTCTCACCAATAAGCATTAGGCTCTCAACAGTAGTGTTGCACTTGTTGCTTTTGAAAATGGGTAACTACAGAAGAGATTGCTAATTTTCAAATGCTGGCACATCCTGAATGTTCCAGACACAGTGTTTGGGGTACTTAAGATTATGGTTTTTTGCACAAGGCCTTGGTCTGTAGACTGACTCTTGCACTGCTGTAACTTGTCAAGTCTTTGTCAAGTTAACAACCATTCTGTGCAGTAAGAGGAGGATAGGCTGCCAAAGCCAGGCAATCTGTATATCTCTTCTTAAGAAAGGCATACCAAAGAACTGCTGCTTATCAACGTGTTTTCCCTAGGCAAAAACTACATAAGAAGTGCTGGTACAAATTTCAAAGAAACAAAAAGTGAATGTTACATTATGTCTTGACTAAATTCTTGAACATCAGTTCCTACGAGAGTCTCCAAAGGAGAATAAGTTTTAGAGAAAACTCTGTATCAGGGGAAAAAAAACAGTGTTCTAACTTACTTTGTTTCCTCCCACTTTTGTGAACAGGAATTAGAAATCCATGCATCCTTCAGAGTGGCAATTCCATTCAAATTAAGATAGGAATTCTGTATGGAATTTATGAACATACTGATGAGATTAGAAGTCTAGCACATGGGACCCTGTTTTTTTTCAAGCTAGTCATTACAAGATTTCAGTCAAAGCCTAAATATGGATAAATTAATGGTCATCCAGCATGATCCATACATACAATATAGAGCAGAAACATAATTGCAAAGTAAGTTTGTTTCTGCATAGAGACAGAAGAGCTGCAAAGAGGCAGATAAGAACCTGAAGCAGCTGGAGCAGGATGGAAAATCCAAGTTTCCATCAATAATGTGAACAATGGTAATTTAGAAGCCATGATCAAATATGCACATACCCTTTTCTTCAACAGCAGGACAATACTTTGGTTTCCTCCTGCAATAATTTTAATCTCCTTTTGTGATGTACTGTTTCCTGTGAAAGAAAAAAAGATTTTCAAAGGAACATTTGAAGAAACAGTCATTATCCATAGGGAGTTCAGTGCAAGGTCATAGCATATTGAAAGAAAAAACCCTCAAATAGTAGCTATCAGTCTAAATATAGATTCTATGTGGCCACAATCATAAATCAAGTAGCAAATGGAATCATCAAGCAAGCACGAGACTTTAACCTAGGCCACTGGAAGCTGTTAGCTTGTTATCCAGTAAGGATAGCAAGGAATAGTCAGCAATTGGGTTGATCCAGTTGGATAATTATGTTTTCTTCTAAGGTCATGGAAAAATCTGGGACTACAGATTAACTGCTCAGAGGTAGAGCTCCTTCCACAGACTGAAAAAGTAACTATTGCTCAAGCTAAGCAATTTAGCAGACACATTTCTCTCCAGATCTCTTGGGTCTTTTGTCCTCTGGAAAAAATCACTTGGTTCTTAGACTGGAAAAACAGACAGCAATTTCTGTATTTGGGAGGAAGTGTGATTCTTGTGGGCTTGTCCAATCTGAGCAAAAGGGGCACCTTGCAATCTATCTGAAAATGAAGTCTTCCACATAGCACCCTCCCACCTCAGCTGTGCCCATGTGTTCGCAGAGCTGACTCTTAATCCTCCTTCTCATCACCTTAGGACTGAAGATCAAGTTGTCCTAAACACGATCTTTTTCTTTTCTCCACTTCCTACATTCTCCTCATTAAATATATATGTATATCTATATTCTTCTCAGTGTGAACCAAGAAAGCAAACACCTGCCTTTTTTGACTTGGAAGAACTGAATACAGATTATACAAGTCTGCAATGGACATTACCCTGATTACATTCTCCATTATCCACAGGTAAATTGATGGGAAGTGGTATCAGCTGATTAGACTTTCCCTCATTTCCCAGCTGTCCTTCTTCACCAGAACCAAATGAGTAGACTTTGCCCAAGGAGGGGACATAGACTAGAGTGTGCCGTCTGTTCAGAAAAAGAAAACCAGTCAGAACAAGCTAATACAATTGAGCTACTCAGAATAAAATGTACAAATACTTTTTTAGAGTGGGTAGCTGAGGCTTGCCTTTAAAAATAATCATAGTCCAGCTATAAAATAAACTTTAATCAAATCCTTAGGATCCTTCTTTGCATAAACATTTAGCAACAAAAAAAGAACCCAAATTTTCTATACCATCCTCTACTGTTTGTGTTTTACACTGGTCCCATATATGAAAATGAAGTGTTGAGCCTTGCTAGCTTTATCTTCTTCCATTTTTTCAAGCACAGATAATTTCTATGCTGCTAGGCATGATACAACCCCCCCAAAACCGACAGGAGACTTTTTGTGGCCCAGTTCCAGAAAGGAAGAACAGAATCATGTAGTTTTCACCATTCTTCAGTTCTTTTTAAGACCCAGCGTTTTGTCAAAGTGGTTGGGAACTCAGTGACTTTCCTGGCTCAGCCTTTTGACAGTCATTTGTGCTCTGGAACTGAGCGTGCCCTTCATTTCTTGGAAAAGCAAGAGCAAAGGGCTCCTAGTGGTTTTTGAAACCCTCTCCTGCTGCTCAGCACTGGCTGAGGGTTCTGCCTTCCCAGGGGTTATTGCAGGAGGGGCTGATGCATGAAGTATTGATGATATTCTGACAGTGGTGACCTGCTTGAATACAGGGAATTGCACAATGTCTTGGTGACTTGTCTTCCTACTTTTCTTCAGCAACTCCCCTAAGACTTAGGCCTTAGAGGACATTTTACTCATGTTTTCCCACCTTCCACAGGCAACCTGCGACACTCTCGCTCCCCACAGCTCAGCCACGATGCGAGGGGTTTGTTCGTTGCGAGTGGAGTTGTGACCAAGCTGACCAGCCTCTCCCGCTCCAAATGTGCACACCAGCCCGTCCTTGAAGCAGAAGAAAAACAACAAGATCACTGCACCTGGCCACCACCAAGAGTGAGAGCCAGCAAGGAACAATACGCTATGTGAGCCTTGATTCAAAACATACCTGATTCAAACACAGGTAGAGTTCTCTTTCCATCAAGCTTAATCTTACATTGTTTATATGTGCACATGCTTTAACTCCTGAGAATAACTCCCCATTGTTTAAGAATTCTACTTGTATGAGTAAACCCTGGTGAATTGGTTATTGTTGGCATTTTCTGAAGTCCCCAGTACACTATAAAACAGAAAAGATGTTCAGAGAGGACAGAGTTGAACTGCACCTCCTTGCCCCAGGATTCCTGTTTACCATCTCTCTGCAAAGCATGGTGACATGTATGCAGGTGACAGGAATCAGAGCAAAGACTAGTTTTCCAAAAGTCAGTTAGCAACCCTTGGGAACCATCTTTGGATTCTGATGGAAGCAGGTACTGCCATTCCAGTTTCTCTGTGTTGAGTTGTAGCAGCCTATCTTCTCTCCTAGGGTGAAATCTCAGATGCTGAGTTTCAAATTCAGACTCACCTTGGAGAGAACTGCAGTGTGATCTGCCCCACATGAGATAAATACAGTCTTCCAGTGCTGTAATGCTTCAACGTATGATGGGTGGTCCCGGTCTGGAAAGAAAATAGAGCATAGCTAAAGCAAGAGAGTACTGGGGAATTTCACATAAAGGTTTAGAAAAGACTTTTTTAGCCTTTTCAGTCCTCTCAAAGCAATTTACAGCTTGGTTTTGAGTCACTTTCCACCCTTCACTATAACAACAGAGTTTCTCATAACATTCATAGTATTTTCTTTATTCATTTACATTAGATCAGAAACAATACTCTGCACTTTCACATCTGGCTGCCAAAAGGTAGGTTTCTACATCCATACTTGGCTTTGAAGTACCTGACACTCAAGGGATTGGGCATGTTCATCTCCCACTGATTTCAGTTCTGTCTGGCTAAAGCAACTCCTCTGGGTTTATAGGTTTGAAGAGATAGGCTGATCTTGATTCTTCTCTCACCTTGTATTTACAGAAAATTAAGGAAGGCAAAGAGGTATAAAATGAATTTCCTTGGTACAAGACTGCCTGGAGAAATAATGGAACTGTAAAGAGATCTGAGACATACGGATTTATGTATCCGTGTTATCTCGTTGGCCATATAAAATGATAAGTTCTACAGTGTAGAAGTATAACCCCCACATCCCTTGTCATGCACATGTTTCCTGACCAGGATACAGTAGCTTGCACATGAAAAACTCATCCAGATACACTTTCTTCCAAAGACTCTCCTACCCACTGGTGTTTTGCAGGGGTTTGGCATTCCTGGTTTCTGCAGTAAACTCGCTGAGTTGGAAAACACCTTCCTACTTCAGTCTCACACTGTCGTCTTTCCTCACCTTCCATGTGTCCGAGTCCCAGCTGTCCAAAATCGTTCTTTCCCCAGGAGTACACAGCTCCAGAGAGTGACACCACGAGGCTGTGAGCTCCTCCAGCAGCGATATGAGCAAGTGCGATGCCCTTTAGCCCGTCCACGAGCTGCGGTTTGGCAGTGCACGTGACTTGTCCTCCCACTCCAAGCTGTCCGTGGGCATTCTGGCCCCAGGTAAAGAGCTCACCTCCTTCACACGGGGGACAGAAGAAATCAGCTCTAGCACTCATGCCTCCCTCCGGTCCTTCTGCTTTGGAAGTGGTAGGGAGGAGGGGACCAGTGCTGTGTTCAGGGAGGAAAAGCATGCATAAAAGAGGCTACCTCTAGACAGCGCCATAGAGTGATGGTCCCCACAGGCTATTTGGACAATATGTCGGTTTCCTAATTCTTTCAGCAGCCTACAAAAATAAGGAAGAAATACTTATTTGAATAGAAAGGTGCTGTGCCACAAGACAAAGCAAAGGAAGAGGATCTGCTATTAGCTGTGCCCTAGCATGTTTAGCTGAATTCACATGGAAAAATAGAGGTCATTTCTCAGTTGATGCACCTTGCTTTTATGCTAGTCTGCCTCAGCTGAGCTAATTGCTTTGCTGTGATTTGCGCCAGTGGAAACTTGGAGTCAGGCTCAGACACAGGTGAGCTAACAGAAAATCCCACAGCATACTGCAGTGCCATCTTTAGACAGTGCTTATCCTCACAGCTTAATCAGGAGGTGGCACAGTTCGGGTGCGCTTGGGTCTTTCACCCACAGCCTTCCCAAGTCACATACAGTTTGCAAGTTGTTTGCATGACTCTGGAATATGTCACTGATTCTTACTAGGTTTAAGAGAAATCTGTATCTTGCTCATCTCAAACAGCCCAGATCTTTGTATTATCCTCAAAATCAGTGCATTTCTTGCTGTGTAAAAAGTGGAGAGAAAGCTGTGGGTTCTAGAAATGAGCCTGCCTCAGTCTCCTGGATGCTGCCTGTCAGAAAAGCGGGCCATGGTCTCTGACATTACTGTCCATACCCCCACCCTAGGCAAGCTCCTCACCTTGTCTCGAAGCAGTTAGCTGAAGCTGTAGCCCGGTGCTCGGAAAGCTTCCCATCGAAGGAGAGAAGGAGCATATGTGTTGCTTCGCAGTCCAAACATTGCACCTGCTTGTTCTGCAACTGCACGTATTTTGCCAAGCAAACTGGGACAGACACAACAGTCACACCAAGGCAGCGGGCATCGTAACCAGCTCTGTCCCCCTCCCTGAGACTCTCACGTGTGCTTTCACCAGGGGTCTCCGCTTCTCAGCAAGAAGTGGGAAGAGCACACAGTAGTATTTTATCAGGTCCCTTTGGCATTAAAGTGTCCTCTCTGCTAGCTGGCTGCGTGCCAGACAGCTCCCCTGGCTGTCACAGGAAGGCATATCCCCATCTCTCCATCCCTCCTGACATCATCTCTAAAAACCACCGGTGAAACGACACACACACACCCCCATAGTTACCTTCACCGCCAGAAAGGCGAACTGCCCCCGACTTCTCCACAGCAGCAAAGCGACCCTGCTTGCAGAAGGCTTGCCGCAGCCCCTCCGGCTGCCGCCTGAAGCAGCCAGGCTGCCCGCCCGCCGCCGGCAGCACCAGCAGCCCTGGCCCACAGCCCCCCGCCGCTGCTGCCGCCATCTCACGCTCACTGCAGGAAAAGTGCCGGCAGCTCCTGCGGCGCAGCAGGGCATGGCACTGCACAGCCAGAGCAGGAAACTGAAACCCAAACCCTGCTTGGGGAAATGGAAAGTGAAACACAGCCACACACCCACACAAATGGAAAGCGAAACACAGCCATATGTATGTACACACACACACACACACTCTCCCCCTCTCTTCCCCCTCCTTCCCAAAGCAGCCCTGAAACAGTACTTGCCAGTTTCTTACTGTGAAATACAGGCAAGGAACTTAAGGACCCAGAAAAAAGGCGATAGGGAGAAGGCAAAATTGGACAGTTGTAACTGTCTCATACGAAACATCAGCCAACTTCCTGCTATTATTTGTATCAGTTATTATAACCTTGGATTAGCCTGTTATCTCTACAGTGGCAGCATTGCAACAATATCCTGTAGCAATGATTTCCACAGTGTAATTTTCACTGTCAATAATTTTCTTCCTATCTCTGAATAGGTTTCTCTTCAGTTTTATTCACTGTCTACACTACGATAAGAACAAATCTGAGCTTACATAGTGAGGTAATCAGTTTATATGCTTTTGTTTTATCCTCTCCAAGCCTTCTAGTCTCTAAAGGGAATAATTCCAGTCCTTTTAGGCTCTCCGTTTTCACACTCATTTATCATGATCAGGGCCCTTTATATTCAAAACCCCTCAATCTTGCAACAAACTGTTTTCCAGCAAGGGAACCTCTGTGGCTGTACCACTGCACAATCTACTCCTGCATCTGGAGTGGCAGCTTCTCTTTCCTCCAAGGCTCCTCCCTATTGCTGTCTACACCTAGCAAATGAACTGTGGTAGCTCCTGGGCCAGGAGGACAGTCCAAAGCAGCTGACCTGGCAGCTGTCACCAGCTGCTCTCCACACTGCTGAAAGCAGCTGTCATGTACAGATGGGAGAAAAAAGTCTCCTACTTAAGTCTCCTACTTGCACCAATACAGCATATCACAATCACAACACACAGTATTATCCCCACTGGTTGTGGAGCCTTGTCTGGAAACCACTTAATTCTATTGGGGTCTATTCCCTTCCAGCAAGCACACATCTGTCAGCTGAGCAATAGCATGAGGTCCAGGCACTTGACACCTTCCCACTGATAGCTACATTTTTTCCTCTTTTCCTCAGGCTGACAGAAGAAACAAGTTACTTTGTAGACACACCTAGCACTTGCTTAGGCACCCTTTCCACTGGGGTTCCATTTTATGCTTAGTATTTTTTAATGAAACATGACCCATCATCAGTGGACACTTATCACAAGGCCTTAACGCAGTAAACACTGCTCCATGAAGTCCAGTTGCATCAGAAAGTGGAATGATTTATGGCTTGAAGGCTAGAGAAACAATCCCCATGTGTAGCTTTCTCTGCTAAAGACATGCTGCTCTTTCCATAAACTATCTTTGGAAGAGGTAGATAACGCCATAAGGTTTCCTGGGACAATGTCCATCAGACTGTCTCAGCTGAAGCCCAGTTCAATTACTACTCTTGGTTTGATGCATATCAAAACAACCCAAGAGCAACTCATGCACCTGGCCTGAAAGGATATTTTCCTGTTTCCACAGGCTCCAGAACAACCCCCAGTGTTTTGCATGCTCATCACCAAATGCCAGAAGCACTGCGTTGGCATTTCCAGGAGCTAACAGGCAGCACAGTTGTTTGGGGGCCCAAGAATGAGACACCCAGTCCCTGTCCACAGCAGGCTTTTCAGACCACACTGTGGACACAGCTGCATGGAGGAGGCAGAACATGCCCAGGCCAAGCAGTGCTGCAGGAGCTTTGGGTCCCAACGGCTGCCTCAGTCATACCCAGGCTTGAGAAGCACAAGGCTTGGCTGCGCAGGCTGACTGGAACACACCGAGGAAACATTTCTTCTTCAGCTCCAGGGCTTGGCTGAAGAGCTCTGCCCTTTTCTTAGTAGGCCCCATATGAAGGACAGGCCAAGGGCAAGATATGGCCACAGCTGTAAGGAATTCCAGCACATCTGCTAAGGAAAAAGACATCTTGGTGAAGAGTTTCATAGGTACTTACTTCTCCCACACCACATGTCAAGGGACACAGTGACATTCAGTGGGCTGCCTCTTAAAATACCCTCAGAAATGCAAAACTTGGGAAGCTGATTCCATACAGACTGACACGGCTAAAATCACTTTCTTGAAAGCTGGACCTGCTCCTGCAATAGCCCCTCTCAAACTCATCTGGAACACTTCAAGGTCCCTCTCCTTCAGCTCTCTCCATGACCTTGGCCCAGCCAGGGACCCCACCTGAAGGGCTGCTCTGCTCCTTCCACAGGCATTTGTAGGCTCTTGGCCTTGCCAGTCTCTGCAGGCATGTGCATGGAGGGGGACAGGGCCCCGCCTGAAATGCCCAGCATTACCTTTACTTACTATCCTGCTTTGCAGACTCTCTCCTTGGCCTCTCTGCTTGTACAGACCAAGGATGGTTAAAAACCTCAGTTTTCTGACAAGTGTTTCTGCACTGCTGAAGATGACAGCAGCACACTAGTGGCTTTGTTAGCTCATGCAGTGTCTTCCAGACTTGGCTTTTATTTTTGTCACCACTTACTGCAGGTTTCTTCCCCTGTCTTTTGCCTAGGACACAGACCATGACTTCACCTGTATTTGTGCAGGGCCATGACCTGTTCCCACCGGGGGGGGGGGGCAGAGAGCAGGTCAACCCCGCGGCGCAGGGAGAGCAGGTCAACCCCGCGGCGCAGGGAGAGCAGGTCAACCCCGCGGCGCAGGGAGAGCAGGTCAACCCCGCGGCGCAGGGAGAGCAGGTCAACCCCGCGGCGCAGGGAGAGCAGGTCAACCCCGCGGCGCAGGGAGAGCAGGTCAACCCCGCGGCGCAGGGAGAGCAGGTCAACCCCGCGGCGCAGGGAGAGCAGGTCAACCCCGCGGCGCAGGGAGAGCAGGTCTACCCCGGGGCCCAGGGAGAGCAGGTCTACCCCGGGGCCCAGGGAGAGCAGGTCTACCCCGGGGCCCAGGGAGAGCAGGTCTACCCCGGGGCCCAGGGAGAGCAGGTCTACCCCGGGGCCCAGGGAGAGCAGGTCTACCCCCCAAAAAATTCTAAGTGATCCACTAGATTCACTTTGTATTCATCTCTCACACAAGCTTTCTCCAGCATGCCCAGACAGACTGCAGCTATGCTAGTAACTGCAGCAGCAAGTACTGTCCAGCCAGTATTTCATTTTCCTTCAGTTTTTGCCCCTCTTGTCTCCAGTATATACTGCCTTGGTATAATTGTCATCAGCCTCTCCTCTCCACCCCCCCCCCCCCCCCCCCAACTCCACTGCAGCTTTTTGGAAGTTATGCTGATGCATAAAACATGTATACCTTTCACAGCCTCATAAAACACTGCAAGGCAGCTGGTCTTATCCTTAGCATTTCATGTTTCCTCACTTGCTGGGAAGAAGGTTTCTCTGACTGACTTGTCTTGATGCTATTTATCCAGAACTGATGCCTGCAGCTGCCACCAACACAGCCTTGCTTCAGTCCTTGGGAAGTCGAGGCACACCACATTCTGACAGGGAGGTGACACAAGCTGACAACCTGAGGACAAGACACAGGGAACAGCAGGTTCTGCAGCAACTGCTCTCTCATTTAGCCAGTGCAGAGCCTGCAGAGACACCACCACCCCCCCCCTTGTCAAGGGCCCATCTCCTTGTCAAAGACTGCTCCATGACCCCCCAGCTAGGCACAGACTTGCCAGGCTGATGCTCTGGCAGCTGTCAGGGTCCCCAGCAGGCCAACCAACCCTCTCTGCTGCTCCTGCTAGTGGGAGGCCTGCACAAGGAGAAACACCCTCTCTCCTGGTGAGGTGATCCTCACCCATGTGTGACTTAGGGCCTCAGGCCCTTGGAGCCAGCTCTGACTCCAGGCACTCTCTCTTCCCACTTCTCCTTGAAAAAGCAACATGCAATACACTCATTCCCTCCCCTCTCCCCCCACCTTCTCTTTTCTTCTACCTGGGCACTTCAAGCTGATTGCTTGGCCTCAAGCCAGGGCAAGTCTTCCACCAGTTCAACAAGGCCCAAACATCACCCTTGATTTTTGGCCAAGTTTTTCAGGATGGAATAGCAATAACTCAATCCTGCTAATAGCACCTCTACTACAGAGTTACTATAACACCTTCATTTTTTTGATAAAACAATGCAGACTACTTCAGGGGAAAGAGTCCTTGTCCTCAGGAAGAGGAAGTCCTTCCCAGGAAGGGTTTCTCACACAGGAACTCCAAAGCAGCCCAGCAAGTCCAGTTCCAACAGAGAGCTGCTTCCCCTGGACAACAGCATGAAGTCACCAAGGCTTCGAGTTGTTTTTAAAGCAGTTACACACCTAAAGGTACTACAGAAAGAGACAGGATAATCCTTGACAGAATAAGACTAGCCTAACAGGACTTTCCCAAGCCAGAGCCCTCTAGGAAGGGAGCATTTCAACACCAGAAAGAGGAGCAGAATGGGAGCAGTCCCTCTGCCTCATCTTAGGAAGCCAGGGAGCAGTAAAAGCAAGAACTCAGTTCTGTCCTCCAGAGCAAGGCCAGAGCTGGAGACAAGACAGAGCGGGTGGGAGCATTGAGTCTCATGCTTGTGTTAGGCCTGTCCCTGCTCCAGGCAGGACTCGTGGATGGTTAACTTCACTAGGCCTGTGCTGAACACCAGCCCTGCTCCGAGCTGCAGCCCTTGGCTTCCCTGCTGCAGCAACCCCAGTGCTCCCCTGCATGTCCACACAGGTGACTGGTTTGTCACCCTCCCCACCCCCTTTGTGGCTGGATAACTCCATACATCCACATGTCACATCACATGGAAGGGGAGGGCAGAGGCCAGGATTCCCTCATCAGCAAGGACACAGCCTGCACACACCCACCCACCAACCCACAGCTCCAGTGCTGCCCTGCTGCAAGATTAGAGCAGGCCTCCCTTTGTGAGGGCAGGAGAGAGACAGGAAACCATGTCTTCCACACCAGTAGCCCTCAAGCACACTTCCCTCTAACCAGGCTCCAGACTGCCAAGCCTCTGCAACCTGCAACAGCTTGGTTTCACTTATTTCAGCTTAACACTGGATACACTGAACTATTTAGCAGCTTAACAGCCTTGTCACATTTAACTTGCATTCACACCCAGACATCAGCCTGAGAGTGCAGCCACTTTGTAGGTCAAACCCTCCCACAGTGGAGTCTAGCTTTTTCTTAAAAAGAAAACTTCCACCCACCTGAGACACTTTCAAAGCCATTTGTCTTTTTTTATATTGGTCTCTTCAGTTCAAGCATCTGAAGAGCAGCAGTGCCTGAAGACCCTGTCACACAACACCAAGACCTCCCAGTCACTGCCAGAACTCCTCCCCAGCACCTCACTGGATCCCCCAGCTCTTGCAGGTGCACCTCACTGGGACATGCCAGGTGTTGTCAACCACCTCACCCCCCCAGACCCTCACAGCTGGGACACTGAGTGGGTGGCATGCCCACTGCTAGTTACTGCTTGTAAAGCATTTCCATGTGACTGCACTAATCCCAACCCAAGCTTTGAGCTCACCACAAGAAAACCCTCTGTGTCATCAGACAGAATCCACAAGGAAACCCTGACCATCACTTAGTCCAGCAAGACAGGAACTCACCGTGATGCAGGAGTTGAGCAGTGCTGACCCCTCCAACAGGCAAGCCTGCCCAGAGCCATGCTTCGCACTTTCAGCTGCTTCCAGAGAAGCAAAGCCCTGCACACTGGGCAGCACAGGGTGTCCTATCATCTTACCCTTGATGTGGCAGCTGGCCCCCTTTGTGTCCTGGGGGGATAGGCCATGTCTTTAGCAGAAGCTCAGGCTTTTGAAGCCCAGGGATTGCAGCAGAGCTGTCCCACAGCTGCTTCTCTCTTCTCAGCTGCAGCACTGCACATGCCTTTGGAGAGCTCCAGAGAGAAACAAGAGCATCCAAAGGGAGCTGAAAAGAGAAGAGACACTCATTTCTCCTCAAAGCATAGTACTGCCAAGCATCTGCCAAACATGGCTGTGAAGCTATCTGGCCAGACTTGGGAGGTCTTTAAACACTTTGCATTTTGTCTTTTCTGCCTTTCATTCTTCTCTGCTAGGCTTGATTACAGCACCACTGCTTAATTTAAGCTTGAAGCATAAAGATTTCTTGAGAAGACCTGACTTAAGTGCTGGGACATTTGGAAAAAACACTCTCACCTCCATCTCAGAAGGCACAGGCATAGTCAAGGAATGACTCTGACCCAATTCCATCACAGGAACTGGTTTTTGTGGTCAGAAAACAATGTTTTGGAGAACTCCCTCCTGACCTGATGATTTAAGCATCTTTTACAACCTCCCCACCTTCTCCTCCCCAACCATCCCCCAGACACATAAAACAGCCTTTCCTGCAAGGTAAGTAGATGCAATGAACAAGCTACATCAAAGATGAACTCAAGCCCTTCAAGCTGCAGAGACTGTACATCTGACCAGCTTTTGTGGCTTAGCACTTTTTGCTTTCCAAGAAAGGACACTGGGAGTTTTTAAGCTTTACCTGGGGGGACACTCTTCCCTTTTGAAAAGAGCAGCCCAAGAAGCATCCCACCAGAAGCTGAAGGACACAGCTTTTGAACAAGGACTGCTCAGGAGATCAGGAGCATTGGCCCCTCCGATAATAAAACAGCTCCCAGCAAGGAGCCCTCAGCCCTGGTTACATACTTACCTGCTAGGGAACAGGAAACACAGAAGGACTCCAGAAGGGAAGAGGAGCTCAGAAGTCGGGGTGATCTGAACACACACAGAAACAGAGGCAGCCTTTGCACAGCTACAAGCCTACAATAACAGGGCACCACAACAACAAATTCATTAGTCACCTCACTGAGAGCTTCACACAGCATTAAACAGACAAAGCACAAGCACCACCCTAGAGACCCAGCCCCCAAAACACACCCACCCACCCAGCACAACACAAACACATGATAAACAAAACACCCCACTCTCCCTCCAGGACACCCAAGCAGAACAAGCTCCCCCTGACCCAGCTTAAATGCAGCCCTCTGGCCAACGGGTGGAGGACGGGTGGGTGGAAGCCCCAGGTGAGTCTGGTCAGCGAAGCCGCAGCTGAGCCTGGTCAGGGCAATTAAGGCCTCCTGCTGCACCAAGGAGCCTAGTGCCAAGGCAAGAAAGCTCTTCTGTGTGACCAGTGACAGTCCCTTGGAGCACCTCACACTGAAACAAAGCTTAACCAGGACAATTTTGTTAGGTGGGTAGATCTTCTAAGGAGCTGGTGTCACCGGCCCCCAAAGGCCTTTGGTACGATGGTTGTGAAAGCCTCCTTTGATACCTGCTGGTGTTGGGTGTCGAGACCCTTCCCAGCACTTCCAAGAAGCTGTACCTGCCCAGATGTGCAGCGCGAGCAGACAGTAATCCTCCTCTTGCAGGTGCCATGCATCTCGCTGTCTGTGGCTCAAGCACTCCCAGCAGCAGAGGTGGTGCCTCTGCATTTCACATCCCTCACAGATTTTTCTTTCCTGAGACTTTGTCCAGGTGTTTTGGGAGCCCATGTGAACTGTTCACATCCAGCCAGAAACTCCAGCGTCTAATTATGCATCATGTGAAGAAACATCTCTTGCGTGCTTTGGGCCTGGCCCTCGCTAGCACTGCTTAGGGGCTTTTTTTAGTCCCTACAACGCAAGAAGCAGAGAACAAACATTCTCCAGCCATTTTCTTCTCTGGCAGAACATTGTGGTGTTTCCTCAGCAAACGTTAAACCTCTCTAGCTGTTTTGTTGACCTTTAAAGGCTTCACCTTGCCATTCTTGCCTGTGCTGTCAAGGCCCTGACCACACACCCAGGTCCACATTGCCTTGACCAGCCTCACCTGGAAGCCCCAGCCACGCCCCCTCTGCCCCTTGGCCTGAGGGCTGTATTTAAGCTGAGCCTTGGGGGTGGGGGCTTTGTTTGGCTGGTGTTGGGGTTGTGGGTGTTCTGGGTGTTGTTTTGTACTTGTTGTTTGTGTTGTGAGTTGTGTGTCTTGTTTTTAGTGTTGTTTTTTCAGATAAGTCTTAAAGCTGTTTAGTTCTTCTAGTTTCTGGGTGGTTCTTGGAGCTGCTTTGTGCTGCTTTTCCTGCTCCTGTTCTTGGCTGCCTCTTTTATTTCTGTTTAAGTTTTGGGTTTTCCTCTGCTTTCCTCTTTCTCAATGTTAATTTATCTCTTTATGTAGACTTTCAGTTTGGATGTGCTACCCTATTTTTTTCAGGGTTTTGGTGGCTGTGTGTGTCACAGTATTTTTGTGGTGTGAAAGTTTTTTTTGAGGTGTTTGCTCCTTTTTCTGCAGCATCTAACCTATTTTTTTTACTTAGTCATGTAGGCCTTTGATCAAGTGTGGTGAAATATAGAGTTGTTAACTGAGTTGTGAGGGCTTTTTCTCTTCACTCTTTCTGAGTAGCCTGAGGGAGGTTGGGAGTGTTCCTGTTCTCAGACTTTAGTTATCCGTTGCTGAATTCTTTCATGTCCCTGAAGCAGTTTGGAGGCCTTGGGGAAATGCCCCAGCTAAGAGCTTGGGTGCTCATATACTCTCTCCCAGGAATGGTTGGTAAGCTACTATTTACTTGTGTACCTGAAACAGCATGAAAGCCTTGGTTGAACTGAAATAAATGTTATGTAAAAACTGTGTGTGCTTAGCCATTGTAACAGGATCTGACCCTAGAGTCCTGCTGGGAAGTTCAAAGCCAAGTCAGAGGGAAAATGAACATATTGAATATCACATGTGCATCATTTCCAGCTGGAGCTGGGTGCTGCTGAAGAGGGACCCTGAACAAAGAAATCCCTGGGCAATTGTAACTCTTCAATCTAAGCTCTCCACCCCTTGTGTGGTAGTTGAGACCACAGCAATATTCAGGTGGGGGGGTCTTCCTGTTCCTTGTGGGTCCCATTGGTGTCCCTAGGCAGGCTGTTTCTTTCCTTCTCTCTACTGCTGTGACCTCTGCTGAGGGATGTGCCTTTGTTCCTTGTGGGGTCCTGCCCTTGTCTCCCAAGGTCCTGAGGAGGAGGTGGTAATTCCAGACCACAGCAACTAACCCTGTCCCAGCAGGGAGAGGATGCTTTGTCCCTCAAGGTCCTGGTGCCCTGCACGGGCCTTATGTCAAAGTCCTGACATCCTCCCTTTCAGAGTGTGAGGCACAGGAGTGCAGACTGCTTGTGGCTTCCTCCTCTTTCCAGCTTGAACCAGCTCTGGGGCCGTCTTTCACCTAACATGATGAGTTACCTGAGTGTGGCTTAAGGCTTCAGCAAATCTAGCTGCTCATGCTAAGCAAGTCTCTTAAAAGTTGTGCTAAGCAGCTACCCCTAGACAGCCCCAGTCCAGTGCTCTTTAACAGGAAATACTTTAGGTGTTGAAGTGTCAGATAGTGGGTTGTACCACTTGACCACTGAGGACAAACCAAACAGTCTTTCCATGCTCTTCTGTTTATGCAACAGTTTGTCACTTTCCCTTGATGCATGTTCTTGAAAACTGAAGAGTGATACTTCTAAGCAGGCAACCTGGGCCTGTTGCAAACAGGGCATGTCAGAGCCTTCCAGCGCTGAGGCTTCTGACTCCCTTCAGGGCTTTTTGCATGTCTCAAGAAGAGCACTGGAAAGAAAAGAAATCTTTATTTCTTGCTTCTATGGAAGAAGAGCAAGCATCCAAGCAAAACTAAAAAGGTGTTGCATGTGTTTGCTGCTTAGACTAGCTTTATGGGTATGTAGAGTGAAGTACTGTTTTGAAACTCCAGTGTATGGTTTCCCCAGAAAGAACAAATGGAGCTGCTTGTTGTGTCTGAGGTGTCCCTGGCAGAGCTGATAATTAATTGAACAGGATTATTTGGGAAGAGATGCTTGGTTTGTTTAAAACTCTCTTAAAGCAAGGTTTCATTTAATGCCCAGTGCTGCTGGTGCACACAACGCTGTTGTGTCCTTGTCAGGAATTGCTTCTGAGTCCCTTGGAGTGGGAGGGGAAATGGAGCAGGGACTGTGTCAGAGCAGCAAGTGGTAGCCAGAACTGGCACACGGCCTCTCTGCTCTGTAAGAGAAAACAATCCTCTGAAATTCATGTTGTTGTCAAAACTGGAATGCAGGCATTGAAGGAGGGGAGTAAACAGTGGCCTGGAAGAGAGCATCCAGGCTCTTACTGAATGAGCAGTAATTGGGGGTAGTTGTATTAGGATGTGCTATCTCTTTTAACTTTGTTAATTTTAAAAAAAGAAAGCAAGTCTAAGTAAAGGCTTCTCAGCCAACAAGTGTCAACTAACAACAAAGTAGTGAAAACCTCAGGCAGTGAAGAGCTCTTCTCCCATGCACAAGGTGTTTCTTGGGTTTTTGGTCAGCAAACTGAACTGATTCAGGCCCTGGAGTGGAAACCCAATGTGATGGGAAGCCAGGTCTTGGCTCCAAGTCAAGGCAAGTGGTGAGGAGGCCTTGGGAGTCAGGGTGCCCTGGGTCTGCTCCTGGGAGCTCCTCACAGCTGTAGCACAGCCAGATCCTGCCTCCAATTCTCCTGCCATGGAGGGGCTGGGGTGGGCAGGAAGGCAAGAAGGGGAGCCCCTGGCATGAGCCCCCAGGGTTGTCCCAGTGGGACCTGGTGCTTCTTGACTGCCCCAAAGCAGCAGGTCTGATCTGGTGAGTAACAAAACTGCCTGAATTTCACTAACCGAAGGGTGGAAGGAAATGAGTGTGACCTCCCCCCCGTCACCCCTTCCCATGATAATGGAGGAGGGACTGTTGTGTGTGCTCTGCCAGGGTGTGGATTTTCTCCCCTTCCTGGCTTTTGACAGGTGGTTTTGATGCTTTTTCTTCCCTGTTTTGGGGACAGTGCTGCTTGAGGCAGGTGGCTCCTTCCCAGAAGTTGCTTGTGGGGTTGCTTTTTTCCAGTGTCTCTAAGTGGGTGCTTGGAGCTTCTCAGCAGTGTCCCCTCCCTGGGCACCTCTTGGTGTTATTCCCTCTTTTGCCTTAGGGGCCCTTTGCCTCCAGGCTGCCTTTCTCCTTCCAGGAGCTTCTGGGGCTGCCTGTGGGGTGGCCTGTGGGACCCCTGCTCTGCTGGAGGCAGTGGGTGGCCGGGGAGGAGGCGCTGGGGCTGTGCAGCACCGGGGGCAGGAGCTGGGGACACCAACCCCTCTGCAGAGCTCTGCTGAGGTCAGTGCCTGAGCCCAGGGGCAGGGCAGGAGGGACGGCTGGGGAGAGGCTGGAGCTAGGAGGCTGTGAGCTCCTGGCAGCTGCAGCAGGGCTGCTTGTGCTGCTGACCCGGGGGTCTGGCAGGGCCCTGTGCCCAGTAGCCGAATGGGGCAGCAAGCCCTGGTAGGACAGTTGGGAAAGCAGCTGGCTCTGGAAGGAGCTCGTGCAGGTTATGTGTGTTGATGTGTGATGTGCTGAGGGGGAGCAGCAGGTGACAGTGCCTGGGGGCTCCTTTCAGCAGGCAGCGGTCCCCTGTCTTCCTGCCAGACATGCTGTCGTGGCACAGGCATTGCTTGTTGGGGGCTTTTTTCCTGGGCCCCGTGCTCTTTGGAGAGCCCTTTTTAGTCTTTCTCATGTCAAGTTGTGAAGCTCGATGGGCCTGAGATGTTCCTGGCTTGTCAGAGGAGCCATCCAGTGAGGTGATTTCCTGCATGTTTTAAGTTTCCAGTCTCTGCCTAGTCCATTGACATGGGTGTTGATCACCCCTAATGGGCTTAAATAAGCCCCTCTGAACAAGCTTTGCTTGGAGGTACAACAGTGTAGTGATTGCCCCTGTGTTCAAGTATGTGACCCGCCAAGTCCTGTAGCTAATCATTGGTACAATTGGATTGACTCTACTTTTCCCCTGCAGGTCTTAGAAGAGCACTCGAGCTCATGAACATCAGAAGGTGAGGTCTGCTCGCAAGGCAGACAACTGGGATCCGAAGGCTGCCATCAGAAGCTGAAAAATGTAGCTGGTATGTTGTCTGCCTCGTGTTGCTTTGACTTTTTAGACATGACGGAAGTAAAATATGACTGCTTCAGGGACTACCTAAAGCTATTTTATCTGTCAAGGAGATTCCCCAGCTGCCTGTCTGCTATAGGGTGTGTGCAGAAACTGAGTGGTGTGTAAAACTAGCCCCTACC
The DNA here is from genome assembly GCF_036370855.1 of Dromaius novaehollandiae. Taxonomy (NCBI): domain Eukaryota; kingdom Metazoa; phylum Chordata; class Aves; order Casuariiformes; family Dromaiidae; genus Dromaius; species Dromaius novaehollandiae. The sequence goes on along the minus strand of NC_088101.1, from coordinate 13,666,357 downwards.
AGCCCCCCAGGAGACTCCTGAGCTTAGGGCAGTGTGTTTCAACATGACTGCTTTGTGAGCTCTTGTGGGCACAGTCCAAATCTCTCCTGAATGCAGTGGGGCCAGGAGGGACTTGGGGGAGGAGCAGGGGGTTCAGCATGTTGCCCTTCTGGTGACGGCTGGAACACAGGCTCAAAAGGAGAGTGAGGGCAGTTTGGGTGGTTTGAGAAGGGATGAATTATTTCCACAGCCAATGAGAATGAGTTAGCCCCCTTGGGAGGGGGGGAAGAGTATTGGCAGACAAGGCCCTATTTAAATCATTAGTACTATTGAATTGTCTCAAAATCCTGTACAAGGTAAAGCCCTCAGGTAATAAGCAGAAAACTTGTCAGGCATGACACTAAACCTTGAGCATGGGGCTTCCCAAAGAGGCTCAAACCAGCAGTTGGTATTGCTCCAACAGTGTTAGGGAAGGTTAGGTTTGCTGCCCACCACAGCAGGGTCTGACCCTAGGTTCCTGCTGGGAAGTGTGGAGCCAAATCCAAGTGAATGAAATGAATTTTAATGGCCTGCGTGCAGGAATTACAGCTTGAGGTGGGTGCCTCTGAAAAGGGACCCTAAAGAAAGGAATCCCTGGGCAATTATAACCTTTCAATCCAAGGTCTCCACCCCTTGTGGGGTAGTTGGGACCAATAACAATATTCAGGTCTGGGGTCTCCTGTTCCTTATTGGGTCTCATTGTTGTCCATAACAGGCAGGCTGTTTCTTTCCTTACCTTTACTGGTGTGGTTTCTGCTAAGGGATGTGCCTTTGTTCCTTGTTGGGTCCCTCTGTTGTGTCTCAAGGTCCTGAGGAGGAGGAGGTTGTTGCAGACTACAATTCTCCCTGCCCCAGCAGGGAGAGCAGGCTTTGTTTCTCAGGGTCCTGATGCACAGCACAGGCCTTACTTCCAAGCTGTGACATCCTCCCTTCTGGAGTGTGAGACACAGGGATACAGACTGCTTGTCATGTCCTTATCCTTCCAGCTGGAGCTGCCTCTGGGACAAGTCCCTCCTGTTCTCTGAGTGTGGCCTAAGGCTTCAGCAACTTGAGCTACTCATGCTAAGTTTTTATAAAAGTTGTGATGGGCAGCTACCTCTAGACAGTTTCAGTTCAATAATCTTAAACAGTCCTCTCTGTTTTTATTAAGCATCCCTGCTAACGCTTGAAACAGTCCTCAGTCTTTTGAGGCATACTATCACTTTCCATAATTTTATGTATAATATGGTTAAGTGATAGGCAGGACACAGCTGAACTTAACACAGCTACTACCGAGTGCAGCAGGTGATCATAAATCCCTGCTGTGGTTGGTGACCATCCTAAAAGAGTTTCCCACCCATGGTGGTCTCCATCCTTCCTTACCCTTTCTAAGACATGGTGTATCTCTTCTGTATCCTGATGAGTGGTGATTAGAGTTCTTGTCCATTGTTTTGGATGCCTTCTAGCAGTCGATGCAGGTTGTCATGTTGTAGTAGCTTTTTCACCAGTGTAAGATGTATTCCGGTGGGGCTGGTAGTAAATTCTGAGTCAATGTATAATTAGATGGTAACAACTGATAAGATCTAACAGGAGCTGAGGAATTGAAGTCACATCCCACAATTTTGGTCAAGTTATGAACACAAATATTTGAGTCATTACTTGTATTTGCAGCAATGGTATCTAATGAATATAAGACTACCAAGAGTTCTCATACATGCACGCCTTTCCAATGTATACAAGTACAGTTCAACTTGAACAGCAAAGTAAGAACATAGCATGGCAGTATATGGCCTGTCCCACTTAGGTTCTGACTTGGATTTTTGTAGAAATGTTTTAACTAAAACTTCATCCTCAGACTGTCTGTCATGTACCTGAATGTCTGATGGTGCTAGCTGAAACCATGGCGCCTGATTTTGTGGAGCCTTAAGCTGCTCCTGCAAAGCTAGTACATGTTGTGTCACTTGTTCATCTCTAACAGGCTGGTCTTAGCAGGGATATAAGGCCCTGGTAGGGCTAAATGTCTCCCAAAGGGAGTTTTTGCTGCTGTTAGTCCTGTGGGTTGTCATGGAGCATTTCAAACCTCCCACAGAGCTAAGTTCAATGCCTCTGGCCCTTTTAGACTAGCATGTGTGCATATTCCTGCTATTTTTTCTTTTGATGTTCTGTTCATTCTTCCTACCTGTCCTGAAGACTGGGTGATAAAGGAGTATGCAGGTTTGTCTCTATTCCTAGTGATGTATATAGTTGCTTGATTATGTTTGCTGTGAAATGGGTACCCCTGTGTGACTCCATTGACTCTGGAACCCCATATCTGGAGCAGCCCATCCTTTGTGTGCCTGGTTAGCTACTGCCTCGGCTCCCCCATAAGCTTTATTGTTAAACCACCTAGCTACAGTGATTACTTTTTTGGGGGTGGGTAGAATGTTTTCCCCCAACTGTCCATATTGCATTGTCATTTTGTTTTGCTTCCTGCTTTTCCCATTGTTTCTTCTCTGCTCCTGAGCAGTCCTTTTCACACATGGTTTTGGGGTGTATTAAATTCAGCCATTCACTCTGGTTCCTGATTGGAGCTGCAACCACACAGTCTCTCAGAGATTGTTGGGCTGCAGCCTTTGTGGTGGTGTTGGCTAAAGCATTTCCTTTCCTAGTTTCTGCAGTGTCCTTAGTATGGGCTGGGCAGTGCATTACAGCAATTTCTTCAGGCAGTTGGACTGACTCTAGCAAATTGCGTGTTTCTTCTCCATTAGCCACTTTCCTGATGATGTGAAAAGTCCTCATTCTTTCCATAACATCCCAGTTGCATGACACACCCCAAAGGCATACTGAGAGCTGGTGTAGATGTTGACTTGCTTTCCTTTTCCCAGGTGTGCTGTGTGTGTCAAGGCTACTAGCTCTGCTCCTTGCACACTCATTTGTGTGGGAAGCGGTTCAGCCTCTATCACTTGTTCCTGGCTGACTACAGCATACCCAGTTCATTGCTGTCCGTGCAGCTAGTAGGATGGGCCATCTACAAATACAACTAGGTCTGGGTTTTGCAAAGGAACATCAGTTAAATCAGTTCTCGGCTTGCTTGATGTGTGCATTACCTGCTCATGTTGGGGATGTCTCTCTCCATCACCAGACAGAGATATTAGGGTTGCTGCATTCAAGGCATTGCATTTTTTTAAGACTACACGATCTGCCATGAGCAGGATCAGTGCATATCTCTGTGCCTGTTGTGGTGATAATGCTTGGGTTGCATATTTTAGCAGTATCTCCACTTTGTGTGGGACAAACTGTTTACGGGGTGTCCCAGAATGGGAGGGTGGTTTCTCTTCACTATTGCTGCTGCTGCCACAGATTTGGTACAGGCTGGCACCCCTGCTGCAACTGAATCTAGCTGAGCAGAATAACATGCTACTGGTCTCTGGTGGGATCCTAATTCTTGCATTGTTACTCTGCTGGCAATCCCCTTACCTTCGTGTATGTACAAATCAAAGGGCTTTGTCTAATCTGGGAGCCTGAGAGCAGGTGCAGATGCCAAAGCTCCTTTCATAGCTCTAAAAGCTTGCTGCCTTTTGGGGCTCCATGCAATGGGTTCTGCTTCTTCATTCTGGGTTGCCTCTGTCAGGGGTTTTGTGAATTCTCCCAACCCAGGAATCCATGGTCTGCAAAATCCCCCAGCTCCAAGGAATCCTTGTAACTGTTTCTTTGTTCTTGGATGGGGGAGTTTTCTTACAGCATCTCCTCTTTCTGGGTCTAGTAGTCGTTGCCCTTATTTCAGAATGAGCCCCAAGTAGTCTATTTGCTTTTGACACAGCTGGAGACTAGATGGAGATGCCTGGTGACAGTTTTCTCCTAAAGCCATACGTAGATGTATAGAGTCTATTAGACAAGTACCTTCATCTCTACTTGCTATCAGCAAGTTATCTACATACTGCACTAGGGCTGATTTTCCCCCCCGCCCAGTAATTTGGTATCCTTTACATCATTCCCCAGTATTCATGGAAAAAAGGGTGGGAGACCTTGTGAAACCCTGTGGGAGATGTGTCCATGTTTGTTGTTGCCCTTTGCCTGTAAAAGCAAATAAGGGTTGGCTACTTTCACCAAGTGGGATACTAAAGAAAGGGGCGCTTAAATCAATTACAGAAAAACATTTTGCCCATGTGGTATTTGTAGAAGTAGAGTAGAAGGATCAGGTACCCCTGGGTAAGGAGTCACCATGTGTTGATTGATAGCCTGCAAATCGTGTACAAAGCGGTTTTCAGGATCCCCATCTTCATCTGGTTTGCTCTCTTTTACAGGGAGGATGGGAGTATTCTATGGTGAAACACAGTTTCAGAACCCCCTCGGCTGAATATTGGCCTGTTTGCTTTTGTATGCTTTTCCTGGCTTCTTGGAGAATTGGATACTGTTTCACAGCTGGTGGGCTTCTTCCCTTGGTTTTTAATAACTATAGATTGTTAGTCTCAGCTCAACCCCATGTCAGTACCAGTTTTCCTCCATAGCTTTGCTGGTACAGGTTTTAGCAATTCTGGTATTTTTACTCTGGGGCTGGGGCTTTCAGTGATTACAGTCGTTCCCATAACTATTAGATCCCTTCCTTCAGGGGATAAGTGTAATTCCATGCCTAGGTTTTGCAAAAGATCTCTTCCTAGCAATCATGCTGGAGAGTCTGCTGCTAATAGGAATCTCCCCCATATGCTTTCCTTTCCTATTGTTTCCTATTTTGTTTCCTAAAAACAAGGGCTTGCTTAAATTCTTTCCCCCTCCTCCTGTGACTGCGTTAGAAACTCGTCTTCAGTTTTAGATCCTTTGGGGGTAAAACTTAAAGGAGATAACGTGGCTCCTGTATCTTCTAAAAATTCAGCTTCTTGACCTTCTACTTTACCAGCTCTATGTTCCTTCTTGTCTAAATGAATTCCCCACATAAGAAAAACTTGTGACCCTGCTGCCTCCTCATGGTCATCAGGGCTCCCTTCCTCTGGCCATTGTGAATGGTTATTTTCTTGAGCTAATTCTTGACATGGGTAGTTGATGTCTCTAGTCAGACCTTGAGGCTGAAGGGGACATTCCAGCTGTAAACGTCCTAAATCCCCCCAAGAATAACACTCTCTCCCTTCACTTCCCCCTATCCTCCTTCCTTTGTTTCACGGCCTCGGCCGAACCCCGGGCTTGGTCTTCCTCTTCCTTGACCCCTTTCTTTCACTTGTAAATTCCTTGCTAGAGCTGTAGCCAGTGAATTTGCTTGCTTGCTTGCTTTTACTTGCTCAGCTTTGTTTTTCCTCTCAACCATCATAAACGAATACTGCTACACTTGAAATGTTTCATAAAGTCTCCCCTTGCCAGCCTGGCGCATGCTCTTTAAAATACTTTTGTGTATCAAGGGCTCCTTGATCTATGCTATGCTAGTTGAGTGCATTGTTGAAGTTTTGTGGGGGGTCATTTCCCCATATTTCAGCAGAGCTTGCTGCAGCTGCCCCCAGAAGTCACTGGGGTGCCCATCTAATCACTGTCTACCTTGCACTCTGGTTCCATTTGCTCCTAACTGTCTGCATGCTCTAACTGCTTCTACTAAATGTCCAAGTCCTCTTTGACACAGGGCTCTGTCTCCTGCTTTATTATAGTCCCACTTTGGATCATTTGCTGGCCAGAGGGTTCTGTTTCCCCTGGCTTGCTGTGCTAATTCTGCATCTTGGTTTGTTACCTTCTCCTGTTCATCTGGTTGAAATAATTCCCTCAAAAGAATATGGGAGTCACTCCAGGTTGGGTTATGGTTTGGTTTACCTGGTGCATACAGTAGAAAATAACTGGGCACATGGCTTGGCACCTTCTCTTAATCTTGGCTTTTAACCCCACTACCCCCCCGCCCCCAAGGCGAGATGGCTGGGGCTCCAGGGCTGCTTAGTAAACAGCTGCAGCACAGGAGGAGGGGGGTTGGCCCCTTGCATTCCCCTTGGCTGCACAGTGGCAGGATCAGTCAGCACACGGGAGATCCTAGGACAGAGTCTGGCAGCTGGTAGAGGGAGGAGGAGCAGGGCAAGGGGAAGGACAGATAGGTTGTCGGGCATATAAGGTGGAGCAGGAGCTCTTGGAGCGTGGTCTGGGGTACTAGGATCTGCTAGTGTGAGTGTTACCTGTGGCAGGGTTTCTTTGCTCCCTCCCTTCTGACTGGAATGCTCCTGTGCCCATGCCCAGTTATCCCAAATGTGCCAGTAATCTGTTTGAGCTGGAAACCTCTCTTCTAGATGATGCTGCAGGAAAGTTCATGTTTCCTCATCAGAAGTCCCTTGCTGTGGCCAGTGTTGTGCTGGATTACCATCTTCTGTTGCAAATGGCTCATCTTCCTGCCATAACATAACCATGTGCATTTTTGACAGGCTGACGTACCATCAATCTCTTCCCAGTTTTCCTGTACCCTGGCTAAGGGTGTCCCCTTCTCCATGCCAGGTGCATTCCCCATTGCCTACTGCACCTTAGGCTTATCAGGCTGCGCACCTGTAAGAAAGCTGCAGCAAGGGAGGGACTGGAACCCACCCTGACACTCCTTCCTAGGGGCCCTTGAACCCCCTCTAACTTTTCTGAACCTGCTCAGGGCATTTTAGCACTCACCCATTGGGTGCTGCCTGCTCCCGAGATCCCAGGTGACCTCACCTGCTGCTGGCAGTTGGATGTTTGGAGATGGGAAGGTCTGGTGGTGGTGACCCAGTCTGGTCACCAGTCTGTTCAAGAAGGTCCCTGACCCTGGGTTTCCTGAGGCAGAGCCTCAGACACGGAGGACCACAAACTGAGTTACTCTAAGTGGTACAGCAGCAAAGGACAGCTCAAGCTGGATGCCCCTGGAGAGGGACCTGAACAAAGGAAGCCGTAGGCAATTGTCACTTTATGGTCTAAGTTCTCCACCCTTCACACCCTAGTTTGGACCAAGAGTAATATTGAGGTCTGGGGTCCTCCTGTTCCTTGCTGGGTCCTGTTGTTGTGTCTCAGGATCTGGAGGAGGTAATTCCAGACCCCACAATTCTCCCTGCCCCAGCAGGGAGAGGAGGCTTTGTTTCTCAGGGTCCTGATGCCTTATTTCAGAGTTGCAACATCCTCCCTTCTGGAGTGTGAGACACAGGGATACAGGCTGCTTGTGATGTCCCTGTTTTTCCAGCTGGAGCTGCTTCTGGGGCCTCTTTTCCTGAGCTGGGTGCAAGTCCCTCATGTTCTGAGTGTGGCATAAGGCTTCACCCAACTGAGCTATTCATGCTAAGTAAGTTTAAGAGAAGTGGTGCTAAGTGGCTGCCTCTAGACAGCCCCAGGCCAACCTTCTTTAGCACTAAGCTGGGGGCTGGCCTGGGTGACCAGTGGGCAGCAGGCCCTGCAAGCAAAAATGGGTGCTGCTTTCTGGTGGTTGTCTTTTGTGATAGTTGCAAAGGTAAATGTGTCCTATACCATTAAGTGTGACAACAGCTGCTAATAAAAAAACACACATGCCAACTCAAACAATAAAGCTGACCAGATCTGCTCTTCAGTTTGCAGAGGACTGGTCACAAGACAGAACTCACACAGCTTTAGCAGGCAGCCTTGGCTACAGGGCAGCACTTGGCCTTTTTTTTCCCCCCCCAAGGTGAAGTGGCTGGTGAGGAGTAACCCTTTCTCACCAAAATCACTTCCTTGACAGTACTTTCCCTGTCCAGGACAAGGCTAAATGCTCTGGAGGTAGACACCCCTTGTCCTCTGCAGAAAGATGGGAGCAGCTTGGCCATACTTGGGGCTCTGCTGACAGAGGAAGGCAGCCCTCCAGACTGCTGAAATGCAACCAGTAAATGAAGACTAGGATGCTGTTGCAGAGCATCTGACACTAGCTTTTATTGCCCTCCATCAGAGTGACTCAGTGCTGCTGCATTGGGAGAGATGTTCATGTTCTTGGCTGGCTGTGGCAGTGGAGCTACACTTTGCAGTCAGTGTGGAGTAAAAGCTTAGAACTAGATCCAGTTAGGCCATACCAGCATGGATTTTACAGTCAGCTAAATAAGTTGACTGTTGGCATTGGACCCTATGTGCCCAGACCCCTCCTGATCTGCAGGGTCTGTCTTCTGCTGAAATTTTCTCCTGCCCAATAAAGGGGAGCTTAGGTTTTCCTGTACAATATGAGCTGATAGGAGCTTTCCTTTAGGATGTGCACTGCCTCTCTCCTTCCCCTGAGCCCTGTTCTTATGGCATGTTGGAGGCTGTCACAGGCCTGAGGCCTCCAATTCTGGGTCCAGCCTTGTGCTCCTTGGAGAGGGAGTGCAAACCTTGGTGGAGGGAGCAGAGGGCAGGACACAGACAGGCGTGTACCCAGGTGACAAGCCTGCAGCAGGCTCCTTTTTGGAGAAAGGCAGGCAAAGAGGCGGAGGAGAGAAAAGGGCGAAGCAGCCCCTGGAGAGCAGTCGCCCCTGGCTGTGGGGCTGGGAGGGGCTGCTGAGGCCAGGTCGGTGCCCAGCCCCCTTGGAGGAAACCCAGGGGGTGGCAGTGATGGAGGGAGATGGGGCAGGGTTGGGGGCCTGGTGGGGTCCTTGGCCTGCTGCCCTCTCTGGCCCCCTGCCCTGAGTGGGCGTGGCCCTGGGGCAGGGCCCTTATTGGCTGGCAGCCCTTTGTGATGGGCAGGGGTGGCTGCTGGGGCAAGCCTTGATTGGCCAGCAGCCCTTTGTGATGGGCGGGGGCGTGTCCCCAAGCAGGCCCCCATTGGTCTGGGCCCTCTGTGATGTAGGCGGGCGTGTCCGGGGCAGGCCCTCATTGGCCGCAGCGCTCTGGGGCGGTGAGGGTGGCGCGCAGGAGCGGGTCCCCGCGGTCCCGCTCTGTCCTCAGGCAGGGCTGGCGCAGCAGCGCTGTCCCTGGCCCGGCGCCATGCGGAGACTCCGGGCGCTCCGAGGTGAGGGGCTGGGCCGGGGCTGGGCCGGGGCTGCAGGAGATCCCCAGCGCGAACCCCTGGTGCTCGGCACCGCTGAGCAGGGCTGGCCGTTTCTGACGCTGCGAGAGCTGCCCTGACCCTGCAACTGCACCAGCTCCCCGGGAGAAAGCCGCCTCCTCGCTCCCATGCAGCTCCCTCCAGGCTCTGGTTTCACGGGCTTTCCACCCAAGGAGCTAATGGGCCCTGGCTGCGAGGCAGATCTCTGCGGATGGAGATCCCCCAGCCTCCCTGGGTGCCTCTTCCGGGGTTTGACCCCCTTCACAGAGTCGCAGACTGCTGGAGGTTGGAAGGGACCTCTGCAGATCACCTAGTCCAACCCCCTGCTCAAGCAGTGTCACCTGCAGCACCTGGCCCAGGATGGTGTCCAGACAGCTTTTGAGTATCTCCAAGGATGGAGACCCAAAACCTCTCTGGGCAGCCTGTTCCGGTGCTCGGTTACCCTCGCAGTAAAGAAGTTTTTTCCTTGTGTTCAGACGGAGCTTCCTGTGTTTCAGGTGGTGCCCGTTGCCTCTCGTCCTGTCCCCGGGTGCCACTGAGAAGAGTCTGGCCCCGTCTTCTTTGCACCCTCCCTTCAGATACTGATACACATGGATAAGATTCCCCGCTCAGTCTTCTCTTCTCCAGGCTGGGCAGGCCCAGCTCTCTCAGCCTTTTCTCGTAGGAGAGATGCTCCGGTCCCTTCCTCACCTTAGTAGCCCTGTGCTGGGCTCTCTCCAGTAGCTCCATGTCTCTCTTGTCCTGGGGAGCCCAGAACTGGACCCAGTCCTCCAGTGGCCTCACCAGGACTGAGCAGGGGGAGGATGCCCTCCCTCGACCTCCTGGCAATGCTCTTCCTAGTGCAGCAAGGCACTGCTCTCCCTTCCCCTTCTCCAGGCTGCCCCAGGCCAGCTCTCTGAGCCTTCCCTCGCCTATCATGTGCTCCAGTCCCCAGCCATCCTGATGACTCTCTTCTGGACTCACTCCACTATATCACAGCGTTGTAGCGTGTCTGTCTTTTACTGAGGAGCCTGGGCTGGACCAGCGTCCGGGGTGGTCTCGCTAGTGCTGCACAGAGGGGAGGAGTCCCTGCCTTTGCCCTGCTGGCTGCCCGCCTGCTGACACAGCCCTGGCTGCGGTGTTAGTGCTGGGGGAAAGGATTTCTCTGCAGGCTGAGGAGACGTTTGCCCCGAAACAGCGCAGGCAGCTGAGGCCAGCAGAGCTGGTGCTAATCCTCTGGGTCTCTCCTTGCAGGTCTCTTCACTTGTGGAGGCTGCTGGTCCCGGCCTCCCGTTCGGGAGGATGGAGGCAGGGCGGCAGAGTCCGTCCCTGCAGCCGTCCCCACCTTTGCTGGGCGAGTGGCTTCTCTGTCAAACCGCCTGCAAGAGGAGGAGGTGAGGCGGGGGCGTCGCGCTGTGCCGGGCCTGGGTTTGCGGGTGCCCGGCAGGGCCCCTGGTTTCCCGAGGGCGCCGCCGCCCTCCTGCCACCCGCGCGTGCTGCAAACGCTGCAAACGCTGGCGGGGCCCGTGTCCCCGGCTCTGGGGCTCCCTGGCACTGAGGAAAGGCAAGGCCAAGCTCTTCCCTTCTGGGCCGTGTCCCCAGGGCGGCAGAGCGGAGGTCTACCGAGAGCTGGAGAGAGTCCTGCAGGGCGACGACGGCCGCGTGCAGAGCGCTGTCCTGGCCAGAGTGATCGCAGCGGCCTCGAGGGACATGAGAGCGGCGCAGGTGAGCTGCTCCTCTCTGAAGGCAGCCAGAGGCGCCTGGCTAGAGCCCGGTTTGGTAAAACGCAGGAGGGCTCTGAGGACCCGTGTCTAGCACTAAGCCCTGTCAGAGGCTCCCAGACCCCCTGTGACAGCTCCTTCCCCGCGGATGCGGCTCCGCGATAGAAAAGGCCGTGTCCAGCCCCGCTGCAGAGGGAGCGCAGAGCAGAGCAGCTGCCTGTGCCGGCGGCGCCTGCGCCCAGGGCTGGTGGCGGAGCTGGGACGTGCAGGGCCGCGATTTCTGCACCAGCAAGTGTTTCCTGGAGGCAAAGGCCTTGGGGACTCGTCGCTGCAGTGGATTTGGGGGGCGATGCCCGGGGCTGAGCGGGGAGGTGGCCGAGGCAGGAACCGAGAGCTGGAGGCAGGCGGTCGCTGCCGGCGCCTTGGGCCTTTCTCCCGCTGAGGGAGGTTCGTGGCTCTCGCCAGGGCGTGACGGAGCAGGTGCGGACGGCCGCCAGCGACGTCCTGGTGGCTCTGGCCCGCTGCCACTTCGACAGCGTCATGTGCGAGCTGCAGTGCCGCCTGAGGGCCCTGGGAGAGATCTCCGAGGACCTCGTGTTCGTCACCTTGGGCAAGCTGGCCAGCAGCTACGGTAGGGCCCCTCGGCCTCCGGCTCGGGGCTGTGGTCTGCGGTACCCGGGAGAAGGGATCCTCCCCGATCTCCCCAAAATGCTCCATGCTGAACTGGAGGCTGCAAGGTTTCGGTGCCCCTCGCTGGCTGCTGGGGCCGGCTCTGCCCCCGCCGCCCTCCCAGGCCCCCGAAGGGCTGCCCCGCTCCCCACTCAGGGCAGGCACCAGCACCCCATCGAGTCCCGGCAAGCCGTCCCCACGCCGGGGCCTGCCCCAGCCCCTGCGGCAGCTCTGGCACCCCCCTGGGCCCCCGCCGCGCTCCCCTGGGGCTCCCCCGTGCACTGCCCCGGCTCCCCGTGATGGCGGCCGCTCTCTGCGCCTCTGCCCGGCCCTCTTCGCAGCCCTGCGGTGCGTCCCCTTCGTGGGCATGACGCTCTTCGCCCTGCGCACGATGCTGAGCCAGGTGGGGAGCAGCCGGACCCTGCGCGCCGTCTGCAGCGGTGAGTGTCGGCCCCGCGGGCAGGGGCAGGGGCAGGGCAGGGGCAGGGGCAGGGGCAGGGGCAGGGGCAGGGGCAGGGGCAGCCTCGGCGCCTCTGCTGCGGCGCTTTGCTCCCGGTGCGACCTGCCGGGCTCCGAGCTCTGCCCCGGCTCCCTCCCGCCTGCTGCGTGCAGGGCGGGCTGGTTTTGGGGGGTTTCGGGGGAGAGGGCGAGTGTTTGGGACGGCTGGGGCAGGGACAGCGAGAAGCGCAGGAGGGGAACACGGCTGGGAGGAGGAGGAGGAGGAGGAGGAGGAGGAGGAGGAGGAGGAGGCGTGATGGGGAGGAGGAGAGCAACAGCGCAGCGTTTCCATCGGGGCACCTCCGAGCACCGCGCGGCTTGTGCCTGGGGCCGGAGCCGGTCTCGGATGGAGCCGCGGCGAGCGGGGGGCTGCGGCCGAGGGCAGGCTGGGGCGGCAGAGCAAGGCCTCGTCCCCGCCACGGGCTCTCCCTGACCCTTGCGCCCTCTCTCGCCGCAGTCCTGGAGCAGTGGTCGAAGGCCGTGAACAGCTACCTGGGCGCCTGGGAGCAGTGCAGCTTCCCGCGCGTGGGGCAGGCCCAGCTCTGCAGCAGCATTTCCCCGCTCTTCGGCCACGCGGTGGGGAGCTGGCTGGGCTGCGAGGAGGAGGAGGTGAGAGCGGCTGCCGCGCCGGCCCCGCGACGCCGGGGGCCTTTGGGCAGGGCCGGATCCGGGGGGGCCGGGGTGGGGACGTGCCCTCTCCTCCGGAGCAAGGCCTTCTCCTCCAGGGGAGCAGGGCGCTGCCTCTCCGTGGGGAGGGCAGACCGTGTCGGGGGGGAAGGACCTGGGGCCCCGCTGAAGAGCGTCTCGCTGCCCTCCCTGCAGGCCAAGCAGGCCGTCCTGGGGGCGATGGCTGCCATGATGGGCCTCCTCGTGCGCGAGGAAGAGCACCGCGAGCGCGTGTGGGAGCAGCTCCCCTGGCTCCTGGGCCAGTACCAGCAGGTCCAGGACTCTTTCCGGGTGACCAAGGTGAGGCGTTGTGTGGGGCACGGTGAGGCTGTGGGGTCTGTGCGTGTGCCGCGAGGTGCTGGGGGGTCTGTGGGGTGCCTGGAGGAGCCGGGACCCCTTGAGAAGAAAGGGGGGGAGCAGGGGAGGCTTGAGGCCTGCTGGGCTTCTCGGGCAGCGCCAGAGCAGCGCAGGTGGGGCCGAGAGGGAGCTGAGCGTCCCCGGGGCCGACCTCCTCGGGAAGGGAGGCCTCGACCCCCGTCCCTGGGGCGTCGTGCGCGCGAGGGACTCTGCTCTGATGCCCGGGCACCGTCGAGAGTTTAGGTTATTTTCCTGGGGCCTGGAGTGGAGGAGTTCATCACAGAAACGCCGGGTTTCCTTTCTTAAGACATTGCTTTAGGTGACAGCCCCGCTCTTCTTCCCACCCCCGTTCCCTTGCAGGCTCTGAGTTATTTCCTGGCGGTTTTGGGGGAAGTGCAGATCCCCATCCCCCAGGACGAGGTTGAGGCCATCGGCACCGCTGTGCACCGCCAGGTAAGGGCAGCCTGACCCCGTACCGCTTGCGCTGGGTGCCGCAGACCTGACCCACGGGGACAGGAAGGTCCTGCTGGGCGGCCGGGCAGAGCGTCCTTGCAGCGGGACCTACCTTAAGGCCAGGTCTGTGCAGATATTTGGGAGTCACCTCCCATTGCGGTGTCCAGAGGCTGTTGTAGCCAAAGCCCCCGGGGAGGCCAGAGCGGAGGGAGCAGTTTCTTTCCAGCCCCCTCGGAGCTGGTGCTCTTCTCTCTAAAGCGCCCCTTGTTCCCACAGCTCAGTGACGGGAGCAAGCAGCACAGCGGGGAGCACCGGTCGGAGCTGTCCTCCTGCGTCCTGCTGCTGGGTGAGGGGAGGAGGCTCCGCGGGACACCGCTGTGCCCTCGCTGCTCTCTCCCGACCCTCTGGCTAACGCAGAGCACGACTCTTCCCTCGCAGCCCGAGTTTGCCCTGAGGACACGGTGGCCTTTCTGCGCTCGCAGCTGGGGAGTCGGAGCGAGGCCGCGCGCGTGGTGTCCTTGGATCTGCTCGGAGCCCTGGTGCGCCCCACAGGTCAGTGCCGCGGGGCGCAGCGAGGCCGGCCAGGGGTTTGGGCTGCCGGGCTGGGGGCAGACACGGCTGCCAGTGATGCACAAACGCCCGAAACGAGCTGCAAAGCGCGTGTTCCCCAGCTGAGCTGCTGTGCGGCTGCAGGGACAGGGATGTGATGGGGCGGCTGTAAACGGCGACGCACCGGTGACGGCGCTCGACGCTCGGTGACGGGGCAGGGACATGAGCTACTTGTACCCATCGCATTTCTGCAGCGCTCTGTGGTGTTAAAACAGTCGGTCCCGTCACCCGGTTGTGTCTGTAAACGGAGTCGCTGGGGGACTCTGCTGCTTCCTCGGCCGTCACCGTCTTGTCCCGGGTTTTCGGTGCCGCTCGTGTGTGAGCGAGCTGGGAGCTTTGGCAGCTCCCCGCTGACCCGAGGGCTCTGCCTGAGCGCCCGCCTCTCCCCGTCTTTCCCAGCAGCAGAGAGAGGCCAGAGCCTGCCCCTGCTCGTGCAGGCGGTGCGCTGCGCGCTGGGAGACCCCAGCAGGAAGGTGAGCTGGTTGGCGCGGGGCGGCACCGCGGTGGGCGGCAGAGAAAGCTTTTGCTGGGGGCAGAGCCTGGCCAGCCCCCGGCAGGGCTGCTGCTGGGGGTCGAGCCTAGGGGAGCGTTTCCCCGTGGAAATGCTCCTGCGTGGCAGTGGCTGTGGGAGCAGCGGGGCCTCCCGCACCCCCACGGTCTCCGCGCGGGGCTCAGGGGCTGGGTGGGTGCGAAGGCGTCTGCCCCCGGGCTTTTGAGCAGAGGGGGTAACTGCAACGTGCTCCGTGGCAGGTGGCGAGGGCAGCGCTGCGCTTCACCAAGGAGCTGCTGGGCTGCAGCGTCCAGAGCTGCTCGGCCTGGGACCTGGTGGCCCACGTCTTCGCCACGTTCAGCCAGGCCTCCGGCAGACTGGTGAGGGCAGAGCGCGGCGCTTCGGCTTTGCTGTGGGCCCGGGGTGTCCGGGGAGCCCCTGCGGGTGCCCTGGGAATGGGGAGCCCCCCCAGCAGGGCTGCAGTCCCCGGTGCAGAGGGCCGAGCGGCGTCCCCACCGCCGTTCCCGGGGGGATCTCGGAGGAGGCCGGGGGGTGCTTTGGCCTCCCACCAGCACGTAACAAACCCGACTGCGGCGCTGCCTGGGCCGTGACTCCGCTGGGCCGTGCGTGCTGCCGTTTCAGCGCTGTCACCGAGCGCAGCCCCGCCGCAGGGCAACCTCCTTGCACCGGCTCGGTGTCGCTGCGGCATCGCTTGGGCCCCGGAGGAGCTCGTAATCCCGACACCCCGACTGACGACGCTGGCGACCGCCCCGAGGAGCAGCGGGTCTCCCTGGTCGCAGCCTGTTTAGTGCTTCCTTCCC
Organism: Dromaius novaehollandiae; assembly: GCF_036370855.1. Classification (NCBI taxonomy): domain Eukaryota; kingdom Metazoa; phylum Chordata; class Aves; order Casuariiformes; family Dromaiidae; genus Dromaius; species Dromaius novaehollandiae. The sequence continues at coordinate 13,651,186 of NC_088101.1, read as the reverse complement.
CTGGGATCTGGCCCCTCCCGTGGGACTTTCTGCTCTCTCCTGCCTCCGGAGATGGGGGCTCCCGGGGGAGCATCCCGGCAGCGCTGGGTGGTTCAGGCTTCACCTCCCGTCTCAGGGACAGGGGCTGATGCTGGTGCTGTCCCAACCGTGTCTTGCAGGCGCAGGGAAAGCTGTCTGAGGCAGAAGCGCAGGAAGCAGCAGATCTTCAAGCCCTGTGCTTGGACATCCTGCGCTCCCTGGACGTCTCCGTCCGGGGGATGACCAAAGTAAGTCGTCCTGCGCCCTGCTGCTGCCTCCCTGCCCCGCTCTCCCCAAAGTGCTCCCCGAGCAGCCCCTCAGGCGCACAAGGCGAGTGGAAATGCAGAGCGTCGTTTCCATCTCGGAGCTGAAACGAGCTGGAGCTGGCACGGAGGTGGGAACCGCGACGTGCTGAGTGGCCTCGTCCTTCCCTGCAGCTCCTGTGGCCGCGGCTGCTGCAGTACGTGGTGCCAGCCCAGTACACCGGCACGTTGGTGCCGCTCTGCCGGTGCCTGCGAGAGCTGGCCGAGAGCCGGGGGAGAGCAGGGGGCGAGGACGGAGAGGAGGAGCCCAACGTCGCGGCCTCCCGGCAGCGAGGTAGGAAGCCGAAACTCTTGCCGTGAGCCGTGTCAGGCTGTGCCGGGGGCCCGTGGGCCGCGTGGGGGCTGCCCAGCCCGGGCAGGGGCAGGGTACGGCGGGTCGCGCCGCTCTCACCGGCCTCTCTGTCTCCTCGCAGCCAAGCTGCCGAGGCCGCAGGCCCTGCTGGCTCGCCTGCTGGTGAGTAGGGGCCCCGGGGAAAGCGCTTCGGGGCCTGGAGGCGGCGGGAGAGGTCGGGGCAGAGCCGCGTCGCAGGCCGGGGCCGGCAGCCCGCGGGGAGGAAGCGGCGGGCGGGAGTGAGTCGGAGCCTCCCCGGCCCCGCGGGACCCTGCTGCTGCGCGGGGGAGAAGCCGGCGGCGCCGGGGAGAAGCTCCCGGCTGGGCCGGGGCCGGGGCCGGGCGACCGCCCTCCGTGCGGGGAGAAGCTGCGGCTCCTCCGGCCGCCCCGAGCCCGGGTCTCGCCTGCCCTCTCCCAGGTGGTGGCGGCGGCTCCTCACGCCGGCGGCGGCTGCGGCGTCGCTGCCCTGCGGCTGCTGCGGGCCCTGTCCGCAGAGATCCACGGCGCCCTGGGGATGGTGTGGGCCGTGAAGATCCCCTTCCTGCTGCAGTGCCTGGAAGGTAACGTGCCGTCGGGGAGGAGGAGGCTGGAGAGGCCGAAGGGGAGGCAGGAGAAGGCGGCGTCCAGGCGTGAGGGAGGGGAATTGGCCCTGGGTTTCTCAGCGCCGGCTCTGCAGCCGTTGCCCTTCCAGGGAGCAGCGCTGACGCCCAGGAGCAGTTCATCTGGGGGACGGGGCCTTTCTTGCCCGTCACTGCCACGAGCAGGTGTGGCAGCACCCCGGCGTCCTCGCTGCGTGGGTGTTTGGGAGGGCCGGACTCAGCGCTCCTGGGGGTGGGTGAAACGTGTCCTGGTGCAAACGTGTGTGCATGGTCCAAGCCCTCGTGCGAGGGCCTGGTTTGCTCTGGAGCTGCAGTCGAGCGATGGGGACTGGGACCGGCGGGCGTGTGGCTGAGCTGAGTCCGTGCCCCTGTCCCCCGTCCCCAGGGTCCGTCAGGTGTCCTGGGCCCGGCCAAGAGTTCGGCATCAGGGCTTGAGCCTCCCAGCTTGGGCCCCTTCTGGCGTGGGAGCCGGAGGGTGTTTGAGTGCCAAGGAGCCCCCGGGCTCTTCTCTGGCGCTAAGTAACACGGAGGGTTTTCCTGCTCCGGCTTTGTAGGGCAAAGCGAGAGCTGCCTGGACTCTGCCGAGTGGGAGCAGCTCCTGCTCAAGGTACAGCGCTGCCGCGAGGGCAGCAACTACCGGTGGGGAAGGGGGAAGGTGTGGGTGGAAAGGTAACCAGGAGCAGGGGAGCCCTGAGCAGGGAAATGCCAGTTTTGTTCAGAAAACAGGAAACACGGGAAAGACCCCCTGCAAAGGCCCTGGGGATTTTGTTTTGCAAACAGCTGTGGATCACAGAGGGTCGTGTCGTGTTGTGCCGTGTCCAGTCGTCGCACGTTGTGACCTGCTCTGCGGGGGCTTCGCTTCAACTTGTGTTTCCCCTAGTTCCTGAGGACGTCGCTGGAGACGATCGAGAGCCAGGCCTGGACCGTGGGCCTGAGCGTGGAGCTGAGCCAGCAGACGGGCAGCTACCCCCGGCCGTCCCGGGAGCAGGTGGGTCCCTGCCGAGGCCTCGTTTCTGCGGGAGCCGAGCGGAACGGCCGGGCGCCGCGGCCAGCTCAGCCGGGCCTGGTGCGGGCTGGTGCGTCGCGGCCGGCTCTGTGCCGCCAGACCGTGCGTGACCACGTCTGGGGTGGCCGCTTGTCTTTCAGGCCTTCCTGTATAAAGCTGTCGGGGTGTCCCTGGCAGCGTGTCGGCACGTCCCCTACGTCCGCGGGGAAATGAAGAAGTATCTGTTAAGGATGAATTACTTGGAGGTGTCTGAGAGAGAGGTGAGTTTCCTCTTCTCCCCTTGCTTTCCCCGGAGCCCCTCGGTATTCCCAGGGGAGCGGCGATCTCTCCGAGCAGAGCGCTCCAGGCTCTCCTCCTTTCCTTGCCGCTGCTGTTCCCGTCGGAGGATATCGCGAGTGTCGCTCGGAGCTTGCCGTGGTGAGTGTCGGCCAGAGGCCGCCTCACCCTTTCCCTTGTGTTGCAGGCGATGATTTCGGTTGTGGCCGGCTCTGCCGAGAGCCACTTCCACCTTGCCTTGGAGGTGCTGCAGGAGTTTGGGGCGTCCATGGAGGAAAGACCAGTGTCCGGGGCTTTCAAACGCCTGAAGGTAAAGGATGCCGGGCGTCCTGGCTCCTTTGTCCTCTGCTTTGTTTCCACTTGCAAACCAGCGGCAGCCCAGGGGTGGCTGCTGCGTGGAAAGCGGGGCGGCTCCTTCGCCGGGAGGCAGCGGGAGCCGGGGCCCGACGGAGGCGCCGGGCTGACGTCTCGCGGCTTCTCCCGCGGCGCAGGAATACCACCAGGGGAAGAGAGCGGGGAGGCACGCGGCCCTCGTGCTGGCCTACGGCCGGATCGCGCTCCGTGCCCCGCCGGAGCAGCTCCTGGCCCGCGTGGAGAGCGACGTCGTGGGGCGCATCCTGCGGCACTACCGCGCCAGCTGCCAGGTGGGTGTGCGGGCGCAGGGCGGCCACGCAGACGTGGGTCTTCCCCGAAGCTCCCGCGAGCGCCGACTGCCCCCAGCGCCCCGGGGGCGGTTGTGCCCTGCCCGTGCTGGCGGAGGGGGACGCGGCAGCCCTGGTTCGTCCCTGCTGCCCCGCGGGGTCTGTGCGCTCCGGGGCCGCTGCTGCGTGTCCCGCGTCTGTGCGCCTTGGTTCTCTGCCTCTCACCCCACCGCCTTTCCCCTTCCAGGTGCTGGGCTTCTCCTTCTCCACCAAGGTAAGTCCTGCCCCCCGGGGCCTTGCTCGCGGCCCTTCCCGCACCCCTTTCCCCTCGCAGGCGTGCCGGACTCGCCCTCCCGCTCCCCGGGCCGGGGGCCGGGGGTCTCCTTGCGGTGGGTAGCCGGGAAAGCTCGTGCCTCCGCGGGGGGAGCTTCTTCCCGGGAGGGGAGAGGAGGTTTCCTTCCTGCGACCCGCGTGCCGAGCCGAGGTGCCCGAGGCGCTGGGCAGACGCAGTGGCCCTTGCGCGCCGTGCTCTGGGGCTGGGCTGCCCGCCGTGCTCCTCGCTGAGCCCTCGGCGCTCTGAGGAGTTCCTCACCGGCGCCGCCGTGTTTCCCTGTGCCGGGACGCAGGACGTGCAGCTCAAGCTGGCGCTGATCCGGAGCGTCGCCGAGGTCAGCCGGGCCGTGCGGGTGGCGGGGGGCTCCCGCGGCGTGGAGCTCTGCCGCAAACGGGAGCTGCTGGGCACCTTGCTGGTGAGTGCCGGGGCCGGGCCGGTGCCGCGGGGAGGTCGGGGCCGAGCCCCGAGGCCGGTCGCCCCGAGGCGCGATGCTCCGCCTTGGCCGCGCGCGACCTCTGGAGCGCCCGGAGCCTGGTGCCGGCGGGAGGGCTCTCGGCGGCCGCCCGCTGCCCACTGTGCGCGTGTCTCTGTGACCTGCAGGGCTTCGTGCAGGGGGAGCCCCGGGATCGCCTGGCGTCCCCCGTGCGCCGGGAGGTGTTTGTGGCCGTGGGGCACTTGAGGTAGGGTCTGTGCGCCGGGGCTGCGGGGGGGTGTCATCTGAGCCGCCGCTCTGGGGAGCGGGAGTGAGACGCGTGTGTGTTTCCCTCTTTCTCTGCCAGCAAACTGAAGCCATCGCTGAGCCGGGAGGAAAACCGCGACCTCCTGGATCAGTGTGTGCAGAGCGTGATGCCCCTGCCTGCCCTGGAGCCGGCGGAAGAGGAGGGGGCGACGGCGGCGGACGCCGGGCACGTGCAGGTACCTGCCGGCCCTTCTCTGCCGGCCTCTCCGGGGATCCCCCGCAGCACGCGCCGCGCTCTGCCCCTGCGGCCGAGCTGGGCGTCTCCGAGCGCGGCCCAACGCCCGTCCTTCTCCCCGCGCTCAGGGTCTGCACGCGCGGACCATGGGGGCTCTCGGCGAGCTGCTGACGGCCCTGCTGGAGGAAGACCTCAGCTCGGACTGGCTCGCGGAGATGCTGCACGTGAGTGTCCGTGGGGGGACGGGGAAGGCGTCACCAGTGCCGGCTGCGTGGGGAGAGCTGGGCTGTGGAGGCGGCGGGGTCAGCGCGAGGTGGCCGTGGGGCAGGTCTGCGCCGGTGCCCTCCGTGAGGGGCTGCTGGGGACGCAAGGGGCCGCGCCACCGGCTGCCGAGGCGGCAGCTCCTGGGCGGGACTCTGGGCGGGAGGGAGGCGTCTGGGGTGGCGGTGGGCAGGCCGGGACGGCCGGGGGGACTGGTGTGAGCCGGGTGTGCTCTTCCGCAGGTGCTGGAGTACTGGCTCACCTCGGCCAAGGAGTGGGAGCGGGAGAGGGCCCTGCAGGCCTGCGCCCAGCTGCTGGGCGCTTTCGAGGAGCGATTCGAGCTCACGGTGAGAAGGGACCCCCCACCCCCGCACGCCGTGTCCCCCCTCCCCGCTGGCTGCGGCCCCAGCAGGGAGCTCTGCCCCACGCCGGGCGCTGGGTTTTGGGTCTCCCGGGCTGTGGGGCTGCACCGCTGCCTGCCCCGATGCCCTGCCACGGCTCGGGCGCCAGCACAGCCGGGAGAGGGAGATCGGCCGCCAGGGCTGCCCGCGACCTCCTCGTCGTCCTTGTGTTTCCCCAGGGAGAAACCTCTTTCGGGCCCTTTGGCTCCATGGTGGGACTGCTGGCGCCTTTCACCTGCGACTCGCTGGCCACGTCCCGCCAGCGGGCAGGGGCCTGCCTCGGCCACCTCCTCCGCATACAAGGTGAGGGCAGCCCCCTCCCGGCCTCGGCCAGCCCCCCGCTGCCCCCCGCGCCCCACGACTGCGCGGGGCCGGGCTCCGTTCTTCCTTCCTCTCGGCCCCTGGGCCAGAGGTGGGTCTCTGTCGCCATCGCCGCCCTTCTCTCCTGGTGCTCCCTGCAGGCAGGACGCTGGAGACGGGGGCCGAGGAGGACGAGGTGCAGCCCTTGTGCCAGCGGCTGAGCGCCCCAGACGCCGAGGCTCTGCGCCAGGCTTCCTCCAGACTCAGAAAGGTGCCTGGCCCCACGGCGCGGGGGGAGCCGGTGCCCGGGCTCCCGCGCGGCTCCCTGCTTCGCTGCCGGGGCCCCGCTGCGTTTTGGGAGAGCCAAAGGAGCAGCAAGCGGCTGTCGAGCGGCACAGAGCACGGCAGGCCCTGCCTGCACAGCTGCCCCGTAAAGCCCTGGCACCCTGCGGGCCCAGCGAACTGCCCCGCCGACCGCGCGCTCGAGTCTCCTCCCCTTTCCGAAGGGCCGGAGCAGACCTGTGACGTGGCCTCTCCCGTTTCTGATGTCTCCCCAGATCGTCTGCAAACACATCCCGCCAGCGCAGGCCACGGACTTCCTCTCTGCCGCCCTGGACGGGATGCTGTCGGCCAGGTCTGTGTGTGCTCAGGCAGCGGGCGAGTGGCTGCTCACCTTCCTGGAGACGTGCGGGGGGCAGCTGTTCACGGAGGTGAGAGACGCCTTTTCCCGGGGGCTTGGGCCTTCCCGCCTCCGCCGCTGCCGGGCCCCTCGTGCAGGTGCCGGGGGCCAAAGAGCCGCCCCTGGTGCGCAGCGCCGAGGGCTCTGTCGAATCCGAGTGCCGGCAGCCTCATCCCGGGGTTGTTCTTCGTCCGGTGGCACTGACCCTGCTGGGCCAAACCCCGGTGGCTCCCACGACGGAGGCAGTTAGAGCTGAGGCACCCAAAGTGCCCAGTTGCTCCCCGGTTCTCGGGCGCGATGCTCAGCCCTCCCGGCCCCAGGAGCCCAGGGTGGCTCCTCGGCGTCGCCCTCGGTGGGCAGCAGAGGTGTGTCCCCGTGGCGGTCCAGCGTCCCCCCGCCGCTGCGCAGAGCCTTGGGGCTTTAGGGCTGGGTCCCGAGAACTGGTCGGGGAGCAGGAATTGCTCGTGGGCCGAGTGGCGGTGCCTGGGCCGTGCGGGAGGAGCAAGAGAGGATGGAGACGACGGCTCTTGTGGTCTGCGTTCAGGTGCCAGAAATCCTGAGCATCATCTACGTCCGGATGCCGACCATGCAGCAGGACACCCTCCGGCACTTCCTCCTGGAGGCCGTGTCCCTGCTCGCCCTCTACCACCCCGGGGCCGTCATCGACAGCCTGCTGCAGAAGCAGCTGCCCATGGACAGGTACGTGCACTGCCCCGGCCCCACGGACGGGCAGGAGCCGCCACCAGCCCCGTGGAGGCCAGGAGAGCGTTTGGCGCTGCCGAGGGCGTCGCAGGTGCCAGAGCCCGGGGGCTCACGGGGGAACTTCTGCTCCCTTGCAGTGACACCGAGGAGCTGTGGAGGGTCCTGGGGGGGAAGTTCTTTGTGGACCACTTCCTGCGGGTTCTGATGGAAAAACTGAAGAACTCGGGAAGCGACCAGCCCAGGAGCAGCTCTGCCAAGCCCGAGGCAGAGGAGGAGGAGGCTGCGCTGGAGCCTCTCAAGGTACGTGCACCGGCTTCGTACCTGACTGCCCAAATCACCCTTCAGCCTGAGGGAGCTCCGCGCACGCCGCGAACACCCCTGAGCCCCCCGGGCCGGTGCCGTGCCGGGCCCTGGGCAGCGCTGGCAGCCGAGAGCGTTTGCTGCTGCCGGGCTGCAGGGGAGTGAACTGCAGGCAGTGAAGGTCCCCGAGGCGGGCAGGGCACAGGTGGGAAAAGGCCTCGTTTTCACAGGCGGCTTTGGGTTGCATTTCTCTGCAGATGACCCGGGCCATCTCTGTGGTGGTGTCAGCGCTGCAGAGCCCGGAGGCTGTGCTGCGCCTGCTCCCGGAGCTGCTGCCGGTGCTGCTCAAGCAGATCAGCGCCACAGTGGGCAAGGAGATGCCGTCTTCCGCACTCATCACCCGGGGAAAGCTGTTCCTGAAGGGCCACGCGAGCGACGACAATCCTTGCAGGTAGGAGCCGGGGGACAGAGACGCAGGGAAAGCTGCAAACTTTGATTCCCGGGTAGGAAGGTGCCCCAGGCAGACTTGTTTTTTCCCCTGGGCTCTATTTATTTTGGTTTGGGTTTGTCTGTTTGGTTGTAGTTCTTGTTTTATGAGCGTTGGCGTGCTGGTTCGTTTGGTCTCTGTTGGCGTGTTTGTGAGCCGACGGTCCCTGGGGTCCCTAGGCCGGGTGTCTTCGAGCTTGTCGGGCTTCAGGGTTGTGAGAGGTCATTCCAGGGGTGTTTCGCAGCACGAGCGAGCGAAGGCCTCGCGGGCGGCAGCGTTTCCTTCGCCTGTCGCCGTGACTGAGGCCTCGCTGCTCTCTCCTCGCCCAGGCTTTCCCTGGAGACCCTGGAGGCGGTGCTGCGCACGTGCCTCGACGGGAAGTGGCTGCGGCTGCTGCGGCAGCAGGGCGCCTGGGCTGCCCTGGAAGACCCCCGGGCTCACCACGACGGCGTCTGCCTGCTGACCGGGTGAGAGCCCGAGGAGGCGCCTCGCTGCTCCGGGGTGGCCGCGACCCGGGAGGGGCTGGCGGGACCCTTCCCCCGGGCCCGGGCGTCTCGGAGGGGCCGAGCGGAGCCCGCGTGGGAGCGGGGGGATCGCGGGGGCCCGAGGCCGGGTGCCGCCCTGCGTGACCGCGCGTCGCCTGCCTGTGCTCTGCGCGCAGGGTGCTGCTCCGCGCCGGGACCGTCTCGCTGCCCCTGGTGCTGGTGCTGACCCGGTGGCTGGACGCCCCCTCGGCCAACCTGCGGGTCACGGCCGCGGCTTTCTGTGCGGAGGTGAGGGAGAGGCGCGAGAGGGAGGTTTAGGAGGGCTTTTCTCAGGGTGCCAGCAAGCAGGTGCCGGCAGAAGGTGTCCCGTTCCCGGCGGGAGCAGATCCCCCCTCGTAGCAGCTCTCTCAGGAGCTGCCCTTCCCCGGCCCCTGCCCACCCCCACCCACCCACGAGCCCCCCGGGCACAGGGCAGCGCTGCCCTCGGCCTGGCCGAAGCCGCAGCCTGGGCCGGGCCCCAAGGGAAGCTGCCGGGCGCCGGGGCGGTCGGCCGGGGCTGGCGGGGCTTCCTCGTGCGGAGCCCGGGGCGGCTGCTGCTCCCGGGCCTGGTCCGCATCCGTCTGCGGGTGCCGACGGCCGGGTTGCTGTGCTGCAGCTGATGAAGGAGCCGGCGCTGCGGGAGTGGAGGTGCCTCCAGCCCATCGCGAGGGCCTTGCTGGAGAAGCTGCGGGACTCGAGCAGCACCGTGCGGCAGATGGCAGCGCGCGGCCTGGGCAACCTGGTCAGCGGGGCGCCGGAGAAGGTGAGAGGGGCTTTGCTCCACGCGAAACGCAGCCCTGCGCGACCGGAGAGATGCCGGCGCGGAGCTGCGGGGGATGAGAGAGAGCGGGCAGCGCAGCAGAGGCAGCTGCGAGTCTCTGCCCCGAGGGCGCTCTGTTCTGGGGCACCAGCCGGGCTGCGGAGGGGACGGAGGTGCCGACGGGCCCCTCGGGCTGCGATGTGCTCGGGGGCTGCTTCTGAGAGCTTCAGCCCCTGGAGGCGACGGGGAAGAGGGGCGGTGGGAGGCAGGGCTAGCGGGAGGCTCACGTGTGCGTCACGCTCGGCAGCTGCGAAAGCACAAGGGAGCGGTGCTGGAGGCGCTGCGGAGGGGCCTGGAGGACGCGGCCGCGGCGGAGGTGGTGGCAGAGAGCCTGCTGGCGCTGGCGAAGGTGGTGACGGAGCTGAAGGGGAAGGCTGTGGGCTCCGCCTTCAGGGACATCGCCAGGGCCACCAAGGGGTTCTTCGATGCTGTGAGTGAGCGGCGGTGCCTGGCGCCTGCGCGAAGGGTCCCTCGCGGGCGCGTCCGAGGGGGCGGCGGGGGCAGGGGCCGCTGCGGATCGGGAGGGTTCGGGGAAGACGCTTCTCTCTGGGGCGGGCGGAGGAGCTGCTGTTTGTGCCCCCCGTGGGGGTCCTTTCTCCGGGCGTCGTGCTCGACCGGCAGCGCCCGGGTGTTGCAGAAACAGCCGTACGCGGCGTCCCAGTCGCCCGCCTGAGGGCCGGGGTTTCTGGTTGCAGGAGCAGGCGTCGCTGCGCTCGGCGGCCTTCACCCTGTACGGGGTGCTGGCCGCCTCTGCCACGAGCAGGTGGAGGTCTTTCTTCACGGCGGAGCTGGGCAGCACGTGGGCCACCCTCGTCCTGCACCTCCGGGACCCCGACCCGGGCGCCTCCATGGTAAGAGCCCCGGGGGAGCAAGAAGCGAAGCCGGGCGGCAGCCGCAGGGACGTTGCTGCCGTTGCCGCCTGCTCGGCAGCCGCAGGGTCCCTGCAGAGCCTCCCCGAACGCGTCCCCGCGCGGTGGCCCCTGCGCCGCCCAGGGTAGCGACTCCAGCGCCCCGGCTCACCTCTCTTTGGCAGGCGTGCCAGGGCGCCCTGCGGCTGTGCGCCCCGTTTCTGGGGCTGCGGAGGGTGCGGCAGGGCCTCGCCGTCACCACCCGGCTGAGCGCGGCCGAGCTGCTGGGCGACGTCTGCAGCCAGCTGGTGAGGAGCCGCGCGCCCGGGCGCGATGGGGCCGCGGGGCCCTCGCCGGCCCCGGGAGAGGGAGGGAGGGAGCGGGCGACGCGCCGAGGGCGGCGGGGTCGTCTTGCGGCCGAGAAGGACGGCGCGTCCCGCGTCCCCCAGGCCCAGGAGAGCCCCGAGCACCAGGAGATGCTGTACGTCGCCGCCCGGCGCCGCTTCCTGGGGAGCTGCGGGGAGCTGCAGGCTGCGGCCCTCGACGTCGCCGGTGAGTCGGGGCGGGCGCTCTCTGCGGCCGCTGCCCCCGCGCCGCCGCTGTCCCCGTCTGCCCGGGCCGGGGGTCCCGGGGGCGCTCTGATGTCGGTGCGTCGCCCTGACGTCGGTGCGTTGCTCTGTGCGCGCAGGGGTCCTCGTGGAGCACGCGGGCCTCGAGTGGCTGACGCGGGAGGAAGCGATGCCGCTCTCAGCAAGTAGGTGACGGGGCCCTGGCGCCCCGGGCCCGGGGGTTGGGGGGGGGTTGGGCCCCGGCATGGCGGCGGCCGCGGGGCAGCACGGCCCTGCCGGGGAGGCCGGGCCGGTGCCGGGTGCGGCCCTGACGCCGGTGCCGGTGCCGTTGCAGCTCTGCGGGTGCTGCGGAGCGACGGGGACCCGCGGGTGCAGCAGGCGGCCGCTCGGCTCCTCCGGGACACCGGCCTCGAGCAGCCCCCGCGGCGGCGCTGAAATAAACCTCGCCGGGAACCTGCCGCAGCAGCGGGGCGTTTCTGCGCCGGGGCCCGGGAGCCGCTTCGCCCCCCGCCGCCCCCGTTGGCCGCCGGGTCCCCGGGGCTCCGGCCGGGGCCGCTGTCCCGGGGCTGAAGGGGGCGGGGCCAGAGCTGCGGCGGGGGCGGGGCTGAAGGGCGGGGCGGGGCCGGGACCAGGGGCGGGGCAAGGCGGCGGGTGGGGCGGGGCAAAGGGGCGGGGCCAGACCCGCGAAGTGGGCGGAGCCAATGCCGGGGGCGGGGTGGAGCCACGGGAGGGGCGGGGCCAGAGCAGTGGGCGGGGCCAGGGACGGGGCGGAGCCGGGCGGCCCCTTCCCGGCGCCTGCGCGGCCGCTCCGGCCCCCAGGGCCGCGGGCGGGCGTTGGCGCTGGGTGTCCGGGGCCCCCGGGCCGCCCCCTCCCCGGCGCGGGGCTCCCGCTTGCCGCAGCCCGGAGGCGGCGGGGCGGCAGCAGCGAGCGCTGCCCCGGCCGGGCCGCCTGGCCCCAGGTAAGCGGTGCGGGCCCGGCCGGGGCCGTGTGCGGGGCGGGGGGCTCTGCCCGGCCGGGCGAGGCGGCTCCGGGGCGGGAGGCAGCTGCGGGCCCGGTGCCCGCCCGTCGGTGCTGCTGCCGGGTGCTGCCCGCTGCCAGCTCGGCCCGGGCCCCGCGGTGGGGGGGGAGCAGCCGCGCTCGGCCGGGTTCGGGCTGCGGGGCCGGTGGGGGCCGGCGCGGGGCAGTGAAGCCCGAGGGGCCGGAGCCCAGCGCCCGCCCGGCCCGGGCTGCTCAGCGCCGCGGGGCTGGGCCCTGCCTGCGGGGAGCGGAGGGTCCCCCCGGCCCGGGTGCCCGGCACGGCCCGACCCGCGCGGGGCCGGGGGGGCTCATCTCCACCCCCCCCCCAACACCCCCGTGGTGCCTGGGGGCTGCGAAAGGGGCTCGGGGCGCTGCTGCGGGGCTGGAAATGGGGGTGGTGCAGGGCTGGGAGCTGGGGGGGGCGAAGGGGGGTTTGGGGGGCTCAGCCTCCACTTCAGAGCCCCCAAAGGAGCCCCTGGGGCCTGTCTGGGAGCACCAGAACCGCAGCGCTGGGGGGTGGAGGCTGAGTCCTGCGTGTCTGGTGCTCCCAGACAGGCTCCGGGGGCTCCTTTGGGGGCTCCGAAATGGAGGCTGGTCCTGCGGGTCTGGGGCTCAACCCCAGGCTGCCGGGACTGGTGTCTGAGCTCAGAAAGGGGGGGCTTAGTCCTGGGCTTTGGTGCTGGAGAACAGGTTCAAGGGCTCTTTGGGGCTGGAGAAGCAGGATGGGGGTCAGGTGTGGGGCTTGGAAAGGGAAGTCAAGTCCTGTGGTTTTGGGGCTCAAAGGTGGGTCCAGGGGGCTGCTGTTGGGGCTCAGAGTGCATTTCTGAGCCCCTAAACAGCCCCCAGACCTGCGGTTGAGCTGCAAGAAGGCAGGGTTTAGCTTCCCTTTCTCAGTCCTGCATTTCTGGGCCTCAGGAAGCAGGTGCTGGGGCTGGGAGACAGAGGCCTGGTCTTGGGTTTTTGAGCTCAAAAATGGAGACTAAGTCCTGCATTTTAGGGGCTTGAAAATGGAGGCCTGGTCTGGGGTTTTTGAGCTCAAAAACAGAGACTAAGTCCTGTGTTTCTGGGGCTTGAAAACTGCTCCAGGGGGCTGTTTCTGGGCCTGGAAACCAGAGGCTAAGTCCTGCGTTTTTGGGACTTGAAAGCAGAGATTCAGCCATCTGTTTTCAGCCCCAGAACCAGAGGCCAAGGGGACCTGTTTGTGGGTGGTGGGAGGGTGGTTGGGCTGGGTGGTGGGAGGGGGGTGGGCAGGGCCTGTGGACCCTCACCGGAGGTGGGGGTCCATGTGCGGGTGCCCCAGCAGCAGGGAGGCTGGCATGCACCAGGCCGAACCTCGCGTCTGAGATAGTCTCTGGAGCGAAAGCGGTTTTGGGGGAGGAAACACGAGCAGACACCATCTTCCAGTTCCCCTGTTTATTCCCCATTTGTACAAGACTTGGACTCTTTATTCAATGTGTGTATGGAGTATGTACACTGTTAACAAACTGAGACACCGTCTTCCCAGTCCAGCCTTTATTCAGTGTTCACCCCGCACTTTCACCACTAACCAAGCAGTCAGCTTGTGGGAACTGCATCCATACTGACCCGGGAGTCAATGTCCATGCAGTATCCATGAGCCAAATGCTCAGTTAGTTCAAGCAGTGCACAGTGAGCTGACATTAGTTAACATTAACAAGTTAACATTCACCCCCTACTTTCAGTACTCAGTAACCGCATCCCCGGAGCCATGTTCAGTAACCCATCAGTGGCCATGGAGTCCACACCTGTAAGTCACTGGTCACCCCTGAGGGCAGGTCCCTGAGCTCCTGTCTCAGCCTTCCCTGAATCCCCCCCCGGGGTAATTAGTCCCCAGGGACCCCGCAGCCCTCAGCCGCAGCGCTGCACACCGGGGCAGCTGCCCTCCGCCTCCGGGCTGGGGCAGCGGCTGGTTTAGGGCCCTGCCCAAGGTCAGTCCATCAGCCGGTACCCGCGGCGTCGGGAGGAACTGGTTACCGGCAGTGCGGGTGCCGCCTGCGCAGGCTCGTCGCTCACCACCGCGTCCCCGTCCCTGTCCCGGGGGGGCCCGGTGACACCCTCCGCCAGGGGACAGCGGCTGGTTCCCGGCCGCGTCGCTCCCGCGGGGCCCCGCGCCCGAGCGGCCCCGGCCCGCGGCGCCAGGCAGCACCCGGTGGCTCCGGCCCCAGCGGCACCGGCGGCTCTGGCTCCGTGCGGCTCGGTCCATCCCGGCGGCTCCGGCTCCGGCGGGAGGGAGGGAAGAGGCGCCCGGGGAGCCCTCGCAGCCCCCCGCGCCGCCCGGGGCCCCTCCAGCCCCGGCCAGGCCCGTCCGGCAGCGCCGGGGCCCGACCCAGCCCCCCGGGCAGCCCCGGCCCGGCCCGGGGGCAGCGCGGAGACCCCTCTGCCGCGGGCAGCGCCCAGGCCCGGTCCCGCCGCCGCCGCCTCGCCCGCTCCTTCGGGCCCCGCCGCGGGCCGGGCTGGGCTCCGGCTCCCTCTGCCCCGCGGACAGACCCGGGCCGCCCCGGTTCTCCCGGCGCCCCCGGCAGAGCAGGTGCCCCGGTCTCCCCCCCTCAATGGAACCCCGCTCCCCGCCGGTACCGGTACCTGCTGCTGCTCCCGCTGCCGCCGCTGCCCGGCCCGGCGCCTCCGGTTCCCGGCTCCAGTTCCGCTTCCGCCCCGCCCGGTTCCGCCCCTCAGCGCCGCTCGCCCGGCGGCCGCGGGCGGGGTCACCCCGGCGCGGGGCCCCCGGTGCGACAGGTCCCCGCGGGGGGCGTTTGTCGCCCAGAAGCGGCTCCGGCACCGCCCAGAAACGGCGCCCGCGGCCCCGAGGTGCCGCGCCGGGAAGGGCCGGGCCGGGCGCAGGGGCGCGACCGGCCCCGCTGCGCTCGGGACAGAGCCGCCGCGGAGCCCCGGGCCGCCGCCCATGTGCGGCAGACACGGAGCGACCCGCCCGGGACGCGCCCGCGCCCGCGCCCCCCCCAGACGCTCCCAGCCGGCTCCGGGCGCGGCCAGCGCCGCTCCCCGGGCGCCCCCGGGGACGCCACGGCTGCTGCGGGCGGCGCGGAGCCGCTGCGCCGCCGGGGGGGGCGGGCAGCGCCGGGGCCGGGCACGGGCAGCCGGGAGCCGCCGGTCGCCCCGCGCTGCTGGGAGGGCGCCGAGCGCGGGAAGGCGCCGCCGAGGACGGCGCGACCGTGACACGCGGGGCGGCGGGGGCGGGGCCGGAAGCGGGGCGTTACCGGAAGTGGGGCGTTACCGGAAGTGGGGCGGGGCCGGCGCCAGGGCGCGTGCGCGGGCCGCCGCGGGCGGGAGCTCAGTGCGGTGTGTGGCGGCTGCGGGGCGGCGCCTCCCGCTTTTGCTCCGTGGCTCGGCGGCGGCCCGGGCGCTGGGGGCCGGGAGGGCGGCGGCAGGTGAGGAGCGGGGGGGGCTCGGCCGCGGGGCCGGGCCGGGCGGGGGGCGCCGGAGCCGGGCCGGGGAGCGGAGGCCGGAGGACTGGAGCCCGGCGCCCCCCCCCACCGGCCCCGGCCCCGGCCCGGTCCCTCCCCGCAGCGCTGTCGCGGCCCGGCCCCGCTGCCGCCGCCCCGGGCCCCGCGCACGGGCCGCTGCCGGGGCTGAACGCGCGGGCTCGTCCCGGCGTCGGGGCTCGGTGGCGGCGGGGCCGAGCGCGGCGCCGCGGGAGGGGGCGAGGTCCGGTGCTCGCGGCGGCCGAGGGGCCCCGCGCCGCGGGGAGCCCGGGAGCAGGAGGCCGCGGCTGCGAGCGCCGGAGCGGGGCTGGAGCCCGGCCGTGGTTGGGGCGGGGCGGGGGGGCGCTGGGGCAGCAACGGGCTCCGGGGGGGGGGGGGGGGGCGGCGTTGGGTGCAGGCGGGTCCCGGGGCGCCACCCGGGTCCTGGGGCCTCGAGCGGCGGCGGAGCCGGGTGCTGGGAGCGGAGACCAGGTCGGGTGTTTTGGGGTCCAGAAACGGAGACTCGGGTCGTGCGTTTCTGGGCCTGGGAAGCACAGGCGAGGTCGGCTGCCCCGGGGCTCCCAGCAGCGGCCAGGTGCTGCGATCGGGGGCCGCAGAGGGCAGGTTGGTCCCGTGGTCAAGCCCAGGAACAGGTGGATGAGCCCTGGGTTTGGGGCTGAGAAGCGAGGCCAAGTCCTGGGTTTTGGGGCCCCCAGTGGAGGCTCACGGGGCTGAAAGCAGCAGCCAAGTGCTGCGTTTTGGGGCCACAAAGACCAGGTTAGTCCCTGTTTTCAAGCACAAGCACAAGTGGATGAGCCTTGGCTTTCGGGGACCAAAAGCAAGGCCAAGTCCTGCATTTGGGGGCCACGGGTGGAGGCTCATGGGGCTGAAAGCAGCAGCTAAGTGCTGCGTTTTGGGGGCACAAAGGGCATCTTACTCCCTGTTTTCAAGCACAAGCCCAGGCCCATGAGCCCTGGGTTTGGGGTCAGAAAGCGAGGCCAAGTCCTGCGTTTGGGGGCACAAGTGGAGGCTCATGGGGCTGTTCCTGTGGCTGAAAACAGAGACTAAGTGCTGCGTTTTGGGGACTCGGAAACAGAGGCGAGTTCGGCTGTTTCCAGCCCCCAAACAGAAGCTGAGGGGGCCCTTGTGGGGTGGGGGGAGGCAGGGGTGGGGGCAGGGCGCGTGGACCCTCACCGGAGGTGGGGGTCCGTCCGCGAGCGCCCCGGCAGCAGGGAGGCTGGCATGCACCAGGCCGAACTTCGCGTCTGAGATAGTCTCTGGAGCGAAAGCGCTTTTGGGGAGGAAACACAAGCAGACACCATCTTCCAGTTCCCCTGTTTATTCCCCATTTGTACAAGACTTGGACTCTTTATTCAATGTGTGTATGGAGTATGTACACTGTTAATAAACTAACTGTGCAGTATGTATGGAATACTGAACTATGATATTAATACGCAAGCTGTGACAGTGATTGATTTACGACCTTGTCAGTCACCACCACTGCTGTAATGAGGCCGAGCCCTAAGGAGCCGGAGCTGAGCTGCGAGGAGCCCCCGCTGTGCTCCCAGCAGGCTCCCAAGGAGGCCCAGAGCCAGGCGGGCGCAGGCAGGTCGTCCCCAGCCAGGAGCGGGGCCCTGCGCAGGGCGGGAGGGAGGCGAGCGGAGGCATCGTCCTGCTGCGAGTAGGGAGCCGGGCGGCTTCTGTCCGGGAGGAAACAAACCTCGCGCTGCCTCTCTGCGCCGCGGTGCTCCCGGCTTCGCTGCGGAGCGCAGAAAGGAGGCGCGAGGCCGTTGCGCGGTGTCGGCAGCCCCTGGCCAGGACACAGAGACAGGCAGCGAGGCTGGAGCTGTTACTCACCAGGGACACAACCCCCCAGGCTCCTCAGGGAGAAGGCACCGGGGGAAACGTCCCCCGGCTCACCAGGAAGCACCTCCGAGGTGCCCGCGGGGGTGAGAGGGGCCGGGACGCAGCCCCTGCTGCCGGACACGCTGTCCCAGGCTCTGCGCGCAGGCGGCAGCGTCCCAGAGCCGGCGCTGGGACGATGCTGGGGCGTTGGCACTGGCCGTCCCAGACAGCCCTGCTGGGGCTCCTCTGTCCCTGGAAATGTCAAAAGAAAATAAAAAGAGAACAAAACTAAACAAAAAAAAACCCCAAAGAAATGAAGGGTGTTTCAGGAGAGGCCCAGCACCACCACAAGCCACCGCAGGCCCCACAACGGGGCCATTCCCCAGCGCAGCCTCACCCGGGCGCAGGTCGGGGCACCGCTGGAGCTGGAGCTGAGCTGTTGGGAGCCAGCGCTGCAAGGAGCCCGCGCGGTGCTCCCAGCAGGGTTTCCCGGAGCCAGGCGGGCGCAGGCAGGTCGTCCCCAGCCAGGAGTGGGGCCACGCGCGGGGCAGGAGGGAGGCGAGTGGAGTGCTGGGGTGAAGCTGCGGCATTTGCACTGGCCGTCCCAGACAGCACTGCTGGGGCTCCTCTGTCCCTGGAAAAGTAAAACAAAAAAGGGGAAAGGAGAAACAGCAAAAGAAGGGAGGAAAAACAACAAAAAAAGGGAAAGGAGAAACAACAAAAAAAGGGAAAGGAGAAACAACAAAAAAAGGGAAAGGAGAAACAACAAAAAAAGGGAAAGGAGAAACAACAAAAAAGGGAAGGAGAAACAACCAAAAAAAGGGAAAGGAGAAACAACCAAAAAAAGGGAAAGGAGAAACAACAAAAAAAGGGAAAGGAAAAAGAACAAAAAAAGGGAAGGAAAAACAACAAAGGGAAGGAAAAAGAACAAAAAAGGAAGGAAAAAGAACAAAAAAAAGGGAAAGGAGAAACAACAAAAAAAGGGAAAGGAGAAACAACAAAAAAAGGGAAAGGAGAAACAACAAAAAAAGGGAAAGGAGAAACAAAAGGGAAGGAAAAAGAACAAAAAAGGGAAGGAAAAAGAACAAAAAAGGGAAAGGAGAAACAACCAAAAAAAGGGAAAGGAGAAACAACAAAAAAAGGGGAAAGGAGAAACAACAAAAAAAGGGAGAGGAGAAACAACAAAAAAAAAGGGAAAGGAGAAACAAAAAAAGGGAAAGGAAAGAACAAAAAAAGGGAAAGGAGAAACAACAAAAGAAGGGAAAGGAGAAACAACAAAAGAAGGGAAAGGAGAAACAACAAAAGAAGGGAAAGGAGAAACAACAAAAAAAGGGAAAGGAGAAACAACAAAAAAAGGGAAAGGAAAAAGAACAAAAAAAGGGAAAGGAGAAACAACAAAAAAAGGGAAAGGAGAAACAACAAAAAAAAGGGAAAGGAGAAACAACCAAAAAAAGGGAAAGGAGAAACAAAAAAAAGGGAAAGGAGAAACACCAAAAATAGGGAAAGGAGAAACAAAAAAAAGGGAAAGGAGAAACAACAAAAAGAGGGAAAGGAAAAAGAACAAAAAAAGGGGAAGGAGGAACACCAAAAAAAAGGGAAAGGAGAAACAAAAAAAAGGGAAAGGAGAAACACCAAAAAGAGGGAAAGGAAAAAGAACAAAAAAAGGGGAAGGAGGAACACCAAAAAAAGGGAAAGGAGAAACACCAAAAAAAAAAGGGAAAGGAGAAACACCAAAAAAAAGGGAAAGGAGAAACAATACAAAAGGGAAAGGAGAAACAACAAAAAGAGGGAAAGGAAAAAGAACAAAAAAAGGGGAAGGAGGAACACCAAAAAAAAGGGAAAGGAGAAACACCAAAAAAAAAGGGAAAGGAGAAACACCAAAAAAAAGCGAAAGGAGAAACAACAAAAAAAGGGAAGGAAAAACAACAAAAAACGGAAGGAAAAAACAAAAAAAGGGAAAGGAGAAAGAACAAAAAAGGGAAAGGAAAAAGAACAAAAAAGGGAAAGGAAAAAGAGCAAAAAAAGGGAAAGGAAAAAGAGCAAAAAAAGGGAAAGGAAAAAGAGCAAAAAAAGGGAAAGGAAAAAGAGCAAAAAAAGGGAAAGGAAAAACAACAAAAAAAGGGAAAGGAGAAACAACAAAAAAGGAAGGAAAAACAACAAAAGGAAAGGAGAAACAACAAAAGGAAAGAAAAAAAAAGGGAAAGGAGAAACAACAAAAAAAGGGAAAGGAAAAACAACAAAAAAGGGAAAGGAAAAACAACAAAAAAGGGAAGGAAAAACAACAAAAAAGGGAAGGAAAAAGAAGAAAAAAGGGAAGGAAAAAGAAGAAAAAAGGGAAAGGAAAAAGAAGAAAAAAGGGAAAGGAGAAAGAACAAAAAAAGGGAAAGGAGAAACAACAGAAAAGGAAAGGAGAAACAACAGAAAAGGAAAGGAGAAACAACAGAAAAGGAAAGGAGAAACAACAAAAGGGAAAGGAGAAATAACAAAAAAAGGAAAGGAAAAACAACAAAAAAGGGAAAGGAAAGACAACAAAAGGGAAAGGAGAAACAACAAAAAAAGGAAAGGAAAAACAAAAAAAAAGGAAAGGAAAAAAGAAAAAAAGGGAAAGGACAAACAACCAAAAAAAGGGAAAGGACAAACAACCAAAAAAAGGGAAAGGAGAAACAACCAAAAAAAGGGAAAGGAGAAACAACAAAAAAAGGAAGGAAAAAGAACAAAAAAAAAGGAAGGAAAAAGAACAAAAAAGGGAAAGGAAAAAGAAAATAGGGAAAGGAAAAAGAACAACAAAAGGGAAAGGAGAAACAACAAAAAAAGGGAAAGGAAAAAGAACAAAAAAGGGAAAGGAGAAACAACAACAAAAAAGGGAAAGGAGAAACACCAAAAAAAAGGGAAAAGAGAAACACCAAAAAAAAGGGAAAGGAGAAACACCAAAAAAAAAGGGAAAGGAGAAACACCAAAAAAAAAGGGAAAGGAAAAAGAACAAAAAAAGGAAAGGAAAAAGAACAAAAAAAGGAAAGGAAAAAAACAAAAAAAGGGAAAGAAAAAAGAAAAAAAGGAAAGGAAAAAGAACAAAAAAAGGGAAAGGAGAAACAACAAAAAAAAGGGAAAGGAGAAACAATCAAAAAAAGGGAAAGGAGAAACAACAAAAAAAAGGGAAAGGAGAAACACCAAAAAAGGAAAAGGAGAAACAACAAAAGGGAAGGAAAAAGAATAAAAAAGGGAAAGGAAAAAAGAAAAAAAGGAAAGGAAAAAGAACAAAAAAAGGGAAAGGAGAAACAATAAAAAAGGGAAGGAAAAAGAATAAAAAAGGGAAAGGAAAAAAGAAAAAAAGGGAAAGGAGAAACAACAAAAAAAAGGGAAAGGAGAAAATCAAAAAAAGGGAAAGGAGAAACAACAAAAAAAAGGGAAAGGAGAAACAACAAAAAAGGGAAGGAAAAAGAACAAAAAAGGGAAAGGAAAAAGAACAAAAAAAGGGAAAGAAAAAAGAAAAAAAAAAGGGAAGGAAAAACAACAAAAAAGGGAAGGAAAAAGAACAAAAAAAGGGAAAGGAAAAAGAAAAAAAGGGAAAGGAAAAAGAAAAAAAAGGGAAAGGAAAAAGAACAAAAAAAGGGAAAGGAAAAAGAACAAAAAAAGGAAGGAAAAACAACACAAAAAAAAGGAAGGAAAAACAACACAAAGAAAAGGAAGGAAAAACAACACAAAAAAAGGAAGGAAAAACAACAGAAAAAAAAGGAAGGAAAAACAACACAAAAAAAAGGAAGGAAAAACAACACAAAAAAAAGGAAGTGCAGGGCGTTTCAGGAGAGGCCCAGCACCACCACGAGCCACCCCAGGCACCCGGCTCGGCCGTGCCCACCCCGCCGGGCGCCCCGCGGCCCCCCACGCTCAGCGCTGGGGCTGCGGCACAGACACCGCGGCCCTGCCGCAGCCTCCCCGGGCAGAGCACAGCAGCAGCCTGGGGGAAGGTTTTCGGCCAAAACAAAGAGCACTACAGGCCATAAGGACAGGCATGTAAGAGCTCTCATTCCCAAGAGTCAGCAAAAGTTAGGGCTCACTCAAAAAAACCCAATAGATTTGAAAACTAGCTTTTCCCAACTGCATCAAGCCACCTGAAGGGTATTCAGCCATACAAGCAAGTGGCCTGACTATTAATAAACGATTCAAAAGAACAGAAGCTTAGAAATAACCCTGAATCTGTGCAATAGCTCATCTCAGTGTGGACTACAAATCATATTTCCCCATTTCCTGTTGAAGACAGTAGGGACAGACAGTTCATAATCAGGCAAGTACAGCTCACAGTTACAGGCCAGACCATTCGAGGAGACCCATCTCACTAACTAGCCCCAAGCAGGGACACAAACCGATCCACGTTACCTGGTCTAGGTCCTCGGGGTGGAAAACCTGGTCTTTCCCTTGGACGCTGTTCACGTACGCGAGGAGGCTGAGCCTGAGCTTCGGGTTTAGTTTTCGGCTGAAACAGGAGGAAAACACCCATTATTAAACACCGTGTATTAAAGAAAAGCCCCAGTTAAAAACTAAAAAAAACCCAAAAATCAGGCAAGACAGGTAAGTGGCATGCACAAGACAAACTCGGGAAGATATGCATCCATGTCAATGTGTTTGTGTTTAGAAATATATTTTTTTCACCTCTATCAATTCCTCTGTACCAATCCAGGACTGCAGTGTTCAATTTTGTCTACTGAAAGGTGCAAAGCAAACATCTCTGAATCAGGACTTTTCCCCAAATGCACCGCTAAAGTGAACTTTCTGTGTTTGACCAGGCATTGAGACCCCTGACGCCCCATAATTCAAGAATCCCTTGACCTGACTAACCCCCCCCCCCCCATAGATCAAATAAAGCTTCCTCATGCCAAGCTCAAAGTTGAAGGATTAGCAGGGGGTCCAAGACAAACATGAAGAGATGGAGAAATCACATTTTCTATTCGAGCCCCTGAAGGATTCTTTTTCTAGTGCTGGAGAAGTGTAAGGCAGCTACTGAAAAGCAAGAGGAAAACCAAACAAAAGCCTTCAGAAGCGCATTTCTGATACAAAAAAGCCACCTGAAACAACAATTTCTACAGACTACCCGCTGAGATTCCTCCTCAACTTTCGTTATGTCAAGGTCACGATGTACAGAGGACAACCTGGAAATTCTCAGGAACAAGAACATCTAAATCAAACTTTTGCAAGCAAAAAATGCTTTTAAAGGTATTCTGAAGAAGAGACAGATGGAATTTTCAAAACTATTTCCAAGCAGCCTGTTGGTTACTGAAGCAATTTCCAACCTTTTTCAAAATCCATTTTTGGTACAACAGTCCAGCAGCTGCTGCTGTGCTTGGTTCTTATCTTGGAAAACCAAAATAATCCATAGAAGCTACAAGATGAACACGAGCTTCCGAGTAAGATTACACAAGGACTACAGTTATAAGCTCAGTCTATCAGACTGCCGCCGAAAAGCAGTTCGTGTTAAGCAGCTCCCTTGTTTTCCTTCGAGGACTCAAGGCAACTGACAGTTGCAACTGGAGAACCCCTAAGAGGGAAAAAAGACATGAAACACCCAGGTGTTATGCACCAAATAAGTGTCTCAGTCCTCCTATCGCTTGTGCTCTATTCGGCTAGGCATTACCTTGTCTTTCAAACATTTCTAGAATCAGTATTTCAACTCCAAGAATTAGCTGGAAAAATCATCATACCTCCTTCTGGCTCATAAGATCACCACCATCTTTTACTCTCACATCTTTACTGCATTAAAAATTACACCTCTGAAGAAAAACTCAAGACGCTTCCATCCTCCATTGCTTAGACTCTTACTGCTATCAGGATTAAATACTCTTCCCCTGCCCCAACCAGAGCAAAAATCTGCTAAGTCACCGATGTCTCTCTTCTAGATCTTGTTATAACAGAAAACCGCTTTGCAGTCCACTGAACTTCTCACCTCCCACGTAAATACTTTCTGTGTACCTAACCAAAAAGCAGCTCATCTCATTAGTTGCTTTCTAACCAGTACCACCCCCTTTCACAGAGAAAAGCTGCCTCAGTGCTCTCTGGTGCTGCTCGAAGATGTGAGCACTTCTGCAAACCTGGGCTCTGCCAAAATACTGTAACCATTAGCAGCATCCCAAGGTTCCTGTAAAGAGCTGCCAGCTACAGTCCAAGCAGCAGCTAATTCAAAGACTAAAGGAGTGCTCAGCCTGGGAGCAAGTTATGCCGCAAATCTCAACCTACCGGAGCCTTGAGAACAACTCCGGAAAAGATGACATTGTCTCCGTTCGCTCCTAGAGCTCCAAAGGAGAAGGACATGGGCCTCTTTCTGCCACTGCAGTGCTACTGGTCGTGACAGCAAAAGCAGTCAGCCACAAGCCTTTCCTCAGCTTGGAACAGATGGGGCAAAAAGGGCGAGACACGAGGCGGCTCCAAAGGCCGGTACAATTCTGTTCCGGAAATCTTCAAGGTTTAAAAGCCTCTCCAGAGTGAGATGTTTGCCACACTGATGACACGTGCACGCAAAGAACCAACTAGCCAAGCAAAGCAACCAACCAACCCCACAAAACAAAGGAAAATGAAAAAAGCACATCCCCTCACCTGGATTCCAGCAGTCAGGTTAGACGCACAGCTCAGATCGCTGCCGCACTGTCTCGGAGGCAAACAGGGACCACGTAAGCACTCTCCGAAAGGCACTCGTCAGTCACTGCCACAAAGGCATCACAGGCTGACACGAGCTGCCAAGCCCAAAACACCAACCATCCTAAACCGAGAGAGGACGGAGCAGCTTTCAGAGCCTTCTCTTCAGTTAAACCTGGGTCCATAAAACTTAAGTCGGCCTTAAAATACCTTGGACTTCCAGCACAGTTATGTTTAATGCACAGATCCCTCCACAGAAAAAAATTAAAGTCTATTTAAAGTCTGAAGAGATTTTAGGGGGTGAGGTGAATGAAGCCTGTATAAACACCAACCTCATCTTGAGCTCACCATTTCCGAGCCCAAAGGAAAGGGTCAAGGAGTACCCTGCCTGCCTCCCCACCACCACCTCCAGGACAGCTACGGTATTGATGCCAGCAGAAGGTCAGGATGGCTTTCCGTTTACAGTGAAAAGCAAGACAAGCAGCTAACGAGTGCAGAACGAGTAAAGGCACTCTCGCAACAGGCAAGGGCATCTCTCCCTCTTGCAGCAGGTCATTTTTTTTAAGTTCATGGTAAAAGTCCAAGCGCCTGGTCTGCACCGGATCTCTGAGACTACTCACAAACACCAGCTGTCCTGAGGTTAAAAACTAAGTCTCTTCTTTGCTGTAAAGAGAAGGTCCAACTTATCACTGCAGGTTGTGATTAGTCAGTGACAATTTCTAGTCACCCACAAAGAGAAAAAGAGCAAGGGTTACCTCAGCCAGGAATGCCGACCTGTTTAACTCCACAGCTGTCAACAGATAGGACCTGAACGGGTTTATATCTGAAACACCACACATGAAGTCCTCCGAGGTGTTCCGAGCTATACCATGGAGGTTTCATTGAAAACTTGATAAAAGACGGGGAAAAAAACTGGAGTGATGGAAGGAGAGGGCTGAGACAAACAGTTTGTTGACTGTTTTGTAACATCACTGATGCTGGTTTGAGCAGCATCCCCTCCCCACCCACCGGTGCAATCTACTATCCTTGTTTACATGTACCAGCCATTAATGAAGGCAAGAGCACGGGAACAAACTGCTGCTGCTTTGTAACCCCTTGCAGAAATAGTTTGGGTGCCTTTTCCACCAGCTTTCTGCACACCATGTCTGAAAAGCGTGCAAGAGAAGGAACTGAGAACAGACTATCCTGTCTCCAAAAGAGTTGAGAGAGTTAAAATCCTGCCTGTTCCTCTCGTTCAAAAACTTCCGTGCAAAATTACTTGAACACGTAATCTAAAAGGCGGAAACCACAACAGGCTGCAGAGGCAACATGAGGAAGGTTCAGCTGGACACCTACAGCCTATAGTCTGTTCTCTGGTCTAGAGCATTTTAAATGATTCTTCAGTCATATTACAAAAATCTATTCTCTCTATTGCAACTAAAACAGCACCGAACAACCTATTCTGGTTTTGCATAAGGAAAATCTATTCTGCCCTAAAAAAGAAGCACTGTTTTGACTGCTGAAATACCACCTGAATGCTCAAAGCCCTTTTGAAGCCAATGAAAACAGACAGGCTTCCCAACTCGTTACGCAGCCATCATCTGCTTTTCATGACAACCTTGTTGGACCAGAAGCAATACCATACACGGCACTTTTTTTTTTCAAAACATGCTTTTGGCTGAAGAGCAATCCTAGAGCGGTTCCTCTCTGTCAATAAAAAATGGAGAAGAAACCACTGCAAAAACAACAGCTGCAATAACACAGCTGCTCTACTAAAAGTTGCAGTCTTTGTAAAAGGCTGGACGTGAGCTGCGCGATATACGCGCCTGTGGAATACAGCATCAGTAAAACAGATTAAAGTGCATGATTTTTTTATTTCGAGGGCTCTTTGTTTACATGGAGGCAGCTGAATTGAGAGTCTCAGGTCATCTCACACTAAGTTTTTTGGCACGTGCAGGACATGAGCTACCACCTGGTCCAGCTTTCTTTCCTCCTTTCCCTCCTCCCGCAATCAGCTCAGGAATGGGAAGACAGCATCGTCCTGACAAGGAAATGTGAATCCTTCCATTCCTCACACAGACATAAGTTGGTACAGGGTTCTGAACAAATGGATTACGGAGTCTAAAATATTTCTGTAGACATAAGGCTTACAAGGCAAACTTGCACCTCTGAAAAACGGTGCAATCCCTTTTACTGCTGGGGCACTTCTGCCAGCGAAATACCCCTTTTGCACACGCATTAGGAAACTGCTATTTTGGGGGTTTTCTTGTGCTTTTTGTTGTTTTTCTTTTTAAGCCAAACCATATCCCAAAAAGACAGGCCAAAGAAAAACCTTCAGTAGTCATTTCCTGATTGCACATTAACAGCTTTTAGCTTTGCCAGCACCCAAAGTTGCACCTGTTAAGTGTATGTGCCTTCAGCTGTGACAAGAAGGTGAGTGCATTAACATTTAAGACACAATTCATTTGTGAAATTTCAGCCATGCAATCTGATCTGTTAATTTAAGAACTGAAGCAGTTGGCAGAAGTAACGAGACAACCCAAGGTGTTCACAGAGGGGTTACCTGTGAGACGGTGCTTTAACCTGGGGTGGAATTGCAGAGGAAGAAACAGTCCCACGGAGGCAGGTTTTTCCTGGTCACCGAAGCCCAAGAGAAAGCCTGCAGGAAACACCACCAACCTGGGCTGCTCGTCACGGCAAACCGCTGACATTCCTGCAGGGAAACTCGTCTGCTGAAAATACACTTTTGGTTCACATCCAGCTATTAAATCATTGCTGTGCCAGCATTACCTCAGCGATACAGAAGGATTTGCAGTTCTAACCAGCTGTGGACTCCAGCAGCACAGATCGAGCAGGTACCGTACTCACTGCCACTACGTGAGTGAGCTCAGCTCCCGCAGCATCCCGAGATTGCTGCTTTCCAGGCTCGGAGCGGAGCCCGGCAGACGCGGGCCGGGACCTGCCGGTGCGCGGGGACCTCTGTGCTCACCGCTGGGCCCCGCAGAGCCGGCAGAAGCTTCGTCCTCTGCTCGCAGCCGCCCGGAGGCCTCTCCGCGCCGTTTCCTCCGTGCCGGACAGAGGCGGGAAGGAGCTGCCGTGCTCCGGCCAAAACCCCGCCGACGGCTCCCGGTCCCGGCCTGCACCACCACCGCCAGCTGCAGCCCCGGCCGGGCCGGGCAGGGCACAGGCAGCGGCGGGCAGGGCAGCACTGCCAGGCCGGGCACGCAGCACCTTGCGCCCTGGCAGCAGCCCCTCACCAGCAGCGCGTCCTGCTCGGCCTCCGCCGTCCGTCCAGAGCCGCTGCTCCGAGCGGGGAGCGCTCAGGTCGGCACCTGCCCTTCCGCCCCCGCCACGCTTTTTAAGGCCGGGCAGCCTGATTCACTTCTCCACGCGCAGAGGCTCGCAGGGCTTTTCACCTAGAATAAAATAAAATAAAAGCATGCGTTTATGCTGCTTGGCTTCCCTCCTCGTGTTTCCATCACAGGCTAGTTGTCAGGAGCAAAACCTGGTACTGGAGGACACAGCTCACACACCTGGGGGAGAAACATAGCCAGGTTTTGGCTTTTCCTCTCCCAGCATCCACATCACACCCACAGAAAAACAGTATTTGCTGCCTGTGTAGAAAACCTGGTGGAAAATTGCAGTTTACAGAGCATGCCTTGGTCCTGATTTGGTCCTCTGACAGTCACTAACGTTTTCCTTTCACGTAAAACAATGAACTTCCATTGAGGATGAATTAGCAGCTGCCTGTTACCTTCTCCAGGGTTAAGTGTTCCTGTATTATACAAAGGCTGCAGCTGCAGTCCCTGTTTTCAAGGGCACTAAAAAAACCAGACCACCACCATCTGCTTTTTCACCATTTAAAAAATAAGGGCCAAGTCAGGACTAGCTTCTCTTTGACAGCCTGTACCTCAGGCATGTGATCACCTCCAGAAATTAGGTGCTTCTTCAGCCTATCTGTAAATCCACCTTCCTTCCGTCTGCACAGCCTATGGGAAAGAGAGCACACCTCACGGCTCAGAAAGATGCAGACTTCAGAGTACTCGTTTGGAAGCTGCACTGGGTTCAGGGCTGGGGGTAATACTCCTGTTAATTCATTGAAGAAAAGGTTGAGGCCAAACCAGAGGACTTGGAGCATTTAAAAAGCAAGAACAGCAGTGTTCTGCCACTGGGAGAGGACACAGCTACCTAGAGGCCTTGATCTGCGAGAGCTCCTAACGGAAAAGATTTTTGCAATAAGGATAGATCACTGCAAAGCAGCACCTAGTGACGAATGCTGCAATGTCTCTGGGATGTGATTTCCATGCCTGCTGCTTAGGTCCTTCATCTAACTAGACATATTATCTGCTCTTCTCACTGTATACATCAGTTTCCTTCCACAAATACGTCAACATGGCACCATCAAGTGGACCCAGTACGCCCATGTTTGCTTAGGCTGCATAACCACATTCATTCTGCACTGAGTTCCTCTAGTCTATCTAAAAATAAAACTGTATTTATCGATGAAGTACTCCAGCGTCTTACGAAAAGCCCTCTCCTTTTGTGTCACAGTTCACTCAGACCGTTTCAAGGGTTTAATTCTCTCCCCTTCTCTGGTGCCTGGCAGACCCTGCTTTGCCTCACGCGGCAACGCTTCTTCGTTACCTGCAATGCTGGCAGTGTTTTACCGTGACATTTCAAAGGCTGCAGTTACAGCCTTTCCAGGGGAACTGAACCACAGGCTCTCAGTGAAGGGAGCCGTGGCTCATATGTCACGAAATCCCGCAACCAAGAGAGATGAACAGCTGTCTGAGGAAGGGGGGGAGGCAGGAGGGGCGTTTAGTTTAGGGCCATCGTACCTGCGGCAGGGACTCTTCTCTGCGCCTCTCCACAGCGGACGAACCGGCATCCACTTGTCGTCTGACCCGTCGTTCCTGGACTGCCTGGATTAGTGTCTGCTGCTCGTTTTGGCTGCAGTCTGTTGGGAGAAAAAGTTATTCAGGGTGGGAAAACTAGAAGCAACGAAAGCCACGACTCTGTCCTTGACAAGCTGCTCCGCTACTGTTTTCTCTCTCTTTCTTTCGTCCTCTGGCTGTGGAAGGCAGCCCCTTCCCTTTGGAGCGCGGCTCTGGCTCGTGGCTGACACCCGTCCTCACCTCAGTCTCCGGGATTTGGGGCTGCTGCTGGAAAAGATTTTATCCTTTGGCGGATGCTGCGAGTACGCGCTTGCAACGTACCTTGTATTTTCTTTCAGGAGCATAAAACTGAAGAGGAAGACCACCCATCACATCATCTCAGCAGCTCCACTTTCTCTGCCACAACATAAAGAGCAACACTCGTATTTTTTTTCCCACTTCAAATGACAGCACAGCTTTAAGCCGTGTTCCTCCATGTTTGCCAAAGCGTTTCCAAGTCTTAGGCGTCTGGTTTTTCAAAGAGCAGGTGAAAAGCTTAGCTCCCAGTGAAATGCATGAAGTCTGAAAAAGAGGTCATCTCAGAAACCTTTTATCTAACACATCTTTAAAGAAGCTATTTCTCTCCATGTCTGGTAGCACCCGTTGCCAGTCGAGACAAGAAAAGAGCACTTGTGGGAAGGGGATGCGCTGGTTCTGCTCAGCGGAGCATCCGGAGAGGAGGACAGAGTCTCTCAGGAAGAGCCTGAAGCCTTGCCGTAAGGACACGGGACACATCAAATGGTGCACAACATACAGACAGAGCCATGAATCCACCTGGTCTTCACTTTCTGACTTCTGATCTAATGAAAATGCTAAACAAGGCAGGATTTG
This sequence comes from Dromaius novaehollandiae, assembly GCF_036370855.1. Taxonomy (NCBI): domain Eukaryota; kingdom Metazoa; phylum Chordata; class Aves; order Casuariiformes; family Dromaiidae; genus Dromaius; species Dromaius novaehollandiae. The sequence continues at coordinate 13,622,191 of NC_088101.1, read as the reverse complement.
CTAGGTACAGTAAGTTCCCATTATAATAACTATAATAATAATTTAAATATAGTAATAATTTCTGTGGCTCTTTGATCCCCATATATATACACACACACTTGTCCACACCTAAACTGTATTTCTTCCTTAATGAAAACCTGGTAATTTTGCCCATCAGCCTGGGTGGCTTGCTCTTTACAACTCTGTAGTCCAAGCGTCTAATCCTGCAAGACAGCCTTTACAGTAAGTGCTTCAATTAAAAACTAGTTGCCTCTCTCCTACTTTCAACATCAGTTATTTTGAAATACAAAGACTACTTTTAATTCTCTCTCCTCCTCAAAGAGTACTTTCCTAAAGCACAGATTTGCATGAAGAAATCTGGATAAAAATAGGCACTGCCTGACCCTGACCCCTCTCCACAGCACAGCAGCATTGCACAGAGCAGAGGGTCACTGCCAGGGGGTCTGAGTCTCTCCGCTTTGCAGCCTAACACCAAAACCTTTCTCTCTTGTTTCGTGGGAACCTCGGGAAGCCACAGTCAGGACTGGCACCTCGCTGGGCCAGAGGGTGGATAAGCAGCTGTGAGGACGGGGGAAAGTTTGCAGTCCTCCCTGCTTTTTTCAGTGCACATCTGTTTCCTTATGAAAAGTGCTAACAGCTGCTCCAGATGAGTCCTGGTAGCTCTGGAGACAAGCACTTCGAGGTGCTTTGGGCAAATATACCTGATCTTGCTCTGCAAAGACTTGTCACATTAGGTTAATCCACTCTTCACGTCAACTGAACAAACCAGCAAGGCTGGCAGTCCTTTGACATGGGCACCTGCCTCTTGCAATAGGGATTAAAGTCACAAAACTCATTTCTCACACGCCACAGGACCTTCCTGAGAGCATCACAGACCCGAGGCGGACACCTTGGCTGGGCTGGGCCGGAGCCGACGAGCAGGGGGCGAAAACTCCCCATTTCACGACAAACCTCTGCAGCCGCCCCATCCATCCTGTCAGCACAACGTTGGACTCTGCTTCGGGGAGCCCCTTCTCCATCCTTCTTCAAAGGAAGGTGCGTTTCCTCCTTACCGGGGTTCTGCGAGAAAGAAGAGCTACACTGTAAAAAACCACTGCTATCACTGCTAGATAAAAACAACCGTGTTGTTTTAAAGGAAATAAAGCACAGAACACAACTGCCAAGTGAACTCCTTGGCGGTCAGCTGGATCGGGCAAAGCTCCTTATCCTTCAGGTAGTCCAAAAAATTACATACTCTGATGCTTGACAAGGAGGTGGCATGCTGAGCATAAACGCCCTGGATGCTGAGACAGGTAAAGCAGTGTTTCCATTTCCAGCAACTTTTTGGGTGAACTCTTTTACACCTGAAATAAACAAACACAGACAAGTTCATTAAATACAACCCCTGGTACATCTGATCACCTCACGATAGGATGCCACCTGCCTACTGCTAATACCTGGGAAAGGCAGAAAACCCATTATCACCTGCTGAACCTAAGGACTTCTGCTCCCAAAATGCTCTTTCCTATAAACTTCTATGGACTGATGAAGAAACAGCAGCAACAGAAACAAGACCTATGTGTCACCTACCCCAATCAAGTAAGCACACCATGCCTTTTTCCCAGGTCTTACACTTACCAGTCATCATGATGAGTGCAACTATGAAACCCAGCCAGGACGCACCTGCCTAGGCCTCCTGCCCACTCACATCCATCCCTCGCACTGCCAGTGCCATGAATCAGTTTTAGACTGCCAGCAGGGACTAAGAGGGCACGTCCAGTTCACAGAAAATCCCAGGCCCACAGTCTTTTCTGCAGCCTTGTTGAAAGCCGGGACCCCAGAGCAGACCTTAGCTTCCTTTTGGTTCACTTTTCCAGCCCCCCCACCCCCCGTATGCTCATGCTGGAAGCTGAGGGGGAAGGGGAGGACTGCAGGGCTCAGGCCCACGGGCTCATTTCTAGAAAACGCGCTCACACCCACGGGAAGCTGCAGGCAGTTCCCACGCTCAGCAGGGACAGAGTCTTTTACATGGGGCTTCGTGGTGGCAGTGGGCAACAGAGGAGGAACAGCGAGGAGGAAGACTGCTGGCGATCAGGGCAGAGCTCTCCAGGGAACAGGAGGATCCCTCCTGGGCCTCGTGTGCAGGACACAACTGGATTTAGGTCTCTCTGGGCACACAGGGAGCGCAAAAGCTGGGGGAACCTGGCTGCCAGCTTGAGCTTTGTGCAGTGGGTCAGGACACAGGGGCAGGCAGCAGAGATCTTGATTGCACCCTCTACCCCACCCAGGGGTCCAGCCTCAGGGGGGAACCCAGCATGCTCCCCATGCAGCCTCCCCCTCCCCTCAGCCCCCCACACCACAGCAGCTGGGGGCTTCCCCACTGTGTCCAGGCTCCAGGAACCTCAGGGCTCCCACACTGGCAGACCTCATTGCTCAGGCACCCTTTCCACTCAGGTTTCATTTTATGCTTGGTGGTTTTTAATGAAACATGATCCATCATCAGTGAACACTTATCACAAGGCCTTAAGGCAGTAAACACAGCTCCATGAAGTCCAGTTGCATCAGAAAGTGGAATGACTTATGGTTTGAAGGCTAGAGAAACAATCCCCATGTGTAGCTTTCTCTGCTAAAGACATGCTCTTTCCATAAACCCTCTTTGGAAGAGGTAGATAATGCCATAAGGTTTCCTGGGAGAACATCCATCAGACTGTCTCAGCCAAAGCCCAGTTCAATTACTAGTCTTGGTTTGATGCATATCAGAAAAACCAAGAGCAACTCATGCACCTGGCCTGAAAGGATATTTTCCTGTTTCCACAGGCTCCAGAACAACCCCCAGTGTTTTGCATGCTCGTCACCAAATGCCAGAAGCACTGCGTTGGCATTTCCAGGAGCTAACAGGCAGCACAGTTGTTTGGGGGCCCAAGAATGAGACACCCAGTCCCTGTCCACAGCAGGCTTTTCAGACCACACTGTGGACACAGCTGCATGGAGGAGGCAGAACATGCCCAGGCCAAGCAGTGCTGCAGGAGCTTTGGGTGCCAGTGGCTGCCTCAGTCATACCCAGGCTTGAGAAGCACAAGGCTTGGCTGCGCAGGCTGACTGGAACACACCGAGGAAACGTTTCTTCTTCAGCTCCAGGGCTTGGCTGAAGAGCTCTGCCCTTTTCTTAGTAGGCCCCATATGAAGGACAGGCCAAGGGCAAGATATGGCCACAGCCGTAAGGAATTCCAGCACATCTGCTAAGGAAAAAGACATCTTGGTGAAGAGTTTCATAGGTACTTACTTCTCCCACACCACATGTCAAGGGACACAGTGACATTCAGTGGGCTGCCTCTTAAAATACCCTCAGAAATGCAAAACTTGGGAAGCTGATTCCATACAGACTGACACGGCTAAAATCACTTTCTTGAAAGCTGGACCTGCTCCTGCAATAGCCCCTCTCAAACCCATCTGGAACACTTCAAGGTCCCTCTCCTTCAGCTCTCTCCATGACCTTGGCCCAGCCAGGGACCCCACCTGAAGGGCTGCTCTGCTCCTTCCACAGGCATTTGTAGGCTCTTGGCCTTGCCAGTCTCTGCAGGCATGTGCATGGAGGGGGACAGGGCCCTGCCTGAAATGCCCAGCATTACCTTTACTTACTATCATGCTTTGCAGACTCTCTCCTTGGCCTCTCTGCTTGTACAGACCAAGGATGGTTAAAAACCTCAGTTTTCTGACAAGTGTTTCTGCACTGCTGAAGATGACAGCAGCACACTAGTGGCTTTGTTAGCTCATGCAGTGTCTTCCAGACTTGGCTTTTATTTTTGTCACCACTTACTGCAGGTTTCTTCCCCTGTCTTTTGCCTAGGACACAGAGCACGACTTCACCTGTATTTGTGCAGGGCCATGACCTGTTCCCACCACGGGTGCTGCCACAAAAGGGGGGAGGGGCCAGAGAGCAGGTCAACCCCGCGGCGCAGGGAGAGCAGGTCTACCCCGCGGCCCCGGGAGAGCAGGTCTACCCCGCGGCCCCGGGAGAGCAGGTCTACCCCGCGCCCCAGGGAGAGCAGGTCTACCCCGCGCCCCAGGGAGAGCAGGTCTACCCCGCGCCCCAGGGAGAGCAGGTCTACCCCGCGCCCCAGGGAGAGCAGGTCTACCCCCCAAAAAATTCGAAGTGATCCACTAGATTCACTTTGTATTCATCTCTCACACAAGCTCTCTCCAGCATGCCCAGACAGACTGCAGCTATGCTAGTAACTGCAGCAGCAAGTACTGTCCAGCCAGTATTTCATTTTCCTTCACTTTTTGCCCCTCTTGTCTCCAGTATATACTGCCTTGGTATAATTGTCATCAGCCTCTCCTCTCCACCCCCCCCCCCCCCCCAACTCCACTGCAGCTTATTGGAAGTTATGCTGATGCATAAAACATGTATACCTTTCACAGCCTCATAAAACACTGCAAGGCAGCTGGTCTTATCCTTAGCATTTCATGTTTCTTCACTTGCTGGGAAGAAGGTTTCTCTGACTGACTTGTCTTGATGCCATTTATCCAGAACTGATGCCTGCAGCTGCCACCAACACAGCCTTGCTTCAGTCCTTGGGAAGTCGAGGCACACCACATTCTGACAGGGAGGTGACACAAGCTGACAACCTGAGGACAAGACACAGGGAACAGCAGGTTCTGCAGCAACTGCTCTCTCATTTAGCCAGTGCAGAGCCTGCAGAGACACCACCACCCCCCCCCTTGTCAAGGGCCCATCTCCTTGTCAAAGACTGCTCCATGACCCCCCAGCTAGGCACAGACTTGCCAGGCTGATGCTCTGGCAGCTGTCAGGGTCCCCAGCAGGCCAACCAACCCTCTCTGCTGCTCCTGCTAGTGGGAGGCCTGCACAAGGAGAAACACCCTCTCTCCTGGTGAGGTGATCCTCACCCATGTGTGACTTAGGGCCTCAGGCCCTTGGAGCCAGCTCTGACTCCAGGCACTCTCTCTTCCCACTTCTCCTTGAAAAAGCAACATGCAATACACTCATTCCCTCCCCTCTCCCCCCACCTTCTCTTTTCTTCTACCTGGGCACTTCAAGCTGATTGCTTGGCCTCAAGCCAGGGCAAGTCTTCCACCAGTTCAACAAGGCCCAAACATCACCCTTGATTTTTGGCCAAGTTTTTCAGGATGGAATAGCAATAACTCAATCCTGCTAATAGCACCTCTACTACAGAGTTACTATAACACCTTCATTTTTTTGATAAAACAATGCAGACTGCTTCAGGGGAAAGAGTCCTTGTCCTCAGGAAGAGGAAGTCCTTCCCAGGAAGGGTTTCTCACACAGGAACTCCAAAGCAGCCCAGCAAGTCCAGTTCCAACAGAGAGCTGCTTCCCCTGGACAACAGCATGAAGTCACCAAGGCTTCAAGTTGTTTTTAAAGCAGTTACACACCTAAAGGTACTACAGAAAGAGACAGGATAATCCTTGACAGAATAAGACTAGCCTAACAGGACTTTCCCAAGCCAGAGCCCTCTAGGAAGGGAGCATTTCAACACCAGAAAGAGGAGCAGAATGGGAGCAGTCCCTCTGCCTCATCTTAGGAAGCCAGGGAGCAGTAAAAGCAAGAACTCAGTTCTGTCCTCCAGAGCAAGGCCAGAGCTGGAGACAAGACAGAGCATCTGTCTGTCTGTCTGTCAATCAGAGCAGGTGGGAGCATCGAGTCTCATGCTTGTGTTAGGCCTGTCCCTGCTCCAGGCAGGACTCGTGGATGGTTAACTTCACTAGGCCTGTGCTTAACACCAGCCCTGCTCCGAGCTGCAGCCCTTGGCTTCCCTGCTGCAGCAACCCCAGTGCTCCCCTGCATGTCCACACAGGTGACTGGTTTGTCACCCTCCCCACCCCCTTTGTGGCTGGATAACTCCATACATCCACATGTCACATCACATGGAAGGGGAGGGCAGGGGCCAGGATTCCCTCATCAGCAAGGACACAGCCTGCACACACCCACCCACAGCTCCAGTGCTGCCCTGCTGCAAGATTAGAGCAGGCCTCCCTTTGTGAGGGCAGGAGAGAGACAGGAAACCATGTCTTCCACACCAGTAGCCCTCAAGCACACTTCCCTCTAACCAGGCTCCAGACTGCCAAGCCTCTGCAACCTGCAACAGCTTGGTTTCACTTATTTCAGCTTAACTATAGGATACACTGAACTGTTTAGCAGCTTAACACCCTTGTCACATTTAACTTGCATTCACACCCAGACATCAGCCTGAGAGTGCAGCCACTTTGTAGGTCAAACCCTCCCACAGTGGAGTCTAGCTTTTCCTTAAAAAGAAAACTTCCACCCACCTGAGACACTTTCAAAGCCATTTGTCTTTTTTTATATTGGTCTCTTCTTCAGTTCAAGCATCTGAAGAGCAGCAGTGCCTGAAGACCCTGTCACACAACACCAAGACCTCCCAGTCACTGCCAGAACTCCTCCCCAGCACCTCACTGGATCCCCCAGCTCTTGCAGGTGCACCTCACTGGGACATGCCAGGTGTTGTCAACCACCTCACCCCCCCAGACCCTCACAGCTGGGACACTGAGTAGGTGGCATGCCCACTGCTAGTTACTGCTTGTAAAGCATTTCCATGTGACTGCACTAATCCCAACCCAAGCTTTGAGCTCACCACAAGAAAACCCTCTGTGTCATCAGACAGAATCCACAAGGAAACCCTGACTATCACTTAGTCCAGCATCTCCATTTAGTCCAGCAAGACAGGAACTCACCATGATGCAGGAGTTGAGCAGTGCTGACCCCTCCAACAGGCAAGCCTGCCCAGAGCCATGCTTCGCACTTTCAGCTGCTTCCAGAGAAGCAAAGCCCTGCACACTGGGCAGCACAGGGTGTCCTATCATCTTACCCAGGATGTGGTAGCTGGCCCCCTTTGTGTCCTGGGGGGATAGGCCATGTCTTTAGCAGCAGCTCAGGCTTTTGAAGCCCAGGGATTGCAGCAGAGCTGTCCCACAGCTGCTTCTCTCTTCTCAGCTGCAGCACTGCACATGCCTTTGGAGAGCTCCAGAGAGAAACAAGAGCATCCAAAGGGAGCTGAAAAGAGAAGAGACACTCATTTCTCCTCAAAGCATAGTACTGCCAAGCATCTGCCAAACATGGCTGTGAAGCTATCTGGCCAGACTTGGGAGGTCTTTAAACACTTTGCGTTTTGTCTTTTCTGCCTTTCATTCTTCTCTGCTAGGCTTGATTACAGCACCACTGCTTAATTTAAGCTTGAAGCATGAAGATTTCTTGAGAAGACCTGACTTAAGTGCTGGGACATTTGGAAAAAACACTCTCACCTCCATCTCAGAAGGCACAGGCATAGTCAAGGAATGACTCTGACCCAATTCCATCACAGGAACTGGTTTTTGTGGTCAGACAACAATGTTTTTGAGAACTCCCTCCTGACCTGATGATTTAAGCATCTTTTACAACCTCCCCACCTTCTCCTCCCCAACCATCCCCCAGACACATAAAACAGCCTTTCCTGCAAGGTAAGTAGATGCAGTGAAGAAGCTACATGAAAGATGAATTCAAGCCATTCAAGCTGCAGAGACTGTACATCTGACCAGCTTTTGCAACTTAGCCCTCTTTGCTTTCCAAGAAAGGACACTGGGAGTTTTTAAGCTTTACCTGGGGGGACACTCTTCCCTTTTGAAAAGAGCAGCCCAAGAAGCATCCCACCAGAAGCTGAAGGACACAGCTTTTGAACAGGGACTGCTCAGGAGATCAGGAGCATTGGCCCCTCCGATAATAAAACAGCTCCCAGCAAGGAGCCCTCAGCCCTGGTTACATACTCACCTGCCAGGGAACAGGAAACACAGAAGGACTCCAGAAGGGAAGAGGAGCTCAGAAGTCGGGGTGATCTGAACACACACAGAAACAGAGGCAGCCTTTGCACAGCTACAAGCCTACAATAACAGGGCACCACAACAACAAATTTATTAGTCACCTCACTGAGAGCTTCACACAGCATTAAACAGACAAAGCACAAGCACCACCCTAGAGACCCAGCCCCCAAAACACACCCACCCACCCAGCACAACACAAACACATGATAAACAAAACACCCCACTCTCCCTCCAGGACACCCAAGGAGAACAAGCTCCCCCTGACCCAGCTTAAATGCAGCCCTCTGGCCAACGGGTGGAGGACGGGTGGGTGGAAGCCCCAGGTGAGTCTGGTCAGCGAAGCCGCAGCTGAGCCTGGTCAGGGCAATTAAGGCCTCCTGCTGCACCAAGGAGCCCAGTGCCAAGGCAAGAAAGCTCTTCTGTGTGACCAGTGACAGTCCCTTGGAGCACCTCACACTGAAACAAAGCTTAACCAGGACAATTTTGTTAGGTGGGTAGATCTTCTAAGGAGCTGGTGTCACCGGCCCCCAAAGGCCTTTGGTACGATGGTCGTGAAAGCCTCCTTTGATACCTGCTGGTGTTGGGTGTCGAGACCCTTCCCAGCACTTCCAAGAAGCTGTACCTGCCCAGATGTGCGTCACGAGCAGACAGTAATCCTCCTCTTGCAGGTGTCATGCATCTCGCTGTCTGTGGCTCAAGCACTCCCAGCAGCAGAGGTGGTGCCTCTGCATTTCACATCCCTCACAGATTTTTCTTTCCTGAGACTTTGTCCAGGCGTTTTTGGAGCCCATGTGAACTGTTCACATCCAGCCAGAAACTCCAGCGTCTAATTATGCATCATGTGAAGAAACATCTCTTGCGTGCTTTGGGCCTGGCCCTCGCTAGCACTGCTTAGGGGCTTTTTTTAGTCCCTACAACGCAAGTAGCAGAAAACAAACATTCTCCAGCCATTTTCTTCTCTGGCAGAACATTGTGGTGTTTCCTCAGCAAACGTTAAACCTCTCTAGCTGTTTTGTTGACCTTTAAAGGCTTCACCTTGCCATTCTTGCCTGTGCTGTCAAGACCCTGACCACACACCCAGGTCCACGTTGCCTTGACCAGCCTCACCTGGAAGCCCCAGCCACGGCCCCTCTGCCCCTTGGCCTGAGGGCTGTATTTAAGCTGAGCCTTGGGGGTGGGGGCTTTGTTTGGCTGGTGTTGGGGGTGTGGGTCTTCTGAGTATTGTTTTTGAGGTGTTGTTTGTGTTGTGAGTTGTGTGTCTTGTTTTTAATGTTGTTTTTTCAGATAAGTCTTAAAGCTGTTTAGTTGTTCTAGTTTCTGGGTGGTTCTTGGAGCTGCTTTGTGCTGTTTTTCCTGCTCCTGTTCTTGGCTGCCTCTTTTATTTCTGTTTAAGTTTTGGGTTTTCCTCTGCTTTCCTCTTCCTCAATGTTAATTTATCTCTTTATGTAGACTTTCAGTTTGGATGTGCTACCCTATTTTTTTCAGGGTTTTGGTGGCTGTGTGTGTCACAGTATTTTTGTGGTGTGAAAGTTTTTTTTGAGGTGTTTGCTCCTTTTTCTGCAGCATCTAACCTATTTTTTTTACTTAGTCATGTAGACCTTTGATCAAGTGTGGTGAAATATAGAGTTGTTAACTGAGTTGTGAGGGCTTTTTCTCTTCACTCTTTCTGAGTAGCCTGAGGGAGGTTGGGAGTGTTCCTGTTCTCAGACTTTAGTTATCCGTTGCTGAATTCTTTCATGTCCCTGAAGCAGTTTGGAGGCCTTGGGGAAATGCCCCAGCTAAGAGCTTGGGTGCTCATATACTCTCTCCCAGGAATGGTTGGTAAGCTACTATTTACTTGTGTACCTGAAACAGTATGAAAGCCTTGGTTGAACTGAAATAAATGTTATGTAAAAACTGTGTGGGCTTAGCCATTGTAACAGGATCTGACCCTAGAGTCCTGCTGGGAAGTTCAAAGCCAAGTCAGAGGGAAAATGAACATATTGAATAACACATGTGCATCATTTCCAGCTGGAGCTGGGTGCTGCTGAAGAGGGACCCTGAACAAAGAAATCCCTGGGCAATTGTAACTCTTCAATCTAAGCTCTCCACCCCTTGTGTGGTAGTTGAGACCACAGCAACATTCAGGTGGGGGGTCTTCCTGTTCCTTGTGGGTCCCATTGGTGTCCCTAGGCAGGCTGTTTCTTTCCTTCTCTCTACTGCTGTGACCTCTGCTGAGGGATGTGCCTTTGTTCCTTGTGGGGTCCTGCCCTTGTCTCCCAAGGTCCTGAGGAGGAGGTGGTAATTCCAGACCACAGCAACTAACCCTGCCCCAGCAGAGAGAGGAGGCCTTGTTTCTCAAGGTCCTGGTGCCCTGCACTGGCCTTATTTCAAAGTCCTGACATCCTCCCTTTCAGAGTGTGAGGCACAGGAGTGCAGACTGCTTGTGACTTCCTTCTCTTTCCAGCTTGAACCAGCTCTGGGGCCCTCTTTCACCTAACATGATGAGTGACCTGAGTGTGGCTTAAGGCTTCAGCAAATCTAGCTGCTCATGCTAAGCAAGTCTCTTAAAAGTTGTGCTAAGCAGCTACCCCTAGACAGCCCCAGTCCAGTGCTCTTTAACAGGAAATACTTTAGGTGTTGAAGTGTCAGATAGTGGGTTGTACCACTTGACCACTGAGGACAAACCAAACAGTCTTTCCATGCTCTTCTGTTTATGCAACAGTTTGTCACTTTCCCTTGATGCATGTTCTTGAAAACTGAAGAGTGATACTTCTAAGCAGGCAACCTGGGCCTGTTGCAAACAGGGCATGTCAGAGCCTTCCAGCGCTGAGGCTTCTGACTCCCTTCAGGGCTTTTTGCATGTCTCAAGAAGAGCACTGGAAAGAAAAGAAATCTTTATTTCTTGCTTCTATGGAAGAAGAGCAAGCATCCAAGCAAAACTAAAAAGGTGTTGCATGTGTTTGCTGCTTAGACTAGCTTTATGGGTATGTAGAGTGAAGTACTGTTTTGAAACTCCAATGTATGGTTTCCCCAGAAAGAACAAATGGAGCTGCTTGTTGTGTCTGAGGTGTCCCTGGCAGAGCTGATAATTAATTGAACAGGATTATTTGGGAAGAGATGCTTGGTTTGTTTAAAACTCTCTTAAAGCAAGGTTTCATTTAATGCCCAGTGCTGCTGGTGCACACAACGCTGTTGTGTCCTTGTCAGGAATTGCTTCTGAGTCCCTTGGAGTGGGAGGGGAAATGGAGCAGGGACTGTGTCAGAGCAGCAAGTGGTAGCCAGAACTGGCACACGGCCTCTCTGCTCTGTAAGAGAAAACAATCCTCTGAAATTCATGTTGTTGTCAAAACTGGAATGCAGGCATTGAAGGAGAGGAGTAAACAGTGGCCTGGAAGAGAGCATCCAGGCTCTTACTGAATGAGCAGTAATTGGGGGTGGTTGTATTAGGATGTGCTATCTCTTTTAACTTTGTTAATTTTTAAAAAAGAAAGCAAGTCTAAGTAAAGGCTTCTCAGCCAACAAGTGTCAACTAACAACAAAGTAGTGAAAACCTCAGGCAGTGAAGAGCTCTTCTCCCATGCACAAGGTGTTTCTTGGGTTTTTGGTCAGCAAACTGAACTGATTCAGGCCCTGGAGTGGAAACCCAATGTGATGGGAAGCCAGGTCTTGGCTCCAAGTCAAGGCAAGTGGTGAGGAGGCCTTGGGAGTCAGGGTGCCCTGGGTCTGCTCCTGGGAGCTCCTCACAGCTGTAGCACAGCCAGATCCTGCCTCTAATTCTCCTGCCATGGAGGGGCTGGGGTGGGCAGGAAGGCAAGGAGGGGAGCCCCTGGCATGAGCCCCCAGGGTTGTCCCAGTGGGACCTGGTGCTTCTTGACTGCCCCAAAGCAGCAGGTCTGATCTGGTGAGTAACAAAACTGCCTGAATTTCACTAACCGAAGGGTGGAAGGAAATGAGTGTGACCTCCCCCCCGTCACCCCTTCCCATGATAATGGAGGAGGGACTGCTGTGTGTGCTCTGCCAGGGTGTGGATTTTCTCCCCTTCCTGGCTTTTGACAGGTGGTTTTGATGCTTTTTCTTCCCTGTTTTGGGGACAGTGCTGCTTGAGGCAGGTGGCTCCTTCCCAGAAGTTGCTTGTGGGGTTGCTTTTTTCCAGTGTCTCTAAGTGGGTGCTTGGAGCTTCTCAGCAGTGTCCCCTCCCTGGGCACCTCTTGGTGTTATTCCCTCTTTTGCCTTAGGGGCCCTTTGCCTCCAGGCTGCCTTTCTCCTTCCAGGAGCTTCTGGGGCTGCCTGTGGGGTGGCCTGTGGGACCCCTGCTCTGCTGGAGGCAGTGGGTGGCCGGGGAGGAGGCGCTGGGGCTGTGCAGCACCGGGGGCAGGAGCTGGGGACACCAACCCCTCTGCAGAGCTCTGCTGAGGTCAGTGCCTGAGCCCAGGGGCAGGGCAGGAGGGACGGCTGGGGAGAGGCTGGAGCTAGGAGGCTGTGAGCTCCCGGCAGCTGCAGCAGGGCTGCTTGTGCTGCTGACCCGGGGGTCTGGCAGGGCCCTGTGCCCAGTAGCCGAATGGGGCAGCAAGCCCTGGTAGGACAGTTGGGAAAGCAGCTGGCTCTGGAAGGAGCTCGTGCAGGTTATGTGTTTTGATGTGTGATGTGCTGAGGGGGAGCAGCAGGTGACAGTGCCTGGGGGCTCCTTTCAGCAGGCAGCGGTCCCCTGTCTTCCTGCCAGACATGCTGTCGTGGCACAGGCATTGCTTGTTGGGGGCTTTTTTCCTGGGCCCCGTGCTCTTTGGAGAGCCCTTTTTAGTCTTTCTCATGTCAAGTTGTGAAGCTCGATGGGCCTGAGATGTTCCTGGCTTGTCAGAGGAGCCATCCAGTGAGGTGATTTCCTGCATGTTTTGAGTTTCCAGTCTCTGCCTAGTCCATTGACATGGGTGTTGATCACCCCTAATGGGCTTAAATAAGCCTCTCTGAACAAGCTTTGCTTGGAGGTACAACAGTGTAGTGATTGCCCCTGTGTTCAAGTATGTGACATGCCAAGTCCTGTAGCTAATCATTGGTACAATTGGATTGACTCTACTTTTCCCCTGCAGGTCTTAGAAGAGCACTCGAGCTCATGAACATCAGAAGGTGAGGTCTGCTCGCAAGGCAGACAACTGGGATCCGAAGGCTGCCATCAGAAGCTGAAAAATGTAGCTGGTATGTTGTCTGCCTCGTGTTGCTTTGACTTTTTAGACATGACGGAAGTAAAATATGACTGCTTCAGGGACTACCTAAAGCTATTTTATCTGTCAAGGAGATGCCCCAGCTGCCTGTCTGCTATAGGGTGTGTGCAGAAACTGAGTGGTGTGTAAAACTAGCCCCTACCAGCCCCCCAGGAGACTCCTGAGCTTAGGGCAGTGTGTTTCAACATGACTGCTTTGTGAGCTCTTGTGGGCACAGTCCAAATCTCTCCTGAATGCAGTGGGGCCAGGAGGGACTTGGGGGAGGAGCAGGGGGTTCAGCATGTTGCCCTTCTGATGACGGCTGGAACACAGGCTCAAAAGGAGAGTGAGGGCAGTTTGGGTGGTTTGAGAAGGGATGAATTATTTCCACAGCCAATGAGAATGAGTTAGCCCCCTTGGGAGGCGGGGAAGAGTATTGGCAGACAAGGCCCTATTTAAATCATTAGTACTATTGAATTGTCTCAAAATCCTGTGCAAGGTAAAGCCCTCGGGTAATAAGCAGAAAACTTGTCAGGCACGACACTAAACCTTGAGCATGGGGCTTCCCAAAGAGGCTCAGACCAGCAGTTGGTATTGCTCCAACAGTGTTACGGAAGGTTAGGTTTGCTGCCCACCACAGCAGGGTCTGACCCTAGGTTCCTGCTGGGAAGTGTGGAGCCAAATCCAAGTGAATGAAATGAATTTTAATGGCCTGCGTGCAGGAATTACAGCTTGAGGTGGGTGCCTCTGAAAAGGGACCCTAAAGAAAGGAATCCCTGGGCAATTATAACCTTTCAATCCAAGGTCTCCACCCCTTGTGGGGTAGTTGGGACCAATAATAATATTCAGGTCTGGGGTCTCCTGTTCCTTATTGGGTCTCATTGTTGTCCCTGGGCAGGCTGTTTCTTTCCTTACCTTTACTGGTGTGGTTTCTGCTAAGGGATGTGCCTTTGTTCCTTGTTGGGTCCCTCTGTTGTGTCTCAAGGTCCTGAGGAGGAGGAGGTTGTTGCAGACTACAATTCTCCCTGCCCCAGCAGGGAGAGCAGGCTTTGTTTCTCAGGGTCCTGATGCACAGCACAGGCCTTATTTCCAAGCTGTGACATCCTCCCTTCTGGAGTGTGAGACACAGGGATACAGACTGCTTGTCATGTCCTTATCCTTCCAGCTGGAGCTGCCTCTGGGACAAGTCCCTCCTGTTCTCTGAGTGTGGCCTAAGGCTTCAGCAACTTGAGCTACTCATGCTAAGTTTTTATAAAAGTTGTGATGGGCACCTACCTCTAGACAGTTTCAGTTCAATAATCTTAAACAGTCCTCTCTGTTTTTATTAAGCATCCCTGCTAACACTTGAAACAGTCCTCAGTCTTTTGAGGCATACTATCACTTTCCATAATTTTATGTATAATATGGTTAAGTGATAGGCAGGACACAGCTGAACTTGACACAGCTGAACTTAACACAGCTACTACTGGGTGCAGCAGGTGATCATAAATCCCTGCTGTGGTTGGTGACCATCCTAAAAGAGTTTCCCACCCATGGTGGTCTCCATCCTTCCTTACCCTTTCTAAGACATGGTGTATCTCTTCTGTATCCTGATGAGTGGTGATTAGAGTTCTTGTCCATTGTTTTGGATGCCTTCTAGCAGTCGATACAGGTTGTCATGTTGTAGTAGCTTTTTCACCAGTGTAAGATGTATTCCGGTGGGGCTGGTAGTAAATTCTGAGTCAATGTATAATTAGATGGTAACAACTGATAAGATCTAACAGGAGCTGAGGAACTGAAGTCACATCCCACAATTTTGGTCAAGTTGTGAACACAAATATTTGAGTCATTACTTGTATTTGCAGCAATGGTATCTAATGAATATAAGACTACCAAGAGTTCTCATACATGCACGCCTTTCCAATGTATACAAGTACAGTTCAACTTGAACAGCAAAGTAAGAACAAAGCATGGCAGTATATGGCCTGTCCCACTTAGGTTCTGACTTGGATTTTTGTAGAAATACTTTAACTAAAACTTCATCCTCAGACTGTCTGTCATGTACCTGAATGTCTGATGGTGCTAGCTGAAACCATGGCGCCTGATTTTGTGGAGCCTTAAGCTGCTCCTGCAAAGCTAGTACATGTTGTGTCACTTGTTCATCTCTAACAGGCTGGTCTTAGCAGGGATATAAGGCCCTGGTATGGCTAAATGTCTCCCAAAGGGAGTTTTTGCTGGTGTTAGTCCTGTGGGTTGTCATGGAGCATTTCAAACCTCCCACAGAGCTAAGTTCAATGCCTCTGGCCCTTTTAGACTAGCATGTGTGCATATTCCTGCTATTTTTTCTTTTGATGTTCTGTTCATTCTTCCTACCTGTCCTGAAGACTGGGTGATAAAGGAGTATGCAGGTTTGTCTCTATTCCTAGTGATGTATATAGTTGCTTGATTATGTTTGCTGTGAAATGGGTACCCCTGTGTGACTCCATTGACTCTGGAACCCCATATCTGGAGCAGCCCATCCTTTGTGTGCCTGGTTAGCTACTGCCTCGGCTCCCCCATAAGCTTTATTGTTAAACCACCTAGCTACAGTGATTACTTTTTTGGGGATGGGTAGAATGTTTTCCCCAACTGTCCATATTCCATTGTCATTTTGTTTTGCTTCCTGCTTTTCCCATTGTTTCTTCTCTGCTACTGAGCAGTCCTTTTCACACATGGTTTTGGGGTGTATTAAATTCAGCCATTCACTCTGGTTCCTGATTGGAATTGCAACTGCACATTCTCTCAAAGGTTGTCGGGCTGCAGCCTTCGCAGCAGTGTTGGCTAAAGCATTTCCTTTCCTAGTTTCTGCAGTGTCCTTAGTGTGGGCTGGGCAGTACATCACAGCAATTTCTTCAGGCAGCTCGACTGACTCTAGCAAATTGCGTGTTTCTTCTCCATTAGCCACTTTCCTGATGATGTGAAAAGTCCTCATTCTTTCCATAACATCCCAGTTGCATGACATATCCCAAAGGCATACTGAGAGCTGGTGTAGATGTTGACTTGCTTTCCTTTTCCCAGGTGCGCTGCCTGTGTCAAGGCTACTAGTTCTGCTCCTTGCACACTCATTTGTGTGGGAAGCGGTTCAGCCTCTATGACTTGTTCCTGGCTGACTACAGCATACCCAGTTCATTGCTGTCCGTGCAGCTAGTAGGATGGGCTATCTACAAATAGAACTAGATCTGGGTTTTGCAAAGGAACATCAGTTAAATCAGTTCTCGGCTTGCTTGATGTGTGCATTACCTGCTCATGTTGGGGATGTCTCTCTCCATCACCAGACAGAGATATTAGGGTTGCTGCATTCAAGGCATTGCAGCTTTTTAAGACTACACGATCTGCCATGAGGAGGATCAGTGCATATCTCTGTGCCTGTTGTGGTGATAATGCTTGGGTTGCATATTTTAGCAGTATCTCCACTTTGTGTGGGACAAACTGTTTACGGGGTGTCCCAGAATGGGAGGGTGGTTTCTCTTCACTATTGCTGCTGCTGCCACAGATTTGGTACAGGCTGGCACCCCTGCTGCAACTGAATCTAGCTGAGCAGAATAACATGCTACTGGTCTCTGGTGGGATCCTAATTCTTGCATTGTTACTCTGCTGGCAATCCCCTTACCTTCGTGTATGTACAAATCAAAGGGCTTTGTCTAATCTGGGAGCCTGAGAGCAGGTGCAGATGCCAAAGCTCCTTTCATAGCTCTAAAAGCTTGCTGCCTTTTGGGGCTCCATGCAATGGGTTCTGCTTCTTCATTCTGGGTTGCCTCTGTCAGGGGTTTTGTGAATTCTCCCAACCCAGGAATCCATGGTCTGCAAAATCCCCCAGCTCCAAGGAATCCTTGTAACTGTTTCTTTGTTCTTGGATGGGGGAGTTTTCTTACAGCATCTCCTCTTTCTGGGTCTAGTAGTCGTTGCCCTTATTTCAGAATGAGCCCCAAGTAGTCTATTTGCTTTTGACACAGCTGGAGACTAGATGGAGATGCCTGGTGACAGTTTTCTCCTAAAGCCATACGTAGATGTATAGAGTCTATTGGACAAGTACCTTCATCTCTACTTGCTATCAGCAAGTCATCTACATACTGCACTAGGGCTGATTTCCCCCCCGCCCAGTAATTTGGTATCCTTTACATCATTCCCCAATATTCATGGAAAAAAGGGTGGGAGACCTTGTGAAATCCTGTGGGAGATGTGTCCATGTTTGTTGTTGCCCTTTGCCTGTAAAAGCAAATAAGGGTTGCCTACTTTCACCAAGTGGGATACTAAAGAAAGGGGCGCTTAAATCAATTACAGGAAAACATTTTGCCCATGTGGTATTTGTAGAAGTAGAGTAGAAGGATCAGGTACCCCTGGGTAAGGAGTCACCATGTGTTGATTGATAGCCTGCAAATCGTGTACAAAGCGGTTTTCAGGATCCCCATCTTCATCTGGTTTGCTCTCTTTTACAGGGAGGATGGGAGTATTCTATGGTGAAACACAGTTTCAGAACCCCCTCGGCTGAATATTGGCCTGTTTGCTTTTGTATGCTTTTCCTGGCTTCTTGGAGAATTGGATACTGTTTCACAGCTGGTGGGCTTCCTCCCTTGGTTTTTATAACTGTGGATTGTTAGTCTCAGCTCAACCCCATGTCAGTACCAGTTTTCCTCCATAGCTTTGCTGGTACAGGTTTTAGCAATTCTGGTATTTTTACTCTGGGGCTGGGGCTTTCAGTGATTACAGTCGTTCCCATAACTATTAGATCCCTTCCTTCAGGGGATAAGTGTAATTCCATGCCTAGGTTTTGCAGAAGATCTCTTCCTAGCAATCATGCTGGAGAGTCTGCTGCTAATAGGAATCTCCCCCATATGCTTTCCTTTCCTATTGTTTCCTATTTTGTTTCCTAAAAACAAGGGCTTGCTTAAATTCTTTCCCCCTCCTCCTGTGACTGTGTTAGAAACTCGTCTTCAGTTTTAGATCCTTTGGGGGTAAAACTTAAAGGAGATAACGTGGCTCCTGTATCTTCTAAAAATTCAGCTTCTTGACCTTCTACTTTACCAGCTCTATGTCCCTTCTTGTCTAAATGAATTCCCCACATAAGAAAAACTTGTGACCCTGCTGCCTCCTCATGGTCATCAGGGCTCCCTTCCTCTGGCCATTGTGAATGGTTATTTTCTTGAGCTAATTCTTGACATGGGTAGTTCTTGTCTCTAGTCAGACCTTGAGGCTGAAGGGGACATTCCAGCTGTAAACGTCCTAAATCCCCCCAAGAATAACACTCTCTCCCTTCACTTCCCCCTATCCTCCTTCCTTTGTTTCATGGCCTCGGCCGAACCCCGGGCTTGGTCTTCCTCTTCCTTGACCCCTTTCTTTCACTTGTAAATTCCTTGCTAGAGCCGTAGCCAGTGAATTTGCTTGCTTGCTTGCTTTTACTTGCTCAGCTTTGTTTTTCCTCTCAACCATCATAAATGAATACTGCTACACTTGAAATGTTTCATAAAGTCTCCCCTTGCCAGCCTGGCGCATGCTCTTTAAAATACTTTTGTGTATCAAGGGCTCCTTGATCTATGCTATGCTAGTTGAGTGCATTGTTGAAGTTTTGTGGGGGGTCATTTCCCCATATTTCAGCAGAGCTTGCTGCAGCTGCCCCCAGAAGTCACTGGGGTGCCCATCTAATCACTGTCTACCTTGCACTCTGGTCCCATTTGCTCCTAACTCTCTGCATGCTCTAACTGCTTCTACTAAATGTCCAAGTCCTCTTTGACACAGGGCTCTGTCTCCTGCTTTATTATAGTCCCACTTTGGATCATTTGCTGGCCAGAGGATTCTGTTTCCCCTGGCTTGCTGTGCTAATTCTGCATCTTGGTTTGTTACCTTCTCCTGTTCATCTGGTTGAAATAATTCCCTCAAAAGAATATGGGAGTCACTCCAGGTTGGGTTATGGTTTGGTTTACCTGGTGCATATAGTAGAAAATAACTAGGCACATGGCTTGGCACCTGCTCTTAATCTTGGCTTTTAACCCCACTTCCCCCCCCCACCCCCAAGGCGAGATGGCTGGGGCTCCAGGGCTGCTTAGTAAACAGCTGCAGCACAGGAGGAGGGGGGTTGGCCCCTTGCATTCCCCTTGGCTGCACAGTGGCAGGATCAGTCAGCACACGGGAGATCCTAGGACAGAGTCTGGCAGCTGGTAGAGGGAGGAGGAGCAGGGCAAGGGGAAGGACAGATAGGTTGTCGGGCATATAAGGTGGAGCAGGAGCTCTTGGAGCATGGTCTGGGGTACTAGGATCTGCTAGTGTGAGTGTTACCTGTGGCAGGGTTTCTTTGCTCCCTCCCTTCTGACTGGAATGCTCCTGTGCCCATGCCCAGTTATCCCAAATGTGCCAGTAATCTGTTTGAGCTGGAAACCTCTCTTCTAGATGATGTTGCAGGAAAGTTCATGTTTCCTCATCAGAAGTCCCTTGCTGTGGCCAGTGTTGTGCTGGATTACCATCTTCTGTTGCAAATGGCTCATCTTCCTGCCATAACATAACCATGTGCATTTTTGACAGGCTGACGTACCATCAATCTCTTCCCAGTTTTCCTGTACCCTGGCTAAGGGTGTCCCCTTCTCCATGCCAGGTGCATTCCCCATTGCCTACTGCACCTTAGGCTTATCAGGCTGCGCACCCGTAAGAAAGCTGCAGCAAGGGAGGGACTGGAACCCACCCTGACACTCCTTCCTAGGGGCCCTTGAACCCCCTCTAACTTTTCTGAATCTGCTCAGGGCATTTTAGCACTCACCCATTGGGTGCTGCCTGCTCCCGAGATCCCAGGTGACCTCACCTGCTGCTGGCAGTTGGATGTTTGGAGATGGGAAGGTCTGCTGGTGGTGACCCAGGGTCCCACCTGGGTGGCCAGTCTGTTCAAGAAGGTCCCTGACCCTGGGTTTCCTGAGGCAGAGTCTCAGACACGGAGGACCACAAACTGAGTTACTCTAAGTGGTACAGCAGCAAAGGACAGCTCAAGCTGGATGCCCCCAGAGAGGGACCTGAACAAAGGAAGCCGTAGGCAATTGTCACTTTATGGTCTAAGTTCTCCACCCTTCACACCCTAGTTTGCACCAAGAGTAATATTGAGGTCTGGGGTCCTCCTGTTCCTTGCTGGGTCCTGTTGTTGTGTCTCAGGATCTGGAGGAGGTAATTGCAGACCCCACAATTCTCCCTGCCCCAGCAGGGAGAGGAGGCTTTGTTTCTCAGGGTCCTGATGCCTTATTTCAGAGTTGCAACATCCTCCCTTCTGGAGTGTGAGACACAGGGATACAGGCTGCTTGTGATGTCCCTGTTTTTCCAGCTGGAGCTGCTTCTGGGGCCTCTTTTCCTGAGCTGGGTGCAAGTCCCTCATGTTCTGAGTGTGGCATAAGGCTTCACCCAACTGAGCTATTCATGCTAAGTAAGTTTAAGAGAAGTGGTGCTAAGTGGCTGCCTCTAGACAGCCCCAGGCCAACCTTCTTTAGCACGAAGCTGGGGGCTGGCCTGGGTGACCAGTGGGCAGCAGGCCCTGCAAGCAAAAATGGGTGCTGCTTTCTGGTGGTTGTCTTTTGTGATAGCTGCAAAGGTAAATGTGTCCTATACCATTAAGTGTGACAACAGCTGATAATAAAAAAGAATACATGCCAACTCAAACAATAAAGCTAACCAGATGTGCTCTTCAGTTTGCAGAGGACTGGTCACAAGACAGAACTCACACAGCTGTAGCAGGCAGCCTTGGCTACAGGGCAGCACTTGGCCTTTTTTTTTTTTTCCCCCCCCCCCAAGGTGAAGTGGCTGGTGAGGAGTAACCCTTTCTCACCAAAATCACTTCCTTGACAGTATTTCCCTGTCCAGGACAAGGCTAAATGCTCTGGAGGTAGACACCCCTTGTCCTCTGCAGAAAGATGGGAGCAGCTTGGCCATGCTTGGGGCTCTGCTGACAGAGGAAGGCAGCCCTCCAGACTGCTGAAATGCAACCAGTAAATGAAGACTAGGATGCTGTTGCAGAGCATCTGACACTAGCTTTTATTGCCCTCCATCAGAGTGACTCAGTGCTGCTGCATTGGGAGAGATGTTGATGTTCTTGGCTGTCTGTGGCAGTGGAGCTACACTTTGCAGTCAGTGTGGAGTAAGAGCTTAGGCCTGGATCCAGTCAGGCCACGCCAGCAGGGAGTTTATAGTCAACCAAGTAAGTTGACTGTTGGCGTGGGGGCCTATGTGCCCAGACCCCAAGTCCTCCTGATCTGCAGGGTCTGTCTTCTGCTGAAATTTTCTCCTGCCCAATAAAGGGGAGCTTAGGTTTTCCTGTACAATATGAGCTGATAGGAGCTTTCCTTTAGGATGTGCACTGCCTCTCTCCTTCCCCTGAGCCCTGTTCTTATGGCATGTTGGAGGCTGTCACAGGCCTGAGGCCTCCAATTCTGGGTCCAGGTTTGTGCTCCTTGGAGAGGGAGTGCAAA
Organism: Dromaius novaehollandiae; assembly: GCF_036370855.1. NCBI lineage: Eukaryota > Metazoa > Chordata > Aves > Casuariiformes > Dromaiidae > Dromaius > Dromaius novaehollandiae. The sequence continues at coordinate 13,600,737 of NC_088101.1, read as the reverse complement.
CCTTGGTGGAGGGAGCAGAGGGAAGGACACAGACAGGCGTGTACCCAGGTGACAAGCCTGCAGCAGGCTCCTTTTTGGAGAAAGGCAGGCAAAGAGGCGGAGGAGAGAAAAGGGCGAAGCAGCCCCTGGAGAGCAGTCGCCCCTGGCTGTGGGGCTGGGAGGGGCTGCTGAGGCCAGGTCGGTGCCCAGCCCCCTTGGAGGAAACCCAGGGGGTGGCAGTGATGGAGGGAGATGGGGCAGGGTTGGGGGCCTGGTGGGGTCCTTTGCCTGCTGCCCTCTCTGGCCCCCTGCCCTGAGTGGGCGTGGCCCTGGGGCAGGGCCCTTATTGGCTGGCAGCCCTTTGTGATGGGCAGGGGTGGCTGCTGGGGCAAGCCTTGATTGGCCAGCAGCCCTTTGTGATGGGCGGGGGCGTGTCCCCAAGCAGGCCCCCATTGGTCTGGGCCCTCTGTGATGTAGGCGGGCGTGTCCGGGGCAGGCCCTCATTGGCCGCAGCGCTCTGGGGCGGTGAGGGTGGCGCGCAGGAGCGGGTCCCCGCGGTCCCGCTCTGTCCTCAGGCAGGGCTGGCGCAGCAGCGCTGTCCCTGGCCCGGCGCCATGCGGAGACTCCGGGCGCTCCGAGGTGAGGGGCTGGGGCGGGGCTGGGCCGGGGCTGCAGGAGATCCCCAGCGTGAACCCCTGGTGCTCGGCACCGCTGAGCAGGGCTGGCCGTTTCTGACGCTGCGAGAGCTGCCCTGACCCTGCAACTGCACCAGCTCCCCGGGAGAAAGCCGCCTCCTCGCTCCCATGCAGCTCCCTCCAGGCTCTGGTTTCACGGGCTTTCCACCCAAGGAGCTAATGGGCCCTGGCTGCGAGGCAGATCTCTGCGGATGGAGATCCCACAGCCTCCCTGGGTGCCTCTTCCGGGGTTTGACCCCCTTCACAGAGTCACAGACTGCTGGAGGTTGGAAGGGACCTCTGCAGATCACCTAGTCCAACCCCCTGCTCAAGCAGTGTCACCTGCAGCACCTGGCCCAGGATGGTGTCCAGACAGCTTTTGAGTATCTCCAAGGATGGAGACCCAAAACCTCTCTGGGCAGCCTGTTCCGGTGCTCGGTTACCCTCGCAGTAAAGAAGTTTTTTCCTTGTGTTCAGACTGAGCTTCCTGCGTTTCAGTTGGTGCCCGTTGCCTCTTGTCCTGTCCCCGGGTGCCACTGAGAAGAGTCTGGCCCCGTCTTCTTTGCACCCTCCCTTCGGATACTTATATGCATGGATAAGATCCCCTTCTCAGTCTTCTCTTCTCCAGGCTGGGCAGGCCCAGCTCTCTCAGCCTTTTCTCGTAGGAGAGATGCTCCGGTCCCTTCCTCACCTTAGTAGCCCTGTGCTGGGCTCTCTCCAGTAGCTCCATGTCTCTCTTGTCCTGGGGAGCCTGGAACTGGACCCAGTCCTCCAGATGTGGCCTCACCAGGACTGAGCAGGGGGAGGATGCCCTCCCTCGACCTCCTGGCAATGCTCTTCCTAGTGCAGCAAGGCACTGCTCTCCCTTCCCCTTCTCCAGGCCGCCCCAAGCCAGCTCTCTGAGCCTTCCCTCGCCTATCACGTGCTCCAGTCCCCAGCCATCCTGATGACTCTCTTCTGGACTCACTCCACTATATCACGGCGTTGTAGCGTGTCTGTCTTTTACTGAGGAGCCTGGGCTGGACCAGCGTCCGGGGTGGTCTCGCTAGTGCTGCACAGAGGGGAGGAGTCCCTGCCTTTGCCCTGCTGGCTGCCCGCCTGCTGACACAGCCCTGGCTGCGGTGTTAGTGCTGGGGGAAAGGATTTCTCTGCAGGCTGAGGAGACGTTTGCCCCGAAACAGCGCAGGCAGCTGAGGCCAGCAGAGCTGGTGATAATCCTCTGGGTCTCTCCTTGCAGGTCTCTTCACTTGTGGAGGCTGCTGGTCCCGGCCTCCCGTTCGGGAGGATGGAGGCAGGGCGGCAGAGTCCGTCCCTGCAGCCGTCCCCACCTTTGCTGGGCGAGTGGCTTCTCTGTCAAACCGCCTGCAAGAGGAGGAGGTGAGGCGGGGGCGTCGCGCTGTGCCGGGCCTGGGTTTGCGGGTGCCCGGCAGGGCCCCTGGTTTCCCGAGGGCGCCGCCGCCCTCCTGCCACCCGCGCGTGCTGCAAACGCTGCCGCTGGCGGGGCCCGTGTCCCTGGCTCTGGGGCTCCCTGGCACTGAGGAAAGGCAAGGCCAAGCTCTTCCCTTCTGGGCCGTGTCCCCAGGGCGACAGAGCGGAGGTCTACCGAGAGCTGGAGAGAGTCCTGCAGGGCGACGACGGCCGCGTGCAGAGCGCTGTCCTGGCCAGAGTGATCGCAGCGGCCTCGAGGGACATGAGAGCGGCGCAGGTGAGCTGCTCCTCTCTGAAGGCAGCCAGAGGCGCCTGGCTAGAGCCAGGTTTGGTAAAACATAGGAGGGCTCTGAGGACGCATGTCTAGCACTAAGCCCCGTCAGAGGCTCCCAGACCCCTGTGACAGCTCCTTCCCCGCGGATGCGGCTCCGCGATAGAAAAGGCCGTGTCCAGCCCCGCTGCAGAGGGAGCGCAGAGCAGAGCAGCTGCCTGTGCCAGCGGCGCCTGCGCCCAGGGCTGGTGGCGGAGCTGGGACGTGCAGGGCCGCGATTTCTGCACCAGCAAGTGTTTCCTGGAGGCAAAGGCCTTGGGGACTCGTCGCTGCAGTGGATTTGGGGGGCGATGCCCGGGGCTGAGCGGGGAGGTGGCCGAGGCAGGAACCGAGAGCTGGAGGCAGGCGGTCGCTGCCGGCGCCTTGGGCCTTTCTCCCGCTGAGGGAGGTTCGTGGCTCTCGCCAGGGCGTGACGGAGCAGGTGCGGACGGCCGCCAGCGACGTCCTGGTGGCTCTGGCCCGCTGCCACTTCGACAGCGTCATGTGCGAGCTGCAGTGCCGCCTGAGGGCCCTGGGAGAGATCTCCGAGGACCTCGTGTTCATCACCTTGGGCAAGCTGGCCAGCAGCTACGGTAGGGCCCCTCGGCCTCCGGCTCGGGGCTGTGGTCTGCGGTACCCGGGAGAAGGGATCCTCCCCGATCTCCCCAAAATGCTCCGTGCTGAACTGGAGGCTGCAAGGTTTCGGTGCCCCTCGCTGGCTGCTGGGGCCGGCTCTGCCCCCGCCGCCCTCCCAGGCCCCCGAAGGGCTGCCCCGCTCCCCACTCAGGGCAGGCACCAGCACCCCATCGAGTCCCGGCAAGCCGTCCCCACGCCGGGGCCTGCCCCAGCCCCTGCGGCAGCTCTGGCACCCCCCTGGGCCCCCGCTGCGCTCCCCTGGGGCTCCCCCGTGCACTGCCCCGGCTCCCCGTGACGGCGGCCGCTCTCTGCGCCTCTGCCCGGCCCTCTCCGCAGCCCTGCGGTGCGTCCCCTTCGTGGGCATGACGCTCTTCGCCCTGCGCACGATGCTGAGCCAGGTGGGGAGCAGCCGGACCCTGCGCGCCGTCTGCAGCGGTGAGTGTCGGCCCCGCGGGCAGGGGCAGGGGCAGGGGCAGGGCCGGGGCAGCCTCGGCGCCTCTGCTGCGGCGCTTTGCTCCCGGTGCGACCTGCCGGGCTCCGAGCTCTGCCCCGGCTCCCTCCCGCCTGCTGCGTGCAGGGCGGGCTGGTTTTGGGGGGTTTCGGGGGAGAGGGCGAGTGTTTGGGACGGCTGGGGCAGGGACGCAGGGGGAAGCGCAGGAGGGGAGCACGGCTGGGAGGAGGAGGAGGAGGAGGAGGAGGAGTGATGGGGAGGAGGAGAGCAACAGCGCAGCGTTTCCATCGGGGCACCTCCGAGCACCGCGCGGCTTGTGCCTGGGGCCGGAGCCGGTCTCGGATGGAGCCGCGGCGAGCGGGGGCTGCGGCCGAGGGCAGGCTGGGGCGGCAGAGCAAGGCCTCGTCCCCGCCACGGGCTCTCCCTGACCCTTGCGCCCTCTCTCGCCGCAGTCCTGGAGCAGTGGTCGAAGGCCGTGAACAGCTACCTGGGCGCCTGGGAGCAGTGCAGCTTCCCGCGCGTGGGGCAGGCCCAGCTCTGCAGCAGCGTTTCCCCGCTCTTCGGCCACGTGGTGGGGAGCTGGCTGGGCTGCGAGGAGGAGGAGGTGAGAGCGGCTGCCGCGCCGGCCCCGCGACGCCGGGGGCCTTTGGGCAGGGCCGGATCCGGGGGGGCCGGGGTGGGGACGTGCCCTCTCCTCCGGAGCAAGGCCTTCTCCTCCAGGGGAGCAGGGCGCTGCCTCTCCGTGGGGAGGGCAGACCGTGTCGGGGGGGAAGGACCTGGGGCTCCGCTGAAGAGCGTCTCGCTGCCCTCCCTGCAGGCCAAGCAGGCCGTCCTGGGGGCGATGGCTGCCATGATGGGCCTCCTCGTGCGCGAGGAAGAGCACCGCGAGCGCGTGTGGGAGCAGCTCCCCTGGCTCCTGGGCCAGTACCAGCAGGTCCAGGACTCTTTCCGGGTGACCAAGGTGAGGCGTTGTGTGGGGCACGGTGAGGCTGTGGGGTCTGTGCATGTGCCGCGAGGTGTTGGGGGGTCTGTGGGATGCCTGGAGGAGCCGGGACCCCTTGAGAAGAAAGGGGGGGAGCAGGGGAGGCTTGAGGCCTGCTGGGCTTCTCGGGCAGCGCCAGAGCAGCGCAGGTGGGGCCGAGAGGGAGCTGAGCATCCCCGGGGCCGACCTCCTCGGGAAGGGAGGCCTCGACCCCCGTCCCTGGGGCGTTGTGCGCGCGAGGGACTCTGCTCTGATGCCCGGGCACCGTCGAGAGTTTGGGTTATTTTCCTGGGGCCTGGAGTGGAGGAGTTCATCACAGAAACGCCAGGTTTCCTTTCTTAAGACGTTGCTTTAGGTGACAGCCCCGCTCTTCTTCCCACCCCCGTTCCCTTGCAGGCTCTGAGTTATTTCCTGGCGGTTTTGGGGGAAGTGCAGATCCCCATCCCCCAGGACAAGGTTGAGGCCATCGGCACCGCTGTGCACCGCCAGGTAAGGGCAGCCCGACCCCGTACCGCTTGCGCTGGGTGCCGCAGACCTGACCCACGGGGACAGGAAGGTCCTGCTGGGCGGCCGGGCAGAGCGTCCTTGCAGCGGGACCTACCTTAAGGCCAGGTCTGTGCAGATATTTGGGAGTCACCTCCCATTGCGGTGTCCAGAGGCTGTTGTAGCCAAAGCCCCCGGGGAGGCCAGAGCGGAGGGAGCAGTTTCTTTCCAGCCCCCTCGGAGCTGGGGCTCTTCTCTCTAAAGCGCCCCTTGTTCCCACAGCTCAGTGACGGGAGCAAGCAGCACAGCGGGGAGCACCGGTCGGAGCTGTCCTCCTGCGTCCTGCTGCTGGGTGAGGGGAGGAGACGCCGCGGGACACCGCTGTGCCCTCGCTGCTCTCTCCCGAACCTCTGGCTAACGCAGAGCACGACTCTTCCCTCGCAGCCCGAGTTTGCCCTGAGGACACGGTGGCCTTTCTGCGCTCGCAGCTGGGGAGTCGGAGCGAGGCCGCACGCGTGGTGTCCTTGGATCTGCTCGGAGCCCTGGTGCGCCCCACAGGTCAGTGCCGCGGGGCGCAGCGAGGCCGGCCAGGGGTTTGGGCTGCCGGGCTGGGGGCAGACACGACTGCCAGTGATGCACAAACGCCCGAAACGAGCTGCAAAGCACGTGTTCCCCAGCCGAGCTGCCACGCAGCTGCAGGGACAGGGATGTGATGGGGCGGCTGTAAATGGCAACGCACCAGTGACGGCGCTCGACGCTTGGTGACGGGGCAAGGACATGAGCTACTTGTACCCATCGCATTTCTGCAGCGCTCTGTGGTGTTAAAACAGTCGGTCCCGTCACCCAGTCGTGTCTGTAAACGGAGTCGCTGGGGGACTCTGCTGCTTCCTCGGCCGTCACCGTCTTGTCCTGGGTTTTCGGTGCCGCTCGTGTGTGAGCGAGCTGGGAGCTTTGGCAGCTCCCTGCTGACCCGAGGGCTCTGCCTGAGCGCCCGCCTCTCCCCGTCTTTCCCAGCAGCAGAGAGAGGCCAGAGCCTGCCCCTGCTCGTGCAGGCGGTGCGCTGCGCGCTGGGAGACCCCAGCAGGAAGGTGAGCTGGTTGGCGCGGGGCGGCACCGCGGTGGGCGGCAGAGAAAGCTTTTGCTGGGGGCAGAGCCTGGCCAGCCCCCGGCAGGGCTGCTGCTGGGGGTCGAGCCTAGGGGAGCGTTTCCCCGTGGAAATGCTCCTGCGTGGCCGTGGCTGTGGGAGCAGAGGGGCCTCCCGCACCCCCACGGTCTCCGCGCGGGGCTCAGGGGCTGGGTGGGTGCGAAGGCGTCTGCCCCCGGGCTTTTGAGCAGAGGGGGTAACTGCAACGTGCTCCGTGGCAGGTGGCGAGGGCAGCGCTGCGCTTCACCAAGGAGCTGCTGGGCTGCAGCGTCCAGAGCTGCTCGGCCTGGGACCTGGTGGCCCACGTCTTCGCCACGTTCAGCCAGGCCTCCGGCAGACTGGTGAGGGCAGAGCGCGGCGCTTCGGCTTTGCTGTGTGCCCGGGGTGTCCGGGGAGCCCCTGCGGGCGCCCTGGGAATGGGGAGCCCCCCCAGCAGGGCTGCAGCCCCCGGTGCAGAGGGCCGAGCGGCGTCCCCACCGCCGTTCCCGGGGGGATCTCGGAGGAGGCCGGGGGGTGCTTTGGCCTCCCACCAGCACGTAACAAACCCGACTGCGGCGCTGCCTGGGCCGTGACTCCGCTGGGCCGTGCGTGCTGCCGTTTCAGCGCTGTCACCGAGCGCAGCCCCGCCGCAGGGCAACCTCCTTGCACCGGCTCGGTGCCGCTGCGGCATCGCTTGGGCCCCGGAGGAGCTCGTAATCCCGACACCCCGACTGACGACGCTGGCGACCGCCCCGAGGAGCAGCGGGTCTCCCTGGTCGCAGCCTGTTTAGTGCTTCCTTCCCCTGGGATCTGGCCCCTCCCGTGGGACTTTCTGCTCTCTCCTGCCTCCGGAGATGGGGGCTCCCGGGGGAGCATCCCGGCAGCGCTGGGTGGTTCAGGCTTCACCTCCCGTCTCGGGGACAGGGGCTGATGCTGGTGCTGTCCCAACCGTGTCTTGCAGGCGCAGGGAAAGCTGTCTGAGGCAGAAGCGCAGGAAGCAGCAGATCTTCAAGCCCTGTGCTTGGACATCCTGCGCTCCCTGGACGTCTCCGTCCGGGGGATGACCAAAGTAAGTCGTCCTGCGCCCTGCTGCTGCCTCCCTGCCCCGCTCTCCCCAAAGTGCTCCCCGAGCAGCCCCTCAGGCGCACAAGGCGAGTGGAAGTGCAGAGCGTCGTTTCCATCTCGGAGCCGAAACGAGCTGGAGCTGGCACGGAGGTGGGAACCACGACGTGCTGAGTGGCCTCGTCCTTCCCTGCAGCTCCTGTGGCCGCGGCTGCTGCAGTACGTGGTGCCAGCCCAGTACACCGGCACGTTGGTGCCGCTCTGCCGGTGCCTGCGAGAGCTGGCCGAGAGCCGGGGGAGAGCAGGGGGCGAGGACGGAGAGGAGGAGCCCAACGTCGCGGCCTCCCGGCAGCGAGGTAGGAAGCCGAAACTCTCGCCGTGAGCCGTGCCGGGCTGTGCCGGGGCCGGGGCACCAGCCCGTGGGCCGCGTGGGGGCTGCCCAGCCCGGGCAGGGGCAGGGTACGGTGGGTCGCGCCGCTCTCACCGGCCTTTCTGTCTCCTCGCAGCCAAGCTGCCGAGGCCGCAGGCCCTGCTGGCTCGCCTGCTGGTGAGTAGGGGCCCCGGGGAAAGCGCTTCGGGGCCTGGAGGCGGCGGGAGAGGTCGGGGCAGAGCCGCGTCGCAGGCCGGGGCCGGCAGCCCGCGGGGAGGAAGCGGCGTGCGGGAGCGAGTCGGAGCCTCCCCGGCCCCGCGGGACCCTGCTGCTGCGCGGGGGAGAAGCCGGCGGCGCCGGGGAGAAGCTCCCGGCTGGGCCGGGGCCGGGCGACCGCCCTCCGTGCGGGGAGAAGCTGCGGCTCCTCCGGCTGCCCCGAGCCCAGGTCTCGCCTGCCCTCTCCCAGGTGGTGGCGGCGGCTCCTCACGCCGGCGGCGGCTGCGGCGTCGCTGCCCTGCGGCTGCTGCGGGCCCTGTCCGCAGAGATCCACGGCGCCCTGGGGATGGTGTGGGCCGTGAAGATCCCCTTCCTGCTGCAGTGCCTGGAAGGTAACGTGCCGTCGGGGAGGAGGAGGCTGGAGAGGCCGAAGGGGAGGCAGGAGAAGGCGGCGTCCAGGCGTGAGGGAGGGGAATTGGCCCTGGGTTTCTCAGCGCCGGCTCTGCAGCCGTTGCCCTTCCAGGGAGCAGCGCTGACGCCCAGGAGCAGTTCATCTGGGGGACGGGGCCTTTCTTGCCCGTCACTGCCACGAGCAGGTGTGGCAGCACCCCGGCGTCCTCGCTGCGTGGGTGTTTGGGAGGGCTGGACGGGGAGGGAGGGATGCAAATGTGTGTGCGTGGTCCGAGCCCTCGTGCGAGGGCCTGGTTTGCTCTGGAGCTGCAGTCGAGCGATGGGGACTGGGACCGGCGGGCGTGTGGCTGAGCTGAGTCCGTGCCCCTGTCCCCCGTCCCCAGGGTCCGTCAGGTGTCCTGAGCCCGGCCAAGAGTTCGGCATCAGGGCTTGAGCCTTCCTCGCGGCTTGGGCCCCTTCTGGCGTGGGAGCCGGAGGGTGTTTGAGTGCCAAGGAGCCCCCGGGCTCTTCTCTGGCGCTAAGTAACACGGAGGGTTTTCCTGCTCCGGCTTTGTAGGGCAAAGCGAGAGCTGCCTGGACTCTGCCGAGTGGGAGCAGCTCCTGCTCAAGGTACAGCGCTGCCGCGAGGGCAGCAACTACCGGTGGGGAAGGGGGAAGGTGTGGGTGGAAAGGTAACCAGGAGCAGGGGAGCCCTGAGCAGGGAAATGCCGGTTTTGTTCAGAAAACAGGAAACACGGGAAAGACCCCCTGCAAAGGCCCTGGGGATTTTGTTTTGCAAACAGCTGTGGATCACAGAGGGTCGTGTGGTGTTGTGCCGTGTCCCGTCGTCGCACGTCGTGACCCGCTCTGCGGGGGCTTCGCTTCAACTTGTGTTTCCCCTAGTTCCTGAGGACGTCGCTGGAGACGATCGAGAGCCAGGCCTGGACCGTGGGCCTGAGCTTGGAGCTGAGCCAGCAGACGGGCAGCTACCCCCGGCCGTCCCGGGAGCGGGTGGGTCCCTGCCGAGGCCTCGTTTCTGCGGGAGCCGAGCGGAACGGCCGGGCGCCGCGGCCAGCTCAGCCGGGCCTGGTGCGGGCTGGTGCGTCGCGGCCGGCTCTGTGCCGCCAGACCGTGCGTGACCACGTCTGGGGTGGCCGCTTGTCTTTCAGGCCTTCCTGTATAAAGCTGTCGGGGTGTCCCTGGCAGCGTGTCGGCACGTCCCCTACGTCCGCGGGGAAATGAAGAAGTATCTGTTAAGGATGAATTACTTGGAGGTGTCTGAGAGAGAGGTGAGTTTCCTCTTCTCCCCCTGCTTTCCCCGGAGCCCCTCGGTATTCCCAGGGGAGCGGCGATCTCTCCGAGCAGAGCGCTCCAGGCTCTCCTCCTTTCCTTGCCGCTGCTGTTCCCGTCGGAGGATATCGCGAGTGTCGCTCGGAGCTTGCCGTGGTGAGTGTCGGCCAGAGGCCGCCTCACCCTTTCCCTTGTGTTGCAGGCGATGATTTCGGTTGTGGCCGGCTCTGCCGAGAGCCACTTCCACCTTGCCTTGGAGGTGCTGCAGGAGTTTGGGGCGTCCATGGAGGAAAGACCAGTGTCCGGGGCTTTCAAACGCCTGAAGGTAAAGGATGCCGGGCGTCCTGGCTCCTTTGTCCTCTGCTTTGTTTCCACTTCCGAACCAGCGGCAGCCCAGGGGTGGCTGCTGCGTGGAAAGCGGGGCGGCTCCTTCGCCGGGAGGCAGCGGGAGCCGGGGCCCGACGGAGGCGCCGGGCTGACGTCTCGCGGCTTCTCCCGCGGCGCAGGAATACCACCAGGGGAAGAGAGCGGGGAGGCACGCGGCCCTCGTGCTGGCCTACGGCCGGATCGCGCTCCGCGCCCCGCCGGAGCAGCTCCTGGCCCGCGTGGAGAGCGACGTCGTGGGGCGCATCCTGCGGCACTACCGCGCCAGCTGCCAGGTGGGTGCGCGGGCGCAGGGCGGCCACGCAGACGTGGGTCTTCCCCGAAGCTCCCGCGAGCGCCGACTGCCCCCAGCGCCCCGGGGGCGGTTGTGCCCTGCCCGTGCTGGCGGAGGGGGACGCGGCAGCCCTGGTTCGTCCCTGCTGCCCCGCGGGGTCTGTGCGCTCCGGGGCCGCTGCTGCGTGTCCCGCGTCTGTGCGCCTTGGTTCTCTGCCTCTCACCCCACCGCCTTTCCCCTTCCAGGTGCTGGGCTTCTCCTTCTCCACCAAGGTAAGTCCTGCCCCCCGGGGCCTTGCTCGCGGCCCTTCCCGCACCCCTTTCCCCTCGCAGGCGTGCCGGACTCGCCCTCCCGCTCCCCGGGCCGGGGGCCGGGGGTCTCCTTGCGGTGGGTAGCCGGGAAAGCTCGTGCCTCCGCGGGGGGAGCTTCTTCCCGGGAGGGGAGAGGAGGTTTCCTTCCTGCGACCCGCGTGCCGAGCCGAGGTGCCCGAGGCGCTGGGCAGACGCAGTGGCCCTTGCGCGCCGTGCTCTGGGGCTGGGCTGCCCGCCGTGCTCCTCGCTGAGCCCTCGGCGCTCTGAGGAGTTCCTCACCGGCGCCGCCGTGTTTCCCTGTGCCGGGACGCAGGACGTGCAGCTCAAGCTGGCGCTGATCCGGAGCGTCGCCGAGGTCAGCCGGGCCGTGCGGGTGGCGGGGGGCTCCCGCGGCGTGGAGCTCTGCCGCAAACGGGAGCTGCTGGGCACCTTGCTGGTGAGTGCCGGGGCCGGGCCGGTGCCGCGGGGAGGTCGGGGCCGAGCCCCGAGGCCGGTCGCCCCGAGGCGCGATGCTCCGCCTTGGCCGCGCGCGACCTCTGGAGCGCCCGGAGCCTGGTGCCGGCGGGAGGGCTCTCGGCGGCCGCCCGCTGCCCACTGTGCGCGTGTCTCCGTGACCTGCAGGGCTTCGTGCAGGGGGAGCCCCGGGATCGCCTGGCGTCCCCCGTGCGCCGGGAGGCGTTTGTGGCCGTGGGGCACTTGAGGTAGGGTCTGTGCGCCGGGGCTGCGGGGGGTGTCGTCTGAGCCGCCGCTCTGGGGAGCGGGAGTGAGACGCGTGTGTGTTTCCCTCTTTCTCTGCCAGCAAACTGAAGCCATCGCTGAGCCGGGAGGAAAACCGCGACCTCCTGGATCAGTGTGTGCAGAGCGTGATGCCCCTGCCTGCCCTGGAGCCGGCGGAAGAGGAGGGGGCGACGGCGGCGGACGCCGGGCACGTGCAGGTACCTGCCGGCCCTTCTCTGCCGGCCTCTCCGGGGATCCCCCGCAGCACGCGCCGCGCTCTGCCCCTGCGGCCGAGCTGGGCGTCTCCGAGCGCGGCCCAACGCCCGTCCTTCTCCCCGCGCTCAGGGTCTGCACGCGCGGACCATGGGGGCTCTCGGCGAGCTGCTGACGGCCCTGCTGGAGGAAGACCTCAGCTCGGACTGGCTCGCGGAGATGCTGCACGTGAGTGTCCATGGGGGGACGGGGAAGGCGTCACCAGTGCCGGCTGCGTGGGGAGAGCTGGGCTGTGGAGGCGGCGGGGTCAGCGCGAGGTGGCCGTGGGGCAGGTCTGCGCCGGTGCCCTCCGTGAGGGGCTGCTGGGGACGCAAGGGGCCGCGCCACCGGCTGCCGAGGCGGCAGCTCCTGGGCGGGACTCTGGGCGGGAGGGAGGCGTCTGGGGTGGCGGTGGGCAGGCCGGGACGGCCGGGGGGACTGGTGTGAGCCGGGTGTGCTCTTCCGCAGGTGCTGGAGTACTGGCTCACCTCGGCCAAGGAGTGGGAGCGGGAGAGGGCCCTGCAGGCCTGCGCCCAGCTGCTGGGCGCTTTCGAGGAGCGATTCGAGCTCACGGTGAGAAGGGACCCCCCACCCCCGCACGCCGTGTCCCCCCTCCCCGCTGGCTGCGGCCCCAGCAGGGAGCTCTGCCCCACGCCGGGCGCTGGGTTTTGGGTCTCCCGGGCTGTGGGGCTGCACCGCTGCCTGCCCCGATGCCCTGCCACGGCTCGGGCGCCAGCACAGCCGGGAGAGGGAGATCGGCCGCCAGGGCTGCCCGCGACCTCCTCGTCGTCCTTGTGTTTCCCCAGGGAGAAACCTCTTTCGGGCCCTTTGGCTCCATGGTGGGACTGCTGGCGCCTTTCACCTGCGACTCGCTGGCCACGTCCTGCCAGCGGGCAGGGGCCTGCCTCGGCCACCTCCTCCGCATACAAGGTGAGGGCAGCCCCCTCCCGGCCTCGGCCAGCCCCCCGCTGCCCCCCGCGCCCCACGACTGCGCGGGGCCGGGCTCCGTTCTTCCTTCCTCTCGGCCCCTGGGCCAGAGGTGGGTCTCCGTCGCCATCGCCGCCCTTCTCTCCTGGTGCTCCCTGCAGGCAGGACGCTGGAGACGGGGGCCGAGGAGGACGAGGTGCAGCCCTTGTGCCAGCGGCTGAGCGCCCCAGACGCCGAGGCTCTGCGCCAGGCTTCCTCCAGACTCAGAAAGGTGCCTGGCCCCACGGCGCGGGGGGAGCCGGTGCCCGGGCTCCCGCGCGGCTCCCTGCTTCGCTGCCGGGGCCCCGCTGCGTTTTGGGAGAGCCAAAGGAGCAGCAAGCGGCTGTCGAGCGGCACAGAGCACGGCAGGCCCTGCCTGCACAGCTGCCCCGTAAAGCCCTGGCACCCTGCGGGCCCAGCGAACTGCCCCGCTGGCCGCGCGCTCGAGTCTCCTCTCCTTTCCGAAGGGCCGGAGCAGACCTGCGACGTGGCCTCTCCCGTTTCTGATGTCTCCCCAGATCGTCTGCAAACACATCCCGCCAGCGCAGGCCACGGACTTCCTCTCCGCCGCCCTGGACGGGATGCTGTCGGCCCAGTCCACGTGTGCTCAGGCAGCGGGCGAGTGGCTGCTCACCTTCCTGGAGACGTGCGGGGGGCAGCTGCTCACGGAGGTGAGAGACGCACCCAAAGTGCCCAGTTGCTCCCCGGTTCTCGGGCACGATGCTCAGCCGTCCCGGCCCGGGCCCGAAGGGGGATGGACGGCACCCATCTGCCTCCGGAAGAAGGGGGTTGCGGCAAGTTGCTGGCGTCCCAGGTCCTGCCCCGGGAGGAACTTGACGTTGGTGCTGGGGGTTTCTTCCTCCTGACTGCTGGTGCTGCTTGGGGGTTTTTACACGCTCGCCAGTACGGTGCCCTTCTTTGCTCGTTCTTCCTTGGTCCCCAGCTCCACACGCTGCCCGCCTTTTCCTCTCTGCGTGGTGCATTTTACGATGCTGGACGGCTGTGGTGGGTCCTCGTTGTTCTCCCTGAGCCTGGCTGTGCCAGCCCGCAGGGTGGTGTTCCTCTAGGGACCCGTCGTGGCCCCTTTTTTGGTGATTCCTGCCTGTGGCCCCGGGCCCCCAGTCTCATCCGGTCACGGCCTCTGCTGCGCTCAGGTCTGGCTCTGGGGCCACACGCCCAGGGTGGCTCCTCGGTGTCGCCCTCGGTGGGCAGCAGAGATGTGTCCCCGTGGCGGTCCAGCGTCCCCCCGCCGCTGCGCAGAGCCTTGGGGCTTTAGGGCTGGGTCCCGAGAACTGGTCGGGGAGCCGGAATTGCTCATGGGCCGAGTGGCGGTGCCTGGGCCGTGCGGGAGGAGCAAGAGAGGATGGAGACGACGGCTCTTGTGGTCTGCGATCAGGTGCCAGAAATCCTGAGCATCATCTACGTCCGGATGCCGACCATGCAGCAGGACACGCTCCGGCACTTCCTCCTGGAGGCCGTGTCCCTGCTCGCCCTCTACCACCCCGGGGCCGTCATCGACAGCCTGCTGCAGAAGCAGCTGCCCATGGACAGGTACGTGCACTGCCCCGGCCCCACGGACGGGCAGGAGCCGCCACCAGCCCCGTGGAGGCCAGGAGAGCGTTTGGCGCTGCCGAGGGCGTCGCAGGTGCCAGAGCCCGGGGGCTCACGGGGGAACTTCTGCTCCCTTGCAGTGACACCGAGGAGCTGTGGAGGGTCCTGGGGGGGAAGTTCTTTGTGGACCACTTCCTGCGGGTCTTGATGGAAAAACTGAAGAACTCGGGAAGCGACCAGCCCAGGACCAGCTCTGCCAAGCCCGAGGCAGAGGAGGAGGAGGCTGCGCTGGAGCCTCTCAAGGTACGTGCACCGGCTTCGTACCTGACTGCCCAAATCACCCTTCAGCCTGAGGGAGCTCCGCGCACGCCGCGAACACCCCTGAGCCCCCCGGGCCGGTGCCGTGCCGGGCCCTGGGCAGCGCTGGCAGCCGAGAGCGTTTGCTGCTGCCGGGCTGCAGGGGAGTGAACTGCAGGCAGTGAAGGTCCCCGAGGCGGGCAGGGCACAGGTGGGAAAAGGCCTCGTTTTCACAGGCGGCTTTGGGTTGCATTTCTCTGCAGATGACCCGGGCCATCTCTGTGGTGGTGTCAGCGCTGCAGAGCCCGGAGGCTGTGCTGCGCCTGCTCCCGGAGCTGCTGCCGGTGCTGCTGAAGCAGATCAGCGCCACAGTGGGCAAGGAGATGCCGTCTTCCGCACTCATCACCCGGGGAAAGCTGTTCCTGAAGGGCCACGCGAGCGACGACAATCCTTGCAGGTAGGAGCCGGGGGACAGAGACGCAGGGAAAGCTGCAAACTTTGATTCCCGGGTAGGAAGGTGCCCCAGGCAGACTTGTTTTTTCCCCTGGGCTCTATTTATTTTGGTTTGGGTTTGTCTGTTTGGTTGTAGTTCTTGTTTTATGAGGGTTGGCGTGCTGGTTGGTTTGGTCTCTGTTGGCGTGTTTGTGAGCCGACGGTCCCTGGGGTCCCTAGGCCGGGTTTCTTAGAGCTTGTCAGGCTTCAGGGTTGTGAGAGGTCGTTCCAGGGGTGTTTGCAGCTCCCTCGGTGAGGTTGAGCACGAGCGAGCGAAGGCCTCGCGGGCGGCAGCGTTTCCTTCGCCTGTCGCCGTGACTGAGGCCTCGCTGCTCTCTCCTCGCCCAGGCTTTCCCTGGAGACCCTGGAGGCGGTGCTGCGCACGTGCCTCGATGGGAAGTGGCTGCGGCTGCTGCGGCAGCAGGGCGCCTGGGCTGCCCTGGAAGACCCCCGGGCTCACCACGACGGCGTCTGCCTGCTGACCGGGTGAGAGCCCGAGGAGGCGCCTCGCTGCTCCGGGGTGGCCGCGACCCGGGAGGGGCTGGCGGGACCCTTCCCCCGGGCCCGGGCGTCTCGGAGGGGCCGAGCGGAGCCCGCGTGGGAGCGGGGGGATCGCGGGGGCCCGAGGCCGGGTGCCGCCCTGCGTGACCGCGCGTCGCCTGCCTGTGCTCTGCGCGCAGGGTGCTGCTCCGCGCCGGGACCGTCTCGCTGCCCCTGGTGCTGGTGCTGACCCGGTGGCTGGACGCCCCCTCGGCCAACCTGCGGGTCACGGCCGCGGCTTTCTGTGCGGAGGTGAGGGAGAGGCGCGAGAGGGAGGTTTAGGAGGGCTTTTCTCAGGGTGCCAGCAAGCAGGTGCCGGCAGAAGGTGTCCCGTTCCCGGCGGGAGCAGATCCCCCCTCGTAGCAGCTCTCTCAGGAGCTGCCCTTCCCCGGCCCCTGCCCACCCCCACCCACCCACGAGCCCCCCGGGCACAGGGCAGCGCTGCCCTCGGCCTGGCCGAAGCCGCAGCCTGGGCCGGGCCCCAAGGGAAGCTGCCGGGCGCCGGGGCGGTCGGCCGGGGCTGGCGGGGCTTCCTCGTGCGGAGCCCGGGGCGGCTGCTGCTCCCGGGCCTGGTCCGCATCCGTCTGCGGGTGCCGACGGCCGGGTTGCTGTGCTGCAGCTGATGAAGGAGCCGGCGCTGCAGGAGTGGAGGTGCCTCCAGCCCATCGCGAGGGCCTTGCTGGAGAAGCTGCGGGACTCGAGCAGCACCGTGCGGCAGATGGCAGCGCGCGGCCTGGGCAACCTGGTCAGCGGGGCGCCGGAGAAGGTGAGAGGGGCTTTGCTCCGCGCGAAACGCAGCCCTGCGCGACCGGAGAGATGCCGGCGCGGAGCTGCGGGGGATGAGAGAGAGCGGGCAGCGCAGCAGAGGCAGCTGCGAGTCTCTGCCCCGAGGGCGCTCTGTTCTGGGGCACCGGCCGGGCTGCGGAGGGGACGGAGGTGCCGACGGGCCCCTCGGGCTGCGAAGTGCTCGGGGGCTGCTTCTGAGAGCTTCAGCCCCTGGAGGCGACGGGGAAGAGGGGCGGTTGGAGGCAGGGCTAGCGGGAGGCTCACGTGTGCGTCACGCTCGGCAGCTGCGAAAGCACAAGGGAGCGGTGCTGGAGGCGCTGCGGAGGGGCCTGGAGGACGCGGCCGCGGCGGAGGTGGTGGCAGAGAGCCTGCTGGCGCTGGCGAAGGTGGTGACGGAGCTGAAGGGGAAGGCTGTGGGCTCCGCCTTCAGGGACATCGCCAGGGCCACCAAGGGGTTCTTCGATGCTGTGAGCGAGCGGCGGTGTCTGGCGCCTGCGCGAAGGGTCCCTCGCGGGCGCGTCCGAGGGGGCGGCGGGGGCAGGGGCCGCTGCGGATCGGGAGGGTTCGGGGAAGACGCTTCTCCCTGGGGCGGGCGGAGGAGCTGCTGTCTGTGACCCCCGTGGGGGTCCTTTCTCCGGGCGTCGTGCTCGACCGGCAGCGGCCGGGTGTTGCAGAAACAGCCGTACGCGGCGTCCCAGTCGCCCGCCTGAGGGCCGGGGTTTCTGGTTGCAGGAGCAGGCGTCGCTGCGCTCGGCGGCCTTCACCCTGTACGGGGTGCTGGCCGCCTCTGCCACGAGCAGGTGGAGGTCTTTCTTCACGGCGGAGCTGGGCAGCACGTGGGCCACCCTCGTCCTGCACCTCCGGGACCCCGACCCGGGCGCCTCCATGGTAAGAGCCCCGGGGGAGCAAGAAGCGAAGCCGGGCAGCAGCCGCAGGGACGTTGCTGCCGTTGCCGCCTGCTCGGCAGCCGCAGGGTCTCTGCAGAGCCTCCCCGAACGCGTCCCCGCGCGGTGGCCCCTGCGCCGCCCAGGGTAGCGACTCCAGCGCCCCGGCTCACCTCTCTTTGGCAGGCGTGCCAGGGCGCCCTGCGGCTGTGCGCCCCGTTTCTGGGGCTGCGGAGGGTGCGGCAGGGCCTCGCCGTCAACACCCGGCTGAGCGCGGCCGAGCTGCTGGGCGACGTCTGCAGCCAGCTGGTGAGGAGCCGCGCGCCCGGGTGCGATGGGGCCGCGGGGCCCTCGCCGGCCCCGGGAGAGGGAGGGAGGGAGCGGGCGACGCGCCGAGGGCGGCGGGGTCGTCTTGCGGCCGAGAAGGACGGCGCGTCCCGCGTCCCCCAGGCCCAGGAGAGCCCCGAGCACCAGGAGATGCTGTACGTCGCCGCCCGGCGCCGCTTCCTGGGGAGCTGCGGGGAGCTGCAGGCTGCGGCCCTCGACGTCGCCGGTGAGTCGGGGCGGGCGCTCTCTGCGGCCGCTGCCCCCGCGCCGCCGCTGTCCCCGTCTGCCCGGGCCGGGGGTCCCGGGGGCGCTCTGATGTCGGTGCGTCGCCCTGACGTCGGTGCGTTGCTCTGTGCGCGCAGGGGTCCTCGTGGAGCACGCGGGCCTCGAGTGGCTGACGCGGGAGGAAGCGATGCCGCTCTCAGCAAGTAGGTGACGGGGCCCTGGCGCCCCGGGCCCGGGGGTTGGGGGGGGGTTGGGCCCCGGCATGGCGGCGGCCGCGGGGCAGCACGGCCCTGCCGGGGAGGCCGGGCCGGTGCCGGGTGCGGCCCTGACGCCGGTGCCGGTGCCGTTGCAGCTCTGCGGGTGCTGCGGAGCGACGGGGACCCGCGGGTGCAGCAGGCGGCCGCTCGGCTCCTCCGGGACACCGGCCTCGAGCAGCCCCCGCGGCGGCGCTGAAATAAACCTCGCCGGGAACCTGCCGCAGCAGCGGGGCGTTTCTGCGCCGGGGCCCGGGAGCCGCTTCGCCCCCCGCCGCCCCCGTTGGCCGCCGGGTCCCCGGGGCTCCGGCCGGGGCCGCTGTCCCGGGGCTGAAGGGGGCGGGGCCAGAGCTGCGGTGGGGGCGGGGCTGAAGGGCGGGGCGGGGCCGGGACCAGGGGCGGGGCAAGGCGGCGGGTGGGGCGGGGCAAAGGGGCGGGGCCAGACAAGGGGCGAAGTGGGCGGAGCCAATGCCGGGGGGGCGGGGTGGAGCCACGGGAGGGGCGGGGCCAGAGCAGTGGGCGGGGCCAGGGACGGGGCGGAGCCGGGCGGCCCCTTCCCGGCGCATGCGCGGCCGCTCCGGCCCCCAGGGCCGCGGGCGGGCGTTGGCGCTGGGTGTCCGGGGCCCCCGGGCCGCCCCCTCCCCGGCGCGGGGCTCCCGCTTGCCGCAGCCCGGAGGCGGCGGGGCGGCAGCAGCGAGCGCTGCCCCGGCCGGGCCGCCCGGCCCCAGGTAAGCGGTGCGGGCCCGGCTGGGGCTGCCTCGGCCGGGGCGGGGGGCTCTGCCCGGCCGGGCGAGGCGGCTCCGGGGCGGGAGGCAGCTGCGGGCCCGGTGCCCGCCCGTCGGTGCTGCTGCCGGGTGCTGCCCGCTGCCAGCTCGGCCCGGGCCCCGCGGTGGGGGGGGAGCAGCCGCGCTCGGCCAGGTTCGGGCTGCGGGGCCGGTGGGGGCCGGCGCGGGGCAGTGAAGCCCGAGGGGCCGGAGCCCAGCGCCCGCCCGGCCCGGGCTGCCCAGCGCCGTGGGGCTGGGCCCTGCCTGCGGGGAGCGGAGGGTCCCCCCGGCCCGGGTGCCCGGCACGGCCCGACCCGCGCGGGGCCGGGGGGCTCATCTCCACCCCCCCCCCCAACACCCCCGTGGTGCCTGGGGGCTGCGAAAGGGGCTCGGGGCGCTGCTGCGGGGCTGGAAACGGGGGTGGTGCAGGGCTGGGAGCTGGGCGGGGGCGAAGGGGGGTTTGGGGGGCTCAGCCTCCACTTCAGAGCCCCCAAACGAGCCCCCGGGGCCTGTCTGGGAGCACCAGAACCGCAGCGCTGGGGGGTGGAGGCTGAGTCCTGCGTGTCTGGTGCTCCCAGACAGGCCCCGGGGGCTCCTCTGGGGGCTCCGAAATGGAGGCTGGTCCTGCGGGTCTGGGGCTCAACCCAGGCTGCTGGGACTGGTCTCAGAGCTCAGAAAGGGGGCTTAGTCCTGGGCTTTGGTGCTGGAGAACAGGTTCAGGGGCTCTTTGGGGCTGGAGAAGCAGGATGGGGGTCAGGTGTGGGGCTTGGAAAAGGAAGCCAAGTCCTGTGGTTTTGGGGCTCAAAGGTGGGTCCAGGGGGCTGCTGTTGGGGCTCAGAGTCCACTTCTGAGCCCCTAAACAGCCCCCAGACCTGTGTTTGAGCTGCAAGAAGGCAGGGTTTAGCTTCCCTTTCTCAGTCCTGCGTTTCTGGGCCTCAGGAAGCAGGTGCTGGGGCTGGGAGACAGAGGCCTGGTCTTGGGTTTTTGAGCTCAAAAATGGAGACTAAGTCCTGCATTTTAGGGGCTTGAAAATGGAGGCCTGGTCTGGGGTTTTTGAGCTCAAAAACAGAGACTAAGTCCTGTGTTTCTGGGGCTTGAAAACTGCTCCAGGGGGCTGTTTCTGGGCCTGGAAACCAGAGGCTAAGTCCTGCGTTTTTGGGACTTGAAAGCAGAGATTCAGCCATCTGTTTTCAGCCCCAGAACCAGAGGCCAAGGGGGCCTGTTTGTGGGTGGTGGGAGGGTGGTTGGGCTGGGTGGTGGGAGGGGGGTGGGCAGGGCCTGTGGACCCTCACCGGAGGTGGGGGTCCACGCGCGGGTGCCCCAGCAGCAGGGAGGCTGGCATGCACCAGGCCGAACCTCGCGTCTGAGATAGTCTCTGGAGCGAAAGCGCTTTTGGGGAGGAAACACGAGCAGACACCATCTTCCAGTTCCCCTGTTTATTCCCCATTTGTACAAGACTTGGACTCTTTATTCAATGTGTGTATGGAGTATGTACACTGTTAATAAACTAACTGTGCAGTATGTATGGAATACTGAACTATGATATTAATACGCAAGCTGTGACAGTGATTGATTTACGACCTTGTCAGTCACCACCACTGCTGTAATGAGGCCGAGCCCTAAGGAGCCGGAGCTGAGCTGCGAGGAGCCCCCGCTGTGCTCCCAGCAGGCTCCCAAGGAGGCCCAGAGCCAGGCGGGCGCAGGCAGGTCGTCCCCAGCCAGGAGCGGGGCCCCGCGCAGGGCGGGAGGGAGGCGAGCGGAGGCATCGTCCTGCTGCGAGTAGGGAGCCGGGCGGCTTCTGTCCGGGAGGAAACAAACCTCGCGCTGCCTCTCTGCGCCGCGGTGCTCCCGGCTTCGCTGCGGAGCGCAGAAAGGAGGCGCAAGGCCGTTGCGCGGTGTCGGCAGCCCCTGGCCAGGACACAGAGACAGGCAGCGAGGCTGGAGCTGTTACTCACCAGGGACACAACCCCCCAGGCTCCTCAGGGAGAAGGCACCGGGGGAAACGTCCCCCGGCTCACCAGGAAGCGCCTCCGAGGTGCCTGCGGGGGTGAGAGGGGCCGGGACGCAGCCCCTGCTGCCGGACACGCTGTCCCAGGCTCTGCGCGCAGGCGGCAGCGTCCCAGAGCCGGCGCTGGGACGATGCTGGGGCGTTGGCACTGGCCGTCCCCGACAGCCCTGCTGGGGCTCCTCTGTCCCTGGAAATGTCAAAAGAAAATAAAAAGAGAACAAAACTAAACAAAAAAAAACCCAAAGAAATGAAGGGTGTTTCAGGAGAGGCCCAGCACCACCACAAGCCACCGCAGGCCCCACAACGGGGCCATTCCCCAGCGCAGCCTCACCCGGGCGCAGGTCGGGGCACCGCTGGAGCTGAGCTGTTGGGAGCCAGCGCTGCAAGGAGCCCGCGCGGTGCTCCCAGCAGGGTATCCCGGAGCCAGGCGGGCGCAGGCAGGTCGTCCCCAGCCAGGAGTGGGGCCACGCGCGGGGCAGGAGGGAGGCGAGTGGAGTACTGGGGTGAAGCTGCGGCATTTGCACTGCCCGTCCCAGACAGCACTGCTGGGGCTCCTCTGTCCCTGGAAAAGCACAACAAAAAAGGGGAAAGGAGAAACAACAAAAAAAGGGAAAGGAAAACAACAAAAAAAGGGAAAAGAAAAAAAAAGGGAAAGGAAAACCAACAAAAAAGGGAAAGGAAAAAGAACAAAGAAAGGGAAAGGAGAAACAAAAAAAGGGAAAGGAGAAACAACAAAAAAAGGGAAAGGAGAAACACCAAAAAAAGGGGAAAGGAGAAACACCAAAAAAAGGGGAAAGGAGAAACAACAAAAAAAGGGAAAGGAGAAACAACAAAAAAAGGGAAAGGAGAAACACCAAAAAAAAAGGGAAAGGAGAAACACCAAAAAAAAGGGAAAGGAGAAACACCAAAAGGGAAAGGAGAAACAGCAAAAAAAGGGGAATGGAGAAACAGCAAAAAAAGGGAAAGGAGAAACAACAAATAAAAGGGAAAGGAAAAAGAACAAAAAAAGGGAAAGGAGAAACAACAAAAAAAGGGAAAGGAGAAAAAACAAAAAAAAAGGGAAAGGAGAAACAACAAAAAAGGGAAAGGAGAAACAACAAAAAAAAAGGGAAAGGAGAAACAACAAAAAAAAGGGAAAGGAGAAACAACAAAAAAAAGGGAAAGGAGAAACAACAAAAAGGGAAAGGAGAAACAACAAAAAAAAAGGGAAAGGAGAAACAACAAAAAAAGGGGAAAGGAGAAACAACAAAAAAAGGGAAAGGAGAAACAACAAAGGGAGAGGAGAAACAACAAAAAAAGGGAGAGGAGAAACAACAAAAAAAGGGAGAGGAGAAACAACAAAAAAAGGGAAAGGAGAAACAACAAAAAAAGGGAAAGGAGAAACAACAAAAAAAGGGAAAGGAGAAACAACAAAAAAAAGGGAAAGGAGAAACAACAAAAAAGGGAAAGGAGAAACAACAAAAAAAGGGAAAGGAGAAACAAAGGGAAAGGAGAAACAACAAAAAAAGGGAAAGGAAAAAGAACAAAAAGAGGGAAAGGAGAAAACAAAAAAAAAAGGGAAAGGAGAAACAACAAAAAAAGGGAAAGGAGAAACAACAAAAAACGGGAAAGGAGAAAGAAAAAAGGGAGAGGAGAAACAACAAAAAAGGGAAAGGAGAAACAACAAAAAAAAGGGAAAGGAGAAACAACAAAAAAAAGGAAAGGAGAAACAACAAAAAAAGGGAAAGGAGAAACAACAAAAAAAGGGAAAGGAGAAAAAACAAAAAAAAGGGAAAGGAGAAACAACAAAAAAGGGAAAGGAGAAACAACAAAAAAAAAGGGAAAGGAGAAACAACAAAAAAAGGGAAAGGAGAAACAACAAAAAAAAAGGGAAAGGAGAAACAACAAAAAAAGGGGAAAGGAGAAACAACAAAAAAAAGGGAAAGGAGAAACAACAAAAAAAGGGGAAAGGAGAAACAACAAAAAAAGGGAAAGGAGAAACAACAAAGGGAGAGGAGAAACAACAAAAAAAGGGAGAGGAGAAACAACAAAAAAAGGGAGAGGAGAAACAACAAAAAAAGGGAGAGGAGAAACAACAAAAAAAGGGAAAGGAGAAACAACAAAAAAAGGGAAAGGAGAAACAACAAAAAAAAGGGAAAGGAGAAACAACAAAAAAGGGAAAGGAGAAACAACAAAAAAAGGGAAAGGAGAAACAAAGGGAAAGGAGAAACAACAAAAAAAGGGAAAGGAAAAAGAACAAAAAGAGGGAAAGGAGAAAACAAAAAAAAAGGGAAAGGAGAAACAACAAAAAAAGGGAAAGGAGAAACAACAAAAAAAGGGGAAAGGAGAAACAACAAAAAAAGGGAAAGGAGAAACAACAAAAAACGGGAAAGGAGAAAGAAAAAAGGGAGAGGAGAAACAACAAAAAAAGGGAAAGGAGAAACAACAAAAAAAAGGGAAAGGAGAAACAACAAAAAAAAGGAAAGGAGAAACAACAAAAAAAGGGAAAGGAGAAACAACAAAAAAAGGGAAAGGAGAAAAAACAAAAAAAAGGGAAAGGAGAAACAACAAAAAAGGGAAAGGAGAAACAACAAAAAAAAGGGAAAGGAGAAACAACAAAAAAAGGGAAAGGAGAAACAACAAAAAAAAAGGGAAAGGAGAAACAACAAAAAAAGGGGAAAGGAGAAACAACAAAAAAAAAGGGAAAGGAGAAACAACAAAAAAAGGGGAAAGGAGAAACAACAAAAAAAGGGAAAGGAGAAACAACAAAGGGAGAGGAGAAACAACAAAAAAAGGGAGAGGAGAAACAACAAAAAAAGGGAAAGGAGAAACAACAAAAAAAGGGAAAGGAGAAACAACAAAAAAAGGGAAAGGAGAAACAACCAAAAAAAGGGAAAGGAGAAACAACAAAAAAGGGGAAAGGAGAAACAACAAAAAAAGGGAAAGGAGAAACAAAGGGAAAGGAGAAACAACAAAAA
Source organism: Dromaius novaehollandiae (assembly GCF_036370855.1). Taxonomy (NCBI): domain Eukaryota; kingdom Metazoa; phylum Chordata; class Aves; order Casuariiformes; family Dromaiidae; genus Dromaius; species Dromaius novaehollandiae. The sequence goes on along the minus strand of NC_088101.1, from coordinate 13,577,354 downwards.
AAGGGAAAGGAAAAAGAACAAAAAGAGGGAAAGGAGAAAACAAAAAAAAAAGGGAAAGGAGAAACAACAAAAAAAGGGAAAGGAGAAACAACAAAAAAAGGGGAAAGGAGAAACAACAAAAAAAGGGAAAGGAGAAACAACAAAAAACGGGAAAGGAGAAAGAAAAAAGGGAGAGGAGAAACAACAAAAAAAGGGAAAGGAGAAACAACAAAAAAAAGGGAAAGGAGAAACAACAAAAAAAAGGAAAGGAGAAACAACAAAAAAAGGGAAAGGAGAAACAACAAAAAAAGGGAAAGGAGAAACAACAAAAAAAGGGAAAGGAGAAACAACAAAAAAAGGGAAAGGAGAAAACAAAAAAAAGGGAAAGGAGAAACAACAAAAAAGGGAAAGGAGAAACAACAAAAAAAAGGGAAAGGAGAAACAACAAAAAAAGGGGAAAGGAGAAACAACAAAAAAAGGGGAAAGGAGAAACAACAAAAAAAGGGGAAAGGAGAAACAACAAAAAAAGGGGAAAGGAGAAACAACAAAAAAAGGAAAGGAAAAACAACAAAAAAGGGAAAGGAAAATAGAAAAAAAGGGAAAGGAGAAACAACCAAAAAAAGGGAAAGGAGAAACAACAAAAAAAGGGAAAGGAGAAACAACCAAAAAAAGGGAAAGGAGAAACAACCAAAAAAAGGGAAAGGAGAAACAACAAAAAAAGGGAAAGGAGAAACAACAAAAAAAGGGAAAGGAGAAAGAAAAAAGGGAGAGGAGGAACAACAAAAAAGGGAAAGGAGAAACAACCAAAAAAAGGGAAAGGAGAAACAACCAAAAAAAGGGAAAGGAGAAACAACAAAAAAAGGGAAAGGAGAAACAAAAAAGGGAGAGGAGAAACAACAAAAAAAGGGAGAGGAGAAACAACAAAAAAAAGGGAAAGGAGAAACAACAAAAAAAAGGGAAAGGAGAAACAACAAAAAAAAGGGAAAGGAGAAACAACCAAAAAAAGGGAAAGGAGAAACAACAAAAAAAAGGGAAAGGAGAAACAACAAAAAAAAGGGAAAGGGGAAAGGAAAAACAACAAAAAAGGGAAAGGAAAAAAGAAAAAAGGGAAAGGAGAAACAACAAAAAAAGGGAAAGGAGAAACAACCAAAAAAAGGGAAAGGAGAAACAACCAAAAAAAGGGAAAGGAGAAACAACCAAAAAAAGGGAAAGGAGAAACAACCAAAAAAAGGGAAAGGAGAAACAACCAAAAAAAGGGAAAGGAGAAACAACAAAAAAAAGGGAAAGGAGAAACAACCAAAAAAAGGGAAAGGAGAAACAACCAAAAAAAGGGAAAGGAGAAACAACCAAAAAAAGGGAAAGGAGAAACAACCAAAAAAAGGGGAAAGGAGAAAACAAAAAAAAAGGGAAAGGAGAAACAACCAAAAAAAGGGAAAGGAGAAACAACCAAAAAAGGGGAAAGGAGAAACAACAAAAAAAGGGGAAAGGAGAAACAACAAAAAAAGGGAAAGGAGAAAGAAAAAAGGGAGAGGAGAAACAACAAAAAAAGGGAAAGGAGAAAACAAAAAAAAGGAAAGGAGAAACAACAAAAAAAAGGGAAAGGAGAAACAACAAAAAAAGGGAAAGGAGAAACAACAAAAAAAGGGAGAGGAGAAACAACAAAAAAGGGAGAGGAGAAACAACAAAAAAAGGGAGAGGAGAAACAACAAAAAAAAGGGAAAGGAGAAACAACAAAAAAAGGGAAAGGAGTAACAACAAAAAAAGGAAAGGAAAAACAACAAAAAAAGGGGAAAGGAGAAACAAAAAAAAAAAGGGAAAGGAGAAACAACAAAAAAAGGGATAAGGAGAAACAACAAAAAAAAGGGAAAGGAAAAACAACAAAAAAAGGGGAAAGGAGAAAAAACAAAAAAAGGGAAAGGAGAAATAACCAAAAAAAGGGAAAGGAGAAACAACAAAAAAAGGGAAAGGAGAAACAACAAAAAAAGAAAGGAAAAACAACGAAGAAGGGAAAGGAAAAAGAAAAAAGGGAAAGGAGAAACAACCAAAAAAAGGGAAAGGAGAAATAACCAAAAAAAGGGAAAGGAGAAACAACAAAAAAAGGGAAAGGAGAAACAACAAAAAAAGAAAGGAAAAACAACGAAGAAGGGAAAGGAAAAAAGAAAAAAGGGAAAGGAGAAAAAACCAAAAAAAGGGAAAGGAGAAATAACCAAAAAAAGGGAGAGGAGAAACAACAAAAAAAGGGAAAGGAGAAACAACAAAAAAAGGGAAAGGAGAAACAACAAAAAAAGGGATAAGGAGAAACAACAAAAAAAAAGGGAAAGGAGAAACAACAAAAAAAGGGAAAGGAGAAACAACAAAAAAAGGGAAAGGAGAAACAACCAAAAAAAGGGAAAGGAGAAACAACAAAAAAAGGAAAGGAAAAACAACAAAAAAGGGAAAGGAAAAAAGAAAAAAGGGAAAGGAGAAACAACCAAAAAAAGGGAAAGGAGAAACAACCAAAAAAAGGGAAAGGAGAAACAACCAAAAAAAGGGAAAGGAGAAACAACAAAAAAAAGGGAAAGGAGAAACAACAAAAAAAGGAAAGGAAAAACAACAAAAAAGGGAAAGGAAAAAAGAAAAAAAGGGAAAGGAGAAACAACAAAAAAAAGGGAAAGGAGAAACAACCAAAAAAAGGGAAAGGAGAAACAACCAAAAAAAGGGAAAGGAGAAACAACAAAAAAAGGGGAAAGGAGAAACAACAAAAAAAGGGAAAGGAGAAACAACAAAAAAAAGGGAAAGGAGAAACAACAAAAAAGGAAAGAAAAAAGAACAAAAAAAGGGAAAGGAGAAACAACAAAAAAGGGAAAGGAGAAACAACAAAAGAAAGGGAAAGGAGAAACAATAAAAAAGGGAAAGGAGAAACAACAAAAAAAAGGGAAAGGAGAAACAACAAAAAAAGGGGAAAGGAGAAACAACAAAAAAAAGGGAAAGGAGAAACAACCAAAAAAAGGGAAAGGAGAACCAACCAAAAAAAGGGAAAGGAGAAACAACCAAAAAAAGGGAAAGGAGAAACAACCAAAAAAAGGGAAAGGAGAAACAACAAAAAAAGGGAGAGGAGAAAAAAAAAAAAGGGAAAGGAGAAACAACAAAAAAAAGGGAAAGGAGAAACAACCAAAAAAAGGGAAAGGAGAAACAACAAAAAAAGGGAGAGGAGAAACAACAAAAAAAGGGAAAGGAGAAAGAAAAAAGGGAGAGGAGAAACAACAAAAAGGGAAAGGAGAAACAACAAAAAAAGGGAAAGGAGAAACAACAAAAAAAAGGGAAAGGAGAAACAACCAAAAAAAGGGAAAGGAGAAACAACAAAAAAAGGGGAAAGGAGAAACAACAAAAAAAAGGGATAAGGAGAAACAACAAAAAAAAGGGATAAGGAGAAACAACAAAAAAAAAGGGAAAGGAGAAAGAACAAAAAAAGGGAAAGGAGAAACAACAAAAAAAAGGGAAAGGAGAAACAACAAAAAAGGAAAGGAAAAAGAACAAAAAAAAGGAAGGAAAAAGAACAAAAAAAGGGAAGGAGAAACAACCAAAAAAAGGGAAAGGAGAAACAACAAAAGGGAAGGAGAAACAACAAAAAAAAGGGAAAGGAGAAACAACCAAAAAAAGGGAAAGGAGAAACAACCAAAAAAGGGAAAGGAAAAAGAAGGAAAAAGGGAAAGGAAAAAGAACAAAAAAAGGGAAGGAAAAAAAAGGAAGGAAAAAGAACAAAAGGGAAAGGAAGGAAAAACAACACAAAAAAAAGGGAAAAGAAAAAGAAAAAAAGGGAAAGGAAAAAGAAAATAGGGAAAGGAAAAAGAACAAAAAAGGGAAAGGAAAAAGAACAAAAAAAGGGAAAGGAGAAACAACAAAAAAAGGGAAAGGAGAAACAACCAAAAAAAGGGAAAGGAGAAACAACCAAAAAAAGGGAAAGGAGAAACAACCAAAAAAAGGGAAAGGAGAAACAACAAAAAAAGGGGAAAGGAGAAACAACAAAAAAAGGGGAAAGGAGAAACAACAAAAAAAGGGAAAGGAGAAACAACAAAAAAAGGGAAAGGAGAAACAACAAAAAAAAGGGAAAGGAGAAACAACAAAAAAGGAAAGGAAAAAGAACAAAAAAAAGGAAGGAAAAAAAACAAAAAAAGGGAAGGAGAAACAACCAAAAAAAGGGAAAGGAGAAACAACAAAAGGGAAGGAGAAACAACAAAAAAAAGGGAAAGGAGAAACAACCAAAAAAAGGGAAAGGAGAAACAACCAAAAAAGGGAAAGGAAAAAGAAGGAAAAAGGGAAAGGAAAAAGAACAAAAAAAGGGAAGGAAAAAAAAGGAAGGAAAAAGAACAAAAGGGAAAGGAAGGAAAAACAACACAAAAAAAAGGGAAAAGAAAAAGAAAAAAAGGGAAAGGAAAAAGAAAATAGGGAAAGGAAAAAGAACAAAAAAGGGAAAGGAAAAAGAACAAAAAAAGGGAAAGGAGAAACAACAAAAAAAGGGAAAGGAGAAACAACAAAAAAAGGGAAAGGAGAAACAGCAAAAAAAAGGGGAAAGGAGAAACAACAAAAAAAGGGAAAGGAGAAACAACAAAAAAAAGGGAAAGGAGAAACAACAAAAAAAAGGGAAAGGAGAAACAACAAAAAAAAAGGGAAAGGAGAAACAACAAAAAAAGGGAAAGGAGAAACAACAAAAAAAAGGGAAAGGAGAAACAACCAAAAAAAGGAAGTGCAGGGCGTTTCAGGAGAGGCCCAGCACCACCACGAGCCCCCCCAGGCACCGGCTCGGCCGTGCCCACCCCGCCGGGCGCCCCGCGGCCCCCCACGCTCAGCGCTGGGGCTGCGGCACAGACACCGCGGCCCTGCCGCAGCCTCCCCGGGCAGAGCTGCCCCGCGGGGCTCGGCCTGAGCCCGGCAGCAGCCTCGGGGAAGGCAGACGCTGCCCCGGGCGGGCGGGCGGGCGCCCCGGCCGCGTTTGGCACCGCCGAGCCCAGCGGGACCCGCGCGCCGACCCCCCTCAGACCACCCCATGCACGCGACAGCGGCCAGGAGCCACGAGGCAAAAGGGGTTTTTCCCGGCCAGCAGCCGGGCACGGGCACTCGCCGGACACCGCCTCCCTCCCGCGCCGGCGTCCCCCCATCGGGGCTGCGCTCCTCGCCGCGGCTCGGGCTGAGCCTTCCCTGCTCGGCTGCTCCCACGTGGCATCACCTGCGCTGGCAAAGGCCCTCACGAGGGACCGGCCACAGCGAGCAGGACCCGGCTCTTGCCCGAGCAGCAGCTCCCGGCCCCGGCGCCCGGCCCGCACGTGCGGAGAGCGGGCAGGAGGAGTGTCCAATTTAGGGCCATCGTACCTGCGGCAGGGACTCTTCTCTGCGCCTCTCCACAGCGGACGAACCGGCATCCACTTGTCGTCTGACCCGTCGTTCCTGGACTGCCTGGATTAGTGTCTGCTGCTCGTTTTGGCTGCGGTCTGTTGGGAGAAAAAGTTATTCGGGGTGGGAAAACTAGAAGCAACAAAAGCCACGACTCTGTCCTTGACAAGCTGCTCCGCTACTGTTTTCTCTCTCTTTCTTTCGTCCTCTGGCTGTGGAAGGCAGCCCCTTCCCTTTGGAGCGCGGCTCTGGCTCGTGGCTGACACCCGTCCTCACCTCAGTCTCCGGGATTCGGGGCTGCTGCTGGAAAAGATTTTGTCCTTTGGCGGATGCTGCGAGTACGCGCTTGCAGCGTACCTTGTATTTCCTTGCAGGAGCATAAAACTGAAGAGGAAGACCACCCATCACATCATCTCAGCAGCTCCACTTTCTCTGCCGCAGCATGAAGAGGAACACTCGTATTTTATTTCCCCCCTCCAAATGACAGCACAGCTTTAAGCCGTGTTCCTCCATGTTTGCCAAAGCGTTTCCAAGTCTTAGGCGTCTGGTTTTTCAAAGAGCAGGTGAAAAGCTTAGCTCCCAGTGAAAGGCATGAAGTCTGAAAAAGAGAAACCTTTTATCTAACACATCTTTAAAGAAGCTATTTCTCTCCATGTCCGGCAGCACCCGTTGCCAGTCGAGACAAGAAAAGAGCACTTGTGGGAAGGGGATGCGCTGGTTCTGCTCAGCGGAGCATCCGGAGAGGAGGACAGAGTCTCTCAGGAAGAGCCTGAAGCCTTGCCGTAAGGACACGGGACACATCAAATGGTGCACAACATACAGACAGAGCCATGAATCCACCTGGTCTTCACTTTCTGACTTCTGATCTAATGAAAATGCTAAACAAGGCAGGATTTGCTAGGTACAGTAAGTTCCCATTATAATAACTATAATAATAATTTAAATATAGTAATAATTTCTGTGGCTCTTTGATCCCCATATATATATACACACACTTGTCCACACCTAAACTGTATTTCTTCCTTAATGAAAACCTGGTAATTTTGCCCATCAGCCTGGGTGGCTTGCTCTTTACAACTCTGTAGTCCAAGCGTCTAATCCTGCAAGACAGCCTTTACAGTAAGTGCTTCAATTAAAAACTAGTTGCCTCTCTCCTACTTTCAACATCAGTTATTTTGAAATACAAAGACTACTTTTAATTCTCTCTCCTCCTTCAAGGGTATTTTCCTAAAACACAGATTTGCATGAAGAAATGTCGATAAAAATAGGCACCGCCTGACCCTGACCCCTCTCCACAGCACAGCAGCATTGCACAGAGCAGAGGGTCACTGCCAGGGGGTCTGAGTCTCTCCGCTTTGCAGCCTAACACCAAAACCTTTCTCTCTTGTTTCGTGGGAACCTCGGGAAGCCACAGTCAGGACTGGCACCTCGCTGGGCCAGAGGGTGGATAAGCAGCTGTGAGGACGGGGGGAAGTTTGCAGTCCTCCCTGCTTTTTTCAGTGCACATCTGTTTCCTTATGAAAAGTGCTAACAGCTGCTCCAGATGAGTCCTGATAGCTCTGGAGACAAGCACTTCGAGGTGCTTTGGGCAAATATACCTGATCTTGCTCTGCAAAGACTTGTCACGTTAGGTTAATCCACTCTTCACGTCAACTGAACAAACCAGCAAGGCTGGCAGTCCTTTGACACGGGCACCTGCCTATTGCAATAGGGATTAAAGTCACAAAACTCATTTCTCACACGCCACAGGACCTTCCTGAGAGCATCACAGACCCGAGGCGGACACCTTGGCTGGGCTGGGCCGGAGCCGACGAGCAGGGGGCGAAAACTCCCCATTTCATGACAAACCTCTGCAGCCGCCCCATCCATCCTGTCAGCACAACGTTGGACTCTGCTTCGGGGAGCCCCTTCTCCATCCTTCTTCAAAGGAAGGTGCGTTTCCTCCTTACCGGGGTTCTGCGAGAAAGAAGAGCTACACTGTAAAAAACCACTGCTATCACTGCTAGATAAAAACAACCGTGTTGTTTTAAAGGAAATAAAGCACAGAACTCAACTGCCAAGTGAACTCCTTGGCGGTCAGCTGGATCGGGCAAAGCCCCTTATCCTTCAGGTAGTCCAAAAAATTACATACTCTGATGCTTGACAAGGAGGTGGCATGCTGAGCATAAACGCCCTGGATGCTGAGACAGGTAAAGCAGTGTTTCCATTTCCAGCAACTTTTTGGGTGAACTCTTTTACACCTGAAATAAACAAACACAGACAAGTTCATTAAATACAACCCCTGGTACATCTGATCACCTCACGATAGGATGCCACCTGCCTACTGCTAATACCTGGGAAAGGCAGAAAACCCATTATCACCTGCTGAACCTAAGGACTTCTGCTCCCAAAATGCTCTTTCCTATAAACTTCTATGGACTGATGAAGAAACAGCAGCAACAGAAACAAGACCTATGTGTCACCTACCCCAATCAAGTAAGCACACCATGCCTTTTTCCCAGGTCTTACACTTACCAGTCATCATGATGAGTGCAACTATGAAACCCAGCCAGGACGCACCTGCCTAGGCCTCCTGCCCACTCACATCCATCCCTCGCACTGCCAGTGCCATGAATCAGTTTTAGACTGCCAGCAGGGACTAAGAGGGCACGTCCAGTTCACAGAAAATCCCAGGCCCACAGTCTTTTCTGCAGCCTTCTTGAAAGCCGGGACCCCAGAGCAGACCTTAGCTTCCTTTTGGTTCACTTTTCCTGCCCCCCCAACCCCCCGTATGCTCATGCTGGAAGCTGAGGGGGAAGGGGAGGACTGCAGGGCTCAGGCCCACGGGCTCATTTCTAGAAACCCCGCTCACACCCACGGGAAGCTGCAGGCAGTTCCCACGCTCAGCAGGGACAGAGTCTTTTACATGGGGCTTCGTGGTGGCAGTGGGCAACAGAGGAGGAACAGCGAGGAGGAAGACTGCTGGCGATCAGGGCAGAGCTCTCCAGGGAACAGGAGGATCCCTCCTGGGCCTCGTGTGCAGGACACAACTGGATTTAGGTCTCTCTGGGCACACAGGGAGAGCAAAAGCTGGGGGAACCTGGCTGCCAGCTTGAGCTTTGTGCAGTGGGTCAGGACACAGGGGCAGGCAGCAGAGATCTTGATTGCACCCTCTACCCCACCCAGGGGTCCAGCCTCAGGGGGGAACCCAGCATGCTCCCCATGCAGCCTCCCCCTCAGCCCCCCACACCACAGCAGCTGGGGGCTTCCCCACTGTGCCCAGGCTCCAGGAACCTCAGGGCTCCCACACTGGCAGACCTCATTGCTCAGGCACCCTTTCCACTCAGGTTTCATTTTATGCTTGGTGGTTTTTAATGAAACATGATCCATCATCAGTGAACACTTATCACAAGGCCTTAAGGCAGTAAACACAGCTCCATGAAGTCCAGTTGCATCAGAAAGTGGAATGACTTATGGTTTGAAGGCTAGAGAAACAATCCCCATGTGTAGCTTTCTCTGCTAAAGACATGCTCTTTCCATAAACCCTCTTTGGAAGAGGTAGATAATGCCATAAGGTTTCCTGGGAGAACATCCATCAGACTGTCTCAGCCAAAGCCCAGTTCAATTACTAGTCTTGGTTTGATGCGTATCAGAAAAACCAAGAGCAACTCATGCACCTGGCCTGAAAGGATATTTTCCTGTTTCCACAGGCTCCAGAACAACCCCCAGTGTTTTGCATGCTCGTCACCAAATGCCAGAAGCACTGCGTTGGCATTTCCAGGAGCTAACAGGCAGCACAGTTGTTTGGGGGCCCAAGAATGAGACACCCAGTCCCTGTCCACAGCAGGCTTTTCAGACCACACTGTGGACACAGCTGCATGGAGGAGGCAGAACATGCCCAGGCCAAGCAGTGCTGCAGGAGCTTTGGGTGCCAGTGGCTGCCTCAGTCATACCCAGGCTTGAGAAGCACAAGGCTTGGCTGCGCAGGCTGACTGGAACACACCGAGGAAACATTTCTTCTTCAGCTCCAGGGCTTGGCTGAAGAGCTCTGCCCTTTTCTTAGTAGGCCCCATATGAAGGACAGGCCAAGGGCAAGATATGGCCACAGCCGTAAGGAATTCCAGCACATCTGCTAAGGAAAAAGACATCTTGGTGAAGAGTTTCATAGGTACTTACTTCTCCCACACCACATGTCAAGGGACACAGTGACATTCAGTGGGCTGCCTCTTAAAATACCCTCAGAAATGCAAAACTTGGGAAGCTGATTCCATACAGACTGACACGGCTAAAATCACTTTCTTGAAAGCTGGACCTGCTCCTGCAATAGCCCCTCTCAAACCCATCTGGAACACTTCAAGGTCCCTCTCCTTCAGCTCTCTCCATGACCTTGGCCCAGCCAGGGACCCCACCTGAAGGGCTGCTCTGCTCCTTCCACAGGCTTTTGTAGGCTCTTGGCCTTGCCAGTCTCTGCAGGCATGTGCATGGAGGGGGACAGGGCCCTGCCTGAAATGCCCAGCATTACCTTTACTTACTATCATGCTTTGCAGACTCTCTCCTTGGCCTCTCTGCTTGTACAGACCAAGGATGGTTAAAAACCTCAGTTTTCTGACAAGTGTTTCTGCACTGCTGAAGATGACAGCAGCACACTAGTGGCTTTGTTAGCTCATGCAGTGTCTTCCAGACTTGGCTTTTATTTTTGTCACCACTTACTGCAGGTTTCTTCCCCTGTCTTTTGCCTAGGACACAGAGCACGACTTCACCTGTATTTGTGCAGGGCCATGACCTGTTCCCACCACGGGTGCTGCCACAAAAGGGGGGGGGGGGCCAGAGAGCAGGTCTACCCCGCGGCCCCGGGAGAGCAGGTCTACCCCGCGGCCCCGGGAGAGCAGGTCTACCCCGCGGCCCCGGGAGAGCAGGTCTACCCCGCGGCCCCGGGAGAGCAGGTCTACCCCGCGGCCCCGGGAGAGCAGGTCTACCCCGCGGCCCCGGGAGAGCAGGTCTACCCCGCGGCCCCGGGAGAGCAGGTCTACCCCGCGGCCCCGGGAGAGCAGGTCTACCCCGCGGCCCCGGGAGAGCAGGTCTACCCCGCGGCCCCGGGAGAGCAGGTCTACCCCGCGGCCCCGGGAGAGCAGGTCTACCCCGCGGCCCCGGGAGAGCAGGTCTACCCCCCAAAAAATTCGAAGTGATCCACTAGATTCACTTTGTATTCATCTCTCACACAAGCTTTCTCCAGCATGCCCAGACAGACTGCAGCTATGCTAGTAACTGCAGCAGCAAGTACTGTCCAGCCAGTATTTCATTTTCCTTCAGTTTTTGCCCCTCTTGTCTCCAGTATATACTGCCTTGGTATAATTGTCATCAGCCTCTCCTCTCCACCCCCCCCCCCCCCCCCCCAACTCCACTGCAGCTTTTTGGAAGTTATGCTGATGCATAAAACATGTATACCTTTCACAGCCTCATAAAACACTGCAAGGCAGCTGGTCTTATCCTTAGCATTTCATGTTTCTTCACTTGCTGGGAAGAAGGTTTCTCTGACTGACTTGTCTTGATGCTATTTATCCAGAACTGATGCCTGCAGCTGCCACCAACACAGCCTTGCTTCAGTCCTTGGGAAGTCGAGGCACACCACATTCTGACAGGGAGGTGACACAAGCTGACAACCTGAGGACAAGACACAGGGAACAGCAGGTTCTGCAGCAACTGCTCTCTCATTTAGCCAGTGCAGAGCCTGCAGAGACACCACCACCCCCCCCCTTGTCAAGGGCCCATCTCCTTGTCAAAGACTGCTCCATGACCCCCCAGCTAGGCACAGACTTGCCAGGCTGATGCTCTGGCAGCTGTCAGGGTCCCCAGCAGGCCAACCAACCCTCTCTGCTGCTCCTGCTAGTGGGAGGCCTGCACAAGGAGAAACACCCTCTCTCCTGGTGAGGTGATCCTCACCCATGTGTGACTTAGGGCCTCAGGCCCTTGGAGCCAGCTCTGACTCCAGGCACTCTCTTCCCACTTCTCCTTGAAAAAGCAACATGCAATACACTCATTCCCTCCCCTCTCCCCCCACCTTCTCTTTTCTTCTACCTGGGCACTTCAAGCTGATTGCTTGGCCTCAAGCCAGGGCAAGTCTTCCACCAGTTCAACAAGGCCCAAACATCACCCTTGATTTTTGGCCAAGTTTTTCAGGATGGAATAGCAATAACTCAATCCTGCTAATAGCACCTCTACTACAGAGTTACTATAACACCTTCATTTTTTGATAAAACAATGCAGACTGCTTCAGGGGAAAGAGTCCTTGTCCTCAGGAAGAGGAAGTCCTTCCCAGGAAGGGTTTCTCACACAGGAACTCCAAAGCAGCCCAGCAAGTCCAGTTCCAACAGAGAGCTGCTTCCCCTGGACAACAGCATGAAGTCACCAAGGCTTCCAGTTGTTTTTAAAGCAGTTACACACCTAAAGGTACTACAGAAAGAGACAGGATAATCCTTGACAGAATAAGACTAGCCTAACAGGACTTTCCCAAGCCAGAGCCCTCTAGGAAGGGAGCATTTCAACACCAGAAAGAGGAGCAGAATGGGAGCAGTCCCTCTGCCTCATCTTAGGAAGCCAGGGAGCAGTAAAAGCAAGAACTCAGTTCTGTCCTCCAGAGCAAGGCCAGAGCTGGAGACAAGACAGAGCGGGTGGGAGCATCAAGTCTCATGCTTGTGTTAGGCCTGTCCCTGCTCCAGGCAGGACTCGTGGATGGTTAACTTCACTAGGCCTGTGCTTAACACCAGCCCTGCTCCGAGCTGCAGCCCTTGGCTTCCCTGCTGCAGCAACCCCAGTGCTCCCCTGCATGTCCACACAGGTGACTGGTTTGTCACCCTCCCCACCCCCTTTGTGGCTGGATAACTCCATACATCCACATGTCACATCACATGGAAGGGGAGGGCAGGGGCCAGGATTCCCTCATCAGCAAGGACACAGCCTGCACACACCCACCCACCAACCCACAGCTCCAGTGCTGCCCTGCTGCAAGATTAGAGCAGGCCTCCCTTTGTGAGGGCAGGAGAGAGACAGGAAACCATGTCTTCCACACCAGTAGCCCTCAAGCACACTTCCCTCTAACCAGGCTCCAGACTGCCAAGCCTCTGCAACCTGCAACAGCTTGGTTTCACTTATTTCAGCTTAACACTGGATACACTGAACTATTTAGCAGCTTAACACCCTTGTCACATTTAACTTGCATTCACACCCAGACATCAGCCTGAGAGTGCAGCCACTTTGTAGGTCAAACCCTCCCACAGTGGAGTCTAGCTTTTCCTTAAAAAGAAAACTTCCACCCACCTGAGACACTTTCAAAGCCTTTTGTCTTTTTTTATATTGGTCTCTTCTTCAGTTCAAGCATCTGAAGAGCAGCAGTGCCTGAAGACCCTGTCACACAACACCAAGACCTCCCAGTCACTGCCAGAACTCCTCCCCAGCACCTCACTGGATCCCCCAGCTCTTGCAGGTGCACCTCACTGGGACATGCCAGGTGTTGTCAACCACCTCACCCCCCCAGACCCTCACAGCTGGGACACTGAGTAGGTGGCATGCCCACTGCTAGTTACTGCTTGTAAAGCATTTCCATGTGACTGCACTAATCCCAACCCAAGCTTTGAGCTCACCACAAGAAAACCCTCTGTGTCATCAGACAGAATCCACAAGGAAACCCTGACTATCACTTAGTCCAGCATCTCCATTTAGTCCAGCAAGACAGGAACTCACCGTGATGCAGGAGTTGAGCAGTGCTGACCCCTCCAAAAGGCAAGCCTGCCCAGAGCCATGCTTCGCACTTTCAGCTGCTTCCAGAGAAGCAAAGCCCTGCACACTGGGCAGCACAGGGTGTCCTATCATCTTACCCTTGATGTGGCAGCTGGCCCCCTTTGTGTCCTGGGGGGATAGGCCATGTCTTTAGCAGAAGCTCAGGCTTTTGAAGCCCAGGGATTGCAGCAGAGCTGTCCCACAGCTGCTTCTCTCTTCTCAGCTGCAGCACTGCACATGCCTTTGGAGAGCTCCAGGGAGAAACAAGAGCATCCAAAGGGAGCTGAAAAGAGAAGAGACACTCATTTCTCCTCAAAGCATAGTACTGCCAAGCATCTGCCAAACATGGCTGTGAAGCTATCTGGCCAGACTTGGGAGGTCTTTAAACACTTTGCGTTTTGTCTTTCTGCCTTTCATTCTTCTCTGCTAGGCTTGATTACAGCACCACTGCTTAATTTAAGCTTGAAGCATAAAGATTTCTTGAGAAGACCTGACTTAAGTGCTGGGACATTTGGAAAAAACACTCTCACCTCCATCTCAGAAGGCACAGGCATAGTCAAGGAATGACTCTGACCCAATTCCCATCACAGGAACTGGTTTTTGTGGTCAGAAAACAATGTTTTGGAGAACTCCCTCCTGACCTGATGATTTAAGCATCTTTTACAACCTCCCCACCTTCTCCTCCCCAACCATCCCCCAGACACATAAAACAGCCTTTCCTGCAAGGTAAGTAGATGCAGTGAACAAGCTACATGAAAGATGAGTTCAAGCCCTTCAAGCTGCAGAGACTGTACATCTGACCAGCTTTTATGGCTTAGCACTCTTTGCTTTCCAAGAAAGGACACTGGGAGTTTTTAAGCTTTTCCTGGGGGGACACTCTTCCCTTTTGAAAAGAGCAGCCCAAGAAGCATCCCACCAGAAGCTGAAGGACACAGCTTTTGAACAGGGACTGCTCAGGAGATCAGGAGCATTGGCCCCTCCAATAATAAAACAACTCCCAGCAAGGAGCCCTCAGCCCTGGTTACATACTTACCTGCTAGGGAACAGGAAACACAGAAGGACTCCAGAAGGGAAGAGGAGCTCAGAAGTTGGGGTGATCTGAACACACACAGAAACAGAGGCAGCCTTTGCACAGCTACAAGCCTGCAATAACAGGGCACCACAACAACAAATTTATTAGTCACCTCACTGAGAGCTTCACACAGCATTAAACAGACAAAGCACAAGCACCACCCTAGAGACCCAGCCCCCAAAACACACCCACCCACCCAGCACAACACAAACACATGATAAACAAAACACCCCACTCTCCCTCCAGGACACCCAAGCAGAACAAGCTCCCCCTGACCGAGCTTAAATGCAGCCCTCTGGCCAACGGGTGGAGGACGGGTGGGTGGAAGCCCCAGGTGAGTCTGGTCAGCGAAGCCGCAGCTGAGCCTGGTCAGGGCAATTAAGGCCTCCTGCTGCACCAAGGAGCCTAGTGCCAAGGCAAGAAAGCTCTTCTGTGTGACCAGTGACAGTCCCTTGGAGCACCTCACACTGAAACAAAGCTTAACCAGGACAATTTTGTTAGGTGGGTAGATCTTCTAAGGAGCTGGTGTCACCGGCCCCCAAAGGCCTTTGGTACGATGGTCGTGAAAGCCTCCTTTGATACCTGCTGGTGTTGGGTGTCGAGAGCCTTCCCAGCACTTCCAAGAAGCTGTACCTGCCCGGATGTGCAGCGTGGTGTTTCCTCAGCAAACTCTAAACCTCTCTAGCTGTTTTTGTTGACCTTTAAAGGCTTCACCTTGCCATTCTTGCCTGTGCTGTCAAGACCCTGACCACACACCCAGGTCCACATTGCCTTGACCAGCCTCACCTGGAAGCCCCAGCCACGGCCCCTCTGCCCCTTGGCCTGAGGGCTGTATTTAAGCTGAGCCTTGGGGGTGGGGGCTTTGTTTGGTTGGTGTTGGGGGTGTGTGTGTGTCTCCTGAGTGTTGTTTGTGAGGTGTTGTTTGTGTGGTGAGTTGTGTGTCTTGTTTTTGGTGCTGTTTTTTCAGGTAAGTCTTAAAGCTGTCTAGTTGTAGTTTCTGAGTGGTGCTTGGAGCTGCCTTGTGGTGTCTTTCCTGTTCTTGGCTGCCTCTTCTATTTCTGTTTTAATTTAAGTTTTGCTTCTTTCTCCACTCTCCCCCAATGTTAATTTGTCTCTTTATGTAGGCTTTCAGTTTAGATGTGCTATGCTTTTTTTTTCATGAATTTGGTGGCTGTGTGTGGTACAGTGTTTTTGTGGTATGAAAGCTTTTTTTGAGGTGTTTGCTATTTTTCTTCCAGCATCTGATGTGTTTTGTAGCTTAGTCATGCAGGTCTTTGGTCAGGTGTGGTGGAAGATGGAGCTGCTAACTGAGTTGTGAGGGCTTCTTCTCCTCACTTCTTGGGAGTAGCCTAAGGGAGGTTGGGAGTGTTCCTGTTTTCAGACTTGACTTATGCATTACTGTGTTACTTCATTTCCCTGCAGGAGTTTGAAGGCCTTGGGGAAATGTCCTAGCTAAGAGCTTGGGTGCTGATATACCTTCTCCCAGGAGTGTTGGGTAAGCTACTATTCACTTCTCTATGTGAAACAGCATGAAAACCTTGGTTGAACTGAAATAAATGTTACCTTAAAAGCTGTGTGTGCTTAGCCCCCAGAACAGGGCCTGGCCCTAGGGTCCTGCTGAGAAGTTCAAAGCCAAGTCAGAGTGAAAATGAACATATTTAATATCACATGTGCAGTGTTTCTAGCTGGAGCTGGGTGCTGCTGAAGAGGGACCCTGAACAAGGACATCCCTGGGCAATTGTAACTCTTCAGTCTCAGTTCTCCACCCCTCATGTGGTAGCTGGGACCACCAGCAATACTCAGGGGTGGGGTCTTCCTGTTCCTTGTGGGTCCCATTGCTGTCCCTAGGCAGGCGGTTTCTTTCCTCTCCCCTGCTGCTGTGACTTGTGCTGAGGGATGTGCCTTTGTTCCTTGTGGGGTCCTGCCCTTGTCTCCCGAGGTCCTGAGGAGGAGGTGGTGATTCCAGGCCACCCCAATGGACCTGCCCCAGCAGGGAGGGGAGGCTTTGTTTCTCAAGGTCCTGATGGCCAGTACAGGCCTTATGTCCAAGTCCTGACATCCTCCCTTTCAGAGTGTGAGGCACAGGAGTGCAGACTGCTTGTGGCTTCCTCCTCTTTCCAGCCTGAACCAGCTCTGGGGCTGTTTTTCACTTAACAGGATGAGTGACCTGAGTGTGGCTTAAGGCTTCAGCAAATGTAGCTGCTCCTGCTTCCTCATCAGAAGTCCCTTGCTGTGGCCACTGTTGTGCTGGATTACCATCTTCTGTTGTGAAGGGCCCATCTTCCTGACATAATGCAACTGTGTGCCTTTTTGACAGGCTGACTGTACCATCAATCTCTTCCCAGTTGTCCTGTACCCTGGCTAAGGGCATCCCCTTCTCCTGCCAGCTACACTTCCCATTGCCTAGTGCACCTTCTGCTCATCAGGCTGGGCACCCTTAAGAGAAGCTGCAGCAAGGGAGGGACTTGAAACCCACCCTGACACTCCTTCCTAGGGGCCCTTGAAGCCCCCTAATAACTTTTCTGAACCTGCTCGGGGCATTTTAGCACTCATCCTCAAGCTGGATGGAGAGGGAGCCAAACAAAGGAAGCCCTGGGCAATTGTCGCTTTGTGGTCTAAGTTCTCCCCTCATGCTGTAGTTGGGACCAAGACTAATATTCAGGTCTGGGGTCCTCCTGTTCCTCACTGGGTCTTGTTGTCTCAGGATCTGGAGGAGGTAATTGCAGACCCCACAATTCTCCCTGCCCCAGCAGGGAGAGCAGGCTGTTTCTCAGGGTCCTGATGCCTTATTTCAGAGTTGCAACATCCTCCCTTCTGGAGTGTGAGACACAGGGATACAGACTGCTTGTGATGTCCCTGTTTTTCCAGCTGGAGCTGGCCCTGGGGCCTCTTTTCCTGAGCTGGGTGCAAGTCCCTCATGTTCTGAGTGTGGCCGAAGGCTTCGCCCAACTGAGCTATTCATGCTAAGTAAGTTTAAGAGAAGTGGTGCTAAGTGGCTGCCTCTGGACAGCCCCAGGCCAACCTTCTTTAGCACGAAGCTGGGGGCTGGCCTGGGTGACCAGTGGGCAGCAGGCCCTGCAAGCAAAAATGGGTGCTGTTTTCTGGTGGTTGTCTTCTGTGATAGCTGCAAAGGTAAATGTGTCCTATACCATTAAGTGTGACAACAGCTGCTAATAAAAAAACACACATGCCAACTCAAACAATAAAGCTGACCAGATCTGCTCTTCAGTTTGCAGAGGACTGGTCACAAGACAGAACTCACACAGCTTTAGCAGGCAGCCTTGGCTACAGGGCAGCACTTGGCCTTTTTTTTTTCCCCCAAGGTGAAGTGGCTGGTGAGGAGTAACCCTTTCTCACCAAAATCACTTCCTTGACAGTACTTTCCCTGTCCAGGACAAGGCTAAATGCTCTGGAGGTAGACACCCCTTGTCCTCTGCAGAAAGATGGGAGCAGCTTGGCCATACTTGGGGCTCTGCTGACAGAGGAAGGCAGCCCTCCAGACTGCTGAAATGCAACCAGTAAATGAAGACTAGGATGCTGTTGCAGAGCATCTGACACTAGCTTTTATTGCCCTCCATCAGAGTGACTCAGTGCTGCTGCATTGGGAGAGATGTTCATGTTCTTGGCTGGCTGTGGCAGTGGAGCTACACTTTGCAGTTAGTGTGGAGTAAGAGCTTAGGCCTGGATCCAGTCAGGCCATGCCAGCAGGGAGTTTATAGTCAACCAAGTAAGTTGACTGTTGGCGTGGGGGGGCCTATGTGCCCAGACCCCAAGTCCTCCTGATCTGCAGGGTCTGTCTTCTGCTGAAATTTTCTCCTGCCCAATAAAGGGGAGCTTAGGTTTTCCTGTACAATATGAGCTGATAGGAGCTTTCCTTTAGGATGTGCACTGCCTCTCTCCTTCCCCTGAGCCCTGTTCTTATGGCATGTTGGAGGCTGTCACAGGCCTGAGGTCTCCAATTCTGGGTCCAGCTTTGTGCTCCTTGGAGAGGGAGTGCAAACCTTGGTGGAGGGAGCAGAGGGCAGGACACAGACAGGCGTGTACCCAGGTGACAAGCCTGCAGCAGGCTCCTTTTTGGAGAAAGGCAGGCAAAGAGGCGGAGGAGAGAAAAGGGCGAAGCAGCCCCTGGAGAGCAGTCGCCCCTGGCTGTGGGGCTGGGAGGGGCTGCTGAGGCCAGGTCGGTGCCCAGCCCCCTTGGAGGAAACCCAGGGGGTGGCAGTGATGGAGGGAGATGGGGCAGGGTTGGGGGCCTGGTGGGGTCCTTTGCCTGCTGCCCTCTCTGGCCCCCTGCCCTGAGTGGGCGTGGCCCTGGGGCAGGGCCCTTATTGGCTGGCAGCCCTTTGTGATGGGCAGGGGTGGCTGCTGGGGCAAGCCTTGATTGGCCAGCAGCCCTTTGTGATGGGCGGGGGCGTGTCCCCAAGCAGGCCCCCATTGGTCTGGGCCCTCTGTGATGTAGGCGGGCGTGTCCGGGGCAGGCCCTCATTGGCCGCAGCGCTCTGGGGCGGGGAGGGTGGCGCGCAGGAGCGGGTCCCCGCGGTCCCGCTCTGTCCTCAGGCAGGGCTGGCGCAGCAGCGCTGTCCCTGGCCCGGCGCCATGCGGAGACTCCGGGCGCTCCGAGGTGAGGGGCTGGGCCGGGGCTGGGCCGGGGCTGCAGGAGATCCCCAGCGCGAACCCCTGGTGCTCGGCACCGCTGAGCAGGGCTGGCCGTTTCTGACGCTGCGAGAGCTGCCCTGACCCTGCAACCGCACCAGCTCCCCGGGAGAAAGCCGCCTCCTCGCTCCCATGCAGCTCCCTCCAGGCTCTGGTTTCACGGGCTTTCCACCCAAGGAGCTAATGGGCCCCGACCGTGATGCAGATGGGAAATGGAGAAAACTGTGCAGAGCTGTTGGTCTGCTTTGCCCTCACACACAGCAGTGCAGGGGACTTGGATGCTGCCTCATGAGGAGTCAGGCCTGACGGGCCTGGTGGCTCTGAGGGCGTCCACCTTGTTTTGGTAGCAGAGGCCCCCTGGTTCCAAGCCCAGACCTAGGGACCTCTGCAGATCACCTAGTCCAACCCCCTGCTCAAGCAGTGTCACCTGCAGCACCTGGCCCAGGATGGTGTCCAGACAGCTTTTGAGTATCTTCAAGGATGGAGACCCATAACCTCTCTGGGCAGCCTGTTCCGGTGCTCGGTTACCCTCGCAGTAAAGAAGTTTTTTCCTCCTGTTTCTCTCCATGTCTCTCTTGTACTGGGGAGCCTGGAACTGGACCCAGTCCTCCAGTGGCCTCACCAGGGCTGAGCAGGGGGAGGATGCCCTCCCTCGACCTCCTGGCAATGCTCTTCCTAGTGCAGCAAGGCACTGCTCTCCCTTCCCCTTCTCCAGGCCGCCCCAAGCCAGCTCTCTGAGCCTTCCCTCGCCTATCACGTGCTCCAGTCCCCAGCCATCCTGATGACTCTCTTCTGGACTCACTCCACTATATCACGGCGTTGTAGCGTGTCTGTCTTTTACTGAGGAGCCTGGGCTGGACCAGCGTCCGGGGTGGTCTCGCTAGTGCTGCACAGAGGGGAGGAGTCCCTGCCTTTGCCCTGCTGGCTGCCCGCCTGCTGACACAGCCCTGGCTGCGGTGTTAGTGCTGGGGGAAAGGATTTCTCTGCAGGCTGAGGAGACGTTTGCCCCGAAGCAGCGCAGGCAGCTGAGGCCAGCAGAGCTGGTGCTAATCCTCTGGGTCTCTCCTTGCAGGTCTCTTCGCTTGTGGAGGCTGCTGGTCCCGGCCTCCCGTTCGGGAGGATGGAGGCAGGGCGGCAGAGTCCGTCCCTGCAGCCGTCCCCACCTCTGCTGGGCGAGTGGCTTCTCTGTCAAACCGCCTGCAAGAGGAGGAGGTGAGGCGGGGGCGTCGCGCTGTGCCGGGCCTGGGTTTGCGGGTGCCCGGCAGGGCCCCTGGTTTCCCGAGGGCGCCGCCGCCCTCCTGCCACCCGCGCGTGCTGCAAACGCTGCCAACGCTGGCGGGGCCCGTGTCCCCGGCTCTGGGGCTCCCTGGCACTGAGGAAAGGCAAGGGCAAGCTCTTCCCTTCTGGGCCGTGTCCCCAGGGCGACAGAGCGGAGGTCTACCGAGAGCTGGAGAGAGTCCTGCAGGGCGACG
Organism: Dromaius novaehollandiae; assembly: GCF_036370855.1. Taxonomy (NCBI): domain Eukaryota; kingdom Metazoa; phylum Chordata; class Aves; order Casuariiformes; family Dromaiidae; genus Dromaius; species Dromaius novaehollandiae. The sequence goes on along the minus strand of NC_088101.1, from coordinate 13,557,062 downwards.
ACGGCCGCGTGCAGAGCGCTGTCCTGGCCAGAGTGATCGCAGCGGCCTCGAGGGACATGAGAGCGGCGCAGGTGAGCTGCTCCTCTCTGAAGGCAGCCAGAGGCGCCTGGCTAGAGCCCGGTTTGGTAAAACGTAGGAGGGCTCTGAGGACCCGTGTCTAGCACTAAGCCCCGTCAGAGGCTCCCAGACCCCTGTGACAGCTCCTTCCCCGCGGATGCGGCTCCGCGATAGAAAAGGCCGTGTCCAGCCCCGCTGCAGAGGGAGCGCAGAGCAGAGCAGCTGCCTGTGCCGGCGGCGCCTGCGCCCAGGGCTGGTGGCGGAGCTGGGACGTGCAGGGCCGCGATTTCTGCACCAGCAAGTGTTTCCTGGAGGCAAAGGCCTTGGGGACTCGTCGCTGCAGTGGATTTGGGGGGCGATGCCCGGGGCTGAGCGGGGAGGTGGCCGAGGCAGGAACCGAGAGCTGGAGGCAGGCGGTCGCTGCCGGCGCCTTGGGCCTTTCTCCCGCTGAGGGAGGTTCGTGGCTCTCGCCAGGGCGTGACGGAGCAGGTGCGGACGGCCGCCAGCGACGTCCTGGTGGCTCTGGCCCGCTGCCACTTCGACAGCGTCATGTGCGAGCTGCAGTGCCGCCTGAGGGCCCTGGGAGAGATCTCCGAGGACCTCGTGTTCGTCACCTTGGGCAAGCTGGCCAGCAGCTACGGTAGGGCCCCTCGGCCTCCGGCTCGGGGCTGTGGTCTGCAGTACCCGGGAGAAGGGATCCTCCCCGATCTCCCCAAAATGCTCCGTGCTGAACTGGAGGCTGCAAGGTTTCGGTGCCCCTCGCTGGCTGCTGGGGCCGGCTCTGCCCCCGCCGCCCTCCCAGGCCCCCGAAGGGCTGCCCCGCTCCCCACTCAGGGCAGGCACCAGCACCCCATCGAGTCCCGGCAAGCCGTCCCCACGCCGGGGCCTGCCCCAGCCCCTGGGGCAGCTCTGGCACCCCCCTGGGCCCCCGCCGCGCTCCCCTGGGGCTCCCCCGTGCACTGCCCCGGCTCCCCGTGACGGCGGCCGCTCTCTGCGCCTCTGCCCGGCCCTCTCCGCAGCCCTGCGGTGCGTCCCCTTCGTGGGCATGACGCTCTTCGCCCTGCGCACGATGCTGAGCCAGGTGGGGAGCAGCCGGACCCTGCGCGCCGTCTGCAGCGGTGAGTGTCGGCCCCGCGGGCAGGGGCAGGGGCAGGGCAGGGGCAGGGGCAGGGGCAGGGGCAGGGGCAGGGGCAGGGGCAGGGGCAGGGGCAGGGCCGGGGCAGCCTCGGCGCCTCTGCTGCGGCGCTTTGCTCCCGGTGCGACCTGCCGGGCTCCGAGCTCTGCCCCGGCTCCCTCCCGCCTGCTGCGTGCAGGGCGGGCTGGTTTTGGGGGGTTTCGGGGGAGAGGGCGAGTGTTTGGGACGGCTGGGGCAGGGACGCAGGGGGAAGCGCAGGAGGGGAGCACGGCTGGGAGGAGGAGGAGGAGGAGGAGGAGGCGTGATGGGGAGGAGGAGAGCAACAGCGCAGCGTTTCCATCGGGGCACCTCCGAGCACCGCGCGGCTTGTGCCTGGGGCCGGAGCCGGTCTCGGATGGAGCCGCGGCGAGCGGGGGGCTGCGGCCGAGGGCAGGCTGGGGCGGCAGAGCAAGGCCTCGTCCCCGCCACGGGCTCGCCCTGACCCTTGCGCCCTCTCTCGCCGCAGTCCTGGAGCAGTGGTCGAAGGCCGTGAACAGCTACCTGGGCGCCTGGCAGCAGTGCAGCTTCCCGCGCGTGGGGCAGGCCCAGCTCTGCAGCAGCGTTTCCCCGCTCTTCGGCCACGCGGTGGGGAGCTGGCTGGGCTGCGAGGAGGAGGAGGTGAGAGCGGCTGCCGCGCCGGCCCCGCGACGCCGGGGGCCTTTGGGCAGGGCCGGATCCGGGGGGGCCGGGGTGGGGACGTGCCCTCTCCTCCGGAGCAAGGCCTTCTCCTCCAGGGGAGCAGGGCGCTGCCTCTCCGTGGGGAGGGCAGACCGTGTCGGGGGGGAAGGACCTGGGGCCCCGCTGAAGAGCGTCTCGCTGCCCTCCCTGCAGGCCAAGCAGGCCGTCCTGGGGGCGATGGCTGCCATGATGGGCCTCCTCGTGCGCGAGGAAGAGCACCGCGAGCGCGTGTGGGAGCAGCTCCCCTGGCTCCTGGGCCAGTACCAGCAGGTCCAGGACACTTTCCGGGTGACCAAGGTGAGGCGTTGTGTGGGGCACGGTGAGGCTGTGGGGTCTGTGCGTGTGCCGCGAGGTGTTGGGGGGTCTGTGGGGTGCCTGGAGGAGCCGGGACCCCTTGAGAAGAAAGGGGGCGAGCAGGGGAGGCTTGAGGCCTGCTGGGCTTCTCGGGCAGCGCCAGAGCAGCGCAGGTGGGGCCGAGAGGGAGCTGAGCATCCCCGGGGCCGACCTCCTCGGGAAGGGAGGCCTCGACCCCCGTCCCTGGGGCGTCGTGCGCGCGAGGGGCTCTGCTCTAACGCCCGGGCACTGTCCAGCCCCGTCTGGCGGGGAGGGGAGGTGTGAGGGGTGCGAAGTGTGGGGAAGCGTCGTCAGAGGGGCTGTGTGCAGAGGAGAGGCCCTCTAAGGCTGCTGCTGGGAGGGAAGGACACATGAGAAGCCCCGTGCAGGAGGGTCTGGGGGTTTTTTTTCCGGGGGGCTGGAATTTCATCACAGAAACGCTGGGTTTCCTTTCTTAAGACGTTGCTTTAGGTGACAGCCCCGCTCTTCTTCCCACCCCCGTTCCCTTGCAGGCGCTGAGTTATTTCCTGGCGGTTTTGGGGGAAGTGCAGATCCCCATCCCCCAGGACGAGGTTGAGGCCATCGGCACCGCTGTGCACCGCCAGGTAAGGGCAGCCCGACCCCGTACCGCTTGCGCTGGGTGCCGCAGACCTGACCCACGGGGACAGGAAGGTCCTGCTGGGCGGCCGGGCAGAGCATCCTTGCAGCGGGACCTACCTTAAGGCCAGGTCTGTGCAGATATTTGGGAGTCACCTCCCATTGCGGTGTCCAGAGGCTGTTGTAGCCAAAGCCCCCGGGGAGGCCAGAGCGGAGGGAGCAGTTTCTTTCCAGCCCCCTCGGAGCTGGTGCTCTTCTCTCTAAAGCGCCCCTTGTTCCCACAGCTCAGTGACGGGAGCAAGCAGCACAGCGGGGAGCACCGGTCGGAGCTGTCCTCCTGCGTCCTGCTGCTGGGTGAGGGGAGGAGGCTCCGCGGGACACCGCTGTGCCCTCGCTGCTCTCTCCCGACCCTCTGGCTAACGCAGAGCACGACTCTTCCCTCGCAGCCCGAGTTTGCCCTGAGGACACGGTGGCCTTTCTGCGCTCGCAGCTGGGGAGTCGGAGCGAGGCCGCTCGCGTGGTGTCCTTGGATCTGCTCGGAGCCCTGGTGCGCCCCACAGGTCAGTGCCGCGGGGCGCAGCGAGGCCGGCCAGGGGTTTGGGCTGCCGGGCTGGGGGCAGACACGACTGCAAGTGATGCACAAACGCCCGAGACGAGCTGCAAAGCGCGTGTTCCCCAGCTGAGCTGCTGTGCGGCTGCAGGGACAGGGATGTGATGGGGCGGCTGTAAATGGCGACGCACCAGTGACGGTGCTTGACGCTCAGTGACGGGGCAGGGACATGAGCTACTTGTACCCCTCGCATTTCTGCAGCGCTCTGTGGTGTTAAAACAGTCGGTCCCGTCACCCGCTTGTGTCTGTAAACGGAGTCGCTGGGGGACTCTGCTGCTTCCTCGGCCGTCACCGTCTTGTCCTGGGTTTTCGGTGCCGCTCGTGTGTGAGCGAGCTGGGAGCTTTGGCAGCTCCCTGGGGAGGTCTCTGCCTGAGCGCCCGCCTCTCCCCGTCTTTCCCAGCAGCAGAGAGAGGCCAGAGCCTGCCCCTGCTCGTGCAGGCGGTGCGCTGCGCGCTGGGAGACCCCAGCAGGAAGGTGAGCTGGTTGGCGCGGGGCGGCACCGCGGTGGGCGGCAGAGAAAGCTTTTGCTGGGGGCAGAGCCTGGCCAGCCCCCGGCAGGGCTGCTGCTGGGGGTCGAGCCTAGGGGAGCGTTTCCCCGTGGAAATGCTCCTGCGTGGCCGTGGCTGTGGGAGCAGCGGGGCCTCCCGCACCCCCACGGTCTCCGCGCGGGGCTCAGGGGCTGGGTGGGTGCGAAGGCGTCTGCCCCCGGGCTTTTGAGCAGAGGGGGTAACTGCAACGTGCTCCGTGGCAGGTGGCGAGGGCAGCGCTGCGCTTCACCAAGGAGCTGCTGGGCTGCAGCGTCCAGAGCTGCTCGGCCTGGGACCTGGTGGCCCACGTCTTCGCCACGTTCAGCCAGGCCTCCGGCAGACTGGTGAGGGCAGAGCGCGGCGCTTCGGCTTTGCTGTGTGCCCGGGGTGTCCGGGGAGCCCCTGCGGGCGCCCTGGCAATGGGGAGCCCCCCCAGCAGGGCTGCAGTCCCCGGTGCAGAGGGCCGAGCGGCGTCCCCACCGCCATTCCCGGGGGGATCTCGGAGGAGGCCGGGGGGTGCTTTGGCCTCCCACCAGCACGTAACAAACCCGACTGCGGCGCTGCCTGGGCCGTGACTCCGCTGGGCCGTGCGTGCTGCCGTTTCAGCGCTGTCCCTGAGCGCAGCCCCGCCGCGGGGCAACCTCCTTGCACCGGCTCGGTGCCGCTGCGGCATCGCTTGGGCCCCGGAGGAGCTCGTAATCCCGACACCCCGACTGACGACGCTGGCGACCGCCCCGAGGAGCAGCGGGTCTCCCTGGTCGCAGCCTGTTTAGTGCTTCCTTCCCCTGGGATCTGGCCCCTCCCGTGGGACTTTCTGCTCTCTCCTGCCTCCGGAGATGGGGGCTCCCGGGGGAGCATCCCGGCAGCGCTGGGTGGTTCAGGCTTCACCTGCCATCTCGGGGACAGGGGCTGATGCTGGTGCTGTCCCAACCGTGTCTTGCAGGCGCAGGGAAAGCTGTCTGAGGCAGAAGCGCAGGAAGCAGCAGATCTTCAAGCCCTGTGCTTGGACATCCTGCGCTCCCTGGACGTCTCCGTCCGGGGGATGACCAAAGTAAGTCGTCCTGCGCCCTGCTGCTGCCTCCCTGCCCCGCTCTCCCCAAAGTGCTCCCCGAGCAGCCCCTCAGGCGCACAAGGCGAGTGGAAATGCAGAGTGTCGTTTCCATCTCGGAGCTGAAACGAGCTGGAGCTGGCACGGAGGTGGGAACCGCGACGTGCTGAGTGGCCTCGTCCTTCCCTGCAGCTCCTGTGGCCGCGGCTGCTGCAGTACGTGGTGCCAGCCCAGTACACCGGCACGTTGGTGCCGCTCTGCCGGTGCCTGCGAGAGCTGGCCGAGAGCCGGGGGAGAGCAGGGGGCGAGGACGGAGAGGAGGAGCCCAACGTCGCGGCCTCCCGGCAGCGAGGTAGGAAGCCGAAGCTCTCGCCGTGAGCCGTGCCGGGCTGTGCCGGGGCCGGGGCACCAGCCCGTGGGCTGCGTGGGGGCTGCCCAGCCCGGGCAGGGGCAGGGTACGGCGGGTCGCGCCGCTCTCACCGGCCTCTCTGTCTCCTCGCAGCCAAGCTGCCGAGGCCGCAGGCCCTGCTGGCTCGCCTGCTGGTGAGTAGGGGCCCCGGGGAAAGCGCTTCGGGGCCTGGAGGCGGCGGGAGAGGTCGGGGCAGAGCCGCGTCGCAGGCCGGGGCCGGCAGCCCGCGGGGAGGAAGCGGCGTGCGGGAGCGAGTCGGAGCCTCCCCGGCCCCGCGGGACCCTGCTGCTGCGCGGGGGAGAAGCCGGCGGCGCCGGGGAGAAGCTCCCGGCTGGGCCGGGGCCGGGGCCGGGCGACCGCCCTCCGTGCGGGGAGAAGCTGCGGCTCCTCCGGCCGCCCCGAGCCCAGGTCTCGCCTGCCCTCTCCCAGGTGGTGGCGGCGGCTCCTCACGCCGGCGGCGGCTGCGGCGTCGCTGCCCTGCGGCTGCTGCGGGCCCTGTCCGCAGAGATCCACGGCGCCCTGGGGATGGTGTGGGCCGTGAAGATCCCCTTCCTGCTGCAGTGCCTGGAAGGTAACGTGCCGTCGGGGAGGAGGAGGCTGGAGAGGCCGAAGGGGAGGCAGGAGAAGGCGGCGTCCAGGCGTGAGGGAGGGGAATTGGCCCTGGGTTTCTCAGCGCCGGCTCTGCAGCCGTTGCCCTTCCAGGGAGCAGCGCTGACGCCCAGGAGCAGTTCATCTGGGGGACGGGGCCTTTCTTGCCCGTCACTGCCACGAGCAGGTGTGGCAGCACCCCGGCGTCCTCGCTGCGTGGGTGTTTGGGAGGGCTGGACGGGGAGGGAGGGATGCAAATGTGTGTGCGTGGTCCGAGCCCTCGTGCGAGGGCCTGGTTTGCTCTGGGAGCTGCAGTCGAGCGATGGGGACTGGGACCGGCGGGCGTGTGGCTGAGCTGAGTCCGTGCCCCTGTCCCCCGTCCCCAGGGTCCGTCAGGTGTCCTGGGCCCGGCCAAGAGTTCGGCATCAGGGCTTGAGCCTCGCGGCTTGGGCCCCTTCTGGCGTGGGAGCCGGAGGGTGTTTGAGTGCCAAGGAGCCCCCGGGCTCTTCTCTGGCGCTAAGTAACACGGAGGGTTTTCCTGCTCTGGCTTTGTAGGGCAAAGCGAGAGCTGCCTGGACTCTGCCGAGTGGGAGCAGCTCCTGCTCAAGGTACAGCGCTGCCGCGAGGGCAGCAACTACCGGTGGGGAAGGGGGAAGGTGTGGGTGGAAAGGTAACCAGGAGCAGGGGAGCCCTGAGCAGGGAAATGCCGGTTTTGTTCAGAAAACAGGAAACACGGGAAAGACCCCCTGCGAAGGCCCTGGGGATTTTGTTTTGCAAACAGCTGTGGATCCCAGAGGGTCGTGTCGTGTTGTGCCGTGTCCCGTCGTCGCACGTCGTGACCCGCTCTGCGGGGGCTTCGCTTCAACTTGTGTTTCCCCTAGTTCCTGAGGACGTCGCTGGAGACGATCGAGAGCCAGGCCTGGACCGTGGGCCTGAGCGTGGAGCTGAGCCAGCAGACGGGCAGCTACCCCCGGCCGTCCCGGGAGCAGGTGGGTCCCTGCCGAGGCCTCGTTTCTGCGGGAGCCGAGCGGAACGGCCGGGCGCCGCGGCCAGCTCAGCCGGGCCTGGTGCGGGCTGGTGCGTCGCGGCCGGCTCTGTGCCGCCAGACCGTGCGTGACCACGTCTGGGGTGGCCGCTTGTCTTTCAGGCCTTCCTGTATAAAGCTGTCGGGGTGTCCCTGGCAGCGTGTCGGCACGTCCCCTACGTCCGCCGGGAAATGAAGAAGTATCTGTTAAGGATGAATTACTTGGAGGTGTCTGAGAGAGAGGTGAGTTTCCTCTTCTCCCCCTGCTTTCCCCGGAGCCCCTCGGTATTCCCAGGGGAGCGGCGATCTCTCCGAGCAGAGCGCTCCAGGCTCTCCTCCTTTCCTTGCCGCTGCTGTTCCCGTCGGAGGATATCGCGAGTGTCGCTCGGAGCTTGCCGTGGTGAGTGTCGGCCAGAGGCCGCCTCACCCTTTCCCTTGTGTTGCAGGCGATGATTTCGGTTGTGGCCGGCTCTGCCGAGAGCCACTTCCACCTTGCCTTGGAGGTGCTGCAGGAGTTTGGGGCGTCCATGGAGGAAAGACCAGTGTCCGGGGCTTTCAAACGCCTGAAGGTAAAGGATGCCGGGCGTCCTGGCTCCTTTGTCCTCTGCTTTGTTTCCACTTGCAAACCAGCGGCAGCCCAGGGGTGGCTGCTGCGTGGAAAGCGGGGCGGCTCCTTCGCCGGGAGGCAGCGGGAGCCGGGGCCCGACGGAGGCGCCGGGCTGACGTCTCGCGGCTTCTCCCGCGGCGCAGGAATACCACCAGGGGAAGAGAGCGGGGAGGCACGCGGCCCTCGTGCTGGCCTACGGCCGGATCGCGCTCCGCGCCCCGCCGGAGCAGCTCCTGGCCCGCGTGGAGAGCGACGTCGTGGGGCGCATCCTGCGGCACTACCGCGCCAGCTGCCAGGTGGGTGCGCGGGCGCAGGGCGGCCACGCAGACGTGGGTCTTCCCCGAAGCTCCCGCGAGCGCCGACTGCCCCCAGCGCCCCGGGGGCGGTTGTGCCCTGCCCGTGCTGGCGGAGGGGGACGCGGCAGCCCTGGTTCGTCCCTGCTGCCCCGCGGGGTCTGTGCGCTCCGGGGCCGCTGCTGCGTGTCCCGCGTCTGTGCGCCTTGGTTCTCTGCCTCTCACCCCACCGCCTTTCCCCTTCCAGGTGCTGGGCTTCTCCTTCTCCACCAAGGTAAGTCCTGCCCCCCGGGGCCTTGCTCGCGGCCCTTCCCGCACCCCTTTCCCCTCGCAGGCGTGCCGGACTCGCCCTCCCGCTCCCCGGGCCGGGGGCCGGGGGTCTCCTTGCGGTGGGTAGCCGGGAAAGCTCGTGCCTCCGCGGGGGGAGCTTCTTCCCGGGAGGGGAGAGGAGGTTTCCTTCCTGCGACCCGCGTGCCGAGCCGAGGTGCCCGAGGCGCTGGGCAGACGCAGTGGCCCTTGCGCGCCGTGCTCTGGGGCTGGGCTGCCCGCCGTGCTCCTCGCTGAGCCCTCGGCGCTCTGAGGAGTTCCTCACCGGCGCCGCCGTGTTTCCCTGTGCCGGGACGCAGGACGTGCAGCTCAAGCTGGCGCTGATCCGGAGCGTCGCCGAGGTCAGCCGGGCCGTGCGGGTGGCGGGGGGCTCCCGCGGCGTGGAGCTCTGCCGCAAACGGGAGCTGCTGGGCACCTTGCTGGTGAGTGCCGGGGCCGGGCCGGTGCCGCGGGGAGGTCGGGGCCGAGCCCCGAGGCCGGTCGCCCCGAGGCGCGATGCTCCGCCTTGGCCGCGCGCGACCTCTGGAGCGCCCGGAGCCTGGTGCCGGCGGGAGGGCTCTCGGCGGCCGCCCGCTGCCCACTGTGCGCGTGTCTCCGTGACCTGCAGGGCTTCGTGCAGGGGGAGCCCCGGGATCGCCTGGCGTCCCCCGTGCGCCGGGAGGCGTTTGTGGCCGTGGGGCACTTGAGGTAGGGTCTGTGCGCCGGGGCTGCGGGGGGTGTCGTCTGAGCCGCCGCTCTGGGGAGCGGGAGTGAGACGCGTGTGTGTTTCCCTCTTTCTCTGCCAGCAAACTGAAGCCATCGCTGAGCCGGGAGGAAAACCGCGACCTCCTGGATCAGTGTGTGGGGAGCGTGATGCCCCTGCCTGCCCTGGAGCCGGCGGAAGAGGAGGGGGCGACGGCGGCGGACGCCGGGCACGTGCAGGTACCTGCCGGCCCTTCTCTGCCGGCCTCTCCGGGGATCCCCCGCAGCACGCGCCGCGCTCTGCCCCTGCGGCCGAGCTGGGCGTCTCCGAGCGCGGCCCAACGCCCGTCCTTCTCCCCGCGCTCAGGGTCTGCACGCGCGGACCATGGGGGCTCTCGGCGAGCTGCTGACGGCCCTGCTGGAGGAAGACCTCAGCTCGGACTGGCTCGCGGAGATGCTGCACGTGAGTGTCCGTGGGGGGACGGGGAAGGCGTCACCAGTGCCGGCTGCGTGGGGAGAGCTGGGCTGTGGAGGCGGCGGGGTCAGCGCGAGGTGGCCGTGGGGCAGGTCTGCGCCGGTGCCCTCCGTGAGGGGCTGCTGGGGACGCAAGGGGCCGCGCCACCGGCTGCCGAGGCGGCAGCTCCTGGGCGGGACTCTGGGCGGGAGGGAGGCGTCTGGGGTGGCGGTGGGCAGGCCGGGACGGCCGGGGGGACTGGTGTGAGCCGGGTGTGCTCTTCCGCAGGTGCTGGAGTACTGGCTCACCTCGGCCAAGGAGTGGGAGCGGGAGAGGGCCCTGCAGGCCTGCGCCCAGCTGCTGGGCGCTTTCGAGGAGCGATTCGAGCTCACGGTGAGAAGGGACCCCCCACCCCCGCACGCCGTGTCCCCCCTCCCCGCTGGCTGCGGCCCAGCAGGGAGCTCTGCCCCACGCCGGGCGCTGGGTTTTGGGTCTCCCGGGCTGTGGGGCTGCACCGCTGCCTGCCCCGATGCCCTGCCACGGCTCGGGCGCCAGCACAGCCGGGAGAGGGAGATCGGCCCCCAGGGCTGCCCGCGACCTCCTCGTCGTCCTTGTGTTTCCCCAGGGAGAAACCTCTTTCGGGCCCTTTGGCTCCATGGTGGGACTGCTGGCGCCTTTCACCTGCGACTCGCTGGCCACGTCCCGCCAGCGGGCAGGGGCCTGCCTCGGCCACCTCCTCCGCATACAAGGTGAGGGCAGCCCCCTCCCGGCCTCGGCCAGCCCCCCGCTGCCCCCCGCGCCCCACGACTGCGCGGGGCCGGGCTCCGTTCTTCCTTCCTCTCGGCCCCTGGGCCAGAGGTGGGTCTCCGTCGCCATCGCCGCCCTTCTCTCCTGGTGCTCCCTGCAGGCAGGACGCTGGAGACGGGGGCCGAGGAGGACGAGGTGCAGCCCTTGTGCCAGCGGCTGAGCGCCCCAGACGCCGAGGCTCTGCGCCAGGCTTCCTCCAGACTCAGAAAGGTGCCTGGCCCCACGGCGCGGGGGGAGCCGGTGCCCGGGCTCCCGCGCGGCTCCCTGCTTCGCTGCCGGGGCCCCGCTGCGTTTTGGGAGAGCCAAAGGAGCAGCAAGCGGCTGTCGAGCGGCACAGAGCACGGCAGGCCCTGCCTGCACAGCTGCCCCGTAAAGCCCTGGCACCCTGCGGGCCCAGCGAACTGCCCCGCCGGCCGCGCGCTCGAGTCTCCTCTCCTTTCCGAAGGGCCAGAGCAGACCTGCGACGTGGCCTCTCCCGTTTCTGATGTCTCCCCAGATCGTCTGCAAACACATCCCGCCAGCGCAGGCCACGGACTTCCTCTCTGCCGCCCTGGACGGGATGCTGTCGGCCCAGTCCACGTGTGCTCAGGCAGCGGGCGAGTGGCTGCTCACCTTCCTGGAGACGTGCGGGGGGCAGCTGCTCACGGAGGTGAGAGACGCACCCAAAGTGCCCAGTTGCTCCCCGGTTCTCGGGCACGATGCTCAGCCGTCCCGGCCCGGGCCCGAAGGGGGATGGACGGCACCCATCTGCCTCCGGAAGAAGGGGGTTGCGGCAAGTCGTTGGCGTCCCAGGTCCTGCCCCGGGAGGAACATGATGTTGGTGCTGGGGGTTTCTTCCTCCTGACTGCTGGTGCTGCTTGGGGGTTTTTACACGCTCGCCAGCACGGTGCCCTTCCTTGCTCGTTCTTCCTTGGTCCCCAGCTCCACACGCTGCCCGCCTTTTCCTCTCTGCGTGGTGCATTTTACGATGCTGGACGGCTGTTGCGGGTCCTCGTTGTTCTCCCTGAGCCTGGCTGTGCCAGCCCGCAGGGTGGTGTTCCTCTAGGGACCCGTCGTGGCCCCTTTTTTGGTGATTCCTGCCTGTGGCCCCGGGCCCCCAGTCCCATCCGGTCACGGCCTCTGCTGCGCTCAGGTCTGGCTCTGGGGCCACAGGCCCAGGGTGGCTCCTCGGCGTCGCCCTCGGTGGGCAGCAGAGATGTGTCCCCGTGGCGGTCCAGCGTCCCCCCGCCGCTGCGCAGAGCCTTGGGGCTTTAGGGCTGGGTCCCGAGAACTGGTCGGGGAGCAGGAATTGCTCGTGGGCCGAGTGGCGGTGCCTGGGCCGTGCGGGAGGAGCAAGAGAGGATGGAGACGACGGCTCTTGTGGTCTGCGATCAGGTGCCAGAAATCCTGAGCATCATCTACGTCCGGATGCCGACCATGCAGCAGGACACCCTCCGGCACTTCCTCCTGGAGGCCGTGTCCCTGCTCGCCCTCTACCACCCCGGGGCCGTCATCGACAGCCTGCTGCAGAAGCAGCTGCCCATGGACAGGTACGTGCACTGCCCCGGCCCCACGGACGGGCAGGAGCCGCCACCAGCCCCGTGGAGGCCAGGAGAGCGTTTGGCGCTGCCGAGGGCGTCGCAGGTGCCAGAGCCCGGGGGCTCACGGGGGAACTTCTGCTCCCTTGCAGTGACACCGAGGAGCTGTGGAGGGTCCTGGGGGGGAAGTTCTTTGTGGACCACGTCCTGCGGGTTCTGATGGAAAAACTGAAGAACTCGGGAAGCGACCAGCCCAGGACCAGCTCTGCCAAGCCCGAGGCAGAGGAGGAGGAGGCTGCGCTGGAGCCTCTCAAGGTACGTGCACCGGCTTCGTACCTGACTGCCCAAATCACCCTTCAGCCTGAGGGAGCTCCGCGCACGCCGCGAACACCCCTGAGCCCCCCGGGCCGGTGCCGTGCCGGGCCCTGGGCAGCGCTGGCAGCCGAGAGCGTTTGCTGCTGCCGGGCTGCAGGGGAGTGAACTGCAGGCAGTGAAGGTCCCCGAGGCGGGCAGGGCACAGGTGGGAAAAGGCCTCGTTTTCACAGGCGGCTTTGGGTTGCGTTTCTCTGCAGATGACCCGGGCCATCTCTGTGGTGGTGTCAGCGCTGCAGAGCCCGGAGGCTGTGCTGCGCCTGCTCCCGGAGCTGCTGCCGGTGCTGCTGAAGCAGATCAGCGCCACAGTGGGCAAGGAGATGCCGTCTTCCGCACTCATCACCCGGGGAAAGCTGTTCCTGAAGGGCCACGCGAGCGACGACAATCCTTGCAGGTAGGAGCCGGGGGACAGAGACGCAGGGAAAGCTGCAAACTTTGATTCCTGGGTAGGAAGGTGCCCCAGGGAGACTTGTTCTTTCCTCTGGGCTCTATTTATTTTGGTTTGGGTTTGTCTGTTTGGTTGTAGTTCTTGTTTTATGAGCGTTGGCGTGCTGGTTGGTTTGGTCTCTGTTGGCGTGTTTGTGAGCCGACGGTCCCTGGGGTCCCTAGGCCGGGTGTCTTCGAGCTTGTCGGGCTTCAGGGTTGTGAGAGGTCATTCCAGGGGTGTTTCGCAGCACGAGCGAGCGAAGGCCTCGTGGGCGGCAGCGTTTCCTTCGCCTGTCGCCGTGACTGAGGCCTCGCTGCTCTCTCCTCGCCCAGGCTTTCCCTGGAGACCCTGGAGGCGGTGCTGCGCACGTGCCTCGACGGGAAGTGGCTGCGGCTGCTGCGACAGCAGGGCGCCTGGGCTGCCCTGGAAGACCCCCGGGCTCACCACGACGGCGTCTGCCTGCTGACCGGGTGAGAGCCCGAGGAGGCGCCTCGCTGCTCCGGGGTGGCCGCGACCCGGGAGGGGCTGGCGGGACCCTTCCCCCGGGCCCGGGCGTCTCGGAGGGGCCGAGCGGAGCCCGCGTGGGAGCGGGGGGATCGCGGGGGCCCGAGGCCGGGTGCCGCCCTGCGTGACCGCGCGTCGCCTGCCTGTGCTCTGCGCGCAGGGTGCTGCTCCGCGCCGGGACCGTCTCGCTGCCCCTGGTGCTGGTGCTGACCCGGTGGCTGGACGCCCCCTCGGCCAACCTGCGGGTCACGGCCGCGGCTTTCTGTGCGGAGGTGAGGGAGAGGCGCGAGAGGGAGGTTTAGGAGGGCTTTTCTCAGGGTGCCAGCAAGAAGGTGCCGGCAGAAGGTGTCCCGTTCCCGGCGGGAGCAGACCCCCCCTCGTAGCAGCTCTCTCAGGAGCTGCCCTTCCCCGGCCCCTGCCCACCCCCACCCACCCACGAGCCCCCCGGGCACAGGGCAGCGCTGCCCTCGGCCTGGCCGAAGCCGCAGCCTGGGCCGGGCCCCAAGGGAAGCTGCCGGGCGCCGGGGCGGTCGGCCGGGGCTGGCGGGGCTTCCTCGTGCGGAGCCCGGGGCGGCTGCTGCTCCCGGGCCTGGTCCGCATCCGTCTGCGGGTGCCGACGGCCGGGTTGCTGTGCTGCAGCTGATGAAGGAGCCGGCGCTGCAGGAGTGGAGGTGCCTCCAGCCCATCGCGAGGGCCTTGCTGGAGAAGCTGCGGGACTCGAGCAGCACCGTGCGGCAGATGGCAGCGCGCGGCCTGGGCAACCTGGTCAGCGGGGCGCCGGAGAAGGTGAGAGGGGCTTTGCTCCGCGCGAAACGCAGCCCTGCGCGACCGGAGAGATGCCGGCGGGGAGCTGCGGGGGATGAGAGAGAGCGGGCAGCGCAGCAGAGGCAGCTGCGAGTCTCTGCCCCGAGGGCGCTCTGTTCTGGGGCACCAGCCGGGCTGCAGAGGGGACGGAGGTGCCGACGGGCCCCTCGGGCTGCGAAGTGCTCGGGGGCTGCTTCTGAGAGCTTCAGCCCCTGGAGGCGACGGGGAAGAGGGGCGGTGGGAGGCAGGGCTAGCGGGAGGCTCACGTGTGCGTCACGCTCGGCAGCTGCGAAAGCACAAGGGAGCGGTGCTGGAGGCGCTGCGGAGGGGCCTGGAGGACGCGGCCGCGGCGGAGGTGGTGGCAGAGAGCCTGCTGGCGCTGGCGAAGGTGGTGACGGAGCTGAAGGGGAAGGCTGTGGGCTCCGCCTTCAGGGACATCGCCAGGGCCACCAAGGGGTTCTTCGATGCTGTGAGTGAGCGGCCGTGTCTGGCACCTGCGCGAAGGGTCCCTCGCGGGCGCGTCCGAGGGGGCGGCGGGGGCAGGGGCTGCTGCGGATCGGGAGGGTTCGGGGAAGACGCTTCTCCCTGGGGCGGGCAGAGGAGCTGCTGTCTGTGCCCCCCGTGGGGGTCCTTTCCCCGGGCGTCGTGCTCGACCGGCAGCACCCGGGTGTTGCAGAAACAGCCGTACGCGGCGTCCCAGTCGCCCGCCTGAGGGCCGGGGTTTCTGGTTGCAGGAGCAGGCGTCGCTGCGCTCGGCGGCCTTCACCCTGTACGGGGTGCTGGCCGCCTCTGCCACGAGCAGGTGGAGGTCTTTCTTCACGGCGGAGCTGGGCAGCACGTGGGCCACCCTCGTCCTGCACCTCCGGGACCCCGACCCGGGCGCCTCCATGGTAAGAGCCCCGGGGGAAGGGAAACGCGAAGCCGGGCGGCAGCCGCAGGGTCTCTGCAGAGCCTCCCCGAACGCGTCCCCGCGCGGTGGCCCCTGCGCCGCCCAGGGTAGCGACTCCAGCGCCCCGGCTCACCTCTCTTTGGCAGGCGTGCCAGGGCGCCCTGCGGCTGTGCGCCCCGTTTCTGGGGCTGCGGAGGGTGCGGCAGGGCCTCGCCGTCAACACCCGGCTGAGCGCGGCCGAGCTGCTGGGCGACGTCTGCAGCCAGCTGGTGAGGAGCCGCGCGCCCGGGCGCGATGGGGCCGCGGGGCCCTCGCCGGCCCCGGGAGAGGGAGGGAGGGAGCGGGCGACGCGCCGAGGGCGGCGGGGTCGTCTTGCGGCCGAGAAGGACGGCGCGTCCCGCGTCCCCCAGGCCCAGGAGAGCCCCGAGCACCAGGAGATGCTGTACGTCGCCGCCCGGCGCCGCTTCCTGGGGAGCTGCGGGGAGCTGCAGGCTGCGGCCCTCGACGTCGCCGGTGAGTCGGGGCGGGCGCTCTCTGCGGCCGCTGCCCCCGCGCCGCCGCTGTCCCCGTCTGCCCGGGCCGGGGGTCCCGGGGGCGCTCTGATGTCGGTGCGTCGCCCTGACGTCGGTGTGTTGCTCTGCGCGCGCAGGGGTCCTCGTGGAGCACGCGGGCCTCGAGTGGCTGACGCGGGAGGAAGCGATGCCGCTCTCAGCAAGTAGGTGACGGGGCCCTGGCGCCCCGGGCCCGGGGGTTGGGGGGGGTTGGGCCCCGGCATGGCGGCGGCCGCGGGGCAGCACGGCCCTGCCGGGGAGGCCGGGCCGGTGCCGGGTGCGGCCCTGACGCCGGTGCCGGTGCCGTTGCAGCTCTGCGGGTGCTGCGGAGCGACGGGGACCCGCGGGTGCAGCAGGCGGCCGCTCGGCTCCTCCGGGACACCGGCCTCGAGCAGCCCCCGCGGCGGCGCTGAAATAAACCTCGCCGGGAACCTGCCGCAGCAGCGGGGCGTTTCTGCGCCGGGGCCCGGGAGCCGCTTCGCCCCCCGCCGCCCCCGTTGGCCGCCGGGTCCCCGGGGCTCCGGCCGGGGCCGCTGTCCCGGGGCTGAAGGGGGCGGGGCCAGAGCTGCGGCGGGGGCGGGGCTGAAGGGCGGGGCGGGGCCGAGGCGGGGCCGGAACCAGGGGCGGGGCGAGGCGGCGGGTGGGGCGGGGCAAAGGGGCGGGGCCAGACAAGGGGCGGGCCAGACCCGCGAAGTGGGCGGAGCCAATGCCGGGGCGGGGTGGAGCCACGGGAGGGGCGGGGCCAGAGCAGTGGGCGGGGCCAGGGACGGGGCGGAGCCGGGCGGCCCCTTCCCGGCGCATGCGCGGCCGCTCCGGCCCCCAGGGCCGCGGGCGGGCGTTGGCGCTGGGTGTCCGGGGCCCCCGGGCCGCCCCCTCCCCGGCGCGGGGCTCCCGCTTGCCGCAGCCCGGAGGCGGCGGGGCGGCAGCAGCGAGCGCTGCCCCGGCCGGGCCGCCCGGCCCCAGGTAAGCGGTGCGGGCCCGGCTGGGGCTGCCTGGGCCGGGGCGGGGGGCTCTGCCCGGCCGGGCGAGGCGGCTCCGGGGCGGGAGGCAGCTGCGGGCCCGGTGCCCGCCCGTCGGTGCTGCTGCCGGGTGCTGCCCGCTGCCAGCTCGGCCCGGGCCCCGCGGTGGCGGGGGGAGCAGCGGCGCTCGGCCAGGTTCGGGCTGCGGGGCCGGTGGGGGCCGGCGCGGGTCAGTAAAGGCCGAGGGGCTGGAGCCCAGCGCCCGCCCGGCCCGGGCTGCCCAGCGCCGTGGGGCTGGGCCCTGCCTGCGGGGAGCGGAGGGTCCCCCCGGCCCGGGTGCCCGGCACGGCCCGACCCGCGCGGGGCCGGGGGGCTCATCTCCACCCCCCCCCCCAACACCCCCGTGGTGCCTGGGGGCTGCGAAAGGGGCTCGGGGCGCTGCTGCGGGGCTGGAAATGGGGGTGGTGCAGGGCTGGGAGCTGGGCGGGGGCGAAGGGGGGTTTGGGGGGCTCAGCCTCCACTTCAGAGCCCCCAAAGGAGCCCCTGGGGCCTGTCTGGGAGCACCAGAACCGCAGCGCTGGGGGGTGGAGGCTGAGTCCTGCGTGTCTGGTGCTCCCAGACAGGCTCCGGGGGCTCCTTTGGGGGCTCCGAAATGGAGGCTCATCCTGCGGGTCTGGGGCTCAACCCCAGGCTGCCGGGACTGGTGTCAGAGCTCAGAAAGGGGGGGCTTAGTCCTGGGCTTTGGTGCTGGAGAACAGGTTCAGGGGGCTGTTTTGGGGCTGGAGAAGCAGGATGGGGGTCAGGTGTGGGGCTTGGAAAGGGAATCTAAGTCCTGTGGTTTTGGGGCTCAAGGATGGGTCCAGGGGGCTGCTGTTGGGGCTCAGAGTCCATTTCTGAGCCCCTAAACAGCCCCCAGACCTGTGGTTGAGCTGCAAGAAGGCAGGGTTTAGCTTCCCTTTCTCAGTCCTGTGTTTCTGGGCCTCAGGAAGCAGGTGCTGGGGCTGGGAGACAGAGGCCCTGGTCTGGGGGTTTTGAGCTCAAAAATGGAGACTAAGTCCTGTGTTTTTGGGGCTTGAAAACTGGTCGGGTGGGCTGTTTCGGGCCTCAAAACCAGAGGCTAAGTCCTGCGTTTTTGGGCTCAAAGACAGAGACTAAGGCCTGTGTTTCTGGAACTTGAAAACGCAGCCATCTGTTTTCAGCCCCAGAACCAGAGCCCAAGGGGGCCTGTTTGTGGGGGGTGGGAGGGTGAGAGGGGTGGGAGGGTGGTTGGGCTGGGTGGTGGGAGGGGGGTGGGCAGGGCCTGTGGACCCTCACCGGAGGTGGGGGTCCACGCGCGGGTGCCCCGGCGGCAGGGAGGCTGGCATGCACCAGGCCGAACCTCGCGTCTGAGATAGTCTCTGGAGCGAAAGGCGCTTTTTGGGGAGGAAACACGAGCAGACACCGTCTTCCAGTTCCCCTGTTTATTCCCCCTTTGTACAAGACTGGGACTCTTTATTCAATGTGTGCATGGAGTATGTACACTGTTAATAAACTAACTGAGACACCGTCTTCCCAGTCCAGCCTTTATTCAGTGTTCACCCCGCCCTTTCACCACCAGCCAAGCAGTCAGCTTGTGGGAACTGCATCCATACTGACCCGGGAGTCAATGTCCATGCAGTATCCACGAGCCAGTGCACAGTGAGCTGACATTAGTTAACATTAACAAGTTAACATTCACCCCACACGTTCAGTACTCAGTAACCGCATCCCTTACAATCCCCGGAGCCATGTTCAGTAACCCATCAGTGGCCATGGAGTCCACACCTGTAAGTCACTGGTCACCCCTGAGGGCAGGTCCCTGAGCTCCTGTCTCAGCCTTCCCTGAATCCCCCCCCGGGGTAATTAGTCCCCAGGGACCCCGCAGCCCTCAGCCGCGGCCGCAGCGCTGCACACCGGGGCAGCTGCCCTCCGCCTCCGGGCTGGGGCAGCGGCTGGTTTAGGGCCCTGCCCAAGGTCAGTCCATCGGCCGGTACCCGCGGCGTCGGGAGGAACCGGTTACCGGCAGTGCGGGTGCCGCCTGCGCAGGCTCGTCGCTCACCACCGCGTCCCCGTCCCGGGGGGGCCCGGGGACACCCTCCGCCCGGGGACAGCGGATGGTTCCCGGCCGCGTCGCTCCCGCGGGGCCCCGCGCCCGAGCGGCCCCGGCCCGCGGTGCCAGGCAGCACCCGGTGGCTCCGGCCCCAGCGGCACCGGCGGCTCTGGCTCCCGGCGGCGGCTCCGTGCGGCTCGGTCCGTCCCAGCGGCTCCGGCTCCGGCGGGAGGGAGGGAAGAGGCGCCCGGGGAGCCCTCGCAGCCCCCCGCGCCGCCCGGGGCCCCTCCAGCCCCGGCCAGGCCCGTCCGGCAGCGCCGGGGCCCGACCCAGCCCCCCGGGCAGCCCCGGCCCGGCCCGGGGGCAGCGCGGAGACCCCTCTGCCGCGGGCAGCGCCCAGGCCCGGCCCCGCCGCCGCCGCCTCGCCCGCTCCTTCGGGCCCCGCCGCGGGCCGGGCTGGGCTCCGGCTCCCTCTGCCCCGCGGACAGACCCGGGCCGCCCCGGTTCTCCCGGCGCCCCCGGCAGAGCAGGTGCCCCGGTCTCCCCCGCCCCCCCCCACGGAACCCCGCTCCCCGCCGGTACCGGTACCTGCTGCTGCTCCCGCTGCCGCCGCTGCCCGGCCCGGCGCCTCCGGTTCCCGGCTCCAGTTCCGCTTCCGCCCCGCCCGGTTCCGCCCCTCAGCGCCGCTCGCCCGGCGGCCGCGGGCGGGGTCACCCCGGCGCGGGGCCCCCGGTGCGACAGGTCCCCGCGGGGGGCGTTTGTCGCCCAGAAGCGGCTCCGGCGCCGCCCAGAAACGGCGCCCGCGGCCCCGAGGTGCCGCGCCGGGAAGGGCCGGGCCGGGCGCAGGGGCGCGACCGGCCCCGCTGCGCTCGGGACAGAGCCGCCGCGGAGCCCCGGGCCGCCGCCCATGTGCGGCAGACACGGAGCGACCCGCCCGGGACGCGCCCGCGCCCGCGTCCCCCCCAGACGCTCCCAGCCGGCTCCGGGCGCGGCCAGCGCCGCTCCCCGGGCGCCCCCGGGGACGCCACGGCTGCTGCAGGCGGCGCGGAGCCGCTGCGCCGCCGGGCGGGGCGGGATCGCGGGCGCGGGGGGGGGCGGGCAGCGCCGGGGCCGGGCACGGGCAGCCGGGAACCGCCGGTCGCCCCGCGCTGCTGGGAGGGCGCCGAGCGCGGGAAGGCGCCGCCGAGGACGGCGCGACCGTGACACGCGGGGCGGCGGGGGCGGGGCCGGAAGCGGGGCGTTACCGGAAGCGGGGCGTGACCGGAAGTGGGGCGGGGCGGGGTTCCGGGGCGGGGCCGGCGCCAGGGCGCGTGCGCGGGCCGCCGCGGGCGGGAGCTCAGTGCGGTGTGTGGCGGCTGCGGGGCGGCGCCTCCCGCTTTTGCTCCGTGGCTCGGCGGCGGCCCGGGCGCTGGGGGCCGGGAGGGCGGCGGCAGGTGAGGAGCGGGGGGGGCTCGGCCGCGGGGCCGGGCCGGGCGGGGGGCGCCGGAGCCGGGCCGGGGAGCGGAGGCCGGAGGACTGGAGCCCGGCGCCCCCCCCCACCGGCCCCGGCCCCGGCCCGGTCCCTCCCCGCAGCGCTGTCGCGGCCCGGCCCCGCTGCCGCCGCCCCGGGCCCCGCGCACGGGCCGCTGCCGGGGCTGAACGCGCGGGCTCGTCCTGGCGGCGGGGCTCGGTGGCGGCGGGGCCGAGCGCGGCGCCGCGGGAGGGGGCGAGGTCCGGTGCTCGCGGCGGCCGAGGGGCCCCGCGCCGCGGGGAGCCCGGGAGCAGGAGGCCGCGGGCCGCGGCTGCGAGCGCCGGAGCGGGGCTGGAGCCCGGCCGTGGTTGGGGCGGGGCGGGGGGGGCGCTGGGGCAGCAACGGGCTCCGGGGGGGGGGGGGGGTTGGGGTGCAGGCGGGTCCCGGGGCGCCACCCGGGTCCTGGGGCCCCGAGCGGCGGCGGAGCCGGGTGCTGGGAGCGGAGACCAGGTCGGGTGTTTTGGGGTCCAGAAACGGAGACTCGGGTCGTGCGTTTCTGGGCCTGGGAAGCACAGGCGAGGTCGGCTGCCCCGGGGCTCCCAGCAGCGGCCAGGTGCTGCGATCGGGGGCCGCAGAGGGCAGGTTGGTCCCGTGGTCAAGCCCAGGAACAGGTGGATGAGCCCTGGGTTTGGGGCTGAGAAGCGAGGCCAAGTCCTGGGTTTGGGGGCCCCCAGTGGAGGCTCACGGGGCTGAAAGCAGCAGCCAAGTGCTGCGTTTTAAGGCCACAAAGACCAGGTTAGTCCCTGTTTTCAAGCACAAGCACAGATGGATGAGCCCTGGGTTTGGGGTCCAAAAGCAAGGCCAAGTCCTGCATTTGGGGGCCATGGGTGGAGGCTCATGGGACTGGAAGGAGCAGCTAAGTGCTGCGTTTTGGGGGCACAAAGACCAGGTTAGTCCCTGTTTTCAAGCACAAGCACAAGTGGATGAGCCTTGGCTTTCGGGGACCAAAAGCAAGGCCAAGTCCTGCATTTGGGGGCCACGGGTGGAGGCTCATGGGGCTGAAAGCAGCAGCTAAGTGCTGCGTTTTGGGGGCACAAAGGGCATCTTACTCCCTGTTTTCAAGCACAAGCCCAGGCCCATGAGCCCTGGGTTTGGGGTCAGAAAGCGAGGCCAAGTCCTGCGTTTGGGGGCACAAGTGGAGGCTCATGGGGCTGTTCCTGTGGCTGAAAACAGAGACTAAGTGCTGCGTTTTGGGGACTCGGAAACAGAGGCGAGTTCGGCTGTTTCCAGCCCCCAAACAGAAGCTGAGGGGGCCCTTGTGGGGTGGGGGGAGGCAGGGGTGGGGGCAGGGCGCGTGGACCCTCACCGGAGGTGGGGGTCCGTCCGCGAGCGCCCCGGCAGCAGGGAGGCTGGCATGCACCAGGCCGAACCTCGCGTCTGAGATAGTCTCTGGAGCGAAAGGCACTTTTTGGGGAGGAAACACGAGCAGACACCGTCTTCCAGTTCCCCTGTTTATTCCCCATTTGTACAAGACTGGGACTCTTTATTCAATGTGTGCATGGAGTATGTACACTGTTAATAAACTAACTGTGCAGTATGTATGGAATACTGAACTATGATATTAATACGCAAGCTGTGACAGTGATTGATTTACGACCTTGTCAGTCACCACCACTGCTGTAATGAGGCCGAGCCCTAAGGAGCCGGAGCTGAGCTGCGAGGAGCCCCCGCTGTGCTCCCAGCAGGCTCCCAAGGAGGCCCAGAGCCAGGCGGGCGCAGGCAGGTCGTCCCCAGCCAGGAGCGGGGCCCCGCGCAGGGCGGGAGGGAGGCGAGCGGAGGCATCGTCCTGCTGCGAGTAGGGAGCCGGGCGGCTCCTGTCCGGGAGGAAACAAACCTCGCGCTGCCTCTCTGCGCCGCGGTGCTCCCGGCTTCGCTGCGGAGCGCAGAAAGGAGGCGCGAGGCCGTTGCGCGGTGTCGGCAGCCCCTGGCCAGGACACAGAGACAGGCAGCGAGGCTGGAGCTGTTACTCACCAGGGACACAACCCCCCAGGCTCCTCAGGGAGAAGGCACCGGGGGAAACGTCCCCCGGCTCACCAGGAAGCGCCTCCGAGGTGCCCGCGGGGGTGAGAGGGGCCGGGACGCAGCCCCTGCTGCCGGACACGCTGTCCCAGGCTCTGCGCGCAGGCGGCAGCGTCCCAGAGCCGGCGCTGGGACGATGCTGGGGCGTTGGCACTGGCCGTCCCAGACAGCCCTGCTGGGGCTCCTCTGTCCCTGGAAATGTCAAAAGAAAATAAAAAGAGAACAAAACTAAACAAAAAAAAACCCCAAAGAAATGAAGGGTGTTTCAGGAGAGGCCCAGCACCACCACAAGCCACCGCAGGCCCCACAACGGGGCCATTCCCCAGCGCAGCCTCACCCGGGCGCAGGTCGGGGCACCGCTGGAGCTGGAGCTGAGCTGTTGGGAGCCAGCGCTGCAAGGAGCCCGCGCGGTGCTCCCAGCAGGGTTTCCCGGAGCCAGGCGGGCGCAGGCAGGTCGTCCCCAGCCAGGAGTGGGGCCACGCGCGGGGCAGGAGGGAGGCGAGTGGAGTGCTGGGGTGAAGCTGCGGCATTTGCACTGGCCGTCCCAGACAGCACTGCTGGGGCTCCTCTGTCCCTGGAAAAGCACAACAAAAAAGGGGAAAGGAGAAACAACAAAAAAAAGGGAAAGGAAAACAACAAAAAAAGGGAAAAGAAAAAAAAGGGAAAGGAAAACCAACAAAAAAGGGAAAGGAAAAAGAACAAAGAAAGGGAAAGGAGAAACACCAAAAAAAAAGGGAAAGGAGAAACAACAAAAAAAGGGAAAGGAGAAACAACAAAAAAAAGGGAAAGGAGAAACAAAAAAGGGAGAGGAGAAACAACAAAAAAGGAAAAGGAGAAATAACAAAAAAAGGGAAAGGAGAAACAAAAAAAGGGAAAGGAGAAACAACAAAAAAAGAGAAAGGAAAAAGAACAAAAAAAGGGAAAGGAGAAAACAAAAAAAAAGGGAAAGGAGAAACAACAAAAAAAGGGAAAGGAGAAACAACAAAAAAAGGGAAAGGAGAAACAACAAAAAAGGGAAAGGAGAAACAACAAAAAAAGGGAAAGGAGAAAGAAAAAAGGGAGAGGAGAAACAACAAAAAAAGGGAAAGGAGAAAGAAAAAAGGGAGAGGAGAAACAACAAAAAAGGGAAAGGAGAAACAACAAAAAAAGGGAAAGGAGAAACAACAAAAAAAGGGAAAGGAGAAACAACAAAAAAAGGGAAAGGAGAAACAAAAAAGGGAGAGGAGAAACAACAAAAAAAGGGAAAGGAGAAACAACAAAAAAAGGGGAAAGGAGAAACAACAAAAAAAGGGAAAGGAGAAACAACCAAAAAAAGGGAAAGGAGAAACAACAAAAAAAGGGAAAGGAGAAACAACAAAAAAAGGGAAAGGAGAAACAACCAAAAAAAGGGAAAGGAGAAACAACCAAAAAAAGGGAAAGGAGAAACAACAAAAAAAGGGAAAGGAGAAACAACAAAAAAAGGGAAAGGAGAAACAACAAAAAAAGGAAAGGAGAAACAACAAAAAAAGGAAAGGAGAAACAACAAAAAAGGGTAAGGAAAAAAGAAAAAAAGGGAAAGGAGAAACAACCAAAAAAAGGGAAAGGAGAAACAACAAAAAAAAGGGGAAAGGAGAAACAACAAAAAAAGGGGAAAGGAGAAACAACAAAAAAAGGGAAAGGAGAAACAACAAAAAAAGGGAAAGGAGAAACAACCAAAAAAAGGGGAAAGGAGAAACAACAAAAAAAAGGGAAAGGAGAAACAACAAAAAAAAGGGAAAGGAGAAACAACAAAAGGAAAGGAGAAACAACAAAAAAAAGGGAAAGGAGAAACAACAAAAAAAGGAAAGGAAAAACAACAAAAAAGAGTAAGGAAAAAAGAAAAAAAGGGAAAGGAGAAACAACCAAAAAAAGGGGAAAGGAGAAACAACAAAAAAAGGGGAAAGTAGAAACAACAAAAAAAGGGAAAGGAGAAACAATAAAAAAAGGGAAAGGAGAAACAACAAAAAAAGGAAAGGAAAAAGAAAAAAAGGGGAAAGGAGAAACAACCAAAAAAAGGGAAAGGAGAAACAACAAAAAAAGGGAAAGGAGAAACAACAAAAAAAAGGGAAAGGAGAAACAACAAAAAAAGGGAAAGGAGAAACAACCAAAAAAAGGGAAAGGAGAAACAACAAAAAAAGGGGAAAGGAGAAACAACAAAAAAAGGGAAAGGAGAAACAACAAAAAAAAGGGAAAGGAGAAACAACAAAAAAAAGGGAAAGGAGAAACAACAAAAAAAGGGGAAAGGAGAAACAACAAAAAAAGGGAAAGGAGAAACAACCAAAAAAAGGGAAAGGAGAAACAACAAAAGAAGGAAAGGAAAAACAACAAAAAAGGGAAAGGAAAAAAGAAAAAAAGGGAAAGGAGAAACAACCAAAAAAAGGGAAAGGAGAAACAACCAAAAAAAGGGAAAGGAGAAACAACCAAAAAAAGGGAAAGGAGAAACAACAAAAAAAGGGGAAAGGAGAAACAACAAAAAAAGGGAAAGGAGAAACAACAAAAAAAAGGGAAAGGAGAAACAACAAAAAAAAGGGAAAGGAGAAACAACAAAAAAAGGGAAAGGAGAAACAACCAAAAAAAGGGAAAGGAGAAACAACCAAAAAAAGGGAAAGGAGAAACAACAAAAAAAAGGGAAAGGAGAAACAACAAAAAAAGGGAAAGGAGAAACAACAAAAAAAAGGAAGGAAAAACAACACAAAAAAAAGGAAAGGAGAAACAACAAAAAAAGGGAGAGGAGAAACAACCAAAAAAAGGGAAAGGAGAAACAACAAAAAAAGGGGAAAGGAGAAACAACAAAAAAAGGGAAAGGAGAAACAACAAAAAAGGGAAAGGAGAAACAACAAAAAAAGGGAAAGGAGAAACAACCAAAAGAAGGGAAAGGAGAAACAACAAAAAAAAGGGAAAGAAAAAAGAACAAAAAAAGGGGAAAGGAGAAACAACAAAAAAGGGGAAAGGAGAAACAACAAAAAAAAGGGAAAGGAAAAAGAACAAAAAAAGGGAAAGGAGAAACAACAAAAAAAGGGAAAGGAGAAACAAAAAAGGGAGAGGAGAAACAACAAAAAAGGAAAAGGAGAAATAACAAAAAAAGGGAAAGGAGAAACAACAAAAAAAGGGAAAGGAGAAACAACAAAAAAAAAGGGAAAGGAGAAACAACAAAAAAAGGGAAAGGAGAAACAACCAAAAAAAGGGAAAGGAGAAACAACAAAAAAAGGGAAAGGAGAAACAACAAAAAAAGGGAAAGGAGAAACAACAAAAAAAGGGGAAAGGAGAAACAACAAAAAAAGGGAAAGGAGAAACAACAAAAAAGGGAAAGGAGAAACAACAAAAAAAAGGGAAAAGAGAAACAACAAAAAAAGGGAAAGGAGAAACAACAAAAAAATGGAAAGGAGAAACAACCAAAAAAAGGGAAAGGAGAAACAACAAAAAAAAGGGAAAGGAGAAACAACAAAAAAAAGGGAAAGGAGAAACAACAAAAAAAGGGAAAGGAGAAACAACAAAAAAAGGGAAAGGAGAAACAAAAAAAGGGAAAGGAGAAACAACAAAAAAAGAGAAAGGAAAAAGAACAAAAAAAGGGAAAGGAGAAACAACAAAAAAAGGGAAAGGAGAAACAACAAAAAAGGGAAAGGAGAAACAACAAAAAAAGGGAAGGGAGAAAGAAAAAAGGGAGAGGAGAAACAACAAAAAAGGGAAAGGAGAAACAACCAAAAAAAGGGAAAGGAGAAACAACCAAAAAAAGGGAAAGGAGAAACAACAAAAAAAGGGAAAGGAGAAACAACCAAAAAAAGGGAAAGGAGAAACAACAAAAAAAGGGAAAGGAGAAACAACCAAAAAAAGGGAAAGGAGAAACAACCAAAAAAAGGGAAAGGAGAAACAACAAAAAAAGGGGAAAGGAGAAACAACAAAAAAAGGGAAAGGAGAAACAACAAAAAAAAGGGAAAGGAGAAACAACAAAAAAAGGGAAAGGAGAAACAACCAAAAAAAGGGAAAGGAGAAACAAAAAAAAAAAGGGAAAGGAGAAACAACAAAAAAAGGGGAAAGGAGAAACAACAAAAAAAGGGAAAGGAGAAAAAACCAAAAAAAGGGAAAGGAGAAACAACAAAAGAAGGAAAGGAGAAACAACAAAAAAGGGAAAGGAAAAAAGAAAAAAAGGGAAAGGAGAAACAACCAAAAAAAGGGAAAGGAGAAACAACCAAAAAAAGGGAAAGGAGAAACAACAAAAAAAGGGGAAAGGAGAAACAACAAAAAAAGGGAAAGGAGAAACAACAAAAAAAAGGGAAAGGAGAAACAACCAAAAAAAGGGAAAGGAGAAACAACAAAAAAAGGGAAAGGAGAAACAACCAAAAAAAGGGAAAGGAGAAACAACAAAAAAAAGGGAAAGGAGAAACAACAAAAAAAGGGAAAGGAGAAACAACAAAAAAAGGGAAAGGAGAAACAACAAAAAAAAGGAAGGAAAAGCAACACAAAAAAAAGGAAAGGAGAAACAACAAAAAAAGGGAAAGGAGAAACAACCAAAAAAAGGGAAAGGAGAAACAACAAAAAAAGGGGAAAGGAGAAACAACAAAAAAAGGGAAAGGAGAAACAACAAAAAAAGGGAAAGGAGAAACAACAAAAAAAGGGAAAGGAGAAACAACAAAAAAAAGGAAGGAAAAACAACACAAAAAAAAGGAAAGGAGAAACAACAAAAAAAGGGAGAGGAGAAACAACCAAAAAAAGGGAAAGGAGAAACAACAAAAAAAAGGCAAAGGAGAAACAACAAAAAAAGGGAAAGGAGAAACAACAAAAAAGGGAAAGGAGAAACAACAAAAAAAAGGGAAAGGAGAAACAACAAAAAAAGGGAAAGGAGAAACAACAAAAAAGGGAAAGGAGAAACAACCAAAAAAAGGGAAAGGAGAAACAACAAAAAAAGGGGAAAGGAGAAACAACAAAAAAAGGGAAAGGAGAAACAATAAAAAAAGGAAAGGAGAAACAACCAAAAAAAGGGAAAGGAGAAACAACCAAAAAAAGGGAAAGGAGAAACAACCAAAAAAAGGGAAAGGAGAAACAACAAAAAAAGGGAAAGGAGAAACAACAAAAAAAGGGGAAAGGAGAAACAACAAAAAAAGGGAAAGGAGAAACAACAAAAAAAGGGGAAAGGAGAAACAACAAAAAAAGGGAAAGGAGAAACAACAAAAAAAGGGGAAAGGAGAAACAACAAAAAAAGGGAAAGGAGAAACAACAAAAAAAGGGGAAAGGAGAAACAACAAAAAAAGGGAAAGGAGAAACAACAAAAAAAAGGGAAAGGAGAAACAAGAAAAAAAGGAAAGGAAAAACAACAAAAAGGGAAAGGAGAAACAACAAAAAAAGGGAAAGGAGAAACAACCAAAAAAAGGGAAAGGAGAAACAACAAAAAAAGGGAAAGGAGAAACAACAAAAAAAGGGAAAGGAGAAACAACAAAAAAAGGGAAAGGAGAAACAACAAAAAAAAGGGAAAGGAGAAGCAACAAAAAAGGGAAAGGAGAAACAACAAAAAAAAGGGAAAGGAGAAACAACCAAAAAAAGGGAAAGGAGAAACAACCAAAAAAAGGGAAAGGAGAAACAACAAAAAAAGGGAAAGGAGAAACAACAAAAAAAAGGGAAAGGAGAAACAACAAAAAAAAGGGAAAGGAGAAACAACAAAAAAAGGGAAAGGAGAAACAACAGAAAAAGGGGAAAGGAGAAACAACAAAAAAAGGGGAAAGGAGAAACAACAAAAAAAAGGGAGAGGAGAAACAAAAAAAAGGGAAAGGAGAAACAACAAAAAAAAGGGAAAGGAGAAACAACAAAAAAAGGGAAAGGAGAAACAACAAAAAAGGAAAAGGAGAAACAAAAAAGGGAGAGGAGAAACAAAAAAAGGGAAAGGAGAAACAACAAAAAAAGGGAGAGGAGAAACAACAAAAAAAGGGAGAGGAGAAACAACAAAAAAAGGGAAAGGAGAAACAACAAAAAAGGGAAAGGAAAAAAGAAAAAAAGGGAAAGGAGAAACAACCAAAAAAAGGGAAAGGAGAAACAACCAAAAAAAGGGAAAGGAGAAACAACAAAAAAAGGGGAAAGGAGAAACAACAAAAAAAGGGGAAAGGAGAAACAACAAAAAAAGGGAAAGGAGAAACAACAAAAAAAAGGGAAAGGAGAAACAACCAAAAAAAGGGAAAGGAGAAACAACAAAAAAAGGGAAAGGAGAAACAACCAAAAAAAGGGAAAGGAGAAACAACCAAAAAAAGGGAAAGGAGAAACAACAAAAAAAAGGGAAAGGAGAAACAACAAAAAAAGGGAAAGGAGAAACAACAAAAAAAGGGAAAGGAGAAACAACAAAAAAAAGGAAGGAAAAGCAACACAAAAAAAAGGAAAGGAGAAACAACAAAAAAAGGGAGAGGAGAAACAACCAAAAAAAGGGAAAGGAGAAACAACAAAAAAAGGGAAAGGAGAAACAACAAAAAAAGGGAAAGGAGAAACAACAAAAAAAGGGAAAGGAGAAACAACAAAAAAAAGGAAGGAAAAACAACACAAAAAAAAGGAAAGGAGAAACAACAAAAAAAGGGAGAGGAGAAACAACCAAAAAAAGGGAAAGGAGAAACAACAAAAAAAAGGGAAAGGAGAAACAACAAAAAAAGGGAAAGGAGAAACAACAAAAAAGGGAAAGGAGAAACAACAAAAAAAAGGGAAAGGAAAAACAACAAAAAAAGGGAAAGGAGAAACAACAAAAAAGGGAAAGGAGAAACAACAAAAAAAAGGGAAAGGAGAAACAACAAAAAAAGGGAAAAGGAGAAACAACAAAAAAAGGGAAAGGAGAAACAATAAAAAAAGGAAAGGAAAAAGAAAAAAAGGGGAAAGGAGAAACAACCAAAAAAAGGGAAAGGAGAAACAACCAAAAAAAGGGAAAGGAGAAACAACAAAAAAAGGGGAAAGGAGAAACAACAAAAAAAGGGAAAGGAGAAACAACAAAAAAAGGGAAAGGAGAAACAACCAAAAAAAGGGGAAAGGAGAAACAACAAAAAAAAGGGAAAGGAGAAACAACAAAAAAAAGGGAAAGGAGAAACAACAAAAAAAGGGAAAGGAGAAACAACAAAAAAAAGGGAAAGGAGAAACAACAAAAAAAGGAAAGGAAAAACAACAAAAAAGAGTAAGGAAAAAAGAAAAAAAGGGAAAGGAGAAACAACCAAAAAAAGGGGAAAGGAGAAACAACAAAAAAAGGGGAAAGTAGAAACAACAAAAAAAGGGAAAGGAGAAACAATAAAAAAAGGGAAAGGAGAAACAACAAAAAAAGGAAAGGAAAAAGAAAAAAAGGGGAAAGGAGAAACAACCAAAAAAAGGGAAAGGAGAAACAACAAAAAAAGGGAAAGGAGAAACAACAAAAAAAAGGGAAAGGAGAAACAACAAAAAAAGGGAAAGGAGAAACAACCAAAAAAAGGGAAAGGAGAAACAACAAAAAAAGGGGAAAGGAGAAACAACAAAAAAAGGGAAAGGAGAAACAACAAAAAAAAGGGAAAGGAGAAACAACAAAAAAAAGGGAAAGGAGAAACAACAAAAAAAGGGGAAAGGAGAAACAACAAAAAAAGGGAAAGGAGAAACAACCAAAAAAAGGGAAAGGAGAAACAACAAAAGAAGGAAAGGAAAAACAACAAAAAAGGGAAAGGAAAAAAGAAAAAAAGGGAAAGGAGAAACAACCAAAAAAAGGGAAAGGAGAAACAACCAAAAAAAGGGAAAGGAGAAACAACCAAAAAAAGGGAAAGGAGAAACAACAAAAAAAGGGGAAAGGAGAAACAACAAAAAAAGGGAAAGGAGAAACAACAAAAAAAAGGGAAAGGAGAAACAACAAAAAAAAGGGAAAGGAGAAACAACAAAAAAAGGGAAAGGAGAAACAACCAAAAAAAGGGAAAGGAGAAACAACCAAAAAAAGGGAAAGGAGAAACAACAAAAAAAAGGGAAAGGAGAAACAACAAAAAAAGGGAAAGGAGAAACAACAAAAAAAAGGAAGGAAAAACAACACAAAAAAAAGGAAAGGAGAAACAACAAAAAAAGGGAGAGGAGAAACAACCAAAAAAAGGGAAAGGAGAAACAACAAAAAAAGGGGAAAGGAGAAACAACAAAAAAAGGGAAAGGAGAAACAACAAAAAAGGGAAAGGAGAAACAACAAAAAAAGGGAAAGGAGAAACAACCA
The DNA here is from genome assembly GCF_036370855.1 of Dromaius novaehollandiae. NCBI lineage: Eukaryota > Metazoa > Chordata > Aves > Casuariiformes > Dromaiidae > Dromaius > Dromaius novaehollandiae. Next base: position 13,527,039 of record NC_088101.1, on the reverse strand, counting down.
AAAGAAGGGAAAGGAGAAACAACAAAAAAAAGGGAAAGAAAAAAGAACAAAAAAAGGGGAAAGGAGAAACAACAAAAAAGGGGAAAGGAGAAACAACAAAAAAAAGGGAAAGGAAAAAGAACAAAAAAAGGGAAAGGAGAAACAACAAAAAAAGGGAAAGGAGAAACAAAAAAGGGAGAGGAGAAACAACAAAAAAGGAAAAGGAGAAATAACAAAAAAAGGGAAAGGAGAAACAACAAAAAAAGGGAAAGGAGAAACAACAAAAAAAAAGGGAAAGGAGAAACAACAAAAAAAGGGAAAGGAGAAACAACCAAAAAAAGGGAAAGGAGAAACAACAAAAAAAGGGAAAGGAGAAACAACAAAAAAAGGGAAAGGAGAAACAACAAAAAAAGGGGAAAGGAGAAACAACAAAAAAAGGGAAAGGAGAAACAACAAAAAAGGGAAAGGAGAAACAACAAAAAAAAGGGAAAAGAGAAACAACAAAAAAAGGGAAAGGAGAAACAACAAAAAAATGGAAAGGAGAAACAACCAAAAAAAGGGAAAGGAGAAACAACAAAAAAAAGGGAAAGGAGAAACAACAAAAAAAAGGGAAAGGAGAAACAACAAAAAAAGGGAAAGGAGAAACAACAAAAAAAGGGAAAGGAGAAACAAAAAAAGGGAAAGGAGAAACAACAAAAAAAGAGAAAGGAAAAAGAACAAAAAAAGGGAAAGGAGAAACAACAAAAAAAGGGAAAGGAGAAACAACAAAAAAGGGAAAGGAGAAACAACAAAAAAAGGGAAGGGAGAAAGAAAAAAGGGAGAGGAGAAACAACAAAAAAGGGAAAGGAGAAACAACCAAAAAAAGGGAAAGGAGAAACAACCAAAAAAAGGGAAAGGAGAAACAACAAAAAAAGGGAAAGGAGAAACAACCAAAAAAAGGGAAAGGAGAAACAACAAAAAAAGGGAAAGGAGAAACAACCAAAAAAAGGGAAAGGAGAAACAACCAAAAAAAGGGAAAGGAGAAACAACAAAAAAAGGGGAAAGGAGAAACAACAAAAAAAGGGAAAGGAGAAACAACAAAAAAAAGGGAAAGGAGAAACAACAAAAAAAGGGAAAGGAGAAACAACCAAAAAAAGGGAAAGGAGAAACAAAAAAAAAAGGGGAAAGGAGAAACAACAAAAAAAGGGGAAAGGAGAAACAACAAAAAAAGGGAAAGGAGAAACAACCAAAAAAAGGGAAAGGAGAAACAACAAAAGAAGGAAAGGAGAAACAACAAAAAAGGGAAAGGAAAAAAGAAAAAAAGGGAAAGGAGAAACAACCAAAAAAAGGGAAAGGAGAAACAACCAAAAAAAGGGAAAGGAGAAACAACAAAAAAAGGGGAAAGGAGAAACAACAAAAAAAGGGAAAGGAGAAACAACAAAAAAAAGGGAAAGGAGAAACAACCAAAAAAAGGGAAAGGAGAAACAACAAAAAAAGGGAAAGGAGAAACAACCAAAAAAAGGGAAAGGAGAAACAACCAAAAAAAGGGAAAGGAGAAACAACAAAAAAAAGGGAAAGGAGAAACAACAAAAAAAGGGAAAGGAGAAACAACAAAAAAAGGGAAAGGAGAAACAACAAAAAAAAGGAAGGAAAAGCAACACAAAAAAAAGGAAAGGAGAAACAACAAAAAAAGGGAAAGGAGAAACAACCAAAAAAAGGGAAAGGAGAAACAACAAAAAAAGGGGAAAGGAGAAACAACAAAAAAAGGGAAAGGAGAAACAACAAAAAAAGGGAAAGGAGAAACAACAAAAAAAAGGAAGGAAAAACAACACAAAAAAAAGGAAAGGAGAAACAACAAAAAAAGGGAGAGGAGAAACAACCAAAAAAAGGGAAAGGAGAAACAACAAAAAAAAGGCAAAGGAGAAACAACAAAAAAAGGGAAAGGAGAAACAACAAAAAAGGGAAAGGAGAAACAACAAAAAAAAGGGAAAGGAGAAACAACAAAAAAAGGGAAAGGAGAAACAACAAAAAAGGGAAAGGAGAAACAACCAAAAAAAGGGAAAGGAGAAACAACAAAAAAAGGGGAAAGGAGAAACAACAAAAAAAGGGAAAGGAGAAACAATAAAAAAAGGAAAGGAGAAACAACCAAAAAAAGGGAAAGGAGAAACAACCAAAAAAAGGGAAAGGAGAAACAACCAAAAAAAGGGAAAGGAGAAACAACAAAAAAAGGGAAAGGAGAAACAACAAAAAAAGGGGAAAGGAGAAACAACAAAAAAAGGGAAAGGAGAAACAACAAAAAAAGGGGAAAGGAGAAACAACAAAAAAAGGGAAAGGAGAAACAACAAAAAAAGGGGAAAGGAGAAACAACAAAAAAAGGGAAAGGAGAAACAACAAAAAAAGGGGAAAGGAGAAACAACAAAAAAAGGGAAAGGAGAAACAACAAAAAAAAGGGAAAGGAGAAACAAGAAAAAAAGGAAAGGAAAAACAACAAAAAGGGAAAGGAGAAACAACAAAAAAAGGGAAAGGAGAAACAACCAAAAAAAGGGAAAGGAGAAACAACAAAAAAAGGGAAAGGAGAAACAACAAAAAAAGGGAAAGGAGAAACAACAAAAAAAGGGAAAGGAGAAACAACAAAAAAAAGGGAAAGGAGAAGCAACAAAAAAGGGAAAGGAGAAACAACAAAAAAAAGGGAAAGGAGAAACAACCAAAAAAAGGGAAAGCAGAAACAACCAAAAAAAGGGAAAGGAGAAACAACAAAAAAAGGGAAAGGAGAAACAACAAAAAAAAGGGAAAGGAGAAACAACAAAAAAAAGGGAAAGGAGAAACAACAAAAAAAGGGAAAGGAGAAACAACAGAAAAAGGGGAAAGGAGAAACAACAAAAAAAGGGGAAAGGAGAAACAACAAAAAAAAGGGAGAGGAGAAACAAAAAAAAGGGAAAGGAGAAACAACAAAAAAAAGGGAAAGGAGAAACAACAAAAAAAGGGAAAGGAGAAACAACAAAAAAGGAAAAGGAGAAACAAAAAAGGGAGAGGAGAAACAAAAAAAGGGAAAGGAGAAACAACAAAAAAAGGGAGAGGAGAAACAACAAAAAAAGGGAGAGGAGAAACAACAAAAAAAGGGAAAGGAGAAACAACAAAAAAGGGAAAGGAAAAAAGAAAAAAAGGGAAAGGAGAAACAACCAAAAAAAGGGAAAGGAGAAACAACCAAAAAAAGGGAAAGGAGAAACAACAAAAAAAGGGGAAAGGAGAAACAACAAAAAAAGGGAAAGGAGAAACAACAAAAAAAAGGGAAAGGAGAAACAACCAAAAAAAGGGAAAGGAGAAACAACAAAAAAAGGGAAAGGAGAAACAACCAAAAAAAGGGAAAGGAGAAACAACCAAAAAAAGGGAAAGGAGAAACAACAAAAAAAAGGGAAAGGAGAAACAACAAAAAAAGGGAAAGGAGAAACAACAAAAAAAGGGAAAGGAGAAACAACAAAAAAAAGGAAGGAAAAGCAACACAAAAAAAAGGAAAGGAGAAACAACAAAAAAAGGGAGAGGAGAAACAACCAAAAAAAGGGAAAGGAGAAACAACAAAAAAAGGGAAAGGAGAAACAACAAAAAAAGGGAAAGGAGAAACAACAAAAAAAGGGAAAGGAGAAACAACAAAAAAAAGGAAGGAAAAACAACACAAAAAAAAGGAAAGGAGAAACAACAAAAAAAGGGAGAGGAGAAACAACCAAAAAAAGGGAAAGGAGAAACAACAAAAAAAAGGGAAAGGAGAAACAACAAAAAAAGGGAAAGGAGAAACAACAAAAAAGGGAAAGGAGAAACAACAAAAAAAAGGGAAAGGAAAAACAACAAAAAAAGGGAAAGGAGAAACAACAAAAAAGGGAAAGGAGAAACAACAAAAAAAAGGGAAAGGAGAAACAACAAAAAAAGGGAAAAGGAGAAACAACAAAAAAAGGGAAAGGAGAAACAATAAAAAAAGGAAAGGAAAAAGAAAAAAAGGGGAAAGGAGAAACAACCAAAAAAAGGGAAAGGAGAAACAACCAAAAAAAGGGAAAGGAGAAACAACAAAAAAAGGGAAAGGAGAAACAACAAAAGAAGGAAAGGAAAAACAACAAAAAAGGGTAAGGAAAAAAGAAAAAAAGGGAAAGGAGAAACAACCAAAAAAAGGGAAAGGAGAAACAACCAAAAAAAGGGAAAGGAGAAACAACCAAAAAAAGGGAAAGGAGAAACAACAAAAAAAGGGAAAGGAGAAACAACAAAAAAAGGGGAAAGGAGAAACAACAAAAAAAGGGAAAGGAGAAACAACAAAAAAAAGGGAAAGGAGAAACAACAAAAAAAGGGAAAGGAGAAACAACCAAAAAAAGGGAAAGGAGAAACAACAAAAAAAGGGGAAAGGAGAAACAACAAAAAAAGGGAAAGGAGAAACAACAAAAAAAGGGGAAAGGAGAAACAACAAAAAAAGGGAAAGGAGAAACAACAAAAAAAAGGGAAAGGAGAAACAAGAAAAAAAGGAAAGGAAAAACAACAAAAAGGGAAAGGAAAAAAGAAAAAAAGGGAAAGGAGAAACAACCAAAAAAAGGGAAGGGAGAAACAACCAAAAAAAGGGAAAGGAGAAACAACAAAAAAAAGGGAAAGGAGAAACAACAAAAAAAGGGAAAGGAGAAACAACAAAAAAAGGGAAAGGAGAAACAACAAAAAAAGGGAAAGGAGAAACAACAAAAAAAAGGGAAAGGAGAAACAACAAAAAAGGGAAAGGAGAAAAAACAAAAAAAAGGGAAAGGAGAAACAACCAAAAAAACGGAAAGCAGAAACAACCAAAAAAAGGGAAAGGAGAAACAACAAAAAAAGGGAAAGGAGAAACAACAAAAAAAAGGGAAAGGAGAAACAACAAAAAAAGGGGAAAGGAGAAACAACAAAAAAAGGGAAAGGAGAAACAACAGAAAAAGGGGAAAGGAGAAACAACAAAAAAAGGGGAAAGGAGAAACAACAAAAAAAAGGGAGAGGAGAAACAACAAAAAAAAGGGAGAGGAGAAACAACAAAAAAAAGGGAAAGGAGAAACAACAAAAAAAAGGGAAAGGAGAAACAACAAAAAAAGGGAAAGGAGAAACAACAAAAAAGGAAAAGGAGAAACAAAAAAGGGAGAGGAGAAACAAAAAAAGGGAAAGGAGAAACAACAAAAAAAGGGAGAGGAGAAACAACAAAAAAAGGGAGAGGAGAAACAACAAAAAAAGGGAAAGGAGAAACAACAAAAAAAGGGGAAAGGAGAAACAACAGAAAAAGGGAAAAGAGAAACAACAAAAAAAAGGGAAAGGAGAAACAACAAAAAAAAGGGAAAGGAGAAACAACAAAAAAGGAAAAGGAGAAACAAAAAAGGGAGAGGAGAAACAAAAAAAGGGAGAGGAGAAACAACAAAAAAAGGGAGAGGAGAAACAACAAAAAAAGGGAAAGGAGAAACAACAAAAAAAGGGAAAGGAGAAACAACCAAAAAAAGGGAAAGGAGAAGCAAAAAAGGGAGAGGAGAAACAACAAAAAAAAGAAAGGAAAAACAACAAAAAAGGGAAAGGAAAAAAGAAAAAAAGGGAAAGGAGAAACAACAAAAAAGGAAAAGGAGAAACAAAAAAGGGAGAGGAGAAACAAAAAAAGGGAGAGGAGAAACAACAAAAAAAGGGAGAGGAGAAACAACAAAAAAAGGGAAAGGAGAAACAACAAAAAAAGGGGAAAGGAGAAACAACAAAAAAAGGGAGAGGAGAAACAACAAAAAAAGGGGAAAGGAGAAACAACAAAAAAAGGGGAAAGGAGAAACAACAAAAAAGGGAAAGGAGAAACAACAAAAAAAAGGGAAAGGAGAAACAACAAAAAAAGGGAGAGGAGAAACAACCAAAAAAAGGGAAAGGAGAAACAACAAAAAAAGGGAAAGGAGAAACAACAAAAAAAGGGAAAGGAGAAACAACAAAAAAAGGGGAAAGGAGAAACAACAAAAAAAGGGAAAGGAGAAACAACCAAAAAAAGGGAAAGGAGAAACAACAAAAAAAGGGAAAGGAGAAACAACAAAAAAAGGGAAAGGAGAAACAACCAAAAAAAGGGAAAGGAGAAACAACCAAAAAAAGGGAAAGGAGAAACAACAAAAAAAGGGAAAGGAGAAACAACAAAAAAAGGGAAAGGAGAAACAACAAAAAAAGGAAAGGAGAAACAACAAAAAAAGGAAAGGAGAAACAACAAAAAAGGGTAAGGAAAAAAGAAAAAAAGGGAAAGGAGAAACAACCAAAAAAAGGGAAAGGAGAAACAACAAAAAAAAGGGGAAAGGAGAAACAACAAAAAAAGGGGAAAGGAGAAACAACAAAAAAAGGGAAAGGAGAAACAACAAAAAAAGGGAAAGGAGAAACAACCAAAAAAAGGGGAAAGGAGAAACAACAAAAAAAAGGGAAAGGAGAAACAACAAAAAAAAGGGAAAGGAGAAACAACAAAAAAAGGGAAAGGAGAAACAACAAAAAAAAGGGAAAGGAGAAACAACAAAAAAAGGAAAGGAAAAACAACAAAAAAGAGTAAGGAAAAAAGAAAAAAAGGGAAAGGAGAAACAACCAAAAAAAGGGGAAAGGAGAAACAACAAAAAAAGGGGAAAGTAGAAACAACAAAAAAAGGGAAAGGAGAAACAATAAAAAAAGGGAAAGGAGAAACAACAAAAAAAGGAAAGGAAAAAGAAAAAAAGGGGAAAGGAGAAACAACCAAAAAAAGGGAAAGGAGAAACAACAAAAAAAGGGAAAGGAGAAACAACAAAAAAAAGGGAAAGGAGAAACAACAAAAAAAGGAAAGGAAAAACAACAAAAAAGGGTAAGGAAAAAAGAAAAAAAGGGAAAGGAGAAACAACCAAAAAAAGGGAAAGGAGAAACAACAAAAAAAAGGGAAAGGAGAATCAACAAAAAAAGGGAAAGGAGAAACAACAAAAAAAGGGGAAAGGAGAAACAACAAAAAAAAGGGAAAGGAGAAACAACAAAAAAAGGGGAAAGGAGAAACAACAAAAAAAGGGAAAGGAGAAACAACCAAAAAAAGGGAAAGGAGAAACAACAAAAAAAAGGGAAAGGAGAAACAACAAAAAAAGGGAAAGGAGAAACAACAAAAAAAGGAAGGAAAAACAACACAAAAAAAAGGAAAGGAGAAACAACAAAAAAGGGAAAGGAAAAACAACAAAAAAGGGAAAGGAAAAAAGAAAAAAAGGGAAAGGAGAAACAACCAAAAAAAGGGAAAGGAGAAACAACCAAAAAAAGGGAAAGGAGAAACAACAAAAAAAGGGAAAGGAGAAACAACCAAAAAAAGGGAAAGGAGAAACAACAAGAAAAGGGAAAGGAGAAACAACCAAAAAGGGGGAAAGGAGAAACAACCAAAAAAAGGAAAGGAGAAACAACAAAAAAAGGGAAAGGAGAAACAACAAAAAAAGGGGAAAGGAGAAACAACAAAAAAAGGGAAAGGAGAAAGAAAAAAGGGAGAGGAGAAACAACAAAAAAAGGGAAAGGAGAAACAACAAAAAAAAGGGAAAGGAGAAACAACAAAAAAAGGGAAAGGAGAAACAACCAAAAAAAGGGAAAGGAGAAACAACCAAAAAAAGGGAAAGGAGAAACAACCAAAAAAAGGGAAAGGAGAAACAACAAAAAAAGGGAAAGGAGAAACAACAAAAAAAGGGGAAAGGAGAAACAACCAAAAAAAGGGAAAGGAGAAACAACAAAAAAAGGGAAAGGAGAAACAACAAAAAAAGGGATAAGGAGAAACAACAAAAAAAAAGGGAAAGGAGAAACAACAAAAAAAGGGAGAGGAGAAACAACAAAAAAAGGGAAAGGAGAAACAACAAAAAAAAGGGAAAGGAGAAACAACAAAAAAAAGGGAAAGGAGAAACAACAAAAAAAAGGGAGAGGAGAAACAACCAAAAAAAGGGAAAGGAGAAACAACAAAAAAAAGGGAAAGGAGAAACAACAAAAAAAGGGGAAAGGAGAAACAACAAAAAAAGGAAAGGAAAAACAACAAAAAAGGGAAAGGAAAAAAGAAAAAAAGGGAAAGGAGAAACAACCAAAAAAAGGGAAAGGAGAAACAACCAAAAAAAGGGAAAGGAGAAACAACAAAAAAAGGGAAAGGAGAAACAACAAAAAAAGGGAAAGGAGAAACAACAAAAAAAGGGGAAAGGAGAAACAACAAAAAAAAGGGAAAGGAGAAACAACAAAAAAAGGGAAAGGAGAAACAACCAAAGAAAGGGAAAGGAGAAACAACCAAAAAAAGGGAAAGGAGAAACAACCAAAAAAGGGAAAGGAGAAACAACCAAAAAAAGGGAAAGGAGAAACAACACAAAAAAAAGGGAAAGGAGAAACAACAAAAAAAGGAAAGGAAAAACAACAAAAAAGGGAAAGGAAAAAAGAAAAAAAGGGAAAGGAGAAACAACCAAAAAAAGGGAAAGGAGAAACAACAAAAAAAAGGGAAAGGAGAAACAACAAAAAAAGGGAAAGGAGAAACAACAAAAAAAGGGAAAGGAGAAACAACCAAAAAAAGGAAAGGAGAAACAACCAAAAAAAGGAAGGAGAAACAACCAAAAAAAGGAAGGAAAAACAACACAAAAAAAAGGAAGGAAAAACAACACAAAAAAAGGGAAAGGAGAAACAACCAAAAAAAGGGAAAGGAGAAACAACAAAAAAAGGAAGGAGAAACAACCAAAAAAAGGAAGTGCAGGGCGTTTCAGGAGAGGCCCAGCACCACCACGAGCCCCCCCAGGCACCGGCTCGGCCGTGCCCACCCCGCCGGGCGCCCCGCGGCCCCCCACGCTCAGCGCTGGGGCTGCGGCACAGACACCGCGGCCCTGCCGCAGCCTCCCCGGGCAGAGCTGCCCCGCGGGGCTCGGCCTGAGCCCGGCAGCAGCCTCGGGGAAGGCAGACGCTGCCCCGGGCGGGCGGGCGGGCGCCCCGGCCGCGTTTGGCACCGCCGAGCCCAGCGGGACCCGCGCGCCGACCCCCCTCAGACCACCCCATGCACGCGACAGCGGCCAGGAGCCACGAGGCAAAAGGGGTTTTTCCCGGCCAGCAGCCGGGCACGGGCACTCGCCGGACACCGCCTCCCTCCCGCGCCGGCGTCCCCCCATCGGGGCTGCGCTCCTCGCCGCGGCTCGGGCTGAGCCTTCCCTGCTCGGCTGCTCCCACGTGGCATCACCTGCGCTGGCAAAGGCCCTCACGAGGGACCGGCCACAGCGAGCAGGACCCGGCTCTTGCCCGAGCAGCAGCTCCCGGCCCCGGCGCCCGGCCCGCACGTGCGGAGAGCGGGCAGGAGGAGTGTCCAATTTAGGGCCATGGTACCTGCGGCAGGGACTCTTCTCTGCGCCTCTCCACAGCGGACGAACCGGCATCCACTTGTCGTCTGACCCGTCGTTCCTGGACTGCCTGGGTTAGTGTCTGCTGCTCGTTTTGGCTGCGGTCTGTTGGGAGAAAAAGTTATTCGGGGTGGGAAAACTAGAAGCAACGAAAGCCACGACTCTGTCCTTGACAAGCTGCTCCGCTACTGTTTTCTCTCTCTTTCTTTCGTCCTCTGGCTGTGGAAGGCAGCCCCTTCCCTTTGGAGCGCGGCTCTGGCTCGTGGCTGACACCCATCCTCACCTCAGTCTCCGGGATTCGGGGCTGCTGCTGGAAAAGATTTTGTCCTTTGGCGGATGCTGCCAGTACGCGCTTGCAGCGTACCTTGTATTTCCTTTCAGGAGCATAAAACTGAAGAGGAAGACCACCCATCACATCATCTCAGCAGCTCCACTTTCTCTGCCACAGCATAAAGAGGAACACTCGTATTTTATTTGCCCCCTCCAAATGACAGCACAGCTTTAAGCCGTGTTCCTCCATGTCTGCCAAAGCGTTTCCAAGTCTTAGGCGTCTGGTTTTTCAAAGAGCAGGTGAAAAGCTTAGCTCCCAGTGAAATGCATGAAGTCTGAAAAAGAGAAACCTTTTATCTAACACATCTTTAAAGAAGCTATTTCTCTCTATGTCCGGTAGCACCCGTTGCCAGTCGAGACAAGAAAAGAGCACTTGCGGGAAGGGGATGCGCTGGTTCTGCTCAGCGGAGCATCCGGAGAGGAGGACAGAGTCTGTCAGGAAAAGCCTGAAGCCTTGCCGTAAGGACACGGGACACATCAAATGGTGCACAACATACAGACAGAGCCATGAATCCACCTGGTCTTCACTTTCTGACTTCTGATCTAATGAAAATGCTAAACAAGGCAGGATTTGCTAGGTACAGTAAGTTCCCATTATAATAACTATAATAATAATTTAAATATAGTAATAATTTCTGTGGCTCTTTGATCCCCATATATATATACACACACTTGTCCACACCTAAACTGTATTTCTTCCTTAATGAAAACCTGGTAATTTTGCCCATCAGCCTGGGTGGCTTGCTCTTTACAACTCTGTAGTCCAAGCGTCTAATCCTGCAAGACAGCCTTTACAGTAAGTGGTTCAATTAAAAACTAGTTGCCTCTCTCCTACTTTCAACATCAGTTATTTTGAAATACAAAGACTACTTTTAATTCTCTCTCCTCCTTCAAGGGTATTTTCCTAAAACACAGATTTGCATGAAGAAATGTCGATAAAAATAGGCACCGCCTGACCCTGACCCCTCTCCACAGCACAGCAGCATTGCACAGAGCAGAGGGTCACTGCCAGGGGGTCTGAGTCTCTCCGCTTTGCAGCCTAACACCAAAACCTTTCTCTCTTGTTTCGTGGGAACCTCGGGAAGCCACAGTCAGGACTGGCACCTCGCTGGGCCAGAGGGTGGATAAGCAGCTGTGAGGACGGGGGAAGTTTGCAGTCCTCCCTGCTTTTTTCAGTGCACATCTGTTTCCTTATGAAAAGCATTAACAGCTGCTCCAGATGAGTCCTGGTAGCTCTGGAGACAAGCACTTCGAGGTGCTTTGGGCAAATATACCTGATCTTGCTCTGCAAAGACTTCTCACCTTAGGTTAATCCACTCTTCACGTCAACTGAACAAACCAGCAAGGCTGGCAGTCCTTTGACACGGGCACCTGCCTACTGCAATAGGGATTAAAGTCACAAAACTCATTTCTCACACGCCACAGGACCTTCCTGAGAGCATCACAGACCCGAGGCGGACACCTTGGCTGGGCTGGGCCGGAGCCGACGAGCAGGGGGCGAAAACTCCCCATTTCACGACAAACCTCTGCAGCCGCCCCATCCATCCTGTCAGCACAACGTTGGACTCTGCTTCGGGGAGCCCCTTCTCCATCCTTCTTCAAAGGAAGGTGCGTTTCCTCCTTACCGGGGTTCTGCGAGAAAGAAGAGCTACACTGTAAAAAACCACTGCTATCACTGCTAGATAAAAACAACCGTGTTGTTTTAAAGGAAATAAAGCACAGAACTCAACTGCCAAGTGAACTCCTTGGCGGTCAGCTGGATCGGGCAAAGCTCCTTATCCTTCAGGTAGTCCAAAAAATTACATACTCTGATGCTTGACAAGGAGGTGGCATGCTGAGCATAAACGCCCTGGATGCTGAGACAGGTAAAGCAGTGTTTCCATTTCCAGCAACTTTTTGGGTGAACTCTTTTACACCTGAAATAAACAAACACAGACAAGTTCATTAAATACAACCCCTGGTACATCTGATCACCTCACGATAGGATGCCACCTGCCTACTGCTAATACCTGGGAAAGGCAGAAAACCCATTATCACCTGCTGAACCTAAGGACTTCTGCTCCCAAAATGCTCTTTCCTATAAACTTCTATGAACTGATGAAGAAACAGCAGCAACAGAAACAAGACCTATGTGTCACCTACCCCAATCAAGTAAGCACACCATGCCTTTTTCCCAGGTCTTACACTTACCAGTCATCATGATGAGTGCAACTATGAAACCCAGCCAGGACGCACCTGCCTAGGCCTCCTGCCCACTCACATCCATCCCTCGCACTGCCAGTGCCATGAATCAGTTTTAGACTGCCAGCAGGGACTAAGAGGGCACGTCCAGTCCACAGTCTTTTCTGCAGCCTTGTTGAAAGCCGGGACCCCAGAGCAGACCTTAGCTTCCTTTTGGTTCACTTTTCCAGCCCCCCCACCCCCCGTATGCTCATGCTGGAAGCTGAGGGGGAAGGGGAGGACTGCAGGGCTCAGGCCCACGGGCTCATTTCTAGAAAACGCGCTCACACCCACGGGAAGCTGCAGGCAGTTCCCACGCTCAGCAGGGACAGAGTTTTACATGGGGCTTCGTGGTGGCAGTGGGCAACAGAGGAGGAACAGCGAGGAGGAAGACTGCTGGCGATCAGGGCAGAGCTCTCCAGGGAACAGGAGGATCCCTCCTGGGCCTCGTGTGCAGGACACAACTGGATTTAGGTCTCTCTGGGCACACAGGGAGAGCAAAAGCTGGGGGAACCTGGCTGCCAGCTTGAGCTTTGTGCAGTGGGTCAGGACACAGGGGCAGGCAGCAGAGATCTTGATTGCACCCTCTACCCCACCCAGGGGTCCAGCCTCAGGGGGGAACCCAGCATGCTCCCCATGCAGCCTCCCCCTCCCCTCAGCCCCCCACACCGCAGCAGCTGGGGGCTTCCCCACTGTGCCCAGGCTCCAGGAACCTCAGGGCTCCCACACTGGCAGACCTCATTGCTCAGGCACCCTTTCCACTCAGGTTTCATTTTATGCTTGGTGGTTTTTAATGAAACATGATCCATCATCAGTGAACACTTATCACAAGGCCTTAAGGCAGTAAACACAGCTCCATGAAGTCCAGTTGCATCAGAAAGTGGAATGACTTATGGTTTGAAGGCTAGAGAAACAATCCCCATGTGTAGCTTTCTCTGCTAAAGACATGCTCTTTCCATAAACCCTCTTTGGAAGAGGTAGATAATGCCATAAGGTTTCCTGGGAGAACATCCATCAGACTGTCTCAGCCAAAGCCCAGTTCAATTACTAGTCTTGGTTTGATGCGTATCAAAACAACCCAAGAGCAACTCATGCACCTGGCCTGAAAGGATATTTTCCTGTTTCCACAGGCTCCAGAACAACCCCCAGTGTTTTGCATGCTCATCACCAAATGCCAGAAGCACTGCGTTGGCATTTCCAGGAGCTAACAGGCAGCACAGTTGTTTGGGGGCCCAAGAATGAGACACCCAGTCCCTGTCCACAGCAGGCTTTTCAGACCACACTGTGGACACAGCTGCATGGAGGAGGCAGAACATGCCCAGGCCAAGCAGTGCTGCAGGAGCTTTGGGTGCCAGTGGCTGCCTCAGTCATACCCAGGCTTGAGAAGCACAAGGCTTGGCTGCGCAGGCTGACTGGAACACACCGAGGAAACATTTCTTCTTCAGCTCCAGGGCTTGGCTGAAGAGCTCTGCCCTTTTCTTAGTAGGCCCCATATGAAGGACAGGCCAAGGACAAGATATGGCCACAGCCGTAAGGAATTCCAGCACATCTGCTAAGGAAAAAGACATCTTGGTGAAGAGTTTCATAGGTACTTACTTCTCCCACACCACATGTCAAGGGACACAGTGACATTCAGTGGGCTGCCTCTTAAAATACCCTCAGAAATGCAAAACTTGGGAAGCTGATTCCATACAGACTGACACGGCTAAAATCACTTTCTTGAAAGCTGGACCTGCTCCTGCAATAGCCCCTCTCAAACCCATCTGGAACACTTCAAGGTCCCTCTCCTTCAGCTCTCTCCATGACCTTGGCCCAGCCAGGGACCCCACCTGAAGGGCTGCTCTGCTCCTTCCACAGGCTTTTGTAGGCTCTTGGCCTTGCCAGTCTCTGCAGGCATGTGCATGGAGGGGGACAGGGCCCTGCCTGAAATGCCCAGCATTACCTTTACTTACTATCATGCTTTGCAGACTCTCTCCTTGGCCTCTCTGCTTGTACAGACCAAGGATGGTTAAAAACCTCAGTTTTCTGACAAGTGTTTCTGCACTGCTGAAGATGACAGCAGCACACTAGTGGCTTTGTTAGCTCATGCAGTGTCTTCCAGACTTGGCTTTTATTTTTGTCACCACTTACTGCAGGTTTCTTCCCCTGTCTTTTGCCTAGGACACAGAGCACGACTTCACCTGTATTTGTGCAGGGCCATGACCTGTTCCCACCACGGGTGCTGCCACAAAAGGGGGGGGGGGCCCAGAGAGCAGGTCTACCCCGCGGCGCAGGGAGAGCAGGTCTACCCCGCGGCGCAGGGAGAGCAGGTCTACCCCGCGGCGCAGGGAGAGCAGGTCTACCCCGCGGCGCAGGGAGAGCAGGTCTACCCCGCGGCGCAGGGAGAGCAGGTCTACCCCGCGGCGCAGGGAGAGCAGGTCTACCCCGCGGCCCAGGGAGAGCAGGTCTACCCCGCGGCCCAGGGAGAGCAGGTCTACCCCGCGGCCCAGGGAGAGCAGGTCTACCCCGCGGCCCAGGGAGAGCAGGTCTACCCCGCGGCCCAGGGAGAGCAGGTCTACCCCCCAAAAAATTTCTAAGTGATCCACTAGATTCACTTTGTATTCATCTCTCACACAAGCTTTCTCCAGCATGCCCAGACAGACTGCAGCTATGCTAGTAACTGCAGCAGCAAGTACTGTCCAGCCAGTATTTCATTTTCCTTCAGTTTTTGCCCCTCTTGTCTCCAGTATATACTGCCTTGGTATAATTGTCATCAGCCTCTCCTCTCCACCCCCCCCCCAAACTCCACTGCAGCTTTTTGGAAGTTATGCTGATGCATAAAACATGTATACCTTTCACAGCCTCATAAAACACTGCAAGGCAGCTGGTCTTATCCTTAGCATTTCATGTTTCTTCACTTGCTGGGAAGAAGGTTTCTCTGACTGACTTGTCTTGATGCTATTTATCCAGAACTGATGCCTGCAGCTGCCACCAACACAGCCTTGCTTCAGTCCTTGGAAAGTCGAGGCACACCACATTCTGACAGGGAGGTGACACAAGCTGACAGCCTGAGGACAAGACACAGGGAACAGCAGGTTCTGCAGCAACTGCTCTCTCATTTAGCCAGTGCAGAGCCTGCAGAGACACCACCACCACCCCCCTTGTCAAAGGCCCATCTCCTTGTCAAAGACTGCTCCATGACCCCCCAGCTAGGCACAGACTTGCCAGGCTGATGCTCTGGCAGCTGTCAGGGTCCCCAGCAGGCCAACCAACCCTCTCTGCTGCTCCTGCTAGTGGGAGGCCTGCACAAGGAGAAACACCCTCTCTCCTGGTGAGGTGATCCTCACCCATGTGTGACTTAGGGCCTCAGGCCCTTGGAGCCAGCTCTGACTCCAGGCACTCTCTTCCCACTTCTCCTTGAAAAAGCAACATGCAATACACTCATTCCCTCCCCTCTCCCCCCACCTTCTCTTTTCTTCTACCTGGGCACTTCAAGCTGATTGCTTGGCCTCAAGCCAGGGCAAGTCTTCCACCAGTTCAACAAGGCCCAAACATCACCCTTGATTTTTGGCCAAGTTTTTCAGGATGGAATAGCAATAACTCAATCCTGCTAATAGCACCTCTACTACAGAGTTACTATAACACCTTCATTTTTTTGATAAAACAATGCAGACTACTTCAGGGGAAAGAGTCCTTGTCCTCAGGAAGAGGAAGTCCTTCCCAGGAAGGGTTTCTCACACAGGAACTCCAAAGCAGCCCAGCAAGTCCAGTTCCAACAGAGAGCTGCTTCCCCTGGACAACAGCATGAAGTCACCAAGGCTTCCAGTTGTTTTTAAAGCAGTTACACACCTAAAGGTACTACAGAAAGAGACAGGATAATCCTTGACAGAATAAGACTAGCCTAACAGGACTTTCCCAAGCCAGAGCCCTCTAGGAAGGGAGCATTTCAACACCAGAAAGAGGAGCAGAATGGGAGCAGTCCCTCTGCCTCATCTTAGGAAGCCAGGGAGCAGTAAAAGCAAGAACTCAGTTCTGTCCTCCAGAGCAAGGCCAGAGCTGGAGACAAGACAGAGCATCTGTCTGTCTGTCAATCAGAGCGGGTGGGAGCATCGAGTCTCATGCTTGTGTTAGGCCTGTCCCTGCTCCAGGCAGGACTCGTGGATGGTTAACTTCACTAGGCCTGTGCTGAACACCAGCCCTGCTCCGAGCTGCAGCCCTTGGCTTCCCTGCTGCAGCAACCCCAGTGCTCCCCTGCATGTCCACACAGGTGACTGGTTTGTCCCCCTCCCCACCCCCTTTGTGGCTGGATAACTCCATACATCCACATGTCACATCACATGGAAGGGGAGGGCAGAGGCCAGGATTCCCTCATCAGCAAGGACACAGCCTGCACACACCCACCCACCAACCCACAGCTCCAGTGCTGCCCTGCTGCAAGATTAGAGCAGGCCTCCCTTTGTGAGGGCAGGAGAGAGACAGGAAACCATGTCTTCCACACCAGTAGCCCTCAAGCACACTTCCCTCTAACCAGGCTCCAGACTGCCAAGCCTCTGCAACCTGCAACAGCTTGGTTTCACTTATTTCAGCTTAACACTGGATACACTGAACTATTTAGCAGCTTAACAGCCTTGTCACATTTAACTTGCATTCACACCCAGACATCAGCCTGAGAGTGCAGCCACTTTGTAGGTCAAACCCTCCCACAGTGGAGTCTAGCTTTTTCTTAAAAAGAAAACTTCCACCCACCTGAGACACTTTCAAAGCCATTTGTCTTTTTTTATATTGGTCTCTTCAGTTCAAGCATCTGAAGAGCAGCAGTGTCTGAAGACCCTGTCACACAACACCAAGACCTCCCAGTCACTGCCAGAACTCCTCCCCAGCACCTCACTGGATCCCCCAGCTCTTGCAGGTGCACCTCACTGGGACATGCCAGGTGTTGTCAACCACCTCACCCCCCCAGACCCTCACACCTGGGACACTGAGTGGGTGGCATGCCCACTGCTAGTTACTGCTTGTAAAGCATTTCCATGTGACTGCACTAATCCCAACCCAAGCTTTGAGCTCACCACAAGAAAACCCTCTGTGTCATCAGACAGAATCCACAAGGAAACCCTGACTATCACTTAGTCCGGCAAGACAGGAACTCACCGTGATGCAGGAGTTGAGCAGTGCTGACCCCTCCAAAAGGCAAGCCTGCCCAGAGCCATGCTTCGCACTTTCAGCTGCTTCCAGAGAAGCAAAGCCCTGCACACTGGGCAGCACAGGGTGTCCTATCATCTTACCCTTGATGTGGCAGCTGGCCCCCTTTGTGTCCTGGGGGGATAGGCCATGTCTTTAGCAGCAGCTCAGGCTTTTGAAGCCCAGGGATTGCAGCAGAGCTGTCCCACAGCTGCTTCTCTCTTCTCAGCTGCAGCACTGCACATGCCTTTGGAGAGCTCCAGAGAGAAACAAGAGCATCCAAAGGGAGCTGAAAAGAGAAGAGACACTCATTTCTCCTCAAAGCATAGTACTGCCAAGCATCTGCCAAACATGGCTGTGAAGCTATCTGGCCAGACTTGGGAGGTCTTTAAACACTTTGCATTTTGTCTTTTCTGCCTTTCATTCTTCTCTGCTAGGCTTGATTACAGCACCACTGCTTAATTTAAGCTTGAAGCATGAAGATTTCTTGAGAAGACCTGACTTAAGTGCTGGGACATTTGGAAAAAACACTCTCACCTCCATCTCAGAAGGCACAGGCATAGTCAAGGAATGACTCTGACCCAATTCCATCACAGGAACTGGTTTTTGTG
The DNA here is from genome assembly GCF_036370855.1 of Dromaius novaehollandiae. NCBI lineage: Eukaryota > Metazoa > Chordata > Aves > Casuariiformes > Dromaiidae > Dromaius > Dromaius novaehollandiae. The sequence goes on along the minus strand of NC_088101.1, from coordinate 13,509,434 downwards.
GTCAGAAAACAATGTTTTGGAGAACTCCCTCCTGACCTGATGATTTAAGCATCTTTTACAACCTCCCCACCTTCTCCTCCCCAACCATCCCCCAGACACATAAAACAGCCTTTCCTGCAAGGTAAGTAGATGGAGTGAACAAGCTACATGAAAGATGAACTCAAGCCCTTCAAGCTGCAGAGACTGTACATCTGACCAGCTTTTGCAGCTTAGCCCTCTTTGCTTTCCAAGAAAGGACACTGGGAGTTTTTAAGCTTTTCCTGGGGGGACACTCTTCCCTTTTGAAAAGAGCAGCCCAAGAAGCATCCCACCAGAAGCTGAAGGACACAGCTTTTGAACAGGGACTGCTCAGGAGATCAGGAGCATTGGCCCCTCCGATAATAAAACAGCTCCCAGCAAGGAGCCCTCAGCCCTGGTTACATACTTACCTGCCAGGGAACAGGAAACACAGAAGGACTCCAGAAGGGAAGAGGAGCTCAGAAGTCGGGGTGATCTGAACACACACAGAAACAGAGGCAGCCTTTGCACAGCTACAAGCCTGCAATAACAGGGCACCACAACAACAAATTTATTAGTCACCTCACTGAGAGCTTCACACAGCATTAAACAGACAAAGCACAAGCACCACCCTAGAGACCCAGCCCCCAAAACACACCCACCCACCCAGCACAACACAAACACATGACAAACAAAACACCCCACTCTCCCTCCAGGACACCCAAGCAGAACAAGCTCCCCCTGACCCAGCTTAAATGCAGCCCTCTGGCCAACGGGTGGAGGACGGGTGGGTGGAAGCCCCAGGTGAGTCTGGTCAGCGAAGCCGCAGCTGAGCCTGGTCAGGGCAATTAAGGCCTCCTGCTGCACCAAGGAGCCCAGTGCCAAGGCAAGAAAGCTCTTCTGTGTGACCAGTGACAGTCCCTTGGAGCACCTCACACTGAAACAAAGCTTAACCAGGACAATTTTGTTGGGTGGGTAGATCTTCTAAGGAGCCCCCAAAGGCCTTTGGTACGATGGTCGTGAAAGCCTCCTTTGATACCTGCTGGTGTTGGGTGTCGAGAGCCTTCCCAGCACTTCCAAGAAGCTGTACCTGCCCAGATGTGCGGCGCGAGCAGACAGTAATCCTCCTCTTGCAGGTGCCATGCATCTCGCTGTCTGTGGCTCAAGCACTCCCAGCAGCAGAGGTGGTGCCTCTGCATTTCACATCCCTCACAGATTTTTCTTTCCTGAGACTTTGTCCAGGCGTTTTTGGGGCCCATGTAAACTGTTCACATCCAGCCAGAAACTCCAGCGTCTAATTATGCATCATGTGAAGAAACATCTCTTGCGTGCTTTGGGCCTGGCCCTCGCTAGCACTGCTTAGGGGCTTTGTTTAGTCCCTACAACGCAAGAAGCAGAGAACAAACATTCTCCAGCCATTTTCTTCTCTGGCAGAACATTGTGGTGTTTCCTCAGCAAACGTTAAACCTCTCTAGTTGTTTTCGTTGACCTTTAAAGGCTTCACCTTGCCATTCTCGCCTGTGCTGTCAAGACCCTGACCACACACCCGGGTCCACATTGCCTTGACCAGCCTCACCTGGAAGCCCCAGCCACGGCCCCTCTGCCCCTTGGCCTGAGGGCTGTATTTAAGCTGAGCCTTGGGGGTGGGGGCTTTGTTTGGCTGGTGTTGGGGGTGTGGGTCTTCTGGGTGTTGTTTTGTACTTGTTGTTTGTGTGGTGAGTTGTGTGTCTTGTTTTTAATGTTGTTTTTTCAGATTAGTCTTAAAGCTGTCTAGTTGTTGTGATTTCTGAGTGGTGCTTGGAGCTGCCTTGTGGTGTCTTTCTTGTTGTTGGCTGCTTTTTCTATTTCTGTTTTAATTTTAGTTTAAGTTTTGTTTCTTTCTCCACTCTCCCCCAATGTTAATTTGTCTCTTTATGTAGTTTAGATGTGCTATGCTTTTCTTTTTCATGAATTTAGTGGCTGTGTGTGGTACAGTGTTTTTGTGGTATAAAAGCTTTTTTTGAGGTGTTTGCTATTTTTCTTCCAGCATCTGATCTGTTTTGTAGCTTAGTCATGCAGGTCTTTGGTCAGGTGTGGTGGAAGATGGAGCTGCTAACTGAGTTGTGAGGGCTTCTTCTCCTCACTTCTTGGGAGTAGCCTAAGGGAGGTTGGGAGTGTTCCTGTTTTCAGACTTGACTTATGCATTACTGTGTTACTTCATTTCCCTGCAGGAGTTTGAAGGCCTTGGGGAAATGTCCTAGCTAAGAGCTTGGGTGCTGATATACCTTCTCCCAGGAGTGTTGGGTAAGCTACTATTCACTTCTCTATGTGAAACAGCATGAAAACCTTGGTTGAACTGAAATAAATGTTACCTTAAAAGCTGTGTGTGCTTAGCCCCCAGAACAGGGCCTGGCCCTAGGGTCCTGCTGAGAAGTTCAAAGCCAAGTCAGAGTGAAAATGAACATATTTAATATCACATGTGCAGTGTTTCTAGCTGGAGCTGGGTGCTGCTGAAGAGGGACCCTGAACAAGGACATCCCTGGGCAATTGTAACTCTTCAGTCTCAGTTCTCCGCCCCTCATGTGGTAGCTGGGACCACCAGCAATACTCAGGGGTGGGGTCTTCCTGTTCCTTGTGGGTCCCATTGCTGTCCCTAGGCAGGCGGTTTCTTTCCTCTCCCCTGCTGCTGTGACTTGTGCTGAGGGATGTGCCTTTGTTCCTTGTGGGGTCCTGCCCTTGTCTCCCGAGGTCCTGAGGAGGAGGTGGTGATTCCAGGCCACCCCAATGGACCTGCCCCAGCAGGGAGGGGAGGCTTTGTTTCTCAAGGTCCTGGTGCCCTGCGTGGGCCTTATGTCCAAGTCCTGACATCCTCCCTTTCAGAGTGTGAGGCACAGGAGTGCAGACTGCTTGTGGCTTCCTCCTCTTTCCAGCCTGAACCAGCTCTGGGGCTGTTTTTCACTTAGCATGATGAGTGACCTGAGTGTGGCTTAAGGCTTCAGCAAATGTAGCTGCTCCTGCTTCCTCATCAGAAGTCCCTTGCTGTGGCCACTGTTGTGCTGGATTACCATCTTCTGTTGTGAAGGGCCCATCTTCCTGACATAATGCAACTGTGTGCCTTTTTGACAGGCTGACTGTACCATCAATCTCTTCCCAGTTGTCCTGTACCCTGGCTAAGGGCATCCCCTTCTCCTGCCAGCTACACTTCCCATTGCCTAGTGCACCTTCTGCTCGTCAGGCTGGGCACCCTTAAGAGAAGCTGCAGCAAGGGAGGGACTTGAAACCCACCCTGACACTCCTTCCTAGGGGCCCTTGAAGCCCCCTAATAACTTTTCTGAACCTGCTCGGGGCATTTTAGCACTCATCCTCAAGCTGGATGGAGAGGGACCCAAACAAAGGAAGCCCTGGGCAATTGTCGCTTTGTGGTCTAAGTTCTCCCCTCATGCTGTAGTTGGGACCAAGACTAATATTCAGGTCTGGGGTCCTCCTGTTCCTCACTGGGTCTTGTTGTCTCAGGATCTGGAGGAGGTAATTGCAGACCCCACAATTCTCCCTGCCCCAGCAGGGAGAGCAGGCTGTTTCTCAGGGTCCTGATGCCTGGCACAGGCCTTGTTTTGCAGTTGTGACATCCTCCCTTCTGGAGTGTGAGACACAGGGATACAGACTGCTTGTGATGTCCCTGTTTTTCCAGCTGGAGCTGGCCCTGGGGCCTCTTTTCCTGAGCTGGGTGCAAGTCCCTCATGTTCTCTGAGTGTGGCCGAAGGCTTCAGCCAACTGAGCTGCCCATGCTAAGTAAGTTCCAGAGAAGTGGTGCGAAGTGGCTGCCTCTGGACAGCCCCAGGCCTATATGCTTTAGCACGAAGCTGGGGGCTGGCCTGGGTGACCAGTGGGCAGCAGGCCCTGCAAGCAAAAAGGGGTGCTGCTTTCTGGTGGTTGTCTTTTGTGATAGTTGCAAAGGTAAATGTGTCCTATACCATTAAGTGTGACAACAGCTGATAATAAAAAAGAATACATGCCAACTCAAACAATAAAGCTAACCAGATGTGCTCTTCAGTTTGCAGAGGACTGGTCACAAGACAGAACTCACACAGCTGTAGCAGGCAGCCTTGGCTACAGGGCAGCACTTGGCCTTTTTTTTTTTTCCCCCCCCAAGGTGAAGTGGCTGGTGAGGAGTAACCCTTTCTCACCAAAATCACTTCCTTGACAGTATTTCCCTGTCCAGGACAAGGCTAAATGCTCTGGAGGTAGACACCCCTTGTCCTCTGCAGAAAGATGGGAGCAGCTTGGCCATGCTTGGGGCTCTGCTGACAGAGGAAGGCAGCCCTCCAGACTGCTGAAATGCAACCAGTAAATGAAGACTAGGATGCAGTTGCAGAGCATCTGACACTAGCTTTTATTGCCCTCCATCAGAGTGACTCAGTGCTGCTGCATTGGGAGAGATGTTCATGTTCTTGGCTGGCTGTGGCAGTGGAGCTACACTTTGCAGTCAGTGTGGAGTAAGAGCTTAGGCCTGGATCCAGTCAGGCCACGCCAGCAGGGAGTTTATAGTCAACCAAGTAAGTTGACTGTTGGCGTGGGGGCCTATGTGCCCAGACCCCAAGTCCTCCTGATCTGCAGGGTCTGTCTTCTGCTGAAATTTTCTCCTGCCCAATAAAGGGGAGCTTAGGTTTTCCTGTACAATATGAGCTGATAGGAGCTTTCCTTTAGGATGTGCACTGCCTCTCTCCTTCCCCTGAGCCCTGTTCTTATGGCATGTTGGAGGCTGTCACAGGCCTGAGGCCTCCAATTCTGGGTCCAGCCTTGTGCTCCTTGGAGAGGGAGTGCAAACCTTGGTGGAGGGGGCAGAGGGAAGGACACAGACAGGCGTGTACCCAGGTGACAAGCCTGCAGCAGGCTCCTTTTTGGAGAAAGGCAGGCAAAGAGGTGGAGGAGAGAAAAGGGCGAAGCAGCCCCTGGAGAGCAGTCGCCCCTGGCTGTGGGGCTGGGAGGGGCTGCTGAGGCCAGGTCGGTGCCCAGCCCCCTTGGAGGAAACCCAGGGGGTGGCAGTGATGGAGGGAGATGGGGCAGGGTTGGGGGCCTGGTGGGGTCCTTTGCCTGCTGCCCTCTCTGGCCCCCTGCCCTGAGTGGGCGTGGCCCTGGGGCAGGGCCCTTATTGGCTGGCAGCCCTTTGTGATGGGCAGGGGTGTGTGCTGGGGCAAGCCTTGATTGGCCAGCAGCCCTTTGTGCTGGGCGGGGGCGTGTCCCCAAGCAGGCCCCCATTGGTCTGGGCCCTCTGTGATGTAGGCGGGCGTGTCCGGGGCAGGCCCTCATTGGCCGCAGCGCTCTGGGGCGGGGAGGGTGGCGCGCAGGAGCGGGTCCCCGCGGTCCCGCTCTGTCCTCAGGCAGGGCTGGCGCAGCAGCGCTGTCCCTGGCCCGGCGCCATGCGGAGACTCCGGGCGCTCCGAGGTGAGGGGCTGGGGCGGGGCTGGGCCGGGGCTGCAGGAGATCCCCAGCGCGAACCCCTGGTGCTCGGCACCGCTGAGCAGGGCTGGCCGTTTCTGACGCTGCGAGAGCTGCCCTGACCCTGCAACTGCACCAGCTCCCCGGGAGAAAGCCGCCTCCTCGCTCCCATGCAGCTCCCTCCAGGCTCTGGTTTCACGGGCTTTCCACCCAAGGAGCTAATGGGCCCTGGCTGTGAGGCAGATCTCTGCGGATGGAGATCCCACAGCCTCCCCGGGTGCCTCTTCCGGGGTTTGACCACCTTCACAGAGTCGCAGACTGCTGGAGGTTGGAAGGGACCTCTGCAGATCACCTAGTCCAACCCCCTGCTCAAGCAGTGTCACCTGCAGCACCTGGCCCAGGATGGTGTCCAGACAGCTTTTGAGTATCTCCAAGGATGGAGACCCAAAACCTCTCTGGGCAGCCTGTTCCGGTGCTTGGTTACCCTCGCAGTAAAGAAGTTTTTTCCTTGTGTTCAGACGGAGCTTCCTGCGTTTCAGTTGGTGCCCGTTGCCTCTCGTCCTGTCCCCGGGTGCCACTGAGAAGAGTCTGGCCCCGTCTTCTTTGCACCCTCCCTTCGGATACTTATACGCATGGATAAGATCCCCTGCTCAGTCTTCTCTTCTCCAGGCTGGGCAGGCCCAGCTCTCTCAGCCTTTTCTCGTAGGAGAGATGCTCCGGTCCCTTCCTCACCTTAGTAGCCCTGTGCTGGGCTCTCTCCAGTAGCTCCATGTCTCTCTTGTCCTGGGGAGCCCAGAACTGGACCCAGTCCTCCAGTGGCCTCACCAGGGCTGAGCAGGGGGGAGGATGCCCTCCCTCGACCTCCTGGCAATGCTCTTCCTAGTGCAGCAAGGCACTGCTCTCCCTTCCCCTTCTCCAGGCTGCCCCAAGCCAGCTCTCTGAGCCTTCCCTCGCCTATCACGTGCTCCAGTCCCCAGCCATCCTGATGACTCTCTTCTGGACTCAGTCCACTATATCACAGCATTGTAGCGTGTCTGTCTTTTACTGAGGAGCCTGGGCTGGACCAGCGTCCGGGGTGGTCTCGCTAGTGCTGCACAGAGGGGAGGAGTCCCTGCCTTTGCCCTGCTGGCTGCCCGCCTGCTGACACAGCCCTGGCTGCGGTGTTAGTGCTGGGGGAAAGGATTTCTCTGCAGGCTGAGGAGACGTTTGCCCCGAAACAGCGCAGGCAGCTGAGGCCAGCAGAGCTGGTGCTAATCCTCTGGGTCTCTCCTTGCAGGTCTCTTCGCTTGTGGAGGCTGCTGGTCCCGGCCTCCCGTTCGGGAGGATGGAGGCAGGGCGGCAGAGTCCGTCCCTGCAGCCGTCCCCACCTTTGCTGGGCGAGTGGCTTCTCTGTCAAACCGCCTGCAAGAGGAGGAGGTGAGGCGGGGGCGTCGCGCTGTGCCGGGCCTGGGTTTGCGGGTGCCCGGCAGGGCCCCTGGTTTCCCGAGGGCGCCGCCGCCCTCCTGCCACCCGCGCGTGCTGCAAACGCTGCCGCTGGCGGGGCCCGTGTCCCCGGCTCTGGGGCTCCCTGGCACTGAGGAAAGGCAAGGGCAAGCTCTTCCCTTCTGGGCCGTGTCCCCAGGGCGACAGAGCGGAGGTCTACCGAGAGCTGGAGAGAGTCCTGCAGGGCGACGACGGCTGCGTGCAGAGCGCTGTCCTGGCCAGAGTGATCGCAGCGGCCTCGAGGGACATGAGAGCGGCGCAGGTGAGCTGCTCCTCTCTGAAGGCAGCCAGAGGCGCCTGGCTAGAGCCAGGTTTGGTAAAACATAGGAGGGCTCTGAGGACCCGTGTCTAGCACTAAGCCCCGTCAGAGGCTCCCAGACCCCCTGTGACAGCTCCTTCCCCGCGGATGCGGCTCCGCGATAGAAAAGGCCGTATCCAGCCCCGCTGCAGAGGGAGCACAGAGCAGAGCAGCTGCCTGTGCCGGCGGCGCCTGCGCCCAGGGCTGGTGGCGGAGCTGGGACGTGCAGGGCCGCGATTTCTGCACCAGCAAGTGTTTCCTGGAGGCAAAGGCCTTGGGGACTCGTCGCTGCAGTGGATTTGGGGGGCGATGCCCGGGGCTGAGCGGGGAGGTGGCCGAGGCAGGAACCGAGAGCTGGAGGCAGGCGGTCGCTGCCGGCGCCTTGGGCCTTTCTCCCGCTGAGGGAGGTTCGTGGCTCTCGCCAGGGCGTGACGGAGCAGGTGCGGACGGCCGCCAGCGACGTCCTGGTGGCTCTGGCCCGCTGCCACTTCGACAGCGTCATGTGCGAGCTGCAGTGCCGCCTGAGGGCCCTGGGAGAGATCTCCGAGGACCTCGTGTTCGTCACCTTGGGCAAGCTGGCCAGCAGCTACGGTAGGGCCCCTCGGCCTCCGGCTCGGGGCTGTGGTCTGCGGTACCCGGGAGAAGGGATCCTCCCCGATCTCCCCAAAATGCTCCGTGCTGAACTGGAGGCTGCAAGGTTTCGGTGCCCCTCGCTGGCTGCTGGGGCCGGCTCTGCCCCCGCCGCCCTCCCAGGCCCCCGAAGGGCTGCCCCGCTCCCCACTCAGGGCAGGCACCAGCACCCCATCGAGTCCCGGCAAGCCGTCCCCACGCCGGGGCCTGCCCCAGCCCCTGCGGCAGCTCTGGCACCCCCCTGGGCCCCCGCCGCGCTCCCCTGGGGCTCCCCCGTGCACTGCCCTGGCTCCCCGTGACGGCGGCCGCTCTCTGCGCCTCTGCCCGGCCCTCTCCGCAGCCCTGCGGTGCGTCCCCTTCGTGGGCATGACGCTCTTCGCCCTGCGCACGATGCTGAGCCAGGTGGGGAGCAGCCGGACCCTGCGCGCCGTCTGCAGCGGTGAGTGTCGGCCCCGCGGGCAGGGGCAGGGGCAGGGGCGGGGCAGGGGCAGGGGCAGGGGCAGGGGCAGGGGCAGGGGCAGGGGCAGGGGCAGGGGCAGGGGCAGGGCAGGGGCAGGGGCAGGGGAAGGGGCAGGGCAGGGGCAGGGGCAGGGGCAGGGGCAGGGGCGGGGCAGGGGCAGGGCAGGGGCAGGGGCAGGGGCAGGGGCAGGGGCAGGGGCAGCCTCGGCGCCTCTGCTGCGGCGCTTTGCTCCCGGTGCGACCTGCCGGGCTCCGAGCTCTGCCCCGGCTCCCTCCCGCCTGCTGCGTGCAGGGCAGGCTGGTTTTGGGGGGTTTCGGGGGAGAGGGCGAGTGTTTGGGATGGCTGGGGCAGGGACGCAGGGGGAAGCGCAGGAGGGGAGCACGGCTGGGAGGAGGAGGAGGAGGAGGAGGAGGAGGAGGAGGAGGAGGCGTGATGGGGAGGAGGAGAGCAACAGCGCAGCGTTTCCATCGGGGCACCTCCGAGCACCGCGCGGCTTGTGCCTGGGGCCGGAGCCGGTCGCGGATGGAGCCGCGGCGAGCGGGGGGCTGCGGCCGAGGGCAGGCTGGGGCGGCAGAGCAAGGCCTCGTCCCCGCCACGGGCTCTCCCTGACCCTTGCGCCCTCTCTCGCCGCAGTCCTGGAGCAGTGGTCGAAGGCCGTGAACAGCTACCTGGGCGCCTGGGAGCAGTGCAGCTTCCCGCGCGTGGGGCAGGCCCAGCTCTGCAGCAGCATTTCCCCGCTCTTCGGCCACGCGGTGGGGAGCTGGCTGGGCTGCGAGGAGGAGGAGGTGAGAGCGGCTGCCGCGCCGGCCCCGCGACGCCGGGGGCCTTTGGGCAGGGCCGGATCCGGGGGGGCCGGGGTGGGGACGTGCCCTCTCCTCCGGAGCAAGGCCTTCTCCTCCAGGGGAGCAGGGCGCTGCCTCTCCGTGGGGAGGGCAGACCGTGTCGGGGGGGAAGGACCTGGGGCCCCGCTGAAGAGCGTCTCGCTGCCCTCCCTGCAGGCCAAGCAGGCCGTCCTGGGGGCGATGGCTGCCATGATGGGCCTCCTCGTGCGCGAGGAAGAGCACCGCGAGCGCGTGTGGGAGCAGCTCCCCTGGCTCCTGGGCCAGTACCAGCAGGTCCAGGACTCTTTCCGGGTGACCAAGGTGAGGCGTTGTGTGGGGCACGGTGAGGCTGTGGGGTCTGTGCGTGTGCCGCGAGGTGCTGGGGGGTCTGTGGGGTGCCTGGAGGAGCCGGGACCCCTTGAGAAGAAAGGGGGGGAGCAGGGGAGGCTTGAGGCCTGCTGGGCTTCTCGGGCAGCGCCAGAGCAGCGCAGGTGGGGCCGGGAGGGAGCTGAGCGTCCCCGGGGCCGACCTCCTCGGGAAGGGAGGCCTCGACCCCCGTCCCTGGGGCGTCGTGCACGCGAGGGGCTCTGCTCTAACGCCCAGGCACTGTCGAGAGTTTGGGTTTTTTTCCTGGGGCCTGGAGTGGAGGAGTTCATCACAGAAACGCCAGGTTTCCTTTCTTAAGACGTTGCTTTAGGTGACAGCCCCGCTCTTCTTCCCACCCCCGTTCCCTTGCAGGCTCTGAGTTATTTCCTGGCGGTTTTGGGGGAAGTGCAGATCCCCATCCCCCAGGACGAGGTTGAGGCCATCGGCACCGCTGTGCACTGCCAGGTAAGGGCAGCCTGACCCCGTACCGCTTGTGCTGGGTGCCGCAGACCTGACCCACGGGGACAGGAAGGTCCTGCTGGGTGGCCGGGCAGAGCGTCCTTGCAGCGGGACCTACCTTAAGGCCAGGTCTGTGCAGATATTTGGGAGTCACCTCCCATTGCGGTGTCCAGAGGCTGTTGTAGCCAAAGCCCCCGGGGAGGCCAGAGCGGAGGGAGCAGTTTCTTTCCAGCCCCCTCGGAGCTGGTGCTCTTCTCTCTAAAGCGCCCCTTGTTCCCGCAGCTCAGTGATGGGAGCAAGCAGCACAGCGGGGAGCACCGGTCGGAGCTGTCCTCCTGCGTCCTGCTGCTGGGTGAGGGGAGGAGGCTCCGCGGGACACCGCTGTGCCCTCGCTGCTCTCTCCCGACCCTCTGGCTAACGCAGAGCACGACTCTTCCCTCGCAGCCCGAGTTTGCCCTGAGGACACGGTGGCCTTTCTGCGCTCGCAGCTGGGGAGTCGGAGCGAGGCCGCTCGCGTGGTGTCCTTGGATCTGCTCGGAGCCCTGGTGCGCCCCACAGGTCAGTGCCGCGGGGCGCAGCGAGGCCGGCCAGGGGTTTGGGCTGCCGGGCTGGGGGCAGACACGGCTGCCAGTGATGCACAAACGCCCGAAACGAGCTGCAAAGCGCGTGTTCCCCAGCCGAGCTGCCACGCGGCTGCAGGGACAGGGATGTGATGGGGCGGCTGTAAATGGCGACGCACCGGTGACGGCGCTCGACGCTTGGTGACGGGGCAGGGACATGAGCTACTTGTGCCCATCGCATTTCTGCAGCGCTCTGTGGTGTTAAAACAGTCGGTCCCGTCACCCAGTCGTGTCTGTAAACGGAGTCGCTGGGGGACTCTGCTGCTTCCTCGGCCGTCACCGTCTTGTCCCGGGTTTTCGGTGCCGCTCGTGTGTGAGCGAGCTGGGAGCTTTGGCAGCTCCCTGCTGACCCGAGGGCTCTGCCTGAGCGCCCGCCTCTCCCCGTCTTTCCCAGCAGCAGAGAGAGGCCAGAGCCTGCCCCTGCTCGTGCAGGCGGTGCGCTGCGCGCTGGGAGACCCCAGCAGGAAGGTGAGCTGGTTGGCGCGGGGCGGCACCGCGGTGGGCGGCAGAGAAAGCTTTTGCTGGGGGCAGAGCCTGGCCAGCCCCCGGCAGGGCTGCTGCTGGGGGTCGAGCCTAGGGGAGCGTTTCCCCGTGGAAATGCTCCTGCGTGGCAGTGGCTGTGGGAGCAGAGGGGCCTCCCGCACCCCCACGGTCTCCGCGCGGGGCTCAGGGGCTGGGTGGGTGCGAAGGCGTCTGCCCCCGGGCTTTTGAGCAGAGGGGGTAACTGCAACGTGCTCCGTGGCAGGTGGCGAGGGCAGCGCTGCGCTTCACCAAGGAGCTGCTGGGCTGCAGCGTCCAGAGCTGCTCGGCCTGGGACCTGGTGGCCCACGTCTTCGCCACGTTCAGCCAGGCCTCCGGCAGACTGGTGAGGGCAGAGCGCGGCGCTTCGGCTTTGCTGTGTGCCCGGGGTGTCCGGGGAGCCCCTGCGGGCGCCCTGGCAATGGGGAGCCCCCCCAGCAGGGCTGCAGCCCCCGGTGCAGAGGGCCGAGCGGCGTCCCCACCGCCGTTCCCGGGGGGATCTCGGAGGAGGCCGGGGGGTGCTTTGGCCTCCCACCAGCACGTAACAAACCCGACTGCGGCGCTGCCTGGGCCGTGACTCCGCTGGGCCGTGCGTGCTGCCGTTTCAGCGCTGTCCCTGAGCGCAGCCCCGCCGCAGGGCAACCTCCTTGCACCGGCTCGGTGCCGCTGCGGCATCGCTTGGGCCCCGGAGGAGCTCGTAATCCCGACACCCCGACTGACGACGCTGGCGACCGCCCCGAGGAGCAGCGGGTCTCCCTGGTCGCAGCCTGTTTAGTGCTTCCTTCCCCTGGGATCTGGCCCCTCCCGTGGGACTTTCTGCTCTCTCCTGCCTCCGGAGATGGGGGCTCCCGGGGGAGCATCCCGGCAGCGCTGGGTGGTTCAGGCTTCACCTGCCATCTCGGGGACAGGGGCTGATGCTGGTGCTGTCCCAACCGTGTCTTGCAGGCGCAGGGAAAGCTGTCTGAGGCAGAAGCGCAGGAAGCAGCAGATCTTCAAGCCCTGTGCTTGGACATCCTGCGCTCCCTGGACGTCTCCGTCCGGGGGATGACCAAAGTAAGTCGTCCCGCGCCCTGCTGCTGCCTCCCTGCCCCGCTCTCCCCAAAGTGCTCCCCGAGCAGCCCCTCAGGCGCACAAGGCGAGTGGAAATGCAGAGCGTCGTTTCCATCTCGGAGCTGAAACGAGCTGGAGCTGGCACGGAGGTGGGAACCGCGACGTGCTGAGTGGCCTCGTCCTTCCCTGCAGCTCCTGTGGCTGCGGCTGCTGCAGTACGTGGTGCCAGCCCAGTACACCGGCACGTTGGTGCCGCTCTGCCGGTGCCTGCGAGAGCTGGCCGAGAGCCGGGGGAGAGCAGGGGGCGAGGACGGAGAGGAGGAGCCCAACGTCGCGGCCTCCCGGCAGCGAGGTAGGAAGCCGAAACTCTCGCCGTGAGCCGTGTCGGGCTGTGCCGGGGCCGGGGCACCAGCCCGTGGGCCGCGTGGGGGCTGCCCAGCCCGGGCAGGGGCAGGGTACGGCGGGTCGCGCCGCTCTCACCGGCCTCTCTGTCTCCTCGCAGCCAAGCTGCCGAGGCCGCAGGCCCTGCTGGCTCGCCTGCTGGTGAGTAGGGGCCCCGGGGAAAGCGCTTCGGGGCCTGGAGGCGGCGGGAGAGGTCGGGGCAGAGCCGCGTCGCAGGCCGGGGCCGGCAGCCCGCGGGGAGGAAGCGGCGTGCGGGAGCGAGTCGGAGCCTCCCCGGCCCCGCGGGACCCTGCTGCTGCGCGGGGGAGAAGCCGGCGGCGCCGGGGAGAAGCTCCCGGCTGGGCCGGGGCCGGGCGACCGCCCTCCGTGCGGGGAGAAGCTGCGGCTCCTCCGGCCGCCCCGAGCCCAGGTCTCGCCTGCCCTCTCCCAGGTGGTGGCGGCGGCTCCTCACGCCGGCGGCGGCTGCGGCGTCGCTGCCCTGCGGCTGCTGCGGGCCCTGTCCGCAGAGATCCACGGCGCCCTGGGGATGGTGTGGGCCGTGAAGATCCCCTTCCTGCTGCAGTGCCTGGAAGGTAACGTGCCGTCGGGGAGGAGGCGGCTGGAGAGGCCGAAGGGGAGGCAGGAGAAGGCGGCGTCCAGGCGTGAGGGAGGGGAATTGGCCCTGGGTTTCTCAGCGCCGGCTCTGCAGCCGTTGCCCTTCCAGGGAGCAGCGCTGACGCCCAGGAGCAGTTCATCTGGGGGACGGGGCCTTTCTTGCCCGTCACTGCCACGAGCAGGTGTGGCAGCACCCCGGCGTCCTCGCTGGGTGGGTGTTTGGGAGGGCTGGACGGGGAGGGAGGGATGCAAATGTGTGTGCGTGGTCCGAGCCCTCGTGCGAGGGCCTGGTTTGCTCTGGAGCTGCAGTCGAGCCATGGGGACTGGGACCGGCGGGCGTGTGGCTGAGCTGAGTCCGTGCCCCTGTCCCCCTGTCCCCCGTCCCCAGGGTCCGTCAGGTGTCCTGGGCCCGGCCAAGAGTTCGGCATCAGGGCTTGAGCCTCGCGGCTTGGGCCCCTTCTGGCGTGGGAGCCGGAGGGTGTTTGAGTGCCAAGGAGCCCCCGGGCTCTTCTCTGGCGCTAAGTAACACGGAGGGTTTTCCTGCTCCGGCTTTGTAGGGCAAAGCGAGAGCTGCCTGGACTCTGCCGAGTGGGAGCAGCTCCTGCTCAAGGTACAGCGCTGCCGCGAGGGCAGCAACTACCGGTGGGGAAGGGGGAAGGTGTGGGTGGAAAGGTAACCAGGAGCAGGGGAGCCCTGAGCAGGGAAATGCCAGTTTTGTTCAGAAAACAGGAAACACGGGAAAGACCCCCTGCAAAGGCCCTGGGGATTTTGTTTTGCAAACAGCTGTGGATCACAGAGGGTCGTGTCGTGTTGTGCCGTGTCCCGTCGTCGCACGTCGTGACCCGCTCTGCGGGGGCTTCGCTTCAACTTGTGTTTCCCCTAGTTCCTGAGGACGTCGCTGGAGACGATCGAGAGCCAGGCCTGGACCGTGGGCCTGAGCTTGGAGCTGAGCCAGCAGACGGGCAGCTACCCCCGGCCGTCCCGGGAGCGGGTGGGTCCCTGCCGAGGCCTCGTTTCTGCGGGAGCCGAGCGGAACGGCCGGGCGCCGCGGCCAGCTCAGCCGGGCCTGGTGCGGGCTGGTGCGTCGCGGCCGGCTCTGTGCCGCCAGACCGTGCGTGACCACGTCTGGGGTGGCCGCTTGTCTTTCAGGCCTTCCTGTATAAAGCTGTCGGGGTGTCCCTGGCAGCGTGTCGGCACGTCCCCTACGTCCGCGGGGAAATGAAGAAGTATCTGTTAAGGATGAATTACTTGGAGGTGTCTGAGAGAGAGGTGAGTTTCCTCTTCTCCCCCTGCTTTCCCCGGAGCCCCTCGGTATTCCCAGGGGAGCGGCGATCTCTCCGAGCAGAGCGCTCCAGGCTCTCCTCCTTTCCTTGCCGCTGCTGTTCCCGTCGGAGGATATCGCGAGTGTCGCTCGGAGCTTGCCGTGGTGAGTGTCGGCCAGAGGCCGCCTCACCCTTTCCCTTGTGTTGCAGGCGATGATTTCGGTTGTGGCCGGCTCTGCCGAGAGCCACTTCCACCTTGCCTTGGAGGTGCTGCAGGAGTTTGGGGCGTCCATGGAGGAAAGACCAGTGTCCGGGGCTTTCAAACGCCTGAAGGTAAAGGATGCCGGGCGTCCTGGCTCCTTTGTCCTCTGCTTTGTTTCCACTTCCGAACCAGCGGCAGCCCAGGGGTGGCTGCTGCGTGGAAAGCGGGGCGGCTCCTTCGCCGGGAGGCAGCGGGAGCCGGGGCCCGACGGAGGCGCCGGGCTGACGTCTCGCGGCTTCTCCCACGGCGCAGGAATACCACCAGGGGAAGAGAGCGGGGAGGCACGCGGCCCTCGTGCTGGCCTACGGCCGGATCGCGCTCCGCGCCCCGCCGGAGCAGCTCCTGGCCCGCGTGGAGAGCGACGTCGTGGGGCGCATCCTGCGGCACTACCGCGCCAGCTGCCAGGTGGGTGCGCGGGCGCAGGGCGGCCACGCAGACGTGGGTCTTCCCCGAAGCTCCCGCGAGCGCCGACTGCCCCCAGCGCCCCGGGGGCGGTTGTGCCCTGCCCGTGCTGGCGGAGGGGGACGCGGCAGCCCTGGTTCGTCCCTGCTGCCCCGCGGGGTCTGTGCGCTCCGGGGCCGCTGCTGCGTGTCCCGCGTCTGTGCGCCTTGGTTCTCTGCCTCTCACCCCACCGCCTTTCCCCTTCCAGGTGCTGGGCTTCTCCTTCTCCACCAAGGTAAGTCCTGCCCCCCGGGGCCTTGCTCGCGGCCCTTCCCGCACCCCTTTCCCCTCGCAGGCGTGCCGGACTCGCCCTCCCGCTCCCCGGGCCGGGGGCCGGGGGTCTCCTTGCGGTGGGTAGCCGGGAAAGCTCGTGCCTCCGCGGGGGGAGCTTCTTCCCGGGAGGGGAGAGGAGGTTTCCTTCCTGCGACCCGCGTGCCGAGCCGAGGTGCCCGAGGCGCTGGGCAGACGCAGTGGCCCTTGCGCGCCGTGCTCTGGGGCTGGGCTGCCCGCCGTGCTCCTCGCTGAGCCCTCGGCGCTCTGAGGAGTTCCTCACCGGCGCCGCCGTGTTTCCCTGTGCCGGGACGCAGGACGTGCAGCTCAAGCTGGCGCTGATCCGGAGCGTCGCCGAGGTCAGCCGGGCCGTGCGGGTGGCGGGGGGCTCCCGCGGCGTGGAGCTCTGCCGCAAACGGGAGCTGCTGGACACCTTGCTGGTGAGTGCCGGGGCCGGGCCGGTGCCGCGGGGAGGTCGGGGCCGAGCCCCGAGGCCGGTCGCCCCGAGGCGCGATGCTCCGCCTTGGCCGCGCGCGACCTCTGGAGCGCCCGGAGCCTGGTGCCGGCGGGAGGGCTCTCGGCGGCCGCCCGCTGCCCACTGTGCGCGTGTCTCCGTGACCTGCAGGGCTTCGTGCAGGGGGAGCCCCGGGATCGCCTGGCGTCCCCCGTGCGCCGGGAGGCGTTTGTGGCCGTGGGGCACTTGAGGTAGGGTCTGTGCGCCGGGGCTGCGGGGGGTGTCATCTGAGCCGCCGCTCTGGGGAGCGGGAGTGAGACGCGTGTGTGTTTCCCTCTTTCTCTGCCAGCAAACTGAAGCCATCGCTGAGCCGGGAGGAAAACCGCGACCTCCTGGATCAGTGTGTGGGGAGCGTGATGCCCCTGCCTGCCCTGGAGCCGGCGGAAGAGGAGGGGGCGACGGCGGCGGACGCCGGGCACGTGCAGGTACCTGCCGGCCCTTCTCTGCCGGCCTCTCCGGGGATCCCCCGCAGCACGCGCCGCGCTCTGCCCCTGCGGCCGAGCTGGGCGTCTCCGAGCGCGGCCCAACGCCCGTCCTTCTCCCCGCGCTCAGGGTCTGCACGCGCGGACCATGGGGGCTCTGGGCGAGCTGCTGACGGCCCTGCTGGAGGAAGACCTCAGCTCGGACTGGCTCGCGGAGATGCTGCATGTGAGTGTCCGTGGGGGGACGGGGAAGGCGTCACCAGTGCCGGCTGCGTGGGGAGAGCTGGGCTGCGGAGGCGGCGGGGTCAGCGCGAGGTGGCCGTGGGGCAGGTCTGCGCCGGTGCCCTCCGTGAGGGGCTGCTGGGGACGCAAGGGGCCGCGCCACCGGCTGCCGAGGCGGCAGCTCCTGGGCGGGACTCTGGGCGGGAGGGAGGCGTCTGGGGTGGCGGTGGGCAGGCCGGGACGGCCGGGGGGACTGGTGTGAGCCGGGTGTGCTCTTCCGCAGGTGCTGGAGTACTGGCTCACCTCGGCCAAGGAGTGGGAGCGGGAGAGGGCCCTGCAGGCCTGCGCCCAGCTGCTGGGCGCTTTCGAGGAGCGATTCGAGCTCACGGTGAGAAGGGACCCCCCCGCCCTGCGCGCCGTGTCCCCCCTCCCCGCTGGCTGCGACCCCGGCAAGGAGCTCTGCCCCACGCCGGGCGCTGGGTTTTGGGTCTCCCGGGCTGTGGGGCTGCACCGCTGCCTGCCCCGATGCCCTGCCACGGCTCGGGCGCCAGCACAGCCGGGAGAGGGAGATCGGCCGCCAGGGCTGCCTGCGACCTCCTCGTCGTCCTTGTGTTTCCCCAGGGAGAAACCTCTTTCGGGCCCTTTGGCTCCATGGTGGGACTGCTGGCGCCTTTCACCTGCGACTCGCTGGCCACGTCCCGCCAGCGGGCAGGGGCCTGCCTCGGCCACCTCCTCCGCATACAAGGTGAGGGCAGCCCCCTCCCGGCCTCGGCCAGCCCCCCGCTGCCCCCCGCGCCCCACGACTGCGCGGGGCCGGGCTCCGTTCTTCCTTCCTCTCGGCCCCTGGGCCAGAGGTGGGTCTCCGTCGCCATCGCCGCCCTTCTCTCCTGGTGCTCCCTGCAGGCAGGACGCTGGAGACGGGGGCCGAGGAGGACGAGGTGCAGCCCTTGTGCCAGCGGCTGAGCGCCCCAGACGCCGAGGCTCTGCGCCAGGCTTCCTCCAGACTCAGAAAGGTGCCTGGCCCCACGGCGCGGGGGGAGCCGGTGCCCGGGCTCCCGCGCGGCTCCCTGCTTCGCTGCCGGGGCCCCGCTGCGTTTTGGGAGAGCCAAAGGAGCAGCAAGCGGCTGTCGAGCGGCACAGAGCACGGCAGGCCCTGCCTGCACAGCTGCCCCGTAAAGCCCTGGCACCCTGCGGGCCCAGCGAACTGCCCCGCCGGCCGCGCGCTCGAGTCTCCTCCCCTTTCCGAAGGGCCGGAGCAGACCTGCGACATGGCCTCTCCCGTTTCTGATGTCTCCCCAGATCGTCTGCAAACACATCCCGCCAGCGCAGGCCACGGACTTCCTCTCTGCCGCCCTGGACGGGATGCTGTCGGCCCAGTCCGCGTGTGCTCAGGCAGCGGGCGAGTGGCTGCTCACCTTCCTGGAGACGTGCGGGGGGCAGCTGTTCACGGAGGTGAGAGACGCCTTTTCCCGGGGGCTCGGGCCTTCCCGCCTCCGCCGCTGCCGGGCACCTCGTGCAGGTGCCGGGGGCCAAAGAGCCGCCCCTGGTGCGCAGCGCCGAGGGCTCTGTCGAATCCGAGTGCCGGCAGCCTCATCCCGGGGTTGTTCTTCGTCCGGTGGCACTGACCCTGCTGGGCCAAACCCCGGTGGCTCCCACGACGGAGGCAGTTAGAGCTGAGGCACCCAAAGTGCCCAGTTGCTCCCCGGTTCTCGGGCGCGATGCTCAGCCCTCCCGGCCCGAGGAGCCCAGGGTGGCTGCTCGGCATCGCCCTCGGTGGGCAGCAGAGATGTGTCCCCGTGGCGGTCCAGCGTCCCCCCGCCGCTGCGCAGAGCCTTGGGGCTTTAGGGCTGGGTCCCGAGAACTGGTCGGGGAGCAGGAATTGCTCGTGGGCCGAGTGGCGGTGCCTGGGCCGTGCGGGAGGAGCAAGAGAGGATGGAGACGACGGCTCTTGTGGTCTGCGATCAGGTGCCAGAAATCCTGAGCATCATCTACGTCCGGATGCCGACCATGCAGCAGGACACCCTCCGGCACTTCCTCCTGGAGGCCGTGTCCCTGCTCGCCCTCTACCACCCCGGGGCCGTCATCGACAGCCTGCTGCAGAAGCAGCTGCCCATGGACAGGTACGTGCGCTGCCCCGGCCCCACGGACGGGCAGGAGCCGCCACCAGCCCCGTGGAGGCCAGGAGAGCGTTTGGCGCTGCCGAGGGCGTCGCAGGTGCCAGAGCCCGGGGGCTCACGGGGGAACTTCTGCTCCCTTGCAGTGACACCGAGGAGCTGTGGAGGGTCCTGGGGGGAAAATTCTTTGTGGACCACTTCCTGCGGGTCTTGATGGAAAAACTGAAGAACTCGGGAAGCGACCAGCCCAGGACCAGCTCTGCCAAGCCCGAGGCAGAGGAGGAGGAGGCTGCGCTGGAGCCTCTCAAGGTACGTGCACCGGCTTCGTACCTGACTGCCCAAATCACCCTTCAGCCTGAGGGAGCTCCGCGCACGCCGCGAACACCCCTGAGCCCCCCGGGCCGGTGCCGTGCCGGGCCCTGGGCAGCGCTGGCAGCCGAGAGCGTTTGCTGCTGCCGGGCTGCAGGGGAGTGAACTGCAGGCAGTGAAGGTCCCCGAGGCGGGCAGGGCACAGGTGGGAAAAGGCCTCGTTTTCACAGGCGGCTTTGGGTTGCGTTTCTCTGCAGATGACCCGGGCCATCTCTGTGGTGGTGTCAGCGCTGCAGAGCCCGGAGGCTGTGCTGCGCCTGCTCCCGGAGCTGCTGCCGGTGCTGCTGAAGCAGATCAGCGCCACAGTGGGCAAGGAGATGCCGTCTTCCGCACTCATCACCCGGGGAAAGCTGTTCCTGAAGGGCCACGCGAGCGACGACAATCCTTGCAGGTAGGAGCCGGGGGACAGAGATGCAGGGAAAGCTGCAAACTTTGATTCCTGGGTAGGAAGGTGCCCCAGGGAGACTTGTTTTTTCCCCTGGGCTCTATTTATTTTGGTTTGGGTTTGTCTGTTTGGTTGTAGTTCTTGTTTTATGAGCGTTGGCGTGCTGGTTCGTTTGGTCTCTGTTGGCGTGTTTGTGAGCCGACGGTCCCTGGGGTCCCTAGGCCGGGTGTCTTAGAGCTTGTCGGGCTTCAGGGTTGTGAGAGGTCATTCCAGGGGTGTTTCGCAGCACGAGCGAGCGAAGGCCTCGCGGGCGGCAGCGTTTCCTTCGCCTGTCGCCGTGACTGAGGCCTCGCTGCTCTCTCCTCGCCCAGGCTTTCCCTGGAGACCCTGGAGGCGGTGCTGCGCACGTGCCTCGACGGGAAGTGGCTGCGGCTGCTGCGGCAGCAGGGCGCCTGGGCTGCCCTGGAAGACCCCCGGGCTCACCACGACGGCGTCTGCCTGCTGACCGGGTGAGAGCCCGAGGAGGCGCCTCGCTGCTCCGGGGTGGCCGCGACCCGGGAGGGGCTGGCGGGACCCTTCCCCCGGGCCCGGGCGTCTCGGAGGGGCCGAGCGGAGCCCGCGTGGGAGCGGGGGGATCGCGGGGGCCCGAGGCCGGGTGCCGCCCTGCGTGACCGCGCGTCGCCTGCCTGTGCTCTGCGCGCAGGGTGCTGCTCCGCGCCGGGACCGTCTCGCTGCCCCTGGTGCTGGTGCTGACCCGGTGGCTGGACGCCCCCTCGGCCAACCTGCGGGTCACGGCCGCGGCTTTCTGTGCGGAGGTGAGGGAGAGGCGCGAGAGGGAGGTTTAGGAGGGCTTTTCTCAGGGTGCCAGCAAGAAGGTGCCGGCAGAAGGTGTCCCGTTCCCGGCGGGAGCAGATCCCCCCTCGTAGCAGCTCTCTCAGGAGCTGCCCTTCCCCGGCCCCTGCCCACCCCCACCCACCCACGAGCCCCCCGGGCACAGGGCAGCGCTGCCCTCGGCCTGGCCGAAGCCGCAGCCTGGGCCGGGCCCCAAGGGAAGCTGCCGGGCGCCGGGGCGGTCGGCCGGGGCTGGCGGGGCTTCCTCGTGCGGAGCCCGGGGCGGCTGCTGCTCCCGGGCCTGGTCCGCATCCGTCTGCGGGTGCCGACGGCCGGGTTGCTGTGCTGCAGCTGATGAAGGAGCCGGCGCTGCGGGAGTGGAGGTGCCTCCAGCCCATCGCGAGGGCCTTGCTGGAGAAGCTGCGGGACTCGAGCAGCACCGTGCGGCAGATGGCAGCGCGCGGCCTGGGCAACCTGGTCAGCGGGGCGCCGGAGAAGGTGAGAGGGGCTTTGCTCCGCGCGAAACGCAGCCCTGCGCGACCGGAGAGATGCCGGCGGGGAGCTGCGGGGGATGAGAGAGAGCGGGCAGCGCAGCAGAGGCAGCTGCGAGTCTCTGCCCCGAGGGCGCTCTGTTCTGGGGCACCGGCCGGGCTGCGGAGGGGACGGAGGTGCCAACGGGCCCCTCGGGCTGCGATGTGCTCGGGGGCTGCTTCTGAGAGCTTCAGCCCCTGGAGGCGACGGGGAAGAGGGGCGGTTGGAGGCAGGGCTAGCGGGAGGCTCACGTGTGCGTCACGCTCGGCAGCTGCGAAAGCACAAGGGAGCGGTGCTGGAGGCGCTGCGGAGGGGCCTGGAGGACGCGGCCGCGGCGGAGGTGGTGGCAGAGAGCCTGCTGGCGCTGGCGAAGGTGGTGACGGAGCTGAAGGGGAAGGCTGTGGGCTCCGCCTTCAGGGACATCGCCAGGGCCACCAAGGGGTTCTTCGATGCTGTGAGTGAGCGGCGGTGTCTGGCGCCTGCGCGAAGGGTCCCTCGCGGGCTCGTCCGAGGGGGCGGCGGGGGCAGGGGCCGCTGCGGATCGGGAGGGTTCGGGGAAGACGCTTCTCCCTGGGGCGGGCGGAGGAGCTGCTGTTTGTGCCCCCCGTGGGGGTCCTTTCTCCGGGCGTCGTGCTCGACCGGCAGCGCCCGGGTGTTGCAGAAACAGCCGTACGCGGCGTCCCAGTCGCCCGCCTGAGGGCCGGGGTTTCTGGTTGCAGGAGCAGGCGTCGCTGCGCTCGGCGGCCTTCACCCTGTACGGGGTGCTGGCCGCCTCTGCCACGAGCAGGTGGAGGGCTTTCTTCACGGAG
The DNA here is from genome assembly GCF_036370855.1 of Dromaius novaehollandiae. Classification (NCBI taxonomy): domain Eukaryota; kingdom Metazoa; phylum Chordata; class Aves; order Casuariiformes; family Dromaiidae; genus Dromaius; species Dromaius novaehollandiae. The sequence goes on along the minus strand of NC_088101.1, from coordinate 13,487,889 downwards.
GAGCTGGGCAGCACGTGGGCCACCCTCGTCCTGCACCTCCGGGACCCCGACCCGGGCGCCTCCATGGTAAGAGCCCCGGGGGGGAGCAAGAAGCGAAGCCGGGCGGCAGCCGCAGGGACATTGCTGCCGTTGCCGCCTGCTCGGCAGCCGCAGGGTCCCTGCAGAGCCTCCCCGAACGCGTCCCCGCGCGGTGGCCCCTGCGCCGCCCAGGGTAGCGACTCCAGCGCCCCGGCTCACCTCTCTTTGGCAGGCGTGCCAGGGCGCCCTGCGGCTGTGCGCCCCGTTTCTGGGGCTGCGGAGGGTGCGGCAGGGCCTCGCCGTCACCACCCGGCTGAGCGCGGCCGAGCTGCTGGGCGACGTCTGCAGCCAGCTGGTGAGGAGCCGCGCGCCCGGGCGCGATGGGGCCGCGGGGCCCTCGCCGGCCCCGGGAGAGGGAGGGAGGGAGCGGGCGACGCGCCGAGGGCGGCGGGGTCGTCTTGCGGCCGAGAAGGACGGCGCGTCCCGCGTCCCCCAGGCCCAGGAGAGCCCCGAGCACCAGGAGATGCTGTACGTCGCCGCCCGGCGCCGCTTCCTGGGGAGCTGCGGGGAGCTGCAGGCTGCGGCCCTCGACGTCGCCGGTGAGTCGGGGCGGGCGCTCTCTGCGGCCGCTGCCCCCGCGCCGCCGCTGTCCCCGTCTGCCCGGGCCGGGGGTCCCGGGGGCGCTCTGATGTCGGTGCGTCGCCCTGACGTCGGTGTGTTGCTCTGTGCGCGCAGGGGTCCTCGTGGAGCACGCGGGCCTCGAGTGGCTGACGCGGGAGGAAGCGATGCCGCTCTCAGCAAGTAGGTGACGGGGCCCTGGCGCCCCGGGCCCGGGGGTTGGGGGGGTTTGGGCCCCGGCATGGCGGCGGCCGCGGGGCAGCACGGCCCTGCCGGGGAGGCCGGGCCGGTGCCGGGTGCGGCCCTGACGCCGGTGCCGGTGCCGTTGCAGCTCTGCGGGTGCTGCGGAGCGACGGGGACCCGCGGGTGCAGCAGGCGGCCGCTCGGCTCCTCCGGGACGCCGGCCTCGAGCAGCCCCCGCGGCGGCGCTGAAATAAACCTCGCCGGGAACCTGCCGCAGCAGCGGGGTGTTTCTGCGCCGGGGCCCGGGAGCCGCTTCGCCCCCCGCCGCCCCCGTTGGCCGCCGGGTCCCCGGGGCTCCGGCCGGGGCCGCTGTCCCGGGGCTGAAGGGGGCGGGGCCAGAGCCGCGGCGGGGGCGGGGCTGAAGGGCGGGGCGGGGCCGGGACCAGGGGCGGGGCAAGGCGGCGGGTGGGGCGGGGCAAAGGGGCGGGGCCAGACCCGCGAAGTGGGCGGAGCCAATGCCGGGGGCGGGGCCGAGCCACGGGAGGGGCGGGGCCAGAGCAGTGGGCGGGGCCAGGGACGGGGCGGAGCCGGGCGGCCCCTTCCCGGCGCATGCGCGGCCGCTCCGGCCCCCAGGGCCGCGGGCGGGCGTCGGCGCTGGGTGTCCGGGGCCCCCGGGCCGCCCCCTCCCCGGCGCGGGGCTCCCGCTTGCCGCAGCCCGGAGGCGGCGGGGCGGCAGCAGCGAGCGCTGCCCCGGCCGGGCCGCCCGGCCCCAGGTAAGCGGTGCGGGCCCGGCCAGGGCTGCCTCGGCCGGGGCGGGGGGCTCTGCCCGGCCGGGCGAGGCGGCTCCGGGGCGGGAGGCAGCTGCGGGCCCGGTGCCCGCCCGTCGGTGCTGCTGCCGGGTGCTGCCCGCTGCCAGCTCGGCCCGGGCCCCGCGGTGGCGGGGGGAGCAGCCGCGCTCGGCCAGGTTCGGGCTGCGGGGCCGGTGGGGGCCGGCGCGGGGCAGTGAAGCCCGAGGGGCCGGAGCCCAGCGCCCGCCCGGCCCGGGCTGCCCAGCGCCGTGGGGCTGGGCCCTGCCTGCGGGGAGCGGAGGGTCCCCCCGGCCCGGGCGCCCGGCACGGCCCGACCCGCGCGGGGCCGGGGGGGCTCATCTCCACCCCCCCCCCCCAACACCCCCGTGGTGCCTGGGGGCTGCGAAAGGGGCTCGGGGCGCTGCTGCGGGGCTGGAAATGGGGGTGGTGCAGGGCTGGGAGCTGGGGGGGGGACGAAGGGGGGTTTGGGGGGCTCAGCCTCCACTTCAGAGCCCCCAAACGAGCCCCCGGGGCCTGTCTGGGAGCACCAGAACCGCAGCGCTGGGGGGTGGAGGCTGAGTCCTGCGTGTCTGGTGCTCCCAGACAGGCTCCGGGGGCTCCTTTGGGGGCTCCGAAATGGAGGCTCATCCTGCGGGTCTGGGGCTCCCAGACGGGCTCTGGGGGCTCCGAAATGGAGGCTGGTCCTGCGGGTCTGGGGCTCAACCCAGGCTGCTGGGACTGGTCTCAGAGCTCAGAAAGGGGGCTTAGTCCTGGGCTTTGGTGCTGGAGAACAGGTTCAGGGGGCTGTTTTGGGGCTGGAGAAGCAGGATGGGGGTCAGGTGTGGGGCTTGGAAAGGGAAGCCAAGTCCTGTGGTTTTGGGGCTCAAAGGTGGGTCGAGGGGGCTGCTGTTGGGGCTCAGAGTCCATTTCTGAGCCCCTAAACAGCCCCCAGACCTGTGGTTGAGCTGCAAGAAGGCAGGGTTTAGCTTCCCTTTCTCAGTCCTGCGTTTCTGGGCCTCAGGAAGCAGGTGCTGGGGCTGGGAGACAGCCTCCCTTTTTGAGCTCAAAAACCTAAGACCTGGCCTCCAAGTCCTGTGTTTTTGGGGCTTGAAAACTGCTCCAGGGGGCTGTATTGGGGCTCAAAGTCAGAGGCCAAGTCCTGTGTTTCTGGGCCTCAAAAAGCAGGTGCTGGGGGCTTGGAGAGAGAGGCCCTGGTCTGGGGGTTTTGAGCTCAAAAATGGAGACTAAGTCCTGCGTTTCTGGGGCTTGAAAACTGGTCGGGTGGGCTGTTTCGGGCCTCAAAACCAGAGGCTAAGTCCTGCGTTTTTGGGCTCAAAGACAGAGACTAAGTCCTGTGTTTCTGGAACTTGAAAACGCAGCCATCTGTTTTCAGCCCCAGAACCAGAGCCCAAGGGGGCCTGTTTGTGGGGGGTGGGAGGGTGAGAGGGGTGGGAGGGTGGTTGGGCTGGGTGGTGGGAGGGGGGTGGGCAGGGCCTGTGGACCCTCACCGGAGGTGGGGGTCCACGCGCGGGTGCCCCAGCAGCAGGGAGGCTGGCATGCACCAGGCCGAACTTCGCGTCTGAGATAGTCTCTGGAGCGAAAGGCGCTTTTTGGGGAGGAAACACGAGCAGACACCGTCTTCCAGTTCCCCTGTTTATTCCCCATTTGTACAAGACTGGGACTCTTTATTCAATGTGTGCATGGAGTATGTACACTGTTAACAAACTGAGACACCGTCTTCCCAGTCCAGCCTTTATTCAGTGTTCACCCCGCACTTTCACCACCAGCCAAGCAGTCAGCTTGTGGGAACTGCATCCATACTGACCCGGGAGTCAATGTCCATGCAGTATCCACGAGCCAAACGCTCAGTTAGTTCACGCAGTGCACAGTGAGCTGACATATATGACCCCGTTAGTCAGCATTCACCCCACACGTTCAGTACTCAGTAACCGCATCCCTTACAATCCCCGGAGCCATGTTCAGTAACCCATCAGTGGCCATGGAGTCCACACCTGTAAGTCACTGGTCACCCCTGAGGGCAGGTCCCTGAGCTCCTGTCTCAGCCTTCCCTGAATCCCCCCCCGGGGTAATTAGTCCCCAGGGACCCCGCAGCCCTCAGCCGCAGCGCTGCACACCGGGGCAGCTGCCCTCCGCCTCCGGGCTGGGGCAGCGGCTGGTTTAGGGCCCTGCCCAAGGTCAGTCCATCGGCCGGTACCCGCGGCGTCGGGAGGAACCGGTTACCGGCAGTGCGGGTGCCGCCTGCGCAGGCTTGTCGCTCACCACCGCGTCCCCGTCCCGGGGGGGCCCGGGGACACCCTCCGCCCGGGGACAGCGGATGGTTCCCGGCCGCGTCGCTCCCGCGGGGCCCCGCGCCCGAGCGGCCCCGGCCCGCGGCGCCAGGCAGCACCCGGTGGCTCCGGCCCCAGCGGCACCGGCGGCTCTGGCTCCCGGCGGCGGCTCCGTGCGGCTCGGTCCGTCCCGGCGGCTCCGGCTCCGGCGGGAGGGAGGGAAGAGGCGCCCGGGGAGCCCTCGCAGCCCCCCGCGCCGCCCGGGGCCCCTCCAGCCCCGGCCAGGCCCGTCCGGCAGCGCCGGGGCCCGACCCAGCCCCCCGGGCAGCCCCGGCCCGGCCCGGGGGCAGCGCGGAGACCCCTCTGCCGCGGGCAGCGCCCAGGCCCGGCCCCGCCGCCGCCGCCTCGCCCGCTCCTTCGGGCCCCGCCGCGGGCCGGGCTGGGCTCCGGCTCCCTCTGCCCCGCGGACAGACCCGGGCCGCCCCGGTTCTCCCGGCGCCCCCGGCAGAGCAGGTGCCCCGGTCTCCCCCGCCCCCCCCCACGGAACCCCGCTCCCCGCCGGTACCGGTACCTGCTGCTGCTCCCGCTGCCGCCGCTGCCCGGCCCGTCGCCTCCGGTTCCCGGCTCCAGTTCCGCTTCCGCCCCGCCCGGTTCCGCCCCTCAGCGCCGCTCGCCCGGCGGCCGCGGGCGGGGTCACCCCGGCGCGGGGCCCCCGGTGCGACAGGTCCCCGCGGGGGGCGTTTGTCGCCCAGAAGCGGCTCCGGCGCCGCCCAGAAACGGCGCCCGCGGCCCCGAGGTGCCGCGCCGGGAAGGGCCGGGCCGGGCGCAGGGGCGCGACCGGCCCCGCTGCGCTCGGGACAGAGCCGCCGCGGAGCCCCGGGCCGCCGCCCATGTGCGGCAGACACGGAGCGACCCGCCCGGGACGCGCCCGCGCCCGCGCCCCCCCCAGACGCTCCCAGCCGGCTCCGGGCGCGGCCAGCGCCGCTCCCCGGGCGCCCCCGGGGACGCCACGGCTGCTGCAGGCGGCGCGGAGCCGCTGCGCCGCCGGGCGGGGCGGGATCGCGGGCGCGGGGGGGGGCGGGCAGCGCCGGGGCCGGGCACGGGCAGCCGGGAACCGCCGGTCGCCCCGCGCTGCTGGGAGGGCGCCGAGCGCGGGAAGGCGCCGCCGAGGACGGCGCGACCGTGACACGCGGGGCGGCGGGGGCGGGGCCGGAAGCGGGGCGTTACCGGAAGCGGGGCGTGACCGGAAGTGGGGCGGGACCGGCGCCAGGGCGCGTGCGCGGGCCGCCGCGGGCGGGAGCTCAGTGCGGTGTGTGGCGGCTGCGGGGCGGCGCCTCCCGCTTTTGCTCCGTGGCTCGGCGGCGGCCCGGGCGCTGGGGGCCGGGAGGGCGGCGGCAGGTGAGGAGCGGGGGGGGCTCGGCCGCGGGGCCGGGCCGGGCGGGGGGCGCCGGAGCCGGGCCGGGGAGCGGAGGCCGGAGGACTGGAGCCCGGCGCCCCCCCCCACCGGCCCCGGCCCCGGCCCGGTCCCTCCCCGCAGCGCTGTCGCGGCCCGGCCCCGCTGCCGCCGCCCCGGGCCCCGCGCACGCGGGCTCGTCCCGGCGGCGGGGCTCGGTGGCGGCGGGGCCGAGCGCGGCGCCGCGGGAGGGGGCGAGGTCCGGTGCTCGCGGCGGCCGAGGGGCCCCGCGCCGCGGGGAGCCCGGGAGCAGGAGGCCGCGGGCCGCGGCTGCGAGCGCCGGAGCGGGGCTGGAGCCCGGCCGTGGTTGGGGCGGGGCGGGGGTGGCGCTGGGGCAGCAACGGGCTCCGGGGGGGTTGGGGTGCAGGCGGGTCCCGGGGCGCCACCCGGGTCCTGGGGCCTCGAGCGGCGGCGGAGCCGGGTGCTGGGAGCGGAGACCAGGTCGGGTGTTTTGGGGTCCAGAAACGGAGACTCGGGTCGTGCATTTTGGGGCCTGGGAAGCACAGGTGAGATCGGCTGCTGTGGGGCTCCCAGCAGCGGCCAGGTGCTGCGATCGGGGGCTGCAGAGGGCAGGTTGGTCCCGTGGTCAAGCACAGGAACAGGTGGATGAGCCCTGGGTTTGGGGCTGAGAAGCGAGGCCAAGTCCTGGGTTTGGGGGCCCCCAGTGGAGGCTCACGGGGCTGAAAGCAGCAAAGTGCTGCGTTTTGGGGCCACAAAGACCAGGTTAGTCCCTGTTTTCAAGCACAAGCACAAGTGGATGAGCCTTGGCTTTCGGGGACCAAAAGCAAGGCCAAGTCCTGCATTTGGGGGCCACGGGTGGAGGCTCCTGGGGCTGAAAGCAGCAGCTAAGTGCTGCGTTTTGGGGGCACAAAGGGCATCTTACTCCCTGTTTTCAAGCAGAAGCCCAGGCCCATGAGCCCTGGGTTTGGGGTCAGAAAGCGAGGCCAAGTCCTGCGTTTGGGGGCACAAGTGGAGGCTCATGGGGCTGTTCCTGTGGCTGAAAACAGAGACTAAGTGCTGCGTTTTGGGGACTCGGAAACAGAGGCGAGTTCGGCTGTTTCCAGCCCCCAAACAGAAGCTGAGGGGGCCCTTGTGGGGTGGGGGAAGGCAGGGGTGGGGGCAGGGCGCGTGGACCCTCACCGGAGGTGGGGGTCCGTCCGCGAGCGCCCCATAGGCAGGGAGGCTGGCATGCACCAGGCCGAACTTCGCGTCTGAGATAGTCTCTGGAGCGAAAGCGCTTTTGGGGAGGAAACACAAGCAGACACCATCTTCCAGTTCCCCTGTTTATTCCCCATTTGTACAAGACTTGGACTCTTTATTCAATGTGTGTATGGAGTATGTACACTGTTAATAAACTAACTGTGCAGTATGTATGGAATACTGAACTATGATATTAATACGCAAGCTGTGACAGTGATTGATTTACGACCTTGTCAGTCACCACCACTGCTGTCATGAGGCCGAGCCCTAAGGAGCCGGAGCTGAGCTGCGAGGAGCCCCCGCTGTGCTCCCAGCAGGCTCCCAAGGAGGCCCAGAGCCAGGCGGGCGCAGGCAGGTCGTCCCCAGCCAGGAGCGGGGCCCTGCGCAGGGCGGGAGGGAGGCGAGCGGAGGCATCGTCCTGCTGCGAGTAGGGAGCCGGGCGGCTTCTGTCCGGGAGGAAACAAACCTCGCGCTGCCTCTCTGCGCCGCGGTGCTCCCGGCTTCGCTGCGGAGCGCAGAAAGGAGGCGCGAGGCTGTTGCGCGGTGTCGGCAGCCCCTGGCCAGGACACAGAGACAGGCAGCGAGGCTGGAGCTGTTACTCACCAGGGACACAACCCCCCAGGCTCCTCAGGGAGAAGGCACCGGGGGAAACGTCCCCCGGCTCACCAGGAAGCGCCTCCGAGGTGCCCGCGGGGGTGAGAGGGGCCGGGACGCAGCCCCTGCTGCCGGACACGCTGTCCCAGGCTCTGCACGCAGGCGGCAGCGTCCCAGAGCCGGCGCTGGGACGATGCTGGGGCGTTGGCACTGGCCGTCCCAGACAGCCCTGCTGGGGCTCCTCTGTCCCTGGAAATGTCAAAAGAAAATAAAAAGAGAACAAAACTAAACAAAAAAAAACCCCAAAGAAATGAAGGGTGTTTCAGGAGAGGCCCAGCACCACCACAAGCCACCGCAGGCCCCACAACGGGGCCATTCCCCAGCGCAGCCTCACCCGGGCGCAGGTCGGGGCACCGCTGGAGCTGGAGCTGAGCTGTTGGGAGCCAGCGCTGCAAGGAGCCCGCGCGGTGCTCCCAGCAGGGTTTCCCGGAGCCAGGCGGGCGCAGGCAGGTCGTCCCCAGCCAGGAGTGGGGCCACGCGCGGGGCAGGAGGGAGGCGAGTGGAGTGCTGGGGTGAAGCTGCGGCATTTGCACTGCCCGTCCCAGACAGCACTGCTGGGGCTCCTCTGTCCCTGGAAAAGCACAACAAAAAAGGGGAAAGGAGAAACAGCAAAAAAAAGGGGAAAGGAGAAACAGCAAAAAAAAGGGAAAGGAGAAACAGCAAAAAAAAGGGGAAAGGAGAAACAGCAAAAAAAAGGGGGAAAGGAGAAACAACCAAAAAAAGGGAAAGGAGAAACAACAAAAAAAAGGGAAAGGAGAAACAACAAAAAAAAGGGGGAAAGGAGAAACAACAAAAAAGGGAAGGAAAAAAGGAAGGAAAAAGAACAAAAAAAGGGAAGGAAAAAGAACAAAAAAGGGAAAGGAAAAAGAAAAAAAGGGAAAGGAAAAAGAAAATAGGGAAAGGAAAAAGAACAAAAAAAGGGAAAGGAGAAACAACAAAAAAAAAGGGGAAAGGAGAAACAACAAAAAAAGGGAAAGGAAAACAATAAAAAAGGAAAGGAAAAACAACAAAAAAGGGAAGGAAAAAGAACAAAAAAGGGAAAGGAAAAAGAACAAAAAAAGGGAAAGGAGAAAGAACAAAAAAAGGAAAGGAAAAAGAACAAAAAAAAGGAAAGGAGAAACAACAAAAAAAAGGAAAGGAAAAAGAACAAAAAAAAGGAAAGGAAAAAGAACAAAAAAGGGAAAGGAGAAACAACAAAAAAAGGGAAAGGAGAAACAACAAAAAAGGAAAGGAAAAACAAAAAAGGAAAGGAGAAACAACAAAAAAAAGGGGAAAGGAGAAACAACAACAAAAGGGGAAAGGAGAAACAACAAAAAAAAGGGAAAGGAGAAACAGCAAAAAAAGGGAAAGGAGAAACAGCCAAAAAAAGGGGAAAGGAGAAACAGCAAAAAAAAAGGGGAAAGGAGAAACAGCAAAAAAAAGGGAAAGGAGAAAAAGCAAAAAAAGGGGGAAAGGAGAAACAGCAAAAAAAGGGAAAGGAGAAACAACCAAAAAAAGGGAAAGGAGAAACAACAAAAAAAGGGAAAGGAGAAACAACAAAAAAGAAGGGGAAAGGAGAAACAACAAAAAAAGGGAAAGGAAAAACAACAAAAAAGGGAAGGAAAAACAACAAAAAGGGAAGGAAAAACAACAAAAAAGGGAAGGAAAAACAACAAAAAAGGGAAGGAAAAAAGGAAGGAAAAAGAACAAAAAAAGGAAGGAAAAAGAACAAAAAAGGAAAAGGAAAAAGAAAAAAAGGGAAAGGAAAAAGAACAAAAAAAGGGAAAGGAGAAACAACAAAAAAAGGGAAAGGAGAAACAACAAAAAAAGGGGAAAGGAGAAACAACAAAAAAAAGGGAAAGGAGAAACAACACAAAAAAGGGAATGGAGAAACAACAAAAAAAAGGGAAAGGAGAAACAACAAAAAAAAGGGGAAAGGAGAAACAACAAAAAAAAGGGAAAGGAAAACAACAAAAAAGGAAAGGAAAAACAACAAAAAAGGGAAGGAAAAACAACAAAAAAGGGAAGGAAAAAGAACAAAAAAGGGAAAGGAGAAAGAACAAAAAAGGGAAAGGAGAAAGAACAAAAAAGGGAAAGGAGAAAGAACAAAAAAAGGAAAGGAAAAAACAAAAAAAGGAAAGGAAAAAGAACAAAAAAAGGAAAGGAAAAAGAACAAAAAAAGGAAAGGAAAAGGACAAAAAAGGGAAAGGAGAAACAACAAAAAAGGAAAGGAGAAACAACAAAAAAGGAAAGGAAAAACAAAAAAGGAAAGGAGAAACAACAAAAAAAGGGAAAGGAAAAAGAACAAAAAAAGGGAAAGGAAATAGAAGAAAAAAGGGAAAGGAGAAACACCAAAAAAAGGGGAAAGGAGAAACAACAAAAAAAGGGGAAAGGAGAAACAACAAAAAAGGAAAGGAAAAAGAACAAAAAAAGGGAAAGGAGAAACAACAAAAAAAGGGGAAAGGAGAAACAACAAAAAAGGGAAGGAAAAACAACAAAAAAGGGAAGGAAAAAAAGGAAGGAAAAAGAACAAAAAAAAGGAAGGAAAAAGAACAAAAAAGGGAAAGAATAAAGAAAAAAGGGAAAGGAAAAAGAAAATAGGGAAAGGAAAAAGAACAAAAAAGGGAAAGGAAAAAGAACAAAAAAAGGAAAAGGAAAAAGAACAAAAAAAGGAAAAGGAAAAAGAAGAAAAAAGGGAAAGGAGAAACAACAAAAAAAAGGGGAAAGGAGAAACAACAAAAAAAGGGGAAAGGAGAAACAACAAAAAAAGGGGAAAGGAGAAACAACAAAAAAAGGGGAAAGGAGAAACAACAAAAAAGGAAAGGAAAAAGAACAAAAAAAGGGAAGGAAAAAGAAAATAGGGAAAGGAAAAAGAAGAAAAAAAGGGAAAGGAGAAACAACAAAAAAAAGGGAAAGGAGAAACAACAAAAAAAGGGAAAGAAGAAACAACAAAAAAGGGAAAGGAGAAACAACAAAAAAAAGGGAAAGGAGAAACAACAAAAAAAAGGGAAAGAAGAAACAACAAAAGCGAAGGAGAAACAACAAAAAAAGGGAAAGGAGAAACAACAAAAAAAAGGGAAAGGAGAAACAACAAAAAAAGGGAAAGGAGAAACAACAAAAAAAGGGAAAGGAGAAACAACAAAAAAAAGGGAGAGGAGACACAACAAAAAAGGAAAGGAAAAACAACAAAAAAGGAAAGGAAAAACAACAAAAAAAAGGGAAAGGAAAAAGAAGAAAAAAGGGAAAGGAAAAAGAAGAAAAAAGGGAAAGGAGAAACAACAAAAAAAAGGGGAAAGGAGAAACAACAAAAAAATGGGAAAGGAAAACAACAAAAAAGGAAAGGAAAAAGAACAAAAAAGGGAAGGAAAAAGAACAAAAAAAGGGAAAGGAGAAACAAGAAAAAAAAAGGGAAAGGAGAAACAACCAAAAAAAGGGAAAGGAAAAACAACCAAAAAAAGGGAAAGGAAAAACAACCAAAAAAAGGGAAAGGAAAAACAACAAAAAAAAGGGAAAGGAAAAACAACAAAAAAGGGAAAGGAGAAACAGCAAAAAAAAGGGAAGGAGAAACAACAAAAAAGGGAAGGAGAAACAACAAAAAAGGGAAGGAAAAAAAGGAAGGAAAAAGAAGAAAAAAAGGGAAAGGAAAAAGAACAAAAAAAGGGAAAGGAAAAAGAACAACAAAAGGGAAAGGAAAAAGAACAAAAAAAGGGAAAGGAGAAACAACCAAAAAAGGGAAAGGAGAAACAACCAAAAAAAGGGAAAGGAGAAACAACCAAAAAAAGGAAGTGCAGGGCGTTTCAGGAGAGGCCCAGCACCACCACGAGCCCCCCCAGGCACCGGCTCGGCCGTGCCCACCCCGCCGGGCGCCCCGCGGCCCCCCACGCTCAGCGCTGGGGCTGCGGCACAGACACCGCGGCCCTGCCGCAGCCTCCCCGCGCAGAGCTGCCCCGCGGGGCTCGGCCTGAGCCCGGCAGCAGCCTCGGGGAAGGCAGACGCTGCCCCGGGCGGGCGGGCGGGCGCCCCGGCTGCGTTTGGCACCGCCGAGCCCAGCGGGACCCGCGCGCCGACCCCCCTCAGACCACCCCATGCCCGCGACAGCGGCCAGGAGCCACGAGGCAAAAGGGGTTTTTCCCGGCCAGCAGCCGGGCACGGGCACTCGCCGGACACCGCCTCCCTCCCGCGCCGGCGTCCCCCCATCGGGGCTGCGCTCCTCGCCGCGGCTCGGGCTGAGCCTTCCCTGCTCGGCTGCTCCCACGTGGCATCACCTGCGCTGGCAAAGGCCCTCACGAGGGACCGGCCACAGCGAGCAGGACCCGGCTCTTGCCCGAGCAGCAGCTCCCGGCCCCGGCGCCCGGCCCGCACGTGCGGAGAGCGGGCAGGAGGAGTGTCCAATTTAGGGCCATCGTACCTGCGGCAGGGACTCTTCTCTGCGCCTCTCCACAGCGGACGAACCGGCATCCACTTGTCGTCTGACCCGTCGTTCCTGGACTGCCTGGGTTAGTGTCTGCTGCTCGTTTTGGCTGCGGTCTGTTGGGAGAAAAAGTTATTCGGGGTGGGAAAACTAGAAGCAACGAAAGCCACGACCCTGTCCTTGACAAGCTGCTCCGCTACTGTTTTCTCTCTCTTTCTTTCGTCCTCTGGCTGTGGAAGGCAGCCCCTTCCCTTTGGAGCGCGGCTCTGGCTCGTGGCTGACACCCATCCTCACCTCAGTCTCCGGGATTTGGGGCTGCTGCTGGAAAAGATTTTGTCCTTTGGCGGATGCTGCGAGTACGCGCTTGCAGCGTACCTTGTATTTCCTTTCAGGAGCATAAAACTGAAGAGGAAGACCACCCATCACATCATCTCAGCAGCTCCACTTTCTCTGCCACAGCATGAAGAGGAACACTCGTATTTTATTTCCCCCCTCCAAATGACAGCACAGCTTTAAGCCGTGTTCCTCCATGTTTGCCAAAGCGTTTCCAAGTCTTAGGCGTCTGGTTTTTCAAAGAGCAGGTGAAAAGCTTAGCTCCCAGTGAAATGCATGAAGTCTGAAAAAGAGAAACCTTTTACCTAACACATCTTTAAAGAAGCTATTTCTCTCCATGTCCGGTAGCACCCGTTGCCAGTCGAGACAAGAAAAGAGCACTTGTGGGAAGGGGATGCGCTGGTTCTGCTCAGCGGAGCATCCGGAGAGGAGGACAGAGTCTCTCAGGAAGAGCCTGAAGCCTTGCCGTAAGGACACGGGACACACCAAATGGTGCACAACATACAGACAGAGCCATGAATCCACCTGGTCTTCACTTTCTGACTTCTGATCTAAGGAAAATGCTAAACAAGGCAGGATTTGCTAGGTACAGTAAGTTCCCATTATAATAACTATAATAATAATTTAAATATAGTAATAATTTCTGTGGCTCTTTGATCCCCATATATATATACACACACTTGTCCACACCTAAACTGTATTTCTTCCTTAATGAAAACCTGGTAATTTTGCCCATCAGCCTGGGTGGCTTGCTCTTTACAACTCTGTAGTCCAAGCGTCTAATCCTGCAAGACAGCCTTTACAGTAAGTGCTTCAATTAAAAACTAGTTGCCTCTCTCCTACTTTCAACATCAGTTATTTTGAAATACAAAGACTACTTTTAATTCTCTCTCCTCCTTCAAGGGTATTTTCCTAAAACACAGATTTGCATGAAGAAATGTCGATAAAAATAGGCACTGCCTGACCCTGACCCCTCTCCACAGCACAGCAGCATTGCACAGAGCAGAGGGTCACTGCCAGGGGGTCTGAGTCTCTCCGCTTTGCAGCCTAACACCAAAACCTTTCTCTCTTGTTTCGTGGGAACCTCGGGAAGCCACAGTCAGGACTGGCACCTCGCTGGGCCAGAGGGTGGATAAGCAGCTGTGAGGACGGGGGGAAGTTTGCAGTCCTCCCTGCTTTTTTCAGTGCACATCTGTTTCCTTATGAAAAGTGCTAACAGCTGCTCCAGATGAGTCCTGATAGCTCTGGAGACAAGCACTTCGAGGTGCTTTGGGCAAATATACCTGATCTTGCTCTGCAAAGACTTGTCACATTAGGTTAATCCACTCTTCACGTCAACTGAACAAACCAGCAAGGCTGGCAGTCCTTTGACACGGGCACCTGCCTACTGCAATAGGGATTAAAGTCACAAAACTCATTTCTCACACGCCACAGGACCTTCCTGAGCGCATCACAGACCCGAGGCGGACACCTTGGCTGGGCTGGGCCGGAGCCGACGAGCAGGGGGCGAAAACTCCCCATTTCACGACAAACCTCTGCAGCCGCCCCATCCATCCTGTCAGCACAACGTTGGACTCTGCTTCGGGGAGCCCCTTCTCCATCCTTCTTCAAAGGAAGGTGCGTTTCCTCCTTACCGGGGTTCTGCGAGAAAGAAGAGCTACACTGTAAAAAACCACTGCTATCACTGCTAGATAAAAACAACCGTGTTGTTTTAAAGGAAATAAAGCACAGAACTCAACTGCCAAGTGAACTCCTTGGCGGTCAGCTGGATCGGGCAAAGCTCCTTATCCTTCAGGTAGTCCAAAAAATTACATACTCTGATGCTTGACAAGGAGGTGGCATGCTGAGCATAAACGCCCTGGATGCTGAGACAGGTAAAGCAGTGTTTCCATTTCCAGCAACTTTTTGGGTGAACTCTTTTACACCTGAAATAAACAAACACAGACAAGTTCATTAAATACAACCCCTGGTACATCTGATCACCTCACGATAGGATGCCACCTGCCTACTGCTAATACCTGGGAAAGGCAGAAAACCCATTATCACCTGCTGAACCTAAGGACTTCTGCTCCCAAAATGCTCTTTCCTATAAACTTCTATGGACTGATGAAGAAACAGCAGCAACAGAAACAAGACCTATGTGTCACCTACCCCAATCAAGTAAGCACACCATGCCTTTTTCCCAGGTCTTACACTTACCAGTCATCATGATGAGTGCAACTATGAAACCCAGCCAGGACGCACCTGCCTAGGCCTCCTGCCCACTCACATCCATCCCTCGCACTGCCAGTGCCATGAATCAGTTTTAGACTGCCAGCAGGGACTAAGAGGGCACGTCCAGTTCACAGAAAATCCCAGGCCCACAGTCTTTTCTGCAGCCTTGTTGAAAGCCGGGACCCCAGAGCAGACCTTAGCTTCCTTTTGGTTCGCTTTTCCAGCCCCCCCAGCCCCCCGTATGCTCATGCTGGAAGCTGAGGGGGAAGGGGAGGACTGCAGGGCTCAGGCCCACGGGCTCATTTCTAGAAACCTCGCTCACACCCACGGGAAGCTGCAGGCAGTTCCCACGCTCAGCAGGGACAGAGTCTTTTACATGGGGCTTCGTGGTGGCAGTGGGCAACAGAGGAGGAACAGCGAGGAGGAAGACTGCTGGCGATCAGGGCAGAGCTCTCCAGGGAACAGGAGGATCCCTCCTGGGCCTCGTGTGCAGGACACAACTGGATTTAGGTCTCTCTGGGCACACAGGGAGAGCAAAAGCTGGGGGAACCTGGCTGCCAGCTTGAGCTTTGTGCAGTGGGTCAGGACACAGGGGCAGGCAGCAGAGATCTTGATTGCACCCTCTACCCCACCCAGGGGTCCAGCCTCAGGGGGGAACCCAGCATGCTCCCCATGCAGCCTCCCCCTCCCCTCAGCCCCCCACACCGCAGCAGCTGGGGGCTTCCCCACTGTGCCCAGGCTCCAGGAACCTCAGGGCTCCCACACTGGCAGACCTCATTGCTCAGGCACCCTTTCCACTCAGGTTTCATTTTATGCTTGGTGGTTTTTAATGAAACATGATCCATCATCAGTGAACACTTATCACAAGGCCTTAAGGCAGTAAACACTGCTCCATGAAGTCCAGTTGCATCAGAAAGTGGAATGACTTATGGTTTGAAGGCTAGACAAACAATCCCCATGTGTAGCTTTCTCTGCTAAAGACATGCTCTTTCCATAAACCCTCTTTGGAAGAGGTAGATAATGCCATAAGGTTTCCTGGGAGAACATCCATCAGACTGTCTCAGCCAAAGCCCAGTTCAATTACTAGTCTTGGTTTGATGCATATCAGAAAAACCAAGAGCAACTCATGCACCTGGCCTGAAAGGATATTTTCCTGTTTCCACAGGCTCCAGAACAACCCCCAGTGTTTTGCATGCTCGTCACCAAATGCCAGAAGCACTGCGTTGGCATTTCCAGGAGCTAACAGGCAGCACAGTTGTTTGGGGGCCCAAGAATGAGACACCCAGTCCCTGTCCACAGCAGGCTTTTCAGACCACACTGTGGACACAGCTGCATGGAGGAGGCAGAACATGCCCAGGCCAAGCAGTGCTGCAGGAGCTTTGGGTCCCAACGGCTGCCTCAGTCATACCCAGGCTTGAGAAGCACAAGGCTTGGCTGCGCAGGCTGACTGGAACACACCGAGGAAACGTTTCTTCTTCAGCTCCAGGGCTTGGCTGAAGAGCTCTGCCCTTTTCTTAGTAGGCCCCATATGAAGGACAGGCCAAGGGCAAGATATGGCCACAGCCGTAAGGAATTCCAGCACATCTGCTAAGGAAAAAGACATCTTGGTGAAGAGTTTCATAGGTACTTACTTCTCCCACACCACGTGTCAAGGGACACAGTGACATTCAGTGGGCTGCCTCTTAAAATACCCTCAGAAATGCAAAACTTGGGAAGCTGATTCCATACAGACTGACACGGCTAAAATCACTTTCTTGAAAGCTGGACCTGCTCCTGCAATAGCCCCTCTCAAACTCATCCGGAACACTTCAAGGTCCCTCTCCTTCAGCTCTCTCCATGACCTTGGCCCAGCCAGGGACCCCACCTGAAGGGCTGCTCTGCTCCTTCCACAGGCATTTGTAGGCTCTTGGCCTTGCCAGTCTCTGCAGGCATGTGCATGGAGGGGAACAGGGCCCCGCCTGAAATTCCCAGCATTACCTTTACTTACTATCCTGCTTTGCAGACTCTCTCCTTGGCCTCTCTGCTTGTACAGACCAAGGATGGTTAAAAACCTCAGTTTTCTGACAAGTGTTTCTGCACTGCTGAAGATGACAGCAGCACACTAGTGGCTTTGTTAGCTCATGCAGTGTCTTCCAGACTTGGCTTTTATTTTTGTCACCACTTACTGCAGGTTTCTTCCCCTGTCTTTTGCCTAGGACACAGACCATGACTTCACCTGTATTTGTGCAGGGCCATGACCTGTTCCCACCACGGGTGCTGCCACAAAAGGGGGGGGGGGGGGGGGCAGAGAGCAGGTCTACCCCGCGGCGCAGGGAGAGCAGGTCTACCCCGCGGCCCCGGGAGAGCAGGTCTACCCCGCGGCCCCGGGAGAGCAGGTCTACCCCGGGGCGCAGGGAGAGCAGGTCTACCCCGGGGCGCAGGGAGAGCAGGTCTACCCCGGGGCGCAGGGAGAGCAGGTCTACCCCGCGGCCCCGGGAGAGCAGGTCTACCCCGCGGCCCCGGGAGAGCAGGTCTACCCCGCGGCCCCGGGAGAGCAGGTCTACCCCGCGGCCCCGGGAGAGCAGGTCTACCCCGCGGCCCCGGGAGAGCAGGTCTACCCCGCGGCCCCGGGAGAGCAGGTCTACCCCGCGGCCCCGGGAGAGCAGGTCTACCCCGCGGCCCCGGGAGAGCAGGTCTACCCCGCGGCCCCGGGAGAGCAGGTCTACCCCGCGGCCCCGGGAGAGCAGGTCTACCCCGCGGCCCCGGGAGAGCAGGTCTACCCCGCGGCCCCGGGAGAGCAGGTCTACCCCGCGGCCCCGGGAGAGCAGGTCTACCCCCCAAAAAATTCCAAGTGATCCACTAGATTCACTTTGTATTCATCTCTCACACAAGCTTTCTCCAGCATGCCCAGACAGACTGCAGCTATGCTAGTAACTGCAGCAGCAAGTACTGTCCAGCCAGTATTTCATTTTCCTTCAGTTTTTGCCCCTCTTGTCTCCAGTATATACTGCCTTGGTATAATTGTCATCAGCCTCTCCTCTCCTCTCCACCCCCCCCCCAACTCCACTGCAGCTTTTTGGAAGTTATGCTGATGCATAAAACATGTATACCTTTCACAGCCTCATAAAACACTGCAAGGCAGCTGGTCTTATCCTTAGCATTTCATGTTTCCTCACTTGCTGGGAAGAAGGTTTCTCTGACTGACTTGTCTTGATGCTATTTATCCAGAACTGATGCCTGCAGCTGCCACCAACACAGCCTTGCTTCAGTCCTTGGGAAGTCGAGGCACACCACATTCTGACAGGGAGGTGACACAAGCTGACAACCTGAGGACAAGACACAGGGAACAGCAGGTTCTGCAGCAACTGCTCTCTCATTTAGCCAGTGCAGAGCCTGCAGAGACACCACCACCCCCCCCCTTGTCAAGGGCCCATCTCCTTGTCAAAGACTGCTCCATGACCCCCCAGCTAGGCACAGACTTGCCAGGCTGATGCTCTGGCAGCTGTCAGGGTCCCCAGCAGGCCAACCAACCCTCTCTGCTGCTCCTGCTAGTGGGAGGCCTGCACAAGGAGAAACACCCTCTCTCCTGGTGAGGTGATCCTCACCCATGTGTGACTTAGGGCCTCAGGCCCTTGGAGCCAGCTCTGACTCCAGGCACTCTCTCTTCCCACTTCTCCTTGAAAAAGCAACATGCAATACACTCATTCCCTCCCCTCTCCCCCCACCTTCTCTTTTCTTCTACCTGGGCACTTCAAGCTGATTGCTTGGCCTCAAGCCAGGGCAAGTCTTCCACCAGTTCAACAAGGCCCAAACATCACCCTTGATTTTTGGCCAAGTTTTTCAGGATGGAATAGCAATAACTCAATCCTGCTAATAGCACCTCTACTACAGAGTTACTATAACACCCTTCATTTTTTTGATAAAACAATGCAGACTACTTCAGGGGAAAGAGTCCTTGTCCTCAGGAAGAGGAAGTCCTTCCCAGGAAGGGTTTCTCACACAGGAACTCCAAAGCAGCCCAGCAAGTCCAGTTCCAACAGAGAGCTGCTTCCCCTGGACAACAGCATGAAGTCACCAAGGCTTCGAGTTGTTTTTAAAGCAGTTACACACCTAAAGGTACTACAGAAAGAGACAGGATAATCCTTGACAGAATAAGACTAGCCTAACAGGACTTTCCCAAGCCAGAGCCCTCTAGGAAGGGAGCATTTCAACACCAGAAAGAGGAGCAGAATGGGAGCAGTCCCTCTGCCTCATCTTAGGAAGCCAGGGAGCAGTAAAAGCAAGAACTCAGTTCTGTCCTCCAGAGCAAGGCCAGAGCTGGAGACAAGACAGAGCGGGTGGGAGCATCGAGTCTCATGCTTGTGTTAGGCCTGTCCCTGCTCCAGGCAGGACTCGTGGATGGTTAACTTCACTAGGCCTGTGCTGAACACCAGCCCTGCTCCGAGCTGCAGCCCTTGGCTTCCCTGCTGCAGCAACCCCAGTGCTCCCCTGCATGTCCACACAGGTGACTGGTTTGTCACCCTCCCCACCCCCTTTGTGGCTGGATAACTCCATACATCCACATGTCACATCACATGGAAGGGGAGGGCAGGGGCCAGGATTCCCTCATCAGCAAGGACACAGCCTGCACACACCCACCCACCAACCCACAGCTCCAGTGCTGCCCTGCTGCAAGATTAGAGCAGGCCTCTCTTTGTGAGGGCAGGAGAGAGACAGGAAACCATGTCTTCCACACCAGTAGCCCTCAAGCACACTTCCCTCTAACCAGGCTCCAGACTGCCAAGCCTCTGCAACCTGCAACAGCTTGGTTTCACTTATTTCAGCTTAACACTGGATACACTGAACTATTTAGCAGCTTAACACCCTTGTCACATTTAACTTGCATTCACACCCAGACATCAGCCTGAGAGTGCAGCCACTTTGTAGGTCAAACCCTCCCACAGTGGAGTCTAGCTTTTCCTTAAAAAGAAAACTTCCACCCACCTGAGACACTTTCAAAGCCTTTTGTCTTTTTTTATATTGGTCTCTTCTTCAGTTCAAGCATCTGAAGAGCAGCAGTGCCTGAAGACCCTGTCACACAACACCAAGACCTCCCAGTCACTGCCAGAACTCCTCCCCAGCACCTCACTGGATCCCCCAGCTCTTGCAGGTGCACCTCACTGGGACATGCCAGGTGTTGTCAACCACCTCACCCCCCCAGACCCTCACAGCTGGGACACTGAGTAGGTGGCATGCCCACTGCTAGTTACTGCTTGTAAAGCATTTCCATGTGACTGCACTAATCCCAACCCAAGCTTTGAGCTCACCACAAGAAAACCCTCTGTGTCATCAGACAGAATCCACAAGGAAACCCTGACTATCACTTAGTCCAGCATCTCCATTTAGTCCAGCAAGACAGGAACTCACCGTGATGCAGGAGTTGAGCAGTGCTGACCCCTCCAAAAGGCAAGCCTGCCCAGAGCCATGCTTCGCACTTTCAGCTGCTTCCAGAGAAGCAAAGCCCTGCACACTGGGCAGCACAGGGTGTCCTATCATCTTACCCTTGATGTGGCAGCTGGCCCCCTTTGTGTCCTGGGGGGATAGGCCATGTCTTTAGCAGCAGCTCAGGTTTTTGAAGCCCAGGGATTGCAGCAGAGCTGTCCCACAGCTGCTTCTCTCTTCTCAGCTGCAGCACTGCACATGCCTTTGGAGAGCTCCAGGGAGAAACAAGAGCATCCAAAGGGAGCTGAAAAGAGAAGAGACACTCATTTCTCCTCAAAGCATAGTACTGCCAAGCATCTGCCAAACATGGCTGTGAAGCTATCTGGCCAGACTTGGGAGGTCTTTAAACACTTTGCGTTTTGTCTTTCTGCCTTTCATTCTTCTCTGCTAGGCTTGATTACAGCACCACTGCTTAATTTAAGCTTGAAGCATAAAGATTTCTTGAGAAGACCTGACTTAAGTGCTGGGACATTTGGAAAAAACACTCTCACCTCCATCTCAGAAGGCACAGGCATAGTCAAGGAATGACTCTGACCCAATTCCCATCACAGGAACTGGTTTTTGTGGTCAGAAAACAATGTTTTGGAGAACTCCCTCCTGACCTGATGATTTAAGCATCTTTTACAACCTCCCCACCTTCTCCTCCCCAACCATCCCCCAGACACATAAAACAGCCTTTCCTGCAAGGTAAGTAGATGCAGTGAACAAGCTACATGAAAGATGAGTTCAAGCCCTTCAAGCTGCAGAGACTGTACATCTGACCAGCTTTTATGGCTTAGCACTCTTTGCTTTCCAAGAAAGGACACTGGGAGTTTTTAAGCTTTTCCTGGGGGGACACTCTTCCCTTTTGAAAAGAGCAGCCCAAGAAGCATCCCACCAGAAGCTGAAGGACACAGCTTTTGAACAGGGACTGCTCAGGAGATCAGGAGCATTGGCCCCTCCAATAATAAAACAGCTCCCAGCAAGGAGCCCTCAGCCCTGGTTACATACTTACCTGCTAGGGAACAGGAAACACAGAAGGACTCCAGAAGGGAAGAGGAGCTCAGAAGTTGGGGTGATCTGAACACACACAGAAACAGAGGCAGCCTTTGCACAGCTACAAGCCTGCAATAACAGGGCACCACAACAACAAATTTATTAGTCACCTCACTGAGAGCTTCACACAGCATTAAACAGACAAAGCACAAGCACCACCCTAGAGACCCAGCCCCCAAAACACACCCACCCACCCAGCACAACACAAACACATGATAAACAAAACACCCCACTCTCCCTCCAGGACACCCAAGCAGAACAAGCTCCCCCTGACCGAGCTTAAATGCAGCCCTCTGGCCAACGGGTGGAGGACGGGTGGGTGGAAGCCCCAGGTGAGTCTGGTCAGCGAAGCCGCAGCTGAGCCTGGTCAGGGCAATTAAGGCCTCCTGCTGCACCAAGGAGCCTAGTGCCAAGGCAAGAAAGCTCTTCTGTGTGACCAGTGACAGTCCCTTGGAGCACCTCACACTGAAACAAAGCTTAACCAGGACAATTTTGTTAGGTGGGTAGATCTTCTAAGGAGCTGGTGTCACCGGCCCCCAAAGGCCTTTGGTACGATGGTCGTGAAAGCCTCCTTTGATACCTGCTGGTGTTGGGTGTCGAGAGCCTTCCCAGCACTTCCAAGAAGCTGTACCTGCCCGGATGTGCAGCGTGGTGTTTCCTCAGCAAACTCTAAACCTCTCTAGCTGTTTTTGTTGACCTTTAAAGGCTTCACCTTGCCATTCTTGCCTGTGCTGTCAAGACCCTGACCACACACCCAGGTCCACATTGCCTTGACCAGCCTCACCTGGAAGCCCCAGCCACGGCCCCTCTGCCCCTTGGCCTGAGGGCTGTATTTAAGCTGAGCCTTGGGGGTGGGGGCTTTGTTTGGTTGGTGTTGGGGGTGTGTGTGTGTCTCCTGAGTGTTGTTTGTGAGGTGTTGTTTGTGTGGTGAGTTGTGTGTCTTGTTTTTGGTGCTGTTTTTTCAGGTAAGTCTTAAAGCTGTCTAGTTGTAGTTTCTGAGTGGTGCTTGGAGCTGCCTTGTGGTGTCTTTCCTGTTCTTGGCTGCCTCTTCTATTTCTGTTTTAATTTAAGTTTTGCTTCTTTCTCCACTCTCCCCCAATGTTAATTTGTCTCTTTATGTAGGCTTTCAGTTTAGATGTGCTATGCTTTTTTTTTCATGAATTTGGTGGCTGTGTGTGGTACAGTGTTTTTGTGGTATGAAAGCTTTTTTTGAGGTGTTTGCTATTTTTCTTCCAGCATCTGATGTGTTTTGTAGCTTAGTCATGCAGGTCTTTGGTCAGGTGTGGTGGAAGATGGAGCTGCTAACTGAGTTGTGAGGGCTTCTTCTCCTCACTTCTTGGGAGTAGCCTAAGGGAGGTTGGGAGTGTTCCTGTTTTCAGACTTGACTTATGCATTACTGTGTTACTTCATTTCCCTGCAGGAGTTTGAAGGCCTTGGGGAAATGTCCTAGCTAAGAGCTTGGGTGCTGATATACCTTCTCCCAGGAGTGTTGGGTAAGCTACTATTCACTTCTCTATGTGAAACAGCATGAAAACCTTGGTTGAACTGAAATAAATGTTACCTTAAAAGCTGTGTGTGCTTAGCCCCCAGAACAGGGCCTGGCCCTAGGGTCCTGCTGAGAAGTTCAAAGCCAAGTCAGAGTGAAAATGAACATATTTAATATCACATGTGCAGTGTTTCTAGCTGGAGCTGGGTGCTGCTGAAGAGGGACCCTGAACAAGGACATCCCTGGGCAATTGTAACTCTTCAGTCTCAGTTCTCCACCCCTCATGTGGTAGCTGGGACCACCAGCAATACTCAGGGGTGGGGTCTTCCTGTTCCTTGTGGGTCCCATTGCTGTCCCTAGGCAGGCGGTTTCTTTCCTCTCCCCTGCTGCTGTGACTTGTGCTGAGGGATGTGCCTTTGTTCCTTGTGGGGTCCTGCCCTTGTCTCCCGAGGTCCTGAGGAGGAGGTGGTGATTCCAGGCCACCCCAATGGACCTGCCCCAGCAGGGAGGGGAGGCTTTGTTTCTCAAGGTCCTGATGGCCAGTACAGGCCTTATGTCCAAGTCCTGACATCCTCCCTTTCAGAGTGTGAGGCACAGGAGTGCAGACTGCTTGTGGCTTCCTCCTCTTTCCAGCCTGAACCAGCTCTGGGGCTGTTTTTCACTTAACAGGATGAGTGACCTGAGTGTGGCTTAAGGCTTCAGCAAATGTAGCTGCTCCTGCTTCCTCATCAGAAGTCCCTTGCTGTGGCCACTGTTGTGCTGGATTACCATCTTCTGTTGTGAAGGGCCCATCTTCCTGACATAATGCAACTGTGTGCCTTTTTGACAGGCTGACTGTACCATCAATCTCTTCCCAGTTGTCCTGTACCCTGGCTAAGGGCATCCCCTTCTCCTGCCAGCTACACTTCCCATTGCCTAGTGCACCTTCTGCTCATCAGGCTGGGCACCCTTAAGAGAAGCTGCAGCAAGGGAGGGACTTGAAACCCACCCTGACACTCCTTCCTAGGGGCCCTTGAAGCCCCCTAATAACTTTTCTGAACCTGCTCGGGGCATTTTAGCACTCATCCTCAAGCTGGATGGAGAGGGAGCCAAACAAAGGAAGCCCTGGGCAATTGTCGCTTTGTGGTCTAAGTTCTCCCCTCATGCTGTAGTTGGGACCAAGACTAATATTCAGGTCTGGGGTCCTCCTGTTCCTCACTGGGTCTTGTTGTCTCAGGATCTGGAGGAGGTAATTGCAGACCCCACAATTCTCCCTGCCCCAGCAGGGAGAGGAGGCTGTTTCTCAGGGTCCTGATGCCTTATTTCAGAGTTGCAACATCCTCCCTTCTGGAGTGTGAGACACAGGGATACAGACTGCTTGTGATGTCCCTGTTTTTCCAGCTGGAGCTGGCCCTGGGGCCTCTTTTCCTGAGCTGGGTGCAAGTCCCTCATGTTCTGAGTGTGGCCGAAGGCTTCGCCCAACTGAGCTATTCATGCTAAGTAAGTTTAAGAGAAGTGGTGCTAAGTGGCTGCCTCTGGACAGCCCCAGGCCAACCTTCTTTAGCACGAAGCTGGGGGCTGGCCTGGGTGACCAGTGGGCAGCAGGCCCTGCAAGCAAAAATGGGTGCTGTTTTCTGGTGGTTGTCTTCTGTGATAGCTGCAAAGGTAAATGTGTCCTATACCATTAAGTGTGACAACAGCTGCTAATAAAAAAACACACATGCCAACTCAAACAATAAAGCTGACCAGATCTGCTCTTCAGTTTGCAGAGGACTGGTCACAAGACAGAACTCACACAGCTTTAGCAGGCAGCCTTGGCTACAGGGCAGCACTTGGCCTTTTTTTTTTCCCCCAAGGTGAAGTGGCTGGTGAGGAGTAACCCTTTCTCACCAAAATCACTTCCTTGACAGTACTTTCCCTGTCCAGGACAAGGCTAAATGCTCTGGAGGTAGACACCCCTTGTCCTCTGCAGAAAGATGGGAGCAGCTTGGCCATACTTGGGGCTCTGCTGACAGAGGAAGGCAGCCCTCCAGACTGCTGAAATGCAACCAGTAAATGAAGACTAGGATGCTGTTGCAGAGCATCTGACACTAGCTTTTATTGCCCTCCATCAGAGTGACTCAGTGCTGCTGCATTGGGAGAGATGTTCATGTTCTTGGCTGGCTGTGGCAGTGGAGCTACACTTTGCAGTTAGTGTGGAGTAAGAGCTTAGGCCTGGATCCAGTCAGGCCATGCCAGCAGGGAGTTTATAGTCAACCAAGTAAGTTGACTGTTGGCGTGGGGGGGCCTATGTGCCCAGACCCCAAGTCCTCCTGATCTGCAGGGTCTGTCTTCTGCTGAAATTTTCTCCTGCCCAATAAAGGGGAGCTTAGGTTTTCCTGTACAATATGAGCTGATAGGAGCTTTCCTTTAGGATGTGCACTGCCTCTCTCCTTCCCCTGAGCCCTGTTCTTATGGCATGTTGGAGGCTGTCACAGGCCTGAGGTCTCCAATTCTGGGTCCAGCTTTGTGCTCCTTGGAGAGGGAGTGCAAACCTTGGTGGAGGGAGCAGAGGGCAGGACACAGACAGGCGTGTACCCAGGTGACAAGCCTGCAGCAGGCTCCTTTTTGGAGAAAGGCAGGCAAAGAGGCGGAGGAGAGAAAAGGGCGAAGCAGCCCCTGGAGAGCAGTCGCCCCTGGCTGTGGGGCTGGGAGGGGCTGCTGAGGCCAGGTCGGTGCCCAGCCCCCTTGGAGGAAACCCAGGGGGTGGCAGTGATGGAGGGAGATGGGGCAGGGTTGGGGGCCTGGTGGGGTCCTTTGCCTGCTGCCCTCTCTGGCCCCCTGCCCTGAGTGGGCGTGGCCCTGGGGCAGGGCCCTTATTGGCTGGCAGCCCTTTGTGATGGGCAGGGGTGGCTGCTGGGGCAAGCCTTGATTGGCCAGCAGCCCTTTGTGATGGGCGGGGGCGTGTCCCCAAGCAGGCCCCCATTGGTCTGGGCCCTCTGTGATGTAGGCGGGCGTGTCCGGGGCAGGCCCTCATTGGCCGCAGCGCTCTGGGGCGGGGAGGGTGGCGCGCAGGAGCGGGTCCCCGCGGTCCCGCTCTGTCCTCAGGCAGGGCTGGCGCAGCAGCGCTGTCCCTGGCCCGGCGCCATGCGGAGACTCCGGGCGCTCCGAGGTGAGGGGCTGGGCCGGGGCTGGGCCGGGGCTGCAGGAGATCCCCAGCGCGAACCCCTGGTGCTCGGCACCGCTGAGCAGGGCTGGCCGTTTCTGACGCTGCGAGAGCTGCCCTGACCCTGCAACCGCACCAGCTCCCCGGGAGAAAGCCGCCTCCTCGCTCCCATGCAGCTCCCTCCAGGCTCTGGTTTCACGGGCTTTCCACCCAAGGAGCTAATGGGCCCCGACCGTGATGCAGATGGGAAATGGAGAAAACTGTGCAGAGCTGTTGGTCTGCTTTGCCCTCACACACAGCAGTGCAGGGGACTTGGATGCTGCCTCATGAGGAGTCAGGCCTGACGGGCCTGGTGGCTCTGAGGGCGTCCACCTTGTTTTGGTAGCAGAGGCCCCCTGGTTCCAAGCCCAGACCTAGGGACCTCTGCAGATCACCTAGTCCAACCCCCTGCTCAAGCAGTGTCACCTGCAGCACCTGGCCCAGGATGGTGTCCAGACAGCTTTTGAGTATCTTCAAGGATGGAGACCCATAACCTCTCTGGGCAGCCTGTTCCGGTGCTCGGTTACCCTCGCAGTAAAGAAGTTTTTTCCTCCTGTTTCTCTCCATGTCTCTCTTGTACTGGGGAGCCTGGAACTGGACCCAGTCCTCCAGTGGCCTCACCAGGGCTGAGCAGGGGGAGGATGCCCTCCCTCGACCTCCTGGCAATGCTCTTCCTAGTGCAGCAAGGCACTGCTCTCCCTTCCCCTTCTCCAGGCCGCCCCAAGCCAGCTCTCTGAGCCTTCCCTCGCCTATCACGTGCTCCAGTCCCCAGCCATCCTGATGACTCTCTTCTGGACTCACTCCACTATATCACGGCGTTGTAGCGTGTCTGTCTTTTACTGAGGAGCCTGGGCTGGACCAGCGTCCGGGGTGGTCTCGCTAGTGCTGCACAGAGGGGAGGAGTCCCTGCCTTTGCCCTGCTGGCTGCCCGCCTGCTGACACAGCCCTGGCTGCGGTGTTAGTGCTGGGGGAAAGGATTTCTCTGCAGGCTGAGGAGACGTTTGCCCCGAAGCAGCGCAGGCAGCTGAGGCCAGCAGAGCTGGTGCTAATCCTCTGGGTCTCTCCTTGCAGGTCTCTTCGCTTGTGGAGGCTGCTGGTCCCGGCCTCCCGTTCGGGAGGATGGAGGCAGGGCGGCAGAGTCCGTCCCTGCAGCCGTCCCCACCTCTGCTGGGCGAGTGGCTTCTCTGTCAAACCGCCTGCAAGAGGAGGAGGTGAGGCGGGGGCGTCGCGCTGTGCCGGGCCTGGGTTTGCGGGTGCCCGGCAGGGCCCCTGGTTTCCCGAGGGCGCCGCCGCCCTCCTGCCACCCGCGCGTGCTGCAAACGCTGCCAACGCTGGCGGGGCCCGTGTCCCCGGCTCTGGGGCTCCCTGGCACTGAGGAAAGGCAAGGGCAAGCTCTTCCCTTCTGGGCCGTGTCCCCAGGGCGACAGAGCGGAGGTCTACCGAGAGCTGGAGAGAGTCCTGCAGGGCGACGACGGCCGCGTGCAGAGCGCTGTCCTGGCCAGAGTGATCGCAGCGGCCTCGAGGGACATGAGAGCGGCGCAGGTGAGCTGCTCCTCTCTGAAGGCAGCCAGAGGCGCCTGGCTAGAGCCCGGTTTGGTAAAACGTAGGAGGGCTCTGAGGACCCGTGTCTAGCACTAAGCCCCGTCAGAGGCTCCCAGACCCCTGTGACAGCTCCTTCCCCGCGGATGCGGCTCCGCGATAGAAAAGGCCGTGTCCAGCCCCGCTGCAGAGGGAGCGCAGAGCAGAGCAGCTGCCTGTGCCGGCGGCGCCTGCGCCCAGGGCTGGTGGCGGAGCTGGGACGTGCAGGGCCGCGATTTCTGCACCAGCAAGTGTTTCCTGGAGGCAAAGGCCTTGGGGACTCGTCGCTGCAGTGGATTTGGGGGGCGATGCCCGGGGCTGAGCGGGGAGGTGGCCGAGGCAGGAACCGAGAGCTGGAGGCAGGCGGTCGCTGCCGGCGCCTTGGGCCTTTCTCCCGCTGAGGGAGGTTCGTGGCTCTCGCCAGGGCGTGACGGAGCAGGTGCGGACGGCCGCCAGCGACGTCCTGGTGGCTCTGGCCCGCTGCCACTTCGACAGCGTCATGTGCGAGCTGCAGTGCCGCCTGAGGGCCCTGGGAGAGATCTCCGAGGACCTCGTGTTCGTCACCTTGGGCAAGCTGGCCAGCAGCTACGGTAGGGCCCCTCGGCCTCCGGCTCGGGGCTGTGGTCTGCGGTACCCGGGAGAAGGGATCCTCCCCGATCTCCCCAAAATGCTCCGTGCTGAACTGGAGGCTGCAAGGTTTCGGTGCCCCTCGCTGGCTGCTGGGGCCGGCTCTGCCCCCGCCGCCCTCCCAGGCCCCCGAAGGGCTGCCCCGCTCCCCACTCAGGGCAGGCACCAGCACCCCATCGAGTCCCGGCAAGCCGTCCCCACGCCGGGGCCTGCCCCAGCCCCTGGGGCAGCTCTGGCACCCCCCTGGGCCCCCGCCGCGCTCCCCTGGGGCTCCCCCGTGCACTGCCCCGGCTCCCCGTGACGGCGGCCGCTCTCTGCGCCTCTGCCCGGCCCTCTCCGCAGCCCTGCGGTGCGTCCCCTTCGTGGGCATGACGCTCTTCGCCCTGCGCACGATGCTGAGCCAGGTGGGGAGCAGCCGGACCCTGCGCGCCGTCTGCAGCGGTGAGTGTCGGCCCCGCGGGCAGGGGCAGGGGCAGGGGCAGGGGCAGGGGCAGGGGCAGGGGCAGGGGCAGGGCCGGGGCAGCCTCGGCGCCTCTGCTGCGGCGCTTTGCTCCCGGTGCGACCTGCCGGGCTCCGAGCTCTGCCCCGGCTCCCTCCCGCCTGCTGCGTGCAGGGCGGGCTGGTTTTGGGGGGTTTCGGGGGAGAGGGCGAGTGTTTGGGACGGCTGGGGCAGGGACGCAGGGGGAAGCGCAGGAGGGGAGCACGGCTGGGAGGAGGAGGAGGAGGAGGAGGAGGCGTGATGGGGAGGAGGAGAGCAACAGCGCAGCGTTTCCATCGGGGCACCTCCGAGCACCGCGCGGCTTGTGCCTGGGGCCGGAGCCGGTCTCGGATGGAGCCGCGGCGAGCGGGGGGCTGCGGCCGAGGGCAGGCTGGGGCGGCAGAGCAAGGCCTCGTCCCCGCCACGGGCTCGCCCTGACCCTTGCGCCCTCTCTCGCCGCAGTCCTGGAGCAGTGGTCGAAGGCCGTGAACAGCTACCTGGGCGCCTGGCAGCAGTGCAGCTTCCCGCGCGTGGGGCAGGCCCAGCTCTGCAGCAGCGTTTCCCCGCTCTTCGGCCACGCGGTGGGGAGCTGGCTGGGCTGCGAGGAGGAGGAGGTGAGAGCGGCTGCCGCGCCGGCCCCGCGACGCCGGGGGCCTTTGGGCAGGGCCGGATCCGGGGGGGCCGGGGTGGGGACGTGCCCTCTCCTCCGGAGCAAGGCCTTCTCCTCCAGGGGAGCAGGGCGCTGCCTCTCCGTGGGGAGGGCAGACCGTGTCGGGGGGGAAGGACCTGGGGCCCCGCTGAAGAGCGTCTCGCTGCCCTCCCTGCAGGCCAAGCAGGCCGTCCTGGGGGCGATGGCTGCCATGATGGGCCTCCTCGTGCGCGAGGAAGAGCACCGCGAGCGCGTGTGGGAGCAGCTCCCCTGGCTCCTGGGCCAGTACCAGCAGGTCCAGGACACTTTCCGGGTGACCAAGGTGAGGCGTTGTGTGGGGCACGGTGAGGCTGTGGGGTCTGTGCGTGTGCCGCGAGGTGTTGGGGGGTCTGTGGGGTGCCTGGAGGAGCCGGGACCCCTTGAGAAGAAAGGGGGCGAGCAGGGGAGGCTTGAGGCCTGCTGGGCTTCTCGGGCAGCGCCAGAGCAGCGCAGGTGGGGCCGAGAGGGAGCTGAGCATCCCCGGGGCCGACCTCCTCGGGAAGGGAGGCCTCGACCCCCGTCCCTGGGGCGTCGTGCGCGCGAGGGGCTCTGCTCTAACGCCCGGGCACTGTCCAGCCCCGTCTGGCGGGGAGGGGAGGTGTGAGGGGTGCGAAGTGTGGGGAAGCGTCGTCAGAGGGGCTGTGTGCAGAGGAGAGGCCCTCTAAGGCTGCTGCTGGGAGGGAAGGACACATGAGAAGCCCCGTGCAGGAGGGTCTGGGGGTTTTTTTTCCGGGGGGCTGGAATTTCATCACAGAAACGCTGGGTTTCCTTTCTTAAGACGTTGCTTTAGGTGACAGCCCCGCTCTTCTTCCCACCCCCGTTCCCTTGCAGGCGCTGAGTTATTTCCTGGCGGTTTTGGGGGAAGTGCAGATCCCCATCCCCCAGGACGAGGTTGAGGCCATCGGCACCGCTGTGCACCGCCAGGTAAGGGCAGCCCGACCCCGTACCGCTTGCGCTGGGTGCCGCAGACCTGACCCACGGGGACAGGAAGGTCCTGCTGGGCGGCCGGGCAGAGCATCCTTGCAGCGGGACCTACCTTAAGGCCAGGTCTGTGCAGATATTTGGGAGTCACCTCCCATTGCGGTGTCCAGAGGCTGTTGTAGCCAAAGCCCCCGGGGAGGCCAGAGCGGAGGGAGCAGTTTCTTTCCAGCCCCCTCGGAGCTGGTGCTCTTCTCTCTAAAGCGCCCCTTGTTCCCACAGCTCAGTGACGGGAGCAAGCAGCACAGCGGGGAGCACCGGTCGGAGCTGTCCTCCTGCGTCCTGCTGCTGGGTGAGGGGAGGAGGCTCCGCGGGACACCGCTGTGCCCTCGCTGCTCTCTCCCGACCCTCTGGCTAACGCAGAGCACGACTCTTCCCTCGCAGCCCGAGTTTGCCCTGAGGACACGGTGGCCTTTCTGCGCTCGCAGCTGGGGAGTCGGAGCGAGGCCGCTCGCGTGGTGTCCTTGGATCTGCTCGGAGCCCTGGTGCGCCCCACAGGTCAGTGCCGCGGGGCGCAGCGAGGCCGGCCAGGGGTTTGGGCTGCCGGGCTGGGGGCAGACACGACTGCAAGTGATGCACAAACGCCCGAGACGAGCTGCAAAGCGCGTGTTCCCCAGCTGAGCTGCTGTGCGGCTGCAGGGACAGGGATGTGATGGGGCGGCTGTAAATGGCGACGCACCAGTGACGGTGCTTGACGCTCAGTGACGGGGCAGGGACATGAGCTACTTGTACCCCTCGCATTTCTGCAGCGCTCTGTGGTGTTAAAACAGTCGGTCCCGTCACCCGCTTGTGTCTGTAAACGGAGTCGCTGGGGGACTCTGCTGCTTCCTCGGCCGTCACCGTCTTGTCCTGGGTTTTCGGTGCCGCTCGTGTGTGAGCGAGCTGGGAGCTTTGGCAGCTCCCTGGGGAGGTCTCTGCCTGAGCGCCCGCCTCTCCCCGTCTTTCCCAGCAGCAGAGAGAGGCCAGAGCCTGCCCCTGCTCGTGCAGGCGGTGCGCTGCGCGCTGGGAGACCCCAGCAGGAAGGTGAGCTGGTTGGCGCGGGGCGGCACCGCGGTGGGCGGCAGAGAAAGCTTTTGCTGGGGGCAGAGCCTGGCCAGCCCCCGGCAGGGCTGCTGCTGGGGGTCGAGCCTAGGGGAGCGTTTCCCCGTGGAAATGCTCCTGCGTGGCCGTGGCTGTGGGAGCAGCGGGGCCTCCCGCACCCCCACGGTCTCCGCGCGGGGCTCAGGGGCTGGGTGGGTGCGAAGGCGTCTGCCCCCGGGCTTTTGAGCAGAGGGGGTAACTGCAACGTGCTCCGTGGCAGGTGGCGAGGGCAGCGCTGCGCTTCACCAAGGAGCTGCTGGGCTGCAGCGTCCAGAGCTGCTCGGCCTGGGACCTGGTGGCCCACGTCTTCGCCACGTTCAGCCAGGCCTCCGGCAGACTGGTGAGGGCAGAGCGCGGCGCTTCGGCTTTGCTGTGTGCCCGGGGTGTCCGGGGAGCCCCTGCGGGCGCCCTGGCAATGGGGAGCCCCCCCAGCAGGGCTGCAGTCCCCGGTGCAGAGGGCCGAGCGGCGTCCCCACCGCCATTCCCGGGGGGATCTCGGAGGAGGCCGGGGGGTGCTTTGGCCTCCCACCAGCACGTAACAAACCCGACTGCGGCGCTGCCTGGGCCGTGACTCCGCTGGGCCGTGCGTGCTGCCGTTTCAGCGCTGTCCCTGAGCGCAGCCCCGCCGCGGGGCAACCTCCTTGCACCGGCTCGGTGCCGCTGCGGCATCGCTTGGGCCCCGGAGGAGCTCGTAATCCCGACACCCCGACTGACGACGCTGGCGACCGCCCCGAGGAGCAGCGGGTCTCCCTGGTCGCAGCCTGTTTAGTGCTTCCTTCCCCTGGGATCTGGCCCCTCCCGTGGGACTTTCTGCTCTCTCCTGCCTCCGGAGATGGGGGCTCCCGGGGGAGCATCCCGGCAGCGCTGGGTGGTTCAGGCTTCACCTGCCATCTCGGGGACAGGGGCTGATGCTGGTGCTGTCCCAACCGTGTCTTGCAGGCGCAGGGAAAGCTGTCTGAGGCAGAAGCGCAGGAAGCAGCAGATCTTCAAGCCCTGTGCTTGGACATCCTGCGCTCCCTGGACGTCTCCGTCCGGGGGATGACCAAAGTAAGTCGTCCTGCGCCCTGCTGCTGCCTCCCTGCCCCGCTCTCCCCAAAGTGCTCCCCGAGCAGCCCCTCAGGCGCACAAGGCGAGTGGAAATGCAGAGTGTCGTTTCCATCTCGGAGCTGAAACGAGCTGGAGCTGGCACGGAGGTGGGAACCGCGACGTGCTGAGTGGCCTCGTCCTTCCCTGCAGCTCCTGTGGCCGCGGCTGCTGCAGTACGTGGTGCCAGCCCAGTACACCGGCACGTTGGTGCCGCTCTGCCGGTGCCTGCGAGAGCTGGCCGAGAGCCGGGGGAGAGCAGGGGGCGAGGACGGAGAGGAGGAGCCCAACGTCGCGGCCTCCCGGCAGCGAGGTAGGAAGCCGAAGCTCTCGCCGTGAGCCGTGCCGGGCTGTGCCGGGGCCGGGGCACCAGCCCGTGGGCTGCGTGGGGGCTGCCCAGCCCGGGCAGGGGCAGGGTACGGCGGGTCGCGCCGCTCTCACCGGCCTCTCTGTCTCCTCGCAGCCAAGCTGCCGAGGCCGCAGGCCCTGCTGGCTCGCCTGCTGGTGAGTAGGGGCCCCGGGGAAAGCGCTTCGGGGCCTGGAGGCGGCGGGAGAGGTCGGGGCAGAGCCGCGTCGCAGGCCGGGGCCGGCAGCCCGCGGGGAGGAAGCGGCGTGCGGGAGCGAGTCGGAGCCTCCCCGGCCCCGCGGGACCCTGCTGCTGCGCGGGGGAGAAGCCGGCGGCGCCGGGGAGAAGCTCCCGGCTGGGCCGGGGCCGGGGCCGGGCGACCGCCCTCCGTGCGGGGAGAAGCTGCGGCTCCTCCGGCCGCCCCGAGCCCAGGTCTCGCCTGCCCTCTCCCAGGTGGTGGCGGCGGCTCCTCACGCCGGCGGCGGCTGCGGCGTCGCTGCCCTGCGGCTGCTGCGGGCCCTGTCCGCAGAGATCCACGGCGCCCTGGGGATGGTGTGGGCCGTGAAGATCCCCTTCCTGCTGCAGTGCCTGGAAGGTAACGTGCCGTCGGGGAGGAGGAGGCTGGAGAGGCCGAAGGGGAGGCAGGAGAAGGCGGCGTCCAGGCGTGAGGGAGGGGAATTGGCCCTGGGTTTCTCAGCGCCGGCTCTGCAGCCGTTGCCCTTCCAGGGAGCAGCGCTGACGCCCAGGAGCAGTTCATCTGGGGGACGGGGCCTTTCTTGCCCGTCACTGCCACGAGCAGGTGTGGCAGCACCCCGGCGTCCTCGCTGCGTGGGTGTTTGGGAGGGCTGGACGGGGAGGGAGGGATGCAAATGTGTGTGCGTGGTCCGAGCCCTCGTGCGAGGGCCTGGTTTGCTCTGGGAGCTGCAGTCGAGCGATGGGGACTGGGACCGGCGGGCGTGTGGCTGAGCTGAGTCCGTGCCCCTGTCCCCCGTCCCCAGGGTCCGTCAGGTGTCCTGGGCCCGGCCAAGAGTTCGGCATCAGGGCTTGAGCCTCGCGGCTTGGGCCCCTTCTGGCGTGGGAGCCGGAGGGTGTTTGAGTGCCAAGGAGCCCCCGGGCTCTTCTCTGGCGCTAAGTAACACGGAGGGTTTTCCTGCTCTGGCTTTGTAGGGCAAAGCGAGAGCTGCCTGGACTCTGCCGAGTGGGAGCAGCTCCTGCTCAAGGTACAGCGCTGCCGCGAGGGCAGCAACTACCGGTGGGGAAGGGGGAAGGTGTGGGTGGAAAGGTAACCAGGAGCAGGGGAGCCCTGAGCAGGGAAATGCCGGTTTTGTTCAGAAAACAGGAAACACGGGAAAGACCCCCTGCGAAGGCCCTGGGGATTTTGTTTTGCAAACAGCTGTGGATCCCAGAGGGTCGTGTCGTGTTGTGCCGTGTCCCGTCGTCGCACGTCGTGACCCGCTCTGCGGGGGCTTCGCTTCAACTTGTGTTTCCCCTAGTTCCTGAGGACGTCGCTGGAGACGATCGAGAGCCAGGCCTGGACCGTGGGCCTGAGCGTGGAGCTGAGCCAGCAGACGGGCAGCTACCCCCGGCCGTCCCGGGAGCAGGTGGGTCCCTGCCGAGGCCTCGTTTCTGCGGGAGCCGAGCGGAACGGCCGGGCGCCGCGGCCAGCTCAGCCGGGCCTGGTGCGGGCTGGTGCGTCGCGGCCGGCTCTGTGCCGCCAGACCGTGCGTGACCACGTCTGGGGTGGCCGCTTGTCTTTCAGGCCTTCCTGTATAAAGCTGTCGGGGTGTCCCTGGCAGCGTGTCGGCACGTCCCCTACGTCCGCCGGGAAATGAAGAAGTATCTGTTAAGGATGAATTACTTGGAGGTGTCTGAGAGAGAGGTGAGTTTCCTCTTCTCCCCCTGCTTTCCCCGGAGCCCCTCGGTATTCCCAGGGGAGCGGCGATCTCTCCGAGCAGAGCGCTCCAGGCTCTCCTCCTTTCCTTGCCGCTGCTGTTCCCGTCGGAGGATATCGCGAGTGTCGCTCGGAGCTTGCCGTGGTGAGTGTCGGCCAGAGGCCGCCTCACCCTTTCCCTTGTGTTGCAGGCGATGATTTCGGTTGTGGCCGGCTCTGCCGAGAGCCACTTCCACCTTGCCTTGGAGGTGCTGCAGGAGTTTGGGGCGTCCATGGAGGAAAGACCAGTGTCCGGGGCTTTCAAACGCCTGAAGGTAAAGGATGCCGGGCGTCCTGGCTCCTTTGTCCTCTGCTTTGTTTCCACTTGCAAACCAGCGGCAGCCCAGGGGTGGCTGCTGCGTGGAAAGCGGGGCGGCTCCTTCGCCGGGAGGCAGCGGGAGCCGGGGCCCGACGGAGGCGCCGGGCTGACGTCTCGCGGCTTCTCCCACGGCGCAGGAATACCACCAGGGGAAGAGAGCGGGGAGGCACGCGGCCCTCGTGCTGGCCTACGGCCGGATCGCGCTCCGCGCCCCGCCGGAGCAGCTCCTGGCCCGCGTGGAGAGCGACGTCGTGGGGCGCATCCTGCGGCACTACCGCGCCAGCTGCCAGGTGGGTGCGCGGGCGCAGGGCGGCCACGCAGACGTGGGTCTTCCCCGAAGCTCCCGCGAGCGCCGACTGCCCCCAGCGCCCCGGGGGCGGTTGTGCCCTGCCCGTGCTGGCGGAGGGGGACGCGGCAGCCCTGGTTCGTCCCTGCTGCCCCGCGGGGTCTGTGCGCTCCGGGGCCGCTGCTGCGTGTCCCGCGTCTGTGCGCCTTGGTTCTCTGCCTCTCACCCCACCGCCTTTCCCCTTCCAGGTGCTGGGCTTCTCCTTCTCCACCAAGGTAAGTCCTGCCCCCCGGGGCCTTGCTCGCGGCCCTTCCCGCACCCCTTTCCCCTCGCAGGCGTGCCGGACTCGCCCTCCCGCTCCCCGGGCCGGGGGCCGGGGGTCTCCTTGCGGTGGGTAGCCGGGAAAGCTCGTGCCTCCGCGGGGGGAGCTTCTTCCCGGGAGGGGAGAGGAGGTTTCCTTCCTGCGACCCGCGTGCCGAGCCGAGGTGCCCGAGGCGCTGGGCAGACGCAGTGGCCCTTGCGCGCCGTGCTCTGGGGCTGGGCTGCCCGCCGTGCTCCTCGCTGAGCCCTCGGCGCTCTGAGGAGTTCCTCACCGGCGCCGCCGTGTTTCCCTGTGCCGGGACGCAGGACGTGCAGCTCAAGCTGGCGCTGATCCGGAGCGTCGCCGAGGTCAGCCGGGCCGTGCGGGTGGCGGGGGGCTCCCGCGGCGTGGAGCTCTGCCGCAAACGGGAGCTGCTGGGCACCTTGCTGGTGAGTGCCGGGGCCGGGCCGGTGCCGCGGGGAGGTCGGGGCCGAGCCCCGAGGCCGGTCGCCCCGAGGCGCGATGCTCCGCCTTGGCCGCGCGCGACCTCTGGAGCGCCCGGAGCCTGGTGCCGGCGGGAGGGCTCTCGGCGGCCGCCCGCTGCCCACTGTGCGCGTGTCTCCGTGACCTGCAGGGCTTCGTGCAGGGGGAGCCCCGGGATCGCCTGGCGTCCCCCGTGCGCCGGGAGGCGTTTGTGGCCGTGGGGCACTTGAGGTAGGGTCTGTGCGCCGGGGCTGCGGGGGGTGTCGTCTGAGCCGCCGCTCTGGGGAGCGGGAGTGAGACGCGTGTGTGTTTCCCTCTTTCTCTGCCAGCAAACTGAAGCCATCGCTGAGCCGGGAGGAAAACCGCGACCTCCTGGATCAGTGTGTGGGGAGCGTGATGCCCCTGCCTGCCCTGGAGCCGGCGGAAGAGGAGGGGGCGACGGCGGCGGACGCCGGGCACGTGCAGGTACCTGCCGGCCCTTCTCTGCCGGCCTCTCCGGGGATCCCCCGCAGCACGCGCCGCGCTCTGCCCCTGCGGCCGAGCTGGGCGTCTCCGAGCGCGGCCCAACGCCCGTCCTTCTCCCCGCGCTCAGGGTCTGCACGCGCGGACCATGGGGGCTCTCGGCGAGCTGCTGACGGCCCTGCTGGAGGAAGACCTCAGCTCGGACTGGCTCGCGGAGATGCTGCACGTGAGTGTCCGTGGGGGGACGGGGAAGGCGTCACCAGTGCCGGCTGCGTGGGGAGAGCTGGGCTGTGGAGGCGGCGGGGTCAGCGCGAGGTGGCCGTGGGGCAGGTCTGCGCCGGTGCCCTCCGTGAGGGGCTGCTGGGGACGCAAGGGGCCGCGCCACCGGCTGCCGAGGCGGCAGCTCCTGGGCGGGACTCTGGGCGGGAGGGAGGCGTCTGGGGTGGCGGTGGGCAGGCCGGGACGGCCGGGGGGACTGGTGTGAGCCGGGTGTGCTCTTCCGCAGGTGCTGGAGTACTGGCTCACCTCGGCCAAGGAGTGGGAGCGGGAGAGGGCCCTGCAGGCCTGCGCCCAGCTGCTGGGCGCTTTCGAGGAGCGATTCGAGCTCACGGTGAGAAGGGACCCCCCACCCCCGCACGCCGTGTCCCCCCTCCCCGCTGGCTGCGGCCCAGCAGGGAGCTCTGCCCCACGCCGGGCGCTGGGTTTTGGGTCTCCCGGGCTGTGGGGCTGCACCGCTGCCTGCCCCGATGCCCTGCCACGGCTCGGGCGCCAGCACAGCCGGGAGAGGGAGATCGGCCCCCAGGGCTGCCCGCGACCTCCTCGTCGTCCTTGTGTTTCCCCAGGGAGAAACCTCTTTCGGGCCCTTTGGCTCCATGGTGGGACTGCTGGCGCCTTTCACCTGCGACTCGCTGGCCACGTCCCGCCAGCGGGCAGGGGCCTGCCTCGGCCACCTCCTCCGCATACAAGGTGAGGGCAGCCCCCTCCCGGCCTCGGCCAGCCCCCCGCTGCCCCCCGCGCCCCACGACTGCGCGGGGCCGGGCTCCGTTCTTCCTTCCTCTCGGCCCCTGGGCCAGAGGTGGGTCTCCGTCGCCATCGCCGCCCTTCTCTCCTGGTGCTCCCTGCAGGCAGGACGCTGGAGACGGGGGCCGAGGAGGACGAGGTGCAGCCCTTGTGCCAGCGGCTGAGCGCCCCAGACGCCGAGGCTCTGCGCCAGGCTTCCTCCAGACTCAGAAAGGTGCCTGGCCCCACGGCGCGGGGGGAGCCGGTGCCCGGGCTCCCGCGCGGCTCCCTGCTTCGCTGCCGGGGCCCCGCTGCGTTTTGGGAGAGCCAAAGGAGCAGCAAGCGGCTGTCGAGCGGCACAGAGCACGGCAGGCCCTGCCTGCACAGCTGCCCCGTAAAGCCCTGGCACCCTGCGGGCCCAGCGAACTGCCCCGCCGGCCGCGCGCTCGAGTCTCCTCTCCTTTCCGAAGGGCCAGAGCAGACCTGCGACGTGGCCTCTCCCGTTTCTGATGTCTCCCCAGATCGTCTGCAAACACATCCCGCCAGCGCAGGCCACGGACTTCCTCTCTGCCGCCCTGGACGGGATGCTGTCGGCCCAGTCCACGTGTGCTCAGGCAGCGGGCGAGTGGCTGCTCACCTTCCTGGAGACGTGCGGGGGGCAGCTGCTCACGGAGGTGAGAGACGCACCCAAAGTGCCCAGTTGCTCCCCGGTTCTCGGGCACGATGCTCAGCCGTCCCGGCCCGGGCCCGAAGGGGGATGGACGGCACCCATCTGCCTCCGGAAGAAGGGGGTTGCGGCAAGTCGTTGGCGTCCCAGGTCCTGCCCCGGGAGGAACATGATGTTGGTGCTGGGGGTTTCTTCCTCCTGACTGCTGGTGCTGCTTGGGGGTTTTTACACGCTCGCCAGCACGGTGCCCTTCCTTGCTCGTTCTTCCTTGGTCCCCAGCTCCACACGCTGCCCGCCTTTTCCTCTCTGCGTGGTGCATTTTACGATGCTGGACGGCTGTTGCGGGTCCTCGTTGTTCTCCCTGAGCCTGGCTGTGCCAGCCCGCAGGGTGGTGTTCCTCTAGGGACCCGTCGTGGCCCCTTTTTTGGTGATTCCTGCCTGTGGCCCCGGGCCCCCAGTCCCATCCGGTCACGGCCTCTGCTGCGCTCAGGTCTGGCTCTGGGGCCACAGGCCCAGGGTGGCTCCTCGGCGTCGCCCTCGGTGGGCAGCAGAGATGTGTCCCCGTGGCGGTCCAGCGTCCCCCCGCCGCTGCGCAGAGCCTTGGGGCTTTAGGGCTGGGTCCCGAGAACTGGTCGGGGAGCAGGAATTGCTCGTGGGCCGAGTGGCGGTGCCTGGGCCGTGCGGGAGGAGCAAGAGAGGATGGAGACGACGGCTCTTGTGGTCTGCGATCAGGTGCCAGAAATCCTGAGCATCATCTACGTCCGGATGCCGACCATGCAGCAGGACACCCTCCGGCACTTCCTCCTGGAGGCCGTGTCCCTGCTCGCCCTCTACCACCCCGGGGCCGTCATCGACAGCCTGCTGCAGAAGCAGCTGCCCATGGACAGGTACGTGCACTGCCCCGGCCCCACGGACGGGCAGGAGCCGCCACCAGCCCCGTGGAGGCCAGGAGAGCGTTTGGCGCTGCCGAGGGCGTCGCAGGTGCCAGAGCCCGGGGGCTCACGGGGGAACTTCTGCTCCCTTGCAGTGACACCGAGGAGCTGTGGAGGGTCCTGGGGGGGAAGTTCTTTGTGGACCACGTCCTGCGGGTTCTGATGGAAAAACTGAAGAACTCGGGAAGCGACCAGCCCAGGACCAGCTCTGCCAAGCCCGAGGCAGAGGAGGAGGAGGCTGCGCTGGAGCCTCTCAAGGTACGTGCACCGGCTTCGTACCTGACTGCCCAAATCACCCTTCAGCCTGAGGGAGCTCCGCGCACGCCGCGAACACCCCTGAGCCCCCCGGGCCGGTGCCGTGCCGGGCCCTGGGCAGCGCTGGCAGCCGAGAGCGTTTGCTGCTGCCGGGCTGCAGGGGAGTGAACTGCAGGCAGTGAAGGTCCCCGAGGCGGGCAGGGCACAGGTGGGAAAAGGCCTCGTTTTCACAGGCGGCTTTGGGTTGCGTTTCTCTGCAGATGACCCGGGCCATCTCTGTGGTGGTGTCAGCGCTGCAGAGCCCGGAGGCTGTGCTGCGCCTGCTCCCGGAGCTGCTGCCGGTGCTGCTGAAGCAGATCAGCGCCACAGTGGGCAAGGAGATGCCGTCTTCCGCACTCATCACCCGGGGAAAGCTGTTCCTGAAGGGCCACGCGAGCGACGACAATCCTTGCAGGTAGGAGCCGGGGGACAGAGACGCAGGGAAAGCTGCAAACTTTGATTCCTGGGTAGGAAGGTGCCCCAGGGAGACTTGTTCTTTCCTCTGGGCTCTATTTATTTTGGTTTGGGTTTGTCTGTTTGGTTGTAGTTCTTGTTTTATGAGCGTTGGCGTGCTGGTTGGTTTGGTCTCTGTTGGCGTGTTTGTGAGCCGACGGTCCCTGGGGTCCCTAGGCCGGGTGTCTTCGAGCTTGTCGGGCTTCAGGGTTGTGAGAGGTCATTCCAGGGGTGTTTCGCAGCACGAGCGAGCGAAGGCCTCGTGGGCGGCAGCGTTTCCTTCGCCTGTCGCCGTGACTGAGGCCTCGCTGCTCTCTCCTCGCCCAGGCTTTCCCTGGAGACCCTGGAGGCGGTGCTGCGCACGTGCCTCGACGGGAAGTGGCTGCGGCTGCTGCGACAGCAGGGCGCCTGGGCTGCCCTGGAAGACCCCCGGGCTCACCACGACGGCGTCTGCCTGCTGACCGGGTGAGAGCCCGAGGAGGCGCCTCGCTGCTCCGGGGTGGCCGCGACCCGGGAGGGGCTGGCGGGACCCTTCCCCCGGGCCCGGGCGTCTCGGAGGGGCCGAGCGGAGCCCGCGTGGGAGCGGGGGGATCGCGGGGGCCCGAGGCCGGGTGCCGCCCTGCGTGACCGCGCGTCGCCTGCCTGTGCTCTGCGCGCAGGGTGCTGCTCCGCGCCGGGACCGTCTCGCTGCCCCTGGTGCTGGTGCTGACCCGGTGGCTGGACGCCCCCTCGGCCAACCTGCGGGTCACGGCCGCGGCTTTCTGTGCGGAGGTGAGGGAGAGGCGCGAGAGGGAGGTTTAGGAGGGCTTTTCTCAGGGTGCCAGCAAGAAGGTGCCGGCAGAAGGTGTCCCGTTCCCGGCGGGAGCAGACCCCCCCTCGTAGCAGCTCTCTCAGGAGCTGCCCTTCCCCGGCCCCTGCCCACCCCCACCCACCCACGAGCCCCCCGGGCACAGGGCAGCGCTGCCCTCGGCCTGGCCGAAGCCGCAGCCTGGGCCGGGCCCCAAGGGAAGCTGCCGGGCGCCGGGGCGGTCGGCCGGGGCTGGCGGGGCTTCCTCGTGCGGAGCCCGGGGCGGCTGCTGCTCCCGGGCCTGGTCCGCATCCGTCTGCGGGTGCCGACGGCCGGGTTGCTGTGCTGCAGCTGATGAAGGAGCCGGCGCTGCAGGAGTGGAGGTGCCTCCAGCCCATCGCGAGGGCCTTGCTGGAGAAGCTGCGGGACTCGAGCAGCACCGTGCGGCAGATGGCAGCGCGCGGCCTGGGCAACCTGGTCAGCGGGGCGCCGGAGAAGGTGAGAGGGGCTTTGCTCCGCGCGAAACGCAGCCCTGCGCGACCGGAGAGATGCCGGCGGGGAGCTGCGGGGGATGAGAGAGAGCGGGCAGCGCAGCAGAGGCAGCTGCGAGTCTCTGCCCCGAGGGCGCTCTGTTCTGGGGCACCAGCCGGGCTGCGGAGGGGACGGAGGTGCCGACGGGCCCCTCGGGCTGCGAAGTGCTCGGGGGCTGCTTCTGAGAGCTTCAGCCCCTGGAGGCGACGGGGAAGAGGGGCGGTGGGAGGCAGGGCTAGCGGGAGGCTCACGTGTGCGTCACGCTCGGCAGCTGCGAAAGCACAAGGGAGCGGTGCTGGAGGCGCTGCGGAGGGGCCTGGAGGACGCGGCCGCGGCGGAGGTGGTGGCAGAGAGCCTGCTGGCGCTGGCGAAGGTGGTGACGGAGCTGAAGGGGAAGGCTGTGGGCTCCGCCTTCAGGGACATCGCCAGGGCCACCAAGGGGTTCTTCGATGCTGTGAGTGAGCGGCCGTGTCTGGCACCTGCGCGAAGGGTCCCTCGCGGGCGCGTCCGAGGGGGCGGCGGGGGCAGGGGCTGCTGCGGATCGGGAGGGTTCGGGGAAGACGCTTCTCCCTGGGGCGGGCAGAGGAGCTGCTGTCTGTGCCCCCCGTGGGGGTCCTTTCCCCGGGCGTCGTGCTCGACCGGCAGCACCCGGGTGTTGCAGAAACAGCCGTACGCGGCGTCCCAGTCGCCCGCCTGAGGGCCGGGGTTTCTGGTTGCAGGAGCAGGCGTCGCTGCGCTCGGCGGCCTTCACCCTGTACGGGGTGCTGGCCGCCTCTGCCACGAGCAGGTGGAGGTCTTTCTTCACGGCGGAGCTGGGCAGCACGTGGGCCACCCTCGTCCTGCACCTCCGGGACCCCGACCCGGGCGCCTCCAT
Source organism: Dromaius novaehollandiae (assembly GCF_036370855.1). Classification (NCBI taxonomy): domain Eukaryota; kingdom Metazoa; phylum Chordata; class Aves; order Casuariiformes; family Dromaiidae; genus Dromaius; species Dromaius novaehollandiae. The sequence continues at coordinate 13,446,430 of NC_088101.1, read as the reverse complement.
GGTAAGAGCCCCGGGGGAAGGGAAACGCGAAGCCGGGCGGCAGCCGCAGGGTCTCTGCAGAGCCTCCCCGAACGCGTCCCCGCGCGGTGGCCCCTGCGCCGCCCAGGGTAGCGACTCCAGCGCCCCGGCTCACCTCTCTTTGGCAGGCGTGCCAGGGCGCCCTGCGGCTGTGCGCCCCATTTCTGGGGCTGCGGAGGGTGCGGCAGGGCCTCGCCGTCAACACCCGGCTGAGCGCGGCCGAGCTGCTGGGCGACGTCTGCAGCCAGCTGGTGAGGAGCCGCGCGCCCGGGCGCGATGGGGCCGCGGGGCCCTCGCCGGCCCCGGGAGAGGGAGGGAGGGAGCGGGCGACGCGCCGAGGGCGGCGGGGTCGTCTTGCGGCCGAGAAGGACGGCGCGTCCCGCGTCCCCCAGGCCCAGGAGAGCCCCGAGCACCAGGAGATGCTGTACGTCGCCGCCCGGCGCCGCTTCCTGGGGAGCTGCGGGGAGCTGCAGGCTGCGGCCCTCGACGTCGCCGGTGAGTCGGGGCGGGCGCTCTCTGCGGCCGCTGCCCCCGCGCCGCCGCTGTCCCCGTCTGCCCGGGCCGGGGGTCCCGGGGGCGCTCTGATGTCGGTGCGTCGCCCTGACGTCGGTGTGTTGCTCTGCGCGCGCAGGGGTCCTCGTGGAGCACGCGGGCCTCGAGTGGCTGACGCGGGAGGAAGCGATGCCGCTCTCAGCAAGTAGGTGACGGGGCCCTGGCGCCCCGGGCCCGGGGGTTGGGGGGGGTTGGGCCCCGGCATGGCGGCGGCCGCGGGGCAGCACGGCCCTGCCGGGGAGGCCGGGCCGGTGCCGGGTGCGGCCCTGACGCCGGTGCCGGTGCCGTTGCAGCTCTGCGGGTGCTGCGGAGCGACGGGGACCCGCGGGTGCAGCAGGCGGCCGCTCGGCTCCTCCGGGACACCGGCCTCGAGCAGCCCCCGCGGCGGCGCTGAAATAAACCTCGCCGGGAACCTGCCGCAGCAGCGGGGCGTTTCTGCGCCGGGGCCCGGGAGCCGCTTCGCCCCCCGCCGCCCCCGTTGGCCGCCGGGTCCCCGGGGCTCCGGCCGGGGCCGCTGTCCCGGGGCTGAAGGGGGCGGGGCCAGAGCTGCGGCGGGGGCGGGGCTGAAGGGCGGGGCGGGGCCGAGGCGGGGCCGGAACCAGGGGCGGGGCGAGGCGGCGGGTGGGGCGGGGCAAAGGGGCGGGGCCAGACAAGGGGCGGGCCAGACCCGCGAAGTGGGCGGAGCCAATGCCGGGGCGGGGTGGAGCCACGGGAGGGGCGGGGCCAGAGCAGTGGGCGGGGCCAGGGACGGGGCGGAGCCGGGCGGCCCCTTCCCGGCGCATGCGCGGCCGCTCCGGCCCCCAGGGCCGCGGGCGGGCGTTGGCGCTGGGTGTCCGGGGCCCCCGGGCCGCCCCCTCCCCGGCGCGGGGCTCCCGCTTGCCGCAGCCCGGAGGCGGCGGGGCGGCAGCAGCGAGCGCTGCCCCGGCCGGGCCGCCCGGCCCCAGGTAAGCGGTGCGGGCCCGGCTGGGGCTGCCTGGGCCGGGGCGGGGGGCTCTGCCCGGCCGGGCGAGGCGGCTCCGGGGCGGGAGGCAGCTGCGGGCCCGGTGCCCGCCCGTCGGTGCTGCTGCCGGGTGCTGCCCGCTGCCAGCTCGGCCCGGGCCCCGCGGTGGCGGGGGGAGCAGCGGCGCTCGGCCAGGTTCGGGCTGCGGGGCCGGTGGGGGCCGGCGCGGGTCAGTAAAGGCCGAGGGGCTGGAGCCCAGCGCCCGCCCGGCCCGGGCTGCCCAGCGCCGTGGGGCTGGGCCCTGCCTGCGGGGAGCGGAGGGTCCCCCCGGCCCGGGTGCCCGGCACGGCCCGACCCGCGCGGGGCCGGGGGGCTCATCTCCACCCCCCCCCCCAACACCCCCGTGGTGCCTGGGGGCTGCGAAAGGGGCTCGGGGCGCTGCTGCGGGGCTGGAAATGGGGGTGGTGCAGGGCTGGGAGCTGGGCGGGGGCGAAGGGGGGTTTGGGGGGCTCAGCCTCCACTTCAGAGCCCCCAAAGGAGCCCCTGGGGCCTGTCTGGGAGCACCAGAACCGCAGCGCTGGGGGGTGGAGGCTGAGTCCTGCGTGTCTGGTGCTCCCAGACAGGCTCCGGGGGCTCCTTTGGGGGCTCCGAAATGGAGGCTCATCCTGCGGGTCTGGGGCTCAACCCCAGGCTGCCGGGACTGGTGTCAGAGCTCAGAAAGGGGGGGCTTAGTCCTGGGCTTTGGTGCTGGAGAACAGGTTCAGGGGGCTGTTTTGGGGCTGGAGAAGCAGGATGGGGGTCAGGTGTGGGGCTTGGAAAGGGAATCTAAGTCCTGTGGTTTTGGGGCTCAAGGATGGGTCCAGGGGGCTGCTGTTGGGGCTCAGAGTCCATTTCTGAGCCCCTAAACAGCCCCCAGACCTGTGGTTGAGCTGCAAGAAGGCAGGGTTTAGCTTCCCTTTCTCAGTCCTGTGTTTCTGGGCCTCAGGAAGCAGGTGCTGGGGCTGGGAGACAGAGGCCCTGGTCTGGGGGTTTTGAGCTCAAAAATGGAGACTAAGTCCTGCGTTTTTGGGGCTTGAAAACTGGTCGGGTGGGCTGTTTCGGGCCTCAAAACCAGAGGCTAAGTCCTGCGTTTTTGGGCTCAAAGACAGAGACTAAGGCCTGTGTTTCTGGAACTTGAAAACGCAGCCATCTGTTTTCAGCCCCAGAACCAGAGCCCAAGGGGGCCTGTTTGTGGGGGGTGGGAGGGTGAGAGGGGTGGGAGGGTGGTTGGGCTGGGTGGTGGGAGGGGGGTGGGCAGGGCCTGTGGACCCTCACCGGAGGTGGGGGTCCACGCGCGGGTGCCCCGGCGGCAGGGAGGCTGGCATGCACCAGGCCGAACCTCGCGTCTGAGATAGTCTCTGGAGCGAAAGGCGCTTTTTGGGGAGGAAACACGAGCAGACACCGTCTTCCAGTTCCCCTGTTTATTCCCCCTTTGTACAAGACTGGGACTCTTTATTCAATGTGTGCATGGAGTATGTACACTGTTAATAAACTAACTGAGACACCGTCTTCCCAGTCCAGCCTTTATTCAGTGTTCACCCCGCCCTTTCACCACCAGCCAAGCAGTCAGCTTGTGGGAACTGCATCCATACTGACCCGGGAGTCAATGTCCATGCAGTATCCACGAGCCAGTGCACAGTGAGCTGACATTAGTTAACATTAACAAGTTAACATTCACCCCACACGTTCAGTACTCAGTAACCGCATCCCTTACAATCCCCGGAGCCATGTTCAGTAACCCATCAGTGGCCATGGAGTCCACACCTGTAAGTCACTGGTCACCCCTGAGGGCAGGTCCCTGAGCTCCTGTCTCAGCCTTCCCTGAATCCCCCCCCGGGGTAATTAGTCCCCAGGGACCCCGCAGCCCTCAGCCGCGGCCGCAGCGCTGCACACCGGGGCAGCTGCCCTCCGCCTCCAGGCTGGGGCAGCGGCTGGTTTAGGGCCCTGCCCAAGGTCAGTCCATCGGCCGGTACCCGCGGCGTCGGGAGGAACCGGTTACCGGCAGTGCGGGTGCCGCCTGCGCAGGCTCGTCGCTCACCACCGCGTCCCCGTCCCGGGGGGGCCCGGGGACACCCTCCGCCCGGGGACAGCGGATGGTTCCCGGCCGCGTCGCTCCCGCGGGGCCCCGCGCCCGAGCGGCCCCGGCCCGCGGTGCCAGGCAGCACCCGGTGGCTCCGGCCCCAGCGGCACCGGCGGCTCTGGCTCCCGGCGGCGGCTCCGTGCGGCTCGGTCCGTCCCAGCGGCTCCGGCTCCGGCGGGAGGGAGGGAAGAGGCGCCCGGGGAGCCCTCGCAGCCCCCCGCGCCGCCCGGGGCCCCTCCAGCCCCGGCCAGGCCCGTCCGGCAGCGCCGGGGCCCGACCCAGCCCCCCGGGCAGCCCCGGCCCGGCCCGGGGGCAGCGCGGAGACCCCTCTGCCGCGGGCAGCGCCCAGGCCCGGCCCCGCCGCCGCCGCCTCGCCCGCTCCTTCGGGCCCCGCCGCGGGCCGGGCTGGGCTCCGGCTCCCTCTGCCCCGCGGACAGACCCGGGCCGCCCCGGTTCTCCCGGCGCCCCCGGCAGAGCAGGTGCCCCGGTCTCCCCCGCCCCCCCCCACGGAACCCCGCTCCCCGCCGGTACCGGTACCTGCTGCTGCTCCCGCTGCCGCCGCTGCCCGGCCCGGCGCCTCCGGTTCCCGGCTCCAGTTCCGCTTCCGCCCCGCCCGGTTCCGCCCCTCAGCGCCGCTCGCCCGGCGGCCGCGGGCGGGGTCACCCCGGCGCGGGGCCCCCGGTGCGACAGGTCCCCGCGGGGGGCGTTTGTCGCCCAGAAGCGGCTCCGGCGCCGCCCAGAAACGGCGCCCGCGGCCCCGAGGTGCCGCGCCGGGAAGGGCCGGGCCGGGCGCAGGGGCGCGACCGGCCCCGCTGCGCTCGGGACAGAGCCGCCGCGGAGCCCCGGGCCGCCGCCCATGTGCGGCAGACACGGAGCGACCCGCCCGGGACGCGCCCGCGCCCGCGCCCCCCCCAGACGCTCCCAGCCGGCTCCGGGCGCGGCCAGCGCCGCTCCCCGGGCGCCCCCGGGGACGCCACGGCTGCTGCGGGCGGCGCGGAGCCGCTGCGCCGCCGGGCGGGGCGGGATCGCGGTCGCGGTCGCGGGGGGGGGCGGGCAGCGCCGGGGCCGGGCACGGGCAGCCGGGAGCCGCCGGTCGCCCCGCGCTGCTGGGAGGGCGCCGAGCGCGGGAAGGCGCCGCCGAGGACGGCGCGACCGTGACACGCGGGGCGGCGGGGGCGGGGCCGGAAGCGGGGCGTTACCGGAAGCGGGGCGTGACCGGAAGTGGGGCGGGGCGGGGTTCCGGGGCGGGGCCGGCGCCAGGGCGCGTGCGCGGGCCGCCGCGGGCGGGAGCTCAGTGCGGTGTGTGGCGGCTGCGGGGCGGCGCCTCCCGCTTTTGCTCCGTGGCTCGGCGGCGGCCCGGGCGCTGGGGGCCGGGAGGGCGGCGGCAGGTGAGGAGCGGGGGGGGCTCGGCCGCGGGGCCGGGCCGGGCGGGGGGCGCCGGAGCCGGGCCGGGGAGCGGAGGCCGGAGGACTGGAGCCCGGCGCCCCCCCCCACCGGCCCCGGCCCCGGCCCGGTCCCTCCCCGCAGCGCTGTCGCGGCCCGGCCCCGCTGCCGCCGCCCCGGGCCCCGCGCACGGGCCGCTGCCGGGGCTGAACGCGCGGGCTCGTCCTGGCGGCGGGGCTCGGTGGCGGCGGGGCCGAGCGCGGCGCCGCGGGAGGGGGCGAGGTCCGGTGCTCGCGGCGGCCGAGGGGCCCCGCGCCGCGGGGAGCCCGGGAGCAGGAGGCCGCGGGCCGCGGCTGCGAGCGCCGGAGCGGGGCTGGAGCCCGGCCGTGGTTGGGGCGGGGCGGGGGGGGCGCTGGGGCAGCAACGGGCTCCGGGGGGGGGGGGGGTTGGGGTGCAGGCGGGTCCCGGGGCGCCACCCGGGTCCTGGGGCCCCGAGCGGCGGCGGAGCCGGGTGCTGGGAGCGGAGACCAGGTCGGGTGTTTTGGGGTCCAGAAACGGAGACTCGGGTCGTGCGTTTCTGGGCCTGGGAAGCACAGGCGAGGTCGGCTGCCCCGGGGCTCCCAGCAGCGGCCAGGTGCTGCGATCGGGGGCCGCAGAGGGCAGGTTGGTCCCGTGGTCAAGCCCAGGAACAGGTGGATGAGCCCTGGGTTTGGGGCTGAGAAGCGAGGCCAAGTCCTGGGTTTGGGGGCCCCCAGTGGAGGCTCACGGGGCTGAAAGCAGCAGCCAAGTGCTGCGTTTTAAGGCCACAAAGACCAGGTTAGTCCCTGTTTTCAAGCACAAGCACAGATGGATGAGCCCTGGGTTTGGGGTCCAAAAGCAAGGCCAAGTCCTGCATTTGGGGGCCATGGGTGGAGGCTCATGGGACTGGAAGGAGCAGCTAAGTGCTGCGTTTTGGGGGCACAAAGACCAGGTTAGTCCCTGTTTTCAAGCACAAGCACAAGTGGATGAGCCTTGGCTTTCGGGGACCAAAAGCAAGGCCAAGTCCTGCATTTGGGGGCCACGGGTGGAGGCTCATGGGGCTGAAAGCAGCAGCTAAGTGCTGCGTTTTGGGGGCACAAAGGGCATCTTACTCCCTGTTTTCAAGCACAAGCCCAGGCCCATGAGCCCTGGGTTTGGGGTCAGAAAGCGAGGCCAAGTCCTGCGTTTGGGGGCACAAGTGGAGGCTCATGGGGCTGTTCCTGTGGCTGAAAACAGAGACTAAGTGCTGCGTTTTGGGGACTCGGAAACAGAGGCGAGTTCGGCTGTTTCCAGCCCCCAAACAGAAGCTGAGGGGGCCCTTGTGGGGTGGGGGGAGGCAGGGGTGGGGGCAGGGCGCGTGGACCCTCACCGGAGGTGGGGGTCCGTCCGCGAGCGCCCCGGCAGCAGGGAGGCTGGCATGCACCAGGCCGAACCTCGCGTCTGAGATAGTCTCTGGAGCGAAAGGCACTTTTTGGGGAGGAAACACGAGCAGACACCGTCTTCCAGTTCCCCTGTTTATTCCCCATTTGTACAAGACTGGGACTCTTTATTCAATGTGTGCATGGAGTATGTACACTGTTAATAAACTAACTGTGCAGTATGTATGGAATACTGAACTATGATATTAATACGCAAGCTGTGACAGTGATTGATTTACGACCTTGTCAGTCACCACCACTGCTGTAATGAGGCCGAGCCCTAAGGAGCCGGAGCTGAGCTGCGAGGAGCCCCCGCTGTGCTCCCAGCAGGCTCCCAAGGAGGCCCAGAGCCAGGCGGGCGCAGGCAGGTCGTCCCCAGCCAGGAGCGGGGCCCCGCGCAGGGCGGGAGGGAGGCGAGCGGAGGCATCGTCCTGCTGCGAGTAGGGAGCCGGGCGGCTCCTGTCCGGGAGGAAACAAACCTCGCGCTGCCTCTCTGCGCCGCGGTGCTCCCGGCTTCGCTGCGGAGCGCAGAAAGGAGGCGCGAGGCCGTTGCGCGGTGTCGGCAGCCCCTGGCCAGGACACAGAGACAGGCAGCGAGGCTGGAGCTGTTACTCACCAGGGACACAACCCCCCAGGCTCCTCAGGGAGAAGGCACCGGGGGAAACGTCCCCCGGCTCACCAGGAAGCGCCTCCGAGGTGCCCGCGGGGGTGAGAGGGGCCGGGACGCAGCCCCTGCTGCCGGACACGCTGTCCCAGGCTCTGCGCGCAGGCGGCAGCGTCCCAGAGCCGGCGCTGGGACGATGCTGGGGCGTTGGCACTGGCCGTCCCAGACAGCCCTGCTGGGGCTCCTCTGTCCCTGGAAATGTCAAAAGAAAATAAAAAGAGAACAAAACTAAACAAAAAAAAACCCCAAAGAAATGAAGGGTGTTTCAGGAGAGGCCCAGCACCACCACAAGCCACCGCAGGCCCCACAACGGGGCCATTCCCCAGCGCAGCCTCACCCGGGCGCAGGTCGGGGCACCGCTGGAGCTGGAGCTGAGCTGTTGGGAGCCAGCGCTGCAAGGAGCCCGCGCGGTGCTCCCAGCAGGGTTTCCCGGAGCCAGGCGGGCGCAGGCAGGTCGTCCCCAGCCAGGAGTGGGGCCACGCGCGGGGCAGGAGGGAGGCGAGTGGAGTGCTGGGGTGAAGCTGCGGCATTTGCACTGGCCGTCCCAGACAGCACTGCTGGGGCTCCTCTGTCCCTGGAAAAGCACAACAAAAAAGGGGAAAGGAGAAACAACAAAAAAAAGGGAAAGGAAAACAACAAAAAAAGGGAAAAGAAAAAAAAGGGAAAGGAAAACCAACAAAAAAGGGAAAGGAAAAAGAACAAAGAAAGGGAAAGGAGAAACACCAAAAAAAAAGGGAAAGGAGAAACAACAAAAAAAGGGAAAGGAGAAACAACAAAAAAAAGGGAAAGGAGAAACAAAAAAGGGAGAGGAGAAACAACAAAAAAGGAAAAGGAGAAATAACAAAAAAAGGGAAAGGAGAAACAAAAAAAGGGAAAGGAGAAACAACAAAAAAAGAGAAAGGAAAAAGAACAAAAAAAGGGAAAGGAGAAAACAAAAAAAAAGGGAAAGGAGAAACAACAAAAAAAGGGAAAGGAGAAACAACAAAAAAAGGGAAAGGAGAAACAACAAAAAAGGGAAAGGAGAAACAACAAAAAAAGGGAAAGGAGAAAGAAAAAAGGGAGAGGAGAAACAACAAAAAAAGGGAAAGGAGAAAGAAAAAAGGGAGAGGAGAAACAACAAAAAAGGGAAAGGAGAAACAACAAAAAAAGGGAAAGGAGAAACAACAAAAAAAGGGAAAGGAGAAACAACAAAAAAAGGGAAAGGAGAAACAAAAAAGGGAGAGGAGAAACAACAAAAAAAGGGAAAGGAGAAACAACAAAAAAAGGGGAAAGGAGAAACAACAAAAAAAGGGAAAGGAGAAACAACCAAAAAAAGGGAAAGGAGAAACAACAAAAAAAGGGAAAGGAGAAACAACAAAAAAAGGGAAAGGAGAAACAACCAAAAAAAGGGAAAGGAGAAACAACCAAAAAAAGGGAAAGGAGAAACAACAAAAAAAGGGAAAGGAGAAACAACAAAAAAAGGGAAAGGAGAAACAACAAAAAAAGGAAAGGAGAAACAACAAAAAAAGGAAAGGAGAAACAACAAAAAAGGGTAAGGAAAAAAGAAAAAAAGGGAAAGGAGAAACAACCAAAAAAAGGGAAAGGAGAAACAACAAAAAAAAGGGGAAAGGAGAAACAACAAAAAAAGGGGAAAGGAGAAACAACAAAAAAAGGGAAAGGAGAAACAACAAAAAAAGGGAAAGGAGAAACAACCAAAAAAAGGGGAAAGGAGAAACAACAAAAAAAAGGGAAAGGAGAAACAACAAAAAAAAGGGAAAGGAGAAACAACAAAAAAAGGGAAAGGAGAAACAACAAAAAAAAGGGAAAGGAGAAACAACAAAAAAAGGAAAGGAAAAACAACAAAAAAGAGTAAGGAAAAAAGAAAAAAAGGGAAAGGAGAAACAACCAAAAAAAGGGGAAAGGAGAAACAACAAAAAAAGGGGAAAGTAGAAACAACAAAAAAAGGGAAAGGAGAAACAATAAAAAAAGGGAAAGGAGAAACAACAAAAAAAGGAAAGGAAAAAGAAAAAAAGGGGAAAGGAGAAACAACCAAAAAAAGGGAAAGGAGAAACAACAAAAAAAGGGAAAGGAGAAACAACAAAAAAAAGGGAAAGGAGAAACAACAAAAAAAGGGAAAGGAGAAACAACCAAAAAAAGGGAAAGGAGAAACAACAAAAGGAAAGGGGAAAGGAGAAACAACAAAAAAAGGGAAAGGAGAAACAACAAAAAAAAGGGAAAGGAGAAACAACAAAAAAAAGGGAAAGGAGAAACAACAAAAAAAGGGGAAAGGAGAAACAACAAAAAAAGGGAAAGGAGAAACAACCAAAAAAAGGGAAAGGAGAAACAACAAAAGAAGGAAAGGAAAAACAACAAAAAAGGGAAAGGAAAAAAGAAAAAAAGGGAAAGGAGAAACAACCAAAAAAAGGGAAAGGAGAAACAACCAAAAAAAGGGAAAGGAGAAACAACAAAAAAAGGGGAAAGGAGAAACAACAAAAAAAGGGAAAGGAGAAACAACAAAAAAAAGGGAAAGGAGAAACAACAAAAAAAAGGGAAAGGAGAAACAACAAAAAAAGGGAAAGGAGAAACAACCAAAAAAAGGGAAAGGAGAAACAACCAAAAAAAGGGAAAGGAGAAACAACAAAAAAAAGGGAAAGGAGAAACAACAAAAAAAGGGAAAGGAGAAACAACAAAAAAAAGGAAGGAAAAACAACACAAAAAAAAGGAAAGGAGAAACAACAAAAAAAGGGAGAGGAGAAACAACCAAAAAAAGGGAAAGGAGAAACAACAAAAAAAGGGGAAAGGAGAAACAACAAAAAAAGGGAAAGGAGAAACAACAAAAAAGGGAAAGGAGAAACAACAAAAAAAGGGAAAGGAGAAACAACCAAAAGAAGGGAAAGGAGAAACAACAAAAAAAAGGGAAAGAAAAAAGAACAAAAAAAGGGGAAAGGAGAAACAACAAAAAAGGGGAAAGGAGAAACAACAAAAAAAAGGGAAAGGAAAAAGAACAAAAAAAGGGAAAGGAGAAACAACAAAAAAAGGGAAAGGAGAAACAAAAAAGGGAGAGGAGAAACAACAAAAAAGGAAAAGGAGAAATAACAAAAAAAGGGAAAGGAGAAACAACAAAAAAAGGGAAAGGAGAAACAACAAAAAAAAAGGGAAAGGAGAAACAACAAAAAAAGGGAAAGGAGAAACAACCAAAAAAAGGGAAAGGAGAAACAACAAAAAAAGGGAAAGGAGAAACAACAAAAAAAGGGAAAGGAGAAACAACAAAAAAAGGGGAAAGGAGAAACAACAAAAAAAGGGAAAGGAGAAACAACAAAAAAGGGAAAGGAGAAACAACAAAAAAAAGGGAAAAGAGAAACAACAAAAAAAGGGAAAGGAGAAACAACAAAAAAATGGAAAGGAGAAACAACCAAAAAAAGGGAAAGGAGAAACAACAAAAAAAAGGGAAAGGAGAAACAACAAAAAAAAGGGAAAGGAGAAACAACAAAAAAAGGGAAAGGAGAAACAACAAAAAAAGGGAAAGGAGAAACAAAAAAAGGGAAAGGAGAAACAACAAAAAAAGAGAAAGGAAAAAGAACAAAAAAAGGGAAAGGAGAAACAACAAAAAAAGGGAAAGGAGAAACAACAAAAAAGGGAAAGGAGAAACAACAAAAAAAGGGAAGGGAGAAAGAAAAAAGGGAGAGGAGAAACAACAAAAAAGGGAAAGGAGAAACAACCAAAAAAAGGGAAAGGAGAAACAACCAAAAAAAGGGAAAGGAGAAACAACAAAAAAAGGGAAAGGAGAAACAACCAAAAAAAGGGAAAGGAGAAACAACAAAAAAAGGGAAAGGAGAAACAACCAAAAAAAGGGAAAGGAGAAACAACCAAAAAAAGGGAAAGGAGAAACAACAAAAAAAGGGGAAAGGAGAAACAACAAAAAAAGGGAAAGGAGAAACAACAAAAAAAAGGGAAAGGAGAAACAACAAAAAAAGGGAAAGGAGAAACAACCAAAAAAAGGGAAAGGAGAAACAAAAAAAAAAAGGGAAAGGAGAAACAACAAAAAAAGGGGAAAGGAGAAACAACAAAAAAAGGGAAAGGAGAAAAAACCAAAAAAAGGGAAAGGAGAAACAACAAAAGAAGGAAAGGAGAAACAACAAAAAAGGGAAAGGAAAAAAGAAAAAAAGGGAAAGGAGAAACAACCAAAAAAAGGGAAAGGAGAAACAACCAAAAAAAGGGAAAGGAGAAACAACAAAAAAAGGGGAAAGGAGAAACAACAAAAAAAGGGAAAGGAGAAACAACAAAAAAAAGGGAAAGGAGAAACAACCAAAAAAAGGGAAAGGAGAAACAACAAAAAAAGGGAAAGGAGAAACAACCAAAAAAAGGGAAAGGAGAAACAACCAAAAAAAGGGAAAGGAGAAACAACAAAAAAAAGGGAAAGGAGAAACAACAAAAAAAGGGAAAGGAGAAACAACAAAAAAAGGGAAAGGAGAAACAACAAAAAAAAGGAAGGAAAAGCAACACAAAAAAAAGGAAAGGAGAAACAACAAAAAAAGGGAAAGGAGAAACAACCAAAAAAAGGGAAAGGAGAAACAACAAAAAAAGGGGAAAGGAGAAACAACAAAAAAAGGGAAAGGAGAAACAACAAAAAAAGGGAAAGGAGAAACAACAAAAAAAAGGAAGGAAAAACAACACAAAAAAAAGGAAAGGAGAAACAACAAAAAAAGGGAGAGGAGAAACAACCAAAAAAAGGGAAAGGAGAAACAACAAAAAAAAGGCAAAGGAGAAACAACAAAAAAAGGGAAAGGAGAAACAACAAAAAAGGGAAAGGAGAAACAACAAAAAAAAGGGAAAGGAGAAACAACAAAAAAAGGGAAAGGAGAAACAACAAAAAAGGGAAAGGAGAAACAACCAAAAAAAGGGAAAGGAGAAACAACAAAAAAAGGGGAAAGGAGAAACAACAAAAAAAGGGAAAGGAGAAACAATAAAAAAAGGAAAGGAGAAACAACCAAAAAAAGGGAAAGGAGAAACAACCAAAAAAAGGGAAAGGAGAAACAACCAAAAAAAGGGAAAGGAGAAACAACAAAAAAAGGGAAAGGAGAAACAACAAAAAAAGGGGAAAGGAGAAACAACAAAAAAAGGGAAAGGAGAAACAACAAAAAAAGGGGAAAGGAGAAACAACAAAAAAAGGGAAAGGAGAAACAACAAAAAAAGGGGAAAGGAGAAACAACAAAAAAAGGGAAAGGAGAAACAACAAAAAAAGGGGAAAGGAGAAACAACAAAAAAAGGGAAAGGAGAAACAACAAAAAAAAGGGAAAGGAGAAACAAGAAAAAAAGGAAAGGAAAAACAACAAAAAGGGAAAGGAGAAACAACAAAAAAAGGGAAAGGAGAAACAACCAAAAAAAGGGAAAGGAGAAACAACAAAAAAAGGGAAAGGAGAAACAACAAAAAAAGGGAAAGGAGAAACAACAAAAAAAGGGAAAGGAGAAACAACAAAAAAAAGGGAAAGGAGAAGCAACAAAAAAGGGAAAGGAGAAACAACAAAAAAAAGGGAAAGGAGAAACAACCAAAAAAAGGGAAAGCAGAAACAACCAAAAAAAGGGAAAGGAGAAACAACAAAAAAAGGGAAAGGAGAAACAACAAAAAAAAGGGAAAGGAGAAACAACAAAAAAAAGGGAAAGGAGAAACAACAAAAAAAGGGAAAGGAGAAACAACAGAAAAAGGGGAAAGGAGAAACAACAAAAAAAGGGGAAAGGAGAAACAACAAAAAAAAGGGAGAGGAGAAACAAAAAAAAGGGAAAGGAGAAACAACAAAAAAAAGGGAAAGGAGAAACAACAAAAAAAGGGAAAGGAGAAACAACAAAAAAGGAAAAGGAGAAACAAAAAAGGGAGAGGAGAAACAAAAAAAGGGAAAGGAGAAACAACAAAAAAAGGGAGAGGAGAAACAACAAAAAAAGGGAGAGGAGAAACAACAAAAAAAGGGAAAGGAGAAACAACAAAAAAGGGAAAGGAAAAAAGAAAAAAAGGGAAAGGAGAAACAACCAAAAAAAGGGAAAGGAGAAACAACCAAAAAAAGGGAAAGGAGAAACAACAAAAAAAGGGGAAAGGAGAAACAACAAAAAAAGGGAAAGGAGAAACAACAAAAAAAAGGGAAAGGAGAAACAACCAAAAAAAGGGAAAGGAGAAACAACAAAAAAAGGGAAAGGAGAAACAACCAAAAAAAGGGAAAGGAGAAACAACCAAAAAAAGGGAAAGGAGAAACAACAAAAAAAGGGGAAAGGAGAAACAACAAAAAAAGGGAAAGGAGAAACAACAAAAAAAGGGAAAGGAGAAACAACAAAAAAAAGGAAGGAAAAGCAACACAAAAAAAAGGAAAGGAGAAACAACAAAAAAAGGGAGAGGAGAAACAACCAAAAAAAGGGAAAGGAGAAACAACAAAAAAAGGGAAAGGAGAAACAACAAAAAAAGGGAAAGGAGAAACAACAAAAAAAGGGAAAGGAGAAACAACAAAAAAAAGGAAGGAAAAACAACACAAAAAAAAGGAAAGGAGAAACAACAAAAAAAGGGAGAGGAGAAACAACCAAAAAAAGGGAAAGGAGAAACAACAAAAAAAAGGGAAAGGAGAAACAACAAAAAAAGGGAAAGGAGAAACAACAAAAAAGGGAAAGGAGAAACAACAAAAAAAAGGGAAAGGAAAAACAACAAAAAAAGGGAAAGGAGAAACAACAAAAAAGGGAAAGGAGAAACAACAAAAAAAAGGGAAAGGAGAAACAACAAAAAAAGGGAAAAGGAGAAACAACAAAAAAAGGGAAAGGAGAAACAATAAAAAAAGGAAAGGAAAAAGAAAAAAAGGGGAAAGGAGAAACAACCAAAAAAAGGGAAAGGAGAAACAACCAAAAAAAGGGAAAGGAGAAACAACAAAAAAAGGGAAAGGAGAAACAAGAAAAAAAGGAAAGGAAAAACAACAAAAAAGGGTAAGGAAAAAAGAAAAAAAGGGAAAGGAGAAACAACCAAAAAAAGGGAAAGGAGAAACAACCAAAAAAAGGGAAAGGAGAAACAACCAAAAAAAGGGAAAGGAGAAACAACAAAAAAAGGGAAAGGAGAAACAACAAAAAAAGGGGAAAGGAGAAACAACAAAAAAAGGGAAAGGAGAAACAACAAAAAAAAGGGAAAGGAGAAACAACAAAAAAAGGGAAAGGAGAAACAACCAAAAAAAGGGAAAGGAGAAACAACAAAAAAAGGGAAAGGAGAAACAACAAAAAAAGGGAAAGGAGAAACAACAAAAAAAGGGGAAAGGAGAAACAACAAAAAAAGGGAAAGGAGAAACAACAAAAAAAAGGGAAAGGAGAAACAAGAAAAAAAGGAAAGGAAAAACAACAAAAAGGGAAAGGAAAAAAGAAAAAAAGGGAAAGGAGAAACAACCAAAAAAAGGGAAGGGAGAAACAACCAAAAAAAGGGAAAGGAGAAACAACAAAAAAAAGGGAAAGGAGAAACAACAAAAAAAGGGAAAGGAGAAACAACAAAAAAAGGGAAAGGAGAAACAACAAAAAAAGGGAAAGGAGAAACAACAAAAAAAGGGAAAGGAGAAACAACAAAAAAAAGGGAAAGGAGAAACAACAAAAAAGGGAAAGGAGAAAAAACAAAAAAAAGGGAAAGGAGAAACAACCAAAAAAACGGAAAGCAGAAACAACCAAAAAAAGGGAAAGGAGAAACAACAAAAAAAGGGAAAGGAGAAACAACAAAAAAAAGGGAAAGGAGAAACAACAAAAAAAGGGGAAAGGAGAAACAACAAAAAAAGGGAAAGGAGAAACAACAGAAAAAGGGGAAAGGAGAAACAACAAAAAAAGGGGAAAGGAGAAACAACAAAAAAAAGGGAGAGGAGAAACAACAAAAAAAAGGGAGAGGAGAAACAACAAAAAAAAGGGAAAGGAGAAACAACAAAAAAAAGGGAAAGGAGAAACAACAAAAAAAGGGAAAGGAGAAACAACAAAAAAGGAAAAGGAGAAACAAAAAAGGGAGAGGAGAAACAAAAAAAGGGAAAGGAGAAACAACAAAAAAAGGGAGAGGAGAAACAACAAAAAAAGGGAGAGGAGAAACAACAAAAAAAGGGAAAGGAGAAACAACAAAAAAAGGGGAAAGGAGAAACAACAGAAAAAGGGAAAAGAGAAACAACAAAAAAAAGGGAAAGGAGAAACAACAAAAAAAAGGGAAAGGAGAAACAACAAAAAAGGAAAAGGAGAAACAAAAAAGGGAGAGGAGAAACAAAAAAAGGGAGAGGAGAAACAACAAAAAAAGGGAGAGGAGAAACAACAAAAAAAGGGAAAGGAGAAACAACAAAAAAAGGGAAAGGAGAAACAACCAAAAAAAGGGAAAGGAGAAGCAAAAAAGGGAGAGGAGAAACAACAAAAAAAAGAAAGGAAAAACAACAAAAAAGGGAAAGGAAAAAAGAAAAAAAGGGAAAGGAGAAACAACAAAAAAGGAAAAGGAGAAACAAAAAAGGGAGAGGAGAAACAAAAAAAGGGAGAGGAGAAACAACAAAAAAAGGGAGAGGAGAAACAACAAAAAAAGGGAAAGGAGAAACAACAAAAAAAGGGGAAAGGAGAAACAACAAAAAAAGGGAGAGGAGAAACAACAAAAAAAGGGGAAAGGAGAAACAACAAAAAAAGGGGAAAGGAGAAACAACAAAAAAGGGAAAGGAGAAACAACAAAAAAAAGGGAAAGGAGAAACAACAAAAAAAGGGAGAGGAGAAACAACCAAAAAAAGGGAAAGGAGAAACAACAAAAAAAGGGAAAGGAGAAACAACAAAAAAAGGGAAAGGAGAAACAACAAAAAAAGGGGAAAGGAGAAACAACAAAAAAAGGGAAAGGAGAAACAACCAAAAAAAGGGAAAGGAGAAACAACAAAAAAAGGGAAAGGAGAAACAACAAAAAAAGGGAAAGGAGAAACAACCAAAAAAAGGGAAAGGAGAAACAACCAAAAAAAGGGAAAGGAGAAACAACAAAAAAAGGGAAAGGAGAAACAACAAAAAAAGGGAAAGGAGAAACAACAAAAAAAGGAAAGGAGAAACAACAAAAAAAGGAAAGGAGAAACAACAAAAAAGGGTAAGGAAAAAAGAAAAAAAGGGAAAGGAGAAACAACCAAAAAAAGGGAAAGGAGAAACAACAAAAAAAAGGGGAAAGGAGAAACAACAAAAAAAGGGGAAAGGAGAAACAACAAAAAAAGGGAAAGGAGAAACAACAAAAAAAGGGAAAGGAGAAACAACCAAAAAAAGGGGAAAGGAGAAACAACAAAAAAAAGGGAAAGGAGAAACAACAAAAAAAAGGGAAAGGAGAAACAACAAAAAAAGGGAAAGGAGAAACAACAAAAAAAAGGGAAAGGAGAAACAACAAAAAAAGGAAAGGAAAAACAACAAAAAAGAGTAAGGAAAAAAGAAAAAAAGGGAAAGGAGAAACAACCAAAAAAAGGGGAAAGGAGAAACAACAAAAAAAGGGGAAAGTAGAAACAACAAAAAAAGGGAAAGGAGAAACAATAAAAAAAGGGAAAGGAGAAACAACAAAAAAAGGAAAGGAAAAAGAAAAAAAGGGGAAAGGAGAAACAACCAAAAAAAGGGAAAGGAGAAACAACAAAAAAAGGGAAAGGAGAAACAACAAAAAAAAGGGAAAGGAGAAACAACAAAAAAAGGAAAGGAAAAACAACAAAAAAGGGTAAGGAAAAAAGAAAAAAAGGGAAAGGAGAAACAACCAAAAAAAGGGAAAGGAGAAACAACAAGAAAAGGGAAAGGAGAAACAACCAAAAAGGGGGAAAGGAGAAACAACCAAAAAAAGGAAAGGAGAAACAACAAAAAAAGGGAAAGGAGAAACAACAAAAAAAGGGAAAGGAGAATCAACAAAAAAAGGGAAAGGAGAAACAACAAAAAAAGGGGAAAGGAGAAACAACAAAAAAAAGGGAAAGGAGAAACAACAAAAAAAGGGGAAAGGAGAAACAACAAAAAAAGGGAAAGGAGAAACAACCAAAAAAAGGGAAAGGAGAAACAACCAAAAAAAGGGAAAGGAGAAACAACCAAAAAAAGGGAAAGGAGAAACAACAAAAAAAGGGAAAGGAGAAACAACAAAAAAAGGGGAAAGGAGAAACAACCAAAAAAAGGGAAAGGAGAAACAACAAAAAAAGGGAAAGGAGAAACAACAAAAAAAGGGATAAGGAGAAACAACAAAAAAAAAGGGAAAGGAGAAACAACAAAAAAAGGGAGAGGAGAAACAACAAAAAAAGGGAAAGGAGAAACAACAAAAAAAAGGGAAAGGAGAAACAACAAAAAAAAGGGAAAGGAGAAACAACAAAAAAAAGGGAGAGGAGAAACAACCAAAAAAAGGGAAAGGAGAAACAACAAAAAAAAGGGAAAGGAGAAACAACAAAAAAAGGGGAAAGGAGAAACAACAAAAAAAGGAAAGGAAAAACAACAAAAAAGGGAAAGGAAAAAAGAAAAAAAGGGAAAGGAGAAACAACCAAAAAAAGGGAAAGGAGAAACAACCAAAAAAAGGGAAAGGAGAAACAACAAAAAAAGGGAAAGGAGAAACAACAAAAAAAGGGAAAGGAGAAACAACAAAAAAAGGGGAAAGGAGAAACAACAAAAAAAAGGGAAAGGAGAAACAACAAAAAAAGGGAAAGGAGAAACAACCAAAGAAAGGGAAAGGAGAAACAACCAAAAAAAGGGAAAGGAGAAACAACCAAAAAAGGGAAAGGAGAAACAACCAAAAAAAGGGAAAGGAGAAACAACACAAAAAAAAGGGAAAGGAGAAACAACAAAAAAAGGAAAGGAAAAACAACAAAAAAGGGAAAGGAAAAAAGAAAAAAAGGGAAAGGAGAAACAACCAAAAAAAGGGAAAGGAGAAACAACAAAAAAAAGGGAAAGGAGAAACAACAAAAAAAGGGAAAGGAGAAACAACAAAAAAAGGGAAAGGAGAAACAACCAAAAAAAGGAAAGGAGAAACAACCAAAAAAAGGAAGGAGAAACAACCAAAAAAAGGAAGGAAAAACAACACAAAAAAAAGGAAGGAAAAACAACACAAAAAAAGGGAAAGGAGAAACAACCAAAAAAAGGGAAAGGAGAAACAACAAGAAAAGGAAGGAGAAACAACCAAAAAAAGGAAGTGCAGGGCGTTTCAGGAGAGGCCCAGCACCACCACGAGCCCCCCCAGGCACCGGCTCGGCCGTGCCCACCCCGCCGGGCGCCCCGCGGCCCCCCACGCTCAGCGCTGGGGCTGCGGCACAGACACCGCGGCCCTGCCGCAGCCTCCCCGGGCAGAGCTGCCCCGCGGGGCTCGGCCTGAGCCCGGCAGCAGCCTCGGGGAAGGCAGACGCTGCCCCGGGCGGGCGGGCGGGCGCCCCGGCCGCGTTTGGCACCGCCGAGCCCAGCGGGACCCGCGCGCCGACCCCCCTCAGACCACCCCATGCACGCGACAGCGGCCAGGAGCCACGAGGCAAAAGGGGTTTTTCCCGGCCAGCAGCCGGGCACGGGCACTCGCCGGACACCGCCTCCCTCCCGCGCCGGCGTCCCCCCATCGGGGCTGCGCTCCTCGCCGCGGCTCGGGCTGAGCCTTCCCTGCTCGGCTGCTCCCACGTGGCATCACCTGCGCTGGCAAAGGCCCTCACGAGGGACCGGCCACAGCGAGCAGGACCCGGCTCTTGCCCGAGCAGCAGCTCCCGGCCCCGGCGCCCGGCCCGCACGTGCGGAGAGCGGGCAGGAGGAGTGTCCAATTTAGGGCCATGGTACCTGCGGCAGGGACTCTTCTCTGCGCCTCTCCACAGCGGACGAACCGGCATCCACTTGTCGTCTGACCCGTCGTTCCTGGACTGCCTGGGTTAGTGTCTGCTGCTCGTTTTGGCTGCGGTCTGTTGGGAGAAAAAGTTATTCGGGGTGGGAAAACTAGAAGCAACGAAAGCCACGACTCTGTCCTTGACAAGCTGCTCCGCTACTGTTTTCTCTCTCTTTCTTTCGTCCTCTGGCTGTGGAAGGCAGCCCCTTCCCTTTGGAGCGCGGCTCTGGCTCGTGGCTGACACCCATCCTCACCTCAGTCTCCGGGATTCGGGGCTGCTGCTGGAAAAGATTTTGTCCTTTGGCGGATGCTGCCAGTACGCGCTTGCAGCGTACCTTGTATTTCCTTTCAGGAGCATAAAACTGAAGAGGAAGACCACCCATCACATCATCTCAGCAGCTCCACTTTCTCTGCCACAGCATAAAGAGGAACACTCGTATTTTATTTGCCCCCTCCAAATGACAGCACAGCTTTAAGCCGTGTTCCTCCATGTCTGCCAAAGCGTTTCCAAGTCTTAGGCGTCTGGTTTTTCAAAGAGCAGGTGAAAAGCTTAGCTCCCAGTGAAATGCATGAAGTCTGAAAAAGAGAAACCTTTTATCTAACACATCTTTAAAGAAGCTATTTCTCTCTATGTCCGGTAGCACCCGTTGCCAGTCGAGACAAGAAAAGAGCACTTGCGGGAAGGGGATGCGCTGGTTCTGCTCAGCGGAGCATCCGGAGAGGAGGACAGAGTCTGTCAGGAAAAGCCTGAAGCCTTGCCGTAAGGACACGGGACACATCAAATGGTGCACAACATACAGACAGAGCCATGAATCCACCTGGTCTTCACTTTCTGACTTCTGATCTAATGAAAATGCTAAACAAGGCAGGATTTGCTAGGTACAGTAAGTTCCCATTATAATAACTATAATAATAATTTAAATATAGTAATAATTTCTGTGGCTCTTTGATCCCCATATATATATACACACACTTGTCCACACCTAAACTGTATTTCTTCCTTAATGAAAACCTGGTAATTTTGCCCATCAGCCTGGGTGGCTTGCTCTTTACAACTCTGTAGTCCAAGCGTCTAATCCTGCAAGACAGCCTTTACAGTAAGTGGTTCAATTAAAAACTAGTTGCCTCTCTCCTACTTTCAACATCAGTTATTTTGAAATACAAAGACTACTTTTAATTCTCTCTCCTCCTTCAAGGGTATTTTCCTAAAACACAGATTTGCATGAAGAAATGTCGATAAAAATAGGCACCGCCTGACCCTGACCCCTCTCCACAGCACAGCAGCATTGCACAGAGCAGAGGGTCACTGCCAGGGGGTCTGAGTCTCTCCGCTTTGCAGCCTAACACCAAAACCTTTCTCTCTTGTTTCGTGGGAACCTCGGGAAGCCACAGTCAGGACTGGCACCTCGCTGGGCCAGAGGGTGGATAAGCAGCTGTGAGGACGGGGGAAGTTTGCAGTCCTCCCTGCTTTTTTCAGTGCACATCTGTTTCCTTATGAAAAGCATTAACAGCTGCTCCAGATGAGTCCTGGTAGCTCTGGAGACAAGCACTTCGAGGTGCTTTGGGCAAATATACCTGATCTTGCTCTGCAAAGACTTCTCACCTTAGGTTAATCCACTCTTCACGTCAACTGAACAAACCAGCAAGGCTGGCAGTCCTTTGACACGGGCACCTGCCTACTGCAATAGGGATTAAAGTCACAAAACTCATTTCTCACACGCCACAGGACCTTCCTGAGAGCATCACAGACCCGAGGCGGACACCTTGGCTGGGCTGGGCCGGAGCCGACGAGCAGGGGGCGAAAACTCCCCATTTCACGACAAACCTCTGCAGCCGCCCCATCCATCCTGTCAGCACAACGTTGGACTCTGCTTCGGGGAGCCCCTTCTCCATCCTTCTTCAAAGGAAGGTGCGTTTCCTCCTTACCGGGGTTCTGCGAGAAAGAAGAGCTACACTGTAAAAAACCACTGCTATCACTGCTAGATAAAAACAACCGTGTTGTTTTAAAGGAAATAAAGCACAGAACTCAACTGCCAAGTGAACTCCTTGGCGGTCAGCTGGATCGGGCAAAGCTCCTTATCCTTCAGGTAGTCCAAAAAATTACATACTCTGATGCTTGACAAGGAGGTGGCATGCTGAGCATAAACGCCCTGGATGCTGAGACAGGTAAAGCAGTGTTTCCATTTCCAGCAACTTTTTGGGTGAACTCTTTTACACCTGAAATAAACAAACACAGACAAGTTCATTAAATACAACCCCTGGTACATCTGATCACCTCACGATAGGATGCCACCTGCCTACTGCTAATACCTGGGAAAGGCAGAAAACCCATTATCACCTGCTGAACCTAAGGACTTCTGCTCCCAAAATGCTCTTTCCTATAAACTTCTATGAACTGATGAAGAAACAGCAGCAACAGAAACAAGACCTATGTGTCACCTACCCCAATCAAGTAAGCACACCATGCCTTTTTCCCAGGTCTTACACTTACCAGTCATCATGATGAGTGCAACTATGAAACCCAGCCAGGACGCACCTGCCTAGGCCTCCTGCCCACTCACATCCATCCCTCGCACTGCCAGTGCCATGAATCAGTTTTAGACTGCCAGCAGGGACTAAGAGGGCACGTCCAGTCCACAGTCTTTTCTGCAGCCTTGTTGAAAGCCGGGACCCCAGAGCAGACCTTAGCTTCCTTTTGGTTCACTTTTCCAGCCCCCCCACCCCCCGTATGCTCATGCTGGAAGCTGAGGGGGAAGGGGAGGACTGCAGGGCTCAGGCCCACGGGCTCATTTCTAGAAAACGCGCTCACACCCACGGGAAGCTGCAGGCAGTTCCCACGCTCAGCAGGGACAGAGTTTTACATGGGGCTTCGTGGTGGCAGTGGGCAACAGAGGAGGAACAGCGAGGAGGAAGACTGCTGGCGATCAGGGCAGAGCTCTCCAGGGAACAGGAGGATCCCTCCTGGGCCTCGTGTGCAGGACACAACTGGATTTAGGTCTCTCTGGGCACACAGGGAGAGCAAAAGCTGGGGGAACCTGGCTGCCAGCTTGAGCTTTGTGCAGTGGGTCAGGACACAGGGGCAGGCAGCAGAGATCTTGATTGCACCCTCTACCCCACCCAGGGGTCCAGCCTCAGGGGGGAACCCAGCATGCTCCCCATGCAGCCTCCCCCTCCCCTCAGCCCCCCACACCGCAGCAGCTGGGGGCTTCCCCACTGTGCCCAGGCTCCAGGAACCTCAGGGCTCCCACACTGGCAGACCTCATTGCTCAGGCACCCTTTCCACTCAGGTTTCATTTTATGCTTGGTGGTTTTTAATGAAACATGATCCATCATCAGTGAACACTTATCACAAGGCCTTAAGGCAGTAAACACAGCTCCATGAAGTCCAGTTGCATCAGAAAGTGGAATGACTTATGGTTTGAAGGCTAGAGAAACAATCCCCATGTGTAGCTTTCTCTGCTAAAGACATGCTCTTTCCATAAACCCTCTTTGGAAGAGGTAGATAATGCCATAAGGTTTCCTGGGAGAACATCCATCAGACTGTCTCAGCCAAAGCCCAGTTCAATTACTAGTCTTGGTTTGATGCGTATCAAAACAACCCAAGAGCAACTCATGCACCTGGCCTGAAAGGATATTTTCCTGTTTCCACAGGCTCCAGAACAACCCCCAGTGTTTTGCATGCTCATCACCAAATGCCAGAAGCACTGCGTTGGCATTTCCAGGAGCTAACAGGCAGCACAGTTGTTTGGGGGCCCAAGAATGAGACACCCAGTCCCTGTCCACAGCAGGCTTTTCAGACCACACTGTGGACACAGCTGCATGGAGGAGGCAGAACATGCCCAGGCCAAGCAGTGCTGCAGGAGCTTTGGGTGCCAGTGGCTGCCTCAGTCATACCCAGGCTTGAGAAGCACAAGGCTTGGCTGCGCAGGCTGACTGGAACACACCGAGGAAACATTTCTTCTTCAGCTCCAGGGCTTGGCTGAAGAGCTCTGCCCTTTTCTTAGTAGGCCCCATATGAAGGACAGGCCAAGGACAAGATATGGCCACAGCCGTAAGGAATTCCAGCACATCTGCTAAGGAAAAAGACATCTTGGTGAAGAGTTTCATAGGTACTTACTTCTCCCACACCACATGTCAAGGGACACAGTGACATTCAGTGGGCTGCCTCTTAAAATACCCTCAGAAATGCAAAACTTGGGAAGCTGATTCCATACAGACTGACACGGCTAAAATCACTTTCTTGAAAGCTGGACCTGCTCCTGCAATAGCCCCTCTCAAACCCATCTGGAACACTTCAAGGTCCCTCTCCTTCAGCTCTCTCCATGACCTTGGCCCAGCCAGGGACCCCACCTGAAGGGCTGCTCTGCTCCTTCCACAGGCATTTGTAGGCTCTTGGCCTTGCCAGTCTCTGCAGGCATGTGCATGGAGGGGGACAGGGCCCTGCCTGAAATGCCCAGCATTACCTTTACTTACTATCATGCTTTGCAGACTCTCTCCTTGGCCTCTCTGCTTGTACAGACCAAGGATGGTTAAAAACCTCAGTTTTCTGACAAGTGTTTCTGCACTGCTGAAGATGACAGCAGCACACTAGTGGCTTTGTTAGCTCATGCAGTGTCTTCCAGACTTGGCTTTTATTTTTGTCACCACTTACTGCAGGTTTCTTCCCCTGTCTTTTGCCTAGGACACAGAGCACGACTTCACCTGTATTTGTGCAGGGCCATGACCTGTTCCCACCACGGGTGCTGCCACAAAAGGGGGGGGGGGCCCAGAGAGCAGGTCTACCCCGCGGCGCAGGGAGAGCAGGTCTACCCCGCGGCGCAGGGAGAGCAGGTCTACCCCGCGGCGCAGGGAGAGCAGGTCTACCCCGCGGCCCAGGGAGAGCAGGTCTACCCCGCGGCCCCGGGAGAGCAGGTCTACCCCGCGGCCCAGGGACAGCAGGTCTACCCCGCGGCCCAGGGACAGCAGGTCTACCCCGCGGCCCAGGGAGAGCAGGTCTACCCCGCGGCCCAGGGAGAGCAGGTCTACCCCGCGGCCCAGGGAGAGCAGGTCTACCCCGCGGCCCAGGGAGAGCAGGTCTACCCCGCGGCCCAGGGAGAGCAGGTCTACCCCGCGGCCCAGGGAGAGCAGGTCTACCCCGCGGCCCAGGGAGAGCAGGTCTACCCCCCAAAAAATTTCTAAGTGATCCACTAGATTCACTTTGTATTCATCTCTCACACAAGCTTTCTCCAGCATGCCCAGACAGACTGCAGCTATGCTAGTAACTGCAGCAGCAAGTACTGTCCAGCCAGTATTTCATTTTCCTTCAGTTTTTGCCCCTCTTGTCTCCAGTATATACTGCCTTGGTATAATTGTCATCAGCCTCTCCTCTCCACCCCCCCCCCCCCCCCCCAAACTCCACTGCAGCTTTTTGGAAGTTATGCTGATGCATAAAACATGTATACCTTTCACAGCCTCATAAAACACTGCAAGGCAGCTGGTCTTATCCTTAGCATTTCATGTTTCTTCACTTGCTGGGAAGAAGGTTTCTCTGACTGACTTGTCTTGATGCTATTTATCCAGAACTGATGCCTGCAGCTGCCACCAACACAGCCTTGCTTCAGTCCTTGGGAAGTCGAGGCACACCACATTCTGACAGGGAGGTGACACAAGCTGACAGCCTGAGGACAAGACACAGGGAACAGCAGGTTCTGCAGCAACTGCTCTCTCATTTAGCCAGTGCAGAGCCTGCAGAGACACCACCACCACCCCCCTTGTCAAAGGCCCATCTCCTTGTCAAAGACTGCTCCATGACCCCCCAGCTAGGCACAGACTTGCCAGGCTGATGCTCTGGCAGCTGTCAGGGTCCCCAGCAGGCCAACCAACCCTCTCTGCTGCTCCTGCTAGTGGGAGGCCTGCACAAGGAGAAACACCCTCTCTCCTGGTGAGGTGATCCTCACCCATGTGTGACTTAGGGCCTCAGGCCCTTGGAGCCAGCTCTGACTCCAGGCACTCTCTTCCCACTTCTCCTTGAAAAAGCAACATGCAATACACTCATTCCCTCCCCTCTCCCCCCACCTTCTCTTTTCTTCTACCTGGGCACTTCAAGCTGATTGCTTGGCCTCAAGCCAGGGCAAGTCTTCCACCAGTTCAACAAGGCCCAAACATCACCCTTGATTTTTGGCCAAGTTTTTCAGGATGGAATAGCAATAACTCAATCCTGCTAATAGCACCTCTACTACAGAGTTACTATAACACCTTCATTTTTTTGATAAAACAATGCAGACTACTTCAGGGGAAAGAGTCCTTGTCCTCAGGAAGAGGAAGTCCTTCCCAGGAAGGGTTTCTCACACAGGAACTCCAAAGCAGCCCAGCAAGTCCAGTTCCAACAGAGAGCTGCTTCCCCTGGACAACAGCATGAAGTCACCAAGGCTTCCAGTTGTTTTTAAAGCAGTTACACACCTAAAGGTACTACAGAAAGAGACAGGATAATCCTTGACAGAATAAGACTAGCCTAACAGGACTTTCCCAAGCCAGAGCCCTCTAGGAAGGGAGCATTTCAACACCAGAAAGAGGAGCAGAATGGGAGCAGTCCCTCTGCCTCATCTTAGGAAGCCAGGGAGCAGTAAAAGCAAGAACTCAGTTCTGTCCTCCAGAGCAAGGCCAGAGCTGGAGACAAGACAGAGCATCTGTCTGTCTGTCAATCAGAGCGGGTGGGAGCATCGAGTCTCATGCTTGTGTTAGGCCTGTCCCTGCTCCAGGCAGGACTCGTGGATGGTTAACTTCACTAGGCCTGTGCTGAACACCAGCCCTGCTCCGAGCTGCAGCCCTTGGCTTCCCTGCTGCAGCAACCCCAGTGCTCCCCTGCATGTCCACACAGGTGACTGGTTTGTCCCCCTCCCCACCCCCTTTGTGGCTGGATAACTCCATACATCCACATGTCACATCACATGGAAGGGGAGGGCAGAGGCCAGGATTCCCTCATCAGCAAGGACACAGCCTGCACACACCCACCCACCAACCCACAGCTCCAGTGCTGCCCTGCTGCAAGATTAGAGCAGGCCTCCCTTTGTGAGGGCAGGAGAGAGACAGGAAACCATGTCTTCCACACCAGTAGCCCTCAAGCACACTTCCCTCTAACCAGGCTCCAGACTGCCAAGCCTCTGCAACCTGCAACAGCTTGGTTTCACTTATTTCAGCTTAACACTGGATACACTGAACTATTTAGCAGCTTAACAGCCTTGTCACATTTAACTTGCATTCACACCCAGACATCAGCCTGAGAGTGCAGCCACTTTGTAGGTCAAACCCTCCCACAGTGGAGTCTAGCTTTTTCTTAAAAAGAAAACTTCCACCCACCTGAGACACTTTCAAAGCCATTTGTCTTTTTTTATATTGGTCTCTTCAGTTCAAGCATCTGAAGAGCAGCAGTGTCTGAAGACCCTGTCACACAACACCAAGACCTCCCAGTCACTGCCAGAACTCCTCCCCAGCACCTCACTGGATCCCCCAGCTCTTGCAGGTGCACCTCACTGGGACATGCCAGGTGTTGTCAACCACCTCACCCCCCCAGACCCTCACACCTGGGACACTGAGTGGGTGGCATGCCCACTGCTAGTTACTGCTTGTAAAGCATTTCCATGTGACTGCACTAATCCCAACCCAAGCTTTGAGCTCACCACAAGAAAACCCTCTGTGTCATCAGACAGAATCCACAAGGAAACCCTGACTATCACTTAGTCCGGCAAGACAGGAACTCACCGTGATGCAGGAGTTGAGCAGTGCTGACCCCTCCAAAAGGCAAGCCTGCCCAGAGCCATGCTTCGCACTTTCAGCTGCTTCCAGAGAAGCAAAGCCCTGCACACTGGGCAGCACAGGGTGTCCTATCATCTTACCCTTGATGTGGCAGCTGGCCCCCTTTGTGTCCTGGGGGGATAGGCCATGTCTTTAGCAGCAGCTCAGGCTTTTGAAGCCCAGGGATTGCAGCAGAGCTGTCCCACAGCTGCTTCTCTCTTCTCAGCTGCAGCACTGCACATGCCTTTGGAGAGCTCCAGAGAGAAACAAGAGCATCCAAAGGGAGCTGAAAAGAGAAGAGACACTCATTTCTCCTCAAAGCATAGTACTGCCAAGCATCTGCCAAACATGGCTGTGAAGCTATCTGGCCAGACTTGGGAGGTCTTTAAACACTTTGCATTTTGTCTTTTCTGCCTTTCATTCTTCTCTGCTAGGCTTGATTACAGCACCACTGCTTAATTTAAGCTTGAAGCATGAAGATTTCTTGAGAAGACCTGACTTAAGTGCTGGGACATTTGGAAAAAACACTCTCACCTCCATCTCAGAAGGCACAGGCATAGTCAAGGAATGACTCTGACCCAATTCCATCACAGGAACTGGTTTTTGTGGTCAGAAAACAATGTTTTGGAGAACTCCCTCCTGACCTGATGATTTAAGCATCTTTTACAACCTCCCCACCTTCTCCTCCCCAACCATCCCCCAGACACATAAAACAGCCTTTCCTGCAAGGTAAGTAGATGGAGTGAACAAGCTACATGAAAGATGAACTCAAGCCCTTCAAGCTGCAGAGACTGTACATCTGACCAGCTTTTATGGCTTAGCACTCTTTGCTTTCCAAGAAAGGACACTGGGAGTTTTTAAGCTTTTCCTGGGGGGACACTCTTCCCTTTTGAAAAGAGCAGCCCAAGAAGCATCCCACCAGAAGCTGAAGGACACAGCTTTTGAACAGGGACTGCTCAGGAGATCAGGAGCATTGGCCCCTCCGATAATAAAACAGCTCCCAGCAAGGAGCCCTCAGCCCTGGTTACATACTTACCTGCTAGGGAACAGGAAACACAGAAGGACTCCAGAAGGGAAGAGGAGCTCAGAAGTCGGGGTGATCTGAACACACACAGAAACAGAGGCAGCCTTTGCACAGCTACAAGCCTGCAATAACAGGGCACCACAACAACAAATTTATTAGTCACCTCACTGAGAGCTTCACACAGCATTAAACAGACAAAGCACAAGCACCACCCTAGAGACCCAGCCCCCAAAACACACCCACCCACCCAGCACAACACAAACACATGACAAACAAAACACCCCACTCTCCCTCCAGGACACCCAAGCAGAACAAGCTCCCCCTGACCCAGCTTAAATGCAGCCCTCTGGCCAACGGGTGGAGGACGGGTGGGTGGAAGCCCCAGGTGAGTCTGGTCAGCGAAGCCGCAGCTGAGCCTGGTCAGGGCAATTAAGGCCTCCTGCTGCACCAAGGAGCCCAGTGCCAAGGCAAGAAAGCTCTTCTGTGTGACCAGTGACAGTCCCTTGGAGCACCTCACACTGAAACAAAGCTTAACCAGGACAATTTTGTTGGGTGGGTAGATCTTCTAAGGAGCCCCCAAAGGCCTTTGGTACGATGGTCGTGAAAGCCTCCTTTGATACCTGCTGGTGTTGGGTGTCGAGAGCCTTCCCAGCACTTCCAAGAAGCTGTACCTGCCCAGATGTGCGGCGCGAGCAGACAGTAATCCTCCTCTTGCAGGTGCCATGCATCTCGCTGTCTGTGGCTCAAGCACTCCCAGCAGCAGAGGTGGTGCCTCTGCATTTCACATCCCTCACAGATTTTTCTTTCCTGAGACTTTGTCCAGGCGTTTTTGGGGCCCATGTAAACTGTTCACATCCAGCCAGAAACTCCAGCGTCTAATTATGCATCATGTGAAGAAACATCTCTTGCGTGCTTTGGGCCTGGCCCTCGCTAGCACTGCTTAGGGGCTTTGTTTAGTCCCTACAACGCAAGAAGCAGAGAACAAACATTCTCCAGCCATTTTCTTCTCTGGCAGAACATTGTGGTGTTTCCTCAGCAAACGTTAAACCTCTCTAGTTGTTTTCGTTGACCTTTAAAGGCTTCACCTTGCCATTCTCGCCTGTGCTGTCAAGACCCTGACCACACACCCGGGTCCACATTGCCTTGACCAGCCTCACCTGGAAGCCCCAGCCACGGCCCCTCTGCCCCTTGGCCTGAGGGCTGTATTTAAGCTGAGCCTTGGGGGTGGGGGCTTTGTTTGGCTGGTGTTGGGGGTGTGGGTCTTCTGGGTGTTGTTTTGTACTTGTTGTTTGTGTGGTGAGTTGTGTGTCTTGTTTTTAATGTTGTTTTTTCAGATTAGTCTTAAAGCTGTCTAGTTGTTGTGATTTCTGAGTGGTGCTTGGAGCTGCCTTGTGGTGTCTTTCTTGTTGTTGGCTGCTTTTTCTATTTCTGTTTTAATTTTAGTTTAAGTTTTGTTTCTTTCTCCACTCTCCCCCAATGTTAATTTGTCTCTTTATGTAGTTTAGATGTGCTATGCTTTTCTTTTTCATGAATTTAGTGGCTGTGTGTGGTACAGTGTTTTTGTGGTATAAAAGCTTTTTTTGAGGTGTTTGCTATTTTTCTTCCAGCATCTGATCTGTTTTGTAGCTTAGTCATGCAGGTCTTTGGTCAGGTGTGGTGGAAGATGGAGCTGCTAACTGAGTTGTGAGGGCTTCTTCTCCTCACTTCTTGGGAGTAGCCTAAGGGAGGTTGGGAGTGTTCCTGTTTTCAGACTTGACTTATGCATTACTGTGTTACTTCATTTCCCTGCAGGAGTTTGAAGGCCTTGGGGAAATGTCCTAGCTAAGAGCTTGGGTGCTGATATACCTTCTCCCAGGAGTGTTGGGTAAGCTACTATTCACTTCTCTATGTGAAACAGCATGAAAACCTTGGTTGAACTGAAATAAATGTTACCTTAAAAGCTGTGTGTGCTTAGCCCCCAGAACAGGGCCTGGCCCTAGGGTCCTGCTGAGAAGTTCAAAGCCAAGTCAGAGTGAAAATGAACATATTTAATATCACATGTGCAGTGTTTCTAGCTGGAGCTGGGTGCTGCTGAAGAGGGACCCTGAACAAGGACATCCCTGGGCAATTGTAACTCTTCAGTCTCAGTTCTCCGCCCCTCATGTGGTAGCTGGGACCACCAGCAATACTCAGGGGTGGGGTCTTCCTGTTCCTTGTGGGTCCCATTGCTGTCCCTAGGCAGGCGGTTTCTTTCCTCTCCCCTGCTGCTGTGACTTGTGCTGAGGGATGTGCCTTTGTTCCTTGTGGGGTCCTGCCCTTGTCTCCCGAGGTCCTGAGGAGGAGGTGGTGATTCCAGGCCACCCCAATGGACCTGCCCCAGCAGGGAGGGGAGGCTTTGTTTCTCAAGGTCCTGGTGCCCTGCGTGGGCCTTATGTCCAAGTCCTGACATCCTCCCTTTCAGAGTGTGAGGCACAGGAGTGCAGACTGCTTGTGGCTTCCTCCTCTTTCCAGCCTGAACCAGCTCTGGGGCTGTTTTTCACTTAGCATGATGAGTGACCTGAGTGTGGCTTAAGGCTTCAGCAAATGTAGCTGCTCCTGCTTCCTCATCAGAAGTCCCTTGCTGTGGCCACTGTTGTGCTGGATTACCATCTTCTGTTGTGAAGGGCCCATCTTCCTGACATAATGCAACTGTGTGCCTTTTTGACAGGCTGACTGTACCATCAATCTCTTCCCAGTTGTCCTGTACCCTGGCTAAGGGCATCCCCTTCTCCTGCCAGCTACACTTCCCATTGCCTAGTGCACCTTCTGCTCGTCAGGCTGGGCACCCTTAAGAGAAGCTGCAGCAAGGGAGGGACTTGAAACCCACCCTGACACTCCTTCCTAGGGGCCCTTGAAGCCCCCTAATAACTTTTCTGAACCTGCTCGGGGCATTTTAGCACTCATCCTCAAGCTGGATGGAGAGGGACCCAAACAAAGGAAGCCCTGGGCAATTGTCGCTTTGTGGTCTAAGTTCTCCCCTCATGCTGTAGTTGGGACCAAGACTAATATTCAGGTCTGGGGTCCTCCTGTTCCTCACTGGGTCTTGTTGTCTCAGGATCTGGAGGAGGTAATTGCAGACCCCACAATTCTCCCTGCCCCAGCAGGGAGAGCAGGCTGTTTCTCAGGGTCCTGATGCCTGGCACAGGCCTTGTTTTGCAGTTGTGACATCCTCCCTTCTGGAGTGTGAGACACAGGGATACAGACTGCTTGTGATGTCCCTGTTTTTCCAGCTGGAGCTGGCCCTGGGGCCTCTTTTCCTGAGCTGGGTGCAAGTCCCTCATGTTCTCTGAGTGTGGCCGAAGGCTTCAGCCAACTGAGCTGCCCATGCTAAGTAAGTTCCAGAGAAGTGGTGCGAAGTGGCTGCCTCTGGACAGCCCCAGGCCTATATGCTTTAGCACGAAGCTGGGGGCTGGCCTGGGTGACCAGTGGGCAGCAGGCCCTGCAAGCAAAAAGGGGTGCTGCTTTCTGGTGGTTGTCTTTTGTGATAGTTGCAAAGGTAAATGTGTCCTATACCATTAAGTGTGACAACAGCTGATAATAAAAAAGAATACATGCCAACTCAAACAATAAAGCTAACCAGATGTGCTCTTCAGTTTGCAGAGGACTGGTCACAAGACAGAACTCACACAGCTGTAGCAGGCAGCCTTGGCTACAGGGCAGCACTTGGCCTTTTTTTTTTTTCCCCCCCCAAGGTGAAGTGGCTGGTGAGGAGTAACCCTTTCTCACCAAAATCACTTCCTTGACAGTATTTCCCTGTCCAGGACAAGGCTAAATGCTCTGGAGGTAGACACCCCTTGTCCTCTGCAGAAAGATGGGAGCAGCTTGGCCATGCTTGGGGCTCTGCTGACAGAGGAAGGCAGCCCTCCAGACTGCTGAAATGCAACCAGTAAATGAAGACTAGGATGCAGTTGCAGAGCATCTGACACTAGCTTTTATTGCCCTCCATCAGAGTGACTCAGTGCTGCTGCATTGGGAGAGATGTTCATGTTCTTGGCTGGCTGTGGCAGTGGAGCTACACTTTGCAGTCAGTGTGGAGTAAGAGCTTAGGCCTGGATCCAGTCAGGCCACGCCAGCAGGGAGTTTATAGTCAACCAAGTAAGTTGACTGTTGGCGTGGGGGCCTATGTGCCCAGACCCCAAGTCCTCCTGATCTGCAGGGTCTGTCTTCTGCTGAAATTTTCTCCTGCCCAATAAAGGGGAGCTTAGGTTTTCCTGTACAATATGAGCTGATAGGAGCTTTCCTTTAGGATGTGCACTGCCTCTCTCCTTCCCCTGAGCCCTGTTCTTATGGCATGTTGGAGGCTGTCACAGGCCTGAGGCCTCCAATTCTGGGTCCAGCCTTGTGCTCCTTGGAGAGGGAGTGCAAACCTTGGTGGAGGGGGCAGAGGGAAGGACACAGACAGGCGTGTACCCAGGTGACAAGCCTGCAGCAGGCTCCTTTTTGGAGAAAGGCAGGCAAAGAGGCGGAGGAGAGAAAAGGGCGAAGCAGCCCCTGGAGAGCAGTCGCCCCTGGCTGTGGGGCTGGGAGGGGCTGCTGAGGCCAGGTCGGTGCCCAGCCCCCTTGGAGGAAACCCAGGGGGTGGCAGTGATGGAGGGAGATGGGGCAGGGTTGGGGGCCTGGTGGGGTCCTTTGCCTGCTGCCCTCTCTGGCCCCCTGCCCTGAGTGGGCGTGGCCCTGGGGCAGGGCCCTTATTGGCTGGCAGCCCTTTGTGATGGGCAGGGGTGTGTGCTGGGGCAAGCCTTGATTGGCCAGCAGCCCTTTGTGATGGGCGGGGGCGTGTCCCCAAGCAGGCCCCCATTGGTCTGGGCCCTCTGTGATGTAGGCGGGCGTGTCCGGGGCAGGCCCTCATTGGCCGCAGCGCTCTGGGGCGGGGAGGGTGGCGCGCAGGAGCGGGTCCCCGCGGTCCCGCTCTGTCCTCAGGCAGGGCTGGCGCAGCAGCGCTGTCCCTGGCCCGGCGCCATGCGGAGACTCCGGGCGCTCCGAGGTGAGGGGCTGGGGCGGGGCTGGGCCGGGGCTGCAGGAGATCCCCAGCGCGAACCCCTGGTGCTCGGCACCGCTGAGCAGGGCTGGCCGTTTCTGACGCTGCGAGAGCTGCCCTGACCCTGCAACTGCACCAGCTCCCCGGGAGAAAGCCGCCTCCTCGCTCCCATGCAGCTCCCTCCAGGCTCTGGTTTCACGGGCTTTCCACCCAAGGAGCTAATGGGCCCTGGCTGTGAGGCAGATCTCTGCGGATGGAGATCCCACAGCCTCCCCGGGTGCCTCTTCCGGGGTTTGACCACCTTCACAGAGTCGCAGACTGCTGGAGGTTGGAAGGGACCTCTGCAGATCACCTAGTCCAACCCCCTGCTCAAGCAGTGTCACCTGCAGCACCTGGCCCAGGATGGTGTCCAGACAGCTTTTGAGTATCTCCAAGGATGGAGACCCAAAACCTCTCTGGGCAGCCTGTTCCGGTGCTTGGTTACCCTCGCAGTAAAGAAGTTTTTTCCTTGTGTTCAGACGGAGCTTCCTGCGTTTCAGTTGGTGCCCGTTGCCTCTCGTCCTGTCCCCGGGTGCCACTGAGAAGAGTCTGGCCCCGTCTTCTTTGCACCCTCCCTTCGGATACTTATACGCATGGATAAGATCCCCTGCTCAGTCTTCTCTTCTCCAGGCTGGGCAGGCCCAGCTCTCTCAGCCTTTTCTCGTAGGAGAGATGCTCCGGTCCCTTCCTCACCTTAGTAGCCCTGTGCTGGGCTCTCTCCAGTAGCTCCATGTCTCTCTTGTCCTGGGGAGCCCAGAACTGGACCCAGTCCTCCAGTGGCCTCACCAGGGCTGAGCAGGGGGGAGGATGCCCTCCCTCGACCTCCTGGCAATGCTCTTCCTAGTGCAGCAAGGCACTGCTCTCCCTTCCCCTTCTCCAGGCTGCCCCAAGCCAGCTCTCTGAGCCTTCCCTCGCCTATCACGTGCTCCAGTCCCCAGCCATCCTGATGACTCTCTTCTGGACTCAGTCCACTATATCACAGCATTGTAGCGTGTCTGTCTTTTACTGAGGAGCCTGGGCTGGACCAGCGTCCGGGGTGGTCTCGCTAGTGCTGCACAGAGGGGAGGAGTCCCTGCCTTTGCCCTGCTGGCTGCCCGCCTGCTGACACAGCCCTGGCTGCGGTGTTAGTGCTGGGGGAAAGGATTTCTCTGCAGGCTGAGGAGACGTTTGCCCCGAAACAGCGCAGGCAGCTGAGGCCAGCAGAGCTGGTGCTAATCCTCTGGGTCTCTCCTTGCAGGTCTCTTCGCTTGTGGAGGCTGCTGGTCCCGGCCTCCCGTTCGGGAGGATGGAGGCAGGGCGGCAGAGTCCGTCCCTGCAGCCGTCCCCACCTTTGCTGGGCGAGTGGCTTCTCTGTCAAACCGCCTGCAAGAGGAGGAGGTGAGGCGGGGGCGTCGCGCTGTGCCGGGCCTGGGTTTGCGGGTGCCCGGCAGGGCCCCTGGTTTCCCGAGGGCGCCGCCGCCCTCCTGCCACCCGCGCGTGCTGCAAACGCTGCCGCTGGCGGGGCCCGTGTCCCCGGCTCTGGGGCTCCCTGGCACTGAGGAAAGGCAAGGGCAAGCTCTTCCCTTCTGGGCCGTGTCCCCAGGGCGACAGAGCGGAGGTCTACCGAGAGCTGGAGAGAGTCCTGCAGGGCGACGACGGCCGCGTGCAGAGCGCTGTCCTGGCCAGAGTGATCGCAGCGGCCTCGAGGGACATGAGAGCGGCGCAGGTGAGCTGCTCCTCTCTGAAGGCAGCCAGAGGCGCCTGGCTAGAGCCAGGTTTGGTAAAACATAGGAGGGCTCTGAGGACCCGTGTCTAGCACTAAGCCCCGTCAGAGGCTCCCAGACCCCCTGTGACAGCTCCTTCCCCGCGGATGCGGCTCCGCGATAGAAAAGGCCGTATCCAGCCCCGCTGCAGAGGGAGCACAGAGCAGAGCAGCTGCCTGTGCCGGCGGCGCCTGCGCCCAGGGCTGGTGGCGGAGCTGGGACGTGCAGGGCCGCGATTTCTGCACCAGCAAGTGTTTCCTGGAGGCAAAGGCCTTGGGGACTCGTCGCTGCAGTGGATTTGGGGGGCGATGCCCGGGGCTGAGCGGGGAGGTGGCCGAGGCAGGAACCGAGAGCTGGAGGCAGGCGGTCGCTGCCGGCGCCTTGGGCCTTTCTCCCGCTGAGGGAGGTTCGTGGCTCTCGCCAGGGCGTGACGGAGCAGGTGCGGACGGCCGCCAGCGACGTCCTGGTGGCTCTGGCCCGCTGCCACTTCGACAGCGTCATGTGCGAGCTGCAGTGCCGCCTGAGGGCCCTGGGAGAGATCTCCGAGGACCTCGTGTTCGTCACCTTGGGCAAGCTGGCCAGCAGCTACGGTAGGGCCCCTCGGCCTCCGGCTCGGGGCTGTGGTCTGCGGTACCCGGGAGAAGGGATCCTCCCCGATCTCCCCAAAATGCTCCGTGCTGAACTGGAGGCTGCAAGGTTTCGGTGCCCCTCGCTGGCTGCTGGGGCCGGCTCTGCCCCCGCCGCCCTCCCAGGCCCCCGAAGGGCTGCCCCGCTCCCCACTCAGGGCAGGCACCAGCACCCCATCGAGTCCCGGCAAGCCGTCCCCACGCCGGGGCCTGCCCCAGCCCCTGCGGCAGCTCTGGCACCCCCCTGGGCCCCCGCCGCGCTCCCCTGGGGCTCCCCCGTGCACTGCCCTGGCTCCCCGTGACGGCGGCCGCTCTCTGCGCCTCTGCCCGGCCCTCTCCGCAGCCCTGCGGTGCGTCCCCTTCGTGGGCATGACGCTCTTCGCCCTGCGCACGATGCTGAGCCAGGTGGGGAGCAGCCGGACCCTGCGCGCCGTCTGCAGCGGTGAGTGTCGGCCCCGCGGGCAGGGGCATGGGCAGGGGCGGGGCAGGGGCAGGGGCAGGGGCAGGGGCAGGGGCAGGGGCAGGGGCAGGGGCAGGGCAGGGGCAGGGGCAGGGGAAGGGGCAGGGCAGGGGCAGGGGCAGGGGCAGGGGCAGGGGCGGGGCAGGGGCAGGGCAGGGGCAGGGGCAGGGGCAGGGGCAGGGGCAGGGGCAGCCTCGGCGCCTCTGCTGCGGCGCTTTGCTCCCGGTGCGACCTGCCGGGCTCCGAGCTCTGCCCCGGCTCCCTCCCGCCTGCTGCGTGCAGGGCAGGCTGGTTTTGGGGGGTTTCGGGGGAGAGGGCGAGTGTTTGGGATGGCTGGGGCAGGGACGCAGGGGGAAGCGCAGGAGGGGAGCACGGCTGGGAGGAGGAGGAGGAGGAGGAGGAGGAGGAGGAGGAGGAGGCGTGATGGGGAGGAGGAGAGCAACAGCGCAGCGTTTCCATCGGGGCACCTCCGAGCACCGCGCGGCTTGTGCCTGGGGCCGGAGCCGGTCGCGGATGGAGCCGCGGCGAGCGGGGGGCTGCGGCCGAGGGCAGGCTGGGGCGGCAGAGCAAGGCCTCGTCCCCGCCACGGGCTCTCCCTGACCCTTGCGCCCTCTCTCGCCGCAGTCCTGGAGCAGTGGTCGAAGGCCGTGAACAGCTACCTGGGCGCCTGGGAGCAGTGCAGCTTCCCGCGCGTGGGGCAGGCCCAGCTCTGCAGCAGCATTTCCCCGCTCTTCGGCCACGCGGTGGGGAGCTGGCTGGGCTGCGAGGAGGAGGAGGTGAGAGCGGCTGCCGCGCCGGCCCCGCGACGCCGGGGGCCTTTGGGCAGGGCCGGATCCGGGGGGGCCGGGGTGGGGACGTGCCCTCTCCTCCGGAGCAAGGCCTTCTCCTCCAGGGGAGCAGGGCGCTGCCTCTCCGTGGGGAGGGCAGACCGTGTCGGGGGGGAAGGACCTGGGGCCCCGCTGAAGAGCGTCTCGCTGCCCTCCCTGCAGGCCAAGCAGGCCGTCCTGGGGGCGATGGCTGCCATGATGGGCCTCCTCGTGCGCGAGGAAGAGCACCGCGAGCGCGTGTGGGAGCAGCTCCCCTGGCTCCTGGGCCAGTACCAGCAGGTCCAGGACTCTTTCCGGGTGACCAAGGTGAGGCGTTGTGTGGGGCACGGTGAGGCTGTGGGGTCTGTGCGTGTGCCGCGAGGTGCTGGGGGG
This sequence comes from Dromaius novaehollandiae, assembly GCF_036370855.1. NCBI lineage: Eukaryota > Metazoa > Chordata > Aves > Casuariiformes > Dromaiidae > Dromaius > Dromaius novaehollandiae. Next base: position 13,409,692 of record NC_088101.1, on the reverse strand, counting down.
TCTGTGGGGTGCCTGGAGGAGCCGGGACCCCTTGAGAAGAAAGGGGGGGAGCAGGGGAGGCTTGAGGCCTGCTGGGCTTCTCGGGCAGCGCCAGAGCAGCGCAGGTGGGGCCGGGAGGGAGCTGAGCGTCCCCGGGGCCGACCTCCTCGGGAAGGGAGGCCTCGACCCCCGTCCCTGGGGCGTCGTGCACGCGAGGGGCTCTGCTCTAACGCCCAGGCACTGTCGAGAGTTTGGGTTTTTTTCCTGGGGCCTGGAGTGGAGGAGTTCATCACAGAAACGCCAGGTTTCCTTTCTTAAGACGTTGCTTTAGGTGACAGCCCCGCTCTTCTTCCCACCCCCGTTCCCTTGCAGGCTCTGAGTTATTTCCTGGCGGTTTTGGGGGAAGTGCAGATCCCCATCCCCCAGGACGAGGTTGAGGCCATCGGCACCGCTGTGCACTGCCAGGTAAGGGCAGCCTGACCCCGTACCGCTTGTGCTGGGTGCCGCAGACCTGACCCACGGGGACAGGAAGGTCCTGCTGGGTGGCCGGGCAGAGCGTCCTTGCAGCGGGACCTACCTTAAGGCCAGGTCTGTGCAGATATTTGGGAGTCACCTCCCATTGCGGTGTCCAGAGGCTGTTGTAGCCAAAGCCCCCGGGGAGGCCAGAGCGGAGGGAGCAGTTTCTTTCCAGCCCCCTCGGAGCTGGTGCTCTTCTCTCTAAAGCGCCCCTTGTTCCCGCAGCTCAGTGATGGGAGCAAGCAGCACAGCGGGGAGCACCGGTCGGAGCTGTCCTCCTGCGTCCTGCTGCTGGGTGAGGGGAGGAGGCTCCGCGGGACACCGCTGTGCCCTCGCTGCTCTCTCCCGACCCTCTGGCTAACGCAGAGCACGACTCTTCCCTCGCAGCCCGAGTTTGCCCTGAGGACACGGTGGCCTTTCTGCGCTCGCAGCTGGGGAGTCGGAGCGAGGCCGCTCGCGTGGTGTCCTTGGATCTGCTCGGAGCCCTGGTGCGCCCCACAGGTCAGTGCCGCGGGGCGCAGCGAGGCCGGCCAGGGGTTTGGGCTGCCGGGCTGGGGGCAGACACGGCTGCCAGTGATGCACAAACGCCCGAAACGAGCTGCAAAGCGCGTGTTCCCCAGCCGAGCTGCCACGCGGCTGCAGGGACAGGGATGTGATGGGGCGGCTGTAAATGGCGACGCACCGGTGACGGCGCTCGACGCTTGGTGACGGGGCAGGGACATGAGCTACTTGTGCCCATCGCATTTCTGCAGCGCTCTGTGGTGTTAAAACAGTCGGTCCCGTCACCCAGTCGTGTCTGTAAACGGAGTCGCTGGGGGACTCTGCTGCTTCCTCGGCCGTCACCGTCTTGTCCCGGGTTTTCGGTGCCGCTCGTGTGTGAGCGAGCTGGGAGCTTTGGCAGCTCCCTGCTGACCCGAGGGCTCTGCCTGAGCGCCCGCCTCTCCCCGTCTTTCCCAGCAGCAGAGAGAGGCCAGAGCCTGCCCCTGCTCGTGCAGGCGGTGCGCTGCGCGCTGGGAGACCCCAGCAGGAAGGTGAGCTGGTTGGCGCGGGGCGGCACCGCGGTGGGCGGCAGAGAAAGCTTTTGCTGGGGGCAGAGCCTGGCCAGCCCCCGGCAGGGCTGCTGCTGGGGGTCGAGCCTAGGGGAGCGTTTCCCCGTGGAAATGCTCCTGCGTGGCAGTGGCTGTGGGAGCAGAGGGGCCTCCCGCACCCCCACGGTCTCCGCGCGGGGCTCAGGGGCTGGGTGGGTGCGAAGGCGTCTGCCCCCGGGCTTTTGAGCAGAGGGGGTAACTGCAACGTGCTCCGTGGCAGGTGGCGAGGGCAGCGCTGCGCTTCACCAAGGAGCTGCTGGGCTGCAGCGTCCAGAGCTGCTCGGCCTGGGACCTGGTGGCCCACGTCTTCGCCACGTTCAGCCAGGCCTCCGGCAGACTGGTGAGGGCAGAGCGCGGCGCTTCGGCTTTGCTGTGTGCCCGGGGTGTCCGGGGAGCCCCTGCGGGCGCCCTGGCAATGGGGAGCCCCCCCAGCAGGGCTGCAGCCCCCGGTGCAGAGGGCCGAGCGGCGTCCCCACCGCCGTTCCCGGGGGGATCTCGGAGGAGGCCGGGGGGTGCTTTGGCCTCCCACCAGCACGTAACAAACCCGACTGCGGCGCTGCCTGGGCCGTGACTCCGCTGGGCCGTGCGTGCTGCCGTTTCAGCGCTGTCCCTGAGCGCAGCCCCGCCGCAGGGCAACCTCCTTGCACCGGCTCGGTGCCGCTGCGGCATCGCTTGGGCCCCGGAGGAGCTCGTAATCCCGACACCCCGACTGACGACGCTGGCGACCGCCCCGAGGAGCAGCGGGTCTCCCTGGTCGCAGCCTGTTTAGTGCTTCCTTCCCCTGGGATCTGGCCCCTCCCGTGGGACTTTCTGCTCTCTCCTGCCTCCGGAGATGGGGGCTCCCGGGGGAGCATCCCGGCAGCGCTGGGTGGTTCAGGCTTCACCTGCCATCTCGGGGACAGGGGCTGATGCTGGTGCTGTCCCAACCGTGTCTTGCAGGCGCAGGGAAAGCTGTCTGAGGCAGAAGCGCAGGAAGCAGCAGATCTTCAAGCCCTGTGCTTGGACATCCTGCGCTCCCTGGACGTCTCCGTCCGGGGGATGACCAAAGTAAGTCGTCCCGCGCCCTGCTGCTGCCTCCCTGCCCCGCTCTCCCCAAAGTGCTCCCCGAGCAGCCCCTCAGGCGCACAAGGCGAGTGGAAATGCAGAGCGTCGTTTCCATCTCGGAGCTGAAACGAGCTGGAGCTGGCACGGAGGTGGGAACCGCGACGTGCTGAGTGGCCTCGTCCTTCCCTGCAGCTCCTGTGGCTGCGGCTGCTGCAGTACGTGGTGCCAGCCCAGTACACCGGCACGTTGGTGCCGCTCTGCCGGTGCCTGCGAGAGCTGGCCGAGAGCCGGGGGAGAGCAGGGGGCGAGGACGGAGAGGAGGAGCCCAACGTCGCGGCCTCCCGGCAGCGAGGTAGGAAGCCGAAACTCTCGCCGTGAGCCGTGTCGGGCTGTGCCGGGGCCGGGGCACCAGCCCGTGGGCCGCGTGGGGGCTGCCCAGCCCGGGCAGGGGCAGGGTACGGCGGGTCGCGCCGCTCTCACCGGCCTCTCTGTCTCCTCGCAGCCAAGCTGCCGAGGCCGCAGGCCCTGCTGGCTCGCCTGCTGGTGAGTAGGGGCCCCGGGGAAAGCGCTTCGGGGCCTGGAGGCGGCGGGAGAGGTCGGGGCAGAGCCGCGTCGCAGGCCGGGGCCGGCAGCCCGCGGGGAGGAAGCGGCGTGCGGGAGCGAGTCGGAGCCTCCCCGGCCCCGCGGGACCCTGCTGCTGCGCGGGGGAGAAGCCGGCGGCGCCGGGGAGAAGCTCCCGGCTGGGCCGGGGCCGGGCGACCGCCCTCCGTGCGGGGAGAAGCTGCGGCTCCTCCGGCCGCCCCGAGCCCAGGTCTCGCCTGCCCTCTCCCAGGTGGTGGCGGCGGCTCCTCACGCCGGCGGCGGCTGCGGCGTCGCTGCCCTGCGGCTGCTGCGGGCCCTGTCCGCAGAGATCCACGGCGCCCTGGGGATGGTGTGGGCCGTGAAGATCCCCTTCCTGCTGCAGTGCCTGGAAGGTAACGTGCCGTCGGGGAGGAGGCGGCTGGAGAGGCCGAAGGGGAGGCAGGAGAAGGCGGCGTCCAGGCGTGAGGGAGGGGAATTGGCCCTGGGTTTCTCAGCGCCGGCTCTGCAGCCGTTGCCCTTCCAGGGAGCAGCGCTGACGCCCAGGAGCAGTTCATCTGGGGGACGGGGCCTTTCTTGCCCGTCACTGCCACGAGCAGGTGTGGCAGCACCCCGGCGTCCTCGCTGGGTGGGTGTTTGGGAGGGCTGGACGGGGAGGGAGGGATGCAAATGTGTGTGCGTGGTCCGAGCCCTCGTGCGAGGGCCTGGTTTGCTCTGGAGCTGCAGTCGAGCCATGGGGACTGGGACCGGCGGGCGTGTGGCTGAGCTGAGTCCGTGCCCCTGTCCCCCTGTCCCCCGTCCCCAGGGTCCGTCAGGTGTCCTGGGCCCGGCCAAGAGTTCGGCATCAGGGCTTGAGCCTCGCGGCTTGGGCCCCTTCTGGCGTGGGAGCCGGAGGGTGTTTGAGTGCCAAGGAGCCCCCGGGCTCTTCTCTGGCGCTAAGTAACACGGAGGGTTTTCCTGCTCCGGCTTTGTAGGGCAAAGCGAGAGCTGCCTGGACTCTGCCGAGTGGGAGCAGCTCCTGCTCAAGGTACAGCGCTGCCGCGAGGGCAGCAACTACCGGTGGGGAAGGGGGAAGGTGTGGGTGGAAAGGTAACCAGGAGCAGGGGAGCCCTGAGCAGGGAAATGCCAGTTTTGTTCAGAAAACAGGAAACACGGGAAAGACCCCCTGCAAAGGCCCTGGGGATTTTGTTTTGCAAACAGCTGTGGATCACAGAGGGTCGTGTCGTGTTGTGCCGTGTCCCGTCGTCGCACGTCGTGACCCGCTCTGCGGGGGCTTCGCTTCAACTTGTGTTTCCCCTAGTTCCTGAGGACGTCGCTGGAGACGATCGAGAGCCAGGCCTGGACCGTGGGCCTGAGCTTGGAGCTGAGCCAGCAGACGGGCAGCTACCCCCGGCCGTCCCGGGAGCAGGTGGGTCCCTGCCGAGGCCTCGTTTCTGCGGGAGCCGAGCGGAACGGCCGGGCGCCGCGGCCAGCTCAGCCGGGCCTGGTGCGGGCTGGTGCGTCGCGGCCGGCTCTGTGCCGCCAGACCGTGCGTGACCACGTCTGGGGTGGCCGCTTGTCTTTCAGGCCTTCCTGTATAAAGCTGTCGGGGTGTCCCTGGCAGCGTGTCGGCACGTCCCCTACGTCCGCGGGGAAATGAAGAAGTATCTGTTAAGGATGAATTACTTGGAGGTGTCTGAGAGAGAGGTGAGTTTCCTCTTCTCCCCCTGCTTTCCCCGGAGCCCCTCGGTATTCCCAGGGGAGCGGCGATCTCTCCGAGCAGAGCGCTCCAGGCTCTCCTCCTTTCCTTGCCGCTGCTGTTCCCGTCGGAGGATATCGCGAGTGTCGCTCGGAGCTTGCCGTGGTGAGTGTCGGCCAGAGGCCGCCTCACCCTTTCCCTTGTGTTGCAGGCGATGATTTCGGTTGTGGCCGGCTCTGCCGAGAGCCACTTCCACCTTGCCTTGGAGGTGCTGCAGGAGTTTGGGGCGTCCATGGAGGAAAGACCAGTGTCCGGGGCTTTCAAACGCCTGAAGGTAAAGGATGCCGGGCGTCCTGGCTCCTTTGTCCTCTGCTTTGTTTCCACTTCCGAACCAGCGGCAGCCCAGGGGTGGCTGCTGCGTGGAAAGCGGGGCGGCTCCTTCGCCGGGAGGCAGCGGGAGCCGGGGCCCGACGGAGGCGCCGGGCTGACGTCTCGCGGCTTCTCCCACGGTGCAGGAATACCACCAGGGGAAGAGAGCGGGGAGGCACGCGGCCCTCGTGCTGGCCTACGGCCGGATCGCGCTCCGCGCCCCGCCGGAGCAGCTCCTGGCCCGCGTGGAGAGCGACGTCGTGGGGCGCATCCTGCGGCACTACCGCGCCAGCTGCCAGGTGGGTGCGCGGGCGCAGGGCGGCCACGCAGACGTGGGTCTTCCCCGAAGCTCCCGCGAGCGCCGACTGCCCCCAGCGCCCCGGGGGCGGTTGTGCCCTGCCCGTGCTGGCGGAGGGGGACGCGGCAGCCCTGGTTCGTCCCTGCTGCCCCGCGGGGTCTGTGCGCTCCGGGGCCGCTGCTGCGTGTCCCGCGTCTGTGCGCCTTGGTTCTCTGCCTCTCACCCCACCGCCTTTCCCCTTCCAGGTGCTGGGCTTCTCCTTCTCCACCAAGGTAAGTCCTGCCCCCCGGGGCCTTGCTCGCGGCCCTTCCCGCACCCCTTTCCCCTCGCAGGCGTGCCGGACTCGCCCTCCCGCTCCCCGGGCCGGGGGCCGGGGGTCTCCTTGCGGTGGGTAGCCGGGAAAGCTCGTGCCTCCGCGGGGGGAGCTTCTTCCCGGGAGGGGAGAGGAGGTTTCCTTCCTGCGACCCGCGTGCCGAGCCGAGGTGCCCGAGGCGCTGGGCAGACGCAGTGGCCCTTGCGCGCCGTGCTCTGGGGCTGGGCTGCCCGCCGTGCTCCTCGCTGAGCCCTCGGCGCTCTGAGGAGTTCCTCACCGGCGCCGCCGTGTTTCCCTGTGCCGGGACGCAGGACGTGCAGCTCAAGCTGGCGCTGATCCGGAGCGTCGCCGAGGTCAGCCGGGCCGTGCGGGTGGCGGGGGGCTCCCGCGGCGTGGAGCTCTGCCGCAAACGGGAGCTGCTGGACACCTTGCTGGTGAGTGCCGGGGCCGGGCCGGTGCCGCGGGGAGGTCGGGGCCGAGCCCCGAGGCCGGTCGCCCCGAGGCGCGATGCTCCGCCTTGGCCGCGCGCGACCTCTGGAGCGCCCGGAGCCTGGTGCCGGCGGGAGGGCTCTCGGCGGCCGCCCGCTGCCCACTGTGCGCGTGTCTCCGTGACCTGCAGGGCTTCGTGCAGGGGGAGCCCCGGGATCGCCTGGCGTCCCCCGTGCGCCGGGAGGCGTTTGTGGCCGTGGGGCACTTGAGGTAGGGTCTGTGCGCCGGGGCTGCGGGGGGTGTCATCTGAGCCGCCGCTCTGGGGAGCGGGAGTGAGACGCGTGTGTGTTTCCCTCTTTCTCTGCCAGCAAACTGAAGCCATCGCTGAGCCGGGAGGAAAACCGCGACCTCCTGGATCAGTGTGTGGGGAGCGTGATGCCCCTGCCTGCCCTGGAGCCGGCGGAAGAGGAGGGGGCGACGGCGGCGGACGCCGGGCACGTGCAGGTACCTGCCGGCCCTTCTCTGCCGGCCTCTCCGGGGATCCCCCGCAGCACGCGCCGCGCTCTGCCCCTGCGGCCGAGCTGGGCGTCTCCGAGCGCGGCCCAACGCCCGTCCTTCTCCCCGCGCTCAGGGTCTGCACGCGCGGACCATGGGGGCTCTGGGCGAGCTGCTGACGGCCCTGCTGGAGGAAGACCTCAGCTCGGACTGGCTCGCGGAGATGCTGCATGTGAGTGTCCGTGGGGGGACGGGGAAGGCGTCACCAGTGCCGGCTGCGTGGGGAGAGCTGGGCTGCGGAGGCGGCGGGGTCAGCGCGAGGTGGCCGTGGGGCAGGTCTGCGCCGGTGCCCTCCGTGAGGGGCTGCTGGGGACGCAAGGGGCCGCGCCACCGGCTGCCGAGGCGGCAGCTCCTGGGCGGGACTCTGGGCGGGAGGGAGGCGTCTGGGGTGGCGGTGGGCAGGCCGGGACGGCCGGGGGGACTGGTGTGAGCCGGGTGTGCTCTTCCGCAGGTGCTGGAGTACTGGCTCACCTCGGCCAAGGAGTGGGAGCGGGAGAGGGCCCTGCAGGCCTGCGCCCAGCTGCTGGGCGCTTTCGAGGAGCGATTCGAGCTCACGGTGAGAAGGGACCCCCCCGCCCTGCGCGCCGTGTCCCCCCTCCCCGCTGGCTGCGACCCCGGCAAGGAGCTCTGCCCCACGCCGGGCGCTGGGTTTTGGGTCTCCCGGGCTGTGGGGCTGCACCGCTGCCTGCCCCGATGCCCTGCCACGGCTCGGGCGCCAGCACAGCCGGGAGAGGGAGATCGGCCGCCAGGGCTGCCTGCGACCTCCTCGTCGTCCTTGTGTTTCCCCAGGGAGAAACCTCTTTCGGGCCCTTTGGCTCCATGGTGGGACTGCTGGCGCCTTTCACCTGCGACTCGCTGGCCACGTCCCGCCAGCGGGCAGGGGCCTGCCTCGGCCACCTCCTCCGCATACAAGGTGAGGGCAGCCCCCTCCCGGCCTCGGCCAGCCCCCCGCTGCCCCCCGCGCCCCACGACTGCGCGGGGCTGGGCTCCGTTCTTCCTTCCTCTCGGCCCCTGGGCCAGAGGTGGGTCTCCGTCGCCATCGCCGCCCTTCTCTCCTGGTGCTCCCTGCAGGCAGGACGCTGGAGACGGGGGCCGAGGAGGACGAGGTGCAGCCCTTGTGCCAGCGGCTGAGCGCCCCAGACGCCGAGGCTCTGCGCCAGGCTTCCTCCAGACTCAGAAAGGTGCCTGGCCCCACGGCGCGGGGGGAGCCGGTGCCCGGGCTCCCGCGCGGCTCCCTGCTTCGCTGCCGGGGCCCCGCTGCGTTTTGGGAGAGCCAAAGGAGCAGCAAGCGGCTGTCGAGCGGCACAGAGCACGGCAGGCCCTGCCTGCACAGCTGCCCCGTAAAGCCCTGGCACCCTGCGGGCCCAGCGAACTGCCCCGCCGGCCGCGCGCTCGAGTCTCCTCCCCTTTCCGAAGGGCCGGAGCAGACCTGCGACATGGCCTCTCCCGTTTCTGATGTCTCCCCAGATCGTCTGCAAACACATCCCGCCAGCGCAGGCCACGGACTTCCTCTCTGCCGCCCTGGACGGGATGCTGTCGGCCCAGTCCGCGTGTGCTCAGGCAGCGGGCGAGTGGCTGCTCACCTTCCTGGAGACGTGCGGGGGGCAGCTGTTCACGGAGGTGAGAGACGCCTTTTCCCGGGGGCTCGGGCCTTCCCGCCTCCGCCGCTGCCGGGCACCTCGTGCAGGTGCCGGGGGCCAAAGAGCCGCCCCTGGTGCGCAGCGCCGAGGGCTCTGTCGAATCCGAGTGCCGGCAGCCTCATCCCGGGGTTGTTCTTCGTCCGGTGGCACTGACCCTGCTGGGCCAAACCCCGGTGGCTCCCACGACGGAGGCAGTTAGAGCTGAGGCACCCAAAGTGCCCAGTTGCTCCCCGGTTCTCGGGCGCGATGCTCAGCCCTCCCGGCCCGAGGAGCCCAGGGTGGCTGCTCGGCATCGCCCTCGGTGGGCAGCAGAGATGTGTCCCCGTGGCGGTCCAGCGTCCCCCCGCCGCTGCGCAGAGCCTTGGGGCTTTAGGGCTGGGTCCCGAGAACTGGTCGGGGAGCAGGAATTGCTCGTGGGCCGAGTGGCGGTGCCTGGGCCGTGCGGGAGGAGCAAGAGAGGATGGAGACGACGGCTCTTGTGGTCTGCGATCAGGTGCCAGAAATCCTGAGCATCATCTACGTCCGGATGCCGACCATGCAGCAGGACACCCTCCGGCACTTCCTCCTGGAGGCCGTGTCCCTGCTCGCCCTCTACCACCCCGGGGCCGTCATCGACAGCCTGCTGCAGAAGCAGCTGCCCATGGACAGGTACGTGCGCTGCCCCGGCCCCACGGACGGGCAGGAGCCGCCACCAGCCCCGTGGAGGCCAGGAGAGCGTTTGGCGCTGCCGAGGGCGTCGCAGGTGCCAGAGCCCGGGGGCTCACGGGGGAACTTCTGCTCCCTTGCAGTGACACCGAGGAGCTGTGGAGGGTCCTGGGGGGAAAATTCTTTGTGGACCACTTCCTGCGGGTCTTGATGGAAAAACTGAAGAACTCGGGAAGCGACCAGCCCAGGACCAGCTCTGCCAAGCCCGAGGCAGAGGAGGAGGAGGCTGCGCTGGAGCCTCTCAAGGTACGTGCACCGGCTTCGTACCTGACTGCCCAAATCACCCTTCAGCCTGAGGGAGCTCCGCGCACGCCGCGAACACCCCTGAGCCCCCCGGGCCGGTGCCGTGCCGGGCCCTGGGCAGCGCTGGCAGCCGAGAGCGTTTGCTGCTGCCGGGCTGCAGGGGAGTGAACTGCAGGCAGTGAAGGTCCCCGAGGCGGGCAGGGCACAGGTGGGAAAAGGCCTCGTTTTCACAGGCGGCTTTGGGTTGCGTTTCTCTGCAGATGACCCGGGCCATCTCTGTGGTGGTGTCAGCGCTGCAGAGCCCGGAGGCTGTGCTGCGCCTGCTCCCGGAGCTGCTGCCGGTGCTGCTGAAGCAGATCAGCGCCACAGTGGGCAAGGAGATGCCGTCTTCCGCACTCATCACCCGGGGAAAGCTGTTCCTGAAGGGCCACGCGAGCGACGACAATCCTTGCAGGTAGGAGCCGGGGGACAGAGATGCAGGGAAAGCTGCAAACTTTGATTCCTGGGTAGGAAGGTGCCCCAGGGAGACTTGTTTTTTCCCCTGGGCTCTATTTATTTTGGTTTGGGTTTGTCTGTTTGGTTGTAGTTCTTGTTTTATGAGCGTTGGCGTGCTGGTTCGTTTGGTCTCTGTTGGCGTGTTTGTGAGCCGACGGTCCCTGGGGTCCCTAGGCCGGGTGTCTTAGAGCTTGTCGGGCTTCAGGGTTGTGAGAGGTCATTCCAGGGGTGTTTCGCAGCACGAGCGAGCGAAGGCCTCGCGGGCGGCAGCGTTTCCTTCGCCTGTCGCCGTGACTGAGGCCTCGCTGCTCTCTCCTCGCCCAGGCTTTCCCTGGAGACCCTGGAGGCGGTGCTGCGCACGTGCCTCGACGGGAAGTGGCTGCGGCTGCTGCGGCAGCAGGGCGCCTGGGCTGCCCTGGAAGACCCCCGGGCTCACCACGACGGCGTCTGCCTGCTGACCGGGTGAGAGCCCGAGGAGGCGCCTCGCTGCTCCGGGGTGGCCGCGACCCGGGAGGGGCTGGCGGGACCCTTCCCCCGGGCCCGGGCGTCTCGGAGGGGCCGAGCGGAGCCCGCGTGGGAGCGGGGGGATCGCGGGGGCCCGAGGCCGGGTGCCGCCCTGCGTGACCGCGCGTCGCCTGCCTGTGCTCTGCGCGCAGGGTGCTGCTCCGCGCCGGGACCGTCTCGCTGCCCCTGGTGCTGGTGCTGACCCGGTGGCTGGACGCCCCCTCGGCCAACCTGCGGGTCACGGCCGCGGCTTTCTGTGCGGAGGTGAGGGAGAGGCGCGAGAGGGAGGTTTAGGAGGGCTTTTCTCAGGGTGCCAGCAAGAAGGTGCCGGCAGAAGGTGTCCCGTTCCCGGCGGGAGCAGATCCCCCCTCGTAGCAGCTCTCTCAGGAGCTGCCCTTCCCCGGCCCCTGCCCACCCCCACCCACCCACGAGCCCCCCGGGCACAGGGCAGCGCTGCCCTCGGCCTGGCCGAAGCCGCAGCCTGGGCCGGGCCCCAAGGGAAGCTGCCGGGCGCCGGGGCGGTCGGCCGGGGCTGGCGGGGCTTCCTCGTGCGGAGCCCGGGGCGGCTGCTGCTCCCGGGCCTGGTCCGCATCCGTCTGCGGGTGCCGACGGCCGGGTTGCTGTGCTGCAGCTGATGAAGGAGCCGGCGCTGCGGGAGTGGAGGTGCCTCCAGCCCATCGCGAGGGCCTTGCTGGAGAAGCTGCGGGACTCGAGCAGCACCGTGCGGCAGATGGCAGCGCGCGGCCTGGGCAACCTGGTCAGCGGGGCGCCGGAGAAGGTGAGAGGGGCTTTGCTCCGCGCGAAACGCAGCCCTGCGCGACCGGAGAGATGCCGGCGGGGAGCTGCGGGGGATGAGAGAGAGCGGGCAGCGCAGCAGAGGCAGCTGCGAGTCTCTGCCCCGAGGGCGCTCTGTTCTGGGGCACCGGCCGGGCTGCGGAGGGGACGGAGGTGCCAACGGGCCCCTCGGGCTGCGATGTGCTCGGGGGCTGCTTCTGAGAGCTTCAGCCCCTGGAGGCGACGGGGAAGAGGGGCGGTTGGAGGCAGGGCTAGCGGGAGGCTCACGTGTGCGTCACGCTCGGCAGCTGCGAAAGCACAAGGGAGCGGTGCTGGAGGCGCTGCGGAGGGGCCTGGAGGACGCGGCCGCGGCGGAGGTGGTGGCAGAGAGCCTGCTGGCGCTGGCGAAGGTGGTGACGGAGCTGAAGGGGAAGGCTGTGGGCTCCGCCTTCAGGGACATCGCCAGGGCCACCAAGGGGTTCTTCGATGCTGTGAGTGAGCGGCGGTGTCTGGCGCCTGCGCGAAGGGTCCCTCGCGGGCTCGTCCGAGGGGGCGGCGGGGGCAGGGGCCGCTGCGGATCGGGAGGGTTCGGGGAAGACGCTTCTCCCTGGGGCGGGCGGAGGAGCTGCTGTTTGTGCCCCCCGTGGGGGTCCTTTCTCCGGGCGTCGTGCTCGACCGGCAGCGCCCGGGTGTTGCAGAAACAGCCGTACGCGGCGTCCCAGTCGCCCGCCTGAGGGCCGGGGTTTCTGGTTGCAGGAGCAGGCGTCGCTGCGCTCGGCGGCCTTCACCCTGTACGGGGTGCTGGCCGCCTCTGCCACGAGCAGGTGGAGGGCTTTCTTCACGGAGGAGCTGGGCAGCACGTGGGCCACCCTCGTCCTGCACCTCCGGGACCCCGACCCGGGCGCCTCCATGGTAAGAGCCCCGGGGGGGAGCAAGAAGCGAAGCCGGGCGGCAGCCGCAGGGACATTGCTGCCGTTGCCGCCTGCTCGGCAGCCGCAGGGTCCCTGCAGAGCCTCCCCGAACGCGTCCCCGCGCGGTGGCCCCTGCGCCGCCCAGGGTAGCGACTCCAGCGCCCCGGCTCACCTCTCTTTGGCAGGCGTGCCAGGGCGCCCTGCGGCTGTGCGCCCCGTTTCTGGGGCTGCGGAGGGTGCGGCAGGGCCTCGCCGTCACCACCCGGCTGAGCGCGGCCGAGCTGCTGGGCGACGTCTGCAGCCAGCTGGTGAGGAGCCGCGCGCCCGGGCGCGATGGGGCCGCGGGGCCCTCGCCGGCCCCGGGAGAGGGAGGGAGGGAGCGGGCGACGCGCCGAGGGCGGCGGGGTCGTCTTGCGGCCGAGAAGGACGGCGCGTCCCGCGTCCCCCAGGCCCAGGAGAGCCCCGAGCACCAGGAGATGCTGTACGTCGCCGCCCGGCGCCGCTTCCTGGGGAGCTGCGGGGAGCTGCAGGCTGCGGCCCTCGACGTCGCCGGTGAGTCGGGGCGGGCGCTCTCTGCGGCCGCTGCCCCCGCGCCGCCGCTGTCCCCGTCTGCCCGGGCCGGGGGTCCCGGGGGCGCTCTGATGTCGGTGCGTCGCCCTGACGTCGGTGTGTTGCTCTGTGCGCGCAGGGGTCCTCGTGGAGCACGCGGGCCTCGAGTGGCTGACGCGGGAGGAAGCGATGCCGCTCTCAGCAAGTAGGTGACGGGGCCCTGGCGCCCCGGGCCCGGGGGTTGGGGGGGTTTGGGCCCCGGCATGGCGGCGGCCGCGGGGCAGCACGGCCCTGCCGGGGAGGCCGGGCCGGTGCCGGGTGCGGCCCTGACGCCGGTGCCGGTGCCGTTGCAGCTCTGCGGGTGCTGCGGAGCGACGGGGACCCGCGGGTGCAGCAGGCGGCCGCTCGGCTCCTCCGGGACGCCGGCCTCGAGCAGCCCCCGCGGCGGCGCTGAAATAAACCTCGCCGGGAACCTGCCGCAGCAGCGGGGTGTTTCTGCGCCGGGGCCCGGGAGCCGCTTCGCCCCCCGCCGCCCCCGTTGGCCGCCGGGTCCCCGGGGCTCCGGCCGGGGCCGCTGTCCCGGGGCTGAAGGGGGCGGGGCCAGAGCCGCGGCGGGGGCGGGGCTGAAGGGCGGGGCGGGGCCGGGACCAGGGGCGGGGCAAGGCGGCGGGTGGGGCGGGGCAAAGGGGCGGGGCCAGACCCGCGAAGTGGGCGGAGCCAATGCCGGGGGCGGGGCCGAGCCACGGGAGGGGCGGGGCCAGAGCAGTGGGCGGGGCCAGGGACGGGGCGGAGCCGGGCGGCCCCTTCCCGGCGCATGCGCGGCCGCTCCGGCCCCCAGGGCCGCGGGCGGGCGTCGGCGCTGGGTGTCCGGGGCCCCCGGGCCGCCCCCTCCCCGGCGCGGGGCTCCCGCTTGCCGCAGCCCGGAGGCGGCGGGGCGGCAGCAGCGAGCGCTGCCCCGGCCGGGCCGCCCGGCCCCAGGTAAGCGGTGCGGGCCCGGCCAGGGCTGCCTCGGCCGGGGCGGGGGGCTCTGCCCGGCCGGGCGAGGCGGCTCCGGGGCGGGAGGCAGCTGCGGGCCCGGTGCCCGCCCGTCGGTGCTGCTGCCGGGTGCTGCCCGCTGCCAGCTCGGCCCGGGCCCCGCGGTGGCGGGGGGAGCAGCCGCGCTCGGCCAGGTTCGGGCTGCGGGGCCGGTGGGGGCCGGCGCGGGGCAGTGAAGCCCGAGGGGCCGGAGCCCAGCGCCCGCCCGGCCCGGGCTGCCCAGCGCCGTGGGGCTGGGCCCTGCCTGCGGGGAGCGGAGGGTCCCCCCGGCCCGGGCGCCCGGCACGGCCCGACCCGCGCGGGGCCGGGGGGGCTCATCTCCACCCCCCCCCCCCAACACCCCCGTGGTGCCTGGGGGCTGCGAAAGGGGCTCGGGGCGCTGCTGCGGGGCTGGAAATGGGGGTGGTGCAGGGCTGGGAGCTGGGGGGGGGACGAAGGGGGGTTTGGGGGGCTCAGCCTCCACTTCAGAGCCCCCAAACGAGCCCCCGGGGCCTGTCTGGGAGCACCAGAACCGCAGCGCTGGGGGGTGGAGGCTGAGTCCTGCGTGTCTGGTGCTCCCAGACAGGCTCCGGGGGCTCCTTTGGGGGCTCCGAAATGGAGGCTCATCCTGCGGGTCTGGGGCTCCCAGACGGGCTCTGGGGGCTCCGAAATGGAGGCTGGTCCTGCGGGTCTGGGGCTCAACCCAGGCTGCTGGGACTGGTCTCAGAGCTCAGAAAGGGGGCTTAGTCCTGGGCTTTGGTGCTGGAGAACAGGTTCAGGGGGCTGTTTTGGGGCTGGAGAAGCAGGATGGGGGTCAGGTGTGGGGCTTGGAAAGGGAAGCCAAGTCCTGTGGTTTTGGGGCTCAAAGGTGGGTCGAGGGGGCTGCTGTTGGGGCTCAGAGTCCATTTCTGAGCCCCTAAACAGCCCCCAGACCTGTGGTTGAGCTGCAAGAAGGCAGGGTTTAGCTTCCCTTTCTCAGTCCTGCGTTTCTGGGCCTCAGGAAGCAGGTGCTGGGGCTGGGAGACAGCCTCCCTTTTTGAGCTCAAAAACCTAAGACCTGGCCTCCAAGTCCTGTGTTTTTGGGGCTTGAAAACTGCTCCAGGGGGCTGTATTGGGGCTCAAAGTCAGAGGCCAAGTCCTGTGTTTCTGGGCCTCAAAAAGCAGGTGCTGGGGGCTTGGAGAGAGAGGCCCTGGTCTGGGGGTTTTGAGCTCAAAAATGGAGACTAAGTCCTGCGTTTCTGGGGCTTGAAAACTGGTCGGGTGGGCTGTTTCGGGCCTCAAAACCAGAGGCTAAGTCCTGCGTTTTTGGGCTCAAAGACAGAGACTAAGTCCTGTGTTTCTGGAACTTGAAAACGCAGCCATCTGTTTTCAGCCCCAGAACCAGAGCCCAAGGGGGCCTGTTTGTGGGGGGTGGGAGGGTGAGAGGGGTGGGAGGGTGGTTGGGCTGGGTGGTGGGAGGGGGGTGGGCAGGGCCTGTGGACCCTCACCGGAGGTGGGGGTCCACGCGCGGGTGCCCCAGCAGCAGGGAGGCTGGCATGCACCAGGCCGAACTTCGCGTCTGAGATAGTCTCTGGAGCGAAAGGCGCTTTTTGGGGAGGAAACACGAGCAGACACCGTCTTCCAGTTCCCCTGTTTATTCCCCATTTGTACAAGACTGGGACTCTTTATTCAATGTGTGCATGGAGTATGTACACTGTTAACAAACTGAGACACCGTCTTCCCAGTCCAGCCTTTATTCAGTGTTCACCCCGCACTTTCACCACCAGCCAAGCAGTCAGCTTGTGGGAACTGCATCCATACTGACCCGGGAGTCAATGTCCATGCAGTATCCACGAGCCAAACGCTCAGTTAGTTCACGCAGTGCACAGTGAGCTGACATATATGACCCCGTTAGTCAGCATTCACCCCACACGTTCAGTACTCAGTAACCGCATCCCTTACAATCCCCGGAGCCATGTTCAGTAACCCATCAGTGGCCATGGAGTCCACACCTGTAAGTCACTGGTCACCCCTGAGGGCAGGTCCCTGAGCTCCTGTCTCAGCCTTCCCTGAATCCCCCCCCGGGGTAATTAGTCCCCAGGGACCCCGCAGCCCTCAGCCGCAGCGCTGCACACCGGGGCAGCTGCCCTCCGCCTCCGGGCTGGGGCAGCGGCTGGTTTAGGGCCCTGCCCAAGGTCAGTCCATCGGCCGGTACCCGCGGCGTCGGGAGGAACCGGTTACCGGCAGTGCGGGTGCCGCCTGCGCAGGCTTGTCGCTCACCACCGCGTCCCCGTCCCGGGGGGGCCCGGGGACACCCTCCGCCCGGGGACAGCGGATGGTTCCCGGCCGCGTCGCTCCCGCGGGGCCCCGCGCCCGAGCGGCCCCGGCCCGCGGCGCCAGGCAGCACCCGGTGGCTCCGGCCCCAGCGGCACCGGCGGCTCTGGCTCCCGGCGGCGGCTCCGTGCGGCTCGGTCCGTCCCGGCGGCTCCGGCTCCGGCGGGAGGGAGGGAAGAGGCGCCCGGGGAGCCCTCGCAGCCCCCCGCGCCGCCCGGGGCCCCTCCAGCCCCGGCCAGGCCCGTCCGGCAGCGCCGGGGCCCGACCCAGCCCCCCGGGCAGCCCCGGCCCGGCCCGGGGGCAGCGCGGAGACCCCTCTGCCGCGGGCAGCGCCCAGGCCCGGCCCCGCCGCCGCCGCCTCGCCCGCTCCTTCGGGCCCCGCCGCGGGCCGGGCTGGGCTCCGGCTCCCTCTGCCCCGCGGACAGACCCGGGCCGCCCCGGTTCTCCCGGCGCCCCCGGCAGAGCAGGTGCCCCGGTCTCCCCCGCCCCCCCCCACGGAACCCCGCTCCCCGCCGGTACCGGTACCTGCTGCTGCTCCCGCTGCCGCCGCTGCCCGGCCCGTCGCCTCCGGTTCCCGGCTCCAGTTCCGCTTCCGCCCCGCCCGGTTCCGCCCCTCAGCGCCGCTCGCCCGGCGGCCGCGGGCGGGGTCACCCCGGCGCGGGGCCCCCGGTGCGACAGGTCCCCGCGGGGGGCGTTTGTCGCCCAGAAGCGGCTCCGGCGCCGCCCAGAAACGGCGCCCGCGGCCCCGAGGTGCCGCGCCGGGAAGGGCCGGGCCGGGCGCAGGGGCGCGACCGGCCCCGCTGCGCTCGGGACAGAGCCGCCGCGGAGCCCCGGGCCGCCGCCCATGTGCGGCAGACACGGAGCGACCCGCCCGGGACGCGCCCGCGCCCGCGCCCCCCCCAGACGCTCCCAGCCGGCTCCGGGCGCGGCCAGCGCCGCTCCCCGGGCGCCCCCGGGGACGCCACGGCTGCTGCAGGCGGCGCGGAGCCGCTGCGCCGCCGGGCGGGGCGGGATCGCGGGCGCGGGGGGGGGCGGGCAGCGCCGGGGCCGGGCACGGGCAGCCGGGAACCGCCGGTCGCCCCGCGCTGCTGGGAGGGCGCCGAGCGCGGGAAGGCGCCGCCGAGGACGGCGCGACCGTGACACGCGGGGCGGCGGGGGCGGGGCCGGAAGCGGGGCGTTACCGGAAGCGGGGCGTGACCGGAAGTGGGGCGGGACCGGCGCCAGGGCGCGTGCGCGGGCCGCCGCGGGCGGGAGCTCAGTGCGGTGTGTGGCGGCTGCGGGGCGGCGCCTCCCGCTTTTGCTCCGTGGCTCGGCGGCGGCCCGGGCGCTGGGGGCCGGGAGGGCGGCGGCAGGTGAGGAGCGGGGGGGGCTCGGCCGCGGGGCCGGGCCGGGCGGGGGGCGCCGGAGCCGGGCCGGGGAGCGGAGGCCGGAGGACTGGAGCCCGGCGCCCCCCCCCACCGGCCCCGGCCCCGGCCCGGTCCCTCCCCGCAGCGCTGTCGCGGCCCGGCCCCGCTGCCGCCGCCCCGGGCCCCGCGCACGGGCCGCTGCCGGGGCTGAACGCGCGGGCTCGTCCCGGCGTCGGGGCTCGGTGGCGGCGGGGCCGAGCGCGGCGCCGCGGGAGGGGGCGAGGTCCGGTGCTCGCGGCGGCCGAGGGGCCCCGCGCCGCGGGGAGCCCGGGAGCAGGAGGCCGCGGGCCGCGGCTGCGAGCGCCGGAGCGGGGCTGGAGCCCGGCCGTGGTTGGGGCGGGGCGGGGGGGGCGCTGGGGCAGCAACGGGCTCCGGGGGGGGGGGGGTTGGGGTGCAGGCGGGTCCCGGGGCGCCACCCGGGTCCTGGGGCCCCGAGCGGCGGCGGAGCCGGGTGCTGGGAGCGGAGACCAGGTCGGGTGTTTTGGGGTCCAGAAACGGAGACTCGGGTCGTGTGTTTCTGGGCCTGGGAAGCACAGGCGAGGTCGGCTGCCCCGGGGCTCCCAGCAGCGGCCAGGTGCTGCGATCGGGGGCCGCAGAGGGCAGGTTGGTCCCGTGGTCAAGCCCAGGAACAGGTGGATGAGCCCTGGGTTGGGGGCTGAGAAGCGAGGCCAAGTCCTGGGTTTGGGGGCCCCCAGTGGAGGCTCACGGGGCTGAAAGCAGCAGCCAAGTGCTGCGTTTTAAGGCCACAAAGACCAGGTTAGTCCCTGTTTTCAAGCACAAGCACAGATGGATGAGCCCTGGGTTTGGGGTCCAAAAGCAAGGCCAAGTCCTGCATTTGGGGGCCATGGGTGGAGGCTCATGGGACTGGAAGGAGCAGCTAAGTGCTGCGTTTTGGGGGCACAACGACCAGGTTAGTCCCTGTTTTCAAGCACAAGCACAAGTGGATGAGCCTTGGCTTTCGGGGACCAAAAGCAAGGCCAAGTCCTGCATTTGGGGGCCACGGGTGGAGGCTCATGGGGCTGAAAGCAGCAGCTAAGTGCTGCGTTTTGGGGGCACAAAGGGCATCTTACTCCCTGTTTTCAAGCACAAGCCCAGGCCCATGAGCCCTGGGTTTGGGGTCAGAAAGCGGGGCCAAGTCCTGCGTTTGGGGGCACAAGTGGAGGCTCATGGGGCTGTTCCTGTGGCTGAAAACAGAGACTAAGTGCTGCGTTTTGGGGACTCGGAAACAGAGGCGAGTTCGGCTGTTTCCAGCCCCCAAACAGAAGCTGAGGGGGCCCTTGTGGGGTGGGGGGAGGCAGGGGTGGGGGCAGGGCGCGTGGACCCTCACCGGAGGTGGGGGTCCGTCCGCGAGCGCCCCGGCAGCAGGGAGGCTGGCATGCACCAGGCCGAACCTCGCGTCTGAGATAGTCTCTGGAGCGAAAGGCACTTTTTGGGGAGGAAACACGAGCAGACACCGTCTTCCAGTTCCCCTGTTTATTCCCCATTTGTACAAGACTGGGACTCTTTATTCAATGTGTGCATGGAGTATGTACACTGTTAATAAACTAACTGTGCAGTATGTATGGAATACTGAACTATGATATTAATACGCAAGCTGTGACAGTGATTGATTTACGACCTTGTCAGTCACCACCACTGCTGTAATGAGGCCGAGCCCTAAGGAGCCGGAGCTGAGCTGCGAGGAGCCCCCGCTGTGCTCCCAGCAGGCTCCCAAGGAGGCCCAGAGCCAGGCGGGCGCAGGCAGGTCGTCCCCAGCCAGGAGCGGGGCCCCGCGCAGGGCGGGAGGGAGGCGAGCGGAGGCATCGTCCTGCTGCGAGTAGGGAGCCGGGCGGCTCCTGTCCGGGAGGAAACAAACCTCGCGCTGCCTCTCTGCGCCGCGGTGCTCCCGGCTTCGCTGCGGAGCGCAGAAAGGAGGCGCGAGGCCGTTGCGCGGTGTCGGCAGCCCCTGGCCAGGACACAGAGACAGGCAGCGAGGCTGGAGCTGTTACTCACCAGGGACACAACCCCCCAGGCTCCTCAGGGAGAAGGCACCGGGGGAAACGTCCCCCGGCTCACCAGGAAGCGCCTCCGAGGTGCCCGCGGGGGTGAGAGGGGCCGGGACGCAGCCCCTGCTGCCGGACACGCTGTCCCAGGCTCTGCGCGCAGGCGGCAGCGTCCCAGAGCCGGCGCTGGGACGATGCTGGGGCGTTGGCACTGGCCGTCCCAGACAGCCCTGCTGGGGCTCCTCTGTCCCTGGAAATGTCAAAAGAAAATAAAAAGAGAACAAAACTAAACAAAAAAAAACCCCAAAGAAATGAAGGGTGTTTCAGGAGAGGCCCAGCACCACCACAAGCCACCGCAGGCCCCACAACGGGGCCATTCCCCAGCGCAGCCTCACCCGGGCGCAGGTCGGGGCACCGCTGGAGCTGGAGCTGAGCTGTTGGGAGCCAGCGCTGCAAGGAGCCCGCGCGGTGCTCCCAGCAGGGTTTCCCGGAGCCAGGCGGGCGCAGGCAGGTCGTCCCCAGCCAGGAGTGGGGCCACGCGCGGGGCAGGAGGGAGGCGAGTGGAGTGCTGGGGTGAAGCTGCGGCATTTGCACTGGCCGTCCCAGACAGCACTGCTGGGGCTCCTCTGTCCCTGGAAAAGCACAACAAAAAAGGGGAAAGGAGAAACAACAAAAAAAAGGGAAAGGAAAACAACAAAAAAAGGGAAAAGAAAAAAAAAGGGAAAGGAAAACCAACAAAAAAGGGAAAGGAAAAAGAACAAAGAAAGGGAAAGGAGAAACAAAAAAAGGGAAAGGAGAAACACCAAAAAAAAAGGAAAGGAGAAACAACAAAAAAAGGGAAAGGAGAAACAACAAAAGGGAAAGGAGAAACAGCAAAAAAAGGGGAAAGGAGAAACAACAAATAAAAGGGAAAGGAGAAACAACAAAAAAAGGGGAAAGGAGAAACAACAAATAAAAGGGAAAGGAGAAACAACAAAAAAAGGGAAAGGAGAAAAAGCAAAAAAAGGGGAAAGGAGAAACAACAAATAAAAGGGAAAGGAGAAACAACAAAAAAAGGGAAAGGAGAAAAAGCAAAAAAAGGGGAAAGGAGAAACAACAAATAAAAGGGAAAGGAGAAACAACAAAAAAAGGGAAAGGAGAAAAAGCAAAAAAAAGGGAAAGGAGAAAAAGCAAAAAAAAGGGAAAGAAAAAAACAAAAAAAGGGAGAGGAGAAACAACAAAAAAAGGGAAAGGAGAAACAACAAAAAAAAGGGAAAGGAGCAACAACAAAAAAAGGGGAAAGGAGAAACAAAAAAGGGAGAGGAGAAACAACAAAAAAAGGGAAAGGAGAAACAACAAAACAAAGGGAAAGGAGAAACAACAAAAAAAGGGAAAGGAGAAACAACAAAAAAAGGGGAAAGGAGAAACAACAAAAAAGGGGAAAGGAGAAACAACAAAAAAAAGGGAAAGGAAAAAGAACAAAAAAAGGGAAAGGAGAAACAACAAAAAAAGGGAAAGGAGAAACAAAAAAGGGAGAGGAGAAACAACAAAAAAGGAAAAGGAGAAATAACAAAAAAAGGGAAAGGAGAAACAACAAAAAAAGGGAAAGGAGAAACAACAAAAAAAGAGAAAGGAAAAAGAACAAAAAAAGGGAAAGGAGAAAACAAAAAGAAGGGAAAGGAGAAACAACAAAAAAAGGGAAAGGAGAAACAACAAAAAAAGGGAAAGGAGAAACAACAAAAAAGGGAAAGGAGAAACAACAAAAAAAGGGAAAGGAGAAAGAAAAAAGAGAGGAGAAACAACAAAAAAGGGAAAGGAGAAAGAAAAAAGGGAGAGGAGAAACAACAAAAAAGGGAAAGGAGAAACAACAAAAAAAGGGAAAGGAGAAACAACAAAAAAAGGGAAAGGAGAAACAACAAAAAAAGGGAAAGGAGAAACAAAAAAGGGAGAGGAGAAACAACAAAAAAAGGGAGAGGAGAAACAACAAAAAAAGGGAAAGGAGAAACAACCAAAAAAAGGGAAAGGAGAAACAACAAAAAAAGGGAAAGGAGAAACAACAAAAAAAGGGAAAGGAGAAACAACAAAAAAAAAGGGAAAGGAGAAACAACAAAAAAAGGGAAAGGAGAAACAACCAAAAAAAGGGAAAGGAGAAACAACAAAAAAAGGGAAAGGAGAAACAACAAAAAAAGGGAAAGGAGAAACAACAAAAAAAGGGGAAAGGAGAAACAACAAAAAAAGGGAAAGGAGAAACAACAAAAAAGGGAAAGGAGAAACAACAAAAAAAAGGGAAAAGAGAAACAACAAAAAAAAGGGAAAGGAGAAACAACAAAAAAATGGAAAGGAGAAACAACCAAAAAAAGGGAAAGGAGAAACAACAAAAAAAAGGGAAAGGAGAAACAACAAAAAAGGGGAAAGGAGAAACAACAAAAAAAAGGGAAGGGAGAAACAACAAAAAAGGAAAAGGAGAAACAACAAAAAAAGGGAAAGGAGAAACAAAAAAAGGGAAAGGAGAAACAACAAAAAAAGAGAAAGGAAAAAGAACAAAAAAAGGGAAAGGAGAAACAACAAAAAAAGGGAAAGGAGAAACAACAAAAAAGGGAAAGGAGAAACAACAAAAAAAGGGAAAGGAGAAAGAAAAAAGGGAGAGGAGAAACAACAAAAAAGGGAAAGGAGAAACAACAAAAAAAAGGGAAAGGAGAAACAACAAAAAAAGGGGAAAGGAGAAACAACAAAAAAAGGGAAAGGAGAAACAACAAAAAAAGGGAAAGGAGAAACAACAAAAAAAAGGGAAAGGAGAAACAACAAAAAAAGGGAAAGGAGAAACAACAAAAAAAGGGAAAGGAGAAACAACAAAAAAAAGGGAAAGGAGAAACAACAAAAAAAGGGGAAAGGAGAAACAACAAAAAAATGGAAAGGAGAAACAACCAAAAAAAGGGAAAGGAGAAACAACAAAAGAAGGAAAGGAAAAACAACCAAAAAAAGGGAAAGGAGAAACAACAAAAAAAGGGGAAAGGAGAAACAACAAAAAAAGGGAAAGGAGAAACAACCAAAAAAAGGGAAAGGAGAAACAACAAAAAAAGGGAAAGGAGAAACAACAAAAAAAAGGAAGGAAAAGCAACACAAAAAAAAGGAAAGGAGAAACAACAAAAAAAGGGAGAGGAGAAACAACCAAAAAAAGGGAAAGGAGAAACAACAAAAAAAGGGAAAGGAGAAACAACAAAAAAAGGGAAAGGAGAAACAACAAAAAAAGGGAAAGGAGAAACAACAAAAAAAAGGAAGGAAAAACAACACAAAAAAAAGGAAAGGAGAAACAACAAAAAAAGGGAGAGGAGAAACAACCAAAAAAAGGGAAAGGAGAAACAACAAAAAAAGGGGAAAGGAGAAACAACAAAAAAAGGGAAAGGAGAAACAACAAAAAAGGGAAAGGAGAAACAACAAAAAAAGGGAAAGGAGAAACAACCAAAAAAAGGGAAAGGAGAAACAACAAAAAAAAGGGAAAGAAAAAAGAACAAAAAAAGGGGAAAGGAGAAACAACAAAAAAGGGGAAAGGAGAAACAACAAAAAAAAGGGAAAGGAAAAAGAACAAAAAAAGGGAAAGGAGAAACAACAAAAAAAGGGAAAGGAGAAACAAAAAAGGGAGAGGAGAAACAACAAAAAAGGAAAAGGAGAAACAACAAAAAAAAGGGAAAGGAGAAACAACAAAAAAAGGGGAAAGGAGAAACAACAAAAAAAAGGGAAAAGAGAAACAACAAAAAAAAGGGAAAGGAGAAACAACAAAAAAATGGAAAGGAGAAACAACCAAAAAAAGGGAAAGGAGAAACAACAAAAAAAAGGGAAAGGAGAAACAACAAAAAAGGGGAAAGGAGAAACAACAAAAAAAAGGGAAAGGAGAAACAACAAAAAAGGAAAAGGAGAAACAACAAAAAAAGGGAAAGGAGAAACAAAAAAAGGGAAAGGAGAAACAACAAAAAAAGAGAAAGGAAAAAGAACAAAAAAAGGGAAAGGAGAAACAACAAAAAAAGGGAAAGGAGAAACAACAAAAAAGGGAAAGGAGAAACAACAAAAAAAGGGAAAGGAGAAAGAAAAAAGGGAGAGGAGAAACAACAAAAAAGGGAAAGGAGAAACAACAAAAAAAAGGGAAAGGAGAAACAACAAAAAAAGGGAAAGGAGAAACAACAAAAAAAGGGAAAGGAGAAACAACCAAAAAAAGGGAAAGGAGAAACAACAAAAAAAGGGAAAGGAGAAACAACAAAAAAAGGGGAAAGGAGAAACAACAAAAAAAGGGAAAGGAGAAACAACAAAAAAAAGGGAAAGGAGAAACAACAAAAAAAGGGAAAGGAGAAACAACCAAAAAAAGGGAAAGGAGAAACAACAAAAAAAAGGGAAAGGAGAAACAACAAAAAAAGGGAAAGGAGAAAAAACCAAAAAAAGGGAAAGGAGAAACAACAAAAGAAGGAAAGGAAAAACAACAAAAAAGGGAAAGGAAAAAAGAAAAAAAGGGAAAGGAGAAACAACCAAAAAAAGGGAAAGGAGAAACAACCAAAAAAAGGGAAAGGAGAAACAACCAAAAAAAGGGAAAGGAGAAACAACAAAAAAAGGGGAAAGGAGAAACAACAAAAAAAAGGGAGAGGAGAAACAACAAAAAAAAGGGAAAGGAGAAACAACAAAAAAAGGGAAAGGAGAAACAACCAAAAAAAGGGAAAGGAGAAACAACCAAAAAAAGGGAAAGGAGAAACAACAAAAAAAGGGAAAGGAGAAAAAGCAAAAAAAAGGGAAAGGAGAAAAAGCAAAAAAAAGGGAAAGAAAAAAACAAAAAAAGGGAGAGGAGAAACAACAAAAAAAGGGAAAGGAGAAACAACAAAAAAAAGGGAAAGGAGCAACAACAAAAAAAGGGGAAAGGAGAAACAAAAAAGGGAGAGGAGAAACAACAAAAAAAGGGAAAGGAGAAACAACAAAACAAAGGGAAAGGAGAAACAACAAAAAAAGGGAAAGGAGAAACAACAAAAAAAGGGGAAATGAGAAACAACAAAAAAGGGGAAAGGAGAAACAACAAAAAAAAGGGAAAGGAAAAAGAACAAAAAAAGGGAAAGGAGAAACAACAAAAAAAGGGAAAGGAGAAACAAAAAAGGGAGAGGAGAAACAACAAAAAAGGAAAAGGAGAAATAACAAAAAAAGGGAAAGGAGAAACAACAAAAAAAGGGAAAGGAGAAACAACAAAAAAAGAGAAAGGAAAAAGAACAAAAAAAGGGAAAGGAGAAAACAAAAAAAAAGTGAAAGGAGAAACAACAAAAAAAGGGTAGGAGAAACAACAAAAAAGGGAAAGGAGAAACAACAAAAAAAGGGAAAGGAGAAACAACAAAAAAGGGAAAGGAGAAACAACAAAAAAAGGGAAAGGAGAAACAACAAAAAAAAAGGGAAAGGAGAAACAACAAAAAAAGGGAAAGGAGAAACAACCAAAAAAAGGGAAAGGAGAAACAACAAAAAAAGGGAAAGGAGAAACAACAAAAAAAGGGAAAGGAGAAACAACAAAAAAAGGGGAAAGGAGAAACAACAAAAAAAGGGAAAGGAGAAACAAAAAAAAAGGGAAAGGAGAAACAACAAAAAAAAGGGAAAAGAGAAACAACAAAAAAAAGGGAAAGGAGAAACAACAAAAAAATGGAAAGGAGAAACAACCAAAAAAAGGGAAAGGAGAAACAACAAAAAAAAGGGAAAGGAGAAACAACAAAAAAGGGGAAAGGAGAAACAACAAAAAAAAGGGAAAGGAGAAACAACAAAAAAGGAAAAGGAGAAACAACAAAAAAAGGGAAAGGAGAAACAAAAAAAGGGAAAGGAGAAACAACAAAAAAAGAGAAAGGAAAAAGAACAAAAAAAGGGAAAGGAGAAACAACAAAAAAAGGGAAAGGAGAAACAACAAAAAAGGGAAAGGAGAAACAACAAAAAAAGGGAAAGGAGAACAAACCAAAAAAAGGGAAAGGAGAAACAACAAAAGAAGGAAAGGAAAAACAACAAAAAAGGGAAAGGAAAAAAGAAAAAAAGGGAAAGGAGAAACAACCAAAAAAAGGGAAAGGAGAAACAACCAAAAAAAGGGAAAGGAGAAACAACCAAAAAAAGGGAAAGGAGAAACAACAAAAAAAGGGAAAGGAGAAACAACAAAAAAAAGGGAAAGGAGAAACAACAAAAAAAAGGGAAAGGAGAAACAACAAAAAAAGGGAAAGGAGAAACAACCAAAAAAAGGGAAAGGAGAAACAACCAAAAAAAGGGAAAGGAGAAACAACCAAAAAAAGGGAAAGGAGAAACAACAAAAAAAGGGAAAGGAGAAACAACAAAAAAAAGGAAGGAAAAGCAACACAAAAAAAAGGAAAGGAGAAACAACAAAAAAAGGGAGAGGAGAAACAACCAAAAAAAGGGAAAGGAGAAACAACAAAAGAAGGGAAAGGAGAAACAACAAAAAAAGGGAAAGGAGAAACAACAAAAAAAAGGAAGGAAAAACAACACAAAAAAAAGGAAAGGAGAAACAACAAAAAAAGGGAGAGGAGAAACAACAAAAAAAGGGGAAAGGAGAAACAACCAAAAAAAGGGAAAGGAGAAACAACAAAAAAAGGGAAAGGAGAAACAACAAAAAAGGGAAAGGAGAAACAACAAAAAAAGGGAAAGGAGAAACAACCAAAAAAAGGGAAAGGAGAAACAACAAAAAAAAGGGAAAGAAAAAAGAACAAAAAAAGGGGAAAGGAGAAACAACAAAAAAGGGGAAAGGAGAAACAACAAAAAAAAGGGAAAGGAAAAAGAACAAAAAAAGGGAAAGGAGAAACAACAAAAAAAGGGAAAGGAGAAACAAAAAAGGGAGAGGAGAAACAACAAAAAAGGAAAAGGAGAAATAACAAAAAAAGGGAAAGGAGAAACAACAAAAAAAGGGAAAGGAGAAACAACAAAAAAAAAGGGAAAGGAGAAACAACAAAAAAAGGGAAAGGAGAAACAATCAAAAAAAGGGAAAGGAGAAACAACAAAAAAAGGGAAAGGAGAAACAACAAAAAAAGGGAAAGGAGAAACAACAAAAAAAGGGGAAAGGAGAAACAACAAAAAAAAGGGAAAAGAGAAACAACAAAAAAAAGGGAAAGGAGAAACAACAAAAAAATGGAAAGGAGAAACAACCAAAAAAAGGGAAAGGAGAAACAAAAAAAAAGGGAAAGGAGAAACAACAAAAAAGGGGAAAGGAGAAACAACAAAAAAAAGGGAAAGGAGAAACAACAAAAAAGGAAAAGGAGAAACAACAAAAAAGGGAAAGGAGAAAAAAAAAAGGGAAAGGAGAAACAACAAAAAAAGAGAAAGGAAAAAGAACAAAAAAAGGGAAAGGAGAAACAACAAAAAAAGGGAAAGGAGAAACAACAAAAAAGGGAAAGGAGAAACAACAAAAAAAGGGAAAGGAGAAAGAAAAAAGGGAGAGGAGAAACAACAAAAAAGGGAAAGGAGAAACAACAAAAAAAGGGAAAGTAGAAACAACCAAAAAAAGGGAAAGGAGAAACAACAAAAAAAGGGAGAGGAGAAACAACCAAAAAAAGGGAAAGGAGAAACAACCAAAAAAAGGGAAAGGAGAAACAACAAAAAAAGGGGAAAGGAGAAACAACAAAAAAAGGGAAAGGAGAAACAACAAAAAAAGGGAAAGGAGAAACAACAAAAAAAAGGGAAAGGAGAAACAACAAAAAAAGGGAAAGGAGAAACAACCAAAAAAAGGGAAAGGAGAAACAACAAAAAAAAGGGAAAGGAGAAACAACAAAAAAAGGGAGAGGAGAAACAACAAAAAAAGGGAAAGGAGAAAAAACCAAAAAAAGGGAAAGGAGAAACAACAAAAGAAGGAAAGGAAAAACAACAAAAAAGGGAAAGGAAAAAAGAAAAAAAGGGAAAGGAGAAACAACCAAAAAAAGGGAAAGGAGAAACAACCAAAAAAAGGGAAAGGAGAAACAACCAAAAAAAGGGAAAGGAGAAACAACCAAAAAAAGGGAAAGGAGAAACAACAAAAAAAAGGAAGGAAAAGCAACACAAAAAAAAGGAAAGGAGAAACAACAAAAAAAGGGAGAGGAGAAACAACCAAAAAAAGGGAAAGGAGAAACAACAAAAAAAGGGAAAGGAGAAACAACAAAAAAAGGGAAAGGAGAAACAACAAAAAAAAGGAAGGAAAAACAACACAAAAAAAGGAAAGGAGAAACAACAAAAAAAGGGAGAGGAGAAACAACCAAAAAAAGGGAAAGGAGAAACAACAAAAAAAAGGGAAAGGAGAAACAACAAAAAAAGGGAAAGGAGAAACAACAAAAAAAGGGAAAGGAGAAACAACAAAAAAGGGAAAGGAGAAACAACAAAAAAAAGGGAAAGGAGAAACAACAAAAAAAGGGGAAAGGAGAAACAACAAAAAAAGGGAAAGGAAAAACAATAAAAAAAGGAAAGGAAAAAGAAAAAAAGGGGAAAGGAGAAACAACCAAAAAAAGGGAAAGGAGAAACAACCAAAAAAAGGGAGAGGAGAAACAACAAAAAAAGGGAAAGGAGAAACAACAAAAAAAGGGAAAGGAGAAACAACCAAAAAAAGGGAAAGGAGAAGCAAAAAAGGGAGAGGAGAAACAACAAAAAAAAGAAAGGAAAAACAACAAAAAAGGGAAAGGAAAAAAGAAAAAAAGGGAAAGGAGAAACAACAAAAAAGGAAAAGGAGAAACAAAAAAGGGAGAGGAGAAACAAAAAAAGGGAGAGGAGAAACAACAAAAAAAGGGAGAGGAGAAACAACAAAAAAAGGGAAAGGAGAAACAACAAAAAAAGGGGAAAGGAGAAACAACAAAAAAAGGGAAAGGAGAAACAACAAAAAAAAGGGGAAAGGAGAAACAACAAAAAAAGGGGAAAGGAGAAACAACAAAAAAAGGGAAAGGAGAAACAACAAAAAAAGGGAAAGGAGAAACAACAAAAAAAGGGAGAGGAGAAACAACCAAAAAAAGGGAAAGGAGAAACAACAAAAAAAGGGAAAGGAGAAACAACAAAAAAAGGGAAAGGAGAAACAACAAAAAAAGGGGAAAGGAGAAACAACAAAAAAAGGGAAAGGAGAAACAACCAAAAAAAGGGTAAGGAAAAAAGAAAAAAAGGGAAAGGAGAAACAACCAAAAAAAGGGAAAGGAGAAACAACAAAAAAAAGGGGAAAGGAGAAACAACAAAAAAAGGGGAAAGGAGAAACAACAAAAAAAGGGAAAGGAGAAACAACCAAAAAAAGGGGAAAGGAGAAACAACAAAAAAAGGGAAAGGAGAAATAACAAAAAAAGGAAAGGAAAAAGAAAAAAAGGGGAAAGGAGAAACAACCAAAAAAAGGGAAAGGAGAAACAACAAAAAAAGGGAAAGGAGAAACAACAAAAAAAGGAAGGAGAAACAACCAAAAAAAGGAAGGAGAAACAACCAAAAAAAAGGAAGGAAAAACAACACAAAAAAAAGGAAGGAAAAACAACACAAAAAAAGGGAAAGGAGAAACAACCAAAAAAAGGGAAAGGAGAAACAACCAAAAAAAGGGAAAGGAGAAACAACCAAAAAAAGGGAAAGGAGAAACAACCAAAAAAAGGGAAAGGAGAAACAACCAAAAAAAGGGAAAGGAGAAACAACAAAAAAGGGAAAGGAGAAACAACCAAAAAAAGGGAAAGGAGAAACAACCAAAAAAAGGGAAAGGAGAAACAACCAAAAAAAGGGAAAGGAGAAACAACAAAAAAGGGAAAGGAGAAACAACCAAAAAAAGGGAAAGGAGAAACAACCAAAAAAAGGAAGTGCAGGGCGTTTCAGGAGAGGCCCAGCACCACCACGAGCCCCCCCAGGCACCGGCTCGGCCGTGCCCACCCCGCCGGGCGCCCCGCGGCCCCCCACGCTCAGCGCTGGGGCTGCGGCACAGACACCGCGGCCCTGCCGCAGCCTCCCCGGGCAGAGCTGCCCCGCGGGGCTCGGCCTGAGCCCGGCAGCAGCCTCGGGGAAGGCAGACGCTGCCCCGGGCGGGCGGGCGGGCGCCCCGGCCGCGTTTGGCACCGCCGAGCCCAGCGGGACCCGCGCGCCGACCCCCCTCAGACCACCCCATGCCCGCGACAGCGGCCAGGAGCCACGAGGCAAAAGGGGTTTTTCCCGGCCAGCAGCCGGGCACGGGCACTCGCCGGACACCGCCTCCCTCCCGCGCCGGCGTCCCCCCATCGGGGCTGCGCTCCTCGCCGCGGCTCGGGCTGAGCCTTCCCTGCTCGGCTGCTCCCACGTGGCATCACCTGCGCTGGCAAAGGCCCTCACGAGGGACCGGCCACAGCGAGCAGGACCCGGCTCTTGCCCGAGCAGCAGCTCCCGGCCCCGGCGCCCGGCCCGCACGTGCGGAGAGCGGGCAGGAGGAGTGTCCAATTTAGGGCCATGGTACCTGCGGCAGGGACTCTTCTCTGCGCCTCTCCACAGCGGACGAACCGGCATCCACTTGTCGTCTGACCCGTCGTTCCTGGACTGCCTGGGTTAGTGTCTGCTGCTCGTTTTGGCTGCGGTCTGTTGGGAGAAAAAGTTATTCGGGGTGGGAAAACTAGAAGCAACGAAAGCCACGACCCTGTCCTTGACAAGCTGCTCCGCTACTGTTTTCTCTCTCTTTCTTTCGTCCTCTGGCTGTGGAAGGCAGCCCCTTCCCTTTGGCGCGCGGCTCTGGCTCGTGGCTGACACCCGTCCTCACCTCAGTCTCCGGGATTCGGGGCTGCTGCTGGAAAAGATTTTGTCCTTTGGCGGATGCTGCGAGTACGCGCTTGCAGCGTACCTTGTATTTCCTTTCAGGAGCATAAAACTGAAGAGGAAGACCACCCATCACATCATCTCAGCAGCTCCACTTTCTCTGCCACAGCATAAAGAGGAACACTCGTATTTTATTTCCCCCCTCCAAATGACAGCACAGCTTTAAGCCGTGTTCCTCCATGTCTGCCAAAGCGTTTCCAAGTCTTAGGCGTCTGGTTTTTCAAAGAGCAGGTGAAAAGCTTAGCTCCCAGTGAAATGCATGAAGTCTGAAAAAGAGAAACCTTTTATCTAACACATCTTTAAAGAAGCTATTTCTCTCTATGTCCGGTAGCACCCGTTGCCAGTCGAGACAAGAAAAGAGCACTTGTGGGAAGGGGATGCGCTGGTTCTGCTCAGCGGAGCATCCGGAGAGGAGGACAGAGTCTGTCAGGAAGAGCCTGAAGCCTTGCCGTAAGGACACGGGACACATCAAATGGTGCACAACATACAGACAGAGCCATGAATCCACCTGGTCTTCACTTTCTGACTTCTGATCTAATGAAAATGCTAAACAAGGCAGGATTTGCTAGGTACAGTAAGTTCCCATTATAATAACTATAATAATAATTTAAATATAGTAATAATTTCTGTGGCTCTTTGATCCCCATATATATACACACACACTTGTCCACACCTAAACTGTATTTCTTCCTTAATGAAAACCTGGTAATTTTGCCCATCAGCCTGGGTGGCTTGCTCTTTACAACTCTGTAGTCCAAGCGTCTAATCCTGCAAGACAGCCTTTACAGTAAGTGGTTCAATTAAAAACTAGTTGCCTCTCTCCTACTTTCAACATCAGTTATTTTGAAATACAAAGACTACTTTTAATTCTCTCTCCTCCTTCAAGGGTATTTTCCTAAAACACAGATTTGCATGAAGAAATGTCGATAAAAATAGGCACTGCCTGACCCTGACCCCTCTCCACAGCACAGCAGCATTGCACAGAGCAGAGGGTCACTGCCAGGGGGTCTGAGTCTCTCCGCTTTGCAGCCTAACACCAAAACCTTTCTCTCTTGTTTCGTGGGAACCTCGGGAAGCCACAGTCGGGACTGGCACCTCCCTGGGCCAGAGGGTGGATAAGCAGCTGTGAGGACGGGGGAAGTTTGCAGTCCTCCCTGCTTTTTTCAGTGCACATCTGTTTCCTTATGAAAAGTGCTAACAGCTGCTCCAGATGAGTCCTGGTAGCTCTGGAGACAAGCACTTCGAGGTGCTTTGGGCAAATATACCTGATCTTGCTCTGCAAAGACTTGTCACATTAGGTTAATCCACTCTTCACGTCAACTGAACAAACCAGCAAGGCTGGCAGTCCTTTGACACGGGCACCTGCCTACTGCAATAGGGATTAAAGTCACAAAACTCATTTCTCACACGCCACAGGACCTTCCTGAGAGCATCACAGACCCGAGGCGGACACCTTGGCTGGGCTGGGCCGGAGCCGACGAGCAGGGGGCGAAAACTCCCCATTTCACGACAAACCTCTGCAGCCGCCCCATCCATCCTGTCAGCACAACGTTGGACTCTGCTTCGGGGAGCCCCTTCTCCATCCTTCTTCAAAGGAAGGTGCGTTTCCTCCTTACCGGGGTTCTGCGAGAAAGAAGAGCTACACTGTAAAAAACCACTGCTATCACTGCTAGATAAAAACAACCGTGTTGTTTTAAAGGAAATAAAGCACAGAACTCAACTGCCAAGTGAACTCCTTGGCGGTCAGCTGGATCGGGCAAAGCTCCTTATCCTTCAGGTAGTCCAAAAAATTACATACTCTGATGCTTGACAAGGAGGTGGCATGCTGAGCATAAACGCCCTGGATGCTGAGACAGGTAAAGCAGTGTTTCCATTTCCAGCAACTTTTTGGGTGAACTCTTTTACACCTGAAATAAAGAAACACAGACAAGTTCATTAAATACAACCCCTGGTACCTCTGATCACCTCACGATAGGATGCCACCTGCCTACTGCTAATACCTGGGAAAGGCAGAAAACCCATTATCACCTGCTGAACCTAAGGACTTCTGCTCCCAAAATGCTCTTTCCTATAAACTTCTATGAACTGATGAAGAAACAGCAGCAACAGAAACAAGACCTATGTGTCACCTACCCCAATCAAGTAAGCACACCATGCCTTTTTCCCAGGTCTTACACTTACCAGTCATCATGATGAGTGCAACTATGAAACCCAGCCAGGACGCACCTGCCTAGGCCTCCTGCCCACTCACATCCATCCCTCGCACTGCCAGTGCCATGAATCAGTTTTAGACTGCCAGCAGGGACTAAGAGGGCACGTCCAGTTCACAGAAAATCCCAGGCCCACAGTCTTTTCTGCAGCCTTCTTGAAAGCCGGGACCCCAGAGCAGACCTTAGCTTCCTTTTGGTTCACTTTTCCAGCCCCCCCACCCCCCCGTATGCTCATGCTGGAAGCTGAGGGGGAAGGGGAGGACTGCAGGGCTCAGGCCCACGGGCTCATTTCTAGAAACCCCGCTCACACCCACGGGAAGCTGCAGGCAGTTCCCACGCTCAGCAGGGACAGAGTCTTTTACATGGGGCTTCGTGGTGGCAGTGGGCAACAGAGGAGGAACAGCGAGGAGGAAGACTGCTGGCGATCAGGGCAGAGCTCTCCAGGGAACAGGAGGATCCCTCCTGGGCCTCGTGTGCAGGACACAACTGGATTTAGGTCTCTCTGGGCACACAGGGAGAGCAAAAGCTGGGGGAACCTGGCTGCCAGCTTGAGCTTTGTGCAGTGGGTCAGGACACAGGGGCAGGCAGCAGAGATCTTGATTGCACCCTCTACCCCACCCAGGGGTCCAGCCTCAGGGGGGAACCCAGCATGCTCCCCATGCAGCCTCCCCCTCAGCCCCCCACACCACAGCAGCTGGGGGCTTCCCCACTGTGTCCAGGCTCCAGGAACCTCAGGGCTCCCACACTGGCAGACCTCATTGCTCAGGCACCCTTTCCACTCAGGTTTCATTTTATGCTTGGTGGTTTTTAATGAAACATGATCCATCATCAGTGAACACTTATCACAAGGCCTTAAGGCAGTAAACACAGCTCCATGAAGTCCAGTTGCATCAGAAAGTGGAATGACTTATGGTTTGAAGGCTAGAGAAACAATCCCCATGTGTAGCTTTCTCTGCTAAAGACATGCTCTTTCCATAAACCCTCTTTGGAAGAGGTAGATAATGCCATAAGGTTTCCTGGGAGAACATCCATCAGACTGTCTCAGCCAAAGCCCAGTTCAATTACTAGTCTTGGTTTGATGCATATCAGAAAAACCAAGAGCAACTCATGCACCTGGCCTGAAAGGATATTTTCCTGTTTCCACAGGCTCCAGAACAACCCCCAGTGTTTTGCATGCTCATCACCAAATGCCAGAAGCACTGCGTTGGCATTTCCAGGAGCTAACAGGCAGCACAGTTGTTTGGGGGCCCAAGAATGAGACACCCAGTCCCTGTCCACAGCAGGCTTTTCAGACCACACTGTGGACACAGCTGCATGGAGGAGGCAGAACATGCCCAGGCCAAGCAGTGCTGCAGGAGCTTTGGGTGCCAGTGGCTGCCTCAGTCATACCCAGGCTTGAGAAGCACAAGGCTTGGCTGTGCAGGCTGACTGGAACACACCGAGGAAACATTTCTTCTTCAGCTCCAGGGCTTGGCTGAAGAGCTCTGCCCTTTTCTTAGTAGGCCCCATATGAAGGACAGGCCAAGGACAAGATATGGCCACAGCCGTAAGGAATTCCAGCACATCTGCTAAGGAAAAAGACATCTTGGTGAAGAGTTTCATAGGTACTTACTTCTCCCACACCACATGTCAAGGGACACAGTGACATTCAGTGGGCTGCCTCTTAAAATACCCTCAGAAATGCAAAACTTGGGAAGCTGATTCCATACAGACTGACACGGCTAAAATCACTTTCTTGAAAGCTGGACCTGCTCCTGCAATAGCCCCTCTCAAACCCATCTGGAACACTTCAAGGTCCCTCTCCATGACCTTGGCCCAGCCAGGGACCCCACCTGAAGGGCTGCTCTGCTCCTTCCACAGGCATTTGTAGGCTCTTGGCCTTGCCAGTCTCTGCAGGCATGTGCATGGAGGGGAACAGGGCCCCGCCTGAAATGCCCAGCATTACCTTTACTTACTATCATGCTTTGCAGACTCTCTCCTTGGCCTCTCTGCTTGTACAGACCAAGGATGGTTAAAAACCTCAGTTTTCTGACAAGTGTTTCTGCACTGCTGAAGATGACAGCAGCACACTAGTGGCTTTGTTAGCTCATGCAGTGTCTTCCAGACTTGGCTTTTATTTTTGTCACCACTTACTGCAGGTTTCTTCCCCTGTCTTTTGCCTAGGACACAGAGCACGACTTCACCTGTATTTGTGCAGGGCCATGACCTGTTCCCACCACGGGTGCTGCCACAAAAGGGGGGGGGGGGGGGGGCAGAGAGCAGGTCTACCCCGCGGCGCAGGGAGAGCAGGTCTACCCCGCGGCCCCGGGAGAGCAGGTCTACCCCGCGGCCCCGGGAGAGCAGGTCTACCCCGCGGCGCAGGGAGAGCAGGTCTACCCCGCGGCGCAGGGAGAGCAGGTCTACCCCGCGGCCCCGGGAGAGCAGGTCTACCCCGCGGCCCCGGGAGAGCAGGTCTACCCCGCGGCCCCGGGAGAGCAGGTCTACCCCGCGGCCCCGGGAGAGCAGGTCTACCCCGCGGCCCCGGGAGAGCAGGTCTACCCCGCGGCCCCGGGAGAGCAGGTCTACCCCGCGGCCCCGGGAGAGCAGGTCTACCCCGCGGCCCCGGGAGAGCAGGTCTACCCCGCGGCCCCGGGAGAGCAGGTCTACCCCGCGGCCCCGGGAGAGCAGGTCTACCCCGCGGCCCCGGGAGAGCAGGTCTACCCCGCGGCCCCGGGAGAGCAGGTCTACCCCGCGGCCCCGGGAGAGCAGGTCTACCCCGCGGCCCAGGCAGAGCAGGTCTACCCCCCAAAAAATTCCAAGTGATCCACTAGATTCACTTTGTATTCATCTCTCACACAAGCTTTCTCCAGCATGCCCAGACAGACTGCAGCTATGCTAGTAACTGCAGCAGCAAGTACTGTCCAGCCAGTATTTCATTTTCCTTCAGTTTTTGCCCCTCTTGTCTCCAGTATATACTGCCTTGGTATAATTGTCATCAGCCTCTCCTCTCCCCCTCCCCCCCAACTCCACTGCAGCTTATTGGAAGTTATGCTGATGCATAAAACATGTATACCTTTCACAGCCTCAAAACACTGCAAGGCAGCTGGTCTTATCCTTAGTGTTTCATGTTTCTTCACTTGCTGGGAAGAAGGTTTCTCTGACTGACTTGTCTTGATGCTATTTATCCAGAACTGATGCCTGCAGCTGCCACCAACACAGCCTTGCTTCAGTCCTTGGGAAGTCGAGGCACACCACATTCTGACAGGGAGGTGACACAAGCTGACAACCTGAGGACAAGACACAGGGAACAGCAGGTTCTGCAGCAACTGCTCTCTCATTTAGCCAGTGCAGAGCCTGCAAAGACACCACCCCCCCCCCCCCTTGTCAAGGGCCCATCTCCTTGTCAAAGACTGCTCCATGACCCCCCAGCTAGGCACAGACTTGCCAGGCTGATGCTCTGGCAGCTGTCAGGGTCCCCAGCAGGCCAACCAACCCTCTCTGCTGCTCCTGCTAGTGGGAGGCCTGCACAAGGAGAAACACCCTCTCTCCTGGTGAGGTGATCCTCACCCATGTGTGACTTAGGGCCTCAGGCCCTTGGAGCCAGCTCTGACTCCAGGCACTCTCTTCCCACTTCTCCTTGAAAAAGCAACATGCAATACACTCATTCCCTCCCCTCTCCCCCCACCTTCTCTTTTCTTCTACCTGGGCACTTCAAGCTGATTGCTTGGCCTCAAGCCAGGGCAAGTCTTCCACCAGTTCAACAAGGCCCAAACATCACCCTTGATTTTTGGCCAAGTTTTTCAGGATGGAATAGCAATAACTCAATCCTGCTAATAGCACCTCTACTACAGAGTTACTATAACACACAGGACAGCATTTGGATCTAGGACACCCCCACGGACACCACTCATCCTTCTCACCATCTTTCCACCCTCATTTGCACTCTTGCTAACTGGATTTGCACTAGCAAAGGAAGAAATGACAGCATCAGAGCAAGGCAAGTGCAACAGCATTAAACTGGAATAGGAAGAGAACAAGCACCAAACTAGCAGAGTTTCCTCCCAAAGACTCTTGCCTCTACCTTAATACAGCAGAAGCTGGCACCTTCATTTTTTTGATAAAACAATGCAGACTACTTCAGGGGAAAGAGTCCTTGTCCTCAGGAAGAGGAAGTCCTTCCCAGGAAGGGTTTCTCACAAAGGAACTCCAAAGCAGCCCAGCAAGTCCAGTTCCAACAGAGAGCTGCTTCCCCTGGACAACAGCATGAAGTCACCAAGGCTTCGAGTTGTTTTTAAAGCAGTTACACACCTAAAGGTACTACAGAAAGAGACAGGATAATCCTTGACAGAATAAGACTAGCCTAACAGGACTTTCCCAAGCCAGAGCCCTCTAGGAAGGGAGCATTTCAACACCAGAAAGAGGAGCAGAATGGGAGCAGTCCCTCTGCCTCATCTTAGGAAGCCAGGGAGCAGTAAAAGCAAGAACTCAGTTCTGTCCTCCAGAGCAAGGCCAGAGCTGGAGACAAGACAGAGCATCTGTCTGTCTGTCTGTCAATCAGAGCAGGTGGGAGCATCGAGTCTCATGCTTGTGTTAGGCCTGTCCCTGCTCCAGGCAGGACTCGTGGATGGTTAACTTCACTAGGCCTGTGCTGAACACCAGCCCTGCTCCGAGCTGCAGCAACCCCAGTGCTCCCCTGCATGTCCACACAGGTGACTGGTTTGTCACCCTCCCCACCCCCTTTGTGGCTGGATAACTCCATACATCCACATGTCACATCACATGGAAGGGGAGGGCAGGGGCCAGGATTCCCTCATCAGCAAGGACACAGCCTGCACACACCCACCCACCAACCCACAGCTCCAGTGCTGCCCTGCTGCAAGATTAGAGCAGGCCTCCCTTTGTGAGGGCAGGAGAGAGACAGGAAACCATGTCTTCCACACCAGTAGCCCTCAAGCACACTTCCCTCTAACCAGGCTCCAGACTGCCAAGCCTCTGCAACCTGCAACAGCTTGGTTTCACTTATTTCAGCTTAACACTGGATACACTGAACTGTTTAGCAGCTTAACAGCCTTGTCACATTTAACTTGCATTCACACCCAGACATCAGCCTGAGAGTGCAGCCACTTTGTAGGTCAAACCCTCCCACAGTGGAGTCTAGCTTTTCCTTAAAAAGAAAACTTCCACCCACCTGAGACACTTTCAAAGCCATTTGTCTTTTTTTATATTGGTCTCTTCAGTTCAAGCATCTGAAGAGCAGCAGTGCCTGAAGACCCTGTCACACAACACCAAGACCTCCCAGTCACTGCCAGAACTCCTCCCCAGCACCTCACTGGATCCCCCAGCTCTTGCAGGTGCACCTCACTGGGACATGCCAGGTGTTGTCAACCACCTCACCCCCCCAGACCCTCACACCTGGGACACTGAGTGGGTGGCATGCCCACTGCTAGTTACTGCTTGTAAAGCATTTCCATGTGACTGCACTAATCCCAACCCAAGCTTTGAGCTCACCACAAGAAAACCCTCTGTGTCATCAGACAGAATCCACAAGGAAACCCTGACCATCACTTAGTCCAGCAAGACAGGAACTCACCGTGATGCAGGAGTTGAGCAGTGCTGACCCCTCCAAAAGGCCAGCCTGCCCAGAGCCATGCTTCGCACTTTCAGCTGCTTCCAGAGAAGCAAAGCCCTGCACACTGGGCAGCACAGGGTGTCCTATCATCTTACCCTTGATGTGGCAGCTGGCCCCCTTTGTGTCCTGGGGGGATAGGCCATGTCTTTAGCAGAAGCTCAGGCTTTTGAAGCCCAGGGATTGCAGCAGAGCTCTCCTGCAGCTGCTTCTCTCTTCTCAGCTGCAGCACTGCACATGCCCTTGGAGAGCTCCAGAGAGAAACAAGAGCATCCAAAGGGAGCTGAAAAGAGAAGAGACACTCATTTCTCCTCAAAGCATAGTACTGCCAAGCATCTGCCAAACATGGCTGTGAAGCTATCTGGCCAGACTTGGGAGGTCTTTAAACACTTTGCGTTTTGTCTTTCTGCCTTTCATTCTTCTCTGCTAGGCTTGATTACAGCACCACTGCTTAATTTAAGCTTGAAGCATAAAGATTTCTTGAGAAGACCTGACTTAAGTGCTGGGACATTTGGAAAAAACACTCTCACCTCCATCTCAGAAGGCACAGGCATACTCAAGGAATGACTCTAACCCAATTCCATCACAGGAACTGGTTTTTGTGGTCAGAAAACAATGTTTTGGAGAACTCCCTCCTGACCTGATGATTTAAGCATCTTTTACAACCTCCCCACCTTCTCCTCCCCAACCATCCCCCAGACACATAAAACAGCCTTTCCTGCAAGGTAAGTAGATGCAGTGAACAAGCTACATGAAAGATGAATTCAAGCCATTCAAGCTGCAGAGACTGTACATCTGACCAGCTTTTATGGCTTAGCACTCTTTGCTTTCCAAGAAAGGACACTGGGAGTTTTTAAGCTTTTCCTGGGGGGACACTCTTCCCTTTTGAAAAGAGCAGCCCAAGAAGCATCCCACCAGAAGCTGAAGGACACAGCTTTTGAACAGGGACTGCTCAGGAGATCAGGAGCATTGGCCCCTCCGATAATAAAACAGCTCCCAGCAAGGAGCCCTCAGCCCTGGTTACATACTTACCTGCTAGGGAACAGGAAACACAGAAGGACTCCAGAAGGGAAGAGGAGCTCAGAAGTCGGGGTGATCTGAACACACACAGAAACAGAGGCAGCCTTTGCACAGCTACAAGCCTACAATAACAGGGCACCACAACAACAAATTTATTAGTCACCTCACTGAGAGCTTCACACAGCATTAAACAGACAAAGCACAAGCACCACCCTAGAGACCCAGCCCCCAAAACACACCCACCCACCCAGCACAACACAAACACATGACAAACAAAACACCCCACTCTCCCTCCAGGACACCCAAGGAGAACAAGCTCCCCCTGACCCAGCTTAAATGCAGCCCTCTGGCCAACGGGTGGAGGACGGGTGGGTGGAAGCCCCAGGTGAGTCTGGTCAGCGAAGCCGCAGCTGAGCCTGGTCAGGGCAATTAAGGCCTCCTGCTGCACCAAGGAGCCCAGTGCCAAGGCAAGAAAGCTCTTCTGTGTGACCAGTGACAGTCCCTTGGAGCACCTCACACTGAAACAAAGCTTAACCAGGACAATTTTGTTAGGTGGGTAGATCTTCTAAGGAGCTGGTGTCACCGGCCCCCAAAGGCCTTTGGTACGATGGTCGTGAAAGCCTCCTTTGATACCTGCTGGTGTTGGGTGTCGAGAGCCTTCCCAGCACTTCCAAGAAGCTGTACCTGCCAGGATGTGCGGCGCGAGCAGACAGTAATCCTCCTCTTGCAGGTGTCATGCATCTCGCTGTCTGTGGCTCAAGCACTCCCAGCAGCAGAGGTGGTGCCTCTGCATTTCACATCCCTCACAGATTTTTCTTTCCTGAGACTTTGTCCAGGCGTTTTTGGAGCCCATGTGAACTGTTCACATCCAGCCAGAAACTCCAGCGTCTAATTATGCATCATGTGAAGAAACATCTCTTGCGTGCTTTGGGCCTGGCCCTCGCTAGCACTGCTTAGGGGCTTTTTTTAGTCCCTACAACGCAAGTAGCAGAAAACAAACATTCTCCAGCCATTTTCTTCTCTGGCAGAACATTGTGGTGTTTCCTCAGCAAACTCTAAACCTCTCTAGCTGTTTTGTTGACCTTTAAAGGCTTCACCTTGCCATTCTCGCCTGTGCTGTCAAGACCCTGACCACACACCCGGGTCCACGTTGCCTTGACCAGCCTCACCTGGAAGCCCCAGCCACGGCCCCTCTGCCCCTTGGCCTGAGGGCTGTATTTAAGCTGAGCCTTGGGGGTGGTGTTGGGGTTGTGGGTGTTCTGAGTGTTGTTTTTGAGGTGTTGTTTGTGTTGTGAGTTGTGTGTCTTGTTTTTAGTGTTGTTTTTTCAGATAAGTCTTAAAGCTGTTTAGTTCTTCTAGTTTCTGGGTGGTTCTTGGAGCTGCTTTGTGCTGCTTTTCCTGCTCCTGTTCTTGGCTGCCTCTTTTATTTCTGTTTAAGTTCTGGGTTTTCCTCTGCTTTCCTCTTCCTCAATGTTAATTTATCTCTTTATGTAGACTTTCAGTTTGGATGTGCTACCCTATTTTTTTCAGGGTTTTGGTGGCTGTGTGTGTCACAGTATTTTTGTGGTGTGAAAGTTTTTTTTGAGGTGTTTGCTCCTTTTTCTGCAGCATCTAACCTATTTTTTTTACTTAGTCATGTAGGCCTTTGATCAAGTGTGGTGAAATATAGAGTTGTTAACTGAGTTGTGAGGGCTTTTTCTCTTCACTCTTTCTGAGTAGCCTGAGGGAGGTTGGGAGTGTTCCTGTTCTCAGACTTTAGTTATCCGTTGCTGAATTCTTTCATGTCCCTGAAGGAGTTTGGAGGCCTTGGGGAAATGCCCCAGCTAAGAGCTTGGGTGCTCATATACTCTCTCCCAGGAATGGTTGGTAAGCTACTATTTACTTGTGTACCTGAAACAGCATGAAAGCCTCGGTTGAACTGAAATAAATGTTATGTAAAAACTGTGTGTGCTTAGCCATTGTAACACGGTCTGACCCTAGAGTCCTGCTGGGAAGTTCAAAGCCAAGTCAGAGGGAAAATGAACATATTGAATAACACATGTGCATCATTTCCAGCTGGAGCTGGGTGCTGCTGAAGAGGGACCCTGAACAAAGAAATCCCTGGGCAATTGTAACTCTTCAATCTAAGCTCTCCACCCCTTGTGTGGTAGTTGAGACCACAGCAATATTCAGGTGGGGGGTCTTCCTGTTCCTTGTGGGTCCCATTGGTGTCCCTAGGCAGGCTGTTTCTTTCCTTCTCTCTACTGCTGTGACCTCTGCTGAGGGATGTGCCTTTGTTCCTTGTGGGGTCCTGCCCTTGTCTCCCAAGGTCCTGAGGAGGAGGTGGTAATTCCAGACCACAGCAACTAACCCTGTCCCAGCAGGGAGAGGATGCTTTGTCCCTCAAGGTCCTGATGCCCTGCACTGGCCTTATGTCAAAGTCCTGACATCCTCCCTTTCAGAGTGTGAGGCACAGGAGTGCAGACTGCTTGTGACTTCCTTCTCTTTCCAGCTTGAACCAGCTCTGGGGCTGTCTTTCACCTAACATGATGAGTTACCTGAGTGTGGCTTAAGGCTTCAGCAAATCTAGCTGCTCATGCTAAGCAAGTCTCTTAAAAGTTGTGCTAAGCAGCTACCCCTAGACAGCCCCAGTCCAGTGCTCTTTAACAGGAAATACTTTAGGTGTTGAAGTGTCAGATAGTGGGTTGTACCACTTGACCACTGAGGACAAACCAAACAGTCTTTCCATGCTCTTCTGTTTATGCAACAGTTTGTCACTTTCCCTTGATGCATGTTCTTGAAAACTGAAGAGTGATACTTCTAAGCAGGCAACCTGGGCCTGTTGCAAACAGGGCATGTCAGAGCCTTCCAGCGCTGAGGCTTCTGACTCCCTTCAGGGCTTTTTGCATGTCTCAAGAAGAGCACTGGAAAGAAAAGAAATCTTTATTTGTTGTTTTTATGGAAGAAGAGCAAGCATCCAAGCAAAACTAAAAAGGTGTTGCATGTGTTTGCTGCTTAGACTAGCTTTATGGGTATGTAGAGTGAAGTACTGTTTTGAAACTCCAGTGTATGGTTTCCCCAGAAAGAACAAATGGAGCTGCTTGTTGTGTCTGAGGTGTCCCTGGCAGAGCTGATAATTAATTGAACAGGATTATTTGGGAAGAGATGCTTGGTTTGTTTAAAACTCTCTTAAAGCAAGGTTTCATTTAATGCCCAGTGCTGCTGGTGCACACAACACTGTTGTGTCCTTGTCAGGAATTGCTTCCGAGTCCCTTGGAGTGGGAGGGGAAATGGAGCAGGGACTGTGTCAGAGCAGCAAGTGGTAGCCAGAACTGGCACACGGCCTCTCTGCTCTGTAAGAGAAAACAATCCTCTGAAATTCATGTTGTTGTCAAAACTGGAATGCAGGCATTGAAGGAGGGGAGTAAACAGTGGCCTGGAAGAGAGCATCCAGGCTCTTCCTGAATGAGCAGTAATTGGGGGTAGTTGTATTAGGATGTGCTATCTCTTTTAACTTTGTTAATTTTAAAAAAAGAAAGCAAGTCTAAGTAAAGGCTTCTCAGCCAACAAGTGTCAACTAACAACAAAGTAGTGAAAACCTCAGGCAGTGAAGAGCTCTTCTCCCATGCACAAGGTGTTTCTTGGGTTTTTGGTCAGCAAACTGAACTGATTCAGGCCCTGGAGTGGAAACCCAATGTGATGGGAAGCCAGGTCTTGGCTCCAAGTCAAGGCAAGTGGTGAGGAGGCCTTGGGAGTCAGGGTGCCCTGGGTCTGCTCCTGGGAGCTCCTCACGGCTGTAGCACAGCCAGATCCTGCCTCCAATTCTCCTGCCATGGAGGGGCTGGGGTGGGCAGGAAGGCAAGAAGGGGAGCCCCTGGCATGAGCCCCCAGGGTTGTCCCAGTGGGACCTGGTGCTTCTTGACTGCCCCAAAGCAGCAGGTCTGATCTGGTGAGTAACAAAACTGCCTGAATTTCACTAACCGAAGGGTGGAAGGAAATGAGTGTGACCTCCCCCCCGTCACCCCTTCCCATGATAATGGAGGAGGGACTGCTGTGTGTGCTCTGCCAGGGTGTGGATTTTCTC
The DNA here is from genome assembly GCF_036370855.1 of Dromaius novaehollandiae. Classification (NCBI taxonomy): domain Eukaryota; kingdom Metazoa; phylum Chordata; class Aves; order Casuariiformes; family Dromaiidae; genus Dromaius; species Dromaius novaehollandiae. The sequence goes on along the minus strand of NC_088101.1, from coordinate 13,366,676 downwards.
CCCTTCCTGGCTTTTGACAGGTGGTTTTGATGCTTTTTCTTCCCTGTTTTGGGGACAGTGCTGCTTGAGGCAGGTGGCTCCTTCCCAGAAGTTGCTTGTGGGGTTGCTTTTTTCCAGTGTCTCTAAGTGGGTGCTTGGAGCTTCTCAGCAGTGTCCCCTCCCTGGGCACCTCTTGGTGTTATTCCCTCTTTTGCCTTAGGGGCCCTTTGCCTCCAGGCTGCCTTTCTCCTTCCAGGAGCTTCTGGGGCTGCCTGTGGGGTGGCCTGTGGGACCCCTGCTCTGCTGGAGGCAGTGGGTGGCCGGGGAGGAGGCGCTGGGGCTGTGCAGCACCGGGGGCAGGAGCTGGGGACACCAACCCCTCTGCAGAGCTCTGCTGAGGTCAGTGCCTGAGCCCAGGGGCAGGGCAGGAGGGACGGCTGGGGAGAGGCTGGAGCTAGGAGGCTGTGAGCTCCTGGCAGCTGCAGCAGGGCTGCTTGTGCTGCTGACCCGGGGGTCTGGCAGGGCCCTGTGCCCAGTAGCCGAATGGGGCAGCAAGCCCTGGTAGGACAGTTGGGAAAGCAGCTGGCTCTGGAAGGAGCTCGTGCAGGTTATGTGTGTTGATGTGTGATGTGCTGAGGGGGAGCAGCAGGTGACAGTGCCTGGGGGCTCCCTTCAGCAGGCAGCGGTCCCCTGTCTTCCTGCCAGACATGCTGTCGTGGCACAGGCATTGCTTGTTGGGGGCTTTTTTCCTGGGCCCCGTGCTCTTTGGAGAGCCCTTTTTAGTCTTTCTCATGTCAAGTTGTGAAGCTCGATGGGCCTGAGATGTTCCTGGCTTGTCAGAGGAGCCATCCAGTGAGGTGATTTCCTGCATGTTTTGAGTTTCCAGTCTCTGCCTAGTCCATTGACATGGGTGTTGATCACCCCTAATGGGCTTAAATAAGCCCCTCTGAACAAGCTTTGCTTGGAGGTACAACAGTGTAGTGATTGCCCCTGTGTTCAAGTATGTGACACGCCAAGTCCTGTAGCTAATCATTGGTACAATTGGATTGACTCTACTTTTCCCCTGCAGGTCTTAGAAGAGCACTCGAGCTCATGAACATCAGAAGGTGAGGTCTGCTCGCAAGGCAGACAACTGGGATCCGAAGGCTGCCATCAGAAGCTGAAAAATGTAGCTGGTATGTTGTCTGCCTCGTGTTGCTTTGACTTTTTAGACATGACGGAAGTAAAATATGACTGCTTCAGGGACTACCTAAAACTATTTTATCTGTCAAGGAGATTCCCCAGCTGCCTGTCTGCTATAGGGTGTGTGCAGAAACTGAGTGGTGTGTAAAACTAGCCCCTACCAGCCCCCCAGGAGACTCCTGAGCTTAGGGCAGTGTGTTTCAACATTACTGCTTTGTGAGCTCTTGTGGGCACAGTCCAAATCTCTCCTGAATGCAGTGGGGCCAGGAGGGACTTGGGGGAGCAGCAGGGGGTTCAGCATGTTGCCCTTCTGGTGACGGCTGGAACACAGGCTCAAAAGGAGAGTGAGGGCACTTTGGGTGGTTTGAGAAGGGATGAATTATTTCCACAGCCAATGAGAATGAGTTAGCCCCCTTGGGAGGCGGGGAAGAGTATTGGCAGACAAGGCCCTATTTAAATCATTAGTACTATTGAATTGTCTCAAAATCCTGTACAAGGTAAAGCCCTCGGGTAATAAGCAGAAAACTTGTCAGGCATGACACTAAACCTTGAGCATGGGGCTTCCCAAAGAGGCTCAAACCAGCAGTTGGTATTGCTCCAACAGTGTTAGGGAAGGTTAGGTTTGCTGCCCACCACAGCAGGGTCTGACCCTAGGTTCCTGCTGGGAAGTGTGGAGCCAAATCCAAGTGAATGAAATGAATTTTAATGGCCTGCGTGCAGGAATTACAGCTTGAGGTGGGTGCCTCTGAAAAGGGACCCTAAAGAAAGGAATCCCTGGGCAATTATAACCTTTCAATCCAAGGTCTCCACCCCTTGTGGGGTAGTTGGGACCAATAACAATATTCAGGTCTGGGGTCTCCTGTTCCTTATTGGGTCTCATTGTTGTCCCTGGGCAGGCTGTTTCTTTCCTTACCTTTACTGGTGTGGTTTCTGCTGAGGGGTGTGCCTTTGTTCCTTGTTGGGTCCCTCTGTTGTGTCTCAAGGTCCTGAGGAGGAGGAGGTTGTTGCAGACTACAATTCTCCCTGCCCCAGCAGGGAGAGCAGGCTTTGTTTCTCAGGGTCCTGATGCACAGCACAGGCCTTATTTCCAAGCTGTGACATCCTCCCTTCTGGAGTGTGAGACACAGGGATACAGACTGCTTGTCATGTCCTTATCCTTCCAGCTGGAGCTGCCTCTGGGACAAGTCCCTCATGTTCTCTGAGTGTGGCCTAAGGCTTCAGCAACTTGAGCTACTCATGCTAAGTTTTTATAAAAGTTGTGATGGGCAGCTACCTCTAGACAGTTTCAGTTCAATAATCTTAAACAGTCCTCTCTGTTTTTATTAAGCATCCCTGCTAACGCTTGAAACAGTCCTCAGTCTTTTGAGGCATACTATCACTTTCCATAATTTTATGTATAATATGGTTAAGTGATAGGCAGGACACAGCTGAACTTAACACAGCTACTACTGAGTGCAGCAGGTGATCATAAATCCCTGCTGTGGTTGGTGACCATCCTAAAAGAGTTTCCCACCCATGGTGGTCTCCATCCTTCCTTACCCTTTCTAAGACATGGTGTATCTCTTCTGTATCCTGGTGAGTGGCGATTAGAGTTCTTGTCCATTGTTTTGGATGCCTTCTAGCAGTCGATGCAGGTTGTCATGTTGTAGTAGCTTTTTCACCAGTGTAAGATGTATTCCGGTGGGGCTGGTAGTAAATTCTGAGTCAATGTATAATTAGATGGTAACAACTGATAAGATCTAACAGGAGCTGAGGAATTGAAGTCACATCCCACAATTTTGGTCAAGTTATGAACACAAATATTTGAGTCATTACTTGTATTTGCAGCAATGGTATCTAATGAATATAAGACTACCAAGAGTTCTCATACATGCACATCTTTCCAATGTATACAAGTACAGTTCAACTTGAACAGCAAAGAAAGAACATAGCATGGCAGTATATGGCCTGTCCCACTTAGGTTCTGACTTGGATTTTTGTAGAAATACTTTAACTAAAACTTCATCCTCAGGCTGTCTATCATGTACCTGAATGTCTGATGGTGCTAGCTGAAACCATGGAGCCTGATTTTGTGGAGCCTTAAGCTGCTCCTGTAAAGCTAGTACATGTTGTGTCACTTGTTCATCTCTAACAGGCTGGTCTTAGCAGGGATATAAGGCCCTGGTATGGCTAAATGTCTCCCAAAGGGAGTTTTTGCTGGTGTTAGTCCTGTGGGTTGTCATGGAGCATTTCAAACCTCCCACAGAGCTAAGTTCAATGCCTCTGGCCCTTTTAGACTAGCATGTGTGCATATTCCTGCTATTTTTTCTTTTGATGTTCTGTTCATTCTTCCTACCTGTCCTGAAGACTGGGTGATAAAGGAGTATGCAGGTTTGTCTCTATTCCTAGTGATGTATATAGTTGCTTGATTATGTTTGCTGTGAAATGGGTACCCCTGTGTGACTCCATTGACTCTGGAACCCCATATCTGGAGCAGCCCATCCTTTGTGTGCCTGGTTAGCTACTGCCTCGGCTCCCCCATAAGCTTTATTGTTAAACCACCTAGCTACAGTGATTACTTTTTTGGGGGTGGGTAGAATGTTTTCCCCCAACTGTCCATATTCCATTGTCATTTTGTTTTGCTTCCTGCTTTTCCCATTGTTTCTTCTCTGCTACTGAGCAGTCCTTTTCACACATGGTTTTGGGGTGTATTAAATTCAGCCATTCACTCTGGTTCCTGATTGGAATTGCAACTGCACATTCTCTCAAAGGTTGTCGGGCTGCAGCCTTCGCAGCAGTGTTGGCTAAAGCATTTCCTTTCCTAGTTTCTGCAGTGTCCTTAGTATGGGCTGGGCAGTGCATTACAGCAATTTCTTCAGGCAGTTGGACTGACTCTAGCAAATTGCGTGTTTCTTCTCCATTAGCCACTTTCCTGATGATGTGAAAAGTCCTCATTCTTTCCATAACATCCCAGTTGCATGACATATCCCAAAGGCATACTGAGAGCTGGTGTAGATGTTGACTTGCTTTCCTTTTCCCAGGTGCGCTGCCTGTGTCAAGGCTACTAGTTCTGCTCCTTGCACACTCATTTGTGTGGGAAGCGGTTCAGCCTCTATCACTTGTTCCTGGCTGACTACAGCATACCCAGTTCATTGCTGTCCGTGCAGCTAGTAGGATGGGCTATCTACAAATAGAACTAGGTCTGGGTTTTGCAAAGGAACATCAGTTAAATCAGTTCTCAGCTTGCTTGATGTGTGCATTACCTGCTCATGTTGGGGATGTCTCTCTCCATCACCAGACAGAGATATTAGGGTTGCTGCATTCAAGGCATTGCATCTTTTTAAGACTACATGATCTGCCATGAGGAGGATCAGTGCATATCTCTGTGCCTGTTGTGGTGATAATGCTTGGGTTGCATATTTTAGCAGTATCTCCACTTTGTGTGGGACAAACTGTTTACAGGGTGTCCCAGAATGGGAGGGTGGTTTCTCTTCACTATTGCTGCTGCTGCCACAGATTTGGTACAGGCTGGCACCCCTGCTGCAACTGAATCTAGCTGAGCAGAATAACATGCTACTGGTCTCTGGTGGGATCCTAATTCTTGCATTGTTACTCTGCTGGCAATCCCCTTACCTTCGTGTATGTACAAATCAAAGGGCTTTGTCTAATCTGGGAGCCTGAGAGCAGGTGCAGATGCCAAAGCTCCTTTCATAGCTCTAAAAGCTTGCTGCCTTTTGGGGCTCCATGCAATGGGTTCTGCTTCTTCATTCTGGGTTGCCTCTGTCAGGGGTTTTGTGAATTCTCCCAACCCAGGAATCCATGGTCTGCAAAATCCCCCAGCTCCAAGGAATCCTTGTAACTGTTTCTTTGTTCTTGGATGGGGGAGTTTTCTTACAGCATCTCCTCTTTCTGGGTCTAGTAGTCGTTGCCCTTATTTCAGAATGAGCCCCAAGTAGTCTATTTGCTTTTGACACAGCTGGAGACTAGATGGAGATGCCTGGTGACAGTTTTCTCCTAAAGCCATATGTAGATGTATAGAGTCTATTGGACAAGTACCTTCATCTCTACTTGCTATCAGCAAGTCATCTACATACTGCACTAGGGCTGATTTCCCCCCCGCCCAGTAATTTGGTATCCTTTACATCATTCCCCAGTATTCATGGAAAAAAGGGTGGGAGACCTTGTGAAATCCTGTGGGAGATGTGTCCATGTTTGTTGTTGCCCTTTGCCTGTAAAAGCAAATAAGGGTTGGCTACTTTCACCAAGTGGGATACTAAAGAAAGGGGCGCTTAAATCAATTACAGAAAAACATTTTGCCCATGTGGTATTTGTAGAAGTAGAGTAGAAGGATCAGGTACCCCTGGGTAAGGAGTCACCATGTGTTGATTGATAGCCTGCAAATCGTGTACAAAGCGGTTTTCAGGATCCCCATCTTCATCTGGTTTGCTCTCTTTTACAGGGAGGATGGGAGTATTCTATGGTGAAACACAGTTTCAGAACCCCCTCGGCTGAATATTGGCCTGTTTGCTTTTGTATGCTTTTCCTGGCTTCTTGGAGAATTGGATAGTGTTTCACAGCTGGTGGGCTTCCTCCCTTGGTTTTTATAACTGTGGATTGTTAGTCTCAGCTCAACCCCATGTCAGTACCAGTTTTCCTCCATAGCTTTGCTGGTACAGGTTTTAGCAATTCTGGTATTTTTACTCTGGGGCTGGGGCTTTCAGTGATTACAGTCGTTCCCATAACTATTAGATCCCTTCCTTCAGGGGATAAGTGTAATTCCATGCCTAGGTTTTGCAAAAGATCTCTTCCTAGCAATCATGCTGGAGAGTCTGCTGCTAATAGGAATCTCCCCCATATGCTTTCCTTTCCTATTGTTTCCTATTTTGTTTCCTAAAAACAAGGGCTTGCTTAAATTCTTTCCCCCTCCTCCTGTGACTGCGTTAGAAACTCGTCTTCAGTTTTAGATCCTTTGGGGGTAAAACTTAAAGGAGATAACGTGGCTCCTGTATCTTCTAAAAATTCAGCTTCTTGACCTTCTACTTTACCAGCTCTATGTCCCTTCTTGTCTAAATGAATTCCCCACATAAGAAAAACTTGTGACCCTGCTGCCTCCTCATGGTCATCAGGGCTCCCTTCCTCTGGCCATTGTGAATGGTTATTTTCTTGAGCTAATTCTTGACATGGGTAGTTGATGTCTCTAGTCAGACCTTGAGGCTGAAGGGGACATTCCAGCTGTAAACGTCCTAAATCCCCCCAAGAATAACACTCTCTCCCTTCACTTCCCCCTATCCTCCTTCCTTTGTTTCATGGCCTCGGCCGAACCCCGGGCTTGGTCTTCCTCTTCCTTGACCCCTTTCTTTCACTTGTAAATTCCTTGCTAGAGCTGTAGCCAGTGAATTTGCTTGCTTGCTTGCTTTTACTTGCTCAGCTTTGTTTTTCCTCTCAACCATCATAAACGAATACTGCTACACTTGAAATGTTTCATAAAGTCTCCCCTTGCCAGCCTGGCATATGCTCTTTAAAATACTTTTGTGTATCAAGGGCTCCTTGATCTATGCTATGCTAGTTGAGTGCATTGTTGAAGTTTTGTGGGGGGTCATTTCCCCATATTTCAGCAGAGCTTGCTGCAGCTGCCCCCAGAAGTCACTGGGGTGCCCATCTAATCACTGTCTACCTTGCACTCTGGTCCCATTTGCTCCTAACTCTCTGCATGCTCTAACTGCTTCTACTAAATGTCCAAGTCCTCTTTGACACAGGGCTCTGTCTCCTGCTTTATTATAGTCCCACTTTGGATCATTTGCTGGCCAGAGGGTTCTGTTTCCCCTGGCTTGCTGTGCTAATTCTGCATCTTGGTTTGTTACCTTCTCCTGTTCATCTGGTTGAAATAATTCCCTCAAAAGAATATGGGAGTCACTCCAGGTTGGGTTATGGTTTGGTTTACCTGGTGCATATAGTAGAAAATAACTGGGCACATGGCTTGGCACCTGCTCTTAATCTTGGCTTTTAACCCCACCACCCCCCCGCCCCCAAGGCGAGATGGCTGGGGCTCCAGGGCTGCTTAGTAAATAGCTGCAGCACAGGAGGAGGGGGGTTGGCCCCTTGCATTCCCCTTGGCTGCACAGTGGCAGGATCAGTCAGCACACGGGAGATCCTAGGACAGAGTCTGGCAGCTGGTAGAGGGAGGAGGAGCAGGGCAAGGGGAAGGACAGATAGGTTGTCGGGCATATAAGGTGGAGCAGGAGCTCTTGGAGCATGGTCTGGGGTACTAGGATCTGCTAGTGTGAGTGTTACCTGTGGCAGGGTTTCTTTGCTCCCTCCCTTCTGACTGGAATGCTCCTGTGCCCATGCCCAGTTATCCCAAATGTGCCAGTAATCTGTTTGAGCTGGAAACCTCTCTTCTAGATGATGTTGCAGGAAAGTTCATGTTTCCTCATCAGAAGTCCCTTGCTGTGGCCAGTGTTGTGCTGGATTACCATCTTCTGTTGCAAATGGCTCATCTTCCTGCCATAACATAACCATGTGCATTTTTGACAGGCTGACGTACCATCAATCTCTTCCCAGTTTTCCTGTACCCTGGCTAAGGGTGTCCCCTTCTCCATGCCAGGTGCATTCCCCATTGCCTACTGCACCTTAGGCTTATCAGGCTGCGCACCCGTAAGAAAGCTGCAGCAAGGGAGGGACTGGAACCCACCCTGACACTCCTTCCTAGGGGCCCTTGAACCCCCTCTAACTTTTCTGAACCTGCTCAGGGCATTTTAGCACTCACCCATTGGGTGCTGCCTGCTCCCGAGATCCCAGGTGACCTCACCTGCTGCTGGCAGTTGGATGTTTGGAGATGGGAAGGTCTGGTGGTGGTGACCCAGTCTGGTCACCAGTCTGTTCAAGAAGGTCCCTGACCCTGGGTTTCCTGAGGCAGAGTCTCAGACACGGAGGACCACAAACTGAGTTACTCTAAGTGGTACAGCAGCAAAGGACAGCTCAAGCTGGATGCCCCTGGAGAGGGACCTGAACAAAGGAAGCCGTAGGCAATTGTCACTTTATGGTCTAAGTTCTCCACCCTTCACACCCTAGTTTGCACCAAGAGTAATATTGAGGTCTGGGGTCCTCCTGTTCCTTGCTGGGTCCTGTTGTTGTGTCTCAGGATCTGGAGGAGGTAATTCCAGACCCCACAATTCTCCTTGCCCCAGCAGGGAGAGGAGGCTTTGTTTCTCAGGGTCCTGATGCCTTATTTCAGAGTTGCAACATCCTCCCTTCTGGAGTGTGAGACACAGGGATACAGGCTGCTTGTGATGTCCCTATTTTTCCAGCTGGAGCTGCTTCTGGGGCCTCTTTTCCTGAGCTGGGTGCAAGTCCCTCATGTTCTGAGTGTGGCATAAGGCTTCACCCAACTGAGCTATTCATGCTAAGTAAGTTTAAGAGAAGTGGTGCTAAGTGGCTGCCTCTGGACAGCCCCAGGCCAACCTTCTTTAGCACGAAGCTGGGGGCTGGCCTGGGTGACCAGTGGGCAGCAGGCCCTGCAAGCAAAAAGGGGTGCTGCTTTCTGGTGGTTGTCTTCTGTGATGGTTGCAAAGATAAATGTGTCCTATACCATTAAGTGTGACAACAGCTGATAATAAAAAAGAATACATGCCAACTCAAACAATAAAGCTAACCAGATGTGCTCTTCAGTTTGCAGAGGACTGGTCACAAGACAGAACTCACACAGCTTTAGCAGGCAGCCTTGGCTACAGGGCAGCACTTGGCCTTTTTTTTTTTTTTCCCCCCCAAGGTGAAGTGGCTGGTGAGGAGTAACCCTTTCTCACCAAAATCACTTCCTTGACAGTATTTCCCTGTCCAGGACAAGGCTAAATGCTCTGGAGGTAGACACCCCTTGTCCTCTGCAGAAAGATGGGAGCAGCTTGGCCATACTTGGGGCTCTGCTGACAGAGGAAGGCAGCCCTCCAGACTGCTGAAATGCAACCAGTAAATGAAGACTAGGATGCTGTTGCAGAGCATCTGACACTAGCTTTTATTGCCCTCCATCAGAGTGACTCAGTGCTGCTGCATTGGGAGAGATGTTGATGTTCTTGGCTGGCTGTGGCAGTGGAGCTACACTTTGCAGTCAGTGTGGAGTAAGAGCTTAGGCCTGGATCCAGTCAGGCCACGCCAGCAGGGAGTTTATAGTCAACCAAGTAAGTTGACTGTTGGCGTGGGGGCCTATGTGCCCAGACCCCAAGTCCTCCTGATCTGCAGGGTCTGTCTTCTGCTGAAATTTTCTCCTGCCCAATAAAGGGGAGCTTAGGTTTTCCTGTACAATATGAGCTGATAGGAGCTTTCCTTTAGGATGTGCACTGCCTCTCTCCTTCCCCTGAGCCCTGTTCTTATGGCATGTTGGAGGCTGTCACAGGCCTGAGGCCTCCAATTCTGGGTCCAGCCTTGTGCTCCTTGGAGAGGGAGTGCAAACCTTGGTGGAGGGAGCAGAGGGAAGGACACAGACAGGCGTGTACCCAGGTGACAAGCCTGCAGCAGGCTCCTTTTTGGAGAAAGGCAGGCAAAGAGGCGGAGGAGAGAAAAGGGCGAAGCAGTCCCTGGAGAGCAGTCGCCCCTGGCTGTGGGGCTGGGAGGGGCTGCTGAGGCCAGGTCGGTGCCCAGCCCCCTTGGAGGAAACCCAGGGGGTGGCAGTGATGGAGGGAGATGGGGCAGGGTTGGGGGCCTGGTGGGGTCCTTGGCCTGCTGCCCTCTCTGGCCCCCTGCCCTGAGTGGGCGTGGCCCTGGGGCAGGGCCCTTATTGGCTGGCAGCCCTTTGTGATGGGCAGGGGTGTGTGCTGGGGCAAGCCTTGATTGGCCAGCAGCCCTTTGTGATGGGCGGGGGCGTGTCCCCAAGCAGGCCCCCATTGGTCTGGGCCCTCTGTGATGTAGGCGGGCGTGTCCGGGGCAGGCCCTCATTGGCCGCAGCGCTCTGGGGCGGGGAGGGTGGCGCGCAGGAGCGGGTCCCCGCGGTCCCGCTCTGTCCTCAGGCAGGGCTGGCGCAGCAGCGCTGTCCCTGGCCCGGCGCCATGCGGAGACTCCGGGCGCTCCGAGGTGAGGGGCTGGGCCGGGGCTGGGCCGGGGCTGCAGGAGATCCCCAGCGCGAACCCCTGGTGCTCGGCACCGCTGAGCAGGGCTGGCCGTTTCTGACGCTGCGAGAGCTGCCCTGACCCTGCAACTGCACCAGCTCCCCGGGAGAAAGCCGCCTCCTCGCTCCCATGCAGCTCCCTCCAGGCTCTGGTTTCACGGGCTTTCCATCCAAGGAGCTAATGGGCCCTGGCTGCGAGGCAGATCTCTGCGGATGGAGATCCCCCAGCCTCCCTGGGTGCCTCTTCCGGGGTTTGACCCCCTTCACAGAGTCACAGACTGCTGGAGGTTGGAAGGGACCTCTGCAGATCACCTAGTCCAACCCCCTGCTCAAGCAGCGTCACCTGCAGCACCTGGCCCAGGATGGTGTCCAGACAGCTTTTGAGTATCTCCAAGGATGGAGACCCAAAACCTCTCTGGGCAGCCTGTTCCGGTGCTTGGTTACCCTCGCAGTAAAGAAGTTTTTTCCTTGTGTTCAGACGGAGCTTCCTGCGTTTCAGTTGGTGCCCGTTGCCTCTCGTCCTGTCCCCGGGTGCCACTGAGAAGAGTCTGGCCCCGTCTTCTTTGCACCCTCCCTTCGGATACTTATACGCATGGATAAGATCCCCTGCTCAGTCTTCTCTTCTCCAGGCTGGGCAGGCCCAGCTCTCTCAGCCTTTTCTCGTAGGAGAGATGCTCCGGTCCCTTCCTCACCTTAGTAGCCCTGTGCTGGGCTCTCTCCAGTAGCTCCATGTCTCTCTTGTCCTGGGGAGCCTGGAACTGGACCCAGTCCTCCAGATGTGGCCTCACCAGGACTGAGCAGGGGGGAGGATGCCCTCCCTCGACCTCCTGGCAATGCTCTTCCTAGTGCAGCAAGGCACTGCTCTCCCTTCCCCTTCTCCAGGCTGCCCCAAGCCAGCTCTCTGAGCCTTCCCTCGCCTATCACGTGCTCCAGTCCCCAGCCATCCTGATGACTCTCTTCTGGACTCACTCCACTATATCACAGCGTTGTAGCGTGTCTGTCTTTTACTGAGGAGCCTGGGCTGGACCAGCGTCTGGGGTGGTCTCGCTAGTGCTGCACAGAGGGGAGGAGTCCCTGCCTTTGCCCTGCTGGCTGCCCGCCTGCTGACACAGCCCTGGCTGCGGTGTTAGTGCTGGGGAAAAGGATTTCTCTGCAGGCTGAGGAGACGTTTGCCCCGAAACAGCGCAGGCAGCTGAGGCCAGCAGAGCTGGTGCTAATCCTCTGGGTCTCTCCTTGCAGGTCTCTTCACTTGTGGAGGCTGCTGGTCCCGGCCTCCCGTTCGGGAGGATGGAGGCAGGGCGGCAGAGTCCGTCCCTGCAGCCGTCCCCACCTTTGCTGGGCGAGTGGCTTCTCTGTCAAACCGCCTGCAAGAGGAGGAGGTGAGGCGGGGGCGTCGCGCTGTGCCGGGCCTGGGTTTGCGGGTGCCCGGCAGGGCCCCTGGTTTCCCGAGGGCGCCGCCGCCCTCCTGCCACCCGCGCGTGCTGCAAACGCTGCAAACGCTGGCGGGGCCCGTGTCCCCGGCTCTGGGGCTCCCTGGCACTGAGGAAAGGCAAGGCCAAGCTCTTCCCTTCTGGGCCGTGTCCCCAGGGCGACAGAGCGGAGGTCTACCGAGAGCTGGAGAGAGTCCTGCAGGGCGACGACGGCCGCGTGCAGAGCGCTGTCCTGGCCAGAGTGATCGCAGCGGCCTCGAGGGACATGAGAGCGGCGCAGGTGAGCTGCTCCTCTCTGAAGGCAGCCAGAGGCGCCTGGCTAGAGCCCGGTTTGGTAAAACGCAGGAGGGCTCTGAGGACCCGTGTCTAGCACTAAGCCCCGTCAGAGGCTCCCAGACCCCTGTGACAGCTCCTTCCCCGCGGATGCGGCTCCGCGATAGAAAAGGCCGTGTCCAGCCCCGCTGCAGAGGGAGCGCAGAGCAGAGCAGCTGCCTGTGCCGGCGGCGCCTGCGCCCAGGGCTGGTGGCGGAGCTGGGACGTGCAGGGCCGCGATTTCTGCACCAGCAAGTGTTTCCTGGAGGCAAAGGCCTTGGGGACTCGTCGCTGCAGTGGATTTGGGGGGCGATGCCCGGGGCTGAGCGGGGAGGTGGCCGAGGCAGGAACCGAGAGCTGGAGGCAGGCGGTCGCTGCCGGCGCCTTGGGCCTTTCTCCCGCTGAGGGAGGTTCGTGGCTCTCGCCAGGGCGTGACGGAGCAGGTGCGGACGGCCGCCAGCGACGTCCTGGTGGCTCTGGCCCGCTGCCACTTCGACAGCGTCATGTGCGAGCTGCAGTGCCGCCTGAGGGCCCTGGGAGAGATCTCCGAGGACCTCGTGTTCGTCACCTTGGGCAAGCTGGCCAGCAGCTACGGTAGGGCCCCTCGGCCTCCGGCTCGGGGCTGTGGTCTGCGGTACCCGGGAGAAGGGATCTTCCCTGATCCTCCCTTCCGAAGGGCTGCCCCGCTCCCCACTCAGGGCAGGCACCAGCACCCCATCGAGTCCCGGCAAGCCGTCCCCACGCCGGGGCCTGCCCCAGCCCCTGCGGCAGCTCTGGCACCCCCCTGGGCCCCCGCCGCGCTCCCCTGGGGCTCCCCCGCGCGCTGCCCCGGCTCCCCGTGACGGCGGCCGCTCTCTGCGCCTCTGCCCGGCCCTCTCCGCAGCCCTGCGGTGCGTCCCCTTCGTGGGCATGACGCTCTTCGCCCTGCGCACGATGCTGAGCCAGGTGGGGAGCAGCCGGACCCTGCGCGCCGTCTGCAGCGGTGAGTGTCGGCCCCGCGGGCAGGGGCAGGGCCGGGGCAGGGGCAGGGGCAGGGGCAGGGGCAGGGGCAGGGGCAGGGGCAGGGGCTGGGGCAGGGCAGGGGCAGGGGCAGGGGCAGGGGCAGGGGCAGGGGCAGGGGCAGGGGCAGGGGCAGCCTCGGCGCCTCTGCTGCGGCGCTTTGCTCCCGGTGCGACCTGCCGGGCTCCGAGCTCTGCCCCGGCTCCCTCCCGCCTGCTGCGTGCAGGGCGGGCTGGTTTTGGGGGGTTTCGGGGGAGAGGGCGAGTGTTTGGGACGGCTGGGGCAGGGACGCAGGGGGAAGCGCAGGAGGGGAGCACAGCTGGGAGGAGGAGGAGGAGGAGGAGGAGGAGGAGGAGGCGTGATGGGGAGGAGGAGAGCAACAGCGCAGCGTTTCCATCGGGGCACCTCCGAGCACCGCGCGGCTTGTGCCTGGGGCCGGAGCCGGTCTCGGATGGAGCCGCGGCGAGCGGGGGGCTGCGGCCGAGGGCAGGCTGGGGCGGCAGAGCAAGGCCTCGTCCCCGCCACGGGCTCTCCCTGACCCTTGCGCCCTCTCTCGCCGCAGTCCTGGAGCAGTGGTCGAAGGCCGTGAACAGCTACCTGGGCGCCTGGGAGCAGTGCAGCTTCCCGCGCGTGGGGCAGGCCCAGCTCTGCAGCAGCGTTTCCCCGCTCTTCGGCCACGCGGTGGGGAGCTGGCTGGGCTGCGAGGAGGAGGAGGTGAGAGCGGCTGCCGCGCCGGCCCCGCGACGCCGGGGGCCTTTGGGCAGGGCCGGATCCGGGGGGGCCGGGGTGGGGACGTGCCCTCTCCTCCGGAGCAAGGCCTTCTCCTCCAGGGGAGCAGGGCGCTGCCTCTCCGTGGGGAGGGCAGACCGTGTCGGGGGGGAAGGACCTGGGGCCCCGCTGAAGAGCGTCTCGCTGCCCTCCCTGCAGGCCAAGCAGGCCGTCCTGGGGGCGATGGCTGCCATGATGGGCCTCCTCGTGCGCGAGGAAGAGCACCGCGAGCGCGTGTGGGAGCAGCTCCCCTGGCTCCTGGGCCAGTACCAGCAGGTCCAGGACACTTTCCGGGTGACCAAGGTGAGGCGTTGTGTGGGGCACGGTGAGGCTGTGGGGTCTGTGCGTGTGCCGCGAGGTGTTGGGGGGTCTGTGGGGTGCCTGGAGGAGCCGGGACCCCTTGAGAAGAAAGGGGGGGAGCAGGGGAGGCTTGAGGCCTGCTGGGCTTCTCGGGCAGCGCCAGAGCAGCGCAGGTGGGGCCGGGAGGGAGCTGAGCATCCCCGGGGCCGACCTCCTCGGGAAGGGAGGTTTTTTTTTCCGGGGGGCTGGAATTTCATCACAGAAATGCCAGGTTTCCTTTCTTAAGATGTTGCTTTAGGTGACAGCCCCGCTCTTCTTCCCACCCCCGTTCCCTTGCAGGCGCTGAGTTATTTCCTGGCGGTTTTGGGGGAAGTGCAGGTCCCCATCCCCCAGGACGAGGTTGAGGCCATCGGCACCGCTGTGCACTGCCAGGTAAGGGCAGCCTGACCCCGTACCGCTTGCGCTGGGTGCCGCAGACCTGACCCACGGGGACAGGAAGGTCCTGCTGGGCGGCCGGGCAGAGCGTCCTTGCAGCGGGACCTACCTTAAGGCCAGGTCTGTGCAGATATTTGGGAGTCACCTCCCATTGCGGTGTCCAGAGGCTGTTGCAGCCAAAGCCCCCGGGGAGGCCAGAGCGGAGGGAGCAGTTTCTTTCCAGCCCCCTCGGAGCTGGTGCTCTTCTCTCTAAAGCGCCCCTTGTTCCCACAGCTCAGTGACGGGAGCAAGCAGCACAGCGGGGAGCACCGGTCGGAGCTGTCCTCCTGCGTCCTGCTGCTGGGTGAGGGGAGGAGACTCCGCGGGACACCGCTGTGCCCTCGCTGCTCTCTCCCGACCCTCTGGCTAACGCAGAGCACGACTCTTCCCTCGCAGCCCGAGTTTGCCCTGAGGACACGGTGGCCTTTCTGCGCTCGCAGCTGGGGAGTCGGAGCGAGGCCGCGCGCGTGGTGTCCTTGGATCTGCTCGGAGCCCTGGTGCGCCCCACAGGTCAGTGCCGCGGGGCGCAGCGAGGCCGGCCAGGGGTTTGGGCTGCCGGGCTGGGGGCAGACACGGCTGCCAGTGATGCACAAACGCCCGAGACGAGCTGCAAAGCGCGTGTTCCCCAGCCGAGCTGCTGTGCGGCTGCAGGGACAGGGATGAGATGGGGCAGCTGTAAATGGCAACGCACCGGTGACGGTGCTCAACACTCAGTGACGGGGCAGGGACATGAGCTACATGTACCCATCGCATTTCTGCAGCGCTCTGTGTTGTTAAAACAGTCGGTCCCGTCACCCGCTTGTGTCTGTAAACGGAGTCGCTGGGGGACTCTGCTGCTTCCTCGGCCATCACCGTCTTGTCCCAGGCTTTCGGTGCCGCTCGTGTGTGAGCGAGCTGGGAGCTTTGGCAGCTCCCTGCTGACCCGAGGGCTCTGCCTGAGCGCCCGCCTCTCCCCGTCTTTCCCAGCA
Organism: Dromaius novaehollandiae; assembly: GCF_036370855.1. Lineage (NCBI taxonomy): Eukaryota > Metazoa > Chordata > Aves > Casuariiformes > Dromaiidae > Dromaius > Dromaius novaehollandiae. The sequence goes on along the minus strand of NC_088101.1, from coordinate 13,351,191 downwards.
GCAGAGAGAGGCCAGAGCCTGCCCCTGCTCGTGCAGGCGGTGCGCTGCGCGCTGGGAGACCCCAGCAGGAAGGTGAGCTGGTTGGCGCGGGGCGGCACCGCGGTGGGCGGCAGAGAAAGCTTTTGCTGGGGGCAGAGCCTGGCCAGCCCCCGGCAGGGCTGCTGCTGGGGGTCGAGCCTAGGGGAGCGTTTCCCCGTGGAAATGCTCCTGCGTGGCCGTGGCTGTGGGAGCAGAGGGGCCTCCCGCACCCCCACGGTCTCCGCGCGGGGCTCAGGGGCTGGGTGGGTGCGAAGGCGTCTGCCCCCGGGCTTTTGAGCAGAGGGGGTAACTGCAACGTGCTCCGTGGCAGGTGGCGAGGGCAGCGCTGCGCTTCACCAAGGAGCTGCTGGGCTGCAGCGTCCAGAGCTGCTCGGCCTGGGACCTGGTGGCCCACGTCTTCGCCACGTTCAGCCAGGCCTCCGGCAGACTGGTGAGGGCAGAGCGCGGCGCTTCGGCTTTGCTGTGTGCCCGGGGTGTCCGGGGAGCCCCTGCGGGCGCCCTGGGAATGGGGAGCCCCCCCAGCAGGGCTGCAGTCCCCGGTGCAGAGGGCCGAGCGGCGTCCCCACCGCCGTTCCCGGGGGGATCTCGGAGGAGGCCGGGGGGTGCTTTGGCCTCCCACCAGCACGTAACAAACCCGACTGCGGCGCTGCCTGGGCCGTGACTCCGCTGGGCCGTGCGTGCTGCCGTTTCAGCGCTGTCACCGAGCGCAGCCCCGCCGCAGGGCAACCTCCTTGCACCGGCTCGGTGCCGCTGCGGCATCGCTTGGGCCCCGGAGGAGCTCGTAATCCCGACACCCCGACTGACGACGCTGGCGACCGCCCCGAGGAGCAGCGGGTCTCCCTGGTCGCAGCCTGTTTAGTGCTTCCTTCCCCTGGGATCTGGCCCCTCCCGTGGGACTTTCTGCTCTCTCCTGCCTCCGGAGATGGGGGCTCCCGGGGGAGCATCCCGGCAGCGCTGGGTGGTTCAGGCTTCACCTGCCGTCTCGGGGACAGGGGCTGATGCTGGTGCTGTCCCAACCGTGTCTTGCAGGCGCAGGGAAAGCTGTCTGAGGCAGAAGCGCAGGAAGCAGCAGATCTTCAAGCCCTGTGCTTGGACATCCTGCGCTCCCTGGACGTCTCCGTCCGGGGGATGACCAAAGTAAGTCGTCCCGCGCCCTGCTGCTGCCTCCCTGCCCCGCTCTCCCCAAAGTGCTCCCCGAGCAGCCCCTCAGGCGCACAAGGCGAGTGGAAACGCAGAGCGTCGTTTCCATCTCGGAGCTGAAACGAGCTGGAGCTGGCACGGAGGTGGGAACCGCGACGTGCTGAGTGGCCTCGTCCTTCCCTGCAGCTCCTGTGGCCGCGGCTGCTGCAGTACGTGGTGCCAGCCCAGTACACCGGCACGTTGGTGCCGCTCTGCCGGTGCCTGCGAGAGCTGGCCGAGAGCCGGGGGAGAGCAGGGGGCGAGGACGGAGAGGAGGAGCCCAACGTCGCGGCCTCCCGGCAGCGAGGTAGGAAGCCGAAACTCTCGCCGTGAGCCGTGTCGGGCTGTGCCGGGGCCGGGGCACCAGCCCGTGGGCCGCGTGGGGGCTGCCCAGCCCGGGCAGGGGCAGGGTATGGCGGGTCGCGCCGCTCTCACCGGCCTTTCTGTCTCCTCGCAGCCAAGCTGCCGAGGCCGCAGGCCCTGCTGGCTCGCCTGCTGGTGAGTAGGGGCCCCGGGGAAAGCGCTTCGGGGCCTGGAGGCGGCGGGAGAGGTCGGGGCAGAGCCGCGTCGCAGGCCGGGGCCGGCAGCCCGCGGGGAGGAAGCGGCGTGCGGGAGCGAGTCGGAGCCTCCCCGGCCCCGCGGGACCCTGCTGCTGCGCGGGGGAGAAGCCGGCGGCGCCGGGGAGAAGCTCCCGGCTGGGCCGGGGCCGGGCGACCGCCCTCCGTGCGGGGAGAAGCTGCGGCTCCTCCGGCCGCCCCGAGCCCAGGTCTCGCCTGCCCTCTCCCAGGTGGTGGCGGCGGCTCCTCACGCCGGCGGCGGCTGCGGCGTCGCTGCCCTGCGGCTGCTGCGGGCCCTGTCCGCAGAGATCCACGGCGCCCTGGGGATGGTGTGGGCCGTGAAGATCCCCTTCCTGCTGCAGTGCCTGGAAGGTAACGTGCCGTCGGGGAGGAGGAGGCTGGAGAGGCCGAAGGGGAGGCAGGAGAAGGCGGCGTCCAGGCGTGAGGGAGGGGAATTGGCCCTGGGTTTCTCAGCGCCGGCTCTGCAGCCGTTGCCCTTCCAGGGAGCAGCGCTGACGCCCAGGAGCAGTTCATCTGGGGGACGGGGCCTTTCTTGCCTGTCACTGCCACGAGCAGGTGTGGCAGCACCCCGGCGTCCTCGCTGCGTGGGTGTTTGGGAGGGCTGGACGGGGAGGGAGGGATGCAAATGTGTGTGCGTGGTCCGAGCCCTCGTGCGAGGGCCTGGTTTGCTCTGGAGCTGCAGTCGAGCGATGGGGACTGGGACCGGCGGGCGTGTGGCTGAGCTGAGTCCGTGCCCCTGTCCCCCGTCCCCAGGGTCCGTCAGGTGTCCTGGGCCCGGCCAAGAGTTCGGCATCAGGGCTTGAGCCTCGCGGCTTGGGCCCCTTCTGGCGTGGGAGCCGGAGGGTGTTTGAGTGCCAAGGAGCCCCCGGGCTCTTCTCTGGCGCTAAGTAACACGGAGGGTTTTCCTGCTCCGGCTTTGTAGGGCAAAGCGAGAGCTGCCTGGACTCTGCCGAGTGGGAGCAGCTCCTGCTCAAGGTACAGCGCTGCCGCGAGGGCAGCAACTACCGGTGGGGAAGGGGGAAGGTGTGGGTGGAAAGGTAACCAGGAGCAGGGGATCCCTGAGCAGGGAAATGCCGGTTTTGTTCAGAAAACAGGAAACACGGGAAAGACCCCCTGCAAAGGCCCTGGGGATTTTGTTTTGCAAACAGCTGTGGATCACAGAGGGTCGTGTCGTGTTGTGCCATGTCCCGTCGTCGCACGTCGTGACCCGCTCTGCGGGGGCTTCGCTTCAACTTGTGTTTCCCCTAGTTCCTGAGGACGTCGCTGGAGACGATCGAGAGCCAGGCCTGGACCGTGGGCCTGAGCGTGGAGCTGAGCCAGCAGACGGGCAGCTACCCCCGGCCGTCCCGGGAGCAGGTGGGTCCCTGCCGAGGCCTCGTTTCTGCGGGAGCCGAGCGGAACGGCCGGGCGCCGCGGCCAGCTCAGCCGGGCCTGGTGCGGGCTGGTGCGTCGCGGCCGGCTCTGTGCCGCCAGACCGTGCGTGACCACGTCTGGGGTGGCCGCTTGTCTTTCAGGCCTTCCTGTATAAAGCTGTCGGGGTGTCCCTGGCAGCGTGTCGGCACGTCCCCTACGTCCGCCGGGAAATGAAGAAGTATCTGTTAAGGATGAATTACTTGGAGGTGTCTGAGAGAGAGGTGAGTTTCCTCTTCTCCCCTTGCTTTCCCCGGAGCCCCTCGGTATTCCCAGGGGAGCGGCGATCTCTCCGAGCAGAGCGCTCCAGGCTCTCCTCCTTTCCTTGCCGCTGCTGTTCCCGTCGGAGGATATCGCGAGTGTCGCTCGGAGCTTGCCGTGGTGAGTGTCGGCCAGAGGCCGCCTCACCCTTTCCCTTGTGTTGCAGGCGATGATTTCGGTTGTGGCCGGCTCTGCCGAGAGCCACTTCCACCTTGCCTTGGAGGTGCTGCAGGAGTTTGGGGCGTCCATGGAGGAAAGACCAGTGTCCGGGGCTTTCAAACGCCTGAAGGTAAAGGATGCCGGGCGTCCTGGCTCCTTTGTCCTCTGCTTTGTTTCCACTTGCAAACCAGCGGCAGCCCAGGGGTGGCTGCTGCGTGGAAAGCGGGGCGGCTCCTTCGCCGGGAGGCAGCGGGAGCCGGGGCCCGACGGAGGCGCCGGGCTGACGTCTCGCGGCTTCTCCCGCGGCGCAGGAATACCACCAGGGGAAGAGAGCGGGGAGGCACGCGGCCCTCGTGCTGGCCTACGGCCGGATCGCGCTCCGCGCCCCGCCGGAGCAGCTCCTGGCCCGCGTGGAGAGCGACGTCGTGGGGCGCATCCTGCGGCACTACCGCGCCAGCTGCCAGGTGGGTGCGCGGGCGCAGGGCGGCCACGCAGACGTGGGTCTTCCCCGAAGCTCCCGCGAGCGCCGACTGCCCCCAGCGCCCCGGGGGCGGTTGTGCCCTGCCCGTGCTGGCGGAGGGGGACGCGGCAGCCCTGGTTCGTCCCTGCTGCCCCGCGGGGTCTGTGCGCTCCGGGGCCGCTGCTGCGTGTCCCGCGTCTGTGCGCCTTGGTTCTCTGCCTCTCACCCCACCGCCTTTCCCCTTCCAGGTGCTGGGCTTCTCCTTCTCCACCAAGGTAAGTCCTGCCCCCCGGGGCCTTGCTCGCGGCCCTTCCCGCACCCCTTTCCCCTCGCAGGCGTGCCGGACTCGCCCTCCCGCTCCCCGGGCCGGGGGCCGGGGGTCTCCTTGCGGTGGGTAGCCGGGAAAGCTCGTGCCTCCGCGGGGGGAGCTTCTTCCCGGGAGGGGAGAGGAGGTTTCCTTCCTGCGACCCGCGTGCCGAGCCGAGGTGCCCGAGGCGCTGGGCAGACGCAGTGGCCCTTGCGCGCCGTGCTCTGGGGCTGGGCTGCCCGCCGTGCTCCTCGCTGAGCCCTCGGCGCTCTGAGGAGTTCCTCACCGGCGCCGCCGTGTTTCCCTGTGCCGGGACGCAGGACGTGCAGCTCAAGCTGGCGCTGATCCGGAGCGTCGCCGAGGTCAGCCGGGCCGTGCGGGTGGCGGGGGGCTCCCGCGGCGTGGAGCTCTGCCGCAAACGGGAGCTGCTGGGCACCTTGCTGGTGAGTGCCGGGGCCGGGCCGGTGCCGCGGGGAGGTCGGGGCCGAGCCCCGAGGCCGGTCGCCCCGAGGCGCGATGCTCCGCCTTGGCCGCGCGCGACCTCTGGAGCGCCCGGAGCCTGGTGCCGGCGGGAGGGCTCTCGGCGGCCGCCCGCTGCCCACTGTGCGCGTGTCTCCGTGACCTGCAGGGCTTCGTGCAGGGGGAGCCCCGGGATCGCCTGGCGTCCCCCGTGCGCCGGGAGGCGTTTGTGGCCGTGGGGCACTTGAGGTAGGGTCTGTGCGCCGGGGCTGCGGGGGGTGTCATCTGAGCCGCCGCTCTGGGGAGCGGGAGTGAGACGCGTGTGTGTTTCCCTCTTTCTCTGCCAGCAAACTGAAGCCATCGCTGAGCCGGGAGGAAAACCGCGACCTCCTGGATCAGTGCGTGCGGAGCGTGATGCCCCTGCCTGCCCTGGAGCCGGCGGAAGAGGAGGGGGCGACGGCGGCGGACGCCGGGCACGTGCAGGTACCTGCCGGCCCTTCTCTGCCGGCCTCTCCGGGGATCCCCCGCAGCACGCGCCGCGCTCTGCCCCTGCGGCCGAGCTGGGCGTCTCCGAGCGCGGCCCAACGCCCGTCCTTCTCCCCGCGCTCAGGGTCTGCACGCGCGGACCATGGGGGCTCTCGGCGAGCTGCTGACGGCCCTGCTGGAGGAAGACCTCAGCTCGGACTGGCTCGCGGAGATGCTGCACGTGAGTGTCCGTGGGGGGACGGGGAAGGCGTCACCAGTGCCGGCTGCGTGGGGAGAGCTGGGCTGTGGAGGCGGCGGGGTCAGCGCGAGGTGGCCGTGGGGCAGGTCTGCGCCGGTGCCCTCCGTGAGGGGCTGCTGGGGACGCAAGGGGCCGCGCCACCGGCTGCCGAGGCGGCAGCTCGTGGGCGGGACTCTGGGCGGGAGGGAGGCGTCTGGGGTGGCGGTGGGCAGGCCGGGACGGCCGGGGGGACTGGTGTGAGCCGGGTGTGCTCTTCCGCAGGTGCTGGAGTACTGGCTCACCTCGGCCAAGGAGTGGGAGCGGGAGAGGGCCCTGCAGGCCTGCGCCCAGCTGCTGGGCGCTTTCGAGGAGCGATTCGAGCTCACGGTGAGAAGGGACCCCCCACCCCCGCACGCCGTGTCCCCCCTCCCCGCTGGCTGCGGCCCCAGCAGGGAGCTCTGCCCCACGCCGGGCGCTGGGTTTTGGGTCTCCCGGGCTGTGGGGCTGCACCGCTGCCTGCCCCGATGCCCTGCCACGGCTCGGGCGCCAGCACAGCCGGGAGAGGGAGATCGGCCGCCAGGGCTGCCCGCGACCTCCTCGTCGTCCTTGTGTTTCCCCAGGGAGAAACCTCTTTCGGGCCCTTTGGCTCCATGGTGGGACTGCTGGCGCCTTTCACCTGCGACTCGCTGGCCACGTCCTGCCAGCGGGCAGGGGCCTGCCTCGGCCACCTCCTCCGCATACAAGGTGAGGGCAGCCCCCTCCCGGCCTCGGCCAGCCCCCCGCTGCCCCCCGCGCCCCACGACTGCGCGGGGCCGGGCTCCGTTCTTCCTTCCTCTCGGCCCCTGGGCCAGAGGTGGGTCTCCGTCGCCATCGCCGCCCTTCTCTCCTGGTGCTCCCTGCAGGCAGGACGCTGGAGACGGGGGCCGAGGAGGACGAGGTGCAGCCCTTGTGCCAGCGGCTGAGCGCCCCAGACGCCGAGGCTCTGCGCCAGGCTTCCTCCAGACTCAGAAAGGTGCCTGGCCCCACGGCGCGGGGGGAGCCGGTGCCCGGGCTCCCGCGCGGCTCCCTGCTTCGCTGCCGGGGCCCCGCTGCGTTTTGGGAGAGCCAAAGGAGCAGCAAGCGGCTGTCGAGCGGCACAGAGCACGGCAGGCCCTGCCTGCACAGCTGCCCCGTAAAGCCCTGGCACCCTGCGGGCCCAGCGAACTGCCCCGCCGGCCGCGCGCTCGAGTCTCCTCTCCTTTCCGAAGGGCCGGAGCAGACCTGCGACGTGGCCTCTCCCGTTTCTGATGTCTCCCCAGATCGTCTGCAAACACATCCCGCCAGCGCAGGCCACGGACTTCCTCTCTGCCGCCCTGGACGGGATGCTGTCGGCCCAGTCCGCGTGTGCTCAGGCAGCGGGCGAGTGGCTGCTCACCTTCCTGGAGGCGTGCGGGGGGCAGCTGCTCACGGAGGTGAGAGACGCCTTTTCCCGGGGGCTTGGGCCTTCCCGCCTCCGCCGCTGCCGGGCACCTCGTGCAGGTGCCGGGGGCCAAAGAGCCGCCCCTGGTGCGCAGCGCCGAGGGCTCTGTCGAATCCGAGTGCCGGCAGCCTCATCCCGGGGTTGTTCTTCGTCCGGTGGCACTGACCCTGCTGGGCCAAACCCCGGTGGCTCCCACGACGGAGGCAGTTGGAGCTGAGGCACCCAAAGTGCCCAGTTGCTCCCCGGTTCTCGGGCGCGATGCTCAGCCCTCCCGGCCCGAGGAGCCCAGGGTGGCTCCTCGGCGTCGCCCTCGGTGGGCAGCAGAGATGTGTCCCCGTGGCGGTCCAGCGTCCCCCCGCCGCTGCGCAGAGCCTTGGGGCTTTAGGGCTGGGTCCCGAGAACTGGTCGGGGAGCAGGAATTGCTCGTGGGCCGAGTGGCGGTGCCTGGGCCGTGCGGGAGGAGCAAGAGAGGATGGAGACGACGGCTCTTGTGGTCTGCGATCAGGTGCCAGAAATCCTGAGCATCATCTACGTCCGGATGCCGACCATGCAGCAGGACACCCTCCGGCACTTCCTCCTGGAGGCCGTGTCCCTGCTCGCCCTCTACCACCCCGGGGCCGTCATCGACAGCCTGCTGCAGAAGCAGCTGCCCATGGACAGGTACGTGCACTGCCCCGGCCCCACGGACGGGCAGGAGCCGCCACCAGCCCCGTGGAGGCCAGGAGAGCGTTTGGCGCTGCCGAGGGCGTCGCAGGTGCCAGAGCCCGGGGGCTCACGGGGGAACTTCTGCTCCCTTGCAGTGACACCGAGGAGCTGTGGAGGGTCCTGGGGGGGAAGTTCTTTGTGGACCACGTCCTGCGGGTCTTGATGGAAAAACTGAAGAACTCGGGAAGCGACCAGCCCAGGAGCAGCTCTGCCAAGCCCGAGGCAGAGGAGGAGGAGGCTGCGCTGGAGCCTCTCAAGGTACGTGCACCGGCTTCGTACCTGACTGCCCAAATCACCCTTCAGCCTGAGGGAGCTCCGCGCACGCCGCGAACACCCCTGAGCCCCCCGGGCCGGTGCCGTGCCGGGCCCTGGGCAGCGCTGGCAGCCGAGAGCGTTTGCTGCTGCCGGGCTGCAGGGGAGTGAACTGCAGGCAGTGAAGGTCCCCGAGGCGGGCAGGGCACAGGTGGGAAAAGGCCTCGTTTTCACAGGCGGCTTTGGGTTGCGTTTCTCTGCAGATGACCCGGGCCATCTCTGTGGTGGTGTCAGCGCTGCAGAGCCCGGAGGCTGTGCTGCGCCTGCTCCCGGAGCTGCTGCCGGTGCTGCTGAAGCAGATCAGCGCCACAGTGGGCAAGGAGATGCCGTCTTCCGCACTCATCACCCGGGGAAAGCTGTTCCTGAAGGGCCACGCGAGCGACGACAATCCTTGCAGGTAGGAGCCGGGGGACAGAGACGCAGGGAAAGCTGCAAACTTTGATTCCCGGGTAGGAAGGTGCCCCAGGGAGACTTGTTTTTTCCCCTGGGCTCTATTTTGGTTTGGGTTTGTCTGTTTGGTTGTAGTTCTTGTTTTATGAGCGTTGGCGTGCTGGTTGGTTTGGTCTCTGTTGGCGTGTTTGTGAGCCGACGGTCCCTGGGGTCCCTAGGCCAGGTTTCTTAGAGCTTGTCAGGCTTCAGGGTTGTGAGAGGTCGTTCCAGGGGTGTTTGCAGCTCCCTCGGTGAGGTTGAGCACGAGCGAGCGAAGGCCTCGCGGGCGGCAGCGTTTCCTTCGCCTGTCGCCGTGACTGAGGCCTCGCTGCTCTCTCCTCGCCCAGGCTTTCCCTGGAGACCCTGGAGGCGGTGCTGCGCACGTGCCTCGACGGGAAGTGGCTGCGGCTGCTGCGGCAGCAGGGCGCCTGGGCTGCCCTGGAAGACCCCCGGGCTCACCACGACGGCGTCTGCCTGCTGACCGGGTGAGAGCCCGAGGAGGCGCCTCGCTGCTCCGGGGTGGCCGCGACCCGGGAGGGGCTGGCGGGACCCTTCCCCCGGGCCCGGGCGTCTCGGAGGGGCCGAGCGGAGCCCGCGTGGGAGCGGGGGGATCGCGGGGGCCCGAGGCCGGGTGCCGCCCTGCGTGACCGCGCGTCGCCTGCCTGTGCTCTGCGCGCAGGGTGCTGCTCCGCGCCGGGACCGTCTCGCTGCCCCTGGTGCTGGTGCTGACCCGGTGGCTGGACGCCCCCTCGGCCAACCTGCGGGTCACGGCCGCGGCTTTCTTTGCGGAGGTGAGGGAGAGGCGGGAGAGGGAGGTTTAGGAGGGCTTTTCGCAGGGTGCCAGCAAGAAGGTGCCGGCAGAAGGTGTCCCGTTCCCGGCGGGAGCAGATCCCCCCTCGTAGCAGCTCTCTCAGGAGCTGCCCTTCCCCGGCCCCTGCCCACCCCCACCCACCCACGAGCCCCCCGGGCACAGGGCAGCGCTGCCCTCGGCCTGGCCGAAGCCGCAGCCTGGGCCGGGCCCCAAGGGAAGCTGCCGGGCGCCGGGGCGGTCGGCCGGGGCTGGCGGGGCTTCCTCGTGCGGAGCCCGGGGCGGCTGCTGCTCCCGGGCCTGGTCCGCATCCGTCTGCGGGTGCCGACGGCCGGGTTGCTGTGCTGCAGCTGATGAAGGAGCCGGCGCTGCAGGAGTGGAGGTGCCTCCAGCCCATCGCGAGGGCCTTGCTGGAGAAGCTGCGGGACTCGAGCAGCACCGTGCGGCAGATGGCAGCGCGCGGCCTGGGCAACCTGGTCAGCGGGGCGCCGGAGAAGGTGAGAGGGGCTTTGCTCCGCGCGAAACGCAGCCCTGCGCGACCGGAGAGATGCCGGCGGGGAGCTGCGGGGGATGAGAGAGAGCGGGCAGCGCAGCAGAGGCAGCTGCGAGTCTCTGCCCCGAGGGCGCTCTGTTCTGGGGCACCGGCCGGGCTGCGGAGGGGACGGAGGTGCCGACGGGCCCCTCGGGCTGCGATGTGCTCGGGGGCTGCTTCTGAGAGCTTCAGCCCCTGGAGGCGACGGGGAAGAGGGGCGGTGGGAGGCAGGGCGAGCGGGAGGCTCACGTGTGCGTCACGCTCGGCAGCTGCGAAAGCACAAGGGAGCGGTGCTGGAGGCGCTGCGGAGGGGCCTGGAGGACGCGGCCGCGGCGGAGGTGGTGGCAGAGAGCCTGCTGGCGCTGGCGAAGGTGGTGACGGAGCTGAAGGGGAAGGCTGTAGGCTCCGCCTTCAGGGACATCGCCAGGGCCACCAAGGGGTTCTTCGATGCTGTGAGTGAGCGGCGGTGTCTGGCGCCTGCGCGAAGGGTCCCTCGCGGGCGCGTCCGAGGGGGCGGCGGGGGCAGGGGCCGCTGCAGATCGGGAGGGTTCGGGGAAGACGCTTCTCTCTGGGGCGGGCGGAGGAGCTGCTGTCTGTGACCCCCGTGGGGGTCCTTTCTCCGGGCGTCGTGCTCGACCGGCAGCGCCCGGGTGTTGCAGAAACAGCCGTACGCGGCGTCCCAGTCGCCCGCCTGAGGGCCGGGGTTTCTGGTTGCAGGAGCAGGCGTCGCTGCGCTCGGCGGCCTTCACCCTGTACGGGGTGCTGGCCGCCTCTGCCACGAGCAGGTGGAGGTCTTTCTTCACGGAGGAGCTGGGCAGCACGTGGGCCACCCTCGTCCTGCACCTCCGGGACCCCGACCCGGGCGCCTCCATGGTAAGAGCCCCGGGGGGAGCAAGAAGCGAAGCCGGGCGGCAGCCGCAGGGTCCCTGCAGAGCCTCCCCGAACGCGTCCCCGCGCGGTGGCCCCTGCGCCGCCCAGGGTAGCGACTCCAGCGCCCCGGCTCACCTCTCTTTGGCAGGCGTGCCAGGGCGCCCTGCGGCTGTGCGCCCCGTTTCTGGGGCTGCGGAGGGTGCGGCAGGGCCTCGCCGTCACCACCCGGCTGAGCGCGGCCGAGCTGCTGGGCGACGTCTGCAGCCAGCTGGTGAGGAGCCGCGCGCCCGGGCGCGATGGGGCCGCGGGGCCCTCGCCGGCCCCGGGAGAGGGAGGGAGGGAGCGGGCGACGCGCCGAGGGCGGCGGGGTCGTCTTGCGGCCGAGAAGGACGGCGCGTCCCGCGTCCCCCAGGCCCAGGAGAGCCCCGAGCACCAGGAGATGCTGTACGTCGCCGCCCGGCGCCGCTTCCTGGGGAGCTGCGGGGAGCTGCAGGCTGCGGCCCTCGACGTCGCCGGTGAGTCGGGGCGGGCGCTCTCTGCGGCCGCTGCCCCCGCGCCGCCGCTGTCCCCGTCTGCCCGGGCCGGGGGTCCCGGGGGCGCTCTGATGTCGGTGCGTCGCCCTGACGTCGGTGTGTCGCTCTGCGCGCGCAGGGGTCCTCGTGGAGCACGCGGGCCTCGAGTGGCTGACGCGGGAGGAAGCGATGCCGCTCTCAGCAAGTAGGTGACGGGGCCCTGGCGCCCCGGGCCCGGGGGTTGGGGGGGGGTTGGGCCCCGGCATGGCGGCGGCCGCGGGGCAGCACGGCCCTGCCGGGGAGGCCGGGCCGGTGCCGGGTGCGGCCCTGACGCCGGTGCCGGTGCCGTTGCAGCTCTGCGGGTGCTGCGGAGCGACGGGGACCCGCGGGTGCAGCAGGCGGCCGCTCGGCTCCTCCGGGACACCGGCCTCGAGCAGCCCCCGCGGCGGCGCTGAAATAAACCTCGCCGGGAACCTGCCGCAGCAGCGGGGCGTTTCTGCGCCGGGGCCCGGGAGCCGCTTCGCCCCCCGCCGCCCCCGTTGGCCGCCGGGTCCCCGGGGCTCCGGCCGGGGCCGCTGTCCCGGGGCTGAAGGGGGCGGGGCCAGAGCCGCGGCGGGGGCGGGGCTGAAGGGCGGGGCGGGGCCGGGACCAGGGGCGGGGCAAGGCGGCGGGTGGGGCGGGGCAAAGGGGCGGGGCCAGACCCGCGAAGTGGGCGGAGCCAATGCCGGGGGCGGGGTGGAGCCACGGGAGGGGCGGGGCCAGAGCAGTGGGCGGGGCCAGGGACGGGGCGGAGCCGGGCGGCCCCTTCCCGGCGCATGCGCGGCCGCTCCGGCCCCCAGGGCCGCGGGCGGGCGTTGGCGCTGGGTGTCCGGGGCCCCCGGGCCGCCCCCTCCCCGGCGCGGGGCTCCCGCTTGCCGCAGCCCGGAGGCGGCGGGGCGGCAGCAGCGAGCGCTGCCCCGGCCGGGCCGCCTGGCCCCAGGTAAGCGGTGCGGGCCCGGCCGGGGCTGCCCGGGCCGGGGCGGGGGGCTCTGCCCGGCCGGGCGAGGCGGCTCCGGGGCGGGAGGCAGCTGCGGGCCCGGTGCCCGCCCGTCGGTGCTGCTGCCGGGTGCTGCCCGCTGCCAGCTCGGCCCGGGCCCCGCGGTGGCGGGGGGAGCAGCCGCGCTCGGCCAGGTTCGGGCTGCGGGGCCGGTGGGGGCCGGCGCGGGGCAGTAAAGGCCGAGGGGCCGGAGCCCAGCGCCCGCCCGGCCCGGGCTGCCCAGCGCCGTGGGGCTGGGCCCTGCCTGCGGGGAGCGGAGGGTCCCCCCGGCCCGGGTGCCCGGCACGGCCCGACCCGCGCGGGGCAGGGGGGGCTCATCTCCACCCCCCCCCCAACACCCCCGTGGTGCCTGGGGGCTGCGAAAGGGGCTCGGGGCGCTGCTGCGGGGCTGGAAATGGGGGTGGTGCAGGGCTGGGAGCTGGGCGGGGGCGAAGGGGGGTTTGGGGGGCTCAGCCTCCACTTCAGAGCCCCCAAACGAGCCCCCGGGGCCTGTCTGGGAGCACCAGAACCGCAGCGCTGGGGGTGGAGGCTGAGTCCTGCGTGTCTGGTGCTCCCAGACAGGCTCCGGGGGCTCCTTTGGGGGCTCCGAAATGGAGGCTCATCCTGCGGGTCTGGGGCTCCCAGACGGGCTCCGGGGGCTCCGAAATGGAGGCTGGTCCTGCGGGTCTGGGGCTCAACCCAGGCTGCTGGGACTGGTCTCAGAGCTCAGAAAGGGGGCTTAGTCCTGGGCTTTGGTGCTGGAGAACAGGTTCAGGGGGCTGTTTTGGGGCTGGAGAAGCAGGATGGGGGTCAGGTGTGGGGCTTGGAAAGGGAATCTAAGTCCTGTGGTTTTGGGGCTCAAAGGTGGGTCGAGGGGGCTGCTGTTGGGGCTCAGAGTCCATTTCTGAGCCCCTAAACAGCCCCCAGACCTGTGGTTGAGCTGCAAGAAGGCAGGGTTTAGCTTCCCTTTCTCAGTCCTGCGTTTCTGGGCCTCAGGAAGCAGGTGCTGGGGCTGGGAGACAGCCTCCCTTTTTGAGCTCAAAAACCTAAGACCTGGCCTCCAAGTCCTGTGTTTTTGGGGCTTGAAAACTGCTCCAGGGGGCTGTATTGGGGCTCAAAGTCAGAGGCCAAGTCCTGTGTTTCTGGGCCTCAAAAAGCAGGTGCTGGGGGCTTGGAGAGAGAGGCCCTGGTCTGGGGGTTTTGAGCTCAAAAATGGAGACTAAGTCCTGCGTTTTTGGGGCTTGAAAACTGGTCGGGTGGGCTGTTTCGGGCCTCAAAACCAGAGGCTAAGTCCTGCGTTTTTGGGACTTGAAAGCAGAGATTCAGCCATCTGTTTTCAGCCCCAGAACCAGAGCCCAAGGGGGCCTGTTTGTGGGGGGTGGGAGGGGTGGGAGGGTGGTTGGGCTGGGTGGTGGGAGGGGGGTGGGCAGGGCCTGTGGACCCTCACCGGAGGTGGGGGTCCACGCGCGGGTGCCCCGGCGGCAGGGAGGCTGGCATGCACCAGGCCGAACTTTGCGTCTGAGATAGTCTCTGGCGCGAAAGGCGATTTTCGGGGAGGAAACACGAGCAGACACTGTCTTCCAGTTCCCCTGTTTATTCCCCCTTTGTACAAGACTTGGACTCTTTATTCAATGTGTGCATGGAGTATGTACACTGTTAATAAACTAACTGAGACACCGTCTTCCCAGTCCAGCCTTTATTCAGTGTTCACCCTGCACTTTCACCACCAACCAAGCAGTCAGCTTGTGGGAACTGCATCCATACTGACCCGGGAGTCAATGTCCATGCAGTATCCACGAGCCAAACGCTCAGTTAGTTCACGCAGTGCACAGTGAGCTGACATATATGACCCCGTTAGTCAGCATTCACCCCACACGTTCAGTACTCAGTAACCGCATCCCTTACAATCCCCGGAGCCATGTTCAGTAACCCGTCAGTGGCCATGGAGTCCACACCTGTAAGTCACTGGTCACCCCTGAGGGCAGGTCCCTGAGCTCCTGTCTCAGCCTTCCCTGAATCCCCCCCCGGGGTAATTAGTCCCCAGGGACCCCGCAGCCCTCAGCCGCGGCCGCAGCGCTGCACACCGGGGCAGCTGCCCTCCGCCTCCGGGCTGGGGCAGCGGCTGGTTTAGGGCCCTGCCCAAGGTCAGTCCATCAGCCGGTACCCGCGGCGTCGGGAGGAACCGGTTACCGGCAGTGCGGGTGCCGCCTGCGCAGGCTCGTCGCTCACCACCGCGTCCCCGTCCCTGTCCCGGGGGGGCCCGGGGACACCCTCCGCCCAGGGACAGCGGATGGTTCCCGGCCGCGTCGCTCCCGCGGGGCCCCGCGCCCGAGCGGCCCCGGCCCGCGGCGCCAGGCAGCACCCGGTGGCTCCGGCCCCAGCGGCACCGGCGGCTCTGGCTCCGTGCGGCTCGGTCCATCCCGGCGGCTCCGGCTCCGGCGGGAGGGAGGGAAGAGGCGCCCGGGGAGCCCTCGCAGCCCCCCGCGCCGCCCGGGGCCCCTCCAGCCCCGGCCAGGCCCGTCCGGCAGCGCCGGGGCCCGACCCAGCCCCCCGGGCAGCCCCGGCCCGGCCCGGGGGCAGCGCGGAGACCCCTCTGCCGCGGGCAGCGCCCAGGCCCGGTCCCGCCGCCGCCGCCTCGCCCGCTCCTTCGGGCCCCGCCGCGGGCCGGGCTGGGCTCCGGCTCCCTCTGCCCCGCGGACAGACCCGGGCCGCCCCGGTTCTCCCGGCGCCCCCGGCAGAGCAGGTGCCCCGGTCTCCCCCCCCTCAATGGAACCCCGCTCCCCGCCGGTACCGGTACCTGCTGCTGCTCCCGCTGCCGCCGCTGCCCGGCCCGGCGCCTCCGGTTCCCGGCTCCAGTTCCGCTTCCGCCCCGCCCGGTTCCGCCCCTCAGCGCCGCTCGCCCGGCGGCCGCGGGCGGGGTCACCCCGGCGCGGGGCCCCCGGTGCGACAGGTCCCCGCGGGGGGCGTTTGTCGCCCAGAAGCGGCTCCGGCACCGCCCAGAAACGGCGCCCGCGGCCCCGAGGTGCCGCGCCGGGAAGGGCCGGGCCGGGCGCAGGGGCGCGACCGGCCCCGCTGCGCTCGGGACAGAGCCGCCGCGGAGCCCCGGGCCGCCGCCCATGTGCGGCAGACACGGAGCGACCCGCCCAGGACGCGCCCGCGCCCGCGCCCCCCCCCCAGACGCTCCCAGCCGGCTCCGGGCGCGGCCAGCGCCGCTCCCCGGGCGCCCCCGGGGACGCCACGGCTGCTGCGGGCGGCGCGGAGCCGCTGCGCCGCCGGGCGGGGCGGGATCGCGGGCGCGGGGTGGGGGCGGGCAGCGCCGGGGCCGGGCACGGGCAGCCGGGAGCCGCCGGTCGCCCCGCGCTGCTGGGAGGGCGCCGAGCGCGGGAAGGCGCCGCCGAGGACGGCGCGATGGTGACACGCGGGGCGGCGGGGGCGGGGCCGGAAGCGGGGCGGGGCCGGAAGCGGGGCGTGACCGGAAGTGGGGCGGGGCCGGCGCCAGGGCGCGTGCGCGGGCCGCCGCGGGCGGGAGCTCAGTGCGGTGTGTGGCGGCTGCGGGGCGGCGCCTCCCGCTTTTGCTCCGTGGCTCGGCGGCGGCCCGGGCGCTGGGGGCCGGGAGGGCGGCGGCAGGTGAGGAGCGGGGGGGGCTCGGCCGCGGGGCCGGGCCGGGCGGGGGGCGCCGGAGCCGGGCCGGGGAGCGGAGGCCGGAGGACTGGAGCCCGGCGCCCCCCCCCCCCCCACCGGCCCCGGCCCGGTCCCTCCCCGCAGCGCTGTCGCGGCCCGGCCCCGCTGCCGCCGCCCCGGGCCCCGCGCACGCGGGCTCGTCCCGGCGTCGGGGCTCGGTGGCGGCGGGGCCGAGCGCGGCGCCGCGGGAGGGAGCGAGGTCCGGTGCTCGCGGCGGCCGAGGGGCCCCGCGCCGCGGGGAGCCCGGGAGCAGGAGGCCGCGGGCCGCGGCTGCGAGCGCCGGAGCGGGGCTGGAGCCCGGCCGTGGTTGGGGCGGGGCGGGGGGGGCGCTGGGGCAGCAACGGGCTCCGGGGCGGGGGGGGGCGGCGTTGGGGTGCAGGCGGGTCCCGGGGCGCCACCCGGGTCCTGGGGCCTCGAGCGGCGGCGGAGCCGGGTGCTGGGAGCGGAGACCAGGTCGGGTGTTTTGGGGTCCAGAAACGGAGACTCGGGTCGTGCATTTTTGGGCCTGGGAAGCACAGGCGAGGTCGGCTGCCCCGGGGCTCCCAGCAGCGGCCAGGTGCTGCGATCGGGGGCCGCAGAGGGCAGGTTGGTCCCGTGGTCAAGCCCAGGAACAGGTGGATGAGCCCTGGGTTTGGGGCTGAGAAGCGAGGCCAAGTCCTGGGTTTTGGGGCCCCCAGTGGAGGCTCACGGGGCTGAAAGCAGCAGCCAAGTGCTGCGTTTTGGGGCCACAAAGACCAGGTTAGTCCCTGTTTTCAAGCACAAGCACAAGTGGATGAGCCTTGGCTTTCGGGGACCAAAAGCAAGGCCAAGTCCTGCATTTGGGGGCCACGGGTGGAGGCTCATGGGGCTGAAAGCAGCAGCTAAGTGCTGCGTTTTGGGGGCACAAAGGGCATCTTACTCCCTGTTTTCAAGCAGAAGCCCAGGCCCATGAGCCCTGGGTTTGGGGTCAGAAAGCGAGGCCAAGTCCTGCGTTTGGGGGCACAAGTGGAGGCTCATGGGGCTGTTCCTGTGGCTGAAAACAGAGACTAAGTGCTGCGTTTTGGGGACTCGGAAACAGAGGCGAGTTCGGCTGTTTCCAGCCCCCAAACAGAAGCTGAGGGGGCCCTTGTGGGGTGGGGGGAGGCAGGGGTGGGGGCAGGGCGTGTGGACCCTCACCGGAGGTGGGGGTCCGTCCGCGAGGGCCCCGGCAGCAGGGAGGCTGGCATGCACCAGGCCGAACTTCGCGTCTGAGATAGTCTCTGGAGCGAAAGCACTTTTGGGGAGGAAACACGAGCAGACACCATCTTCCAGTTCCCCTGTTTATTCCCCATTTGTAGAAGACTTGGACTCTTTATTCAATGTGTGTATGGAGTATGTACACTGTTAATAAACTAACTGTGCAGTATGTATGGAATACTGAACTATGATATTAATACGCAAGCTGTGACAGTGATTGATTTACGACCTTGTCAGTCACCACCACTGCTGTAATGAGGCCGAGCCCTAAGGAGCCGGAGCTGAGCTGCGAGGAGCCCCCGCTGTGCTCCCAGCAGGCTCCCAAGGAGGCCCAGAGCCAGGCGGGCGCAGGCAGGTCGTCCCCAGCCAGGAGCGGGGCCCCGCGCAGGGCGGGAGGGAGGCGAGCGGAGGCATCGTCCTGCTGCGAGCAGGGAGCCGGGCGGCTTCTGTCCGGGAGGAAACAAACCTCGCGCTGCCTCTCTGCGCCGCGGTGCTCCCGGCTTCGCTGCGGAGCGCAGAAAGGAGGCGCGAGGCCGTTGCGCGGTGTCGGCAGCCCCTGGCCAGGACACAGAGACAGGCAGCGAGGCTGGAGCTGTTACTCACCAGGGACACAACCCCCCAGGCTCCTCAGGGAGAAGGCACCGGGGGAAACGTCCCCCGGCTCACCAGGAAGCGCCTCCGAGGTGCCCGCGGGGGTGAGAGGGGCCGGGACGCAGCCCCTGCTGCCGGACACGCTGTCCCAGGCTCTGCGCGCAGGCGGCAGCGTCCCAGAGCCGGCGCTGGGACGATGCTGGGGCGTTGGCACTGGCCATCCCGGACAGCCCTGCTGGGGCTCCTCTGTCCCTGGAAAAGCACAACAAAAAAGGGGAAAGGAGAAACAACAAAAAAAAGGGAAAGGAAAACAACAAAAAAAGGGAAAAGAAAAAAAAAAGGGAAAGGAAAACCAACAAAAAAGGGAAAGGAAAAAGAACAAAGAAAGGGAAAGGAGAAACAAAAAAAGGGAAAGGAGAAACACCAAAAAAAAGGGAAAGGAGAAAGACCAAAAAAAAAGGGAAAGGAGAAACACAAAAAAAAAGGGAAAGGAGAAACAACAAAAGGGAAAGGAGAAACAGCAAAAAAAGGGGAAAGGAGAAACAGCAAAAAAAGGGGAAAGGAGAAACAGCAAAAAAAGGGAAAGGAGAAACAACAAAAAAAGGGAAAGGAAAAAGAACAAAAAAAGGGAAAGGAGAAAAAGCAAAAAAAAGGGAAAGGAGAAACAACAAAAAAAAGGGAAAGAAAAAACAACAAAAAAAGGAGAGGAGAAACAACAAAAAAAGGGGAAAGGAGAAACAACAAAAAAAGGGAAAGGAGAAACAAAAAAGGGAGAGGAGAAACAACAATAAAAGGGAAAGGAGAAACAACAAAAAAAAGGGAAAGGAGAAACAACAAAAAAAAGGGAAAGGAGAAACAACAAAAAAAAGGGAAAGGAGAAACAACAAAAAAAAGGGAAAGAAAAAAGAACAAAAAAAGGGAAAGGAGAAACAACAAAAAAAAGGAAAGGAGAAACAACAAAAAAAAGGGAAAGGAGAAACAACAAAAAAGGGAAAGGAGAAACAAAAAAAAGGGAAAGGAGAAACAAAGGGAAAGGAGAAACAACAAAAAAAGGGAAAGGAAAAAGAACAAAAAAGGGAAAGGAGAAAACAAAAAAGGGAAAGGAGAAACAACAAAAAAAGGCAAAGGAGAAACAACAAAAAAAAAGGGAAAGGAGAAACAACCAAAAAAGGGAAAGGAGAAACAACCAAAAAAGGGAAAGGAGAAACAAAAAAGGGAGAGGAGAAACAACAAAAAAAAGGGAAAGGAGAAACAGCAAAAAAAGGGAAAGGAGAAACAACAAAAAAAGGGAAAGGAAAAAGAACAAAAAAAGGGAAAGGAGAAAAAGCAAAAAAAAGGGAAAGGAGAAACAACAAAAAAAGGGAAAGGAGAAACAACAAAAAAGGGAAAGGAGAAACAACAAAAAAAGGGAAAGGAGAAACAACAAAAAAAAAGGGAAAGGAGAAACAGCAAAAAAAGGGGAAAGGAGAAACAGCAAAAAAAGGGAAAGGAGAAACAACAAAAAAAGGGAAAGGAAAAAGAACAAAAAAAGGGAAAGGAGAAAAAGCAAAAAAAAGGGAAAGGAGAAAAAGCAAAAAAAAGGGAAAGAAAAAACAACAAAAAAAGGAGAGGAGAAACAACAAAAAAAGGGGAAAGGAGAAACAACAAAAAAGGGAAAGGAAAAAAGAAAAAAAGGGAAAGGAAAAAGAACAAAAAAAGGGAAAGGAGAAACAGCAAAAAAAGGGAAAGGAGAAACAGCAAAAAAAGGGGAAAGGAGAAACAACAAAAAAAGGGGAAAGGAGAAACAGCAAAAAAAGGGAAAGGAGAAACAACCAAAAAAAGGGAAAGGAAAAAGAACAAAAAAGGGAAAGGAGAAAAAGCAAAAAAAAGGGAAAGGAGAAAAAGCAAAAAAAAGGGAAAGAAAAAACAACAAAAAAGGAGAGGAGAAACAACAAAAAAAGGGGAAAGGAGAAACAAAAAAGGGAGAGGAGAAACAACAAAAAAAGGGAAAGGAGAAACAACAAAAAAAAGGGAAAGGAGAAACAACAAAATAAAGGGAAAGGAGAAACAACAAAATAAAGGGAAAGGAGAAACAACAAAAAAAGGGAAAGGAGAAACAACAAAAAAAAGGGAAAGGAGAAACAACAAAAAAAAGGGAAAGGAGAAACAACAAAAAAAAGGGAAAGAAAAAAGAACAAAAAAAGGGAAAGGAGAAACAACAAAAAAAGGAAAGGAGAAACAACAAAAAAAAGGGAAAGGAGAAACAACAAAAAAGGGAAAGGAGAAACAACAAAAAAAAGGGAAAGGAGAAACAAAGGGAAAGGAGAAACAACAAAAAAAGGGAAAGGAAAAAGAACAAAAAAAGGGAAAGGAGAAAACAAAAAAGGGAAAGGAGAAAACAAAAAAAGGCAAAGGAGAAACAACAAAAAAAAAGGGAAAGGAGAAACAACAAAAAAAGGGAAAGGAGAAACAACCAAAAAAGGGAAAGGAGAAACAAAAAAGGGAGAGGAGAAACAACAAAAAAAAGGGAAAGGAGAAACAGCAAAAAAAGGGAAAGGAGAAACAACAAAAAAAGGGAAAGGAAAAAGAACAAAAAAAGGGAAAGGAGAAAAAGCAAAAAAAAGGGAAAGGAGAAACAACAAAAAAAGGGAAAGGAGAAACAACAAAAAAAGGGAAAGGAGAAACAACAAAAAAAAGGGAAAGGAGAAACAACAAAAAAAAAGGGAAAGGAGAAACAACAAAAAAAAAGGGAAAGGAGAAACAACAAAAAAAGGGAAAGGAGAAACAACAAAAAAAAGGGAAAGGAGAAACAACAAAAAAAGGGAAAGGAGAAACAACCAAAAAAAGGGAAAGGAGAAACAACAAAAAAAGGGGAAAGGAGAAACAACAAAAAAAGGGAAAGGAGAAACAACAAAAAAAAGGGAAAGGAGAAACAACAAAAAAAGGAAAGGAAAAACAACAAAAAAGGGAAAGGAAAAAAGAAAAAAAGGGAAAGGAAAAAGAACAAAAAAAGGGAAAGGAGAAAAAGCAAAAAAAAGGGAAAGAAAAAAGAACAAAAAAAGGGAGAGGAGAAACAACAAAAAAAGGGGAAAGGAGAAACAACAAAAAAAGGGGAAAAGAGAAACAACAAAAAAAGGGAAAGGAGAAACAACAAAAAAGGGAAAGGAGAAACAAAAAAAAGGGAAAGCAGAAACAAAAAAAGGGAAAGGAGAAACAACAAAAAAAGGGAAAGGAGAAACAACAAAAAAAGGGAAAGGAGAAACCAAAAAAAAGGGAAAGGAGAAACAACAAAAAAAGGGAAAGGAGAAACAACAAAAAAAAGGGAAAGGAGAAACAACAAAAAAGGGAAAGGAGAAACAAAAAAAAGGGAAAGCAGAAACAAAAAAAGGGAAAGGAGAAACAACAAAAAAAGGGAAAGGAGAAACAACAAAAAAAGGGAAAGGAGAAACCAAAAAAAAGGGAAAGGAGAAACAACAAAAAAAAAGGGAAAGGAGAAACAACAAAAAAAAGGGAAAGGAGAAACAGCAAAAAAAGGGAAAGGAGAAACAACAAAAAAAGGGAAAGGAAAAAGAACAAAAAAAGGGAAAGGAGAAAAAGCAAAAAAAAGGGAAAGGAGAAACAACAAAAAAAGGGAAAGGAGAAACAACAAAAAAAGGGAAAGGAGAAACAACAAAAAAAAAGGGAAAGGAGAAACAACAAAAAAAGGGAAAGGAAAAACAACAAAAAAAAAGGGAAAGGAGAAACAACAAAAAAAAGGGAAAGGAGAAACAACAAAAAAAGGGGAAAGGAGAAACAACAAAAAAAGGGAAAGGAGAAACAACAAAAAAAGGGAAAGGAGAAACAACAAAAAAAAGGGAAAGGAGAAACAACAGAAAAGGAAAGGAATAACAACAAAAAAGGGAAAGGAAAAAAGAAAAAAAGGGAAAGGAGAAACAACCAAAAAAAGGGAAAGGCGAAACAACCAAAAAAAGGGAAAGGAGAAACAACCAAAAAAAGGGAAAGGAGAAACAACAAAAAAAGGGAAAGGAGAAACAACAAAAAAAGGGAAAGGAGAAACAACCAAAAAAAGGGAAAGGAGAAACAACCAAAAAAAGGGAAAGGAGAAACAACCAAAAAAAGGGAAAGGAGAAACAACAAAAAAAGGGGAAAGGAGAAACAACAAAAAAAGGGAAAGGAGAAACAACAAAAAAAGGGAAAGGAGAAACAACAAAAAAAGGGGAAAGGAGAAACAGCAAAAAAAGGGGAAAGGAGAAACAACAAAAAAAGGAAAGGAAAAACAACAAAAAAAAGGGAAAGAGAAACAACAAAAAAAGGGAAAGGAGAAACAACAAAAAAAAGGGAAAGGAGAAACAACCAAAAAAAGGAAGTGCAGGGCGTTTCAGGAGAGGCCCAGCACCACCACGAGCCCCCCCTGGCACCGGCTCGGCCGTGCCCACCCCGCCGGGCGCCCCGCGGCCCCCCACGCTCAGCGCTGGGGCTGCGGCACAGACACCGCGGCCCTGCCGCAGCCTCCCCGCGCAGAGCTGCCCCGCGGGGCTCGGCCTGAGCCCGGCAGCAGCCTCGGGGAAGGCAGACGCTGCCCCGGGCGGGCGGGCGCCCCGGCCGCGTTTGGCACCGCCGAGCCCAGCGGGACCCGCGCGCCGACCCCCCTCAGACCACCCCATGCACGCGACAGCGGCCAGGAGCCACGAGGCAAAAGGGGTTTTTCCCGGCCAGCAGCCGGGCACGGGCACTCGCCGGACACCGCCTCCCTCCCGCGCCGGCGTCCCCCCATCGGGGCTGCGCTCCTCGCCGCGGCTCGGGCTGAGCCTTCCCTGCTCGGCTGCTCCCACGTGGCATCACCTGCGCTGGCAAAGGCCCTCACGAGGGACCGGCCACAGCGAGCAGGACCCGGCTCTTGCCCGAGCAGCAGCTCCCGGCCCCGGCGCCCGGCCCGCACGTGCGGAGAGCGGGCAGGAGGAGTGTCCAATTTAGGGCCATCGTACCTGCGGCAGGGACTCTTCTCTGCGCCTCTCCACAGCGGACGAACCGGCATCCACTTGTCGTCTGACCCGTCGTTCCTGGACTGCCTGGATTAGTGTCTGCTGCTCGTTTTGGCTGCAGTCTGTTGGGAGGAAAAAGTTATTCGGGGTGGGAAAACTAGAAGCAACGAAAGCCACGACCCTGTCCTTGACAAGCTGCTCCGCTACTGTTTTCTCTCTCTTTCTTTCGTCCTCTGGCTGTGGAAGGCAGCCCCTTCCCTTTGGAGTGCGGCTCTGGCTCGTGGCTGACACCCGTCCTCACCTCAGTCTCCGGGATTCGGGGCTGCTGCTGGAAAAGATTTTGTCCTTTGGCGGATGCTGCGAGTACGCGCTTGCAGCGTACCTCGTATTTCCTTTCAGGAGCATAAAACTGAAGAGGAAGACCACCCATCACATCATCTCAGCAGCTCCACTTTCTCTGCCACAGCATGAAGAGGAACACTCGTATTTTATTTCCCCCCTCCAAATGACAGCACAGCTTTAAGCCGTGTTCCTCCATGTTTGCCAAAGCGTTTCCAAGTCTTAGGCGTCTGGTTTTTCAAAGAGCAGGTGAAAAGCTTAGCTCCCAGTGAAATGCATGAAGTCTGAAAAAGAGAAACCTTTTATCTAACACATCTTTAAAGAAGCTATTTCTCTCTATGTCCGGTAGCACCCGTTGCCAGTCGAGACAAGAAAAGAGCACTTGTGGGAAGGGGATGCGCTGGTTCTGCTCAGCGGAGCATCCGGAGAGGAGGACAGAGTCTGTCAGGAAAAGCCTGAAGCCTTGCCGTAAGGACACGGGACACATCAAATGGTGCACAACATACAGACAGAGCCATGAATCCACCTGGTCTTCACTTTCTGACTTCTGATCTAATGAAAATGCTAAACAAGGCAGGATTTGCTAGGTACAGTAAGTTCCCATTATAATAACTATAATAATAATTTAAATATAGTAATAATTTCTGTGGCTCTTTGATCCCCATATATATATACACACACTTGTCCACACCTAAACTGTATTTCTTCCTTAATGAAAACCTGGTAATTTTGCCCATCAGCCTGGGTGGCTTGCTCTTTACAACTCTGTAGTCCAAGCGTCTAATCCTGCAAGACAGCCTTTACAGTAAGTGGTTCAATTAAAAACTAGTTGCCTCTCTCCTACTTTCAACATCAGTTATTTTGAAATACAAAGACTACTTTTAATTCTCTCTCCTCCTTCAAGGGTATTTTCCTAAAACACAGATTTGCATGAAGAAATCTGGATAAAAATAGGCACTGCGTGACCCTGACCCCTCTCCACAGCACAGCAGCATTGCACAGAGCAGAGGGTCACTGCCAGGGGGTCTGAGTCTCTCCGCTTTGCAGCCTAACACCAAAACCTTTCTCTCTTGTTTCGTGGGAACCTCGGGAAGCCACAGTCAGGACTGGCACCTCGCTGGGCCAGAGGGTGGATAAGCAGCTGTGAGGACGGGGGGAAGTTTGCAGTCCTCCCTGCTTTTTTCAGTGCACATCTGTTTCCTTATGAAAAGTGCTAACAGCTGCTCCAGATGAGTCCTGATAGCTCTGGAGACAAGCACTTCGAGGTGCTTTGGGCAAATATACCTGATCTTGCTCTGCAAAGACTTGTCACATTAGGTTAATCCACTCTTCACGTCAACTGAACAAACCAGCAAGGCTGGCAGTCCTTTGACACGGGCACCTGCCTATTGCAATAGGGATTAAAGTCACAAAACTCATTTCTCACACGCCACAGGACCTTCCTGAGCGCATCACAGACCCGAGGCGGACACCTTGGCTGGGCTGGGCCGGAGCCGACGAGCAGGGGGCGAAAACTCCCCATTTCACGACAAACCTCTGCAGCCGCCCCATCCATCCTGTCAGCACAACGTTGGACTCTGCTTCGGGGAGCCCCTTCTCCATCCTTCTTCAAAGGAAGGTGCGTTTCCTCCTTACCGGGGTTCTGCGAGAAAGAAGAGCTACACTGTAAAAAACCACTGCTATCACTGCTAGATAAAAACAACCGTGTTGTTTTAAAGGAAATAAAGCACAGAACTCAACTGCCAAGTGAACTCCTTGGCGGTCAGCTGGATCGGGCAAAGCTCCTTATCCTTCAGGTAGTCCAAAAAATTACATACTCTGATGCTTGACAAGGAGGTGGCATGCTGAGCATAAACGCCCTGGATGCTGAGACAGGTAAAGCAGTGTTTCCATTTCCAGCAACTTTTTGGGTGAACTCTTTTACACCTGAAATAAACAAACACAGACAAGTTCATTAAATACAACCCCTGGTACATCTGATCACCTCACGATAGGATGCCACCTGCCTACTGCTAATACCTAGGAAAGGCAGAAAACCCATTATCACCTGCTGAACCTAAGGACTTCTGCTCCCAAAATGCTCTTTCCTATAAACTTCTATGGACTGATGAAGAAACAGCAGCAACAGAAACAAGACCTATGTGTCACCTACCCCAATCAAGTAAGCACACCATGCCTTTTTCCCAGGTCTTACACTTACCAGTCATCATGATGAGTGCAACTATGAAACCCAGCCAGGACGCACCTGCCTAGGCCTCCTGCCCACTCACATCCATCCCTCGCACTGCCAGTGCCATGAATCAGTTTTAGACCGCCAGCAGGGACTAAGAGGGCACGTCCAGTTCACAGAAAATCCCAGGCCCACAGTCTTTTCTGCAGCCTTGTTGAAAGCCGGGACCCCAGAGCAGACCTTAGCTTCCTTTTGGTTCACTTTTCCAGCCCCCCCAGCCCCCCGTATGCTCATGCTGGAAGCTGAGGGGGAAGGGGAGGACTGCAGGGCTCAGGCCCACGGGCTCATTTCTAGAAAACGCGCTCACACCCACGGGAAGCTGCAGGCAGTTCCCACGCTCAGCAGGGACAGTCTTTTACATGGGGCTTCGTGGTGGCAGTGGGCAACAGAGGAGGAACAGCGAGGAGGAAGACTGCTGGCGATCAGGGCAGAGCTCTCCAGGGAACAGGAGGATCCCTCCTGGGCCTCGTGTGCAGGACACAACTGGATTTAGGTCTCTCTGGGCACACAGGGAGAGCAAAAGCTGGGGGAACCTGGCTGCCAGCTTGAGCTTTGTGCAGTGGGTCAGGACACAGGGGCAGGCAGCAGAGATCTTGATTGCACCCTCTACCCCACCCAGGGGTCCAGCCTCAGGGGGGAACCCAGCATGCTCCCCATGCAGCCTCCCCCTCAGCCCCCCACACCACAGCAGCTGGGGGCTTCCCCACTGTGTCCAGGCTCCAGGAACCTCAGGGCTCCCACACTGGCAGACCTCCTTGCTCAGGCACCCTTTCCACTCAGGTTTCATTTTATGCTTGGTGGTTTTTAATGAAACATGATCCATCATCAGTGAACACTTATCACAAGGCCTTAAGGCAGTAAACACAGCTCCATGAAGTCCAGTTGCATCAGAAAGTGGAATGACTTATGGTTTGAAGGCTAGAGAAACAATCCCCATGTGTAGCTTTCTCTGCTAAAGACATGCTCTTTCCATAAACCCTCTTTGGAAGAGGTAGATAATGCCATAAGGTTTCCTGGGAGAACATCCATCAGACTGTCTCAGCCAAAGCCCAGTTCAATTACTAGTCTTGGTTTGATGCGTATCAAAACAACCCAAGAGCAACTCATGCACCTGGCCTGAAAGGATATTTTCCTGTTTCCACAGGCTCCAGAACAACCCCCAGTGTTTTGCATGCTCATCACCAAATGCCAGAAGCACTGCGTTGGCATTTCCAGGAGCTAACAGGCAGCACAGTTGTTTGGGGGCCCAAGAATGAGACACCCAGTCCCTGTCCACAGCAGGCTTTTCAGACCACACTGTGGACACAGCTGCATGGAGGAGGCAGAACATGCCCAGGCCAAGCAGTGCTGCAGGAGCTTTGGGTCCCAACGGCTGCCTCAGTCATACCCAGGCTTGAGAAGCACAAGGCTTGGCTGCGCAGGCTGACTGGAACACACCGAGGAAACGTTTCTTCTTCAGCTCCAGGGCTTGGCTGAAGAGCTCTGCCCTTTTCTTAGTAGGCCCCATATGAAGGACAGGCCAAGGGCAAGATATGGCCACAGCCGTAAGGAATTCCAGCACATCTGCTAAGGAAAAAGACATCTTGGTGAAGAGTTTCATAGGTACTTACTTCTCCCACACCACATGTCAAGGGACACAGTGACATTCAGTGGGCTGCCTCTTAAAATACCCTCAGAAATGCAAAACTTGGGAAGCTGATTCCATACAGACTGACACGGCTAAAATCACTTTCTTGAAAGCTGGACCTGCTCCTGCAATAGCCCCTCTCAAACCCATCTGGAACAGTTCAAGGTCCCTCTCCTTCAGCTCTCTCCATGACCTTGGCCCAGCCAGGGACCCCACCTGAAGGGCTGCTCTGCTCCTTCCACAGGCATTTGTAGGCTCTTGGCCTTGCCAGTCTCTGCAGGCATGTGCATGGAGGGGGACAGGGCCCTGCCTGAAATGCCCAGCATTACCTTTACTTACTATCATGCTTTGCAGACTCTCTCCTTGGCCTCTCTGCTTGTACAGACCAAGGATGGTTAAAAACCTCAGTTTTCTGACAAGTGTTTCTGCACTGCTGAAGATGACAGCAGCACACTAGTGGCTTTGTTAGCTCATGCAGTGTCTTCCAGACTTGGCTTTTATTTTTGTCACCACTTACTGCAGGTTTCTTCCCCTGTCTTTTGCCTAGGACACAGACCATGACTTCACCTGTATTTGTGCAGGGCCATGACCTGTTCCCACCACGGGTGCTGCCACAAAAGCGGGGGGGGGGGGGGGGGGGCAGAGAGCAGGTCTACCCCGCGGCGCAGGGAGAGCAGGTCTACCCCGCGGCGCAGGGAGAGCAGGTCTACCCCGCGGCGCAGGGAGAGCAGGTCTACCCCGCGGCGCAGGGAGAGCAGGTCTACCCCGCGGCGCAGGGAGAGCAGGTCTACCCCGCGGCGCAGGGAGAGCAGGTCTACCCCGCGGCGCAGGGAGAGCAGGTCTACCCCGCGGCGCAGGGAGAGCAGGTCTACCCCGCGGCGCAGGGAGAGCAGGTCTACCCCGCGGCGCAGGGAGAGCAGGTCTACCCCGCGGCGCAGGGAGAGCAGGTCTACCCCGCGGCGCAGGGAGAGCAGGTCTACCCCGCGGCGCAGGGAGAGCAGGTCTACCCCGCGGCCCAGGGAGAGCAGGTCTACCCCCCAAAAAATTCTAAGTGATCCACTAGATTCACTTTGTATTCATCTCTCACACAAGCTTTCTCCAGCATGCCCAGACAGACTGCAGCTATGCTAGTAACTGCAGCAGCAAGTACTGTCCAGCCAGTATTTCATTTTCCTTCAGTTTTTGCCCCTCTTGTCTCCAGTATATACTGCCTTGGTATAATTGTCATCAGCCTCTCCTCTCCACTCCACCCCCCCCCCCCAACTC
The DNA here is from genome assembly GCF_036370855.1 of Dromaius novaehollandiae. Classification (NCBI taxonomy): domain Eukaryota; kingdom Metazoa; phylum Chordata; class Aves; order Casuariiformes; family Dromaiidae; genus Dromaius; species Dromaius novaehollandiae. The sequence goes on along the minus strand of NC_088101.1, from coordinate 13,323,084 downwards.
CACTGCAGCTTTTTGGAAGTTATGCTGATGCATAAAACATGTATACCTTTCACAGCCTCATAAAACACTGCAAGGCAGCTGGTCTTATCCTTAGCATTTCATGTTTCCTCACTTGCTGGGAAGAAGGTTTCTCTGACTGACTTGTCTTGATGCTATTTATCCAGAACTGATGCCTGCAGCTGCCACCAACACAGCCTTGCTTCAGCCCTTGGGAAGTCGAGGCACACCACATTCTGACAGGGAGGTGACACAAGCTGACAACCTGAGGACAAGACACAGGGAACAGCAGGTTCTGCAGCAACTGCTCTCTCATTTAGCCAGTGCAGAGCCTGCAGAGACACCACCACCCCCCCCCTTGTCAAGGGCCCATCTCCTTGTCAAAGACTGCTCCATGACCCCCCAGCTAGGCACAGACTTGCCAGGCTGATGCTCTGGCAGCTCTCAGGGTCCCCAGCAGGCCAACCAACCCTCTCTGCTGCTCCTGCTAGTGGGAGGCCTGCACAAGGAGAAACACCCTCTCTCCTGGTGAGGTGATCCTCACCCATGTGTGACTTAGGGCCTCAGGCCCTTGGAGCCAGCTCTGACTCCAGGCACTCTCTTCCCACTTCTCCTTGAAAAAGCAACATGCAATACACTCATTCCCTCCCCTCTCCCCCCACCTTCTCTTTTCTTCTACCTGGGCACTTCAAGCTGATTGCTTGGCCTCAAGCCAGGGCAAGTCTTCCACCAGTTCAACAAGGCCCAAACATCACCCTTGATTTTTGGCCAAGTTTTTCAGGATGGAATAGCAATAACTCAATCCTGCTAATAGCACCTCTACTACAGAGTTACTATAACACACAGGACAGCATTTGGATCTAGGACACCCCCACGGACACCACTCATCCTTCTCACCATCTTTCCACCCTCATTTGCACTCTTGCTAACTGGATTTGCACTAGCAAAGGAAGAAATGACAGCATCAGAGCAAGGCAAGTGCAACAGCATTAAACTGGAATAGGAAGAGAACAAGCACCAAACTAGCAGAGTTTCCTCCCAAAGACTCTTGCCTCTACCTTAATACAGCAGAAGCTGGCACCTTCATTTTTTTGATAAAACAATGCAGACTACTTCAGGGGAAAGAGTCCTTGTCCTCAGGAAGAGGAAGTCCTTCCCAGGAAGGGTTTCTCACAAAGGAACTCCAAAGCAGCCCAGCAAGTCCAGTTCCAACAGAGAGCTGCTTCCCCTGGACAACAGCATGAAGTCACCAAGGCTTCCAGTTGTTTTTAAAGCAGTTACACACCTAAAGGTACTACAGAAAGAGACAGGATAATCCTTGACAGAATAAGACTAGCCTAACAGGACTTTCCCAAGCCAGAGCCCTCTAGGAAGGGAGCATTTCAACACCAGAAAGAGGAGCAGAATGGGAGCAGTCCCTCTGCCTCATCTTAGGAAGCCAGGGAGCAGTAAAAGCAAGAACTCAGTTCTGTCCTCCAGAGCAAGGCCAGAGCTGGAGACAAGACAGAGTGGGTGGGAGCATCGAGTCTCATGCTTGTGTTAGGCCTGTCCCTGCTCCAGGCAGGACTCGTGGATGGTTAACTTCACTAGGCCTGTGCTTAACACCAGCCCTGCTCCGAGCTGCAGCAACCCCAGTGCTCCCCTGCATGTCCACACAGGTGACTGGTTTGTCACCCTCCCCACCCCCTTTGTGGCTGGATAACTCCATACATCCACATGTCACATCACATGGAAGGGGAGGGCAGGGGCCAGGATTCCCTCATCAGCAAGGACACAGCCTGCACACACCCACCCACCAACCCACAGCTCCAGTGCTGCCCTGCTGCAAGATTAGAGCAGGCCTCCCTTTGTGAGGGCAGGAGAGAGACAGGAAACCATGTCTTCCACACCAGTAGCCCTCAAGCACACTTCCCTCTAACCAGGCTCCAGACTGCCAAGCCTCTGCAACAGCTTGGTTTCACTTATTTCAGCTTAACACTGGATACACTGAACTGTTTAGCAGCTTAACAGCCTTGTCACATTTAACTTGCATTCACACCCAGACATCAGCCTGAGAGTGCAGCCACTTTGTAGGTCAAACCCTCCCACAGTGGAGTCTAGCTTTTCCTTAAAAAGAAAACTTCCACCCACCTGAGACACTTTCAAAGCCATTTGTCTTTTTTTATATTGGTCTCTTCAGTTCAAGCATCTGAAGAGCAGCAGTGTCTGAAGACCCTGTCACACAACACCAAGACCTCCCAGTCACTGCCAGAACTCCTCCCCAGCACCTCACTGGATCCCCCAGCTCTTGCAGGTGCACCTCACTGGGACATGCCAGGTGTTGTCAACCACCTCACCCCCCCAGACCCTCACAGCTGGGACACTGAGTGGGTGGCATGCCCACTGCTAGTTACTGCTTGTAAAGCATTTCCATGTGACTGCACTAATCCCAACCCAAGCTTTGAGCTCACCACAAGAAAACCCTCTGTGTCATCAGACAGAATCCACAAGGAAACCCTGACCATCACTTAGTCCAGCAAGACAGGAACTCACCGTGATGCAGGAGTTGAGCAGTGCTGACCCCTCCAAAAGGCCAGCCTGCCAAGAGCCATGCTTCGCACTTTCAGCTGCTTCCAGAGAAGCAAAGCCCTGCACACTGGGCAGCACAGGGTGTCCTATCATCTTACCCAGGATGTGGCAGCTGGCCCCCTTTGTGTCCTGGGGGGATAGGCCATGTCTTTAGCAGCAGCTCAGGTTTTTGAAGCCCAGGGATTGCAGCAGAGCTGTCCCACAGCTGCTTCTCTCTTCTCAGCTGCAGCACTGCACATGCCTTTGGAGAGCTCCAGAGAGAAACAAGAGCATCCAAAGGGAGCTGAAAAGAGAAGAGACACTCATTTCTCCTCAAAGCATAGTACTGCCAAGCATCTGCCAAACATGGCTGTGAAGCTATCTGGCCAGACTTGGGAGGTCTTTAAACACTTTGCATTTTGTCTTTTATTCTTCTCTGCTAGGCTTGAATACAACAACACTGCTTAATTTAGGCTTTAAGGGTGAAGATTTTTTTGAGAAGACCTGACTTAAGTACTAGGACATTTGAAAAAAACACTCTCACCTCCATCTCAGAAGGCACAGGCATAGTCAAGGAATGACTCTGACCCAATTCCATCACAGGAACTGGTTTTTGTGGTCAGAAAACAATGTTTTGGAGAACTCCCTCCTGACCTGATGATTTAAGCATCTTTTACAACCTCCCCACCTTCTCCTCCCCAACCATCCCCCAGACACATAAAACAGCCTTTCCTGCAAGGTAAGTAGATGCAGTGAACAAGCTACATGAAAGACGAACTCAAGCCCTTCAAGCTGCAGAGACTGTACATCTGACCAGCTTTTGCAGCTTAGCACTCTTTGCTTTCCAAGAAAGGACACTGGGAGTTTTTAAGCTTTACCTGGGGGGACACTCTTCCCTTTTGAAAAGAGCAGCCCAAGAAGCATCCCACCAGAAGCTGAAGGACACAGCTTTTGAACAGGGACTGCTCAGGAGATCAGGAGCATTGGCCCCTCCGATAATAAAACAGCTCCCAGCAAGGAGCCCTCAGCCCTGGTTACATACTTACCTGCTAGGGAACAGGAAACACAGAAGGACTCCAGAAGGGAAGAGGAGCTCAGAAGTCGGGGTGATCTGAACACACACAGAAACAGAGGCAGCCTTTGCACAGCTACAAGCCTACAATAACAGGGCACCACAACAACAAATTTATTAGTCACCTCACTGAGAGCTTCACACAGCATTAAACAGACAAAGCACAAGCACCACCCTAGAGACCCAGCCCCCAAAACACACCCACCCACCCAGCACAACACAAACACATGATAAACAAAACACCCCACTCTCCCTCCAGGACACCCAAGCAGAACAAGCTCCCCCTGACCGAGCTTAAATGCAGCCCTCTGGCCAACGGGTGGAGGACGGGTGGGTGGAAGCCCCAGGTGAGTCTGGTCAGCGAAGCCGCAGCTGAGCCTGGTCAGGGCAATTAAGGCCTCCTGCTGCACCAAGGAGCCCAGTGCCAAGGCAAGAAAGCTCTTCTGTGTGACCAGTGACAGTCCCTTGGAGCACCTCACACTGAAACAAAGCTTAACCAGGACAATTTTGTTAGGTGGGTAGATCTTCTAAGGAGCTGGTGTCACCTGCCCCCAAAGGCCTTTGGTACGATGGTCGTGAAAGCCTCCTTTGATACCTGCTGGTGTTGGGTGTCGAGAGCCTTCCCAGCACTTCCAAGAAGCTGTACCTGCCCGGATGTGCGGCGCGAGCAGACAGTAATCCTCCTCTTGCAGGTGCCATGCATCTCGCTGTCTGTGGCTCAAGCACTCCCAGCAGCAGAGGTGGTGCCTCTGCATTTCACATCCCTCACAGATTTTTCTTTCCTGAGACTTTGTCCAGGCGTTTTTGGAGCCCATGTGAACTGTTCACATCCAGCCAGAAACTCCAGCGTCTAATTATGCATCATGTGAAGAAACATCTCTTGCGTGCTTTGGGCCTGGCCCTCGCTAGCACTGCTTAGGGGCTTTTTTTAGTCCCTACAACGCAAGAAGCAGAGAACAAACATTCTCCAGCCATTTTCTTCTCTGGCAGAACATTGTGGTGTTTCCTCAGCAAACGTTAAACCTCTCTAGCTGTTTTGTTGACCTTTAAAGGCTTCACCTTGCCATTCTTGCCTGTGCTGTCAAGACCCTGACCACACACCCAGGTCCACATTGCCTTGACCAGCCTCACCTGGAAGCCCCAGCCACGGCCCCTCTGCCCCTTGGCCTGAGGGCTGTATTTAAGCTGAGCCTTGGGGGTGGGGGCTTTGTTTGGCTGGTGTTGGGGTTGTGGGTGTTCTGGGTGTTGTTTTTGAGGTGTTGTTTGTGTTGTGAGTTGTGTGTCTTGTTTTTAGTGTTGTTTTTTCAGATAAGTCTTAAAGCTGTCTAGTTGTTCTAGTTTCTGGGTGGTTCTTGGAGCTGCTTTGTGCTGTTTTTCCTGCTCCTGTTCTTGGCTGCCTCTTTTATTTCTGTTTAAGTTTTGGGTTTTCCTCTGCTTTCCTCTTCCTCAATGTTAATTTATCTCTTTATGTAGACTTTCAGTTTGGATGTGCTACCCTATTTTTTTCAGGGTTTTGGTGGCTGTGTGTGTCACAGTATTTTTGTGGTGTGAAAGTTTTTTTTGAGGTGTTTGCTCCTTTTTCTGCAGCATCTAACCTATTTTTTTTACTTAGTCATGTAGGCCTTTGATCAAGTGTGGTGAAATATAGAGTTGCTAACTGAGTTGTGAGGGCTTTTTCTCTTCACTCTTTCTGAGTAGCCTGAGGGAGGTTGGGAGTGTTCCTGTTCTCAGACTTTAGTTATCCGTTGCTGAATTCTTTCATGTCCCTGAAGCAGTTTGGAGGCCTTGGGGAAATGCCCTAGCTAAGAGCTTGGGTGCTCATATACTCTCTCCCAGGAATGGTTGGTAAGCTACTATTTACTTGTGTACCTGAAACAGCATGAAAGCCTTGGTTGAACTGAAATAAATGTTATGTAAAAACTGTGTGGGCTTAGCCATTGTAACAGGATCTGACCCTAGAGTCCTGCTGGGAAGTTCAAAGCCAAGTCAGAGGGAAAATGAACATATTGAATATCACATGTGCATCATTTCCAGCTGGAGCTGGGTGCTGCTGAAGAGGGACCCTGAACAAAGAAATCCCTGGGCAATTGTAACTCTTCAATCTAAGCTCTCCACCCCTTGTGTGGTAGTTGAGACCACAGCAATATTCAGGTGGGGGGGTCTTCCTGTTCCTTGTGGGTCCCATTGGTGTCCCTAGGCAGGCTGTTTCTTTCCTTCTCTCTACTGGTGTGACCTCTGCTGAGGGATGTGCCTTTGTTCCTTGTTGGGTCCTGCCCTTGTCTCCCAAGGTCCTGAGGAGGAGGTGGTAATTCCAGACCACAGCAACTAACCCTGTCCCAGCAGGGAGAGGATGCTTTGTCCCTCAAGGTCCTGGTGCCCTGCACTGGCCTTATGTCCAAGTCCTGACATCCTCCCTTTCAGAGTGTGAGGCACAGGAGTGCAGACTGCTTGTGACTTCCTTCTCTTTCCAGCTTGAACCAGCTCTGGGGCCGTCTTTCACCTAACATGATGAGTTACCTGAGCATGGCTTAAGGCTTCAGCAAATCTAGCTGCTCATGCTAAGCAAGTCTCTTAAAAGTTGTGCTAAGCAGCTACCCCTAGACAGCCCCAGTCCAGTGCTCTTCAACAGGAAATACTTTAGGTGTTGAAGTGTCAGATAGTGGGTTGTACCACTTGACCACTGAGGACAAACCAAACAGTCTTCCCATGCTCTTCTGTTTATGCAACAGTTTGTCACTTTCCCTTGATGCATGTTCTTGAAAACTGAAGAGTGATACTTCTAAGCAGGCAACCTGGGCCTGTTGCAAACAGGGCATGCCAGAGCCTTCCAGCGCTGAGGCTTCTGACTCCCTTCAGGGCTTTTTGCATGTCTCAAGAAGAGCACTGGAAAGAAAAGAAATCTTTATTTCTTGCTTCTATGGAAGAAGAGCAAGCATCCAAGCAAAACTAAAAAGGTGTTGCATGTGTTTGCTGCTTAGACTAGCTTTATGGGTATGTAGAGTGAAGTACTGTTTTGAAACTCCAATGTATGGTTTCCCCAGAAAGAACAAATGGAGCTGCTTGTTGTGTCTGAGGTGTCCCTGGCAGAGCTGATAATTAATTGAACAGGATTATTTGGGAAGAGATGCTTGGTTTGTTTAAAACTCTCTTAAAGCAAGGTTTCATTTAATGCCCAGTGCTGCTGGTGCACACAACACTGTTGTGTCCTTGTCAGGAATTGCTTCCGAGTCCCTTGGAGTGGGAGGGGAAATGGAGCAGGGACTGTGTCAGAGCAGCAAGTGGTAGCCAGAACTGGCACACGGCCTCTCTGCTCTGTAAGAGAAAACAATCCTCTGAAATTCATGTTGTTGTCAAAACTGGAATGCAGGCATTGAAGGAGAGGAGTAAACAGTGGCCTGGAAGAGAGCATCCAGGCTCTTACTGAATGAGCAGTAATTGGGGGTAGTTGTATTAGGATGTGCTATCTCTTTTAACTTTGTTAATTTTAAAAAAAGAAAGCAAGTCTAAGTAAAGGCTTCTCAGCCAACAAGTGTCAACTAACAACAAAGTAGTGAAAACCTCAGGCAGTGAAGAGCTCTTCTCCCATGCACAAGGTGTTTCTTGGGTTTTTGGTCAGCAAACTGAACTGATTCAGGCCCTGGAGTGGAAACCCAATGTGATGGGAAGCCAGGTCTTGGCTCCAAGTCAAGGCAAGTGGTGAGGAGGCCTTGGGAGTCAGGGTGCCCTGGGTCTGCTCCTGGGAGCTCCTCACAGCTGTAGCACAGCCAGATCCTGCCTCCAATTCTCCTGCCACGGAGGGGCTGGGGTGGGCAGGAAGGCAAGAAGGGGAGCCCCTGGCATGAGCCCCCAGGGTTGTCCCAGTGGGACCTGGTGCTTCTTGACTGCCCCAAAGCAGCAGGTCTGATCTGGTGAGTAACAAAACTGCCTGAATTTCACTAACCGAAGGGTGGAAGGAAATGAGTGTGACCTCCCCCCCGTCACCCCTTCCCATGATAATGGAGGAGGGACTGTTGTGTGTGCTCTGCCAGGGTGTGGATTTTCTCCCCTTCCTGGCTTTTGACAGGTGGTTTTGATGCTTTTTCTTCCCTGTTTTGGGGACAGTGCTGCTTGAGGCAGGTGGCTCCTTCCCAGAAGTTGCTTGTGGGGTTGCTTTTTTCCAGTGTCTCTAAGTGGGTGCTTGGAGCTTCTCAGCAGTGTCCCCTCCCTGGGCACCTCTTGGTGTTATTCCCTCTTTTGCCTTAGGGGCCCTTTGCCTCCAGGCTGCCTTTCTCCTTCCAGGAGCTTCTGGGGCTGCCTGTGGGGTGGCCTGTGGGACCCCTGCTCTGCTGGAGGCAGTGGGTGGCCGGGGAGGAGGCGCTGGGGCTGTGCAGCACCGGGGGCAGGAGCTGGGGACACCAACCCCTCTGCAGAGCTCTGCTGAGGTCAGTGCCTGAGCCCAGGGGCAGGGCAGGAGGGACGGCTGGGGAGAGGCTGGAGCTAGGAGGCTGTGAGCTCCCGGCAGCTGCAGCAGGGCTGCTTGTGCTGCTGACCCGGGGGTCTGGCAGGGCCCTGTGCCCAGTAGCCGAATGGGGCAGCAAGCCCTGGTAGGACAGTTGGGAAAGCAGCTGGCTCTGGAAGGAGCTCGTGCAGGTTATGTGTGTTGATGTGTGATGTGCTGAGGGGGAGCAGCAGGTGACAGTGCCTGGGGGCTCCTTTCAGCAGGCAGCGGTCCCCTGTCTTCCTGCCAGACATGCTGTCGTGGCACAGGCATTGCTTGTTGGGGGCTTTTTTCCTGGGCCCCGTGCTCTTTGGAGAGCCCTTTTTAGTCTTTCTCGTGTCAAGTTGTGAAGCTCGATGGGCCTGAGATGTTCCTGGCTTGTCAGAGGAGCCATCCAGTGAGGTGAGTTGCTGCATGTTTTGAGTTTCCAGTCTCTGCCTAGTCCATTGACATGGGTGTTGATCACCCCTAATGGGCTTAAATAAGCCCCTCTGAACAAGCTTTGCTTGGAGGTACAACAGTGTAGTGATTGCCCCTGTGTTCAAGTATGTGACACGCCAAGTCCTGTAGCTAATCATTGGTACAATTGGATTGACTCTACTTTTCCCCTGCAGGTCTTAGAAGAGCACTCGAGCTCATGAACATCAGAAGGTGAGGTCTGCTCGCAAGGCAGACAACTGGGATCCGAAGGCTGCCATCAGAAGCTGAAAAATGTAGCTGGTATGTTGTCTGCCTCGTGTCGCTTTGACTTTTTAGACATGACGGAAGTAAAATATGACTGCTTCAGGGACTACCTAAAGCTATTTTATCTGTCAAGGAGATTCCCCAGCTGCCTGTCTGCTATAGGGTGTGTGCAGAAACTGAGTGGTGTGTAAAACTAGCCCCTACCAGCCCCCCAGGAGACTCCTGAGCTTAGGGCAGTGTGTTTCAACATGACTGCTTTGTGAGCTCTTGTGGGCACAGTCCAAATCTCTCCTGAATGCAGTGGGGCCAGGAGGGACTTGGGGGAGGAGCAGGGGGTTCAGCATGTTGCCCTTCTGGTGACGGCTGGAACACAGGCTCAAAAGGAGAGTGAGGGCACTTTGGGTGGTTTGAGAAGGGATGAATTATTTCCACAGCCAATGAGAATGAGTTAGCCCCCTTGGGAGGGGGGGAAGAGTATTGGCAGACAAGGCCCTATTTAAATCATTAGTACTATTGAATTGTCTCAAAATCCTGTGCAAGGTAAAGCCCTCGGGTAATAAGCAGAAAACTTGTCAGGCATGACACTAAACCTTGAGCATGGGGCTTCCCAAAGAGGCTCAAACCAGCAGTTGGTATTGCTCCAACAGTGTTAGGGAAGGTTAGGTTTGCTGCCCACCACAGCAGGGTCTGACCCTAGGTTCCTGCTGGGAAGTGTGGAGCCAAATCCAAGTGAATGAAATGAATTTTAATGGCCTGCGTGCAGGAATTACAGCTTGAGCTGGGTGCCTCTGAAAAGGGACCCTAAAGAAAGGAATCCCTGGGCAATTATAACCTTTCAATCCAAGGTCTCCACCCCTTGTGGGGTAGTTGGGACCAATAACAATATTCAGGTCTGGGGTCTCCTGTTCCTTATTGGGTCTCATTGTTGTCCCTGGGCAGGCTGTTTCTTTCCTTACCTTTACTGGTGTGGTTTCTGCTGAGGGATGTGCCTTTGTTCCTTGTTGGGTCCCTCTGTTGTGTCTCAAGGTCCTGAGGAGGAGGAGGTTGTTGCAGACTACAATTCTCCCTGCCCCAGCAGGGAGAGGAGGCTTTGTTTCTCAGGGTCCTGATGCCCAGCACAGGCCTTATTTCCAAGCTGTGACATCCTCCCTTCTGGAGTGTGAGACACAGGGATACAGACTGCTTGTCATGTCCTTATCCTTCCAGCTGGAGCTGCCTCTGGGACAAGTCCCTCATGTTCTCTGAGTGTGGCCTAAGGCTTCAGCAACTTGAGCTACTCATGCTAAGTTTTTATAAAAGTTGTGATGGGCACCTACCTCTAGACAGTTTCAGTTCAATAATCTTAAACAGTCCTCTCTGTTTTTATTAAGCATCCCTGCTAACGCTTGAAACAGTCCTCAGTCTTTTGAGGCATACTATCACTTTCCATAATTTTATGTATAATATGGTTAAGTGATAGGCAGGACACAGCTGAACTTAACACAGCTACTACTGGGTGCAGCAGGTGATCATAAATCCCTGCTGTGGTTGGTGACCATCCTAAAAGAGTTTCCCACCCATGGTGGTCTCCATCCTTCCTTACCCTTTCTAAGACATGGTGTATCTCTTCTGTATCCTGGTGAGTGGTGATTAGAGTTCTTGTCCATTGTTTTGGATGCCTTCTAGCAGTCGATGCAGGTTGTCATGTTGTAGTAGCTTTTTCACCAGTGTAAGATGTATTCCGGTGGGGCTGGTAGTAAATTCTGAGTCAATGTATAATTAGATGGTAACAACTGATAAGATCTAACAGGAGCTGAGGAATTGAAGTCACATCCCACAATTTTGGTCAAGTTGTGAACACAAATATTTGAGTCATTACTTGTATTTGCAGCAATGGTATCTAATGAATATAAGACTACCAAGAGTTCTCATACATGCACGTCTTTCCAATGTATACAAGTACAGTTCAACTTGAACAGCAAAGTAAGAACAAAGCATGGCAGTATATGGCCTGTCCCACTTAGGTTCTGACTTGGATTTTTGTAGAAATGTTTTAACTAAAACTTCATCCTCAGACTGTCTATCATGTACCTGAATGTCTGATGGTACTAGCTGAAACCATGGAGCCTGATTTTGTGGAGCCTTAAGCTGCTCCTGCAAAGCTAGTACATGTTGTGTCACTTGTTCATCTCTAACAGGCTGGTCTTAGCAGGGATATAAGGCCCTGGTATGGCTAAATGTCTCCCAAAGGGAGTTTTTGCTGGTGTTAGTCCTGTGGGTTGTCATGGAGCATTTCAAACCTCCCACAGAGCTAAGTTCAATGCCTCTGGCCCTTTTAGACTAGCATGTGTGCATATTCCTGCTATTTTTTCTTTTGATGTTCTGTTCATTCTTCCTACCTGTCCTGAAGACTGGGTGATAAAGGAGTATGCAGGTTTGTCTCTATTCCTAGTGATGTATATAGTTGCTTGATTATGTTTGCTGTGAAATGGGTACCCCTGTGTGACTCCATTGACTCTGGAACCCCATATCTGGAGCAGCCCATCCTTTGTGTGCCTGGTTAGCTACTGCCTCGGCTCCCCCATAAGCTTTATTGTTAAACCACCTAGCTACAGTGATTACTTTTTTGGGGGTGGGTAGAATGTTTTCCCCCAACTGTCCATATTCCATTGTCATTTTGTTTTGCTTCCTGCTTTTCCCATTGTTTCTTCTCTGCTCCTGAGCAGTCCTTTTCACACATGGTTTTGGGGTGTATTAAATTCAGCCATTCACTCTGGTTCCTGATTGGAATTGCAACTGCACATTCTCTCAAAGGTTGTTGGGCTGCAGCCTTCGCAGCAGTGTTGGCTAAAGCATTTCCTTTCCTAGTTTCTGCAGTGTCCTTAGTATGGGCTGGGCAGTGCATTACAGCAATTTCTTCAGGCAGCTCGACTGACTCTAGCAAATTGCGTGTTTCTTCTCCATTAGCCACTTTCCTGATGATGTGAAAAGTCCTCATTCTTTCCATAACATCCCAGTTGCATGACATATCCCAAAGGCATACTGAGAGCTGGTGTAGATGTTGACTTGCTTTCCTTTTCCCAGGTGTGCTGTGTGTGTCAAGGCTACTAGTTCTGCTCCTTGCACACTCATTTGTGTGGGAAGCGGTTCAGCCTCTATGACTTGTTCCTGGCTGACTACAGCATACCCAGTTCATTGCTGTCCGTGCAGCTAGTAGGATGGGCTATCTACAAATAGAACTAGGTCTGGGTTTTGCAAAGGAACATCAGTTAAATCAGTTCTTGGCTTGCTTGATGTGTGCATTACCTGCTCATGTTGGGGATGTTTCTCTCCATCACCAGACAGAGATATTAGGGTTGCTGCATTCAAGGCATTGCAGCTTTTTAAGACTACATGATCTGCCATGAGGAGGATCAGTGCATATCTCTGTGCCTGTTGTGGTGATAATGCTTGGGTTGCATATTTTAGCAGTATCTCCACTTTGTGTGGGACAAACTGTTTACGGGGTGTCCCAGAATGGGAGGGTGGTTTCTCTTCACTATTGCTGCTGCCGCCACAGATTTGGTACAGGCTGGCACCCCTGCTGCAACTGAATCTAGCTGAGCAGAATAACATGCTACTGGTCTCTGGTGGGATCCTAATTCTTGCATTGTTACTCTGCTGGCAATCCCCTTACCTTCGTGTATGTACAAATCAAAGGGCTTTGTCTAATCTGGGAGCCTGAGAGCAGGTGCAGATGCCAAAGCTCCTTTCATAGCTCTAAAAGCTTGCTGCCTTTTGGGGCTCCATGCAATGGGTTCTGCTTCTTCATTCTGGGTTGCCTCTGTCAGGGGTTTTGTGAATTCTCCCAACCCAGGAATCCATGGTCTGCAAAATCCCCCAGCTCCAAGGAATCCTTGTAACTGTTTCTTTGTTCTTGGATGGGGGAGTTTTCTTACAGCATCTCCTCTTTCTGGGTCTAGTAGTCGTTGCCCTTATTTCAGAATGAGCCCCAAGTAGTCTATTTGCTTTTGACACAGCTGGAGACTAGATGGAGATGCCTGGTGACAGTTTTCTCCTAAAGCCATACGTAGATGTATAGAGTCTATTGGACAAGTACCTTCATCTCTACTTGCTATCAGCAAGTCATCTACATACTGCACTAGGGCTAATTCCCCCCCGCCCAGTAATTTGGTATCCTTTACATCATTCCCCAGTATTCATGGAAAAAAGGGTGGGAGACCTTGTGAAATCCTGTGGGAGATGTGTCCATGTTTGTTGTTGCCCTTTGCCTGTAAAAGCAAATAAGGGTTGGCTACTTTCACCAAGTGGGATACTAAAGAAAGGGGCGCTTAAATCAATTACAGGAAAACATTTTGCCCATGTGGTATTTGTAGAAGTAGAGTAGAAGGATCAGGTACCCCTGGGTAAGGAGTCACCATGTGTTGATTGATAGCCTGCAAATCGTGTACAAAGCGGTTTTCAGGATCCCCATCTTCATCTGGTTTGCTCTCTTTTACAGGGAGGATGGGAGTATTCTATGGTGAAACACAGTTTCAGAACCCTCTCGGCTGAATATTGGCCTGTTTGCTTTTGTATGCTTTTCCTGGCTTCTTGGAGAATTGGATACTGTTTCACAGCTGGTGGGCTTCCTCCCTTGGTTTTTATAACTGTGGATTGTTAGTCTCAGCTCAACCCCATGTCAGTACCAGTTTTCCTCCATAGCTTTGCTGGTACAGGTTTTAGCAATTCTGGTATTTTTACTCTGGGGCTGGGGCTTTCAGTGATTACAGTCGTTCCCATAACTATTAGATCCCTTCCTTCAGGGGATAAGTGTAATTCCATGCCTAGGTTTTGCAAAAGATCTCTTCCTAGCAATCATGGTGGAGAGTCTGCTGCTAATAGGAGTCTCCCCCATATGCTTTCCTTTCCTATTGTTTCCTATTTTGTTTCCTAAAAACAAGGGCTTGCTTAAATTCTTTCCCCCTCCTCCTGTGACTGCGTTAGAAACTCGTCTTCAGTTTTAGATCCTTTGGGGGTAAAACTTAAAGGAGATAACGTGGCTCCTGTATCTTCTAAAAATTCAGCTTCTTGACCTTCTACTTTACCAGCTCTATGTCCCTTCTTGTCTAAATGAATTCCCCACATAAGAAAAACTTGTGACCCTGCTGCCTCCTCATGGTCATCAGGGCTCCCTTCCTCTGGCCATTGTGAATGGTTATTTTCTTGAGCTAATTCTTGACATGGGTAGTTGATGTCTCTAGTCAGACCTTGAGGCTGAAGGGGACATTCCAGCTGTAAACGTCCTAAATCCCCCCAAGAATAACACTCTCTCCCTTCACTTCCCCCTATCCTCCTTCCTTTGTTTCACGGCCTCGGCCGAACCCCGGGCTTGGTCTTCCTCTTCCTCGACCCCTTTCTTTCACTTGTAAATTCCTTGCTAGAGCTGTAGCCAGTGAATTTGCTTGCTTGCTTGCTTTTACTTGCTCAGCTTTGTTTTTCCTCTCAACCATCATAAACGAATACTGCTACACTTGAAATGTTTCATAAAGTCTCCCCTTGCCAGCCTGGCGCATGCTCTTTAAAATACTTTTGTGTATCAAGGGCTCCTTGATCTATGCTATGCTAGTTGAGTGCATTGTTGAAGTTTTGTGGGGTGTCATTTCCCCATATTTCAGCAGAGCTTGCTGCAGCTGCCCCCAGAAGTCACTGGGGTGCCCATCTAATCACTGTCTACCTTGCACTCTGGTCCCATTTGCTCCTAACTCTCTGCATGCTCTAACTGCTTCTACTAAATGTCCAAGTCCTCTTTGACACAGGGCTCTGTCTCCTGCTTTATTATAGTCCCACTTTGGATCATTTGCTGGCTAGAGGATTCTGTTTCCCCTGGCTTGCTGTGCTAATTCTGCATCTTGGTTTGTTACCTTCTCCTGTTCATCTGGTTGAAATAATGCCCTCAAAAGAATATGGGAGTCGCTCCAGGTTGGGTTATGGTTTGGTTTACCTGGTGCATACAGTAGAAAATAACTGGGCACATGGCTTGGCACCTTCTCTTAATCTTGGCTTTTAACCCCACCACCCCCCCGCCCCCAAGGCGAGATGGCTGGGGCTCCAGGGCTGCTTAGTAAACAGCTGCAGCACAGGAGGAGGGGGGTTGGCCCCTTGCATTCCCCTTGGCTGCACAGTGGCAGGATCAGTCAGCACACGGGAGATCCTAGGACAGAGTCTGGCAGCTGGTAGAGGGAGGAGGAGCAGGGCAAGGGGAAGGACAGATAGGTTGTCGGGCATATAAGGTGGAGCAGGAGCTCTTGGAGCATGGTCTGGGGTACTAGGATCTGCTAGTGTGAGTGTTACCTGTGGCAGGGTTTCTTTGCTCCCTCCCTTCTGACTGGAATGCTCCTGTGCCCATGCCCAGTTATCCCAAATGTGCCAGTAATCTGTTTGAGCTGGAAACCTCTCTTCTAGATGATGTTGCAGGAAAGTTCATGTTTCCTCATCAGAAGTCCCTTGCTGTGGCCAGTGTTGTGCTGGATTACCATCTTCTGTTGCAAATGGCTCATCTTCCTGCCATAACATAACCATGTGCATTTTTGACAGGCTGACGTACCATCAATCTCTTCCCAGTTTTCCTGTACCCTGGCTAAGGGTGTCCCCTTCTCCATGCCAGGTGCATTCCCCATTGCCTACTGCACCTTAGGCTTATCAGGCTGCGCACCCGTAAGAAAGCTGCAGCAAGGGAGGGACTGGAACCCACCCTGACACTCCTTCCTAGGGGCCCTTGAACCCCCTCTAACTTTTCTGAACCTGCTCAGGGCATTTTAGCACTCACCCATTGGGTGCTGCCTGCTCCCGAGATCCCAGGTGACCTCCCCTGCTGCTGGCAGTTGGATGTTTGGAGATGGGAAGGTCTGGTGGTGGTGACCCAGTCTGGTCACCAGTCTGTTCAAGAAGGTCCCTGACCCTGGGTTTCCTGAGGCAGAGCCTCAGACACGGAGGACCACAAACTGAGTTACTCTAAGTGGTACAGCAGCAAAGGACAGCTCAAGCTGGATGCCCCTGGAGAGGGACCTGAACAAAGGAAGCCGTAGGCAATTGTCACTTTATGGTCTAAGTTCTCCACCCTTCACACCCTAGTTTGCACCAAGAGTAATATTGAGGTCTGGGGTCCTCCTGTTCCTTGCTGGGTCCTGTTGTTGTGTCTCAGGATCTGGAGGAGGTAATTGCAGACCCCACAATTCTCCCTGCCCCAGCAGGGAGAGGAGGCTTTGTTTCTCAGGGTCCTGATGCCTTATTTCAGAGTTGCAACATCCTCCCTTCTGGAGTGTGAGACACAGGGATACAGGCTGCTTGTGATGTCCCTGTTTTTCCAGCTGGAGCTGCTTCTGGGGCCTCTTTTCCTGAGCTGGGTGCAAGTCCCTCATGTTCTGAGTGTGGCATAAGGCTTCACCCAACTGAGCTATTCATGCTAAGTAAGTTTAAGAGAAGTGGTGCTAAGTGGCTGCCTCTAGACAGCCCCAGGCCAACCTTCTTTAGCACGAAGCTGGGGGCTGGCCTGGGTGACCAGTGGGCAGCAGGCCCTGCAAGCAAAAATGGGTGCTGCTTTCTGGTGGTTGTCTTTTGTGATAGTTGCAAAGGTAAATGTGTCCTATACCATTAAGTGTGACAACAGCGGATAATAAAAAAGAATACATGCCAACTCAAACAATAAAGCTGACCAGATGTGCTCTTCAGTTTGCAGAGGACTGGTCACAAGACAGAACTCACACAGCTTTAGCAGGCAGCCTTGGCTACAGGGCAGCACTTGGCCTTTTTTTTTTCCCCCAAGGTGAAGTGGCTGGTGAGGAGTAACCCTTTCTCACCAAAATCACTTCCTTGACAGTATTTCCCTGTCCAGGACAAGGCTAAATGCTCTGGAGGTAGACACCCCTTGTCCTCTGCAGAAAGATGGGAGCAGCTTGGCCATACTTGGGGCTCTGCTGACAGAGGAAGGCAGCCCTCCAGACTGCTGAAATGCAACCAGTAAATGAAGACTAGGATGCAGTTGCAGAGCATCTGACACTAGCTTTTATTGCCCTCCATCAGAGTGACTCAGTGCTGCTGCATTGGGAGATGTTCATGTTCTTGGCTGGCTGTGGCAGTGGAGCTACACTTTGCAGTCAGTGTGGAGTAAGAGCTTAGGCCTGGATCCAGTCAGGCCATGCCAGCAGGGAGTTTATAGTCAACCAAGTAAGTTGACTGTTGGCGTGGGGGCCTATGTGCCCAGACCCCAAGTCCTCCTGATCTGCAGGGTCTGTCTTCTGCTGAAATTTTCTCCTGTCCAATAAAGGGGAGCTTAGGTTTTCCTGTACAATATGAGCTGATAGGAGCTTTCCTTTAGGATGTGCACTGCCTCTCTCCTTCCCCTGAGCCCTGTTCTTATGGCATGTTGGAGGCTGTCACAGGCCTGAGGCCTCCAATTCTGGGTCCAGCCTTGTGCTCCTTGGAGAGGGAGTGCAAACCTTGGTGGAGGGAGCAGAGGGAAGGACACAGACAGGCGTGTACCCAGGTGACAAGCCTGCAGCAGGCTCCTTTTTGGAGAAAGGCAGGCAAAGAGGCGGAGGAGAGAAAAGGGCGAAGCAGCCCCTGGAGAGCAGTCGCCCCTGGCTGTGGGGCTGGGAGGGGCTGCTGAGGCCAGGTCGGTGCCCAGCCCCCTTGGAGGAAACCCAGGGGGTGGCAGTGATGGAGGGAGATGGGGCAGGGTTGGGGGCCTGGTGGGGTCCTTGGCCTGCTGCCCTCTCTGGCCCCCTGCCCTGAGTGGGCGTGGCCCTGGGGCAGGGCCCTTATTGGCTGGCAGCCCTTTGTGATGGGCAGGGGTGTGTGCTGGGGCAAGCCTTGATTGGCCAGCAGCCCTTTGTGATGGGCGGGGGCGTGTCCCCAAGCAGGCCCCCATTGGTCTGGGCCCTCTGTGATGTAGGCGGGCGTGTCCGGGGCAGGCCCTCATTGGCCGCAGCGCTCTGGGGCGGGGAGGGTGGCGCGCAGGAGCGGGTCCCCGCGGTCCCGCTCTGTCCTCAGGCAGGGCTGGCGCAGCAGCGCTGTCCCTGGCCCGGCGCCATGCGGAGACTCCGGGCGCTCCGAGGTGAGGGGCTGGGCCGGGGCTGGGCCGGGGCTGCAGGAGATCCCCAGCGCGAACCCCTGGTGCTCGGCACCGCTGAGCAGGGCTGGCCGTTTCTGACGCTGCGAGAGCTGCCCTGACCCTGCAACTGCACCAGCTCCCCGGGAGAAAGCCGCCTCCTCGCTCCCATGCAGCTCCCTCCAGGCTCTGGTTTCACGGGCTTTCCACCCAAGGAGCTAATGGGCCCTGGCTGCGAGGCAGATCTCTGCGGATGGAGATCCCCCAGCCTCCCTGGGTGCCTCTTCCGGGGTGTGACCCCCTTCACAGAGTCACAGACTGCTGGAGGTTGGAAGGGACCTCTGCAGATCACCTAGTCCAACCCCCTGCTCATGCAGTGTCACCTGCAGCACCTGGCCCAGGATGGTGTCCAGACAGCTTTTGAGTATCTCCAAGGATGGAGACCCAAAACCTCTCTGGGCAGCCTGTTCCGGTGCTCGGTTACCCTCGCAGTAAAGAAGTTTTTTCCTTGTGTTCAGACGGAGCTTCCTGTGTTTCAGTTGGTGCCCGTTGCCTCTCGTCCTGTCCCCGGGTGCCACTGAGAAGAGTCTGGCCCCGTCTTCTTTGCACCCTCCCTTCAGATACTGATACACATGGATAAGATTCCCCGCTCAGTCTTCTCTTCTCCAGGCTGGACAGGCCCAGCTCTCTCAGCCTTTTCTCGTAGGAGAGATGCTCCGGTCCCTTCCTCACCTTAGTAGCCCTGTGCTGGGCTCTCTCCAGTAGCTCCATGTCTCTCTTGTCCTGGGGAGCCCAGAACTGGACCCAGTCCTCCAGTGGCCTCACCAGGACTGAGCAGGGGGAGGATGCCCTCCCTCGACCTCCTGGCAATGCTCTTCCTAGTGCAGCAAGGCACTGCTCTCCCTTCCCCTTCTCCAGGCCGCCCCAAGCCAGCTCTCTGAGCCTTCCCTCGCCTATCACGTGCTCCAGTCCCCAGCCATCCTGATGACTCTCTTCTGGACTCACTCCACTATATCACGGCGTTGTAGCGTGTCTGTCTTTTACTGAGGAGCCTGGGCTGGACCAGCGTCCGGGGTGGTCTCGCTAGTGCTGCACAGAGGGGAGGAGTCCCTGCCTTTGCCCTGCTGGCTGCCCGCCTGCTGACACAGCCCTGGCTGCGGTGTTAGTGCTGGGGAAAAGGATTTCTCTGCAGGCTGAGGAGACGTTTGCCCCGAAACAGCGCAGGCAGCTGAGGCCAGCAGAGCTGGTGCTAATCCTCTGGGTCTCTCCTTGCAGGTCTCTTCACTTGTGGAGGCTGCTGGTCCCGGCCTCCCGTTCGGGAGGATGGAGGCAGGGCGGCAGAGTCCGTCCCTGCAGCCGTCCCCACCTTTGCTGGGCGAGTGGCTTCTCTGTCAAACCGCCTGCAAGAGGAGGAGGTGAGGCGGGGGCGTCGCGCTGTGCCGGGCCTGGGTTTGCGGGTGCCCGGCAGGGCCCCTGGTTTCCCGAGGGCGCCGCCGCCCTCCTGCCACCCGCGCGTGCTGCAAACGCTGCCGCTGGCGGGGCCCGTGTCCCCGGCTCTGGGGCTCCCTGGCACTGAGGAAAGGCAAGGGCAAGCTCTTCCCTTCTGGGCCGTGTCCCCAGGGCGACAGAGCGGAGGTCTACCGAGAGCTGGAGAGAGTCCTGCAGGGCGACGACGGCCGCGTGCAGAGCGCTGTCCTGGCCAGAGTGATCGCAGCGGCCTCGAGGGACATGAGAGCGGCGCAGGTGAGCTGCTCCTCTCTGAAGGCAGCCAGAGGCGCCTGGCTAGAGCCCGGTTTGGTAAAACATAGGAGGGCTCTGAGGACGCGTGTCTAGCACTAAGCCCCGTCGGAGGTTCCCAGCCCCGTGACAGCTCCTTCCCCGCGGATGCGGCTCCGCGATAGAAAAGGCCGTGTCCAGCCCCGCTGCAGAGGGAGCGCAGAGCAGAGCAGCTGCCTGTGCCGGCGGCGCCTGCGCCCAGGGCTGGTGGCGGAGCTGGGACGTGCAGGGCCGCGATTTCTGCACCAGCAAGTGTTTCCTGGAGGCAAAGGCCTTGGGGACTCGTCGCTGCAGTGGATTTGGGGGGCGATGCCCGGGGCTGAGCGGGGAGGTGGCCGAGGCAGGAACTGAGAGCTGGAGGCAGGCGGTCGCTGCCGGCGCCTTGGGCCTTTCTCCCGCTGAGGGAGGTTCGTGGCTCTCGCCAGGGCGTGACGGAGCAGGTGCGGACGGCCGCCAGCGACGTCCTGGTGGCTCTGGCCCGCTGCCACTTCGACAGCGTCATGTGCGAGCTGCAGTGCCGCCTGAGGGCCCTGGGAGAGATCTCCGAGGACCTCGTGTTCGTCACCTTGGGCAAGCTGGCCAGCAGCTACGGTAGGGCCCCTCGGCCTCCGGCTCGGGGCTGTGGTCTGCGGTACCCGGGAGAAGGGATCCTCCCCGATCTCCCCAAAATGCTCCGTGCTGAACTGGAGGCTGCAAGGTTTCGGTGCCCCTCGCTGGCTGCTGGGGCCGGCTCTGCCCCCGCCGCCCTCCCAGGCCCCCGAAGGGCTGCCCCGCTCCCCACTCAGGGCAGGCACCAGCACCCCATCGAGTCCCGGCAAGCCGTCCCCACGCCGGGGCCTGCCCCAGCCCCTGCGGCAGCTCTGGCACCCCCCTGGGCCCCCGCCGCGCTCCCCTGGGGCTCCCCCGTGCACTGCCCCGGCTCCCCGTGACGGCGGCCGCTCTCTGCGCCTCTGCCCGGCCCTCTCCGCAGCCCTGCGGTGCGTCCCCTTCGTGGGCATGACGCTCTTCGCCCTGCGCACGATGCTGAGCCAGGTGGGGAGCAGCCGGACCCTGCGCGCCGTCTGCAGCGGTGAGTGTCGGCCCCGCGGGCAGGGGCAGGGGCAGGGGCAGGGGCAGGGCAGGGGCAGGGGCAGGGCAGGGGCAGGGGCAGGGGCAGGGGCAGGGGCAGGGGCAGGGGCAGCCTCGGCGCCTCTGCTGCGGCGCTTTGCTCCCGGTGCGACCTGCCGGGCTCCGAGCTCTGCCCCGGCTCCCTCCCGCCTGCTGCGTGCAGGGCGGGCTGGTTTTGGGGGGTTTCGGGGGAGAGGGCGAGTGTTTGGGACGGCTGGGGCAGGGACGCAGGGGGAAGCGTGGGAGGGGAGCACGGCTGGGAGGAGGAGGAGGAGGAGAGCAACAGCGCAGCGTTTCCATCGGGGCACCTCCGAGCACCGCGCGGCTTGTGCCTGGAGCCGGAGCCGGTCTCGGAAGGAGCCGCGGCGAGCGGGGGGCTGCGGCCGAGGGCAGGCTGGGGCGGCAGAGCAAGGCCTCGTCCCCGCCACGGGCTCTCCCTGACCCTTGCGCCCTCTCTCGCCGCAGTCCTGGAGCAGTGGTCGAAGGCCGTGAACAGCTACCTGGGCGCCTGGGAGCAGTGCAGCTTCCCGCGCGTGGGGCAGGCCCAGCTCTGCAGCAGCGTTTCCCCGCTCTTCGGCCACGCGGTGGGGAGCTGGCTGGGCTGCGAGGAGGAGGAGGTGAGAGCGGCTGCCGCGCCGGCCCCGCGACGCCGGGGGCCTTTGGGCAGGGCCGGATCCGGGGGGGCCGGGGTGGGGACGTGCCCTCTCCTCCGGAGCAAGGCCTTCTCCTCCAGGGGAGCAGGGCGCTGCCTCTCCGTGGGGAGGGCAGACCGTGTCGGGGGGGAAGGACCTGGGGCCCCGCTGAAGAGCGTCTCACTGCCCTGCCTGCAGGCCAAGCAGGCCGTCCTGGGGGCGATGGCTGCCATGATGGGCCTCCTCGTGCGCGAGGAAGAGCACCGCGAGCGCGTGTGGGAGCAGCTCCCCTGGCTCCTGGGCCAGTACCAGCAGGTCCAGGACACTTTCCGGGTGACCAAGGTGAGGCGTTGTGTGGGGCACGGTGAGGCTGTGGGGTCTGTGCGTGTGCCGCGAGGTGCTGGGGGTCTGTGGGGTGCCTGGAGGGGCCGGGACCCCTTGAGAAGAAAGGGGGGGAGCAGGGGAGGCTTGAGGCCTGCTGGGCTTCTCGGGCAGCGCCAGAGCAGCGCAGGTGGGGCCGGGAGGGAGCTGAGCATCCCCGGGGCCGACCTCCTCGGGAAGGGAGGCCTCGACCCCCGTCCCTGGGGCATCGCGCGCGCGAGGGGCTCTGCTCTAACGCCCGGGCACCGTCGAGAGTTTAGGTTATTTTCCTGGGGCCTGGAGTGGAGGAGTTCATCACAGAAACGCCAGGTTTCCTTTCTTAAGACGTTGCTTTAGGTGACAGCCCCGCTCTTCTTCCCACCCCCGTTCCCTTGCAGGCTCTGAGTTATTTCCTGGCGGTTTTGGGGGAAGTGCAGATCCCCATCCCCCAGGACGAGGTTGAGGCCATCGGCACCGCTGTGCACCGCCAGGTAAGGGCAGCCTGACCCCGTACCGCTTGCGCTGGGTGCCGCAGACCTGACCCACGGGGACAGGAAGGTCCTGCTGGGCGGCCGGGCAGAGCGTCCTTGCAGCGGGACCTACCTTAAGGCCAGGTCTGTGCAGATATTTGGGAGTCACCTCCCATTGCGGTGTCCAGAGGCTGTTGTAGCCAAAGCCCCCGGGGAGGCGAGAGCGGAGGGAGCAGTTTCTTTCCAGCCCCCTCGGAGCTGGTGCTCTTCTCTCTAAAGCGCCCCTTGTTCCCACAGCTCAGTGACGGGAGCAAGCAGCACAGCGGGGAGCACCGGTCGGAGCTGTCCTCCTGCGTCCTGCTGCTGGGTGAGGGGAGGAGACTCCGCGGGACACCGCTGTGCCCTCGCTGCTCTCTCCCGACCCTCTGGCTAACGCAGAGCACGACTCTTCCCTCGCAGCCCGAGTTTGCCCTGAGGACACGGTGGCCTTTCTGCGCTCGCAGCTGGGGAGTCGGAGCGAGGCCGCTCGCGTGGTGTCCTTGGATCTGCTCGGAGCCCTGGTGCGCCCCACAGGTCAGTGCCGCGGGGCGCAGCGAGGCCGGCCAGGGGTTTGGGCTGCCGGGCTGGGGGCAGACACGACTGCAAGTGATGCACAAATGCCCGAGACGAGCTGCAAAGCGCGTGTTCCCCAGCCGAGCTGCTACGCAGCTGCAGGGACAGGGATGTGATGGGGCAGCTGTAAATGGCAACGCACCGGTGACGGTGCTCAACACTCAGTGACGGGGCAGGGACATGAGCTACATGTACCCATCGCATTTCTGCAGCGCTCTGTGGTGTTAAAACAGTCGGTCCCGTCACCCAGTCGTGTCTGTAAACGGAGTCGCTGGGGGACTCTGCTGCTTCCTCGGCCGTCACCGTCTTGTCCTGGGTTTTCGGTGCCGCTCGTGTGTGAGCGAGCTGGGAGCTTTGGCAGCTCCCTGCTGACCCGAGGGCTCTGCCTGAGCGCCCGCCTCTCCCCGTCTTTCCCAGCAGCAGAGAGAGGCCAGAGCCTGCCCCTGCTCGTGCAGGCGGTGCGCTGCGCGCTGGGAGACCCCAGCAGGAAGGTGAGCTGGTTGGCGCGGGGCGGCACCGCGGTGGGCGGCAGAGAAAGCTTTTGCTGGGGGCAGAGCCTGGCCAGCCCCCGGCAGGGCTGCTGCTGGGGGTCGAGCCTAGGGGAGCGTTTCCCCGTGGAAATGCTCCTGCGTGGCCGTGGCTGTGGGAGCAGAGGGGCCTCCCGCACCCCCACGGTCTCCGCGCGGGGCTCAGGGGCTGGGTGGGTGCGAAGGCGTCTGCCCCCGGGCTTTTGAGCAGAGGGGGTAACTGCAACGTGCTCCGTGGCAGGTGGCGAGGGCAGCGCTGCGCTTCACCAAGGAGCTGCTGGGCTGCAGCGTCCAGAGCTGCTCGGCCTGGGACCTGGTGGCCCACGTCTTCGCCACGTTCAGCCAGGCCTCCGGCAGACTGGTGAGGGCAGAGCGCGGCGCTTCGGCTTTGCTGTGTGCCCGGGGTGTCCGGGGAGCCCCTGCGGGCGCCCTGGGAATGGGGAGCCCCCCCAGCAGGGCTGCAGTCCCCGGTGCAGAGGGCCGAGCGGCGTCCCCACCGCCGTTCCCGGGGGGATCTCGGAGGAGGCCGGGGGGTGCTTTGGCCTCCCACCAGCACGTAACAAACCCGACTGCGGCGCTGCCTGGGCCGTGACTCCGCTGGGCCGTGCGTGCTGCCGTTTCAGCGCTGTCACCGAGCGCAGCCCCGCCGCAGGGCAACCTCCTTGCACCGGCTCGGTGCCGCTGCGGCATCGCTTGGGCCCCGGAGGAGCTCGTAATCCCGACACCCCGACTGACGACGCTGGCGACCGCCCCGAGGAGCAGCGGGTCTCCCTGGTCGCAGCCTGTTTAGTGCTTCCTTCCCCTGGGATCTGGCCCCTCCCGTGGGACTTTCTGCTCTCTCCTGCCTCCGGAGATGGGGGCTCCCGGGGGAGCATCCCGGCAGCGCTGGGTGGTTCAGGCTTCACCTGCCGTCTCGGGGACAGGGGCTGATGCTGGTGTTGTCCCAACCGTGTCTTGCAGGCGCAGGGAAAGCTGTCTGAGGCAGAAGCGCAGGAAGCAGCAGATCTTCAAGCCCTGTGCTTGGACATCCTGCGCTCCCTGGACGTCTCCGTCCGGGGGATGACCAAAGTAAGTCGTCCCGCGCCCTGCTGCTGCCTCCCTGCCCCGCTCTCCCCAAAGTGCTCCCCGAGCAGCCCCTCAGGCGCACAAGGCGAGTGGAAGTGCAGAGCGTCGTTTCCATCTCGGAGCTGAAACGAGCTGGAGCTGGCACGGAGGTGGGAACCGCAACGTGCTGAGTGGCCTCGTCCTTCCCTGCAGCTCCTGTGGCCGCGGCTGCTGCAGTACGTGGTGCCAGCCCAGTACACCGGCACGTTGGTGCCGCTCTGCCGGTGCCTGCGAGAGCTGGCCGAGAGCCGGGGGAGAGCAGGGGGC
This sequence comes from Dromaius novaehollandiae, assembly GCF_036370855.1. Lineage (NCBI taxonomy): Eukaryota > Metazoa > Chordata > Aves > Casuariiformes > Dromaiidae > Dromaius > Dromaius novaehollandiae. The sequence continues at coordinate 13,298,385 of NC_088101.1, read as the reverse complement.
GAGGACGGAGAGGAGGAGCCCAACGTCGCGGCCTCCCGGCAGCGAGGTAGGAAGCCGAAACTCTCGCCGTGAGCCGTGTCGGGCTGTGCCGGGGCCGGGGCACCAGCCCGTGGGCCGCGTGGGGGCTGCCCAGCCCAGGCAGGGGCAGGGTACGGCGGGTCGCGCCGCTCTCACCGGCCTCTCTGTCTCCTCGCAGCCAAGCTGCCGAGGCCGCAGGCCCTGCTGGCTCGCCTGCTGGTGAGTAGGGGCCCCGGGGAAAGCGCTTCGGGGCCTGGAGGCGGCGGGAGAGGTCGGGGCAGAGCCGCGTCGCAGGCCGGGGCCGGCAGCCCGCGGGGAGGAAGCGGCGTGCGGGAGCGAGTCGGAGCCTCCCCGGCCCCGCGGGACCCTGCTGCTGCGCGGGGGAGAAGCCGGCGGCGCCGGGGAGAAGCTCCCGGCTGGGCCGGGGCCGGGCGACCGCCCTCCGTGCGGGGAGAAGCTGCGGCTCCTCCGGCCGCCCCGAGCCCAGGTCTCGCCTGCCCTCTCCCAGGTGGTGGCGGCGGCTCCTCACGCCGGCGGCGGCTGCGGCGTCGCTGCCCTGCGGCTGCTGCGGGCCCTGTCCGCAGAGATCCACGGCGCCCTGGGGATGGTGTGGGCCGTGAAGATCCCCTTCCTGCTGCAGTGCCTGGAAGGTAACGTGCCGTCGGGGAGGAGGAGGCTGGAGAGGCCGAAGGGGAGGCAGGAGAAGGCGGCGTCCAGGCGTGAGGGAGGGGAATTGGCCCTGGGTTTCTCAGCGCCGGCTCTGCAGCCGTTGCCCTTCCAGGGAGCAGCGCTGACGCCCAGGAGCAGTTCATCTGGGGGACGGGGCCTTTCTTGCCCGTCACTGCCACGAGCAGGTGTGGCAGCACCCCGGCGTCCTCGCTGCGTGGGTGTTTGGGAGGGCTGGACGGGGAGGGAGGGATGCAAATGTGTGTGCGTGGTCCGAGCCCTCGTGCGAGGGCCTGGTTTGCTCTGGAGCTGCAGTTGAGCGATGGGGACTGGGACCGGCGGGCGTGTGGCTGAGCTGAGTCCGTGCCCCTGTCCCCCGTCCCCAGGGTCCGTCAGGTGTCCTGGGCCCGGCCAAGAGTTCGGCATCAGGGCTTGAGCCTCGCGGCTTGGGCCCCTTCTGGCGTGGGAGCCGGAGGGTGTTTGAGTGCCAAGGAGCCCCCGGGCTCTTCTCTGGCGCTAAGTAACACGGAGGGTTTTCCTGCTCCGGCTTTGTAGGGCAAAGCGAGAGCTGCCTGGACTCTGCCGAGTGGGAGCAGCTCCTGCTCAAGGTACAGCGCTGCCGCGAGGGCAGCAACTACCGGTGGGGAAGGGGGAAGGTGTGGGTGGAAAGGTAACCAGGAGCAGGGGAGCCCTGAGCAGGGAAATGCCAGTTTTGTTCAGAAAACAGGAAACACGGGAAAGACCCCCTGCAAAGGCCCTGGGGATTTTGTTTTGCAAACAGCTGTGGATCACAGAGGGTCGTGTCGTGTTGTGCCGTGTCCCGTCGTCGCACGTCGTGACCCGCTCTGCGGGGGCTTCGCTTCAACTTGTGTTTCCCCTAGTTCCTGAGGACGTCGCTGGAGACGATCGAGAGCCAGGCCTGGACCGTGGGCCTGAGCTTGGAGCTGAGCCAGCAGACGGGCAGCTACCCCCGGCCGTCCCGGGAGCAGGTGGGTCCCTGCCGAGGCCTCGTTTCTGCGGGAGCCGAGCGGAACGGCCGGGCGCCGCGGCCAGCTCAGCCGGGCCTGGTGCGAGCTGGTGCGTCGCGGCCGGCTCTGTGCCGCCAGACCGTGCGTGACCACGTCTGGGGTGGCCGCTTGTCTTTCAGGCCTTCCTGTATAAAGCTGTCGGGGTGTCCCTGGCAGCGTGTCGGCACGTCCCCTACGTCCGCGGGGAAATGAAGAAGTATCTGTTAAGGATGAATTACTTGGAGGTGTCTGAGAGAGAGGTGAGTTTCCTCTTCTCCCCTTGCTTTCCCCGGAGCCCCTCGGTATTCCCAGGGGAGCGGCGATCTCTCCGAGCAGAGCGCTCCAGGCTCTCCTCCTTTCCTTGCCGCTGCTGTTCCCGTCGGAGGATATCGCGAGTGTCGCTCGGAGCTTGCCGTGGTGAGTGTCGGCCAGAGGCCGCCTCACCCTTTCCCTTGTGTTGCAGGCGATGATTTCGGTTGTGGCCGGCTCTGCCGAGAGCCACTTCCACCTTGCCTTGGAGGTGCTGCAGGAGTTTGGGGCGTCCATGGAGGAAAGACCAGTGTCCGGGGCTTTCAAACGCCTGAAGGTAAAGGATGCCGGGCGTCCTGGCTCCTTTGTCCTCTGCTTTGTTTCCACTTGCAAACCAGCGGCAGCCCAGGGGTGGCTGCTGCGTGGAAAGCGGGGCGGCTCCTTCGCCGGGAGGCAGCGGGAGCCGGGGCCCGACGGAGGCGCCGGGCTGACGTCTCGCGGCTTCTCCCGCGGCGCAGGAATACCACCAGGGGAAGAGAGCGGGGAGGCACGCGGCCCTCGTGCTGGCCTACGGCCGGATCGCGCTCCGCGCCCCGCCGGAGCAGCTCCTGGCCCGCGTGGAGAGCGACGTCGTGGGGCGCATCCTGCGGCACTACCGCGCCAGCTGCCAGGTGGGTGCGCGGGCGCAGGGCGGCCACGCAGACGTGGGTCTTCCCCGAAGCTCCCGCGAGCGCCGACTGCCCCCAGCGCCCCGGGGGCGGTTGTGCCCTGCCCGTGCTGGCGGAGGGGGACGCGGCAGCCCTGGTTCGTCCCTGCTGCCCCGCGGGGTCTGTGCGCTCCGGGGCCGCTGCTGCGTGTCCCGCGTCTGTGCGCCTTGGTTCTCTGCCTCTCACCCCACCGCCTTTCCCCTTCCAGGTGCTGGGCTTCTCCTTCTCCACCAAGGTAAGTCCTGCCCCCCGGGGCCTTGCTCGCGGCCCTTCCCGCACCCCTTTCCCCTCGCAGGCGTGCCGGACTCGCCCTCCCGCTCCCCGGGCCGGGGGCCGGGGGTCTCCTTGCGGTGGGTAGCCGGGAAAGCTCGTGCCTCCGCGGGGGGAGCTTCTTCCCGGGAGGGGAGAGGAGGTTTCCTTCCTGCGACCCGCGTGCCGAGCCGAGGTGCCCGAGGCGCTGGGCAGACGCAGTGGCCCTTGCGCGCCGTGCTCTGGGGCTGGGCTGCCCGCCGTGCTCCTCGCTGAGCCCTCGGCGCTCTGAGGAGTTCCTCACCGGCGCCGCCGTGTTTCCCTGTGCCGGGACGCAGGACGTGCAGCTCAAGCTGGCGCTGATCCGGAGCGTCGCCGAGGTCAGCCGGGCCGTGCGGGTGGCGGGGGGCTCCCGCGGCGTGGAGCTCTGCCGCAAACGGGAGCTGCTGGGCACCTTGCTGGTGAGTGCCGGGGCCGGGCCGGTGCCGCGGGGAGGTCGGGGCCGAGCCCCGAGGCCGGTCGCCCCGAGGCGCGATGCTCCGCCTTGGCCGCGCGCGACCTCTGGAGCGCCCGGAGCCTGGTGCCGGCGGGAGGGCTCTCGGCGGCCGCCCGCTGCCCACTGTGCGCGTGTCTCCGTGACCTGCAGGGCTTCGTGCAGGGGGAGCCCCGGGATCGCCTGGCGTCCCCCGTGCGCCGGGAGGCGTTTGTGGCCGTGGGGCACTTGAGGTAGGGTCTGTGCGCCGGGGCTGCGGGGGGTGTCATCTGAGCCGCCGCTCTGGGGAGCGGGAGTGAGACGCGTGTGTGTTTCCCTCTTTCTCTGCCAGCAAACTGAAGCCATCGCTGAGCCGGGAGGAAAACCGCGACCTCCTGGATCAGTGTGTGGGGAGCGTGATGCCCCTGCCTGCCCTGGAGCCGGCAGAAGAGGAGGGGGCGACGGCGGCGGACGCCGGGCACGTGCAGGTACCTGCCGGCCCTTCTCTGCCGGCCTCTCCGGGGATCCCCCGCAGCACGCGCCGCGCTCTGCCCCTGCGGCCGAGCTGGGCGTCTCCGAGCGCGGCCCAACGCCCGTCCTTCTCCCCGCGCTCAGGGTCTGCACGCGCGGACCATGGGGGCTCTCGGCGAGCTGCTGACGGCCCTGCTGGAGGAAGACCTCAGCTCGGACTGGCTCGCGGAGATGCTGCACGTGAGTGTCCATGGGGGGACGGGGAAGGCGTCACCAGTGCCGGCTGCGTGGGGAGAGCTGGGCTGTGGAGGCGGCGGGGTCAGCGCGAGGTGGCCGTGGGGCAGGTCTGCGCCGGTGCCCTCCGTGAGGGGCTGCTGGGGACGCAAGGGGCCGCGCCACCGGCTGCCGAGGCGGCAGCTCCTGGGCGGGACTCTGGGCGGGAGGGAGGCGTCTGGGGTGGCGGTGGGCAGGCCGGGACGGCCGGGGGGACTGGTGTGAGCCGGGTGTGCTCTTCCGCAGGTGCTGGAGTACTGGCTCACCTCGGCCAAGGAGTGGGAGCGGGAGAGGGCCCTGCAGGCCTGCGCCCAGCTGCTGGGCGCTTTCGAGGAGCGATTCGAGCTCACGGTGAGAAGGGACCCCCCACCCCCGCACGCCGTGTCCCCCCTCCCCGCTGGCTGCGGCCCCAGCAGGGAGCTCTGCCCCACGCCGGGCGCTGGGTTTTGGGTCTCCCGGGCTGTGGGGCTGCACCGCTGCCTGCCCCGATGCCCTGCCACGGCTCGGGCGCCAGCACAGCCGGGAGAGGGAGATCGGCCGCCAGGGCTGCCCGCGACCTCCTCGTCGTCCTTGTGTTTCCCCAGGGAGAAACCTCTTTCGGGCCCTTTGGCTCCATGGTGGGACTGCTGGCGCCTTTCACCTGCGACTCGCTGGCCACGTCCTGCCAGCGGGCAGGGGCCTGCCTCGGCCACCTCCTCCGCATACAAGGTGAGGGCAGCCCCCTCCCGGCCTCGGCCAGCCCCCCGCTGCCCCCCGCGCCCCACGACTGCGCGGGGCCGGGCTCCGTTCTTCCTTCCTCTCGGCCCCTGGGCCAGAGGTGGGTCTCCGTCGCCATCGCCGCCCTTCTCTCCTGGTGCTCCCTGCAGGCAGGACGCTGGAGACGGGGGCCGAGGAGGACGAGGTGCAGCCCTTGTGCCAGCGGCTGAGCGCCCCAGACGCCGAGGCTCTGCGCCAGGCTTCCTCCAGACTCAGAAAGGTGCCTGGCCCCACGGCGCGGGGGGAGCCGGTGCCCGGGCTCCCGCGCGGCTCCCTGCTTCGCTGCCGGGGCCCCGCTGCGTTTTGGGAGAGCCAAAGGAGCAGCAAGCGGCTGTCGAGCGGCACAGAGCACGGCAGGCCCTGCCTGCACAGCTGCCCCGTAAAGCCCTGGCACCCTGCGGGCCCAGCGAACTGCCCCGCCGGCCGCGCGCTCGAGTCTCCTCTCCTTTCCGAAGGGCCGGAGCAGACCTGCGACGTGGCCTCTCCCGTTTCTGATGTCTCCCCAGATCGTCTGCAAACACATCCCGCCAGCGCAGGCCACGGACTTCCTCTCTGCCGCCCTGGACGGGATGCTGTCGGCCCAGTCCGCGTGTGCTCAGGCAGCGGGCGAGTGGCTGCTCACCTTCCTGGAGACGTGCGGGGGGCAGCTGCTCACGGAGGTGAGAGACGCCTTTTCCCGGGGGCTCGGGCCTTCCCGCCTCCGCCGCTGCCGGGCACCTCGTGCAGGTGCCGGGGGCCAAAGCGCCGCCCCTGGTGCGCAGCGCCGAGGGCTCTGTCGAATCCGAGTGCCGGCCGCCTCATCCCGGGGTGGTTCTTCGTCCGGTGGCACTGACCCTGCTGGGCCAAACCCCGGTGGCTCCCACGACGGAGGCAGTTAGAGCTGAGGCACCCAAAGTGCCCAGTTGCTCCCCGGTTCTCGGGCGCGATGCTCAGCCCTCCCGGCCCGAGGAGCCCAGGGTGGCTGCTCGGCGTCGCCCTCGGTGGGCAGCAGAGATGTGTCCCCGTGGCGGTCCGGCGTCCCCCCGCCGCTGCGCAGAGCCTTGGGGCTTTAGGGCTGGGTCCCGAGAACTGGTCGGGGAGCAGGAATTGCTCGTGGGCCGAGTGGCGGTGCCTGGGCCGTGCGGGAGGAGCAAGAGAGGATGGAGACGACGGCTCTTGTGGTCTGCGATCAGGTGCCAGAAATCCTGAGCATCATCTACGTCCGGATGCCGACCATGCAGCAGGACACCCTCCGGCACTTCCTCCTGGAGGCCGTGTCCCTGCTCGCCCTCTACCACCCCGGGGCCGTCATCGACAGCCTGCTGCAGAAGCAGCTGCCCATGGACAGGTACGTGCACTGCCCCGGCCCCACGGACGGGCAGGAGCCGCCACCAGCCCCGTGGAGGCCAGGAGAGCGTTTGGCGCTGCCGAGGGCGTCGCAGGTGCCAGAGCCCGGGGGCTCACGGGGGAACTTCTGCTCCCTTGCAGTGACACCGAGGAGCTGTGGAGGGTCCTGGGGGGGAAGTTCTTTGTGGACCACGTCCTGCGGGTCTTGATGGAAAAACTGAAGAACTCGGGAAGCGACCAGCCCAGGACCAGCTCTGCCAAGCCCGAGGCAGAGGAGGAGGCTGCGCTGGAGCCTCTCAAGGTACGTGCACCGGCTTCGTACCTGACTGCCCAAATCACCCTTCAGCCTGAGGGAGCTCCGCGCACGCCGCGAACACCCCTGAGCCCCCCGGGCCGGTGCCGTGCCGGGCCCTGGGCAGCGCTGGCAGCCGAGAGCGTTTGCTGCTGCCGGGCTGCAGGGGAGTGAACTGCAGGCAGTGAAGGTCCCCGAGGCGGGCAGGGCACAGGTGGGAAAAGGCCTCGTTTTCACAGGCGGCTTTGGGTTGCATTTCTCTGCAGATGACCCGGGCCATCTCTGTGGTGGTGTCAGCGCTGCAGAGCCCGGAGGCTGTGCTGCGCCTGCTCCCGGAGCTGCTGCCGGTGCTGCTGAAGCAGATCAGCGCCACAGTGGGCAAGGAGATGCCGTCTTCCGCACTCATCACCCGGGGAAAGCTGTTCCTGAAGGGCCACGCGAGCGACGACAATCCTTGCAGGTAGGAGCCGGGGGACAGAGACGCAGGGGCCGGGCTTGGGTCCCCGTAACCTTGATTCCCAGGGAGGAAGGTGCCCCAGGGAGACTTGTTTTTTCCCCTGGGCTCTATTTTGGTTTGGGTTTGTCTGTTTGGTTGTAGTTCTTGTTTTATGAGTGTTGGTGTGCTGGTTGGTTTGGTCTCTGTTGGCGTGTTTGTGAGCCGACGGTCCCTGGGGTCCCTAGGCCGGGTGTCTTAGAGCTTGTCGGGCTTCAGGGTTGTGAGAGGTCATTCCAGGGGTGTTTCGCAGCACGAGCGAGCGAAGGCCTCGCGGGCGGCAGCGTTTCCTTCGCCTGTCGCCGTGACTGAGGCCTCGCTGCTCTCTCCTCGCCCAGGCTTTCCCTGGAGACCCTGGAGGCGGTGCTGCGCACGTGCCTCGACGGGAAGTGGCTGCGGCTGCTGCGGCAGCAGGGCGCCTGGGCTGCCCTGGAAGACCCCCGGGCTCACCACGACGGCGTCTGCCTGCTGACCGGGTGAGAGCCCGAGGAGGCGCCTCGCTGCTCCGGGGTGGCCGCGACCCGGGAGGGGCTGGCGGGACCCTTCCCCCGGGCCCGGGCGTCTCGGAGGGGCCGAGCGGAGCCCGCGTGGGAGCGGGGGGATCGCGGGGGCCCGAGGCCGGGTGCCGCCCTGCGTGACCGCGCGTCGCCTGCCTGTGCTCTGCGCGCAGGGTGCTGCTCCGCGCCGGGACCGTCTCGCTGCCCCTGGTGCTGGTGCTGACCCGGTGGCTGGACGCCCCCTCGGCCAACCTGCGGGTCACGGCCGCGGCTTTCTGTGCGGAGGTGAGGGAGAGGCGCGAGAGGGAGGTTTAGGAGGGCTTTTCTCAGGGTGCCAGCAAGAAGGTGCCAGCAGAAGGTGTCCCGTTCCCGGCGGGAGCAGATCCCCCCTCGTAGCAGCTCTCTCAGGAGCTGCCCTTCCCCGGCCCCTGCCCACCCCCACCCACCCACGAGCCCCCCGGGCACAGGGCAGCGCTGCCCTCGGCCTGGCCGAAGCCGCAGCCTGGGCCGGGCCCCAAGGGAAGCTGCCGGGCGCCGGGGCGGTCGGCCGGGGCTGGCGGGGCTTCCTCGTGCGGAGCCCGGGGCGGCTGCTGCTCCCAGGCCTGGTCCGCATCCGTCTGCGGGTGCCGACGGCCGGGTTGCTGTGCTGCAGCTGATGAAGGAGCCGGCGCTGCGGGAGTGGAGGTGCCTCCAGCCCATCGCGAGGGCCTTGCTGGAGAAGCTGCGGGACTCGAGCAGCACCGTGCGGCAGATGGCAGCGCGCGGCCTGGGCAACCTGGTCAGCGGGGCGCCGGAGAAGGTGAGAGGGGCTTTGCTCCGCGCGAAACGCAGCCCTGCGCGACCGGAGAGATGCCGGCGGGGAGCTGCGGGGGATGAGAGAGAGCGGGCAGCGCAGCAGAGGCAGCTGCGAGTCTCTGCCCCGAGGGCGCTCTGTTCTGGGGCACCAGCCGGGCTGCGGAGGGGACGGAGGTGCCGACGGGCCCCTCGGGCTGCGATGTGCTCGGGGGCTGCTTCTGAGAGCTTCAGCCCCTGGAGGCGACGGGGAAGAGGGGCGGTGGGAGGCAGGGCTAGCGGGAGGCTCACGTGTGCGTCACGCTCGGCAGCTGCGAAAGCACAAGGGAGCGGTGCTGGAGGCGCTGCGGAGGGGCCTGGAGGACGCGGCCGCGGCGGAGGTGGTGGCAGAGAGCCTGCTGGCGCTGGCGAAGGTGGTGACGGAGCTGAAGGGGAAGGCTGTGGGCTCCGCCTTCAGGGACATCGCCAGGGCCACCAAGGGGTTCTTCGATGCTGTGAGTGAGCGGCGGTGTCTGGCGCCTGCGCGAAGGGTCCCTCGCGGGCGCGTCCGAGGGGGCGGCGGGGGCAGGGGCCGCTGCGGATCGGGAGGGTTCGGGGAAGACGCTTCTCCCTGGGGCGGGCGGAGGAGCTGCTCTCTGTGCCCCCCGTGGGGGTCCTTTCTCCGGGCGTCGTGCTCGACCGGCAGCGGCCGGGTGTTGCAGAAACAGCCGTACGCGGCGTCCCAGTCGCCCGCCTGAGGGCCGGGGTTTCTGGTTGCAGGAGCAGGCGTCGCTGCGCTCGGCGGCCTTCACCCTGTACGGGGTGCTGGCCGCCTCTGCCACGAGCAGGTGGAGGTCTTTCTTCACGGAGGAGCTGGGCAGCACGTGGGCCACCCTCGTCCTGCACCTCCGGGACCCCGACCCGGGCGCCTCCATGGTAAGAGCCCCGGGGGGAGCAAGAAGCGAAGCCGGGCGGCAGCCGCAGGGACGTTGCTGCCGTTGCCGCCTGCTCGGCAGCCGCAGGGTCCCTGCAGAGCCTCCCCGAACGCGTCCCCGCGCGGTGGCCCCTGCGCCGCCCAGGGTAGCGACTCCAGCGCCCCGGCTCACCTCTCTTTGGCAGGCGTGCCAGGGCGCCCTGCGGCTGTGCGCCCCGTTTCTGGGGCTGCGGAGGGTGCGGCAGGGCCTCGCCGTCACCACCCGGCTGAGCGCGGCCGAGCTGCTGGGCGACGTCTGCAGCCAGCTGGTGAGGAGCCGCGCGCCCGGGCGCGATGGGGCCGCGGGGCCCTCGCCGGCCCCGGGAGAGGGAGGGAGGGAGCGGGCGACGCGCCGAGGGCGGCGGGGTCGTCTTGCGGCCGAGAAGGACGGCGCGTCCCGCGTCCCCCAGGCCCAGGAGAGCCCCGAGCACCAGGAGATGCTGTACGTCGCCGCCCGGCGCCGCTTCCTGGGGAGCTGCGGGGAGCTGCAGGCTGCGGCCCTCGACGTCGCCGGTGAGTCGGGGCGGGCGCTCTCTGCGGCCGCTGCCCCCGCGCCGCCGCTGTCCCCGTCTGCCCGGGCCGGGGGTCCCGGGGGCGCTCTGATGTCGGTGCGTCGCCCTGACGTCGGTGTGTCGCTCTGCGCGCGCAGGGGTCCTCGTGGAGCACGCGGGCCTCGAGTGGCTGACGCGGGAGGAAGCGATGCCGCTCTCAGCAAGTAGGTGACGGGGCCCTGGCGCCCCGGGCCCGGGGGTTGGGGGGGGGTTGGGCCCCGGCATGGCGGCGGCCGCGGGGCAGCACGGCCCTGCCGGGGAGGCCGGGCCGGTGCCGGGTGCGGCCCTGACGCCGGTGCCGGTGCCGTTGCAGCTCTGCGGGTGCTGCGGAGCGACGGGGACCCGCGGGTGCAGCAGGCGGCCGCTCGGCTCCTCCGGGACACCGGCCTCGAGCAGCCCCCGCGGCGGCGCTGAAATAAACCTCGCCGGGAACCTGCCGCAGCAGCGGGGCGTTTCTGCGCCGGGGCCCGGGAGCCGCTTCGCCCCCCGCCGCCCCCGTTGGCCGCCGGGTCCCCGGGGCTCCGGCCGGGGCCGCTGTCCCGGGGCTGAAGGGGGCGGGGCCAGAGCTGCGGCGGGGGCGGGGCTGAAGGGCGGGGCGGGGCCGGGGCGGGGCCGGAACAAGGGGCGGGGCAAGGCCGCGGGTGGGGCGGGGCAAAGGGGCGGGGCCAGAAAAGGGGCGGGGCAGACCCCCTAAGTGGGCGGAGCCAATGCCGGGGGCGGGGTGGAGCCACGGGAGGGGCGGGGCCAGAGCAGTGGGCGGGGCCAGGGACGGGGCGGAGCCGGGCGGCCCCTTCCCGGCGCCTGCGCGGCCGCTCCGGCCCCCAGGGCCGCGGGCGGGCGTCGGCGCTGGGTGTCCGGGGCCCCCGGGCCGCCCCCTCCCCGGCGCGGGGCTCCCGCTTGCCGCAGCCCGGAGGCGGCGGGGCGGCAGCAGCGAGCGCTGCCCCGGCCGGGCGGCCCGGCCCCAGGTAAGCGGTGCGGGCCCGGCTGGGGCTGCCCGGGCCGGGGCGGGGGGCTCTGCCCGGCCGGGCGAGGCGGCTCCGGGGCGGGAGGCAGCTGCGGGCCCGGTGCCCGCCCGTCGGTGCTGCTGCCGGGTGCTGCCCGCTGCCAGCTCGGCCCGGGCCCCGCGGTGGGGGGGGGAGCAGCCGCGCTCGGCCAGGTTCGGGCTGCGGGGCCGGTGGGGGCCGGCGCGGGGCAGTGAAGCCCGAGGGGCCGGAGCCCAGCGCCCGCCCGGCCCGGGCTGCCCAGCGCCGTGGGGCTGGGCCCTGCCTGCGGGGAGCGGAGGGTCCCCCCGGCCCGGGTGCCCGGCACGGCCCGACCCGCGCGGGGCCGGGGGGGCTCATCTCCACCCCCCCCCAACACCCCCGTGGTGCCTGGGGGCTGCGAAAGGGGCTCGGGGCGCTGCTGCGGGGCTGGAAATGGGGGTGGTGCAGGGCTGGGAGCTGGGCGGGGGCGAAGGGGGGTTTGGGGGGCTCAGCCTCCACTTCAGAGCCCCCAAAGGAGCCCCCGGGGCCTGTCTGGGAGCACCAGAACCGCAGCGCTGGGGGATGGAGGCTGAGTCCTGCGTGTCTGGTGCTCCCAGACAGGCTCCGGGGGCTCCTTTGGGGGCTCCGAAATGGAGGCTCATCCTGCGGGTCTGGGGCTCAACCCAGGCTGCTGGGACTGGTGTCAGAGCTCAGAAAGGGGGGGCTTAGTCCTGGGCTTTGGTGCTGGAGAACAGGTTCAGGGGCTCTTTGGGGCTGGAGAAGCAGGATGGGGGTCAGGTGTGGGGCTTGGAAAGGGAAGCCAAGTCCTGTGGTTTTGGGGCTCAAAGGTGGGTCCAGGGGGCTGCTGTTGGGGCTCAGAGTCCATTTCTGAGCCCCTAAACAGCCCCCAGACCTGTGGTTGAGCTGCAAGAAGGCAGGGTTTAGCTTCCCTTTCTCAGTCCTGCATTTCTGGGCCTCAAGAAGCAGGTGCTGGGGCTGGGAGACAGAGGCCTGGTCTTGGGTTTTTGAGCTCAAAAATGGAGACTAAGTCCTGCATTTTAGGGGCTTGAAAATGGAGGCCTGGTCTGGGGTTTTTGAGCTCAAAAACAGAGACTAAGTCCTGTGTTTCTGGGGCTTGAAAACTGCTCCAGGGGGCTGTTTCTGGGCCTGGAAACCAGAGGCTAAGTCCTGCGTTTTTGGGACTTGAAAGCAGAGATTCAGCCATCTGTTTTCAGCCCCAGAACCAGAGGCCAAGGGGGCCTGTTTGTGGGTGGTGGGAGGAGGGTGGTTGGGCTGGGTGGTGGGAGGGGGGTGGGCAGGGCCTGTGGACCCTCACCGGAGGTGGGGGTCCACGCGCGGGTGCCCCAGCAGCAGGGAGGCTGGCATGCACCAGGCCGAACCTCGCGTCTGAGATAGTCTCTGGAGCGAAAGGCGATTTTTGGGGAGGAAACACGAGCAGACACCGTCTTCCAGTTCCACTGTTTATTCCCCATTTGTACAAGACTTGGACTCTTTATTCAATGTGTGCATGGAGTATGTACACCGTTAACAAACTGAGACACCGTCTTCCCAGTCCAGCCTTTATTCAGTGTTCACCCCGCACTTTCACCACCAACCAAGCAGTCAGCTTGTGGGAACTGCATCCATACTGACCCGGGAGTCAATGTCCATGCAGTATCCACGAGCCAAATGCTCAGTTAGTTCAAGCAGTGCACAGTGAGCTGACATTAGTTAACATTAACAAGTTAACATTCACCCCACACGTTCAGTACTCAGTAACCGCATCCCTTACAATCCCCGGAGCCATGTTCCGTAACCCATCAGTGGCCATGGAGTCCACACCTGTAAGTCACTGGTCACCCCTGAGGGCAGGTCCCTGAGCTCCTGTCTCAGCCTTCCCTGAATCCCCCCCCGGGGTAATTAGTCCCCAGGGACCCCGCAGCCCGCAGCCGCAGCCGCAGTGCTGCACACCGGGGCAGCTGCCCTCCACCTCCGGGCTGGGGCAGCGGCTGGTTTAGGGCCCTGCCCAAGGTCAGTCCATCAGCCGGTACCCGCGGCGTCGGGAGGAACCGGTTACCGGCAGTGCGGGTGCCGCCTGCGCAGGCTCGTCGCTCACCACCGCGTCCCCGTCCCGGGGGGGCCCGGTGACACCCTCCGCCCGGGGACAGCTGCTGGTTCCCGGCCGCGTCGCTCCCGCGGGGCCCCGCGCCCGAGCGGCCCCGGCCCGCGGCACCAGGCATCGGCCCCAGCGGCACCGGCGGCTCTGGCTCCGTGCGGCTCGGTCCGTCCCGGCGGCTCCGGCTCAGGCGGGAAGGAGGGAAAAGGAGCCCGGGGAGCCCTCGCAGCCCCCCGCGCCGCCCGGGGCCCCTCCAGCCCCGGCCAGGCCCGTCCGGCAGCGCGGGGGCCCGACCGAGACCCCCGGGCAGCCCCGGCCCGGCCCGGGGGCAGCGCGGAGACCCCTCTGCCCGTAGGCAGCGCCCAGGCCCGGCCCCGCCGCCGCGGCCTCGCCCGCTCCTCCGGGCCGGGCCGGGCTCCGGTTCCCTCCGCCCCGCGGACAGACCCGGGCCGCCCCGGTTCTCCCGGCGCCCCCGGCAGAGCAATGCCCGGGCCCCCCCCGCCGCAACCCGGCTGCGGCCCCCAGGGAACCCCGCTCCCCGCCGGTACCGGTACCTGCTGCTGCTTCCGCTGCCGCCGCTGCCCGGCTCGGCGCCTCCAATTCCGATTCCGGTTCCGGCCCGCCCGGTTCCGCCCTTCAGCGACGCTCGCGCGGAGGCCGCTGCAGGGCGCGGGCGGGGGAGGGGGGCGGGGGGGGCACCCCAGCGCGGGGCCCCCGGTGCGAGCGGGCACCGCCGCGCTGCGCCCAGAGGCCGCCGGCGACAGGTCCCCGCGGCGGCGGCCCGAGCCCGCGGGGGGCGTTTGTCGCCCAGAAGCGGCTCCGGCGCCGCCCAGAAACGGCGCCCGCGGCCCCGAGGTGCCGCGCCGGGAAGGGCCGGGCCGGGCGCAGGGGCGCGACCGGCCCCGCTGCGCTCGGGACAGAGCCGCCGCGGAGCCCCGGGCCGCCGCCCATGTGCGGCAGACACGGAGCGACCCGCCCGGGACGCGCCCGCGCCCGCGCCCCCCCCAGACGCTCCCAGCCGGCTCCGGGCGCGGCCAGCGCCGCTCCCCGGGCGCCCCCGGGGACGCCACGGCTGCTGCAGGCGGCGCGGAGCCGCTGCGCCGCCGGGCGGGGCGGGATCGCGGGCAGGGGGGGCAGCGCCGGGGCCGGGCACGGGCAGCCGGGACCCGCGGCGGCGGAGCGGAACCCGCCGGTCGCCCCGCGCCGCTGGGAGGGCGCCGAGCGCGGGGAGGTGCCGCCGAGGACGGCGCGTTGGCGACACCCGGGGCGGCGGGGGGGAAAAGTGGGGCGGGACCTGTGGGGCGGGTCAGTGCGGCTGGGGCGGGACCGGAAGTGGGGCGGGGCCAGTGCCGCGGGGCGGGAGCGGGGTTCCGGGGTGGGGCCGGCGCCAGGGCGCGTGCGCGGCCCGCCACGGGCGGGAGCTCAGTCTGGTGCCCGGCGGCTGCGATGTGGGTGCTCTCTCCGTTGCTCCGCGGCGGCCCGGGCGTTCGGTGCCGGGAGGGCGGTGGTGGCGGCGGCGGCAGCGGCAGGTGAGGAGCGGGGGCCTCGGCCGCGGTGCCGGGCCGGGCCGGGGGCGCTGGAGCTGGGCCGGGGAGCGGAGGCCGGAGCCCGGCGCCCCCCCCCCCCCCCCCGCTGCCCCTGGCCCGGTTCCTCCCCGCGGCGCCGCCCCGGCCTAGGTCCCGAGCGCGGCCCGGCGCCGCCGCCGCCGCCCCGGGCCCCGCGCACGGGCCGCTGCCGGGGCTGAACGCGCGGGCTCGTCCCGGCGACGGGGCGCGGCGGCGGCGGGGCCGAGCCTGGCGCCGTGGGAGGGGGCGAGGTCCAGTGCTCGCGGCGGCCGAGGGGCTCCGCGCCGCGTGCGGGGGCCGCGGGGAGCCCGGGAGCAGGAGGCCGCGGGCCGCGTCTGCGAGCGCCGGAGCGGGGCTGGAGCCCGGCCGCGGGGCCGGGGGGGGGGTGGGGTGGCGCTGGGGCAGCAACGGGCTCCGGGGGGGTTGGGGTGCAGGCGGGTCCCGGGGCGCCACCCGGGTCCTGGGGCCTCGAGCGGCGGCGGAGCCGGGTGCTGGGAGCGGAGACCAGGTCGGGTGTTTTGGGGTCCAGAAATGGAGACTCGGGTCGTGCGTTTCTGGGCCTGGGAAGCACAGGCGAGGTCGGCTGCCCCGGGGCTCCCAGCAGCGGCCAGGTGCTGCGATCGGGGGCCGCAGAGGGCAGGTTGGTCCCGTGGTCAAGCCCAGGAACAGGTGGATGAGCCCTGGGTTTGGGGCTGAGAAGCCAGGCCAAGTCCTGGGTTTTGGGGCCACCTGTGGAGGCTCATGGGGCTGAAAGCAGCAGCCAAGTGCTGCGTTTTAAGGCCACAAAGACCAGGTTAGTCCCTGTTTTCAAGCACAAGCACAGATGGATGAGCCCTGGGTTTGGGGACCAAAAGCAAGGCCAAGTCCTGCATTTGGGGGCCATGGGTGGAGGCTCATGGGACTGGAAGGAGCAGCTAAGTGCTGCGTTTTGGGGGCACAAAGGGCATCTTACTCCCTGTTTTCAAGCACAAGTGGATGAGCCCTGGGTTTGGGGTCCAAAAGCAAGGCCAAGTCCTGCATTTGGGGGCCATGGGTGGAGGCTCATGGGACTGGAAGGAGCAGCTAAGTGCTGCGTTTTGGGGGCACAAAGGGCATCTTACTCCCTGTTTTCAAGCACAAGTGGATGAGCCCTGGGTTTTGGGGTCCAAAAGCAAGGCCAGGTCCTGCATTTGGGGGCCACGGGTGGAGGCTCATGGGGCTGAAAGCAGCAGCTAAGTGCTGCGTTTTGGGGGCACAAAGAGCATCTTACTCCCTGTTTTCAAGCACAAGCACAGGCAAATGAGCCCTGGGTTTGGAATCCAAAAGCAAGGCTAAGTCCTGCGTTTGAGGGCCACCCGTGGAGGCTCATGGGGCTGTTCCTGTGGCTGAAAACAGAGACTAAGTGCTGCGTTTTGGGGACTCGGAAACAGAGGCGAGTTCGGCTGTTTCCAGCCCCCAAGCGGAGGCCGAGGGGGCCCTTGTGGGGTGGGGGGAGGCAGGGGTGGGCAGGGCGCGTGGACCCTCCCCGGAGGGGGGGGTCCATCCGCGAGCGCCCCGGCAGCAGGGAGGCTGGCATGCACCAGGCCGAACCTCGCGTCTGAGATAGTCTCTGGCGCGAAAGCGCTTTTTGGGGAGGAAACACGAGCAGACACCGTCTTCCCCCTCCAGCCTTTATTCAGTGTTCATCCAGTACTTTCAGTGCTTACTAAGCAATTAGCTTTGCTTCAATATCTGTAGCTTAACTAATTAGTCAACATTGTTTCCATATACATAAGCACAGAGTCACTGCACATAAGCAAATTCATCAACAGGTGTTGTGTATTAAGCAGCTCCTCAGGCAGTGCTGACCCAGGGCACCGCGGCTCTTTGTTCAATGCTGTTCCACCATTAAATGATGAAACCAATCCCCAGGCTGTGACAGTGATTGATTTATTGCCCTGTCCACACTTCCAATATTAATTAACCAATTAACCAACCAGCTTCTAGTTATTGAATCAGTATCAACAGCTTTGTCCATAGTGATTCCATATACAGAAGCTCATTAGTCACCCTTAATTCCATGTACATAAGCAAACTGGCAATATACATAAGCGATTTAGTCAACATGGGCTCAGTGCTCACGAGCCGCTCAGTCCGGACTCGAGGGACATCAGCAAATCGGTCACCACTCACCAGGTGGTTGGGAGCTCATCAGTCAGTGCTGATCCAACACGCAGGAGCCGGTTGCTCAGCGCTGCTGCTGCGTCCCCGAGTGCAGTGGCTGTCATCGCTCAGCACCTGCGAGCGCTGCCACACCCCCTTCCCTGGGCCCAGGGCTGCCCCGGGGGGGCCCGGTGACACCCTCTGCCTGGGGACAGCAGCTGGTTCCCGGCCGCGTCGCTCCCGCGGGGCCCCGCACCCGAGCGGCCCCAGCCCACAGCGCCAGGCAGCAGCCGGCAGTTCCGGCCCAGGGCATTGGCCCGAGTAGTACCGGTGGCTCCGGCTCCCGGCGGCTGGTCCGTCGCGGCTCCCGGCGGCTCTCACTCTGCGCCGTCTGTCCATCGCAGCTCCTGGCTCCCGCGGGAGGGCAGAGCCAGGCCGGGAGCGCTCCTGGCCCAGCTGCCGCCCACCTGCAGGTGCCACGGGGGGGCTGGGGCCGCCCCGCCCGGGGCAGAGGGGCGGTAGGGGGGACACCGCGACTCCCCCCACCGCGGTGCAGCTCAGCCCGGCCCGGCGCTCCCGGCTCCCACCAGCCCCAGCGGCTGCCGGGCCTGGCCGGGCCTCTGCCGCTCGCTGCAGCCCCCAGCGTCCCCAGGTACCTTCTCGGCAGAGCCCAGCCGCATTCCGCCTTCGGTGCCTGCTCCTGCTGCTGCTCCCGTTCCTGCTGCTCCCGTTCCTGCTGCTCCCGGTACCGCCCCGCCGGTTCCGGTACCGCCCCGCCCGGCCCGGGGCCCCGCGCACCTGTCGCCCCTCAGCGCGGGCAGCGCCGCCCGCCCGCGCACGGCGGCGCCGCCTAGCGGCCGCGGTCAGCACCGCCGGGACGCAGAGCGGCCGCAGCCCGCGGCCTCCCCCGGGCGGGCACGGAGGGGCCCCCGGCCAGGCCGTCGTTCCGCTCAGGGGAGCCCCGTTAGAGGGGCAACGCGATGCCCGGGACCAAGCAAACCACAGGAAACGCAGCGCTGCGAACACGGTGTATTTCGTTGCAAGCCGTGACACAGGCAGAGCTCCCACCAGCCCCAGCAGCCAGGAGCAGCCCCGGCCCGGGGCACCCTCGGTGGCCCCCACCGCCCTGAGCAAGGCCCTGCCACACAGGCAGCCCTGGAGCAGCCCCGGCACCGGCTGCCGAGTACAGACTGACTGGGATCGTCCCGCTGCCAGTGAGTCAGTGAAACAGGAAAAGGAGATAAAAACCCAGAGCCAAGTGCATATATCCAGTATAAGAGACATTAACAAATCCTTCACAGCCGTTTCCTGGTTTTTGAAGTTACGCATGTAAAAGTAGCACCAGTTCCTGAGCTACCAGAAAAGGAGGCCAAAGGGGACAAATCCGTGATGTGCTGCACCAGGAAAAACACAGACGGGGACGCACAGGGAAAGGCTGCCCCAGTCACAGGTGGTGCGAACGGTCCCTTGGCACTCTACAGTGAGGCCAGACACGACACCACTGCTGGCAGGGACTCGCAGCCGTGACGCTGCGATGCGTCGTGTCCCCAGGTGACCCTGCCGTGAGCCGCCTGTCCCCTGTGGGGCTCATGGCCCCTGCGCGCAGGGCTGGGCAGGGCAAGGGGCTGGGCCGTTTCTTTGGGGAGCCTGCACGGAGCAAACCTGAATTCGTGAGCACCACGGTTGTGGCTGCCTGACTGCATCATTTTCCTGCCTGCAGAAAAGAAAACCACCCAAACTCACCCTGGACATTCAGCAAGGATGCGCTGGTTCTCCTTCTCGCTTTCCACTCTCAGAGGTGGGAGCAGCAAAACCAGGGAAGCGGCTCAGCCCGGGAACCAGCAGGTCGAGCTCCTGCGTTGGGCCCCGAGCAAGACACGAGGCTGCAGCATCGCTCCCCGGCACAAATGCAGGGAGCGGCACAAACCCGCCCTGCCCGAGCTGCCCTGCTCCTGACGGAGGTGTTTGGCTCCCAGGGATATAGTTATGGAGGTGGCAAAGCACGAAGTGAAGGAGCATGGTAGAGAGGCACATGGAGAATTCAGCATCATCTGCCCTGCCTGGCTCCAACAGCTGTGGGCAATGAGGGAGCTCAGTCGTGAGCAGAGGGTTGAGATCGTGCACTGCTGATCATCACTCAAAGCGAGAGCCACCCATTTTTCTCAGACGTGTATAAAAATACCAGCATAGTTTTTCTTATCTTTTCTCCTCTTCTTTTTTTCGTTTTTTGAAATTTATAAAAAGCTTTTACAAAAGTGTGCACCTCATTAAACTTCTGTTCCATCGGGCACATTGCTGTGCACTTTGACTTCTAAGTTCACCTGCTTCACCTTCCCGCCACCTCCAGTTTCCCTCAGGATATTAATATTCCGCACAGTGCAGTACTGGCTGTTCACAGCCTTCTTCGCTCCCTTGGGCAGCTCCACCTTGGTGTTCAGGGGATGCTCCTCCACGGTGACTCTGGCAGCCTCCTTCCTCCTCTGCAGCTTTCGACACTTCCTGGTGAGGAAGCAAACTCCCAAAAGCACCAGCAGCAGCAGCATGACGGCAGCAAACGCACTCCCGAGGGAAGTGCCTGTCTGCGATAAGGAGGCTGCGACAACTGCTTCCTCCATCTCCAAGAGCAGCGATTTCATATTGGTGCCGTTCTTGATCTGGTCGCCTTCATTGTCATAGACCAAGGAGTCGTCCAGCATCAGCCTCCCATCGCTGTCGACCAAGTCCCTGCGGCCACGTTTCCAGCGGTGAGTGAGAGAGCGCTGAACACGAGGCCCCGCAATACTCTCTGGACCAATTATGTAGATGACTTGAAGGTACCACTGATGCCCAGCTTCCACCTTTAAGAAAGGGAACACATGCACACAGGAAATAAAGCAATTATTTTTTAGGTAAAGGTAGAGCTGGTTGCATTTTTTTGACCAGCTTTTTGACTTGTGCAGATATCGACAAAAATGCTCACAATGCTTCTAGAACACCTGTGGTAATATCTATCGCAGAAGACTGCAGGATCTACCTTAGCACGAATTTGTTTTTCCTAGGCAATGTCAGGCCCAGAGCCTGTAATTCACAGAGCACCTGGGACAACAGGGGCAGAGAAGTTAATTTTCAGCTACTGACATCCCTTGCCACGTACCTTGTAGAGAGCGTCCACCTTGAGAGTAAATCCATCGACTCCAGGCATGCTGCTTACTGAATGAAACTCAGATAATTCGGAAGCAAAGTGGGCATCAAAAGGGACATCGTGGAAATACTTATCAGTTACTTCTGGTTGGTTTCGGTCCTGGAAGGCAGAGAGGCTTCAAGAGCAGGAACGCACACTACCAGCAACACATACGTAATGAGCAGACCTTCAAGGGCGGCCTCAGCGACGATACAAAGCAGAGCACCCCTCAAGCCGAACACACCATTAAAAGATGTCCTCTCCCTCCCAGAAACCCTCGCTGATGCTAATCCAAATGGGGACAAACCCTCCCTAGTCTTAAAACTGCTTCCTCTGTTTTCCACATAAATTTTAATCCATTTTCAGGAATTTTCAGGCTAAGCCTGGCATTTCTGCACATCTTTCCAAAGGGAAGCCAGAAGCCAGCCCCCCCCCCCCCAAGTGGACATATACATTTGTTTAAACATGTGGGTTACAGCACAGAAAGTATTTATAACCTGTATGATTTGTAATCCCTTTATACTGATTTAGCACTTACCATTTCAACACTAGGCTCGTTGAAGTGAACATGAGGAGAAGAGTTTAACCAGCCTGCTCATCTGCGCAAGCCAAAACCATTAATGTCACCCTTGTACTGGAAGTGGTAATGAGGCTGCCGGTGAGGACACTGGCAAATGTTAATTTCACAGCATGTAATTAGAGCTAAATGCATCGTGGGAACTAATCACAGCTTTATACAAAGAAGAATTTCTGGGTAAGTGATAAATAAATCTCCCTTTATATGCTGCCAGTCCTGTCATTCCCAAGTCATGGTATAAACAGAAATCAAGGGAATTTTTAAAAGTTTGCTACATCACTTTTTTTCCTTCTCATCTCCTTATCCTTTAGACTAAGAAATACACACGGGTAAAGACCAAGGAAAAACTGATCTGGGCTTCACGGTTCAGACCTGTCTGACAAGCACTACAAAAAGCCACCGCACTCATCTCTCTTCCCTCTGCAGTCAGACTCTGCTTGTACTAGGGAAAAAACAACAACAAAGCAGAAGCAGACGCCAGGTCTGCAAGCAGATATTTCCGTGAGGACAGCTCACAGACGAGGGACGTGTCTAGCACAGGCAACACACTTTACTGGGGCTCTGGCTTTCCATGGCCGCCCAAAGGAGCTGGTGGCTCTGAGGGGTTGCATGGTCTGCCTGGAGACTCTGCAGGGTGTTGTGCAGTTTGGGGGTCTCTAGGGAAGTCAGACGGAAAAGCAGCAGTGCTGAGTACTTTGGGACAGTCAGCATAGTGAGAAAAAATAAAGGCTAAAATAGCTAAAACTGCAGACTAAAATAGCTAATAGAAGCTAAATATCACATGAGCAGTCTGAGCACTAAGTACTTCTGAAAAGAGGAGGAGGAAGCTAACAGCGGTGTAATATGTAGAATCTGATCTTGCAGTTTGTGGTTGTTTCATCCCCAGATTAGGCCCAGCAAGATGCAAACAATCAGATCCTGTCCAGACAAGGCAGACCCAGTACCACGTAGCAAATGTTCTGCTAGTTGCTGGGACGCTCACCTTTTCTCATGGCCAACTAGCATGTCTTTTGTCTAGACCCAGCAAAGCAACACTTTGTCCTTTCAAAATGAGAGGTGTTAGTCAGTGTTTTTGCTAAACACACTTCATTTTCCCTCTTTATATAGTGCTCCCTGCACTGGCTCCCTGATGTGCAGTCCCTCTCCACAAGCTGGAAGGTCATTTAGTCTCCAGATCTGTTCTACACTACTGTGACATGGATTTAGTCCTTCAGAGTCCCCTCCTCTGAAAATTTCTGAAGGGGACAAGGAAACACAAGTCTCACACAGGGTACAAGAGGTATCACCAGACTTCTCCAGACACGATCACATATAATGCCGGACATCATGGTTTTGTCCACAGCACAAAACTTACTAAGAGGAGAAATCTGTGCTTGAGGTGCTTGTTGGGTTGAATACAGCCATACTGGGGTCCCTCATTATAGACGGTTCCTGTTGGGTCAAAGAAAGGCACATAGCCATCCTTGCCGGTACAGAGGTAGACTTTTTCCAGCTGTAGCTTATAAGCAGCATTTAGGTTTTGTTCGGGGTTCCAGAGCACGCGGCCGTAGAGGATTTGACCTGAGGAGGTTGGGAGAAGAACGGTCAGGTTAAATTCTCTGAAGGACAGCAGGGAGGCGACGAGACAAATTCAGCAAGACAACCTTTCCCAGAACCAAATGCATCAACTAGAAATGGATCTGGTTTTCGATGGGTTTTGATTTGCATGTGCAGATGACAGAATATCGTGCCATAAGCACATTCCTGTCTTGTCTTCTGGTCATACTATTACAGATCCACAATGTGCTTAAAATGCTATTTGCTGCTGCAAAAGAGGCAAAACCAAATCTGGGTTTTCTCTTTCACAGAAGCAGAAGTGATGAAGACAGAAGCATTAGATACATGTGGTACAGGAAAGAGAAAAAATCCTACCTTTTGAAAAAGCCCCTTTGTAATCCATTTCTGCCAGGGACATTTCGGATTTGGTAGGATCCATCAAAAACACTTTCTCGTTGTTACAGAGTTGAAACTCTGTATTTAGGGAGTAGACAACAGGAACTGGGCGGTTTGTCTGCTGGAAGGCAATCGGGATCAAAAATCTAAAATTGGGACAGGGAGGGAAAAAGGAGAGATTTAGTCTGGGCTGTTCTGAAGTTACACACCTATGTAGTCACTTTACCTTCCCTCCCTCCTGCTTTATTACTTGCGGGCCAGCAGCCCGCACTACAATGGTGTTCAACCCAAGCTGACCGGTTGCCCTCACCCTGCCCAGTTCTCCAGTAACGGCGCAGGGCCCTGCGCAGCCAGTCAAAGCCAGCTGACGACAGGTTTGCTTTCCTTCGTGTCTGGGGACAATCTTTTACTGCCTTGACAAGGGACGGTCTCGGTCACAGGGGGATGCCTGAGCCGAAGAGGAGGCCTGTCCCCTCCCCCTTCTGCAGCTGTTGTAGCATTGCCACATGCCTGCTGGGACTAGGCAAACAGCCCAAGCCAGCTAAAACTGTCCTGCTGACGAGCTGAGCGCAACTCCTTACCGTTCAGGGGCATGAGCTGTGCAGGCCAGGGGCTTGTCTCCAGGCTCGATCCATGGCTGTGTGGGCTGTACGGTACAGGGGATTAGGAAGATCGTATACTCGCCAGAATAGTCCTTCCTGGAAAGGAACAGGAGACACTGTGGTCACCAGATCAACTCCAAGCTGTTCACCCGGCTGAAACGCTTGCCTAAAACCCACCGTTTTCTAATTAGCGCAAGCGAGGGAGACAAAGTTCAGAGCAGGACTCAACTCACACTCAGAAACCTCCATTTACCCTAGCAGTGTCACCACTGGTGTCTACCTAGACACTGGTGTAATTCCTAGAAAAATGCATTTAAAAGATGGACTTACTTTTTTTCTACTTCTACAACAGAGAGAGCAGGGGTCTCAGCACTGCCAGTTGCTACCTGCGTGCTCTAGCTCTGAACCCTTGAGTAAGGCCGGCTCGTGACCACTCCATTGGTGGCTCTGTGGCTGACGAAAGGGCAACAGGAACTGCTCTCTCCGGCCTGGACTTGAAGCCACCAAATCCATTTCCCAGGGTCTCCAGGATGGTCACTGTCGCAAGGAGCTAGCAGAAGGGATCCATAGTTTCTTAACACAACGCCAGAGTTGAATAGCTTTACTTGGCCTGCCAGGAGCTGGCTCTAAGAGCAGCTCTGCTGTCAGCACTGCATGGAAATACAATGGGCCTCCTCCCCTAGCACAACTCTCATCCAGGCTCACTCCAGGGTGAACACGGACAAGGAGAGGGAAAAGAACACCTTCCTAGGGGCTTACAAACTGGACCCTGCCTGAGGAAGAGCACAAAGAGGCCGTCAGGCCAACCAAAGCTAAATTCAGCCACTGCAGGGCAGGGGGAACAGAGACCAAATGCCACCAGGTACAGTTTAGTAGAGCCAAACACACGCATGCACAGTCTCATGCGGGTGACAATTACACCAGCAACTACAGCTATGATGGTGAGCAGAGGAACAGTGTGGCAGTATGAATCGTTCCTGCGGTGCTGCTGCTGTCACTTCCCCAAGCATTTGTCGCTTCTGAAGACCGTCTGCTGCAGGCGTCTGAACCCGCTGTCCTCACCTGTTATAGGAGCTGGTGGCTCTCCAGAGCTGATAGGGCGAGTCGAACGTCTGAGCGCTCCACAGCAGCTGCAGGTCAAACTCGATCCCTCCCAGGTGCTCTGGCGTCCTTAGAAAAGACTTCACATCTGGCAGGCTGTGGTGCTCCATTACAAAAAGCCCTGCGGGGAGGACAAGGGATCCCTCAGGGATTTGCCACTGGCACTGCTCTGCACCTCTCCCTTGGAGGTGTCAGGTCAGGCAGAGTGCTGGGAGCCCCCATGCTGCACACCTCACGCAGTGGGACTCCCCATGGCAAGGGGGACCCCAGCTCTCGAATTAAGAGAGACTGGAGAGCCAGCACAGCAGAGTCGCTATTGCTGCCTCATGTCCAGGAGCAATTTTTGCTACTGGTAGTAGCAGGTTGGCTGGAGCACGCTAGGGGCAGATCTCAAACACACTGCTGACCAAGACAAACTCTAGTGCTTCTGCAGCCTGCTGCTGCCCAAATACCAGCTGTTCCAGAAATGGCAGCGGATGCCCCTGTCCCCCCTTCCCAGACATGATGCTATGCTGCTCCAATCTCCTATTTAAAGCAGGAGCTGTGGCACATTCATGTTAGATGGTAGTAAAGGGCATGGAGCTGACCTGCCCATGGGACAAGAGATGATGATGAACACAGTCCATACGTGAGGTACTTGTTGTTAGATTAAGGCTTTTAATCTAGTGGATAATGGAAATTATTAAACCCAAACCAGCCAGGGTTTCTGAGAGGCCTAGCTAAACAGCTGGCTAAGTTGTTATATTAGGCATAAAGACATTAGGAGGCTTGGTATTAAAATGAAATTTGCATATACTCCTTCATTTTAATATAAGAAAGTTCTTGGTAATTGCACAAGCAGAGCAATTAGCCATGGAGCGTATCTACGGGTTGGGTTTGCAATGCTAGCAAGCTGAGTGATAAAGATATTTGAACATCGGGTGTCCTTGTGTTACTGAAATCTGATTCTGATCTTCAAAATAGCTGGGAAGTCCACAGTGAGCAACACTGTGTGTTTGATACTTTTAGAACAGATGACTCATTTAAGACTAACGTTACGTGACAGAATAACCAATATTAACTCAAAGTATAAAGCTAGAATTACTAGATATAAATCTAGCTAGCTACCTAGTGAGTTTGGCAGCCAGCTATGAGGTCTGCTTATTAAGACCCTTCTGCAGTTTTGGCAATAAGGGTGCTGAACCTAAAGCTTGTTCTGCCTGCACAAACAGACAATATTTCCAAGAGCAACTTCCAAAACCTTCCAACATGATAGTTCAGAAGGACTATTCTAATGAAGTAGCAGGTTTCTAAACGACCTCTCTTTGAGTTCTGCCTGCAGCCAGCCCAGGACAAGCAGAAGACCTCAAGTTCTTCTCCATGCAGGCAAGGCACAGGGAAATGACATACAGAAAATTAAAAGAAAAAAAATACCAAAGAGCAAATTGGCTCTTGGGCTGAAATACCTCCTTTGAATATGAATCCTGTCCTCAGCCATAGCTTGTTTTCCTACCTCTGTTTTCAGAATAGGCCCGTATCTATATGGTGCTCCCTTTCTCCATCAAGACTAATACTCATACCTCTAAACTTGGCTTGCGTCTTGAACTCGATCACCAGGCGGCCATCCTCGCGGATATAGATCCTGATGATCTGCAGCCGGGCCGAGAGCACGCTGTCGGTCTGAATCCCTGCATGTGCAGCAAGAACAAAGTCACTAGAGGCTGCGTGGACCAGCAGGCCCTAAAGCGAGCTCTGCCAGCCCCACGTAGCCCCAGATGTGTTTGTGGGAGGTCCGGAAAGGCACAGTTCAACTGGGATCATCCTCCAGTGAATCAGTTACAGATCTCCTCCATTATTCACATATGCTGCCTAAGTCCTACTGGAGCATAAAGGAAGAAAATGCACTGACTTCCCCTTCTGACTACTCTATGAATATAACATATTTTACACCAGCTACATATCAAGGTAACCGTTCTAGATGATTGTTTCTGTGCACTCCTTGCCTTAATTCCCCAGTGTCCCTCCTAATACCAAGCTCTGCGAGTCCCTCCTCCAAAATACTAAGTATCACCACTGCCAGAAAAAAATTCAAGGCAAAGGAGGGTCCCCAGCAGAGGAGAGGGCCACATAGGGTTCACCGCTGGGAGTACCACAGTTTTAACAGACAAGGGTAACTATGAGAAGGAAGTCTCCCGATGAGAGCCAGGAGGTTGAGGAACATGACTGCAGCTCCCACACGGGAATCACTGGAAAGTGATGGAGAAAAAACTCCAGATGTGCCATAGAGAGCAGCTTCTGCCTGGTGGTGGCGAGTTAGGTGACAACACAGGCCTTTTCCTGCACCACTTTCTAGGGCTCAGTGACAACTGCTTCAATTAACAGAGAGGGGCGGTGGCAGGGCAACAGCTAAGAAAGAAGAAAAACCAAGAACAAAACAATTTCCTCAGCCCCCCTCAAATCCCTCAGACCTACCTGTTCTCCAGAGAACAGTATCATAGAAAAAGGAGAACTCCATCTCGGTGTGATGCTCCAGAGATGCCCAGCCTCTCGGTGCCGTCACATATATGTAGGACACGTAGAGTGGGACATGGACTGTTAAGAAGGACTGAGCAGAGTCCCGTACCTGCCAATAAAACCCCAAAAGGTGGTTATGCACTGGCTGGAGGGTTGACACTGGCTCACACTCACAGCACCCACTGTGCTCAGCTTCTGCTCTGTGAATGGGAAAAAAGCCAGAGGAGCGGCAAGGGAAGCCTCCTTTCTTCTGGTCCCTGTGGGTATCAAAGCTTCTCTCTCCACAGGGGGAATCACAGATATCCTAAGAGCTTGGAGGACAATGTCAGGAAGAAGTATCCCTAAGGCCATAGAATGTCTTTGCCCCACAGAGCCTAGGCATTATTGCTAAGTAATGAATGAGTACGGCTGAGGGTAGGAATCTTTTCCCTTGGAGCAGGGATTATTCTAATGTTTGGGTGAGGTACTGCAGGGTGGTGAGAACAGCTTTTTACTTGCCATGATGTATATTAGCTTATTTGTTTGCACACACACACGCACGTGCTGCACATTAAGGAATAACTGATAAAAACAGCAAGTTTGAAAGCATTTAACACCCTGCCATTCTGGGATAGCCGCTCAGGAAGGTCTTTTTCTCTTCTCCAACTCACAGCACAGAGGCATGTGCTCACCCGTGTATGCACTGGAGGCGAGCCCTTCCCCCTCAGTGCCCAAACTGCTCACTGCAAGAATCAGGGGTCTGCGTCCGTGCTGCAGCGCAGCAGGGCAAGAGGCGAACTCCCGCGGGGCCGTGTAGCTGCGCTGGCACAGAGCTCAGCGCGGTGCGCGGCGCTCTGCTGTGTCCCCGCAGCACCCTCACCACCTCCGCGTCACACCGCGCTCTGCGGCGCTGGCGTGCCCAGCGTGGGGAAAGCTGCTGCCGGCGCGCTCTCTTACATCACGCAAAGTGCGTGCGTCACTCTAGAGCCATTAATACATGGATCTGAATATGTGCAATGGGCATAAATGAAGACAGTCTCTCTGTGGGTAAGCAGAGGCATGCAAGTTTTCCAAACTCACTGCAGTGCTGGAATTCACACTAAAAACAACCAGCTCATTTTCGAAAAAGCTATCGCTGGACCGCCATTGGAAAAATAATCATGAAAAACTGTCGGGAAAAAAAGGTACGCACATACAGAGCGCTCCTCATAGGCTACAAAATCCCTACAACAAGTCAGAGATGACTGTGTGAACTTTCTTTACCTTTTTATGTAGGTACTTTGGACAAAGATGCAGTTTAAATACGTATAAGTGTATCTCTCCTAATGCTAAAGTACACACTGTTGTCATTAACACCCCAAACAAAAGGAGCTGTGGTCACAGTTTCATCTCCGAAAAAAAAAAAAGCTTCTAATTCCATGAATTAAAAAAAAGCAATTTGGCTTGCTCCAAACTGCCTGTAAAAGCATCTGCAACAGCACAGCATCCTGGCTGAATATACACCATTTACTGTCTCCAGAAGGCAGCCGTACTCTGCAAGCCCCTCGCAGAGCCCAGAGACACTTCCCAGACTGGCTGGTGCCAGCCTCCACATGCTAAATTATGCAGTCATTCAGTTCAAGTAGCTCCTCTGCATTTGTGCAGACAACTGGAGCTATAAAAAGAAAGTTAAAGTATTCCACACTGGCAGGAATTAAAAGAGACCATGCTGGGCATAACGTTCTGACTGGGAATTTACGGTAGGACTCTAATGGAGGGGAGATATTCCCTCGAGGGAGATCTGCGTGTATAATCCGTCCATAAGAGGGCAGTGGGACACACCAAAGCAGGGAAAGACACTATTTTACAAAAGAATGTTGCTGGCTTGTAGTCAGTAAACTAAGAAATGTCTTCAAAATTCCCATGACGTCTCTCCACTGAACTACTGGGGGGTACAAACTGATGTGCTTCTACTCCCTGTTCTCTGCTCATTTATGACAGCTAAGAATGCAGTCAAAACTGCTAAAAGAATACATCACAGGCGAGAATGTTTTGTAGCTCCAGTACCCCATTATACTTAAAAAAAAAAAAAAAAAAAAATGCACTGTATATTTATAAGCTCTTACTCTGTAGAGTAAGAGAATGAAACCTACCTACCCCAACCAAAATAAATGAATGAGATATATTTCACAAAGAACTACTCTTCTTTTGCTAAGAGGAAAACAAACCCAAACATGCCTCTGCTGTACAGAGCAGAGCAGAAGATAAACTTAATAAATATTCACAACCACATGGAGGAGCTTTGCCTGAGAATGGGCAAAGACCTCGATTAGGTGGAAGAGCTTCAGACATGGCACCTCACCTGGAAGTCAGCGGTTACAGAGCCTCCGCAAATGTCAATTAACTCGGTCATGTCGTAATAAGCGTCGAAAGTCCAAATGCAGCTCTTCAGGTTAAGGTGTTTGTAGAGCTGGATTGTCTTTGGCTCCCTCACCGTGGGGTCAAACTGGTAGGGACGATCATACCCAGGACCAAGAATGATACTATCCTGGGTCACTTCATCCAGGAATCCTGCCTCTGGGATCAAGAGACATCAGGGAACTTATCACTCCAGATTTTCAACAGCTTGAAGGCAAGTACTGAGGTCCCATTTTCACTCTCAAATCATGTCAGTGCCTTTTATTGTACTAGGGCTTAATGGCTCCTCTCCATTATCCTAGAGGTCAAACTGAGTACGTACTGGTCTTCACGGGTAAAAACGTTACAGGAATGGGTAACAAACTTACAAACCTATCCATTAAAGGTTAAACTTTAAAAAATGCAAAACAACTTGGGTATAAAATGAACAGTGTGAAGTACAACAGCCCGTGCCCACTGTGAAGCAAGCTGCATTCACAGACCACGTTACCCTGATTGTCAGGAAACTCTGCTCACAGCTGTTAGTAGAGGAAGATGAATTACTTTTTTACGTAATATCAAAAGTGCCCAGAGGAAGACAGAGCCCTCTCTGCATTTCTTTACTGGCTTCCGGCAGCCCCCAGATTCAGAATGCAATAGCTGGCTTTAAAGATTACCTGAGATGCCTTTAAGGTCTCTGAGGGTGACCAGGTTGGAGCAGACATGCTGGTGCCTGTAGATGGACTCGGAGAGCAGGAAATGCAGATTGTGCAGTGGCAGGGTGGAGATGAGGGGCAGCATCCCATCCTGATGAGGAATTTGCACCGAGATGTGGATCCTGGAACAAACGGTGAATGAGAGGGCAGAAAAAGCAGCCCTGGCAGGCACGGGAGCCTCATGCGCTACCCTGTGCCACACGGAAGCAGTGCATGGGCAGGGTAAGCCTGGTAGTGGCAGTCTGGTATTTAGGTACAGCGGGATTTCCTTGTCTATGCCTCTGTTCCTCAAACTGTCCCACCAGCTCCCAGGTCGTTGCCTGCGGGGAACAGCACCTCTGCGGTGGAGCGGGGCGAAAAGAGGAGAGCGCGAGCGCTGCCCTGAACACCCTGCACTGCTCACAAGAGCACGCTGCACGGAGGGACGCGGTTTCGGACACGCACTCTCCTCGTGGCCCAGACCAGCTCTGTAACCCCGAGGGGCTCCAAGGAGGACCGCGCACGCACCCTGCTCCCAGCTCACACCTATTGGGATGTTCCTTGTGTTTGACGTCCAGGTACTTCAGAGCGGCAATGAACGACTGTGCCTGGAAACCTCGGGCCGTTCCCGCTACTACTGGGGTGTGACAAATGGCACTGTCTGTCCCTATGGTAACTATGTTGCTTCTCAGGGGGGTCCCCACATGGCCGGCCTTGTCCACAGCCTTGGCCACGCAGCGCACATGGAACCGCCGGCTGAAATAAATGCTGTCCAGCACCTGCAGGCAATGAGGAGAGACAAACACGCATGGGGGTCAAAAGCACCTTCGCAGTGACATCTTACCGCATCCCAAAACCACCTTGCCCTGGTGCTTTGATGTGGCACGGAGGACAGGCACACGCCTGCACGTGCAGACTAGGAGCATGCACATACTGGCACCTGCCTGGCCGTTTTGGCACGCAAGCACAACTGGCCTCTTTTTATCCATGCTGCAGAACACACTGTAATATGTCATGTGCTTTACAGCTGCCTAACTCTGCCCACATACTGAAAGAAGGGGAAGAGGGAGCCTGAGATGTCATAACCTGTCAAACTCCGTCTGTCCCCTGGCACCAGAGAGTTACTGAAGTGTCTGAGTGCTCACAGCTGCTTCCCAAGTCAACAGAAGTGGTGTTTTCAGCAGGCTCAGTGAAGAATAGTACTAAATTTTCTGAAGCCTAAAGAAAAAACAAATCCCCAAACAGGCCCCCCATGCTTCACTCCAGTTCCCAAGTCCAAGGAGACTTTACGTCTGAATCTCTGTGTAACTGAAGTGCATGCCACCCACGATGCATTGCTCAGACTCCCCCTCTTGCACAAGTGGGCATGATTCAGAAACACCCCTGGATGCCTGAAAAGCACTGAGACACCACACACAGCTGGGAGCAACTGGGAAAATCCCCCAAAGGAAAAAAGTAATTCTGTCTGTGGAGCAGGGCATGAACCATCCAGAGACACAGAGGTCTCGGGCCACACACAGAGCAACGGGGCCAAACAAGCGCCTGAAGAACAGTGGCTCATAATTTGAGCCATGCCCCTCCTGTACCATAAGAAGAGAGGAAAGAAAGCGGGCAATCACTCAGCTGAACCCTGGTAATACAGGTTACATCAGCATACTGAGCTGTCATTTGGGCACAGCCACTTTTCCAAGCGCATGACTTTTCAGCTGCAGTAATGCAACCAAATTTCACATGTGAGTGATCACACAGCTCACTGACTGAGTTGCCACAAGCCCTCGGCTGACTTGTGTCATGTGCTCTTGTACCCTTGCCGTGCCAGCACGTAGCCACATACCTTATGGTTGACGCTAGTGAATGGTGTGTTGTCAGTGATGGTTTCAAAAGGTGACCTGGCCCCATTGCCGTCCGTGGGGGTCGCTACTTCCCAGCTGAACTGTACTGAAGACTGATTGATCCCAGCCTCACTGCAGCGTTCCTTCATGACCACATACTTGGGGAAGTGAGGGTCACAAGGAGTGACACAGATGAGCGGATAGCCTGGGGAAGGGGATTTCTTAGCACCCTCTTTGGTTGCTCCTTCCACACGGTCATAATCAGCCAGGGTGACGACCTGTATGGATGCAAGACAGCAGCATTCAGTCAGACAGGGACAGTCGGGGGTTCAGGGAAAGAGCAACAAAGGCAATCCTTCTTCCTCCTACACATTCCAAGCCTGCCACGTTACTGCACCTCTTAATTTTATTTCATAAACCCCATTGGGGTTTTCAGTCTGTACTCAAAAGACTAAATCACATTCATCGCAACGGAGAACTTACCACAGGAGGTGCTGGAAGAATCAGGCTTCCCGCCACCTCCTGATCCAAAATAGTTACTATTGCAGTGCTGGTATCTCCAAGAACAGCATCCACTGGGTCATCTGGACCCAGCACCAGTGAAAAGGACTCATGCCACTCCCGGTCTTCATTGGACATGATCTCCACCTTAAAGATGATGTGGTTCACACCTGTGAGAGTATATGTAAGAGAAACAGAAAGAACTCAATTCATCACATTGATGAACCAGATATTGATCTAAAGTTCCCACAGAATACTAAACAGCTTGTCTAGGTCATGACCACTGAAACATTATGATAAAGTATGCATTATGGGTTTTATTTCCACTCATTTCCATTAATAATTGACCCCCCCCTTCCTCATAGGAATCTATTCTATACATAAAACTCCAACTATGACAACTAATCTGATTGATCAGGTGATAGATTTACTAGCAGATGCCATCACAGGATTAATAAAGCCTGACTTATATTAGCTGTCTGTAATAAAAATCTACAGTCCAAAGTACACCCCATCCCTGCTGTGAGCATCTCTGCTCCGACTCTCATGACAGTATGCAGAGCTGCTTGGTGAGGGCTTCCTGGTCTCAGCAACATGGTCTGAGCAGTCTTACAGGATCCTGAAAAACTTCTGATGAGCCTTACATTCCCTGAGGACCACTTTACCATCACCTGGCAGACACTAGTGCTTCTTTCTCTGTTCTGATCACCCTTCTTGTAATACCTCAGCCCTTTCACATCACAATACTCTAGCTGTAGCAAAGTGCAGGGCTGCAGCCCAGGGGAGTTGCACTTACTTTAAAGATGACCACATGGCAGGGCCTTATGTAGTATATTTAAAATATATTACCAAGAACACAGAAAAAACACTCAAAAGGGGGAAAAAAAAAAACAAAAGAAAGAAAAGGACCCTTCTTATCCAGCACAGGCACTGTAAAGGGATGAAGTGTGGAACCCAAGAGGAAACACAGCAAGATTTGGGATGGCCTTCAAGTCTTCAAGTGACATGAATCCCTGTGAGCAGACAGTCTCAACCATCTTTCTGTTTCCTTAGACAATTACAGCCTGCTCAGTATTGTTTTTTTTAATGTCTTGGGGCTTTCATTCTCTCTTCTGAGGAGCTGGTGCTCAGAACAGAAGCCATTATCATGGGAGGTCTGAGCTGAGAATGATTAGACTGGGCGAGGAGGAAAGGGGAAGGGACATGCCTAACACACAGAAAGGGGAAAAGTCTTGCAACCCACTTGTAACACACTGGAGAACTGCACAGCATTCCCTTCCACAAACACTGTGATGAGCTCAAGAACAAACCTCAAATCAAAAATACATCTAAGGGATTTGTATTACCTTCCTATAGCTGATGCAGCCACTCCACCAGGAGCAGTTAGACCGACACTGATGTTGTAAGCCTCATGCAAAAAGCGGCCTTGTCTCCTGACAAGCCAAGTCTCCTGAATATTTATCTTCATTGTTCCTTTCCCACATGCACAAAACATCCCTGGTCACATCCCCCCTCGAACCTCCCCTCCAAGGATCCTTTACCTGGGCTGAATTTGAGCACTCGACTCTTGGGATAGTAATCCACTCCAGCCTGAGCTGAGCCATCACGGGTGCTACAGCGGACTTTTGAGGTCCTATTCTGATCCCCTCTCCGGACCACCTTGATATTTAAAACAGCAACACCCTCCGGGCCAGGCGGTTCCCGCACTTGATATGAAGCTTCTTCAAACTCAATGGTGGGTGCTAAAGAAACAGCAGTGAAGAAAAAGCCAGGTTTGCACCACAGCTGACTGTTTATAGATGAAGTACATTCCCCTTCAGAACCTGGGGTAAGCCCCTTTCAGAGCATATCTATGCCTCTTCAGAGCCAGGGGCTCCTCAAAGCAAGGGCCAAAACTGCAGCTATAAGGTTTCAGTGTGAACTAGGGCAAGGGAGAGGCAAAACTCTCCCTTGCACTGGGCTACAGAGGAAGGCACACGACTTCTCCACCCCCAGCCTCCCGCTGAACCACATGTCCCTGCTCCATGCTATGTGATGGAGACATGGTTCCCATTCCTGGTCACACCGTGGGGACATACCATTCCCCTCTCTCCCCACAGATCTCTCCAGGCTGTGGCACTGCAAAGGGAACACAACAGCTCCCAGATGAAGCACAGCAGCTCCCTGTGCGACTGCAGGGCAATGGGAGGTGGGACAAATGGGTGCGTGCAAGCCCGTTATTTAATCCCTGCTGTAACACCATGACCAGTGCACAAAGCCCCCACACCAGTGACCACATGATGGTCCTGCCCATAGATCAGTGGGTCCCCCAGCACACAGACCAGTATTTCCGTGACAACAAACCAAAGCTGTGATCATGCGACTGAAGGCATTCCTTGTGTACTGAATGGAACTCAGAACTGCTGATGAGACTGTGCTGACTACTTGGAACTACATCCTGCGCTACAGCTCCTACATCCTTCTGGCACCTCCTCACTTACCATCCTCGTCATTGGTGACAGTTATAGTTGCCATATCCATCTTCCCAATCCTAGCTCCACTCCAATGGTTTCCAAGTGGGCTACCAAGATAGACCCGGAACTGCTCTTCTGGTTCAAAGGCAGAGTCATCACTGATGTAAACAGTGCAGTTCTTCACCTAACAAGGAGGAGAAAACAGGAAATGTTCATAAATCCCCTGAACCCACTGGAAGGCCAGACTGCTTCCTCACCATCTAGCGTTTAATATCCGAGTACTGTCACCCTGGAAGAAGCACTCTTTTATTTCCAAGGCTATTTCTTAAGGTTGGAAAACCAGCATAGTTACATGATGAGACACAGCAGCGAACACATCTACTTCCACAAATCGAGAGCTCTCTGCTATAACAGTCCTTAGTCCTATTGACATAGAGGATTTGCTTTTGTTGTTTTAACCAGTCTCATCACGAACAAAGACTTCCTCCAGACTCCTGTCATATATCCAGAACCAGAGTATTTGTGACTTTAAGCGTTTGTGGAACCAGCTCTGCAGAACGCCTCAGACACCAGAGAGTCGATGAGGAGATTGGAACCTCTCCCATCCACGGCTCTTCATTCTCCCTATAGGATTGGTTCAACTCACCTTCTCCCCCTTCAAAAAGGTGATGCGGGACTCCTCTGCATCTCTCCTCTCTGCAAAGTCCTCCATGACTTCTGCTGTCTGGCTCTGGGTGTAGCACCTGACAGAAGACTCATAGCTCAGGTCTCCCGTGCGGAAGATAGGGATGTGCAGGGCACCCTCCTTCTCCTTCACCATGTACACATCCTTGCTGAACTGCATACTGGGTACTGCAGGGGGTAATAAGAGTCAAGCAGCAGTGAGCTCCCCCCCCACCCCAAGAGAGACAGGAGCTAATGGAGGCATGTAAACTCTTGGAGAACTGCTGCATGGAGTCTGACAGCCAGAGAATGAAATGACAGCTTCACTGTGCCTCAGTAAAGGATCTGGGTTTAAACAAACCAGTGACTGACTTATTGCCATGAGCCCTCCACGGACAACAGGACTTGTAGACCCTGCTGTCCCTCAGAAAAGACATGGTATGTCTCTTAATGACCTACTCCAAAGGCTGCTGAAACTTGTTTCTTCCCTAACATTTTGGTGCTGCTCCAATGTGCTGGAGAACGAGACAGGCCTGGAAGCGTAGGGATGGTGTGATTGTGAGGCATGTCAGGAAGGGATTATATGAGGACTCAGTACTGAAAGAGGTGCTTGGTCTCAAAGCATTACGTCGCTGTCTGTGGACAGACATAAAATAAATGGTTTGCAGCAAGGAGGGCAGACCGCAACAGAAGATATAAAGGCAGAGTGATTACAGTCTACTGCAGAGTTAGATTATGCAGGTGGGGCTTTCTTCAGCCAAGCAAACACGAGAGAGGTTAAAACACAAGAGAAAGGAAACATACCCTGAAACATTCTCACACAGTAGGGACTGTGGCCCACAGACAGCATGAATGAGGACTGAGCTCTGAGCAGAGGAGACAAAGCCTGCCTGAAAGCAAGGGAATCCTACTGGACAATTCATTCTGCACTTCCAAAGACTCCATGCTCTTGTGGACAGCGATGCACAGAAAGAACAGGGTAGCCAAATGGAATGGGAGGATCCCAAAACCATAGGCTAAATCCAGCCTAGGAGTAACTTTACTTGGACAAGTCTCCCGCTGTGCAGAAGAGTTGAAGATGAGCCTAGGATGGACCAGAGTTGCCATGGATAGCTTACCATCTTGGAAAATATCATTAATGGCCACTACTGCTTGGAAAGGCTTTGTCAACTCAGCTCCATGGGGTGAACTGAGATATACAACAAATGTCTCCAGCCCTTCTATCACCGGGTACTGAGCATCATCCAGGATCGTCAGAGTGCAGGACTGAAAAGAAAGCAGAAATCCCACTTTTAGAGATGCAGTCTCTCATCCTTCTGTGAAAAGGCAGAGATTCCTGCCACTCGCATTTGGGTATCCCATTCAGGCCTTTTCTATGTTCATTAACCAGTGACTGTTCTTCTGGAAACAATGTTCTAGATCAATCACGCAGGATGTTCTCAGTGAAGCAGGCAGGAGCACTGACCTGATGCGAATCTGTGCCTGACAGATTCATTAACACTTCTCACGTACCATCCAATTGCCTCACCTCCTTTGAGGCTGTTAACAGGCAGCAGTACCTGGCACACAGTAATCATGCATTAACCCTCAGCTTCCTTTATAAACCCCTTCCTTGTATAGCACTTCCCATCCTCATCTCTCATGTTTAGGAATCCAGAAAGACCATTAAATGCATGGGTGGTGTGAGACAGCTAAACACAGACCAGAAGTCAAGAATCCATTGCTATATGATCCTTTAAAAATCCATTGTCCAAGCCTCTTGACGCAGGAACAATGTCCTTCAAGATCTGCTGTCAAACACCTAACCAGTGTTGAGTTACTCAGTGTCATCAGACTGAGCAGACTCATCAGCGACTGAAGGGGCTCCTTACCTCTTCTGTCCTGCCTGGCCTGAACTCTATTTTCCTGGAGCTGGGGATATAGTCGATTCCTGGGCTGGCAGATGGAGGGTCTGATGTCCGAGTGGCACACCACACAGAGATGGGGATGGAGAGATCAGGTCCCTGCCGGAGGACTGGAATTTCAATGTTTCCTGTATTATCAGTTGCACACAAGAGAGCCAAGATTAGCAGGCAGACAGACACCACAAAACCACCTCCTCTCCCTTCATCACTGCCCCTGCACTGAGCACAGACCATTGCAGAGAACAATCCCCAGCCCTCCCTCAGGGGCAGAGGAAAGTACAGAAACCCGCCAAGAATCTTCTACGATCTGCAGAAGTGCACTAGACCCCTCTTTCTGGTGCCTCACTCTGGTGAAAACGTGCATTCACGGTAAGCACCCCACACACTGCACAGCAGCTCCTGGGGAGCCCCTGCTGTTCTTCACCTGCAGCCTCACTGACGGTAAAAGTAGCATTTCCCAGGAACACAGTAGAGGCATCGTTGGGACCACTGATGAAGACGCTGGCTGAAGCCAGGCTTCCAATGCGGGCATTATCGGAAGCATCAGCCAATACGATCTCAAATTCCTCCTCTTCTTCATATTCGCTGTCATCAATTAGTGTGATGTCACATGTTGACATGATGACACCCGGCCCAAAAACAATGCGGCTGTCATCTGTCATCCCCCGGGACTTGAAGTCGGAGCCAGACTCCAGCATATAAATACTGCTTCCCCTGGCTGATCTGGAGACAGTGTAACAAATGGCAGACACGGTGTTGCTGGAGTCTCCTAAGATGCAACAGAAAAACCCATATGTCTATGCAAATTCTTTTACTCTATTTGGTGGAGAAGTTAGACATTACTCATTTAAATAATGAATAAATTAATTTTTAAAAAAGCACCTTTCACAAAAGGGGTGGGGGAGTATAAACAACACCATCCTTGCTCCTAAACTAGCACAAAAGCAGGCTTAGGTCTGACTTCCACGTGTACGACAAACCTGCACTCTCGGTCACTACTCTCTGGGAACCGATGGCGCTTGCCTATGAGAGAATATACAGCACAGTGACAGGGTCTGCACAGAGCACAGGATCTAGATCACAGGGAAGAAGCAAACAGAAACAAAGGTTTGCTTCTGCTCACACTCGCAGGAGAAATGGATCCAAAAGCAGAGAACTTTAGCTTAGTGAGACTTGAAACAAGCCTGGGAAAGAAAAAATCAAGCTATCTGCCCTGCCTTGTTTCCTGTCATTTCAGTTGCACCATAAAACTACTTCTGAAGAAATCAAAAAAAAAAAAAAAGAAAAGAAAGAAAGAAAAGATCCAAACCAAACCAAATCCTTAGGGAACACCAATTGTTTCGGCAGTCGCTGGTATTTGCCTGGCAACTGGCAACAGCACTTTGCCTGAGTCTGCCAAAGGTATATACTGCAAAGACTCCTCAGTGGCTTTGCACTGATCCTACTCGTGATAAAAGACTGCAGGATACACTCAATAAACTGTTTCTGTTGTCTATAAAGTACAGAAATAAAAGCCAAGCTCTAGGCAGCCACAGGCACTTCACAGGACACTGGCAGGTCCTACACTTGTCACTTGTCACCTTCCTGTTGACTACAGACTCCAGAACTTCCCATCCACCCTCTGCAGAACGGGCACAGGCTCTGCACATCACCCCCACAGCGCTCGGTGCTTGCAGAGCCACTTTCCGTCCTGTGCCACAGGATCTCACAGGAGCACAGACAGTTGCTCTGTCTGGCTCGACCCACCTTTCCTTTCAACGGCAGCAGAGAGAAAACCAGCGCTCTCGCTGACGTGGTACATCTTCCTGTCGAACTGGAGGGTGGGCTCGTCCTCTGCATCAGTGATGAAGACTGTGGCCCGGGTGATGTTTCCCAGCAGAGTGTAGGCCGGCATGCTGAGCTCCACAGCAAAGCTCTCCGTGCTCTCAAAGACGTTGTCGTCGTTAATGACGATGGTGCAGGCCTTGGTGTCCTCCCGCTCCTCAAACTGCACCTGGAAGGGAGAAGGCAGCAATATGTGCGGTCATTGGTGAACTGCTCTCTCTGGATCGAAATTTTCTGTCCTTCCTGCCTCCCCTTCCCTTCATGTCCTGTGCATGGGGCAGTGTCATGCAACAGCTTACGGCCAGGATAAAGGATGACTGAATGTGAAAGGCAGCAGCAAATGCAATGCCTGGGTCCCTACCTCTCCTGATCTCAGCCACGGTTTTAGCCTTTTGCATGACCATTAGCGGCAATCCTGCCTAGGCAAGCCTGTAACATTTGTGGTCTATCAAAACACTGCCCCAAAGGCTATCTGCCAATATAAAGCCCTGATAAAAAAAAAAGACCCTTTCTGAAAGAAATAAAACATAGACTTTTAGAAATGAAATACTCTGACAGTCTCCATCATGTTTTCATCAGTTCTACTACGACTCTTTAGCATTACAGGCACCATGAGCTTTACAAAGAGAGAGTGTTTCTAGCTCTCATGCACAAACACCTTGCTGACCTTTCTTGGGGTCACAGGAATCACAAAAACTACTTCAATTTAAAAAAAAAAGTAGTAGTACTGCTTAAATATGCTCAAAATCATGACACTTTATCAAATAATTACGAAACCCAGGGCTTTTGGCTGCTCCCAAAGCTGTAGAGGACAAAGACGAAGGACGGCAGATCACCAGGAAAAGTGGGCTTTCTGAAAAAGTTCTTAGCAAACCATTGGGGAAAAGACATCAGTATGAATTCCCAGTGCTATGTTGAGGATCACTAACACAATCATTAGATGGACAAACAGGAAAACAGCAAATGGGAAAACAGGGGTAGCTTTATCCCATATGCAGCACTGCAGAGACAGACTTTATGAAATTCCAGTGTCCATATTCTAAGAAAGACTCTAATGGAAGAAATGGCTGGGGACAGAGAAAAACCCTAGCAATTATTTGTGACGCTTCTGCTTCCCACCAATTTCCCAGTGGGCCCTGCCCTCCCATCTTCACCATTGCTCCAGGCTTGCTGGCACGTGCCACAGCCAGGCCTTCCTCCTCCCAGCGCTCCCAACCTACCTGCCCTGCGTACTCCACGTAGTCCTGCTCTCCGGGCTGTGAACCGGCGCTGGAGGTGGCTGTTCCCTGCTCTGTGCGGCACAAGACGATTGCGTACTGGTTGAGGTTACCAATCCGCCGCACAGTGACACTCACAGAGCCTGCACTCTCGCTGACATTGTAGCTGAAAACACATTAAACCAGGACAAATACCAGGCACTGTTTAACGGACTAGCTGATGGCACTGACATGCTACAGGGAGTGCGGGGATTAGGACCGTCAGACTGGGGAGCAAACCCTGTGTGTTAATACTGATACTGAGCCCCACAAACTCAAGCTGACTGATGCCTCTACAGAAAGTCCAGGGGACACTGATAACCAAGACACAAATGGTATTCACGGTATTCTCCAAACCAGGGACTTGGGCAGATGTCAGCTATTCAGCAACCCTGCTCCATGGTTTAACCTAGCAGACGCTTCTCCTCAATGACAAACGCATGAACTCCCTCTTCCATACTGGCTGCTATTGCCCCCTCCACACACCTGGAAATCAATGGTGGGACTGCCATGCGTGGAACTACAGTGCACGGCAGTGAGTCCTCAGTCCTGACAGCTTACAAGTAAAACAGTCATAAGCGACGGTAACTGTCCCAGAATTTTCACTGCATGCTGCAGGCCGATCACATATTACAGAGTTCAACCTGCCTTGCTCTGAATAAGAGCCCACCTGTCCGAAGAATACTGTAAACCCCATGTCATTTACCTGGTGTATGTAAAGCTGATGAGAGACCACTGGACATGGAAGACATTGCCACTGACCACATTGGGTTTGCTGTCCTTCACTAGGAACTGAAAGCTGTCCACAGTCTCCTGAATCTTCTCCTCATGCATCACGTACCGAATGAGGCCATGGTTCACATCCTCTGCCAGGAAGAGACATCCAATGAGCCAACCCAGAAATTCAACCATATTTTTACAGATAAGCAGTGCACATGCATGCATGCACACAGCTGCACAGCTTGGGTCCTGTACATGTGCTTTATGCTGCTGGAGCTTTTCTAGCTTCCACGGTCTTATCTGTGACAGAAGCCAGCCTACAAGCTGTGACAGATTATTCCTTTGCCTAATCTTTATCTGTAATGGCTCACATATAAAAATAAACTAAATTTAAAGTAGCTTTGGTCAAATATATGGAATCTGAATTTGCCTAAGCAGCAGATATTTCATCTCTGGTCTATAAGCTCGTATGTCCTAATAGGGCTCCTTTTTCCCACTGAGATGTTCAGGGCTCTCTGATTTTCTGCTGTGTAAAGTAATTTTCCTAAGCTCCAGCCCCAAAATAATAGGCCTCTTCCATTCTTTCTGGTTGCACTTACCAAGCCCAAGGGAGGCCAGGCTTGGCTGGCAAGGCCTGAAGAGAAGGGAGAGCAGAAGCGCTGACTGCATTTGTACAGGATGAGACACAAGCTAACCTGATAAACTCAGGCAGCCAAAGGAAAAAAGCAACAACATGCAGCCCAACTTCCATACCCTGAGTGAAGGTGGTCACACTTGTCCCTGGTTTCAGCTTGCTCTCCACATAACCATGTCTGGGACCGGTTGTTATCTCATAGATCAGCTGTTTGTCATCTGTGTCAGGATCTGTCGTCAGTAATTCCTTCTTAGTGATTACATTGGTTGCCTGGGTAAAAGCCAAATCAAGGGAGTTAAACTCTGGAGATCCAGCAGTGCAAGTCTGATTGACTACCCATCTGAAAAGTCCAACCATCCTTCTATCAAACAGTGCTCCATAAGGGAAGAGCTAGGGGATTTAAGGGTATTGGCCACAAAGAATGGCCTTGAACAGACAGAAGCTGTAGAGATCTAGTCATGTTCCACATGATATTTGACAGCACAGGAAGGATTCAAATTCTGCTTCAGATTTGGTTTAAAAAAAAATAATTGTGGCTCAAGCAAAAGCAATTTTAGAACAAGCTGCCAAGCCCTGTCTAGCTGGGACTAAAAGCTAGGGCAAACCTTCTGGTTTCACCTGGAAACCACCCCTCCATGAACCAGGCTGATGCCCAAGTGATGCCTGCCTTCACCAAAAACATTTGTAGATGGCCTCAAGTTTAAGGGTTTCACTCAGAATGTTTCACACTGCTTTAGCGAGTCTGTATTAATCCTGTTTCAATAACGTCATGTAGATATGCCTCAGCTCCACCACATTTCGCTTTCTCCTTAAAGAGAAAACACCTTTAACAGGGTGGAGAAAAAGAGAGAGAGAGCATTAAACTGCCTGTGGCTGCAAGAATGCTTTCTCCTAAGTCAGGAATTTGAGTTGAGATTGCCATTTCTTAATACCCTGTCATCCAGCTCCTTTTTCCTGGAAAGAACTGGATTATTTCTTTGCAGCTAATGCTGGGTCCTCAAAAATGAGCACAAGAGATTATTCCCCAGGGTTTTGTCTGGACTTCAGCAGAACAAAGGTATGTCATGGTAAGGAGCCATGTCATCTCCACGGTGGCTGCTGCCGCACATAGTGAAGGCTTCTCAGCCACCAGCAAAACTGAAAATAAGCCGCCCCAGGTATGAGGGACAAGGCGCAGGACAAATCTGCCCAGGAAGGGTGGCAGAAGGGAGAGGGGCTGTGCTGAGCTGGACAGTTTGTGAGAGCTTGTGAGAGAACCGAAAGAGTCAGGCTTGCTGCTCCTCCTGATGTGAGGGAAGGAGATGGGTCAGGAAGCAGCTTTTCCCCTTGCCCCAAGACACCTCCCTGAGCTCCAGCAACGCACCCAGTTCTGCAGCACTCTGGCACATTAAAGCAGGTGGAAAACCCACTGCCCCTGGTAGTCTGGTAGCCCAGGCGATCATCTGCGCTGGCCGTGCAAAAGGTTGAAGCTGCCTCTGCCATCACAGAGCTCCACAGCAAAGGAGACTCCCTGGATCCTGCACTGCTTTTCCCCCATTTCCATTGGGAAAGAGCTTCCTGCAGCCAGCGAGGCTCTTGACTCTGCAGCAGGAGCATCTCCCAGCCTAACGCTCCCTGCCCTCTAAGCACAAACCCTCCCCTCACAGGCTCTGCACCAGCCCTCTCTCTACCTAGGTTTAGCTAACAGAGCTGCAGCACAGGCGTCCCTGCAAATCTTTGCTTTTTCCAAGACGCTCCACGAGCACAGAGGAGCACCTGCTTTCTGCCAAAATGGTAACAATGCTAAAGGGTCAG
Organism: Dromaius novaehollandiae; assembly: GCF_036370855.1. NCBI lineage: Eukaryota > Metazoa > Chordata > Aves > Casuariiformes > Dromaiidae > Dromaius > Dromaius novaehollandiae. The sequence goes on along the minus strand of NC_088101.1, from coordinate 13,255,354 downwards.
GATGTTTGCCTGTGAACCCCCTTCTCCTGAAACAGCCTGAGCAACAACCTAAGCCGAACCCAGGCAGCCAGTTACCTTGCCGTCCATGTACTCCAGCCACTGCAAGCCCAGGTTGGTGATGACCCTGGGTGTCCCATCATCCACAGGGAGAATGTCCACTTTGAAGCGCTGTGGTGCTGCTGTCACAACCTGACAAATGTTCAGAGTCATGGCTGATACTTTGGCAACCAATGCTTTGGCTACCGTATTATCAGTCTGGCTCCCTTCAGCTTCTTTGGGAGCAAGTTTGCACACACAAAAGCCAAGCTGGGACACCAGGGGACAAACGCATGGTAGCACATAACTGAGAATACTCAGCCCTTATCTTCAGTGGAGTGACGGAAGCTGCGTCTTCTTCCTCTGAGAGGAGCTGCCTACCAGCTATGGAAAATCTCCCTCACCTCCCTCCTCCTCCCCTTACCTCCTTTCCCCCATCCTCCACAATGAAGAAGGGATTGGTCCCATCAGACACAGTGAAAGTGAAGCGATCCTTCAGGGAGTTGCTACCATCGTGACTGTAGCTGATGCGGTTCTGGTAGATGTCATCCATCGTGAAGGTGGTGGCTTGGTGATAACGCTGCCCATTGTTAGTGCGTTCAATCAGGCCATGCCGGGGGGGCTGCACAACCGTGAACATGATTGACTCAGCCTGCACCAAGGAGACAGGGTGGCGAAGGTGAGGACGTGCCCCCGGGACCTGGACGGGCAGGTCACTCTAGCTTGAGAGACCTGGAGAGCGACTCTCCACACCCAGCCAGCCTTTCTAGTGCAGTATGCCCAACCGGGGCTGAAAGGCAGCACTGCACACTGAAACAGTTCACTCTGAGCCCTGGCACTGCCCCATCCCTCTCCCAGGACACAACACCTCAATTAGGGAGAGCTAGGCTAGACACATCAGACCAAACTATTGGCTTGGCTGGTCTGAGATAGCTCTCACCCTTGTGACAACCCCTCAAACACAAGAGCAGTTACTCCTCCTGCAGCTGTTCTAAGCAACCATGGCCCCTGCTGCTTTAGCACAGGGTAGCATGTATGCAAAGCTGCTCTGTGGAAGCAGTGATAATCTGCTTTGGCTCAGAGCAGTAACAGGGAGCCAGGAGCTCTCTTGCTCTGAGGAAGCTGCAGCCCAATGAGGTACAGCCAACACAGGACTGCTTAACCTCCAGTCAGACCCAGAATGAGGAGGAGGAAATGCCATTTTCACCTGTGCCAGGTATAAGCTCAGTGCTACTCAGGTCAAGTCCACAACGTTCAGAAGGAGGCGAGGACAGGGCAAAGACTAGCTCTGATCACAGTAACTTGTCAATATTTTTCATGCAGATTTTTTGTTGTTTATGTGTCCAAGAGACACTCCAGATGAAGTAAACGTTTCTCAAGCCAAGACTTTGCTTTGCTCAAACACTCATTTATCATTTATCTATTTATATACAAACGGGCCTCCCACAAGCTGTTTGTTTGAAGTTGTGATCAGACAGGGTATAAGCAGGGAGGGAAGACACTCATTATAATCTCTCTCTTTGAACACAAGCCCATTTCTTCTCATATCCCAGATGTGCAGGAGGACAGGGTAGGTAGGAGGCAGGGGGGAGTCCTGCCTTACCTCTGTGTCAGCATCTGTTGCTTTAAGTTCAAACTCTGTGATGGTTTTTCTCACACCTTCCTGAACTCTCATCCCAGGGCTCTGCACTATGGGCAGGGAGTCATCCACAGGGTTAATGGTGATGTCAAATGTCTGGCTCACCTGGAAGAGAAGGATAAGCCTCTCCTGACAAATGCAGTCTACCAAGAGTGCAACGCAACTGAAACGATAATGCTATGAGGAGACCACAGTAACCACCGAGTATGAGTTTCTCTATTTTGGCCTTGTTTTCCTTCTGTGAGTAAACAAGAGCTTCTGAGTTCAAATCATGTGAATATGACCTCTACGACCTCTCCCCAATAATTCCTTCATCACCTTTCTGTGGTATTTATGGAGGCACACTTTTTCCTCTGTCACTCAGCTCTGCTTTGTCCCCTTCTCTCTGCAGCTATGATTTCTCCCCTTCAGAAAGTAGGGAGGAGACATTTCTCAAGGGTTTAGCCATACTTCTGGCCCCTCTGTCAGTGCATTGGATGAACGCTAAGCTCCAGCAGTGACTGCGCAGAAGATGAAAATCAGACACTGAAATCCTGGTAAACATATATGAAGGGGCTACATCTCAGGCTGCTCCACTTTCTGTGCAAAGGGCTCTCTTCCTTCCTGTGGTATGTAAGATCTCTGACAGCAAGAGAAGCAAGAGTATCCACCACTGCAGAGTTACAAGCCCACACGTGGCTTGTTTCATTTCCTTTGCCTCAGTGTATCTCTCTCTCGCAAGCATGCAGGAGGAAAACTGACTCCCACCACATGTTACAGAACCAAGAGCCTGCTCTGACTCAGGGAGAAACCATGCTGGGACCTACCTCATTCGTTCCATCAGACACAGAAAAGGTGAATGTGTCGGCATGCTTTTCAGTTGCACTGGTATGGACGTATTGGATGTTGCGAGAGGCCAGGTCTGCCTGGCTGAAAGAGCTAATTCTTGTCCCTAGAAAAAGAACAATAAAGAAAAATGTGCAACAGGAACAGTGAGACAGGGAAAAGCACAAGGAGCTGGACACATATAGCCATAAGCACTCACTCTTGGTTTGCTCTGCTCTCATTCAGACTGTACCATGAAGCTCAACTGAGCCAGGGCTTTGGCTGGCACAGTCTCCTGAAGACTCTACTCCACAACTTCTAAATTAACACAACAGCCCCTCTTCAGCAAAGAGGAGTACAGACTTCTTCACAGACTTCAAATTATATGATGGTGCTTCACACTGCTAGGGTACCCTGTGAGGGTCGGGCCACGCAGGGCAGAGCGAGATAGATGCTGTGAGAAACAGCTTTGATTTTCCCTGCCAAGCAGGACAGCTTTAACCATGGTATCGCTCAGTACGGGCAAAAGGTTCCGAGCCTCAGGTGGTGTACAAATAACTTCACCTCACCGTTTTCAAAAATGCCTTCAAAACCGTAAGAAACAAGAACATAAGAAACGTCCCACAAGGATAGAGCAGTGGTCTACCTGGCCTGGCACTGTCTGCAGCAGCACCGGAGGAGACCCTCAGGAGGGAGAGCACAGGAGCCTGGTCACGATCTGCTCTTTTCCCCTCCTAGTACCCCAGCATACAGAACAGTCCAAACCCTATTTTCAACACTGATTTATAGTGACAACTTTACAGGTCATTAGGAGCAACATGGTCACAGAAAGGTTCCCAAAAAGCATTTTAAAAAGCACTTGAGCCTTTAACTCTCATTGGTGCATTTGACAGTTTTACTGCTCTTAACAACAAGAAAAACCCTGGAAAAAAAATAACAGTTTTCACTAGTTTAACATGTTAAATGGCTACTGACAAGTATTGGCCACACTACAAAAGATGCAGGGAACTGGTATAAATGAATGACCCAAAAATGGATGATTAGCCAAGGTTTACTTGGAGCTCATTAGTTTTAAAGTTTGTGAGAATATATGCTCTTTTGAGCACTCCAGTACTCTCTCCTTAGGTTTAGGTCATTTAAACCACGAGAACAATTCTTTCACATTGCATGAGCCTATATGTTTCTTAGTCCCTCAAGGACCTAAAAAAGCAAAGAAATTGGAATCATCACGTTTTAAACAACAGGAGGAATAAAACCTTAATTCAGCTCCTTCAGATCTCATAAGTATGAGAGTCATTGTTTGGTTTACAATTTAGACAAAAGCATTGTAAGTTTTTAATTTTCTCTCAGCAGGAAGTTTGCTTATTTATAATTTTCATCCATTATTCCTACCCTCTCAACATGTTTGTCAGACGACATCTTACACTGTGAGAAGATTAGACTTTAAAACTATGCTGTACAGGGACTGTCTGCATCCTGAAAACACACAGCAGAGATTTACATTTTAACCTCATGTTAAGAAGAAATCAAATTCTAAGAAGAAATAAAATCTTAGGTGAGTGTAATCTACACCAAAAGAGCGTATTATATGACAGCACAGTTTTAGACTAAAAAAGAGTAGGGACACACATACTATCAGGGGATAACTGGGCTTGGAAGGCAACTCTAAAATTTAGACCAGATTTGCAGGGAATTCTTTTCAGAGTTTCACGAGGTTGACCAAAAAACCCTGAATTACCAGAAGGTTGCCAGAATCTGGAGGGTCGAAGTGGAAGGGTGTGTGAAGGGGCACAGTGCTGTTTAACACAGTCTCTCACAGAGTCTGTGGGAATTCATTATTCTGCATATCCATCACACCACAGATATGTGCAACTTATCTTCCTTTTAACTCGGTGGTTAGTTCCCTCCCACTCTGCAGCACTGCTGGGAGAAGAGGCTGGAGTTAAGGGATCAAGAGACATTACAGGCCAAAATGGGGGAGTAAAAGCAAGTTATCTGTTCACCAAGGGATACTCTGTCACCATGGACATTAGGGGATGGATTCTTTTGAGCTCTGCATTGTACACTGTCACAGGCAGGGTTGCCTGCCATGCAGATGCGGCATAGGTCCTGAAGGAGGAGATTCACACAGTGGTGAGTTAGATTGATCTGCAAGGCCCACAAGGCGAGGTTACAAAGGGGCATAAACTCACCGAGTGGCTGAATAAACCCTCATCTGCTGATTATTGGGCTGCCCTGTCTCCAGTGACCCTACTCTGCAACACTCTTGACTGATGACTGCTTTCTGATGGAGAACATAATTCCCACCCCCTCCAAGTACATTTTTCACACAGTGAACCTTTAGGGCTCGAAAGCGCTTCAGTGGTTTGCTGTTAGAAGTGCCCGACAGAGCCAAAAGCCCTCCTGCCCACCTGGGGAGGTGGCATGCTCCAGGTGCCCCAGCTGCGGCTGCCTGGTGAGCCGGAACCGGAGCTTGGCTGGCTCGCTGTCCTGGTCAGTGGCAGAGAGCTGCAGGGTCGTGATCTTCTTCACAGAGTTCTCATCCAAGACCAGCCCCTTGTTAGCGATGATGGAGGGGGGGAGCCTGTCCTCTAAAATGGTCAGGTACAAAATGGAGTGAGTTAGGAGACAGGCAGCCTCCTTTCCTTGGTATTATTCACACCTACTTGTGTGCAAGCAAAACACAACACCCCTCCACCCCCCCTTCTTAGGGAATCCTCCCAGACCAGTAATTCCAAATGAGTATTCGGGGCCCAGGCATTAAAGGGGAGGACAGTAACATTATAATGTCTAGACAGCATTAAGATGCCAAGTGGAATTCTTCTACCTTTTTCAGTGAGTTTGTCACAAACCAAAGAACTAATCCTTGTATCAGTGAACTTTTCCCATGCCCAGATGTCAAAGGCTTTTGAATGAACAGTGAATAAAAACTGCATCTCAAGAATTACATCTTAACTTGCCATACACGTGGGATAGGATTCTCACTCTGCTAAGGCCTGAGCTTTGCAGCAAAGAAAATGTAACTTCAGAAATATGTTTTACCTAATACACTAATATAGAAAAACTGGTCCGTCAGTTTGTTGCCATCTGCATCGATCACATCAAAGGTGAAAGCAAAATTTCCGCTGGGATCCCCTTTCTTGTGACTGTATGTCACTTGCCCTTGAGAGAGGGACAGGAGAAAAGAGGTAGTTTATTACAGGCTGTATCATTTCATTCTTAGTTTGGAACGAGGCTGGCACTGTTAGCCAAGGATCTTGGGGCTTGACAGAACTTCTGTATTCAGATTTAATGACTTTTTCTCTTTGTTCTTTTTCTCCTGCTGAAAAAGACATTTTAGTACTTGCTTTATGACATGCATTTCTCCCCTAAAACAACAACCTTATTTTACTTCTTTCCCTCTCCCTTCCCGGCTTCAAATCATCTTCCCCTTAACATAAAGATGTGGCCACATTTTACTTAGAGATGGCCGTTAGACTCAGTGATCGGCTAAAATCAGGCACTCTCTCACCTTTATTTATATCAGCCTGGGTGAAACTGTTGACTGGTCCTTTGACAGAGATCTGGACTGGATTATCAGTTTTGGTCAACTGCAGACTTCCAACGCTGGGATCCTTCTTCATGACAAATCTGACCGTTGTGTCATCCAAATAAACAGCTGTCGCTTTCAAGTGCTGATCTGTGAGATGTGCTGCGGAGCCTGCACCGGAGAGAGAAGACCTATCAATGTCTTCACCCAATCCAGCACAGTGACTTGTCTAGGTTGGCCCATATAGTTTATAAATAGCAGGCCATATTTTACAGAGTTGGGAGTTGTACTTTTGGGGGAGGGCAAGGGGAATTCCACTCCAAGGAAAACAAGCAGAGGGCTCATCTACAAGGATCCCCAAAGTAGCCATGCAAAGCCTCTACCTGGATGCTCAACTTGGCACAGCAGCACTGAAGGCATATGCTTTGTTCCTGTCTTGCGTGCCTGGACACCAGGCCTGCTGGGGAGCCTAGGCCTACGAGACGGGTTGGATCCACACAGGGCACTTCACGAACATGGAGCAGTGGCTTGTGTGATTTCATGTTTCTCACTAACATATCAGCACAGCACAGCCTTAACAACTTTAACCTTGGCAGTCACATTTCCAAAAATATAAAATATAGCTGAAGGCAGAGGAAAGTTTCTGAAAGGTGAGCACTCTCAGACTGCAGCAATCTGTCAGGACTGTGGTTAGATGCGCTCATGCTTATCCCATATATCCCGCTAATGGATATAAAGCTACAGACTATACATTTGTTCTTGGGATGCAAGGGCTTAACTACAGCATGTCCTCCTACACTTGCATAGACAGAGCACAGTCATCTATGTGTGTAATTCATTGTCCCCCATCCCTTTCCCTTTCAATAAATCACTGCTCCTTGCCCAACTATGGGGAAAAGAACATTTGAAAGAGACTTTCCTGGTCAAATCAGAGGTGTAAGCACACACCTACACCTTGCAATTACAGCCAGAGGGAAACACATGCCCACATCTCCCAGTGGGTTGGCTGAACACGAGATACCATCCTCCCTCCTCATACCGTACCAGCGGGAAGCTGCAGGCCCTTGTTGACGGCTAGTTTGGGTGGCTCGTTCTTCTGCAGCTCCATGGAGAACTCCAGCCTCCCCAGCTGGGTGTAAAGACCGTCTGTGATGGAGAATCCAAACTCGTCTGTCTGCGCTGCTGCACCGCTCTGAGTATAAACGATCAGCTCATCCAAAATGTCCTGGTAGGTGAAGGATGAGCCCTGGGACAGCACAAGCCCGTGCTCCATGGGCTCCCTGGCAGTCTGCCTCCTGCGGAGATAACCTGACAAACACATGAAAATTACAGGGAGAACATGGCCCGTCGGGGGACCGTTTGCATGCCACCTCTCAGTGGGATGCACAGAGGTGGATGTGGCCTTACAGCTCCTGACTGCAGCGCCTTGCCAGGAGAGCTGAAGGCAATTTTCTGCTTATTGCCAAAGCTGGTAAGAATTTGGCTGCTTATAGGAGATCTGAAAGGGGGCACACAGCTCCCACTGGTTTAACAAAACAAAGCAGCCTTCCCTACACACCCTGCCTTCCTTTTCATGAGCTGCTCAGCTCTCTGACACCGAACCCCACAACAGGTGATGGCACTAAGATGGGCTAGCACAAAAGGGAACTTCCCAGGGAAGTGTGTTCAGCCCCTCTTCCCCCCTTCCCACGGACAGTGAGGGAAACCTCTCAAAAGAACAGGTCTGTCCTGATGGGCAATCCCCGTGTGCCTGCTGGGCCACACTGAACAAATGTGCTTTATGTGAATGTGCCAGGCTTCTCTCTCACATCAGGAGCTGTTATACACACACACACACACACACACACACACACACACCCCTTGTCAGGACTTACCATGGTCAGGAGTTTTGGTAACCACAATGACAAGCTCACTGTCCTGGGTGTCCAAGTCCTGCAGGTTGAGGGAGGCGTTGGTAACCACCACACCTGAGCCCTCCTGCACTCTGACAGGCTCCACCACCATCTTTGGGGGCTCATCGTTCTGCCGCTGTACAGATCCAAAGGCAGACAGTCACAGAAAGCAAAAGGGGAAATGACTGTTCCCTACCGGAATGAAATACAAGCTCTGAAATAACAGTACTGGTGCCACGGTACATGGGTGGGCTACATCAGTCTCTTCAAATCCATCCAGCATCGTGGCTGCTTATGAGATGGAAGGGACACCAGAGAAATAAGCCTCGGGGAAGAGGCTGCAATGCACAACTGTTCCCTGGCCTGATGGCGAGTTATGCCCCTGTACTAGGGGAAGGAAACAGGAGGAAGAAATCCCTCTTTAATCCCCCTCACGTGTGTTACAAAGAGGTGAGCATAGCTCACAAATAGAGGGAGTTGCAGCTTAAAAGCCACTTGTGTCTGGGGGAAGAGAGGGCTTCAGCAGCCAGAGAGCATGTGCGTACCTGAATGGTGATATTAATGCTGTGCACCTCAGACCGGCTGAAGCCATTGCTGACATAAAAGCTGAAAGCATCATTTGTTGGCTCGATGCTTTCATGGATGCTCTGGAAGTAATAAATGCTGTTCTCTAGAACATCTTGAATGGAGAAGGATGCATCCGTGGCCACAGCACCCTGCGGGCCAAAACTCTCACCTGCAAACAGCATGTCACTAGTGAAAGGAGGTTTGATTCACTAATAAACAGACGAAAAAAAGCAGAATTAGGAGAAGAATGATACATTGTGAGATGCAGAAGGATGTTCATTTCTGAAATGTGGTTTTTACTTATCTTGTGAACCTACGTAAAAAGCAATTTCTGTTGCATTAGAGCAGGCATTTGGGAAGTTGCATTTTTATGCACAGTACAAGTGATTCCAAGTCCCAGAATTACTTAGGCTTTCTTCGGTGATGAGACAGTCACTAACGTCTCCCCTCAACACAATCACTACATCAAACTTTACCTTGAAAAACTACGTCTCTCGGCCAAGAAAAATACCCAGCCACGGCCTGTTTCAGGAGAGGAGACCCATCATTACCAAAATGGCACAAACCAGAGTTCATTCAGGAAGGATGATATGTAATGGTTAGCAACTCCTGCGCTCCAGGAGAAATGTAGTAACTTTTGTAACAAGCCACCACACTGGCCAACACATGGTGATATTTTAGAAAGGGAAATTATGCTTTAAGTAAAATGCCACCTCTCTTAGGACCGACACACAGGAGTGAGCAGACAATCTCCTTGGATGTATGTCCTTGGACAATATGAGAGGAATCCTACCTCTTCTCAGTAACAAAGTGAGCTAAGAGAGTGTCACCAGCCATGCTCTGCCACAGATCACCCAGCTTTAAAGTTCACTGTGACACTTGGTGGAATTCAGCAAAGATTGCTCTGTGCTACAAGGACAGACAGAGTAAAACATGCTGGAAATACACATGGGCTTGTAAAAGCTTTCATTGCCCCAGCCTCTCCAGAAAGAAATTATCTTGTAATACTGACTTAAGAGCTCTTCGTGATCAGCTGACACTAACCAGAGCTGGAGAGAGGAACTGTGATGAGATAAATTACAGTCTGCTCCAGCATGGCATTTCCTACGTTCCCTTTCACTGGCCAGGAGGAAGAAGAGATAGTCAAGCAGTTTACCTGTCTTGGTGTTTTCAATGTAGCCGTACACAGGCAGAGTGATAACTGTGACCCGCAGGTCTTCCTTGACAGCGGTATCATAATCAGCAGCTAAGTGGTGATGAGCCCACAACGGGATCCTGCCCCCCTCATCCACCTGGAAAACAAAAGAATACAACAAAACTATAGTCAATGCACACAACACACAGCAACACACGAATCGTTACTGAAAAACTCTGCACAGTCACTTTGTGGAGGAGGCTTCCCAGGTACTTGCATCTTCACTTCTCTGAAGTCCTGTCTCATCCTCCCCCAGATGGTTTGAACACGAGATCAGCTGGGAGGTGGGGTGGGATGGGAAGAACAAAGCCTACCTGGCCCCCAAAAAGGAGCCTACGAGTGCTTTATCAGGGGAGAAAGAGGACTGGCAGAGTCATGCTGACCTCCTGGAGGGCGAGATCTGCATTTCTTGTTGAGGGGAAGCTTTTGAAGGTAAGGGAGGCGGAATGCAAAGCTGGAAAAGAGGGAGATGACTTCAAAAGGCTCTGATAAGGAGACTGAAATGCTTTGTATCAATGCAAAGCCCCAGATGCTTTCAGACTCAACTTCTGGACCCAGCTCCTGACCAGAACAGAAGTAAACAGTTGAGGTTCAGGGATGCAGCAGTACCGTCAGCCTCCTTTGGCCTTCGAGTAATTTGTTAACTCTTTGCACTCACAGATTGCATGTGTAACACCATAGTTCCACAGCGATTTGCCCTCAATCCAGGAAAAGGCTGTTCAGTTCCTCACATCTAACACATTCTTGACACTGTTCCCAGTATCCTTGGTGGCCACTTACAGTAATATGGTCAGCAAAAGCAACGAGTGTTGGCATTGTCTGGGCAGATGTGATAGTGATGGTAAACATCTGGCTGTCAAGTCGGTTGTTATCGGCATCAAAAACAGTGAAGCGGAAGAGGTCTGTGACTGGCTGATTGCTGGTCTCAAACACAGTGGAGTAGCTGTGCAAGTCAAAACACCATCTGGGTCAGTGAGTCTCACAACAATCGCAAAAGTGTCTCATCCCTGCATTTAGAGATGAACACACACTTCTTCAAAGAGAGGTGGCACTTCAGTTCCAAACTCTCCTTCCCACTCATTCCCAGAGTTCTTTTAAATCACTGTTTTCAGTGTTGCATATCTAAAATATCACCATGACATTGTGGACACAGAAAAATATCCTCACAGTTTCCACTAGACAACTAGCTAGACAAACTTCTGGCATTTCAGACATGCAGAGATACCTATTTCTGTACACAGGAAATGCCCTCATTTGTAATCTCATAGGAAACAATAGCCTAGAAAGGACAAAATATCTTTGATACATTGCGCTAATATAGTATAGCCCTGAGTTCCCTGCAGAGAGCCCACTAAGCTTTTAATTAGCATGGCTTGAAGGAGAAGAGCTCTTTGATACCTGATCCTCTGGTTGTTGATGTCTTCCATGGTGAAATTATAAACCTTGGAAAACTCTTCATCATGAGAGCCAGATGTCCGTAAGAGGGTGCCGTACGTGGGCAGAGATATTAACTGGATTCTTATCTCTGCGTCAGGAGAATTATTATCCTAAATGTGAAAAAAAAAACCAAAAAACAAAACAGGATTAGCTTCCACTAGATGGAAGGAGGAAGAAAATGTTTTATAGGGAAATGCATCAAGCTAGTAGGGTCAAACCCTCAGCTGTTGAATACCGGAGAAGCTCTACTGATGAGGAAAGAGTCAGCTGGATGTACATCCCCAGGATCTGCCATCATGCCAATGCCAAATGCATTTTGCTTTTTTTTCAGCACCAAGAGGTTTTCTCTCTGTCCTTGTATCACACCAACACATTCTCCGAGAGATAAGTCTGGTATTATTAATTTCAAATTACACTCCTAGTGGACCATTTATGTAATATGCTTTTGCTGGCTCCACATAAACTGAGCCAAAACGTTACTAATACATGGCAGAGAGCTGCCAACCAACGCTTCAGACAGAGACACAGAGCTAAGCTCAGTTCTTAGTTAAAAAAGGGCAAATTTAGAGCAATGCTACAACAGACAGATCCACATTAAACTAAATGCTCAATTTGGCTCCTTATAACTACATGAAGTACAACCATGTCTATGATATCAGAACTCAGGTGGCATCTTTCTCCTAAAGTTTTTGTTGGTGTCCTGAAGGATAAGACCCAAAGCAGAAATCATCGTATCCTCAACATATAGATCAGGAGCCAAACCCTCTTTTCTGTGACTGTTGCCTGCCTTAGAATAAACCTGAAGAACTTCCATGTCAGCCTTCCTTTCTAAGAGGAGAACAGGAAAGACTCAATTCTGTGCGAAAAGTTATACACGCACAGGGTAAAATTCTGAAAAATCACTTCCATCTGGCTTAGCCACAGAGATTGTCAATATATCAACACTGTTCCTTGAAGCCATTTTTATGCATTAATTTAGATACCAAAAAATGCCAACTGCGTTTATAAAAGTATTCAATTAGGACAGGCACCTAACTGCACTTCGCTTTAATGAGTAATTCTGTGTCTCGCCTGCCGAGGCGTTTTGGCAAACCTCAATGATATGCCTCTCTGCATGTCTGCTGCCAAATAACTATGAAAATAAAGCACTGGCTGCCAATCTCCTAGGGATACCTGTAAATCCAGTCAGCCTTGGAAAGGCCGTGCTGGAAGGTATTTGAGCCCATATCTGCCTTTTTTGGCTGCTTGGTACAAGGAGTATGCAACAGGTATGACATTTAAAAGCAAAGCAATCCAAGCTGTTAACAAGCGTAAAAGACTTCTGAAGGGTCACTTTAATCAGTCAGAAAAGAATTGTTCAAGTTTCAGTGGTTTACTGACTCAGTAAAATTGATTCATATGTTTTGTAAAGTTGTAATTTTTATGGCACATAACTTTGGCAAACCTAACCTAGATATCTATCTTGGACAGGGAAAAAATACTCGTTCCCAACTGCTCTTCTTGGTTTTGTTGACGTTTTTTGGTGAAAGCTCCAGAAAGCCAGATTATACAGACCGTTCTCTAAACAGGTCTGCTGATCTATAAACTCACTGCATCTCCTTGTACCAAGATTTATTTTACAAAAGTATTTCTGACATGATTCACCTTTTCCAGAACCAGAAACTGGTTAAAAACAAGGAAGTTGTTTTGAGGGAGAGGTTGGTTTACTACTCAGTAAAACTTTCTGCTGTAATGAAGCACAAGGCCTTGAAGCTGGCCTGTGCTGGAAAGCTCTAGCAATCAAACCAGTCAAGTCCAGACGGGAGACTGGGCTGTGAATGTTCCTGTGAGTGGAAACAGAGACACTGCTAGAAAGATAACGTACTCCTACAGCTTATTTCTGTATGGGACAAGCACAGTTCATGTTAACAGGAGTGGCAATACTGTGAAAAAAGCCAAACTGGTCTTTGACTCACCCAGTAGCTTTTGAAAATGTTACCTGCTGCCAGCCAGGAGAGCACAGCTTGCTGCTGTCAGAAAAGAGTCTGACACAACACAGATAAAATACCTCTGAGTGTGAAGGGCCCGGACAACACAGACCTTCCTTAGTGGAGGAGCAGGAACAACATGATATGACTAGTCCTCTAGGACTTACTACGCTTCGACTGAAACACACAACAACTTTCTATCACTGCTATCAGGACAGCGAATGAGTCTCTTAAGGATGGGTCAGTCTAGCATCTTCTGGCCATCTGAGAGCTCACAACTTTGCATAAATGGGAACAGTGTGGCCAACAGGGACAGAGCCAGCACACTGATTACAGCTGAAATGCATTTTTACTGGAGCAGGCTAGCTACAACCTGACTGCTCAGAAAGCAGCCACCACAAAACCAGAAGCTGGGGTGATGTGATCCACATGAAAACAGGGCTACATCTCAAGTGCACATGCTAACATCCTCGTCCGTGCAGATTTGCTCAGGTTCCTGGGTACAGACTTGTACCCCTTGGAAAAAACATTCATCTGCCTCATCCCCTGCAGTTCCCTATGCACCTCTCTGACAGCCACTACATTAAGTCTCTACAGCCACTCACATGTGCTTTGGTTTCATTCCCACCTCCTCCCTAAGGGGAGAAATGTGCATACCTGTAACCCACTGCTAGTGTCTTCACTGCTAAATCAACTGCTAGGAGCAAGACATCTTTCTTTTGAATTTCACCAGCAGTGTAAGTCTACAGCAGAGAAACCCCGGGATCAGCTCCATGCTGCCAAGGAGTGCAACATCTTGGATTGCTTAAAAAATCCTCAAGCATGCCCAGAAAAAGAACCAGGTAATTTTGAAAGGCAGGAGGGACAAAACAGGTAGACAGAAATTGTCTAAGGATTATCACTGAGCAAATACATGTGCTTTATTAGCAAGTCTGTTTGGTACCTAAATCTGGGATTAACTCAGTTATCATGTTAGCATGGCAGTTCACCTCTGTTTCACTCAAACACAGAGAGCTTTAAACCCTGTTGAATAAAAGAGCCCATTATCCCCTTTTTGGCAGCAGTAGTTAGCATACACTCAAAACTTGAGCTCTCTGCCAAGAATCCACACTGGCTGCAGACAGGGATGTGCTGTGAAGCTCTGTGGGGGGATTAGGAGAGGGATGCTGGCAGCACTCATTGGGTTGAGGCAGAAATAGATGAAAGCTTACAATATAAGCGAGGTGCAACCGAGAGAGAGTCACAGAGCTTTTACTAGCCACAGTCATTGCCAACAAGCAGCCTGGGGCCAGCTGTGGACCGTTGTTATCCAGCAGGGACACTTCCACCCTCAGCACCGTTGTCACTGTGGTGACACCATCAGTGACAGAGATTTCCATGCTGTCCTCTGCTGTCGATGAACCATCGTGTACGTACTGCAGAGCATTTCGAGTGACGTCCTCATAGGTGAAGGTGTCACCTTCCCAAAAAGAAATGCACAAGTCAGACTGACTTTGTTCAGAACACAGATCCAATTCAACTTGTCTAAGGCTCCAATTTAGCAAAAAACATAATCACATGCTTAACTGGCATTTAATACCATCCTTACGGAGGTGTGAGTTATGAGGGGATTTATTAAGGATTATTTATCATTTATATTACTGGTATGATTTATATTTATATTATAGTATATGTTTATATTATATTATTTATATTATATATATTTATGTTGTATCTTAATTATATTATTTATTAATAGATGCAGGGCAGAAGAAAAGCTACAACTTCACAGTTTCACAGACAGTGACTCTTCCCTGTTATGTGAGGGCACAGAGACCCTCCTTCCTTCCCAGCTGCTCTGTAAGCTCCCATCTGTCATAGCTAGATAACGCTTCCATCTCCACATCTTCTGCTCGCTCCACTCCCCTATAGACAATATTTGTCCATCTGAAAACACTGGAAACTGCTGCCACCAAATCTGTAGTAAAACTCCACAGGAGCTTTGACCACTGGCTCACAACAGGTCTACATGGACATGGGCTTCAGGAGAAATGTTCGCTAAGTATTACGTCAGATTTAACTTCCCATGTAAAACCAAACATCCCTTCTGATTAATGCCTAGTTACAGTTATCACAAGACTGTGTGTGTTAACTAGCTCACACACACTTGGCAGAGGAAATGCCCTGACTCAGCCAAGAATTAGACAACAAACTAAAGCAAAGGGGAAGCGTCTTCCGTGCACACTTTCGGGCCTCCATCTTCTGCTGGTCAACTGAACTGTCTGTGTGGTCAAGCACACGCTGACCCCTCTCCACCTTTTAAAAGGCTTCTGCTCAACTCACCCACTCTTATGCGCTCCTGCACTCCTGCACTGTACTTGAGCACGACGCCGTGGCGGGGAGGTTCCACCAGCTCAAAGAAGAGACCCTCGGGAGCTGTGTCTGTGTCGCTCACCGCCAACTTGATCCCTGTGCCAGGGAAAGAGAGCACAAGCTTCAGCATCCTTAGACGCTGCATTCTTCTAGGTAGGAGAGATCTCTTAGGTTTTGTGATGTACTCTTGTGAATGGAGCCAAAAAGCTGAATTCAGTCAGTACCCGAAGAGTCAAATAATTCTGGAGCAGTCCTAGGGAAAGCACGTGCTGCCTTCACAGAAATAATTAGTCCCCTGGTGATGCTTAGGTCAGAGGTTGTATTACAGAACTTACTGCCAATATGGCTCACAAACAACAGCTATGCAAACCTGCAGCTTATGAAAGAGATTGTGTGTGTGTGCATATAGCAGGGGGGTATCTGTAAGAACCCCACAGAACCTCCTGACACCACCAGAAAGTAGGTGATCCTAAACAATCCAGTGCAACAGATCATATCACTAACCAACAGCTCACACTTGCCCCTCAACTCATAAGGCAAATGCAACCTGAGGGAAATGATGACAAACCCTGTCCCTTGCGCACAGTCCAGCTGAGGGGCCAGCAAACATGGAGATTGCAAAACAGCCTAAGGAGAGAAAAAATAGAGAAGAAACAGATCCCTGAGCCTGCTCTCCCATGCCTCAGCCAACAAATGTACCTGAGTCTTCTCAGTGGCCCCCACTACACTCACACAAGCACAGCTTCTTATCTAAATGGATAGAGGTGAGTGAGACTAAAACTCTACCCAGCTCCATCCGGGTGACCTCGTCGCAATAAACTCCAAGGCTCGGGCAGAGCTCTGCCACCCCATCCCTTCCACTCTACTCACCGATGGTGGCCTTGCCCCCCTGGCTGACCTCCAGGAACGGAGCAGTGATCTGGAAAACTGGAGGCTGCTGCTCCGCAGAGAGCAGATGAATGACAAACACCATCTCTGGGGTTGTGTGTTCTCCATCCGACACTAGACACAGACAAAAACCACATCTGAGCGCAGGGATGTTTTCAGGGACTTACCGGGAAAATTCACCCTTCTCCACAAATAACCATGCCACATCAGTGACTTCCCACCTTGCCAATCTACCCCTTTGTTTATGGACCCATACACACAATTCAGAAATCCCGCCAACAGTACTCATCTTTGCCCTTACGACCACCCGTAGTAAGACAAGCACAACTTGGAAGAATCTCTGTGTGCACATGTATACATACTATCTCCCATATATCTATCAGGTGCACTTCAAAGTCAGAAAATAGGGTTCTCCTTGCTAGTGGATCATTTGCACTTCTGTCCAAGACAGTACATGGAAAGGGAAAGATATGTTAAACAAGGAAGTGGTTTATCAGTAGTGATTTAACTGTGGAAATATTTCTGTGGTATACTGAGGGGAAAAAAAAAAAGAGTAAAACTCTGATGTACATCTACACATTGAGGGAAAAGCAGGAACATTTTCCTTGCAGCCTTGCAGGACAAATTCTAGACAACTGTTGGAAAAAAGGTGCTACTACTGAACTATATCCTAGCTCCTACAAACACTGTTGGGACACAACTATATGAACGTTCCCCAGGCACATCCATTTTCACAAATTCCTACTGAGCACTCATTGGTGTGCCTGCAGTGGTTGAAAGGCCAGGGAATAACAGGCAATCTGAAGGGCACAGGGAGGAAAACCCTTTTGGCCAGGAAAGAACACACGACTCTCTTACCTGTGAATCGGAAGTTCACTGACTCTGGGAGACCTGAAGGGAAAACACAAGCAATTTGTGTAATTGAGGTTAGGACAGGAAAGCACACACTGATGGGCAGCTCCTAACTGCAGAGCAGCAGCTCAGCGGTTCACCTGGTGCATTACCCGGTATCAGCATGGGCAATGCTAAACGCTGCAGTGAACTGTCATATCCCCAAAACTCACTGAATGCTGCTATACTGTCCCCCAAGGGGAAATCTTGTCAGAGTCACCAAAAGCAGTGGTGAACTCCTGGAACATTCCCATACACACTGTAACGCAGCTTCCCAGGCAAAGGCAAAGGCAAGGCACTGCGGGACAAGAGAAGAGGGAAGACAGCTGGCTTTCTCCTGTTCTACTCTCCAACACAGACTGAATCACTGGCAGGAAAGGGAGAAAGTGTTTTCCAGAGAAATTGTGGATTATACTCCTGGAAATAGTAAAGCAAGCCTAAACTGGCCTTGTCCTGAAATAGCTAAGACTCTTCTTGATTTCAAATGAGAACAAGACAGATTCCCATGTCCTTGGTATCATTCAGGCCTCATGCCTTAGTATGTCTGGACATAACCATGAAGTAACTCCAGGTTTGGAGAAGGACCAGCACTTCAGCTACCTCCATCAGTATGACGGGCACTAGAACGAATGTCCAGCTACTTACCTGCAAACGAGAATGCAATGATCTCTCTCAAGTGTGGGGCTGAAGCTGGCGGACGATACACAATCTTGCCATTGTTTATATCTGCTTGGCTGAAATACCGGACTGGGGAGAGAGGCCTGTCTCTGTGCTCCACAATACCTACAAAGAGCTCACTATTAACAGTAGGAATTACTATTATTATTATTTTTTTAAGACAAGATACCAAAGACCAGAGCTTATTTTTCTCTCCCCAGGTACTTCTTTTTACATCTTTAGCAGCTGCTGAATGAGTGAATGGATCTGCACCCAGGACAGATTCTGTATATGAGGCATCAGAAATCAAACAGAGATTCCTCACTTATTAATTTTTTCAAATGCCTCTCACTAGGGAGGTGAAAAGCAGAAAGCCATGGGGTGCAACATTCAATATATTCCAGGCAATAATAAAAAAAAAAAAAGTCTGCGCACTGCTGATTACTCCTAAACAAGCCTAAGAAACCCAGTTAAGAAACAAGTTGCTTGAAAGCTGATGAAGGAGGCCGAACAGATTAACAGATGCCTCCACAGAATGACACTCTGGGAAAAAGGCTAGAAGCACAGCAATAAATTCAGAAGGTTGTAAGTGCCAGCACTGAAGTGACATTTTGCAAGAACAAAAGCTGCCATGTTCCGATTGCTTCACTTGCTTCACTTGCCTTGGCCAGGAAGCAGAGGAACAGTCACGTTGAACAGGATTTTCTCACTGGAAATCTCCGGGTCTACAAAGGAGAGGTGATGGGGCTCAATCACTGTCACGCGGTCCTCCAGCACCTCAACAAACACATTAGACCATCAGCATGAAAGCCAAAGACACGGAAAGGTCCACCCAGAAATGCATCGAGAGAGAATTTGTTTTGCTATACTTAAATACAAGAGAGTCTTTGAATTTTTACTGGTTTTAGACCTAAAATCAACATGGGATGGGACTAGCTGAACCTTTAGCAAGGCTCTCAGACTCCTGCAGAGCAGGGACTACCTACAACGAGATCAGAGAGGACAGTGAAGCTTGATAATGAGTAAAATTTGCAACAGATCCAGGGCATGTCTTAGGGACCATCTAAACTCACTTTCAGTTCATCTGTAAACTAAACTGAGTTTGTAATGCAGAAACTCAGTATTACCATGCTCAACAGGAGACAGCACTACAGAGGACCACCTCTGTTAAATCTTTCTTTTCTGGAGAATGAGAAAGGGGCTAAAAACCTATGCATAAAAGAGACAACCACCTCTTCCTTTATTTAACTCTGAGCTTACTCCTACTTTCAGGCTGCCCAGGAAAGCAGCAGTGTTTTTAGTGCACTCTCCATTTCTTCAACTGAGCAGGCAGCAGAGGGGTAGCGCAGAGGCACTGACTGCGATGACCCTAACCACACAGTCAGGAGGACACAGGGCTCAGTGTTGCAGTCTGGCGCTGCCGTAGGACAGCAGCAAAGACTAGGGCCCCACACCGAGGGGAAGGAAATGTCACCACGGATTATGCAGACTGGGCTGTCCTCTGCAAATGTGCAGCCTGCACTCTCACAGCTGGAGGAGAGTTTCTTTTTTCCTCTTACAGCAACTAAGAACCGATGAATGAAAATCTGAATGGACTAAAAACCCACTGGATGAAGATACAGTTCTTGCCCTAGGTAGTTTACCAGTCTAGTCTGATGTGCTCTGAGTGGATTTGCTTTTAAAAGAAATCCTGAAAATATCTCAGTCATTTCCACAGAAATGCAGAGGAATCAAAACTTTCTCTTTCATCTTAGATCTGTCTAAAAAGGTCCCATTCCTTCCATTCCAAGAGTATCATTAATCAAAGGTGGGCAGTGTGTTATAGGAGTCATGGTGCTGCACAAACGGACTTAAATGCACAAAGGTATTTAACTTGCACACATTTGTGAACCTTAATCCTGCAGAATTAACAGCTATGAGAAACCACTGAGTTTAATACTTCAGCTGGGTATGAAAAGCCTCCAGCACCTTTCATAATCACTAACAAAATATGAAGAGTACAAGCTAAATTAAGGATACGGGCAATTGATTCATCTGCTTCAGAAAAGGAGATGATCATTTGCTGCAGCTCAGAAACAAATTAGTTTTCCACCTACCACGTCTTGCACAGCCCACTGAATGCTGACATGGAGAGGACTGTGATGCCACCCTACCAAACCTGCACCCCATTCTGCTGGCCTCGCGTGCCAAACCAGCTGTGGGCCTGGACACCGTAGCAAGGCAAAAGTTCCTGACAGAGCAGCTCCGTTCATCACAAATGCCACAGATCTCCCAGATCAACTTAAGGCAGTGCCAGTTCATCTCTCTCTCTTCAGTTTTCACCCAAACACATTAGAAGAGAAACCACAGTATGTGAGTGACTCTTGTAACACAGTAAATAAAACCCTGTCAATCCTTCTTAGATGTGGAAGTGTCATATACCTAACCAGAATCAAAAGCCAAAAAGTTTATTTGTGATATTGGCATTGCTATATACAGCCCTGTATAAAGAGGGCAGGCGTAAAATTAGCAGTAGTGTCCCTTTCATACAGCCAGTTTGAGAAGAGTGTGGAGGAGCACCTCTCCGTATGCTTGCAGGATTGTCCCTCTCCTTCACAAAGGCAATCTCCCGTTGCATTCAGCTAGAGAGAAGCTCACGCTCCTATCACCAGTCCTATCAGTGTGGGGGAAACAGGTAACTTGATGCACTACTGAAGAAGGAAACAGTATAGATGTATGCCCAGTTTAACCATCAAAGCAGCACTGCACTTTCTTTGACCTTTCTCTGCGG
Organism: Dromaius novaehollandiae; assembly: GCF_036370855.1. Taxonomy (NCBI): domain Eukaryota; kingdom Metazoa; phylum Chordata; class Aves; order Casuariiformes; family Dromaiidae; genus Dromaius; species Dromaius novaehollandiae. The sequence continues at coordinate 13,234,730 of NC_088101.1, read as the reverse complement.
GACATGCAAAGACAAGATTTCAGATATGGGAAGACCTAACATTTTGTGCTTGCTCTTCAGCAGGGAAGCCAGCTTAATTCTGAAAGAGTCTGAAGACAGATTAACAGAACTCAATCACACTGATGCAAGGAAGTGCAATTTTTATGATGAAAAGATTTAAGGTTATGATTGCTTCCTGGTTGTCTCCAAGGCATATTTGTCTCTCTCAGAGGTAACACTTGCAGGTTGTGAGCCATCCCCTTAGTAAAACATGTTTTATGGCACTATTGAATTTTGTGCTGTGTAATTGGCTATAAAATCCAGCACTGCATGGCTCAGTCAGACACTTCTCCCATGAATTTTGTCAAGTGACAACAACAAAAAGTCAAAAAGAGAAAGAAACACTACTGGCTATCGCTCCAAGTAGCAGTCTGAGGGTGTTTTATTATTGCCTGTGAAAGGTTGCCCCTATTTTAAACCCTGAGAAGGCCCTTGTGTCATGGACTTTTCACTAATTTCTCTTCCATGGCTTCCTTCTGCCCTTCCTGGCCCCACGCCTGGCAGGCCTTGCTGGCTTATGAGTCCACCGCCTGCCCTGAGGAGGCTCCTCCTGGAGACCGGTTGCCCCCGGGAGGTCTGCCATGTCTGTTCTCCTGCACGGGCCTCTCAGAGCACTTTTGTCTGCCACGGAGCTCCTGAGGGCATGGGCTTTCTGTTTGGCAACGCCAAGCATCCTGCTGGCACGCTCTAAATAAATCATCAGGAATGAATAATGCCAAAGATGACTGCACACTACCTCTGAGCTTGTAGATGCAGCTCTCCCAGCTCACAGCTCCTGCCTGAAGAGTTGGCCTCAGCTCCATTCACATTTCTCGCAAGTGCTTCCCTCTGCTTTCTTTTCACAGCCTGTCCTGGCTCACTCCCGTCAGCTCAAGACAGCTGTTCAGTGGATTATGTTCCTGGCCCTCCTCTGAAACCCCAATGACCACAGCAAGGCTGCATGGCTAAGCTGATGCCTAAACCAAAGCCCCTGCCTTTAGCCTGGTTTCTCTGAGCATCCCGATGGGCGACCTGGGTGCAGAGGCCCGTAGCTCCTCTCCAGCCCACACACTCGGGTTCCCTCCCTGCAGAATCAAAGCACAGGGGAGGGCAGGAAAATGAAGGGAGAAAGCTGGACTTCACCACCCCCCCCCCATACCGAGGACACGGAGGAGGCATGCACCAAAGTCAACTTTAAACTTGGAGGTCATCTTTTAAATTAAATCAGGGAAACAACCACATTAGAGAGAACACTGTGTTAACAAAACGATTGTTCCAGAGTCGATGCTTCAAGAAAAGGTAATTCAGTTCCATGGACGCAGATATAATGAGCTTGTCTGAATGTTTTCCAGATGCATTATAATCTGTGTTCCTGATGTCAGGATGATGGATGAAAACTTTCTGATGTGGGTGGGCTACAATTCCAATAAATAAAGTTTGAAGTGGAATTACTGACAAGATCTATTCATTACAGTTTCTCTAACCCACCATTTTTCATTCTTGCCCTTCCTAATAGCTTCTCAAGAAAGAGTGTTTTGAAAATGCTAAGAATTCCATGAAAAGTTGTTAAAAATATTTTTTCTTTTCTCTCTCCCTCTCCCTTCCAATTTACACATTCATCACTTCTACTAATATGAGTTTCTCAACTTTTTTGCGGGGGTTTTCTTTTCTTTTCTTTCTTTTTTTTTAACCATTTCCTCTTCTAACTTGTCTAGACTTTTTTTCAGTTAGGTCTGTTTTCTACTCCAGTTATCTGGTGCACAACCTGTATTCCTTAGATTTAGTTCAATCTTTGAATCAGGCATAATAACATGGACAATAGCAAGCAAAGGAATCAATATTTAGCGGTTATTACTACTCTGTGGGAGGCTCTGCTCACTGTGCGCTAAGGTAACAAGAATGGGAACACAGCAAACGGCAGTCAGTCGTTTCAGTTCACACTTACAGTCATGTGCAGAGAGGAGCCCAGTGAAAGCTGAGGCGCTCTGGGTGTCTGTGGGAGAACGGCAACATTGAACATGTGGGTTTCCAAGCTGGCTGGTGGAGTTGCAGAGCTGGACACCTGGGAAGGAAAGATCACATGAATGGATGCCTGACAAAGGATACCACTGCATTTCTAGACCAGTTTCATACTTTCCCTCTCCTTTCTTCCTGGAAGGCGAAGACAAACACCCTTCCAGCAGATACCAAGCATAAATAGATGATGACTGTTAGGAACTAAGGCTGTTAAATAGTAATCAGTTTCTCCTTTATTTCCTGTACAATCTGTAAATGGTTTATCTCTTTATTAACATGTTGAAAGACATCTCTGTCTGCCAGTTCCCTACCTTCAGCTATTCATGCCTGTTTCCCCCTGCCCCTGCCTCAGTTTTGCTGAATTTTACCTCAACTGTCTGCATGTCTTAATGGAACTCCTCAGCACAGAAACAGAAATGATAATGGGTTTTTAACCTTCCCCCCCACTCTCAAAATGACCACCAGGTGTGCTGCGAAGCTGAAAATAAGCGGTCTTCTAACAATGGCAGCACCAATCCTTGGCAGGGATCCCCACAAAGACGCACCTTCCAAGAGAGGCTGCGCTGGGGTTTGACACAAGAGACCCATGCAGATTCCAGACACCACTACAATGCCAAAATTAATCCAGCTATATCCAACTTATCACAGCACGCTTGCAATAATGACATGTAAAGCAAATAAAGTTAAATTTCTAAAAATTCAGAGGACCAAAGCCATCCCACAGAGATAAGCCTGCAAATGTTTACAGCAACCCTGAGATAAGGCAAGCATCCAAAGAACTGCAGCCCCCTCTTTGCTAGACTCAGTTACAGGTCTATCTTTTGGTAGGTATGTACGCCCGCCATTGAGTACAATAGAACTTAAGCCCTTCATGAACAAGAATGGGCTTCAGCACACACATTTAAGAAAATGCATAAAACTGCTCTGCTGAATTGAATAAAATTATTTCAGCCATTTGCTGGACCTGTTTTCAGTTGCTGTCTGAACAGTAATTGTCAAAGTACTGAGGAAAACGTGTCAGCCTTTCCTCAGATGCCCTAATCCACTACTCAAGACTCAGACAGATGTGTTACGGTCTCCTGATGTGACCTGCAGAATTATGGCTTCCTCTCTCAGTAGGGCTCTCCGTACAGCTATTGCTACTGCACCAAGATACTAAAAACAAACATTCAAGTCATGCAAAATGCATACTCTATAATAGTAACGCAGCAATTAAATTAAAAATTAGCTTGTTCAACATCCGACACTCACAACTTCCTCATTATCGCTTATGTTAATTACTTTAGAAATTACCTTAATTGCCTCTCCGGTGCTACAGGAATAGCTTCTGAGTTGTAAACCAAATTGTAACAAATACTGCATGCGAGTGTTCATGTTGGCTGGGCATTATGGGAGGCTGTTAAACCTTCCAAGCAAACCTTCCAAGCAAAATGCCTGAGGAATTTTATGGCCATTAAGCCTGTGGGAAGGTGGGATTTATTTTAGTATTACATCTGCTGGAGAGTATTGTACTGTTTTGTCTGTTTGCAAGAAGGAGGGTAGTTTGCAGCAAAAATTAAGGTATTAGTTGAGGGACTCCAAGAAGCAGGAGGGCTGCTTTGTTTGGGGGCTTACAAAACAAACATAATTAGGAAAAAATTATTCCGAACACTTTGCGCTTGGAGTAAATACGACAGGTTTTAGGAGAGGACGATGTATTTGTCGTGCAGAACCAAGAGGTCAAACTTCCTGTCTGAAGCGCAAATGCAACTGAATAGTTATGAGGGCATCGAAACCTCCAGGTTAGGAGCTGCAGTAACACACCTTGCATGGGAAAGTCTCCTCACAGAGATATCTGGGAGAGTGGCAGGCAAAACCCATTTCCTGTTCCTATTTCTTCCCAGAACAGCTCTCCTCATGCCAACCCCAAGCACATCAGCAGGGTTCCAGAAAAGATGGACTGTCCCCACGGGATAATCCTTCCCCGCAGGCATACAGCTGGTGGAGAAGGGATCACCACAACAGCAAGAATCAGTCTCTAGACACACTGTGCCATGCTCACCTACCCTAAACAAGTCTGCTGGTTTCATCCTGCGGTAATTTCAAGTGCACATCTGTTTGCCTATTCACTCTGGGGACTCTTGATCTCATGAAGCTTTCCTGCCTAGACAAGCTAGCAGGCGGGCACTAGGGCAATGTCATTCCTTTTCTACAGAACCTTTCTCCTTGATATGGAGTTTTTCTAGGGAAAATCAGGCTGGCTATTATGTTAACAAGTCAACTATTAGATGCTACTCGAAAGACAGTTTTCCCCAGATCTGCAGTATGGCCTGTGATTTGACATCCAGAAGGTTAATGTCATCACATGAGGATCAGCACTGCAGGGAACTGGCTGGCTGGCTCCACTGCCACAGGTCAAACCTGGCGATCCACATGCAGGAAAAGTTCTCTTGGGTATGAATGAGTCTCCCAGAAATACAATGATGGGGTGCGTCAACTCAGACACACAAACACACATATATACATTTACATACAAACAACGCACAAATATATACACATTACATCTATATTTAAATATGTATATATATTTACATGCATGTTTCTCTGTGTGCATGTTCATATATTCATGTATATATGCATATATTAAAACTTTGTGTCACAAAATACTATCGTTCAGGGAACAGCAGACTGAGTAATCTCAGAGAAAAATGCCAGCAGAACTGCTCTGGAACCCGCTGTGAGTATGACGAGTACCTGGAATTGGAAGGAGTCACTCTCCACTTGAGACCCAGAGTGCCTGTACCACACAATGCCTTCATTGATGTCCTGCTGGGTAAAAGACGTTGTAGGCGAGACTGCTCTTCCATCAGGCAAAAGCTGCCATGAGTCTGCTGGGCCGTCTGCCGGCATTGGGACCAGAAGCACTACTTCACCTGCGAAAAGCAGAGATGAACAGCCAGGGTACACTTGTGAGAAAACAAGGGGGAGCAAGACGCCTTTTCACCAACTATTGAGCATCTGAAGACAAGTGTCCTCACTTGCTCTTAGTCTTCTCTGTGTAGCATGACTAGCAAAAATAACAGCAGAGCTCCTGAGAATCGCTAATGGACCTTGCAACATCCAAGTGAAGCAGGGAAATGTTATTCTCTGTTTTGGCAAAGGGCAGAGCAAGTAACCTGGGTGAGGACACAGAAGAAGTGCCCAGAAAACTGCACAGAGGAATGTCAAGAGCAGAATCTGGAACTTCAGACTCTCAAAATGTAGTTCTGCCCACTGACCAGCACATTTCGACCTTGAGATGTGCCCATCCAATAAACTGAGCAGAAAAAGAGAGGTAAAGGACACTCCTCACTTTCATGAGCCCTTCTGAAGGGACAAAAGAGAAGGGAGACAGAAACAATCAGGGTGAAGAATCATTGCAGTAGGCTATCCTTCTTTTCTGCAAGGGTACAAGTTAGGTATCAGTATACACCGTACTAATTTTTTCAAGGACATTTTTTCCAGCTCTTCTGGGTACTTTTTATCCCCAAAAAGCATTCTCATCCAATTTCTCTAGATGTAAATCTTCAGTTGAAGAAGAGCTCTTGAATAGATACGGTATAGCTATCATAGGCTGCTGAAAAGCTCTGTGTCCTGGTTTATAGCTCCTGCTCAAAAGAGTACATAGCTTTTATACCTGTAACATTCACTTTATTTCTGATTTTCTGTTGAGACATACATTCTCAGCTAGACTGAGCTCTCATGGGCTTCATTGGACATATGCCAGAGAACAGCAGGGTGGAGGCGCATCCCACTGTTTATCAGCTTTCCTCATTTATGCCTCAAGAATTGGATTTTGATGTTGCCACTAACTTTCAACAGACTTTAATCTAAAAACATCATTTTAATACGATACTCAGAGAGTCAAGTGCTACCCACTACAAGAAGGGTATCGAAATCTTGGTCATCAATTTCACTAAGTCACACACAACGCAAACATTTTTCCAAAACACATACATGAACAAACTTAAAACCTGACAAAGAGCTACACTATCAAAATATATGACATATTTTTGTATTTTACAATGTTATTTGCTTGTCTGGGTGTTAACATATAATCTATGAAAAAATTATAAATCTCCTCCATCTTTACTATTCTTGGTTATATATCATTTAACTGCTATCTAAATAACTTGAGTTCGTTGCGCATTGCCAGGGTCTAACAGACTTTGAAAGTATCCCACATGGCTACCAATTCAGAACCACATATATTATAAATCACTTTCACTCTCCTTACAGCATTAATCATTCTATTATGCAAAATACCCATCATAAGCTCTCTCAGTTCATTTCCCTAAACCACACTCAAACAGTGAGAGTAATAAAAAAATAATTCAACAAGCTGAAATATCACACTTCTATTTTATCATCAAACTCTGTGCTAATATTCCCTTATCAGTGAAACCCACCAACCTAATTATACTTCCAGTCTGATGCTTCTGCTCATGAGAGTTCACTACCTTAATCTTGAGTGATTTCTAAAGATGTTACTCACATACCCAAAGAAGTTAGGACCTGCAAGTGGTTCACCCCTCCAAAAGCTAGAGCAGAAACAATTGGAACATATAGGAGCTTTAAGGAAGATGCATGTCTATGTGCCTTGTTATAAATGAATATTTAACTCAATCATAAAGAACAACTCTGTGATGCTTGCTTAATTTATAATGACCATTTCAATTGAAACAAAAAATTGAACAGAAAAGCACCTATTGATACATTACACACATGAACATAAAGTTTGTGCACACACAGGCAATTTATGCCTGAAATACATGGAGTTTATGGAGCTGCAATTTCCAGAGCTGTCTAGAGGACTTAGGCACCGTGGTCCCATTCTTTTTAAGAGACTGGACACTGGTATCATTTTTCATTGGCTTTAGAGATTTCATCCTCCAAGGATGTATGCCACATGGAACAGCTCAGGGTATAACAATAGCTACTCATATAGAAATGTGCAAAAAAACTATCCTAAGGCATCCTACATGCCTAGAGGAGAGCCAGGGAGGACAGTGATTCTATTTCTAGCGTCAAGACAAGAGGTCTACCAAAAAGAGATCCTTAGAAAGACTCACTGCTCCCTGGCACCCAACAGTACAAAACCAAATCAGCTCTGCAGAAGAAAAAGATCTGGGCAGAGACAGAGGTCTTCTCTTCCCCAAGTCAAACCCTTTCATTTGGTTGCAGGGTCTTGAAGTAAAGGACAAGGAGCATTCTTAGTCTATGCATTTGTGTTACAGAAATGCAGTAGCTGATTCTGAACCTTTCTTATCTAAAATCCAATGATGTATTTTCTATAGGTATGAATATCTTTTCCATGAGTCATATACTGAGATAGGCAGATAAGCCCTCCTTCATTAAGGATCCATTTTCTACATTTCTCTGTTTTTAATTTTTCCTTTCCGTGAAATAATATTTTATATGAAACTTTGAAGATTATGGATTCCTGCTGCTTATTCCTCACCTGAAGCTATAAACCTGTTTGTGTTATTGCAATTAATTACAGAAGAGATAATTATGATGATACACATACAAAATTACAAGTTTTGGTTAGGGTTAGGCAGCAGGAGACAAACTCCTCAGGGAAAAAATCTTGTTTTCATGTAAATGCTTATTAAAAATGAGAAGATAGTTCTTCATCTGCAGAAAACTAAAGGGGGAATACAAATTAATTACTTCTCTTCTAAACTGCAGGAATAATAAAATCTCTGTTTCCATCAGGTGCTGACAGCTGTTATGGAAACAAGCCTATGCTTACAGCAAAAGTTAAAAACGCAGGCCTGGTGTTGTTAAATTGACTCACTAATCTTATCCAGCTCAGCAAATTAAGAGCAATGATACCGTTTCATGCAAGTTCCAAGCATGTTATTTAGAGACATGGTTCTAGTGAAGAAAATGATAACTCTGATGGGAAAAATACCATTTTTCTTTTCTGCTCATACTTCCTTTCCCTCCACATATGTCTTGTCTTTTCCATCCAGCTTCTCTGAATTTGTATCTCAGTCACAAATCCCATTACCTCCCACCCTTCTTGGCCTGGGTCCAGAGGATATTCTGAAAGCTGCCATTCTACAGAATGGGGAAAGCAGTCGCAAACTTGTGAAAGCAGTTACTCTGAAATATGAGATCAGAGCCTCTCAACAGGAGTTCAGAGATTAGAATTATATATAGATGCAAATGTCACCAATTTCTGTTCGAGTCAATAACCCCTTCCATTATTAAAAATCAACTGTTCAAGGTAAATTTGCTCAGTCGTTTCCAGAGAAAGATGCTACTCCATGCTGCTCTGAAACCAAACATTCATTACAGAACACTACCTTTCAGCAGTGAGTGAGTTTCTGCTCTCATAAGGCTGTAAAGCCACCAGAACACCACTACCCTTAGAGAAACACAGTTGCTAGGAAGGACAATAGTGTTTCATTACTTCACATGCTCATTTGAACTAACAAAAGCAAGATGAGGTTAGCAGCACTTATTTAGTATAGTATTTTATGGAAATATACCCTAAAATGCTACTAGTTGTGAACAAAATACCATGAAAGAATCACAGTCCAGTATGTCTGTGCACAACATCCTCTTTGCCAGAAGTAAGAAGACTCCTGCACTTTTATTTAGTGGTGGGAGACTTGGGACCATGTGGGGAGGAAGTAACAAACTACAGCTCTTTTTTGACAGTAAAATTTCAGAGGAATTTACCGTATCTTGGCTGGTCCCTGATGATGCTGTAGATTATCTCGGAGTCACGGGCACCGGGTACTTCGGCCTGCAGAATTCTGTTGGAGATCTGTAGCATGCCTCCCTGGGGCACCCAGACCAGGGAGTTTGTCACCAGCCGAGGGCGTCCGTCACTCTGCATGTGAGGAGAACGGCAGGAAAGCGCTTAGCTCAATGTCAGCTATGCCGTGCTGATGGAAACATTTTGAAGTGAAAAGGATGAGGCAGAGTATTTTGGAATTTCTTATGCATTCAGCCCTGGTTGTCTGCTTTAAGAAAAGCATGTGCATCTTTAATCTATATCCCTAGGACCTAATTCTCCCTCTGCAGAACTGATCTTGTCCACCAAGACTTTAATTTTCTACCTCTGACCTTAAACCTTCCTGATCTCAGCACCTCTCCAAAATTGTGTCCTTTACCATCATTTTTAGTCTCTACCCACTTGTCTTTTGACATATGTCTTCACGAAATTTATCTCCATGACACAGTGGAAAATTCGCTACAGTCATCACTGGAAAATAATTATCCAGTCCACTGCTCTAGTTTGATTGAATACACATTGTCTCTTACCTCTCCATTTTATTTCTAAAAATACACACCTTTCAAGTGCACTTGTAAAACAACAGGCTTTGCACCCATTCAAAAGAACATACAAATGACACCTCCGGTATCTTTACACACACCTGTAACTGTTATCCCTTCTCCATAAGCAAATCCAGGTTCAGAACCAACCTCATGCTTTTCTACCAGAAGACACGGAAAAGTTTTCTTTTTCACCATTAATTCCTGACAATTTTTTGCAACTACAGAAGTCTTGTATGTGTAAGTTTATACGTTAGTCGACTTAAGAGTATGCACATGCTGATGATGATTAATTTTGGCAGAAACATAACTATGAAGTTATTCCATCCCTTGCTTAACAGAAGTAGTTTTCCAACTGGAAATCAGATTTATGAATTTTGCTCAGCAGCATTTCTTTGATAGCTCATCTTCTGTTGGACAGGCCACCAAAATCCTCGTGACCTCTTCAGTGCCGTGGTCCTCTCTTATAAGCCCAGTTGCTGTAAATGTGACTTCCATTCTTGATTTCTACAGATTTCACTTTTAAACTGGTTGTGGTGAACTGCAAAATTAGTCAAAATCCTGACTGCTCCGTAAAAGTGATTATCTTCCTCTGCATCTACTACTCCACATAACCACATGACACCCCTAGAACTGACAAACAACCCATTACTATTTTCTTCCGAATCTGCAAAAGAGATGCTAGAGAGAGCTAGAAAGATGCTTGTGAGAAAGGAACACATTAAAGGATGATTTCCCATCGCCATTTTGAGATTTCTGCTGACTAGTTTTCATCCATTTAACACAGACCATACTGATTTGGAGCAGTGTTAACTTTCAAATGCCACACAGTCTTAGACTGTGTCAGGTCAACAGTTTATCAGCACAATGGTTGCTTTATTTTTTTAAAAGAACTATAAAGAAATAAACCAGACCTAGCTGCAGCCAAGAGAACCCTGCCAATATATAGAATAACTTTCCTCTGACCTTATCGATTAGATCACATCACGACACAGATGGGTCTTTAACAGAAAAGTGGAACTCTGGAACAGAAAACAAACAACTTGAAAAGGTCAGCAGGGTCCCTGGGTTTACTGTGTGAGGAAGGAAAAGAGAGACTAGCCATACTTCAGAGTGTGACAGGCAAAAGCCACTCTTTGGAAATAAAGTACTTCTAAATAAATGTTAATTAAACACAAGGGCACGATTTTGCTATAAACATGCAACCCTTCTGCTTTTCGGTAACTAAATGATTAAATGTTACTTTACTGGCCATGTTAGAGCAGTCAGGCATTTTCTAATAGTGTTTCTACCTGCTTTGATGCTGCGATCCTGCTGATTAATAAAAATACATTCATGAGACAGCTCTTTTCGCTGCGTAATCTTTTTATATACACAAGTTATTGCCTGATCTGAATGCTCACCCCATGTTCAGCAAAACAGCTAGACTCGCATTAAATTTTTTTACTGGTGCCTGAGTACATAGTTGGCAAACATGCGAATCAATTAATTGCTCAGGAAAGGCATTTTCAGAGTGCCCGGAGGCTAACATCCTCCCTGCTCAATGCTTCGGGCAAGACACATTGCCTTGCAGTATCTTTGAAACCTTCCCTAGACGAATCTGCCCGAGCAGTCCAAGGACAGTTCAGCCTTTAGAGCCATGCACACTTGTGTCATCCCACCGCAATTGGCAATGAGTGTGCTCCACAGAGCAGCTGTGGAAGCGGTGGATAGGTTTGGTAGATTGGGTACATTCTCGAAGACCGCAGGCTTTCACAAAGTGAACTGAGACTACCTGCCCATTTGACAAGAGCTAGGACACACACCTGAAATAAGCCTCTTCTGTCCTTCTCCTGCATTCAGCTCAGCCCCTCAGAAAGCAAACGGTTCCATATCCCATTAGCAATGAACACATCGCGTGCAAGTAGGCTTGACCTCCTTTCATTGTACTGCAAGGCCTGGGACCATATTTTCTAGGACATGGGCTCACTCATCCCCATTGGAGCACCACTGGTGGGAAAGCAAGTTTTCCATCAAAAAAGAAGCACCAGCAGGTCTCAGATTAACTTCACAGAAATTGCAATTGTTAGAGAACATCAAAAGAAATATACAGCAGTGCAAAACATTATTAAGAGCTCTCAAAATAGAGGCCAACTGTTCAGGCTGCAGTATATCAAATGAAGCATTTGGACAGGGGCAAATGTGGAAAATCATGCTGTCAGCAGCCAAAGGGACTTAAAAAAACACCTTGCAGAAAACAAGGCACACTCATTGCAAGCAAACAAATCCCTCTAATCCATAACACTTGAAAGGTTATGTTCTCCCTCCTTTTATGTTTTTGCACTCACACTGCAGTGCTTCTACAGATTAATGTCTTAAAATTATATTCTCTTAGCCCAGTAAAAAGGAATCTTAGAAATGTCCTTTCCCACCAGCACATATTATATAAAACCATTCAGCAGTATACTATAAGAAGCTCCATGTACTTAGGTAGGTAATCCGGGTTTAGAAACCAAACCCCAAACCCGCACACCTCCAGCCAGGGTCGTACCGGGCTCTTCAACAGTCTTTGGATGAAAACTAGGAGAAGAAAAATGTGTCTTTGCATGTGCGTCTCAACAGCATCTTTTCAGAAATAAACCCTGCATCCATTTCATCTCCCAAGGCTACTGCAAAGAGACGATAATGAGGATGAGGCAGGAGCTGGGTGGCTGCCAGCTCCACCCTCACACTAAATGCTGCTCTGCTCTCACCTCTATCACTGCTTTCATTCTTCTCCATAGCGGACTGCTGTACAGAGAGACTTGGAAAGATAATGAAAGACAAGAGAGTGCAAAATTGGCTAGTGAAAGAAACTATACTCAGCAATTCACCCTCATTGGCATTAACAACAAGAACCTGCCTAATCAATAGCAGAAAAAAAAAAGTGCTAAAACCGAGTGGTTTCCAAGCATTTTATAGTCCTCCTCATCTCATCCAGGCTCCTGAGGGCCACATAAGTAATCTGGGTAAGGAAACCACAGGCGGGGCTGCTCTCATTCCAGGAGTCTGAATAACTCCGCGCCAGCCTTCTAAGCAACCCCGTTTTGATTTCCAGACTGATGTGTGAGTCATACCACTAATTATCATTAATTACTACTTTTGCTTCAAGAGCACCCACAGGGTCCAAACGAGATCAGTCCCTCCTTGTGCTAGCTACATACAGACGCACACAGTGCTTGTAAACCTTCCTTAAAATTCTCAGGCCCAAGGAGCTAAGCTAGACATTGTTACAAGACAACCCTGAGAAGCTCAGAAAGAATGTTTGAAGTAGGTAGATTTGGATAACTTCTATCTTAGATAGAATTTATTTAGCATGAGTAGCCGCACACTTGCTTAGCATAAGTAGCTAAATTTGCTGAAGCCTTAGGCCGTGCTCCTAGTTCATTAAGAAAAGGCCTCAGAGCTGGTGCAGGCTGGAGAGATAAGGGAGTTACAAGCAGTCTGCATTCCTGTGCCCCACTCTCCAGAAGGGAGGATGCCAAGGCTGAGAAATAAGGCCTGTTTGGGCGCCAAGACCTTGGGAAGTAAAAAGCTTCCTCTCACTGTTAAAACAGTGATGATTAAGGGGTCTGGATTATGTCTTCTTCCTCAGGGCCTTGGAAGATAACACCTACTGACCCAGCTGGGGCAGTGTTAATTAATTGATCAGAACCTTGAGAAGCAGGGGTGGGACCCAGGGAAATGTGAAGAAATCATTAACCAATCAGTGTAGAAGAGGAAGGAAGTCACAAATATGGCAATAAGAGGAAGGAAGTCACAAATATGGCAAATTTGATTGTATAAATGCTACCTGAAAAGTTGGGGGGGTGTGCTTGATTTGTGGGAAACCACCGAGCACCCAGGCTTGCGCAACTCTGAAATAAATAAATAAATGTCTCTCCTGAGTGTGTAATTATTGGCTCATTGCACACCGGGCAACGAATCCGCTTTTCGGACAACAGTTTTCTGGCGACCCAGATGGGACCTCGCTGTAAAGCCTTGCCCGGATCGTCTTGCCAGTTCCGGCGGGGAGACACTGCTCATCGGACTCCAGCGCGCACCGACCGTTTTGTTCGGGGACTCCGTGAGCACCCTCCCCGGTCGGAACAGGTAAGCGACTCAAAGGTGCAACGCAGTAATTATTAAGAGACATTGCATAAAGGGTATGATACAAGGGTAATTGGTTGTGGTAACCAAAGGTAAGCTTTGTACACGTTTGGACAGTGACGACTGGAGTGTACGAAAGCGTAATTGGTAAGAACGTTCTTTTAAGGGTGGTAATATGGGAACAGGACAATCTGTGGGGGTATCCTCCTGTTCTCCTTTAGGATGCATCCTGAAACATTGGAGAAAGTTTGGTGGGAATCCTTTAACAAGGAGAAAATTAAAGGAATACTGTACTCAGTGGTGGCCAATGTATAAACTGGAGGATGAGGAAAAATGGCCAGAAATGGGAACGCTAAACTATAATACAATCTTGCAACTTATGTTGTTTTGCAGAAGACAGAACAAATGGGATGAGGTCCCATATGTAGATTTGTTCTTCTCTCTGAGAAATGATCATGAAACTAGAAAAAAAATGTAAGCTGTTGATCTCTGATTCAAATGTGTTAATGATGATGGGAAACAAAGAGAAAATGTCTCGGTGTTGCTCTGCTTGTAGCATTGGGAAAAGATGTTTAAAAGCGGGTGATGAGGAAGAGGATGTACAATTATTGGTCTCTCCTGAAAGAGATCAAGATAGTGTTAATAGCAGAAATAAGGGAAGTGAGGCATGTAGCCCGATTGCAGGCAGAACTCGGGCTACTCGGGCTCAACAAAATCCCGTGATTCAGGCCCTGCTGCGTCAAGCAGTCGGACCAGACGGGATGCCTGTGTATGTGAAGGTCCCTTTGTCAACTACAGATTTAATGAATTGGAAGGAGTCTGCCGGGTCGTACCGAGAAAATCCAGAAAAGATGTATCAATCCTTTAAAATGATAATTGAAAATCATAATCCAGATTGGCAGGATTTACAGGTGCTTTTAAATACTTTGCTTTCACCTGAGGAGAAAAGAATGGTATTAGATAAAGCTCAAGAGGAAAATGAAAGGCAAAATGCCAGAGACGGACCAGACCGTTTTATGCCGACCCGGGAACCGGGTTGGGATCAAAACACAGGGGCAGGCAGGTTAATGACTAAACAGTACCAACAGTTAATATTATATGGGGTAAAGCATGGAGTACCTAGGCCCAAAAATATTGCAAAACTATATCAAGTCACACAGGGTAAGAATGAGGATCCCTTGGCATTTTACGAGCGGTTATGTGAAACTGCCCGAAAATGGACAGACTTGGATCCCGAGGACGAAGCAAATAAAATGACTTTTACTACATTATTTGTAGGACAGTCAGCAACAGATATAAGGAGAAAGCTTCAGAAAGTAGATGGTATGTCGGGGATGTCAATATCGCAATTAATAGAAATTGCATATAAGGTGTACAATAACAGGGAAGAAGTGGAGAGAAAGGAAAAACAAAAGGAGAAACTGAAAGATAAGAGGCAAAATGCTGCAATCTTGGCAGCTGCATTTGCCCAAGCATAAACTCCCTCTCAGGGAAGGAGTTTTCCGAAAGGACAAGGACGTAGAAGAGGGTATAGAGTAAGAGGGAATTTGGGAGATGGAATTCCGCTAAGGAGAGATCAGTGTGCAATTTGCAGGGGGAAGGGGCACTGGAAAAATGAGTGCCCGAAGAGACAAACAGATCATTGGAAACCTCAGTCTGCATCTGTTCCAGAGGCAGATTTGCTCGTGTTCGGTACAGAGGATTCAGACTGACGGGGACCGGGGGTTGAGGAACTGGATTCCCCAGCCGAACCCCTGGTTTCAGTAAAGCTGGGGAACGAAACAGTTAAATTTTTAGTAGACACTGGAGCAGCATACTCAGTACTAAATAGCTGTAAGGGACCAATGAGTAAATTCTCTATGCCAGTAATTGGGGCCACGGGAAAGCGAGAGGTCAAACCTTTCTGTCAACCAATTAAATGTGAAATAGGAAATAAAGTGTTAACACATGAATTCTTATACATGCCAGAATGCCCATTACCCCTAATGGGGAGGGATTTACTGAATAAACTGGGGGCACAGATAACCTTTGATCAAAACAAAGTTAAGGTGCACATTCCACAAAGTAACGCCTGGAAGGCACAAGCATATATGTTGCAGAAAGCACTGGATTCCGAACAGGTGGAGGATGGACCAAGCGAAATTCCCTCTGAAGTAATGGACGCAGTAATCCCTTTTGTGTGGGCAACGGAGAAATCTGGAAGAGCCAGATGTGCAGAACTGGTAAAGGTGGAATTAAAACAAGGAGCTAAACCGGTAAGGCGAAAACAGTATCCCATGAAGTTAGAGGCCCGTGTTGGACTGGAGCCTATGATTAATAATTTCTTAAAGTATAGACTGTTGCGAGAATGTCAATCCGAGTACAATACTCCAATCCTGCCTGTAAAAAAACCTTTATGTACATGAGAGAGGGCACCAGGCTTTGGGAGTGCTTGTACAGACTTTAGGAAATTGGAAAATACCTGTGGCTTACTTTTCAAGACAGCTGGATAAAGTGAGTGCAGGGTGGCCAGGATGCCTCAGAGCAGTTGCAGCTGCTGTGCTGTTAATACAAGAGGCACGAAAATTGACGTTGGGACAAAAAGTGACTGTTTATGTGCCACATGCTGTTGCAGCAGTTTTAGAACAAAAAGGGCATCACTGGTTATCCCCGAGTAGGATGGTGCAGTACCAGGCAGTGATACTTGAGCAAGAAGATGTAACCATGAAGGTGTCTAATACCCTTAATCCGGCATCTTTATTACCATTTCATGAAGAGGGGAGGTTGGCTCATGACTGTCTGCAAACTATTGAGCGAGTATATTCCAGCCGTCCAGATTTGAGAGATGTTCCATTGCAGAATCCAGACTGCGAATTATTTACCAATGGGAGCAGATTTATAATAAAGGGAGAAAGAAGGGCTGGATACGCTGTTGTCACTTTGGAAGGAGAAATCGAAGCAAGATCACTACCAGCAAATACATCAGCCCAGAAAGCAGAACTGATTGCTTTAGCCCGGGCTCTGGAATTATCAGAGGGAAAATGGACTAATGTGTTTCAGAAGAAGCCCCCCCCAGGGGAATTAAAAAGGGGCTTCATGCCTGGGGATTACTGGCAAATTGATTTTTCTGAATTACCAAAATGTAATGGATATAAATATTTGTTGGTGATTGTTGACACCTTTTCAGGATGGCCTGAAGCTTTCCCGTGCCGTACCAATAAGGCCAGGGAGGTAGTAAAAATGTTATTAAAAGAAATTATACCAAGATTTGGGGTATCAGAAGGGTTTTCTTCAGATAGAGGACCTCATTTTATAGCAGAAATAGTACAGCAAATCTCAAAAATACTACAAATTAAATGGGACTTACATACCCCCTGGAGGCCACAATCCAGTGGAAAAGTGGAAAGAATGAATCAAACAATTAAGAGACAGGTAGGAAAATTGTGTCAGGAGACTCAGATGAAATGGACTGATGTTTTACCTCTGGCATTATTAAGAATCAGAATAACCCCAAGGGTTAGGGAGAAAGTTAGTCCATTTGAGATTCTGTATGGTAAACCTTACACTGTAAATTTAACTGGAAATGAAATTCAAATGCACGTTAAGGGCGATCAAATTTTAAGTGATTATCTCTTGTCTATGGCAAAGGTTCTTACTTCTCTCCGTAGGTACATCCAGTTAAGATCTCCTGTACTTTTAGATTCACCTGTACATTCATTCCAGCCAGGAGATCAAGTGTATCTTCGGACCTGGAAGGACGAGCCATTGGTAGAAAAGTGGAGGGGACCGTATCTTGTACTGCTAACAACAAATACTGCTGTGAAACTGCAGGGAATTGATTCCTGGATCCACTACACCCGAGTGAAAGCAGTACCTCGAGAGACGTGGAAAGCTGAACAAGTTCAACCTCTAAAGTTAAAAATACATAAAGATATATGAGTTGTATTGGAAGCGAATCGGTTTTAAATTTAGATTGTATTCAGGAAAGAATTGCTTTAATCTGTTTGTTAGGAATAGGGTTAATATTGTTGTTACGGTATCTATGGTATCTGTGTAAAAATGATGTTCTCCCAAATAACCAGGGGAGAAATGTGGTGGTTAGTTTTTCTAAGTTACCTGAGCCAAACAATTAAAGGGAATCAGGAAGGATTTTGGAGCCATAATCTCCATTTGGAAGTAATTATGAAATCTATGAAGATAATTAACCAGAAGGATTGCTGGGTGTGTACCCACTTCCCTGAACATTCCAACAAGGGCTTCCCCCTAATTGGAGTGCCTCTTAATTTTTCCTTTATGGAATTTATGAGGCAGATAAGAAATGATAGTGATCAAACGAAATATAATGAAACAACCGAACAGGAATGGGAAGTCCAGAGTGTGACAGGAGATTATTACCAATGTATCCGAAGATGTAATAATAGTAATAGATGGTGGGAAAAAAAACTGTACCCTATGGAAAGCAACCGATCAACTGTACTGGAGCCATTAAGGTGGGAGGTTATAAAAATTGCTCTCATATACCTGAAATAGGTTATAAGTGGCCAAGTAAGGAACTAAATGGGTGGCATGTTCCGAAAGGTAGTGGATGGTATTGGTTGTGTGGGAACAAGGCACGAAAAGTGCTACCTCCTAATTGGTCAGGGGCATGTACTTTAGGGGCAATAATCCCTAATGTTACTATAAGAAAAGAACTGAGTAATAAATATCAAAAATCCTGGCTAAGAACATTCATGAGGAGACAAAAGAGGGTCAATAATCCTTTAATAGATCGACCTACTAGGTTTCAGTCATTTGTAAGGTGGCTGTTTCCACAATTGGGAGTGAGTGAACTTGAAAAAGCAATAGTAAATATTTCAGCAGTTATTGAAAAAATAGGGAATAAAACCTCTGATGCCATTGCAGCTTTACAAGAGGAGGTTTCAGAAATTGCTAAAATAAGTACCCAAAACCGAATGGCTCTAGATATGTTATTGGCATCTCAGGGAGGAGTATGTACAGTAATAAATACTAGTTGCTGTGTATATGTGGATCAAAGCGGGAGAATTTCTACTGATCTAAATGAAATCTGGAAGCAGACTGAAATCTTACATGAGGTTCAGAAAGATGATACTTCTTTCGGATTTGAAGAAATATGGAAATGGTTGACTTCCTGGTTCCCTGATGTGAGCTCATGGGTTAAAAAATGTTTAATAATTTTAGGATTGGTGTTAGTAGTTTTTGTATGCGTTTATGTAGTGATTCAATGTATTTCTAAGTGTTATATGAAACTAATATGGGAAAGATTTTAAAAGAGTGAGACTAATATGAAAATGATCATGTAAGTCTCAAAGGGGGGAATTGTTACAAGACAACCCTGAGAAGCTCAGAAAGAATGTTTGAAGTAGGTAGATTTGGATAACTTCTATCTTAGATAGAATTTATTTAGCATGAGTAGCCGCACACTTGCTTAGCATAAGTAGCTAAATTTGCTGAAGCCTTAGGCCGTGCTCCTAGTTCATTAAGAAAAGGCCTCAGAGCTGGTGCAGGCTGGAGAGATAAGGGAGTTACAAGCAGTCTGCATTCCTGTGCCCCACTCTCCAGAAGGGAGGATGCCAAGGCTGAGAAATAAGGCCTGTTTGGGCGCCAAGACCTTGGGAAGTAAAAAGCTTCCTCTCACTGTTAAAACAGTGATGATTAAGGGGTCTGGATTATGTCTTCTTCCTCAGGGCCTTGGAAGATAACACCTACTGACCCAGCTGGGGCAGTGTTAATTAATTGATCAGAACCTTGAGAAGCAGGGGTGGGACCCAGGGAAATGTGAAGAAATCATTAACCAATCAGTGTAGAAGAGGAAGGAAGTCACAAATATGGCAATAAGAGGAAGGAAGTCACAAATATGGCAAATTTGATTGTATAAATGCTACCTGAAAAGTTGGGGGGGTGTGCTTGATTTGTGGGAAACCACCGAGCACCCAGGCTTGCGCAACTCTGAAATAAATAAATAAATGTCTCTCCTGAGTGTGTAATTATTGGCTCATTGCACACCGGGCAACGAATCCGCTTTTCGGACAACAACATCTAATACAGCAGAAAAGAAGACAGAAGGGTACTATCATCTCCCTCTTAGCCCCTTTTTACAGAGTGGGTGCACACAAAGATTGTCTAATTCTCAGATCCAGATGCACAAAAAGACTCCAAAAAGTGGACCTCTTCTCTGGTACCTGTATTTTTTTCTTATTCCTCTTTCACATTTACTAAGAGATAAGCAAATTCTCAGGTTTTCTGCATATTTTATTACAATACCACAAAACCAGAACCGATATGCTTGCATGCACTTCAGCAACTTTATTTTTTTGAGAGTCCATCATTCAAATAGTATATATTGCATGCTCTGTTTGGCTGGGGTCTGTTTCAGAAACAAACAAATAAAGCACCACTGTTTCTACGTTCTACTTTCTATCCTATAGAATTTAATACAAAGTGACACTCCATGTCCAAATACAGAAGAGAAGAACCACCATTTTTTAATTATGAACTGCAGTAAAAGCAAGAAACAGAAACTAAAATACTTAACAATAATTGCTGAATGCTAGGTATCTGTGCCTTGTCCCTAAGAAATCTACCAAGCATAAAGAAGCATCAAGTGGAAGATTTCAGTGGAGCAACACTGAGTGAAGAGCTGAGGCCCTGACTTTTGGAGATGTCACCACGGTCAGAGTACCAACGATATGTCTTTATAACCAAGCTGTGTAGTTCATGCAGGTTCCTTTTCCTGCTCCTTCCCTGAGAGCTGTCCATCCTTCATGTGAACCCAGCTCTTCTCACACTGCAGGTCTGACTCCAGAATCCTCATTTGTTGTGTTACATCCTATGACAGAGGAACCTTCTTTTCTCATGGGGGTTTCCTTTCCTTACCTTTCTCCTGACCTCATTTCATTGAACAGTCTAATTGCTATCTGTGAAGTCAGTCCAAATGCTCATTTCAAACCTGGGCAGAAATGGCCCTGTTTCACAAACATATCCACCTGCTGAAGCGGTTCGAATACTGTTGCTTATCTAACACTTGCTCTAGAACCTGAGCACTGTAAATTGCTGACCCAATTCCCTGTTATGTACCTCTTTCGACTTTGGCAGGACTTTGGATTCAGATGCAAGAATTTTAGCGAGCCTCCGTCTCTCACATCATACTCCCGCCAACCCAGTGACTGGTTTTATTACCTCTCTAGCCTTCTCTCCCCCCCCATCCACTCATTCTCAAATTCACTGCCCTTACCAGGCAACCAAACTCTCACCTGTAACTCCAGAAGAACTGTTTATCAAGCAACTGCGGCCCTTGAATTTTCAAGGCTGCACAGTTCAAGCTGAACTGTTCCTGCTGCAAACCAAAAACGCAGGTGACCTGCAAACCTCCATCAATCCACCACTTTCCACTACCTCTGACCAGGGCCCACCAGTAATGCAGGATTTGTGACACCTCAGGGATACAGTGATACTTCTCTAGACTTCTCATTTGCCTGAGAGGATTTATGTCATAGCACATACCTTGGGAGTAATCTTAATGTGGAACAGGATGTTCTGGAAGTGGTACCCATCGTTCACTTGCAAAAGCATCGTGTCATCCCGGCTGTCAGAGTCATCATGCGCATAACGTAGGAATCCCCTGGCAAGGTCATCGAGGTGGAATACGTGGACTGCAGAGGCCGAGTCCCCAGGAGGTTTGACCAGCTGCCCATGGCGTGGGGGCTCTAAAACTATTAGCACTACATCTTGAGGATTGTCACCGTCTCTCATACCCAGCAACACGTCTGTTATAGTTCCAGTTTCCCCTCTGCTGACAAGGAGAGCCTCATTTCTGAGCACATATGGGACCTGAAACACAAAAGCAGCTCTTAGCTGTTTGCTAAACCATAGCAATTTGATGATGATCAAACACTGGAAAGAAAGATGTGGGGTTAAGGAAATTAGTTCATCTCTGAAAACCTCCTCTAAGCAACAGGGAATCACTCTCCACACTTCCTCCCACATGGGCAGATCTAAGAATATCTAGCAATTTAGACTGATTTAATTACATCAGAAGAGGTTTCTCATGCCACAGCAAGCTTACAGCAAGAAAAAACCTCAGGACGTTTATAAAGAAAGCAATTCAGTTATCAGTCAGAGTCTGTACTTCCTTTGCTGTCTGCATGGATAACAGACAAGGGACACAGTTTTGCTCTACTGCTTTCCATGGAAATTCAAATGAAGGTGTGGACCCCAAACATTTTGGAAGGACTACACTTTATGTGTGTATGTCAGCAGGCCCAACTGGAATGCAGACACTTCGGATGTTGAAGACTTACTCGTGTGAATAATAAGTTCAGGGTTGGGGAAGATGGACATACCATATTTTCCAAACGTATAACCTACACCTCTGATAACTTAGACCTCTCTGCTTGAATGCTTGAAATTAAGACCCAGCATAACCTGCACATTCAGGGCATCTGCTTAAAATGGCTTGTAGAGAAGGGAAAACAAAAGTAAAGAACAATACTACACAGCTGTGAGCCAAAGTGAGAGGCAGAAGCTTGAATAATGCTTCTAAGTAAAAATGAGTCAATCGATTAACACCAAAGGATACACTTTTGCTTGTCTGGAACTGATAAAGTCCACCTCAAAGACAGCAAAACAAAAAGTCAGCTTTGATGACTGGGTGTCATCAGCATCATCGCTTACTTATTTTCAAAGACTCCACACAACCTTTTTCACCCAAGAAAGAAAATCAGCTTCAGTCCACATTTCTCAAGGTTCAGACTAGTTCATTAGTACTTCATTGTCGAGAAAGTTGTGAAGATGTTTAAACCTGTAGTCTCTATTGATCTCAATAAACACCATTTACCATCGGTAATACCTTGCCTTGGGAGGGGGGACGATCCTGCAGAGACAAAGTCAAAGCCCTGGGAACGTTCATTGGGGAGCTAACTGCTGCCACCTCACCTACATACAACTGATCAGGATTATTAAGTATTGACAGGCAAAATTCCTATTATTAAACTTCACTTATGTATTCTGGGGCAGTAACTGCAGCTCTTCCTTAGGTGCGTGTCCTACTGAGGTAAACAAGAGATCACACTGAGCAAAGATTTCGGCACCAACCAGAATCAATATACATGCAACAGGATCAAAATCTTGAGTTTGTCTTGTACTAAAGGTCAAACTAGTACTCTTCGAATTTCAAAAGTTATGAAATGGCTCATACAAAATATAACAGTTAAAAGCAACAAAATGCAATTAAAAATAATTATAATTCCTAACCCTGAAGCTACCACTTCTCTAGGACCCCAATATGGAAAGATGTCAAGCACTGCAAAGTCTCAAGATTGGTAGAGAACCACAGAGATTCTGCAACTCAAAAGGAGTTGTTGCCTCTAAGAAACACTAAATGCACTAAATTGGACCCCTCCATCATGGCATGTAGTGAGCAAGTCAGGTCCATTTACACTTAGAGGGACATAATATAGCTTGACTGCAACTGGAAATCTGGCTATCCTTTTTTCTTTTAGTGCTGACTCCCTATTGCCTACAAGCTTGACTCAGTATCCATCCTTACAGTGAAGTAATTTAAGAAATTAAGTTCTTTAACCACTCCAGTGGTGAGTGGGTTTGTGTGTGAAGGTGCTGGTGCCATCCTGTGCTTCATGCTGTCTAGTAGGAACGTAGCCAGCAGCTCAAATCAACGATGAACCTCCGAGGGGATAGGATGATTTTTGATAGGCTGACTTGGGCCCATGAGATAGGCTGGGCTTGAACAACTCACCCTTTCTGTAATGCTGTGCCTCTGCCCTGCATGTATATCTCATGCACCTCTTTATGCTTTGTCTTTTAGAGAGACCAGCTTTGGAAAAGGAGTCCTGTATGTACTGCCTCTATACAACCTCTTGGGAAGGCCACTACATAATACTGCGCTACAGATTTTAAATAACAGTAACGAGACAGGGACACTTGACAGTACCATCAACTTGACTACAGTGTTGAGTAGTTTAAGAGACACACATATGGAGAAAGCGCCACTTGAAATAGCCCGTGCTCATTTAATTCCCAACTGCCCTGGAACAAAGCATTTAAGTAAATGCTCTCAACTGACAAAGCATCCCTACCATAGGGATCAATCATCATTCAATTGCCCTGCAGTAAGAGCCTGAGCAACTAGACCATCTACTGATCCAAAGAATAATTTAAACAGTAGGGACTCCTTAGACCTCACTGATAATTGCTCTATGATTGCACAGCTACAATTTCCCGCACAAGCAAAATTACATGGGCCAGCTTCTTCATTCACTTACCCCAGTCCAATTTTTCCAAATCACTCTCGACTGCCTCGCAACTAAGTGACAGTTGAGTCTAATGTGACCTGAACACCAGCTACTGTTCTAACCAGCTCCTTTGTTATCGCTGCAAGAAACCAGGGCTCCAAAAGGTACAAAAATTGAGGTTGTTTCCAAGCTTTGTTATATTACCTGTGTTGAAAGTGCTTGAATGTTGACCACCTCAGGATGGGAGAAGAACTGTTGATCGCTGACCTTCAAGGAAAACTGCCCTTTCCTAAACAAGTCCCCAAAAACCCCAAAACACAGGATAATATAAATGAATGAAGTGCTCTCACAGGACACAATAATGATAAACTATTATATATTTAGTAAAAATGACTCACATAGTGACAGATGCTTTAGATTAAGTCTTTGCAGTTATGTCTTTATAGGATCTTTTCTGAAGATTCACAACATGTATTAAAATACTGTCATCTCCTTTCAAGTGTGTAATAACATACCCTCATTTCCCTTTAACTAATGTTACCTATACAGATGATTGGTCCAAGATTAAGTGCTGATTCTAAATGTCAGCTAATCTCTGCTAAAGAAAAATGCCATTTACCTGGCTTCAGCACAGCAGTTCCCACTCTTTAGTATCTTTGCTTCCTACTTACTTTTTCAAAATGCCACCCTTGAACAAAACACCTTGAACATAAAGAAACTATTTTTCTCAAGAGAAGATCCTGTTAGCTATTGTGATGATCAGACAGAAAAGAAAAAAGCCTGATACAAAACCACATGCTGCTGCCTTAAGCCTAGTGAGCATTAGCTAATCCTTGGGATCAGAAGGACACTCTGAAAGTCTTATTGAAAATAGGGGGTCAAAGCACACTAATTTTTACAAGCAGAAATCTAGAACAACTCCACTGATTTCAGTCTAGTCCCAAGGTTTTATGGTGATGCAAAGCAAGTGTAAAATTTGGCAGTATGACTGGCTCATTGCCTGTCAGTCAGGGGAAATTTGCTTCCTTGCAATACGCTTACAGTGTGAGCACTGCCAGGTGCTAATCACCTCTAATGGTCCCAAGACACTAACAGAGTGCATGTTGCAGGCAAAATAGCAGTTTATGCTGTAGAGCACCGTGGTGACATTATTTAAGTGTTTTCCTGACAGTATCAAGAAATTGTCGTAAGAGCCAGCACAATATGCCAGTATTTATCACTCAACAAAAGTACACTAAAGACAAGATAGACTTCTGCATCCCCAAAGCACAACAGATTGGCAGCTGGATCACAGTGAAATCTTATTCCATATACAGAAAAGTTTTGCACCATCCTTTATACTATGGCACAGTATCTCTGAAATACAGCGATAATATTTTTAGTAGCAGTGAGACACGCACTTCACCATAAGAACATTTCCAAGTGATAGGGGAATACCTGTTCTCAAGATACGCCCATTTTCTTAAGGCAAGAGTTTAGAAAGAAGTATCACCAGTCACCTGGATTTCTCTTTGCTGTGCACGAAGCGGACTCTGTTCTCCTTCACATCCTTGCAGCTGAAGTGGTCGCCTTTGCTCAGCTGCACCTCTTGGCCATTCGCCACCATCACCAGCTTGCCGTTGGAGGGAGCGCTGTCGACATGGAACAAGAGCTGTCCTGTGTCACCACCCATGTCATTTACGCCTAGTAAGGAAAGGTCTAGGGGCTTTACCCCACCAATCCCTACTGTGAGGGTATTGTTCACTTGGAAACTCAAGTGATGCTTGCCGGCTAAAAAGAAAGAGAAGGGAGAAATATTACTGAACAAATGTTCCTCATTTCACAGCCATGGGCTGTATTAGCATCTTGCCTGTATTTAAAATGTCAATGCCTGTCCCTACCATCTGTTGGATGACAGAGTGCCAAATCCTTCTAATGCCCTGCTCATCATTGACCTGGGTGGACAATCACCATCTCAAGAAGAAAGGCAGACAAACCCAATCCCCACTATGATTTTGAGGGACTTGGGCAACTCACTTCCCATCTTCAGTTCCCACCACCAAAACCAAAAACCAACATACATTGACGCACCCTGCAGATGGACCAGTAAATGTCCATGTACTAACAGGAACACATAAAAGGTAAGTATTACACTTGATTCAATAACATATTTCCCCCAGGACATTTTTTATTGATGCTTTGGATTGATGATAGGGAAAAATATGATGCTGTGACTGAAAAGACCCACACACAACTGGATAATTTCACTTAGAAATCCATGTTCATGCACGTTTATACATTAAAAATGCTGCAGTAAAATAGCTGCCAGCTCTTAGTGGCCAACACGACATTGCGCAAAGCAGTTCCAGAAATGCCACTGAACAAACACTTATCTCTGATCCTAACATTTGCTGGAAGCCTGCCAGTTCAGTTGCCTTATCACAAGAGACACTCACCTTCACACTCTCTGGTCCACACGTTTTCATAGAAACCCTGGCCACAGGCAGAAACACAAATCTTGTTCTTCAGGAAGGTGGTGCTGTCACAGAGGTGGCACCCGCTGTCACTGACACACTCCAAGCATCCATGAGTACAAGCTGAATTGGATGGAAAGCACAACCCCATTGAGATCCTGCAAACAATGCAGCCACTGATGTGCAGAACTGTCCCCGGGACTCATAACAGAAACACCGCTCTTTTTAGTGTCTTACCTATGTGACAAAAATCACGAAAAAGAAGGGCCAGTTTTGATTAAAGAGCTTTTGAGAAGTTCCTTCCTTGTTTGACCAGTACTTTCCATGGACTACAGAGAAACCGAAACAATCTTCCAAATGGAAGAAGCATGTTTAAGTTCTACCAATTTAAAAAAAACTCTCCAAAAAGATATTCTAGTCCCACACAGCTTGTTAACCCACAAATACAACCGAAACCTTTCAAACAGTGTGTTTTTATTACTGGTTATCCATGGTTAGCTATCTACACTGAATCTCATTCATCCTGAATTAGGCATGTCTGAATGCACATGCTGCCTCTTCTTTAATTCTCAAGTTGACTGCACCATCTTGACAATGAGTTTAACACAGCGTCAGAAGCGCTTCCTCTTTGCCCAAACTTTTCAGAGAGAGAAAGCAGCATACAGAACATAGACTACAACCCCCCATCCCTCTCCACCACCTGACTCCCATTTTGCTTACCTGTGCATTTTCGTTGTGCACTGTCTGCATAATATCGCCTCCCACAATCGAGAACACAATGAGTGTCCAAGAGGAAAAACGAGGCTTCACAAAGGCTGCACTCATCTGGTTGGTGACACTGAAGACAGTGTTCATCACACCCTAAAAGCCATGTATAAAGAGTTCAGCACAACTCCACCTCCCGCTGCTTCCTGCACTGTGCTGTCACCCTGCTAGGAACCAGAGCTCTGCTGCACGTGTGTGCTGGCAGGCAGCGAGAGATCTGAGGTGAGAGTATGCCTTCTGAATGCAAGATAGGCACAAATTGGAGACAAGTGGGGTAACATGTTGGTAGCAGTGATTAGAAGCAATGCTTGAGAAGAACTCACTCTGGCACGTGTCTGACTCCTTGTAGAAAGCAAAGGGGCACTGTTCCACGCAAGCTCCTTGATGGAGAACGTAGCCATCCATGCACTGCAGGCAGTCGGTCCTCTGGGGGCCTTTACAAGCATTACAGCTCCAGTCACACTCTGAAAGAAAAGAATTTAATGTAGGGCAGCCCTCTCCAGGGTGCACAGCTCACCCTGTGCAAATGCCTAGCACAGTGGGACCTATGAGCTATGGGAAGATAAGCCCAAACAGCAAAGAGCAAAGAAAGAACTGTTTAAGAGGTACTAAAAAAAAGAAAGTATGATTTGTACTGAGTGACTTCTTACAACATAAGATACAACCTTTCTTTTCCACCTCTTGGACTTAGCATGCCCTATGTCAGATTCAAGCAGGCTTAGCTCTTGTTCAGCATTCAGACCCCCATAACAGTGGTGCAGCTTTGTAGCCTGTAAAGCCTGATTTTACCCTGGAAGTGCCAACGTTCCTTCTCTGCCAAAACTGAGTTTATTGTTCATTAACAATTATCCAGCCCACTCCATCAATCTCATCCCTTTCAAACGCAGTGCATTCTGGGATCCCAAATGCTTTTCTAATCACTCTGACCACATGAGAATGAAATCACTGTCCCTTGCCATCCAAATGCCCCTCTGAGAAGTCCACTGGCCAGAAACACACCGGATAGAGCTGGGATCACATATGCCTTCAGATGCCCTTGCACTATTCCCCCTCAGTCTTCAGCAGAGTCCCACTGTACACGTGTGTCCAAGGACTATTCACGTTGCCAATGCTACTGTTTGTAATTTGGCGGCACTTAGAGGGCCTGAATCAGCAATTAGTAACAAAAAACTTGGCTGATGAGACAGACAAATGGCCAAGGAGAAGAGAGAGTAAAGAACCACTCAGAGAGGTGAGCTGAACTACTCCAGGCCATACAGCATGTCCAAGGCAAAGCGAGGACAGGAGCCCTGCCTCGTTCCAGCACCCTAAATGCTACATCTTGTCACCTCTCTGAAGTACTGTGATGTTAAGGGGACTGATATGACTTAGTTAAGCTAGGTTCAGGTACTGAGAGAGCCAGGAAAAAATGAACACTGAACAACAAATCACTTGTATTAAATCCTCAGGTGGTGGTATTCTGCAATAAAGCCACATTATCCTCACTTATTTCCATTATGGAACACTCGCCTTGGGAGTTCTGGAAATCTTTCAAGTCATGTGTCTTTTAAATCACTCTCAAATGTTGTTATTGCAGTCATCCAGTGATGCAGTATTTAATAAGTCAAAGAGAAGCAGGTAAGTACACAAGGCCCTACAAGCACTTTTAAAAGAAGAGCCTGGTAAGCTCACTCGTTATTCAGCTGACCCATGACTAAATGAATTGCAGGACCTGACCCTTGAAAAGTTTGCTGTCTCACTTACTAAATCATTTACAAGAGACGGATTTGCAATAATCTTGTTTTTCACTGAAAGGCTGAAGTATGTGACAGCAGACTGCTGAAAAAGAGGAAAACTGTAAAAACCTCCCAAGTGGTCTGTTACTAAACAACTGCCTCCTTCACACATGCTTTTTATAGCAGGCCACCTGTACAGATCATGCTGCAGTAGAACAGATTATTAGCCAAGTTAGTCACAATTATTATTTTTTTCTTTAAGCCAGAAATGTATTTTTCACCTCTGCACGTCTTGGTGGAAAAATCAAGATAATACTGCTGAGCACAGCTTTCGTACTGGCATTCTCCAAACAACAGGACCTTAGCTGGATCTCTGCAAGACGTACAGCCTGTGGCTGACTCACAGCTCAGACACTGGCTGTTGCAAGCTGTGGAAAGACAAAGAAAATAACTGTAATTATTGATGTACCAGCCAACTGTACAAGTAAAAATGATTTTTTCCTGTAGCTTCTCTACTCCAGGTCCTCTCTGAGACACACCTGTGGAGACTTCAGTTTCCACTTCTTGCATCCCTCCTGACAACTTCAAAAATGTTAAAAGTGTCCCTCGATTTGAAAAAGACTTCTACATCTCCTCATAGAACTTTTAACATTGCTCCTAAGTGCTTAAGAGAAGAAGCCAATAGGATCGGTCATGCTGCTGCTTTCTCTCCTCTGCAAAGGCCAGGATAACAGATGGAACTTGAATTCAGATCTCCAAATAAGAGCTCTCCTTGTCTCTGTTTTTGTTGTTATCTTTAAGCATCCTATGTTCCAAATGATTACAGCTTTAAGTCATGAAGACACACATTTAGAGACCATAATGTACTGCTACAATCAAGTTAACAACCCTTAGGGGAAGCGAAGGACCCTGAATTTCACCTATTGTTTCCTATTTCTGCAGTTGGACACAGTTTGAAATTTTGGAGTTCTAGGAAGCAAATAAAGAGGCCAGGAAAAAAAAATGCAGGAATTATTGAATCTAGGATCAAAGTCCAGAGGTTCAGAATATTTCAACTCACCTCTTTGGTGCCCAGGGTCTGAACTTCTCAGGAGGTTATATTAACAACCAAGTGATGTCAGAGCTCTTAGCTAATTCACAGCAGCAGGTTTAATAGTACCATGAAGGACTGAAAAATATTTCCTAGCACTCTGCCCCTATGCACTGAAAGCCTACTCTGATAGTGCTGAGACAAAACTTTACAAAAATAATCAATCATTTCCGAAGGTTCACAGCACATCGCAACTGCTTGTGGACAAAACTCATGGAGATTCACATGTCTGCTTTACACAGACAACTGTAATCGCCATGCTGGCAAATACTGCAATGGCAAGTGTAAAAGGACTGTCAGATACCTAACCAAGTACCGGTGAGCATTGCTAACTCCATATGCAATCAGAATTTTTGCCCAAACCCAATTCTGTACTTATGATAAATCAGGCAAGTTCTGAAGACCCAAACCCAAGCATTTAAACTAAAGAATAAAGCTTAGCTGACCATTTTTAATGAAAAAACAAAACAAAAC
The DNA here is from genome assembly GCF_036370855.1 of Dromaius novaehollandiae. NCBI lineage: Eukaryota > Metazoa > Chordata > Aves > Casuariiformes > Dromaiidae > Dromaius > Dromaius novaehollandiae. Next base: position 13,204,534 of record NC_088101.1, on the reverse strand, counting down.
CTCTTACAGGATTTAACACAGCTACAGTGCAGATATTAAATAGAGATATGCTATTTGTGGAAATTCATTTCCATTAGTTATACGCTATTTGTGGAAATTCATTTCCCTCTGCTTTTAATTCAAGGTTGAGTTTTACAATCACAAACCTCAAAATAAAGAAACACAGCTGAAAACACCCACATTGCTCTTGTTGAAACCCAGTCCAATGTGCCCTTCAAAACAATTACTTGTTTTATCTCTTCTCATCTCATCTCAAGAATGTCACAGAAGACCTCTATTTTGTTGAGGTACAAATGAATTTCTAACAAAATGTTTACTTAAAAGAATCCAGCAATCTTTTTCAGGTGCTCTAGGGCCAGTCTCATTTCACCTAACTTCAGAATATTACATGGAATAATTACTATTCATAAAGTGCTATGAAAAGCCAACTATTAAAAGTATGGACAACATACCACATGAAGTGAAAATATACAGAATACAAGTTACCCAAAGAGGCATTCCTGAACAGTAAGCAAAAACTACATTTGAAAACAATCACATTTGTTTGTTTTATCAGCATGACTCCATATCTACATTTTTAAATCCGAGAAAAGCTTGTTAAGCTTTGCACTGTTCCTCAGCCAGTATGTCAGTGACCTTAAAAATATCTCTGAGAGCACATGTATGCACTCAGTATCTCTCTGAACTCCATTCCAAACCTGAGTTCTTCAAAAGCGCAATGTGACTCAAGAAAACATTGAAGAGAGACCAAATTTCTCAGCCTAACAACCAACCTCTGATTAAACAAACTTCATTAACTCTAAGCAGTAGTTTTGCAGCAGCCTGGGACAGTTTATATCTACATGGCTTATCAGCAGTACTTCACTTGAAAAGGCACAAGTGACAATTGGAATGACAAAAATCCATTGCACCAACACACTTTGCCTTAAGCCTCCTGCCACAAGGATTACATACACTTCTTAAAAAGCCATTTGCCAGCTAGGAGATTAGAAATGTCTCCTTGTAGTGAGTTTGCTTGCAAAAATCTATTTGCATTTGAGCTACTAAACCAAATTCAGGAAGGGCGCAGTTCTCAGGAACATTCCACTTCTACCAAGATATCCTGAGGGGGCCTATCAGTAGGAAAGTTTTCATTAGGAAAGGGCATTTTCCTTAGGAAGGGGGCTATTCTGGAGTAGTGATAAGAGAATCCATACAGCAGGAGGGAACAGTGAACATCTTGTAGAGCTAGTATGAAACTAGGCTGGACAGTGAGAATCCTTTGATTCTGTTTTCTTATTCCTTTTTTATTTACTTTTTTATTCTTTTTTTTTTTATTACTAAATAGCATTTTTTCTGCCAACTAAAGAATAGTACAAACTGTTCCGGCTATTTCCTTGAACTTATGCAAGGTGTCTCCTTTTCTGCTGATACGATGGAAATAATAGTTTCAAGAGAACAATATATCTCAGCAAAAGGCAGGTAAAGCTGACAACCATATCGGTTTCTTCCTACAGGACCTCATCAGCAAAGAAATTGGGCCTAGATAGGACGACAGTGATACCTACTCTCAACGCAGCGTAACGGACTTATTCTATCACAAATCAGGGTAATTTAAATTAGTGTAACACAGGACTTAACGAATCTGAGTGTTCAGGTTCAGAGCAAGCAAACGATTTAAGAACTCATTTTTAGGTGTGTGTATTATAGTGGGTCAATTCAAGCAGGCGTTTTAATATTTTTTATGTCTCTGGGCTATAAAATTTGGTGTTTTGGAACATCAAGCCCAATAATTACGTGAGGAATCACTCAACTGATGTCAAGGCCAGGGAAAACACAGAATAATAAAAGCAAAGAAACACCTGGGTGATTCACAAGGTATGATAGCAGGCATAGGAGAAAATATTATTGGACTTAACATCAGATCAATTGCATCAGATCATCAGACAGTAAAAACATCACAGCTTAACTACGTCAGCCAGGGATGTGTCTACAAGGCTGCACCTAAGTTCTACTGGAGTTTTCACCAGTGGAAAAATTTGCCCTAAACGCTGTGGTCTTAGCAGAGCTAAAATTTCAGTGATCTTCCACAGCAGGTATTGGCAGGTAGTACAGTGAGGAGGGGCATTGGTCAGTTAGAAGGGAGCCTTACACAAGCTCTCTAGCAGATTTTTACCATGAAATCCAAGGCCTCCTGTTTCTGAAGTCAATAATAAAACTGCAACTGTGTTCCAATCTAAAGCACTCTGCAGGCTCTGCGTCTCAGGCAGCTAATCACTTCTGTCAACTCGCTCTGAATTTTCAGGCACCTGAAGTCTCTTCCTGGCAATAGGAACAGTAGCAAAGGAGCAAGAAAACACATGTTGGCGATTACATTGTGGAAAGGAGAGATGGCCTGGAGAGAGACACTCACGTTTGCAGGTCTGGCTCTCATCTCTGTAGTATCCTGGGGAACAGACTGGAACACACATGCTGGTGTGGGACAGAACCAGGCTGCTGTTGCAGGAAGAGCAGGCGAAAGGGCCCCTGCCACTGCAGGTTTTGCAAGAGGGGTGACATCCTGCAGGGACAGCAAGAGCAAATGTTTCTGTCCAAGGAAAAGCAGATCTTTAAGCAAATTTCACGAGGTCTAGCAGAAGCACTCTCAGAGACCAAGCATGGCAATACTAAGTATCCAAAATTCTCACTAAATTCTAAGCCAGCTACTGGTGCTCAGCACTCAGGAGTGGCCTTACAGCCACTTTCAGCCTGTTGGAGGCTCTCCTTCACATTAGAGGCCCTTTATAACCACTTTATACCAGTGAACTAAGCAGCTCTAATACCCTACCAGCACCACAACTGTCCCCCCGGGAGGTGACGGAGGGCTTAAATGAGTTTATCCATGCTTTGTGTTCCACGTGCACTAGCTCTCTCCCCTTCTTCTCTTCTTCTGCTCTTTTTTTACCCATTCCTCTTTTGCTCAACCTTCTCTTCCCTTTAAGAACACGCAAATAACCCTACTGGATCAGACCAAGACCTGTGTACCAGAGAACAGTAAAACAGGGCAATCATATATCAGTACCTCCTTCTCATGCTTCCCCTCACCTATTTTCAGGCCAGTTCATCCTGAGCCTGATATGCTTCATCTGTTTAGAACCCCACCAAGTGCTTTTCTGACCTTTCCACACATCCCAGAAGACCTAAATCCATCCCTTCAGCAGGAGTTGCACAAGTACTACCTATTGCAAGAAGCAGCCCTGAAAGACAGTGAATTGTCCATCTCTGTGCACCCTCTCCCCATTTCACTCATGATTTCGTAGGCCTCCATCACATCCTCCCCACCAAGCAATCTCTTTTCCAGTTGAAGAGCTGTAGTCTGCTCAGTTGTTCACTGTTGAGAAGCCATCTGTTACCTTCACTCATCTTTGCTGCCCTTCCCTGAAGCTCGTCCAGTTCTACCGCTTCCCATTCGAGAGGAGCAGAACTGCTCACAGTATTCAACATCTTCAGTCAGCAGCAGAAGGAACTCTTCTATTTCTCTGCTCCTTTTAAACTGACTCCTGACATTTGATTTGCTTTTTCAATGTTGCTGGACACTGGGGTGACATTTTCACACAGTGATCGATCATTACCACTGCAAGAATGCCATCATTTTCTTGTGAAGCTAGAACAGGTGAACCCTTTGTGCACTGTTACACCTACCTAAACTAAACTTCCACGTTCTGCCTTACTGCCCAGACACTCCAAGTCTTACAAGATCCTTCTGCAATTCTTCATAGCCAGCAGTCCCCCTGACTGGTTTGAATAAGCAAGTACATTACTACCTTTTTCCTTCCCTACATTTTTAAAGAGATATTTTTATGTCACCCTTCTCTTTCCCTTTCCCTGTTTCTTTTCAATCCTTATCCCTTCTTCTCCCAGTCCTTCTACTACCTAATCTGACTGAAGAGATTTAAAATCCTGCAGTAGATGAGGCCAATCTACCCTATTATCTTTCCTGAAAGGGGAAACATAGACACAAAATTATTTGTCTGTTCAATTTCATGAGCCTTTACCTAAAGAATGATGTCATCATTATACCTATCAGGCCAAATTCATCATGAGTGAGAGTGGGCAAAGAAATCGAGAGGAGCAACTGCACTGCATTGTGCTGGAGATCTTAAAAGCTAGCACAAAATGCAATACGAGCTTTGACAGTCTGAATAATGTAACACTGCTTTTAAATGAAATCTTTATAACAAAGGGAGGAAATGCTGTCCCTAGGCTTAGATTTCCAGGGAGGCAAAATTTCTTTCTCGGGGGCCTTCCCATTAAATGACATGGGGAAAAACTCATATCTCAGAGATTTCATTTGCTAAAAACAGGTAAATAAACACACAACTCCTGGAGTGTTGACAGGAGCTTTGAAACAGTAACCATTAACATTCAGGTAAGATTAGGTAATGCCACTTCCTGCAAAGGGAGCAGGTTTGACATCTACATCTTAACTTTAATGTGCAGAATTTCTTGTCTTGATTTGCTTCTCTTAAAATAATCTGCCATACTCTATGTTCAGATTAAGATGCACTGGGCTCTGGAGGCCACTTAACAAGCAAAGCAACCTACTTCCTTCTAGGAAGAGTCCAAGAAACGTAAAACAGCACAAAGACTGAAATGCAAGACCATAAACAACAAAAACTGCAGCAGACTCGGGGATAGGTGAATACCTAAAAAGCTAGAGAACAGAATACGCTATCAATCTGTCTTCACCTACAGAGCCAGAGTGCTGCATTGACCAGTCATGCAGGCTGATGAAACTGTTTTGCTGTGTCAGAGGCTGCTAGGAATGATGGCCCTTTGGACCATTATTGTAGCAAGGCAATGCTCAAGGAGCATCAGGCAATCTGCATGGAGATCCTAGCTAGGATGACTAGTGGATGACTCCACTTCAGGTTGCAGACTTCTGGAAAAGTTCCTAGCATTAAGAGGTCTGTCTTTTATGAGCAGAAGTTGTACAGCTCCTTGCAGCACATGTCCAGAAAGTATCTTCAAGGACCAGCACCCAGAACTGTGCTGGCACCACACAAATTGGAGACTCAGTGGTGGGCACATGAAAAGTCTCTGTTTGAAATTATCCTTGACTGTGGTTAAATAGCCCATTTCCTCCTAGGAGCAACCTCAAGGCAGTCACTGCTACACAGAACACGCTATTTTCTGTGCCACCACCTTTGAGAGACAGGACTTACCAGAGACATATAGAAACTCACCTCCACCTCCTCCTCACAAGCACACTGCTGTCTGGTACTCACTACAGTTATCAATGTATTGAAATAGTGGGCTACATCCCACTAGCCTCAGCATGAGCTCAGGACAGTAGGGCAGTGCTGGCCTTAAAGAACTCACTGTCCAAAAACAGACACAGAGGAGGCATAGCACACAGAGTGTCCCCAGCTATCCAGCAGAGATGTCAGCCAGGAAGGACACCCCCAGCCTCCACTGCAGCATCTGCCCACTGGACCAGGCTTCTCTTCTGAGGAAGAGCCACTTCATGTGACATCTCGCAGGGATCCAGACAGACCCTGCCGCCTTCCTGCTACCTGTGGCTTCCGTAGGGACTACTCACTTTTGCAGGCACCGCTCTCGGCATAGTACCCCGCTGGACAGTCAGGAACACAGTGATCCCCCAGGAGCAAGTGACGGGCGTTCTGGCACTTCAGGCAGACGCTACCGGTGTCCCGCAGGTCGGCCACGCACTGACGACACAAAGGATGGCAGTCTAAAGGAAGCAGGGAATAATGGATACTGTGACCACGGATGAACAAAACAGAACCGCAATGGGGAAACACACTGCCAAGAACTCAAGGATCACATTAGGGGAGTAACTTTCAGAGCCCCTTACTGCTCTTTGGTGTACAAGAGCTGAGATCAGGTGCTAAACACTGCACTCCCACATGTTTGCAAGAGGGATGATCTGCATTCAAGGAGCACTCCTTTCCCTTTGCCCTCATTTCCACCTTACGTAATTTTCTTCCTGAGTATCACGGTCTCTTCACTTAGCCTCAGCAAATACACAGCTTGAATATTCTCTGCATCTCTCCTGCCCCATTCAAGCATCTTCCCTCCCTTCCCTGTTTAAACTAACATGGGAAAGCTTTGTCAGAAGCCAGTTCAAAGCACTCTATTTTCACCAGTCCTTTCTTTGATTTTTAGGTATGTCTACCTACAAGTTTCTCTGACAAAACTATGCTGCCAGCTATAGGCATTCACTCCCCTTTGCTCCCACCCTTTAAAAATGAAGAATACAACCTGTATAGGCTATCACCTTCTCCCATAGTTCATACCATTCAGACTTTCCCACACAACTGAGACATCCATATCCCAAAAAGGCCACAGCATACCTCAAAGCCAAGCCAAAAGCGGAATTTAGAGTTGCATGAGAGTGCCTCAAAACCTTTTCTTTTTTCTTTTTTCCCCAGCAGCACATTCTTTTTTCTTTTTTCCCCAGCAGCACACAAACGTATGTCTCCTGACCTCTATCTGAACTTGGGCGCTTCAAAAGGTTTTACAACAAGCCTTTTGTATGCACAACAGGGCAGTGTAAGGCAACCTGGAAGCCAAATTAATCCTCATTACGGTAATTCAGAAAATTATAAAGGAAATGACGACTGTCTTGAAAGAAATGTAATAATGAGGCTTGATTCTAGTACCTGGCCTCTTGTCAGATTTCTACTGAAGGTTCAACTTTCCGTCTTTTGTCTCTCCTGAAAGCATTACTACAGATTGTCAGGCAACCTAATTTTACAACCTGAAGACAGGGTCACATAGGAGTTCCAGGGAATTCTGCACCCATACCTGCAAGAATGCAACAGCAGCTAGTGTCTAACCCTAGCCTGATTTCTCCTAAATGTTACAAACAGACAAGTCTCACCAGACACTGGGGAGAAAGCACAGATGCGGCTCAGAAATAAATACAAGCCTGACTGCATACAGTATTCAAGGTCCTTAAAGCAGTTGCCTCCTTCCCCTCCTGACTTTACAGAATATGTAACCTACGTAGTCAGTTGCTGCCCCTCCCCAGCCACCTTGCAGACGGGAAATTAGCAGCCAGAGGGGAGGTAAAGGTGAGCAAGGACAAAGACCAGCGATAAGATAGCAACCCTGTAACTTCTCACTCCACCTCAGTCAGGACAGTGATAACAAGAGCAAAGCGGCACATGTGGTGGTGCTCCTGCATTCAGTGACAAACCTCAAAATCTCCTGCTTACAGCCGTTATCACACTGCACCTTGCTGATTCTGCACAGGCGAAGAACTCAATGCCCACAGTGTCAGCCCGAAGAGCGTGTACATCTTTACAGCCAAAGTAGGCCGAGGTCCCAAACCTGCACTGGCATCAGAGGACAGAGACCTGTCATCTACCTGCAGCCTCACTGAGGCCAGAAAGGATCTTCTGCTCACACGCAGCTCTTCGTAGGGGACAAGGATGACAAAGATGTCATCCAAAAGGCCCTGGACACCATATGTAATTTGCATGTGCAGGGCTGGAGGGAGGGAAAATTTTACGTGCTCATACTCAATAAAGTTAACATAATTCCAGCTAGTCCCTCATGCTTCCAATTCACCCAGCAATACGTGGACTCATCTTGTCAAAATAACACTCTTGCAGTTTAATCTCTCACGGCAGCCACTGGCAGCAGAGAGTTTTGGCTAGATGCAATACGTAATCAAACTCATAACTAGTTCTTCAGTAACCAAGAAGAAAAGAGACTCATGTACGCTCAATATGTTCCATAAACAGAGCATAAAAATGCAAGAGAGAAAATGTTGGGGGCCCAAATAACCAGAATCTACTGTAAATAACTGGACGTTCCCAAGGCAATGCTTAAAAGGCTTAAGTATCTAAAAAGCCAGGTGCTGCTGCAGCACACTCTCCTCCTCTCCAAAGCCTCTATCTGTGATCCTGTATGTTGAAAGAGGTCTTTTTTTCATTTATTGTTTTATGAGAAATCAGTCCATACCTCTCTTGTTCCTTTGAAAACCTGGAGATCAAAGAGCACACAACACAAAACTCCCCTGACACTTGTGGTGAATCTGAAGGGCCTTGGGGAACTAGTGACAGAGGAAAGGAAGAACTGAAGGACTTTGTATTGGAAAAGATTATTTAAATTTTTCACAGCAGGCTCTCTTTGAAGGAGCAGGAGCAGAGTATTTTCTTTATGCTTCCCAGCAATATCTCACATTCATATTTGTTTCCTGTTTCTGCCTTCTCCCTGTCAGTCCTCACTACCGCTCAGATGGGATGCGGCTCCATGTAGTCAGCTGCCTGAGTGTCAGGGGCCTCACATGCCATGTTTGCTGAGAGTCACTTTGGTTACCCAATTCCTTTAGACAACTTCTTGCTCACAGTCCCAATGCCTCCTCATTCATCTCTTCAAGATTACTAAGCTGTCTCCCACTACCCAGACAAAACTGCTCCCTGCTACCCTTTCAGCCCGCTCGACATTTCCTCTTTGTCAATTCAGTCACCTGTGCAAAATCTTACATATCACTGATCTTCCTATAAAGCAAGTTATATGACATAACGTACGATATCATGGCTTCATAGATTTCAATTTTCACAGCTAGTGCATCACCACACTCTCTTCAGCTTTTTCTTAGCGTGTAATGAAAATGTAAAGAAAATAGTGCCCTCCCTATACGGAAAAGTATCTATATACTGTTTCCTTGCCTGTAAACAGAGGGGAGCTGTTTAGGAAGCCAAAATTGTCCTTAAAGTGTTTGTGAATGCTCATAAAGGAAACCAGAGGCATTTCTACCTCTCAGTTCCTCCATTAGCAAAACAATCAACCACTTGTATTGTTTAAACACACTTCCCCTCTTAAGGCTCTTTTGAAAATTTTTCCCTGATTCAAGTTTCACGTTATACTGACTAAGGTATGGTATGAGGATTACAACAGGGCACTACTTTAAAACCATGTAATTTACAGGTGTGTCAGCATGCAAACATTCTGCAGCACCTTACAATATATCCAGAAAGAGAAATCACTGTAGCTGATTCAGAAGGACACCTAGGACTGACGAGGGTTTTTGTTTTGTTGTTTCTTCGGAGGGTTTTTTGCCTCTCTCTTAAAAGAGCTGAAATGGACTTTGTCATATAAACTAGTGAGATGAACTCCTGGTGAAGTGAAATCATGTTTGCAGGGAGATGCCTGCACCTTCTGAAAGGGGTGAGAGCTTCTCTAGGTGGAATAAGGTCCAGCTGGATGGTGCCTAGCACAAATGAGCCCAAATCAAAGTGGGGAAATAATCTTCCATTCTCCTCATCTAGCAATTCAGCTGATAATTTCTGTAGGAGATTGCACACCAGTGACTAAGCGGAGCTAAGCCTCCCTCTTGCTCTGCTTGGAGAAACTCCAGCTCTTTGGGACGTTATCAATGTCTCTCTAAGAGTACGGCAACAGCTCATTCTTTCTACAAGCAGCTGAGCGTATTTCTTGTTGCGGGTGTTTCTACTGGACTTTTAAGAGCAAGGCAGAGAGGCTTGTTATAGGCATCCTCCTAAGTGAGCTCTTCTCATTTGTCTTTGAATATTTTTACAATCACACACAGCCTGAAAAGCAAGCAAGGGCCTGAGCAGCTGAACTTGGGGATTGGGAGTTTCTTGGCAAGAAGGATGTAATTCTAAGTTAAGAACCCGCGGGACACTTTATCACAGAGCGTCTTGATTTTTGTTTTGTGCTAGCTGCCCTTTCTACCAATTCTTTTATGAAAACCTTTGCATCTGTTTACTCCTTAGCTGACTGCCCAGTAGAGCTCTATCCGTGAACTCCTTGCTTCATCTGCTGTGCAGTCCCTCTGCATGTTTCTAGTTGTCCTTCCACTGAGTCAGGAGAAGAGCAAGGAGGAAGCCTCAAGACAGGCATATGACTTTTTCAAAACAGAAAAGTGAGGTCAGGGTTTTATAAGCAGGACAACAGTTTGAATGACGGCTGCTTTCTAGGTTGGTAACTGCCACATTTCCTGAAGCTAAACTTGTCTCAGATGAACAGCTGAGAGAGGGAGAGGGAAATCAAATAATCTTTACAAAGTGGGAAACCACAAAACACAGAAGACCTGAGACTCAATAGAGGACGGCTAAAACCACACACACATTCCTGTGCATACACTATAAAATAAAATGCATAAACTGAGCACTCTCCAGAAGACAGCACAGGTTCATTATTCCCAAACAAGAGCTTGGAAAGTCACTGATCCTTTAAAATCTGACGCCATTTTATCATTCCTCTGCTTACACTTGAAATGCTTATTTGACAAACTGCTAAAAACAAGACTTTTTTTTTCTATTAACAAGGTGAATGTTCCAGTCCTCATTCAGGTAACATGTACAATAAAAACATTCATTCACAAGCAATGGTTTCAAGTGACAGTTGGTTTTCTCCATCCTCTATGAAAGATTTTTCCTCGCAGGTCTAATGCACAGCAGTCCCTATAATCACAACACGGTTCTGCCTGGAGGAGCAGGAACTGTAGATAGATGGGAAGATAACTATAAAAAAAAAGATTGCTTTGGGAAGCAAAGGAAAAAGCTTTGTTAGATTCTGATGCAAATCGTGTATTACACAAGTGTCAGGGGATTCATTGTTTTCTTTTATGGGACAGCTGCTCTTTAACTGGTAATTAATAACTTGCCAAGGCAAATTTAGCATTTCAATCAGTGCTGAACGAGGCAAATGAGTGAAACTTAACAGCCTGGATGAGGAGCTCTTTATCTGTAGCAGAACTAGCAACACTTACCATGTCCTTAAACATCAGACATAAATTTGGCACAAGGAGCAACACACTTTAAACTGCAAATCCAAGACCAAGGCACAGCTGTTTTCTAAAGGTAACAAATAACAATGTTCCTCTATGAGGATCTTTAAAACTTCAGTTAAACAAAGAAACATCACTGCATCTATTTGTAAGAGCACATAGACATTAAAGGTCCACAAGTTACAAAGACCAAGCAAAAATTTATACTGGCCTCTCTACCACAGGAGTGACACGAGTCAGCCACACAGCATGACTATGGTCAGAGCTGGGAGGAGGAAAGATGTCTCCTTATCCTCTTACTATGTTGTATCTGCAAAACCTTCTCTCCTGTTTTGAGAGCATAGACACTCAGTGACTCCAGCCACTGTGAACCAAGCCTTGAAAACATGCTTCTACTTTGAGAAGAAGACTCTACAAACAGTGGCCCATGTTCATGGCCTACTGGGCTTTGAAATAAAACTTGCTTAATTTGCAAAAAAAAGGATGCGTTACCAGACTGCAATTGCTTTGGAGTCTATAAGGTCAAGCAAGGTCCTTTCCAGCTGATTCATCACTGTCAGCATAGAGAGTCTCCAGGCCAAACCATGCCCTCCACAATGCCTGAGTGACCCCATTGTTTCCAATTTCTAGTCCTCATTACTGCCAGGCACCCTCACGTCTACTTAATCACCTGAGATTTGGGGAGTACGCTTATTGCTCCATGACACCTCACCAAATTTACAGGAAACAGCAGCCTAAAAGGGATAATTAAAGCACATAACACAAAGGAAGCAGCAAAGAAAAACCTCAGGAAAAATCTCTGTTTGTGATAAATGGTACTATTTTTTTTTGACTAAAACTTGCCGCTGGAAGCCCACATTTCCAAGGGCCTTTTCACAGGAAGCATATTGAAAAGTAATGGGAAAATAAGGCGGAAGAAATAAAATGCATACAGCTATGATGTTACAGGACATTAATGAGCATTGTTATATCCCCTGAAATTTTACAGGGCAGAGACAGCTCGCGACACTGAAATGCTGAGTAATTTCCATCCTGTGATCACCGGTCTGTATGAAACAGCTTGATTCCTCAGTCTGACTTCTTGTATACCTAAGGAGCTGTACAATACTTTTGGGACATTTTCCTACTCCTCAGACACCTCGTTCCCTCCTTTTTTTTGTCTGTGCTGTAATCAGGTAAAAGAATAACTGTTGGTTCAAAAGAAGATGAAGAAACAGGTCATAAAATTAATCTGTGGAGAGCAAAGAAATGAGCTTTTTGAAAAAAAAATATACACAAACACATATCTGTAAACAAAAAGAAGTCTCTGTGAAGGGGAGTCATCCAGACTACATTGAGAATGATTGCCTCTCAATGGATTTATTTATTATGTCTATTGCATTTTTTCCCTTTTTTTAGGCTTATCCAATTTGGAACTATTCAGCCTGGCATAAGCCTCAAACACTGTATCTTTTCGTGGTTTGATAAAGCTCAAAAATTGTTGGAGCGGTTCCCAGGATATGTTTATACATGCCTGCATGATGGATTAAAAGTGATTTCTCTTTTTAAATAGGTGAATGCAATTAGTGACTTCTGATGATAGGCTTAAGCGTAGGCACAGAGCACCCACAGAGTATAACCCCTGTGTATAAATCTTATTATCTCCCAAAAATGCACAAGCAATCCTAGCTGCGCCAGCTTTTCTTTAGGGCCCCGTAAGCTGCTTCTCATAATAAATGTTCCCTTAATTCACTTTGCTCTGTGCCGGACCTAAGCAGCTTTTTGTCCCTGCGTCCACCAAGCTTGGCTCTACCCTCAGAAGGGACCCTATTCCTGGCCACTGCTAGGTAACACCATCTCAGACATTACAGACATCTGGGACTGCTCCTTCCTGCGGGGCAAGCTGGTGCCCTTCTGCTTCCGTGTGACTGCAGGGAATGAGGAAAGCAAGCGCCCTGCCTTTGCAGAGTGCGGGGTGTTCTCACACAAACTGGAAGACCAGGGAATGCGGTGACAGGCTGTAAAGCTCAGACTGGAGCAAGATGCAGTTAAGTATCTGGCCTGTTTTGGTGACTGGAGAACCGGCAGTGCACAACCAAAGGTGAGCACATCACCACTGAACGGAGCAGAGCTGTAGCCCATCCTATTGTTAATAACTTATTTGTTACAATATTATTAACCATGTGACTGTTCCACTGATTCCCAGAAGTGCTCGTCTGTAGATGGGATCTCAAGCCTTCACCAAACCAGCAGCAGCAAGCCTGGCAGAAGACAGCCTTCTCTGCCACTCTCTCCTGCCTGCCCTACACAATTTGCAATTGGCTTCACACAGCTCTAGTGAAGATGTGCACAGCAGCAGAGGCAAGTGGTTTTGCTATACATTATTTACACTGGAGAATTTCCTAATGGTATTTTCATCAGTGTGACTTTCTTCTCATAGCAAGCATTTTGATTTTTTCGTGGTGTGCACTGAAATACCTGGCCACTGCTGCAGAAAGATCATCACTCTGTACGACCCATGCAATCTTCTCTTACTTACCCACACAATATCCCACCAGGTTGAGATATTGCTCTTCCTTGCAGCTAGTCCTGCACTTTCCACCAGCCAGAGTTGCGTGGGGATGACAGGTTATGCACTCCACGTCAGCAGGGCCATGGCATGTCTTGCAAGATGGATGACAGGCTGGGTAAGAAAACGAACACTCATTGTTACGCACTCAGTATAGCCTACCTTCCACCCTCCCCAGAAATCCAGCTCCTCTAGTAAGTTTTTACTCTTACATGGACACAAAATGATGTTGATAGCCTAAGTGACTGGAGAGTTCTAATTGGGAAGGTTTTGACATTCTTCTTTTAAATAAATGAGATGCCGAAAGCATTGAAAATTAAAAGCTTTGCTTCTTTTCTCTGAATAAAATCAAGGTATAGATCTATACAAAATACAGTTATCAGCCCATTTATTCCTCCCTCTAGCATATGTGTGTGCATATAGAAAGAGAGTGGGATGCAAGGGATAGATAAATTAAGCATCTTGGGATTATATAAAAATTATCGTGGGTATGAGTTTGATATGCATGAGTGGGAAAACCAGGAGTGAATTCTGCACAAATCCCTCCCAAACTGAAACCAATAAAACCTAAATGCCATGTCATCTCATTAGTCATTCTGTGTCTGGCAGAAGCTCAACAAAAGGATTGCAGAGAAAGAGATTAAGATTGCTCAAAAATATTTCACTTGGACTGTTTTTGTATCCTTCTACCTTTAAAGCCAGATGCCTTATTTCCATGATTTCCACACTACAGATCTGAGGTACTACAGCTAATGATCTGTAAAAACCTCTTAAAACTACTGTATAAACTCTTCAGTGAATGAAAGCACACAACTTCAAAGTCTCTCACCTCAGGACTCCCCTAGGCTATGTACGGTTGCTCCCTCTCCCCATGGAAGCTGGGGTTCTCACAGCTGCCACAATGTAAGGCTCCAATGTTTAAGACCTAACACATCAACTCCCACTACCCTCTCAGCTTCTCAGAAATTATGCCCATGATTTCACTGTTCAGTAAAAGCGATAGGAAGCGTCAAATTTCTAAACACACCTATATTAACCGAGCCTTGCTGTTCAAAAAATGCAGGAGATCTAAGCTGGCAGCATACAGAAAGCCACCACTTTCCTGACAGTGAAATTTTGTTCCCAAGACGTTTACATAAGCCTGGGATCTGAAGCAGTATAATGCAGCATTCAGCAGTTACCTCAACTCTTAGGTAGCAGCACACAACCTCAGAATTGATGAATCTTTACAAAGGCTTGCCAAATGAATATATTCATAGAGTTTTCCCCTGGATGAATAGATTGAATAAATAGAATGATGGACTTCAGAACTAGAGTTCCCTCTCTCTAAATTTGAGGCCTCCTGGGGAAGCAACCAATATAACTTCAGTAAATTTCTCCTACTACCAGGACAGATGCACGGACACTTGATCCAATAAATCTATTAAAAAAAATGACAACCTTCAGCTGACCTTGAAGGGACTGATCAGATTTCAAATGCCTGCTTTCCTCACCCATTGTCCTTAGCAGCTAATAAGGGCAGGCATGCCCCAAATGCCAGTTCTCTGCAAGAGGCACAGGGGACTGAATTGCTGCAGTCACTCTGAAAGTCAGCAGCTGCAATCATCTGCTTAGATGAGATCAAACAGCCTGAATAAAGGCCACATGCTGACTGATGGGCAAGCCTAGGACACAAACAAGTAATGCTGTCCCCCTTCCTAATCAGGCATATCCATAGAAGTAATGTTTTTTTCTCCCACATCTGCAGAATTTCTTCCTCCTAAACCCTGCCCTATAGTCAGCAGTGAATTAAAAATAAATCTAATTCATATGGACAATATACTTATCTAGACTAATAAAACCAGTCCATGCTTCAGTGCTATTCAGTATGTTAAAGAGCTCTTCACCCACAATGTGCTGGCTAAGAATATCACCTAAGCTCACTGAAATAAAAAGCAAAATATTTTCAGGAAACCAATCCAGGGGAGCAAAACTGATTATAATTTCTGTTTCAATGCGTATGCCTCTCTCCCATTAGAAGGGGATTCCATTTCCTGAAATTGGACTGTACTATTCTCCCCTGAAAGTACTTAGCGTCATATAATCTCACAGCATCTCTACAGTGAGAAATGCATTACAAAACATGCACGCAATGAAATTTGTGGTTTAAGCTGCAGGTGCCTGCACTACGCACTCACAGTAGCAGTGATCTTCGTGGCTGAACAGCCCCTCTGGGCACTCAGAGAGGCATCGGCCTTCAAGCAGGACGTGGGAAGACGGACAAGCTGTACAGTCCTGGGCAGCGCTCCCCATGCAGCCTGCACAGGAGGAGTGGCACCCTGCAGGAAAGGGAAAAACAGAGACAGAGAGAGCACAATTGGTTTCTAGCTTCTCTCTGCTGTTTCTGTCCTAGAGTCCAGTTAGATTGCTTTCTCCCCTGAGAAAACAAGAAGGTATTTGCTTTATAGGATTCTCTGCTTGTGAAATGCAAAAAGGGCAAAAGGGCTAAGGCTGTACAGCATATTTCTTGAAGATAAGGAGCAAGCACAGATAGCTGCATATTTAATCTGTCTTTGCACCCATGCAATTCATTCCTGAATTTCTAAAACAGAAAGCTGAGATGCACAAGCAATGTAATACCTATCGCCTGCCTTTAAGAGCTCTGGGCTCCTGCCAGCTGACCAGGGTTTAAAATCAGCTCTTGCTATCACCCCGCAGTTACCCCAGGAAGGATTTTCTATCTAGCTGCACAGTAGGCTTAGGTCATCGTCCATCCTGGAGCAGTAACAGTGGCAGGCTCATCACCTGACTTCACAGGTGACAAACAATTGAACTGAATTGAAACAAACTATTGAACCCTCATTAAAAGGACTATTCGGGGAAAAAGAAAGAGAGTAATTAAGGGCGCAGAGTTGAAATGTTAGATTCCTTCACCCTGGCCTTTACTGCTCCCAATCCTAAAATGAGCCAGCTTAAACTAATAATCTGATTAAATAAATATATAAACTGATTACCTAAAAGAACTAATATTTATCATGACAGTGACTAGAACATTAGAAGAACATGTAGAGAAATATTTCTGTGGATTTGTGAGAAATTCACAACCACGCAGGCAAAACTTCCTAAACTAATGCTTTAACCTGCACGTGAACACATTTTTATTCTGAACAGATACTGCAGGCATGGTACACATCTATCGTGGGTTTACATTTTCAAAAGGGTGCATCTACACACTTTGCATTAATATTTTATGAGGGAAACTCAAAGTTTGAAATATTGAGTCTTCACACCCTTGTGCAATAAATCAAACAACTATTCTAATGCCATTACTAATACAGCAGAACTAGTAACACACAGGGCTGTGTCGGCATTCTTGCCCAATGACGTAACCCAGCACTGCTGCCGAACTCTGCTCAGGCCTGTTTGTGCAGGTCCGTTCCCCAATTCAAAGCAGTGGTATATGGACTTCTTCATTCAGTTTCAATACCATAACTTAGAGTCAGCCAAGAAAATCCATCACCTGCCAAGGGGCAGGCACTGCATGCAAGAGTCCCGGAATTAGGTCTGGAGCCTCTCCAAGCACGCCAGCAAATACATTCCATGGCAGAGGCTCAGCTGCTATAAGGTACCATCTCTCCACTGACCTAAATGGGGATATGGTAGTTCATGCTGACTGGGGATGCTTCCATGTAATTTTGCAAATAAAGAAACACAGAAACTGCGGTGACTCTTCTCTACGTGCTTCACAGCAATGTAAGAGAACAAGGAATGTTCTTCACTTAAGGAAAAATGGAAGACAACATTCTTCCAGCAATTATTTTCAAAGGTGATTTGAACTACGTTTCAAAAGCTGTCACAGAAATTTACAGAAGAGAGTTTCCCTTCTCCCAGTCCAAACGCTTAACTCTCTGGACACGTGAGGTCCTTTTTGCTTCAAGCTTGTGCTGCAAAGTACTGGAATGTGGACTGGACACTCTACACTAATGCCTTTGGGAACCAACTAAAGCACTGGACCCATTACAGTTTGTGCAGTCCACTGCTTAGACAAAATCATTCTGCAAAAAAATGGCATTTCTTCCTTCTTCAGGGCCCTAAGACAAGAAATGAGCTCCTACAGACTCCCTCCATCAAGCTGAGAGGAAGAGAAAAAAGTAACATAAATGTATCCTAAATTATGTCCATTTCTGGAAAATATTTTTTGAGCAGGTAGAAACAGCCATCGGTAGCATTATTATTATTATTACTATTACTATTATTTAAGTGCTGTAGAGTGACTGCCCGTACAACTGTTCTTTCCACAAAGGGGATCCCCATTTGTGAAAATAACATTTCTCTCTAGGCTTAAGGTGGGCTGTGTTGGCTCAAGACATCCAGTCTAACCTCTCAGTCTGTTCTCATCTCATTGTTTTCAAGATACTGCAACAAGCTTCTTCTGTACACACACACACAGCAGCTGCCACCAGCACCACTCTGCCAGACTGAGTGACTGGCTGCTCTACCCAGAAAACATTCTTAGTCGAAGCCTACAACAGTTTTTTCTCAGAGCAGCGGGAAACCATAAATGTCCTGAACGCACACCATCTGAGCCTCTCTTCCAAACTCTAGCCTTCAATGGAAACGCTTCCTATTTGGGATTTCAGGAGCAGCAACGTAGCAATGGCTGAAAGGTGTGCTGAAGCATGTATCAGAAGAGCTCTGTCAACAGAAAAGACTGCTGTGGGATGTCTTGACCTGCTGCAGGGGATAATAAGGAGACAGCTCAGTGTTTTCTGAAAACGCACACTCTATTTTCACCTTTAAGGATTGTTTCTGCTCCAAAATAAGTCAGTGGTAAAAGCTGCATCCTCAACTTCAGCGAAGAGAAGGCTAAGCTGTTACTGTAGACTTGAACATAGTTATTTAGAAAGGTTGAACTGAATCCTTTACTTACAAACTATTGTAGAGCATATTTTCCTTCAGAAGTACTACCATATGCCATTCTGAGAGTTACTCAGCTTAAATTTTCATGACTGTCACAAGGCAAACACTAGAGCTCAAAGCACATAAAAAGCAAACGCAGTATGAGA
Source organism: Dromaius novaehollandiae (assembly GCF_036370855.1). Classification (NCBI taxonomy): domain Eukaryota; kingdom Metazoa; phylum Chordata; class Aves; order Casuariiformes; family Dromaiidae; genus Dromaius; species Dromaius novaehollandiae. Next base: position 13,186,194 of record NC_088101.1, on the reverse strand, counting down.
CCACCCCAAACATCCAAAGCCCAGTGTAGCCCTGTGCTGAAGGCCTTGAGCAACTGTTCACATCTCTACTCACGTCTGCAAACTCCTGTGCTATCCAGGTAGAACCGGGCTTGGCAGTGAGAGAGGCAAAGGCCATGTATGGCTCCTTCCACGTGCTGGTCAGGCTGCAGTACATCCGGCACCCTGCACTGCACGCAATGAAAGGCCTCTGGGCCGACGCAGGTGCGACAGGATGGGTGGCAACCTGTGCGCAGGTAAGAGAACAGTTAGAGCCACAGCTCTGAGAACAGCTTTCTGAGACAGATGGACAAGGCACAACAGCTGTGCAAACGGGAGCATCTTGTCCTAAACATGAGAGAGAAGGGGAAGAAAACACTGATTTGGGCCTTCTTGGTCATCCCACTTTTCAGTTCTGCATTATTGCAGACAATCCAACGGTCAAACAGCCAGCAAAGAGTGCACAACTACCTTGCAGCAACTCGTACGCTAAAGAATCTGTTCAAAAATCAGACAGCATGCTGCATTTTCTATAACGGAACCGGATTTTTAAAATAATATTTTGCCATCTTTTCCTAAATAAAAAATAATGGCTCTTTTCTTCAATAAATAAAGTAGATAGACAAATAATGGAGGGAAAAAACCTGCAGTTCTATGCCGCAGGCATTCAAATTTTTCCTTTAACTTCTAGAATTGCAAAGGTGAACACAACCTCACTAGGATAGACGTCAAGAAATTACAGTCTGAAAGGGTTCATGGGTAGCACAAATTCATCTCCTGAATTTTCAGTTTTTTCACTGCTGCAAAATGACTTCAACCTTAGCAAATTCACTAGGTAAGTGTAAAATGTCATTTGCCTCTTAACTTGTGTCAAGAAAAATTTTGAAGTGCTAGGAATGTACATTTATTTCCAGAGCACATGGATAAAATATCCCCAAGATCATGAAATCCTGAGCAGGTGAAACCACAAAGCTCAAATATAAATTTTTTTTTTTCTTCAAAGTGGAAAACAATCAGTAGACAATCATGGAAATTACTCATTCCTTGACCAGTTCGGCATAGGAAAAAGGACTAGAAGCATAGCTGGATACTCCAAGCACAGCACACCAACAGCCAATATAGACAGACTGATTTACAGCAACCAAGGAGCTTACCCAAATTACATGGCTTACCCTTGCAGACATTTTGATCCTGATAAAAACCCTCTCCACAGCCTTGCAGGCACTGTCCCTTACGCAATGCCAGAGGAAGGGAACAGGAGGTACAGTGGGTGGCCAAAGGTCCCTCACAGGTGGAGCACAAATCATGACAAGCTGAAAAAGAGAAAGAGCACATGGAACTGAAATATTCCATTTATTCTGCTTGCAGGTGGTGTAGCTGGCTACAGTATCCTCCAGCCAACAATGAAAGCTCAGAACTGGCAGGACATTCAGCTATGTGAAGTAATGAGAGTAGAAGCACACAAGTATTAATAACTAGTAACATAGTAATAATAACTCCCACTCACAGTGTTTTGAGTATGTATCTCAGTATGTCTCAATGCACTTCACAAACCAAAGAGGTTATTTAAAATAATCCATCACAAGTGAACGAAAGAAATGGAAAATGGAAATTCCTTTTCCCACCCTCAATTTCACACTCTTAAAGTTCCCTCCCCACAGGAACACATCTGGGGAAAAGAAGACAACATGTGGAGGGTGCCCTGAGAGCCATAAGAAAGATCATGCAAAAATGCCTGTTACCTCTGCATCTTCCACTGCTGTCTGGGAAATATCCATCTGGGCACTCTGAAATGCATTTCCCATCGTGTAACATCTTATCCGAAGCACAGGTTAAACATTTTGGTTGGTCTGAATAGCACGTTTCACAGGACTGGTCACAAGCTGACAAAGAGGACATCTCATCAACCAAAAGCACTAACCAAAACCTGGCTACACACATAAAGTAACGCAAACCACGCCTTCTTCTTTCTTTGTCAGAAATATATCTTTAAATGGTCTTCTCCAGCACAAGTAACCTTTCGCACTTCCCTGCAATACGTAGTGACATTCACAGAGGTAGACGTGCGAGCGCTGACATGCATTCACTGCCCTGTATCCTGTCTAGGACTCTGAGAAAGCGCAGGTACCGGGAGCAGGTCTACACCAGCACCCCCTCCCCGCTGGCATAGGTGAGGCCGCCCAGGCACTTACAGCCCAGATACCTGGGGCAGCTTAGGGAGAGGAAGACTTACAAATCCCACCAGTCTCCTGTTCCCGTAACGGGGCATTTGGAGAAAAAAGTTTGCATCTCCGTGTCTGGCTGTGCCTGGATCTACTGTTAACAGCACCAAAGATTTCCATTTCCGAGCACAAGAGTGCAAAGGGGCACGGATGATCTCATGGCTGCCTTATAGCTTCTGTTTCCCTGTCTGCAGCAGACTTGCTCTCCGTTTGGTCTGCACACCCTTCAAGTCTGCAAGGCTTTTCTTTCCACCAGCAATGCTACCAGCTAGACTGTTGAGGTATAATTATATCAACATCCTGAAACTCAATGTACAAGGCTCTCTTTGCCTGTAATTTTTGCCTCTGAGTGGCATTTCAGGCTGAGAGTACACGTCAGCTTTGTACGGTGCAAAAGTACCATAGATATCTGCATGTAGACCAAACACTAAACCCTCTTCTTTTTCTTTCCTAATTAAAATCTCTAACAATTATCCAGTGAATCTAGAGACAGGTATATATGTCCTAGGACATACAGAAGAACCGCTCCAGTAAATGTGGTTTTTTTCTGTTCACCACTGGTCTGTGAACAGGGAGCATCATTATGAACACTTTCATGTGTGAAAATCATGTCATAAATCTTTACAGATTTTTGCAAAACAAGCATCAGTCCTCAAGCTGTTCAGGAATTGAAAGATAGGGGGAAGTTGAGAGTTGATCATTTTTTCTCTTCTTCCTCTTTTCTTCAAATCAAAATTTTGAGTGTGAAAATGCATCAAAAATCAGCCATGATAATGTTTTCAGTCAATTTTTGTGGTCTATATTATCCCTGGTATTCACTTCTGAAGTTAAGTTACCTGTTATATGATGACCTTTAAATGAGAGAAGCAGTATGAAACTCTGGCTTCTCTAAGTCAGTGGCACTACTGCTGCTGAATATTCAGAAGGGCCAAGCATTTTACTTGTACAGTTTTTGCTTCTTTTCTCCAGTTGAGAGCCTCCCTTTAAAACAGCTTACAGGGCTCCACTTGGGCACTGAAATGCATGTTGTAGGTAGAAGTGGAAAAACCTGAATTCTGGAGGTTCTGAGCAGCAACTATGCAGCTTTGAGAAATCACTGGCAGTAAAACTGCAAATATGGGCAAGGTGCATCTAAACAGAACTTCCTTCTCAGCTTAGATGATTTTCAGCTAAAGATGTAAAATTTCAACTCTGTGCACTTCGAACACATGCTTATAGAATTTACTGGTGTAAACATCAACCAAAGCAAAAGGGAACCTGGTCAAAAGTGAAATCCAGCCAGAAGTGGCCATAATAGCAAAATTTTTTCAACAGGCTCCAGGTTTTAAGCCCTTTCTAACTAGCTGTAGCTTAGACAGACTTGCATGAAGACAGGCAACCCCTGCATCACTACTACTGACTCTGTTGGACACTCCATCAAAGCAGCTGGAGCTGGCTGAAACAGAGACCTGGCCTGCATAGTTGCGGCAAAATTTAGATTCTTTATTTATCTGAGATTTTTTTCCTTCATCAGCTGCTTGACTTGGTCCTTAATTTCCTCCAGCCTTCCTTTCCCCTTCTTTTAACTAACCTTTCCAGTTCCCAAGTCTCATCTGTTGTGCAGGTATTAGTTACTGTGACGCTGAATTATAATACAATTTACAGAAACCTGCTGGCAAGGGCCATTTCTCTTGCCGCAGACAAATGGATTTGTCATGCCCTCAGAAACATGTCAGTTGTGCTTTTATGCTGTTCAGTGAGGGAAACAACCTTAAACCTTTCAGCATCTGATTACCTTAAATGAATTAATAATCTTACAAACAGCAGCTTTCCCCATCCTATTATTTATGCACAAGGTGCATCTGGCTTCTTACACATGAATAAAATCACAGCTGCTGCCTGGCTAAATGAAATATTGATTCCCTTTTTGCAGAGCATTTCTCAAACTTCTTGCAATTGGAGAATAAAAAAACCAGGTATTTACCGCTGCAGATTCCATCCTTCAAGTAAAATCCCTGTCCACAGCTGGCCACACATAGCCCTGCTTTTAGCATGTGTGATGTGTCTTTACAGGACAAACAATTGTTCTCAGCGGCTCCCCAGCATGAGGAACAGGACTTGTGACAAGCTGCAGGAAAGAAAGCAAAGAATTAATGAATGATGAACTTCCAATTGACTTTTCAAAATAAAGAGTTTGCAGGAATTCACTTTTTTGCAATTTTTCTTCCTTATATTCACAGGCGTTTACACTGCTTCAGCGTAAATGAACACTGAAGGCTTTTCAGTACTTCAGGAAAGGAAAAGAAAAAGAAAACAAAAAAACACTGCTTTGTTGTGTTACTATTTTCATCCAAGCCATCTTGTGGGTACATCTTACACCTTCATTTTGTACTTGCAAGATGACATACAATAAACATCAGTTAGGTAGCTGTAGGGATGTGTTGGTAACCAGACAGGAGGAGGGCTGGTAACACTATTAAGTCCTTCTCCTCATGGTGCTAGGTGCTGTACGAGCACAAAGTGAAGGGAAGGGTAAAGAGCCCCTGTTGCGCACTATTTAAAAATAAGGCTACAGTCGGATCCTCAGAGTGACTACTGACATGAACAGCACTTCACGAATGAATAAAGCATCAGACTGCAGGGCTGCAGTCAAGATCTTGCAAAATTGAAGCAAGACGGCCTCCTCCTGAAAATCCCTCCTTCTGCCCTTCCAAGACTCTGCACCGGAGTACAAGACCCTGACTGCTGGCTGCTGCCAGCCAAGTAGGGCAGAAATCCTCACACACTCAGGCTCCGAAATTCCTGGGGACAGGCGGGCAGTGGGTTCCAGGTACAGTCCAGTGCAAGACTGCAAGTCTTATCCCTTACATTGCCAGAGGAAGAGAAGGAACATTTCTTTACTGAGTTTAAAGTCAGATACGTTTCTCTCAGGGTGAGCCATGTATCATGGCTGGTGCACAGTGATGTTCTACGTACTCCTAAAGTATATCACATTTTGTGACGCAGGCTGTAGAAATTCCGCCCCCCCCCCCCCCCCGGCATCTTGGCACAGGAACACACAGGCAGAAGAGAGTGATGCTCGAGCACAGTGACTCAAGGTGTGAAATGTTACAAGTAAACTAATAACTATATGGAGATCAGTTCTGCCTCCCCAAAAAATGTTGAATGAGCAGCCTTATACAAAACTGTTGAGCTGTGAGGGAAATTCCCACACCATGGCTAGTGTTTATGGAATTTGTGCAGCAGACATATGTTAAATATGTTAAATGTGCTACTACTGCTTGCATAAACTGTGCAAATTACAATTCTTTAAGCTATTACATTTTTTTCTTGATTACATTCAAATAGGTTCTAAATACATTCATAAATTTATTATTTTGCAATGAGACATGTATGTGTTTGTGTTCCCAGACCATGGCAGGTGGGAGAAAACAGAACTTTATGACATTTGCCCTGTATCCATGAACACGTCTAAAGCTGCAGCTGCCCAAGAAAAACTCTTCTGCAAGTAGTCTCAGCGTAATAGGGAATCAGCAGACAAAGCAGCAGCTCACTGGGGAAAGAAAACTCATGCTCTCTAGGAGGCTTAATGCACTTAACTCAGAACACATTTACGTATGGAAGTTACACGAACAAACCCGTTCCAATAAAAAAAATCCCTAAATGAGAGACAGTTCATCCTCTCCCCAATAGCAGGTGAGATTGAAAATGTTTCCGCTCCAGGACCGTGTCTAATGTAGCAGGGCAAGGTGAACTAGCACAATGTCAACACTATCAAGTGCATGTAACTGTGGCTGAAGCAGAATGCAACCAATACCAGACATCCCATCCCGAGGTAAAAATTGCTGAAATATCTTTGCCTGCAGCAACTAAGTGGATGTCTGTAAATAAATCAGCAGAAGTGACTGCATTGCCAGGAAACTGTTTTCACCTTTTCTTGTTATTTTCAGTTCAGATTTGGGAAGGGTCATTTTGTACTCTCTCCTCTCCTCAGCGTGGATACTGGCCACAAAAGCAAGATCCTGCAGCTTAACCAGACACTGCTGCTGAATGAAAGATGTTCAAAATAATATATTTGGCCTTCCAGTTTCAACAGGATGCACAGTTACTTTGCCTCAGCTGACATGAGGGCATTCACTAAGCTGCAGTAACAGGTTTTTCCAGAAAATCAATGCAAACAGACTAAACTTCCAGGGTCTCATTTATGGTTAAAGCAGGAACACCCCAAGGCTCATGAGCCAAAGGGCCTCTTTCTCTGCTCTGTTACTCAGGAGTTCCAGGCATAAAAACTAAGAGTTGCACAGAAGTGACAGAGGCCCAGTGCTTTTAGAAGACAGGACTTTCTGCAAGGGCATGTTCCCTTTAGCAAAAGCAGCACATGCAGGCATCAGTGTCTGCACTCTGCTGCATCCCAGACTACCCCGAGTGCCCCAAATCACTGGTCACTCTGGCATAACCAACACATTTCATTACAGCACTCAGACACGAAGCGCAGTGCCAGGTATGAACAATGACTGCCTTCCATGCTCTGCCTTTCTGTTCGATCATGGCTGACCAAAATCACTGAAAGCTCCACTTACCAAACAGTCTCTTTTTTGCATCAGCATAGGTGCAACATTCACAGGCCTGACGAAAGCAGGAGGCAGGCCAGTGCAAAGGGCATCCCACCAAGAACACAACGAGAAGTTGTTGCCCGGCTTTTGGAAAGCACAGGTGGGTTCCAACAGCTCTGTGCTGTGTGGTAGCAGGAACCACCTCTAACATGTCCTCACTGTGAGCTGGGCAAGCTTAGCTTACTCATATTCAATCATTTGTTCTCAAGGTAAGCCTCTGCAGCCAGGACACAGCAGAGAAAAACAACGGGACATGAATAGAAATCCAAGTGCTTTGCTACAGAGTGAGCTGGGTCTGTTAGTGTCAAGTTACACACTGCAATATTTGCACTTTGGGAGATCAAAACAGAAACACTTGAGTTCTGCCTAGGCTTTTGAATAATCCTGAAAACATAAATAATTAAGTTGGAAAAATGCAGTGAGAGCACTGAAAACTCCAAGTCCTTTGAGCCCTTCTGTTTTACTGGGCAGATTTCTTTTCTTTTTTTCTCCTTCACTTTGCTTTGGCTTTTGGATTTTTTTCTTAACTGTTTCCATGGCCCATTTCCAGCACAAAGACTTCATCTATCACTCTGCCCTACGCAGGATTCAAACTGACCCATGATTATTAAATGCACTGCTACATACCTGAACCTGCCACCTTTTATTCTCAAATCTCCTTTCTCTTAATGGTTTCAATACTTTACAGAATGGAGGGTGGGGGAGAGTAATAACCCTGGTGTAAGAGTAGAATCGTGAAAAGATCAAACAACTTCATTCCAAAATTCAAATTAGATTCAATTGGACTAGACATTATAAAAAATGGACAAAAGATGAATTCATTGCGTTTTGTTGTTGCAATGCAGACGACAGTGTCTCAACAACAGGATGGATTAAGTAACCAGTTCTTATAGGTCTTTTTCAACTCCAAAGCTAATTCCTCAAGAGAGACTTTATTGGAACTATAACAATTAACACAATCTCATTCATCCTTTCTGTGATTTTGGGACATGCTTATCACAAATGTTAAAACCATTATGAGAAAAATATTCCTGAACAGTTTAAAGCCAGTTTGGACAAACAGATTACACATTTGTAAAATGGAGAGCATACAAAGAAAGGGTGAATGGAAATGAATGATGGTCTATGTCTGAAATTTAAGGCTTTCTCGACTGGTTCTATTTTATGCAGAAAATGCAGCCAGGCAGAACTAAAGCAAATTGGTTTAATTCCCTTGAGGAAACAGGAACAAATTTTCCCAGCAACTTTCAGCTACAAGCATGCGTGACTGCAAATTTGGATGGAATGTACAATCAGTAATCCACAAACCGGTAATAAAATGAAATATTAGCCTTTCCCTACTACTTCAGCAGTACATGGGCACTGCCAGTTAAAACACCGGGAGCAGGTGGAAGGGAAATGGTAAAATAAAACCAAATGAAGTAGAAGATTATTTGATACTTAAGACTATAAATTTTTCTGGACCAGGTCTCTCTTTTGTACTTATACACGCACAATGGGGCCCTAGTCTATGGTCACTGCTGGAAGGTAGAGGCTTTTCAAAGTTTCAAAGCCTGAAACAAATAGTCAGCTCTTCAAGGCAAACCGTATTAGAAAAGGAAGCTGGATTTAGAATCTGAAGTGCTTTCCCCTGAAATCTGCCAAAAGCCCTAAGCCTATATTTAATTTTAAGCAGGATGGCTAGTTCCAAAGAAATTAAAGTGATGGCTCAAAAAGTTAAGCCTGTGCTCCAGTCCTTTGTTGAATTAGGGCTGCAGAAGGAACTAAAAGCCTTCTAAAAAGGCCAATTTCAAGAGGAGAAAAGTATTAACTTTAGAGAAAACAATAAAACTGTCAGGAGGAAAAAGCAGCTACCAGTTTGGACAAAGTACAAATATTCCAAAGGAGTGGGGGAAGCTCATAAAAACACTGTCATAGTTCCATCAAAAAGAACCCTGTAACTTCCCAATCTTAATCTCAGTTCCCAATCTCTTATCTTTGAAATCACAAAGATATAGGATTTAAGCACATCTCAGTATTGTGTGGAATTACTAATTTACATTGTAAATATTTTTCCTGAGAACAGTTAGCCCAATGAACTTTCGGGAAGAGAGGACTGTATGAAGGAAATAAATGGCAAAACAAAGAGAAAAACATCAAAACAGTATTTTCTGTGATTTTTCTTTGGCTCCAAACCCCTATCCCTCCTAGTAATTCTCCGAACACGGCAAAGCACTGCCTCTTGAGAGGTTTGGCATTAGCAGCCGCAGCTTAGTCTGCACTGAACTCAAAGAAAACCCCAATGGATCAGATTGCCAGCCCTGGCTCAGGGTGTTATATTCGTAGTAAAATCAGTGCATACATCCTGCACTACCTGACACTTCAACATCACAAAACACACGGTCACATTTCCAAAAGGGAATTTTGAATTGAAAGACAGCGGTGAAAAAACTGAAACTGTGTCGTTAAAGAGCAGAGAGTTTTAGACCAGTAGAAATGATCCACTGAGGAATTTTAATGAATATTCCCCCAACCAGTATTCAATTTTACACAGTATGACTTCGTTCCTCTGTTCACTCCTTGCTTTACTCTATGGTAAACATTAACACCTATGTCAACGGCAGATCCCTCAACCAAGAGTATGTCTAAGAGATTGGCTACAGCTTTGTCTGCTCTGTTGCTATTACAGAGTATCACAAACAAAGTCTTTTTGTTTTTTTGCATTACCTGCACAGAAGAGCTGATCCTGAAAGAACCCCTGCCCACATGAAGTCACACACCGCCCGTTCTTCAGCAGCAGGGATGCTTGGCATGAGGAGCACTCAAATCCATTGGTACAGGTTGAACATGTTTTGTTGCAGGCTTTCGGCAGAAAGCAAAGAAAAAGAAAGAAGCATTAATACCAAATGTCTTGAGGCAGCAAGACTGTCCTGCTCCGATAAAAGGAGACAGTCCATGGAGTACCTCCATTCAGTCCATCTCAGTCTGGTCTCCCCACCGCTACCTTTCATAAAGTACTTTGTCTCATTTTGGCAAAAGAATTTGAGAATCTACAATTTTCAGTGAAAACTTTTCCATCTGAAAACTTTTAAAGTCATAAGCCCATGGCTACTATGCAGTGTTTGCCTGAATGCTTTTCCAAACAGAGCCTAATGATCTGCCTTCACATCAATGGGAGACTGTAGGAAGCAAACCACGGGGCAACCCAGACAGTAAGTCTGTGAGATCCTACAAACAAAAGCATGGCAGGCCAGTGGAAAGACAGTCATCTGACAGGAAAAAACCCCTTGCAGGGGTTACCTAAGCAAGTCCCTGCATCCTGGTAGAAGCCTGATTCACACGTCTCCACACAGCGTCCGTTCTGCAGCTGCTTCCTTGCATCACGGCAGACGTTACAGTGATCAAAGGACTGAGAGCAGGTCAAACAGTCCGGGTGGCACTCAACTATCACAAAGAAAAGATACAAAGGCAAAAACATCAGCAGTGCTTTCAGTCAGGAAGGTTTCTGTAGGCAGCTCAAGGTACATTGGTTTTGGAGTGTTTTTCTTTCAAAATGTCATGAAAAGACTTAAATATTACATTGCTGCATTCCAATATATTGGGAAGGTATTGTATAGACTCAGGTTTTCTACACTAGTGATAAAAAGTATATTCATTGTTCACATTGTTCTCAGCAGTAAAAATTTTAAGTCATCAGGAATTAACAGCCCAAAACAACCTGAATTTGAGTTTCCTTCAGCCATATCCTGCAATGAAGAGAAGAGCATGCCCACATCAGGTCAGAGTCCAGGTGGCAGATTCCCCCCGCCAGCCAAAAGCTCTATGTCACAGCACTGTAACAAGATAGCATGGCTGGTCTCTCTGCAGAGGCCAAGAGAGGGACTAAATCTTCTTTAATGCTGAGTTACTTTTGTTTTCTGGAAGAAAAACTGTCTGTTCCTCCCTGAAGAGTCAGCAAAAAAGGGTCCAGATTCTAAAAACTCTCCTTCATTTACACTAAACCTACAAGTTTCCAAGGAGTTGATCCTAAGGGAGGAAACCAGGAGTTACAGAAAACAGACAGTTAAGGGTAACAATGAATCTAAAATGAAAAACAAGAGAAATGAATAGGAGGTTCTGTCTCTAACCATTTCTTTCCAACAACTTTCCAAAGATACCTGCAGCCCATCCTTACTGCCTGACAATGAACTGACTGCTCAGAGAGGTACAGAATAGATAATTTTTCCCTAAGCAGGGAAACATTCCCTCTTCTCCAATCCAAACATTCCCAGCAAGAAGGCACAGTAGCTGGTTTTCAACTGACTACAGCTTGTTTAGGGCTAGATGCTCTATACCAATTGAGAATGAATGGGTTCTTTCTGCATGCTTCTTTCAGCATATCTATGAGAAGAAGCAACCAATTTATACTGGCTTTAAGGAAACAGATGCGTTAGGTACTGATGTCTCCCTCCTTCCATAATTTTAGAAAGTGGAGGTCAGTTCTGCAAAAGAGCCTAGAAAGCTCTGGGCTTACAGATTAAACAGGCTGGATTTTGCATTTGTTTCTCTGTTTTGCATTGGAGGGGATGAGAGAGAGAGATAATTGCAGGGCTTCAGTAAAAGAAATTTCCATTTACCTTTTAAGACCCAGAAATGCAGTTTTAGCTCTATATGTCCAATACAATGACTTCAAAGCTTATATTTTCCAAAGTGTTACTATTCTAGAAGAGGTCAGGTTCTCAAGAGTAACCAGTATGTGGTGGCATCTCTTGGTAAGAAAGAGAACAGATGGGTGCTGAGAGCACTTTATAATCTATCGTCTGCTTAGTGGTCTGTGCAGAAGCTGTTCTCTTTTGAAAATCCAGAATGATTTTGTCTGAACTGTCCAAAACCCGTTTTCCCCACTTTTCAATTTGTAATGCTTTGCATTTTTATTAGCATGCAGTAAATAACAAGCTTTAAAACATTAATATGGCAAGTGCTCCAAGCCACTCCTGCAAATGACAGCATAATTAGACTGTGGAGCTATTTTCTTTTTACTGAGATAAACCATTAACTGGAGCACTCTGATAAAACCAAAGTTAGATGAATGCAGCAAGAACAGCTACCAATACGAAAAATTAGCAAACCACAGATAAAGCCTACCAACTATGAAATGTAAATGAAGAAGAATGACAACATCCTGGAGAAAAATGAATTTATATGCAAAGTTAACATATAGCTAAGGCTACTCTAATCTTTCCAAACAATTATTAACTGGCAGTCATTCAGCCCCAGTGAGCTTGTGGCATAAACAGTGTAAGCAGGTTCCTTCTCCTCCCCCCTCCCAAGAAATAATCATGAACTCATAAACTCCAAAACCCTTGTTAAGATGCAGAAAATAGCAGCCTTCTGCCTTAGAAAACTTCTTGTGTTGAAAAAGAGGAAAAAACAACACAAAAGGTTTCCAGAGACTCTTTTGCCAAAGGAAAGCGATGAAGGGTACGATCTAAACCAAGGGAAGTCAGCCGCAGCCTTTGGATGGAGTCCTAAAGCTCTCCTGAAACCCTAATTAAATTATATGGAAACCAGTTAATGAGCAATTGCAAAGGGAATGAAGTAAAGACAAGTTAAAACTCAATGCAGGTGTCAGAACAACACTGATCAAACTGGGGAAACAAAGGCCACAAGGATCCCAGACCACCACTCGTGCCAGAGGCATACGCAATACGCTCCCACCCAGCCCAAGTGATAGTAAGAGGTGACGGACTCTGGGTTTGTACCTGGCTCGCAGCGCGGGCAGCACTCCCCCTCCACCTCGACAGCCAGGCTGCCCAGCGGGCAAGGCGGGCAGGAGCGCTGGAAGCAGATCACCTCTGCATCCCGGCATTCACATTCTCTGCACGGCCCCTCTCTCCACGTCTCTCCATCCTGCGCAGGACAACACCAAATGGCCAGCATTAGTACTCCGCTCCTCCAGCACAGCTGCCAAGCTCTGCCATCAGGCTGAGTCCAGACTGTGCTTTGGGCAACAGACACCCGGTTTGCCAACCAGCAAGAATGCCCCATTGCTTACCGCTTCAGCATTAACGGAGAGCCTTTGCACAGACAAGGTATTTTTCCCATGCACAGAAATCTCCAGATAAACTTAAAGACATCAGTACTAGTAGTAAAGTAAACATTTCTGGGACTTTTCCAGCACTGAGGCCCAGTGACACGGGACTGCCCACCTCCGTACGATTAACCCTCTTGCCTTGCAAAACCAGGCAGGCTGCAAAGTGCCAACTGCGAAGGGTCCTTGGCCTGTGGCGGCTCCTGAATATACATTCCCTCACAATATTCCCTCCAAAGTGGGGTGCTTTTTTAGGTAGCAGCACATACCTTCTGCTTCTTCATCTACTTTCATTTTCTCTGACTCAAATCATTTTCTCACATCTCGAAATTCTGCTGCCTCACTTGTTTCCGCTTCTTTTTTACAGCCCAGTAACGAGTGCTTAAATCTGCTTTGTATCTGAACGATACCCTTTATCTGTTCTGAATTTATATATTTGCATAATGACCTACTGGGTCATTATAACCTTCTCCTCCCTTACGATTCATCCCACCTATTTGTCAAACTTTAAATCTCTTTCTAACTTTTGACAGCATTTTGCATCCTCTCCTCCTTTCTTCTGTTGCCTTGTTTTCCATCACTGAGGACTGGCTGACACACCATGCAAACCCCAGCAGACTGAAGAGGTACCCTCTGCTTTCTTCAAAAGCCAGCCCTCCCGTCTGACACCTTTCTACTTTTACTAGTTAGTGGAGGGGAGAGATCTTCCACCCACTGTCTCCCCGCTGCCTGCTGCAATCAGCATCCCCAGGTCTGCTCCGAAGGACACAGAACCAGCTCTCAACCACCGAGCCTCTGCTGGTTCCTTCTGAGGAAGTCAAAAGGCAGAAAAGAGTCGGCAAGCGTTTTAAATGCCCATGAAGCTTTCGTGCCAGTTCCTCTCTCAAAAAGGATAAAGGACAAACAGGAATAAAGCAGACACCTCAATCTGTTTTACCTCCCTTGGGTCAGAGAGGGAGAGATCTAAAGAAGGAAAGGGAGGTATTAGCATTAAGGGGGGAAAAAAAGAAAGAAAACCAGCATTAAACTTCCCATTTCCCACACATGTTGGCAAACAGCAGCCATCAGTAGGGTACTCATCTGTCAGAGCAATGAAAAGTCCATTACTGGTGTATTTCAACTGAGAAACCTAAGGTTTCCTTTTTCTTTAACTTGAGAAGGGAAGTTCCTTGAAAACGTTCATAAAATAAGGCACTCCTGCTGCAGTGAAAATTATCATCAGTGAAACACATTATCAGAAGGCTATACATTGCCTTTGCTTTGTAGCCTACAATGTATAGCATGAAAGTCAGGCATCTTGAACGCCCATGAGATGCACAGGAAACCAATGAGTATGTGTATTAATTATTAAAGAGGAATGATTGATTATACCACACAGAAGAAAGCAAGGCAAACTTAAATTCTGAAGCAGACATACACATTATAAACAAGTGTGTTTTGTAAATTTTAAAAGCAGCCTGGAGATCATATTAGTGGATTGTTCTTCTACTACACTTGCAAATAATATCCTCGGAACTGGAGAGGGAGAGCCACTTCTCCAAAACTTTACGAGCAGAACTCTCTATGCGCTCCAAAGTACCAGGATACTCACATCTTTGGTATGTTCTCTGTAAATACAGTAACTATTACTTGAAATACATTCAGGACAGCACTTCCCATCTAAGTGAATTAATTCTTCACCCTGTGAAGAGAAAGTTTGCACCAGTTCAGATGGAATCAACACCACCAAAATACTGTGGAATGCAGAGACAGAACCGCTCTTGCCCTGGAATGCAATCTTTGATATCTAATTTCACCTTATCTCCTCTATATCCTACTTCATCTCTATATGTGCAGCCTAAAAAATGTGCTTAACGAACACTGCAGTTGCAGAACAAACCTCAGAAAAGGTCAGGGAATTCAGCGGTAAGGCCATTGCTTCATCCCTAAATCCTGCAGAGAAAGAACCCTCTGAAACAGTCCACTGAAAATACAGAGAACAGGAGTGTTATTTTTATGGTGAATTTCCAGGATTTTTAGGCCACCATCACTATGTCACTGCATAGAATCTTATCTACATTTTCAACATTCTACTCTTTCCTAAGACAAAAGGCCAAAAATGGTCAAGGCAAATTTCAAAGCACGTGCTCTATTTATCCCAGATGGAAAAAGCCTGTTCTTTGTTACAACTCCACAGAATTTACTGAAATTACTTTGCTTTGAAGATAAGAATTTACAGCAGGGGAAGGGAATGAAGTGCCCTGATCTGTCACAGCTTTTTGCTCCTAAGCGGAAGCTGAATATTTATGAGAAAGGGAGACTTTCTCTTAAGGTGTTAACAAACAGCTCAAAAAGAAACAGCTTCAATGTCTTGACAAGATTCTCACGCATGCTAAATGCAGGCAAGAAAACATCACAATAACAAAAGTTACAAATGAATGACTAAAGTAGATATTTTGGTGCCCTGAACACCGGTTAAATCTTTCCCCAAAAAATGTCAGTGTTGATACTTGTCCCAAATCTCTCTGGGCATTCTCTCTCTAATTTTACAATCAGGGCGATTACTTATTTATCACAAAGCAGAGAATACATGACTGTTTCTTAACTGTCTGCAAGGGACCCAATTACCCAATGAAGTCACACATTTTATTGGTTTCCATTTCAGCACGCAGCTACCTTCTTTGGAGGGCTCACAAAATGCAGCTGAGCACCAAGTTTACCCAGTCGCTTTGCTGATTTACGCCACCCGGACATCTGTTCCAATACAGTCACTCCAGCATATTTTTTGCCATTCCACTCTAGCACATCTAGCAGTCTGTATATGTAAACTATTTTATACCTATACAGTGCAGTAACATCCCCAGATGCTGTTAGCTTAGCTAAGGCAGAACAGCTAGTCCAGGCCACACTTGGGCGACTCTCATATGTTTCTGGGAATGGGTAAGAGAGCAGAGATCATATGGTTTTTACTCACCTAGGACCACACACAGCCTAAATCCTTCCCTGTTGGTTCTATACATTTTTGCTACTTAAATCACTACTTCAAAATGCTGTTGGCTGTGGTTGGATCTCACATCACTGCTATGTACTGTAAACTCTCCCATTCCCACCCCTGCCCACATCCCCATCCCCACACATAAGCACACACACTATAGGAAAACCGAGAACAGCTAGGCATGGAACATGGCTCTCCTAGCCAGAAGGAAATGCAACCGCACTGCTCTGCCAAGACTCAGGAGAGGGAGCGACTATGTGAGATAACCAGGCCACTCGTGGCTGTGCTGAAGAGAGATTACTCATCACACCAAGCTGAGAATGTTGAAAGGCAGTGATGGGCTGGGAGGCAGAAACGGGAAAAAAACAGTTTATATAAGTATCTCTCATGCTCACACACATCTACATCCACAGGCACCATCCATAACTCCCAACTTCCTAGCTCCACTTCTTCAAAATATCAGAGTAACTCCTGCAGGCTGCTGACTGTTAGTCACACAGCATCCTGCAATACCTGTTTCACGGACCCTGCAGTTGCTGGGGTCGACAGGGCTGTATCCAGAGTAGGCAACCAAGGCTCCACGCACCCGGGACCTGTCCTCCTCAGAGTCGTACCTGAACAGTCTCACTAGGGTGCTATCTTAGCAGGGGTTTGGAGAAGGGCGCCAGCAGGACTACATGATGCTCTGGCAGTTTAAGCAGTCTTCGTTGAGCGCACCCACTTCAACATGCGTAACTACCCCAAGCCTGCCATGTAACTTCCATTCCTAGCTCACCAGGAACCTCCTGAAATTTTTTTTTTTTTTTTTAAAGATTAGCTCAGAATCACCACAGACACTTTCATTCTGCAGTTGCTGGACTGGTTTGTTTGAAAGGGTTTAAAAGCTAAGCCTTTGCCCTATCCTCATGTAATACTGCTATACTATGTCAAGCTGTCCAGGATTTGCAGTTTAAATCTGTGGCCTCATTACACTTTAAACAGGACGATGTGACCAGAAAACTAATAGTGCCTTAATGAAGAGATGAATCCAAATGCTTCTAGCTTCATCTCAGCTCTGATTTATTGATGCAGGTGCTTACAAACAAGACCTGAAACTCAAAGAGAAAAAGAGAAGGGAAAAAGAAAATAATTTATATGCTTTTTGAGTAAATATTTTATTGCATTAAATTAATGTGCACCTTGTACTATTGAGCTAAACTATGACTGCAACTGTCTTGAGGAAGCCAGTTTATCTTGAGGGAAGCCATGCAGGATTATAAATCCTTGGGCAAATATCTTTTATCAAGTGCTTTCCTCCTGCTGTCCTCCTGGTAATCACATTTCACTGAATTCAGAATAGCAGCCACTTGTACCCTGAGAAATAATACCATTTTTTTAGATGCTCAGGCTTCAAACGGGCTGGTTACCTTTGACACTCCAAGTTTGAAAAAAAACTGCACATGTGATAGAGCTGCTTTTGAATCCCACTCTGTTTTTAACCCTATATGATAACATCTTCAGCTGTTGTCCTGTAAAGTATTCCCAGCTTTTCTGAATAATGGATTCCTCATCAGAACCCAAGGCAGGAACATGAATATTAAATCATTTTCCCTACTGAGCCATGACAGCGTGCCATCATCATTAGTGCAAATGATCCAATTTACAGCCATAAACATGCAAGAAGCTGACTGAAACAGATGCAAGTGCACAAGATTTTATGATAATCATGACTTCCATTCCAGCAAAATCTCTCCATGCAGTTTAAGATTATATGATCATCAGCAGTACTACACTCAGTGACAAGAGTTTGAATCCCATGCTGAATGCATTTTTGTTATTTAGAAGGCACAACCTCAGATGAACTAGCATACACTTTTATTCCTACATATGTCACCTCTGCATGATGTATTATCATTTGGGATCGTGCATGTGGATTCTAACTTTCTGGAACAGCCACTGAAGCGATCTAATCCAGTGAAGCCATTATGTGTAGCATGCAGATTTTGGCTGGAATTCAGGCACAACACAAGGGTCCTGGTACACGAGATTTACCATGCAGGCAGAGTCACCAGAAAAGCATGGTCAGTGAGAGAGTAACCTCAGAAAGCTACAATTCCTTCCCTTCTCTTCACTGATTCTGTGGAGTAGTTGCGATAAAGCAGATATTAGCCTACTGATTAAAACAAATGCAGTGACAGACAACACAGAAGTTTTGTCCCACTGGAAGAAGGCAATCCAAACTAATTGTTAAGTACAGCAAAAAAGTGTGTGTGTGTGTGTGTGTGTGTGTGTGTGTGTGTGTGTGTGTACGCGTGCGCATGTGTGTGTGGATGGTGGGGGGAAGAGCATTCAACCCTATCTAATGCCTTTTCCATATTCATTATAGAGCAACTACAATATAACCTGTCAGGGGATTTTGTTTTGGAGTAAACCACACCGGGAATAAAATGCCTTAGCAGTTTCACTTCCATGCTCAGAAAGGCATGGAAAAAATGGAGAAAAGTGGAACACTGCCTTCCACAACAGTGTGGAAGCAGTGTGGGAGGCAATCCAAATTAAATTAGTAACTGAGTCTCACTGGCTTTCTTCATAGTGCAAGCCAACTGAGCAGCCAAGCTTGCATGGGAAAATCCCAAGCTTACTCCTGTTTTCTGTGAAGTGTTTCAAGGTAATCGTACAAAACAGGCCACTAGAGAAGAGCAGGTTCTTTGAGTGTCTCAAGACATCAGTCAAGAAAGGAGAAAAAAAAAGGGGGAGGAGGACAGGGGGATCACAGGACTTGAGGGATATATTTTGAAAGGAAAAACCTTTCTTACCTTGGCACACTCCACTTTGGCACACTCTGCTTTCTGGCAAGTGACTTGCCCTCCTTCGCACATGCAGAAGTCACAGCGAGTACTATTCCACATCTCACTGTGGTACCTGATGGTGCCATCATAAAAGCAGTTTCCCTTGGCAGAGACACACTCCTCACAGCACTTCCCAGAACGCTGCACTTTTTTCTCCCCCTACAAAATGTCAATAACCATTGAGCAGGATTCTCTGAACCCTTTCACAAGGGCAGAGTGACACATGCAGCCAGGGTATCAGAGCTGAATGATTTTTAACTACCTTCTCACATGCAATCGAGTCACACGTCTCTCTTAGACATCTGACTTCCCCTCGGTGACATGCACATGTAGTACAGGCATTTTTTTTCCACTGTTCGCCATGCTGTTCAAAAAGAACATGAGAGATGTATACAGTCATTAAACATCCTTCACAGATACCCAAATTATCTCCAGAAATCTGTGCTTCCTATTGAACCTAATCGTTTCTTCCGCAGGTCTGTATGCAATAGCAAACTTTTCTTAAAAAATGCTTATAACTGCATGATCAGCAACGCAAAGAAAAAATATGAGGTCTAGATGACAGAGGTATGCATTTCTCATCAACTGCTAGCTAGTGACATTGGTAAAACCCTGACTGTTATCATTAGCAAAAAATAATCATTAACAGTAAATCCCACATACACACACACATTCATTAAATAATACATTAAATTAATTCCAGGTGATACAATGAAAGCTATGAATACTTTGACCTTCACCAATGCTTTTTACTTTTCTCCTCCAAAAAAGTGTGAAAAGAAAGTGCCTCATCTGCTTCATCCTGCAAACTTCCTTTGTGTTTGCCAGTAAGTTCTCATCTAGTCTTAATTTCTTTCAACTGTTCTGGCTTTCCAGAAAGAAAAAGTCAACTGTCGTACTAAGCTGTCAGTGCTGGCAGAAAGTCAGATGTTATGGAGAAGGGAGAAGGATGTGCCAGAACTTGTGAACAGCTGGCTTTTGGTGTAGCTTATCAAAGGTTACCTGGTACACTCTTCCTGATGCGGAGCAGGGTTTAGGAACACATTCAGGGCAGCATTTTCCAGGAGACATTACCATAACGTCATCCTAAATAGAAAGCAGGCGAAACAAACAGAACAAGAGTAGGAATAGTTAACATGGGGCTCAGCATCGCTGCCTGGAATTCCAGGCGTTCTACGTCTGTGTGATAACCCACAGTCACTCAGGACTTGATTTTGGCTCCAGTATCTGGGGCCGTCTTTTCACTGAGAGATCAATGTAGAAGGCTAGAAACAAAGATATTCCCTACACTTCTTTCTCTATGCTTCTTCGGATGGCAATCGAGGCCCAGATACATAGACACAGATAAAGACACACACCACAGAAAAAAAAGTATATACACACATATATTCAGATATACAGAGAATATATACATAAAGCTACAAAGAGAGGCACGCTAAAGCATAAGAATGTGGAGAGAGAGATTCTTTTCTGGTACTGCCACATTTTCAGGCTTTGAATGTGTGATTTACACTCACCATCTCAGGAGTGCTGTACACAGGCATTTGCACTGTCTAAGTTAAAATCATGCAGCATAACTGTCTGTACAGATGTTAAATTATGCTTAAAACTGGATTATTTTAGTTTAAACTTTTTCATGACTGATACAAGTTACACTGGAATAGCCTGGCAGTTCACATCAATATAGGAGTTCCTGCACGGCTCAGCTCCATTGGTCCAAAATGTGTATGTAATTTAACTGCTGCAATTTCACATACATCTATTGATTTGTAATGGGCATAGCATCATTCACCAACACCTCCCTCCAGCCACATCAAGATGAACAGAAGACTGACTTGTGGACTGAAAATCATGTAGAAATGCCAACCACTATTATCTCATCTGCTTTGTTAGTGCAAATCACTAGTTTTCAAAGAAAGAGTGGAAGACTTTGTATAAAAGTGATCAACCATAGATTTCCCAGCAGAGTTAAAAGAGTTATTTCATGGATTTTGTTGGTACAGCATAATGGAGACCTTCCCTTTGGCTCTGGTGACTGCTTATTGGGCAGAGATAACTGGCGGCAAAACTCCCTAGAGACAAGCAAGCAGAGTGAGCTGAAACTGCCAGACATTCATTTAATTTTGCAGTAGAAGCAGCAAGCACGCTGGGCAGACTTGACAAGCTTGCATGTTCAGAGAAAACATACCCCCAGAAAGCACATTCTTCACTCCTGGCTTTTTTCATGATATCTTGGCACTGAGTTAAAAGTGAGCACTTGCCCTGCCTCTCAATTCCTCTTCTCCTATGGCTGACACATTCAGGTGCTCTCCTGCAACAAGCATTTTTGAACTTGTGCCCCCTCAGCATCGAGGAAAGGGCACACTTATCTGAAAGCTGTAAGATGAGTTTAATACTGGTTGTCACTGTGTTGGGAGAAGTTATTTATTTGCTTTTGTCAGGGACTGGAGTAGGAAGAGACAGGGATAAAGGCACATGCAAAACAAGGACAGGTATGATTAAGCAGAACTCCTGCATGTACTGCCAATGCCCCTTCCAGTGCGCACCTTGTCAGCAAATATCTGAAGCACCATTACAATTAGCTTTCTGCTGCATTAACTTGGATGTTTTCAGCCAATTATTCTCACATTCATCACAGCAACAACAAAGTCATTTCCATTTCCACAAATTAAATCCCAGCAATTAGCTGATTAAATATTAGTGCAATCAGTCAGCAGGCAACATTGGTGCATTTGCAGCGGTTTACTAACTGAGTATCTTAGGACAAAACAATACATGATTAGTATGCAGAGTAACAGGTGAGCTTTCCTTCAAACAAGAAAAAAACACTGTTAATTACGCAACTGTCTAGTCTCGTAATAGAAAGTTGGGTAAGCATCAACAAGAAAAAAGGTTTATGACTAGTGCTTTTGTTTTACTGAGGGCTACAGGGCAGTCAGGCTGAGCCAGAGCGCACATTTCAAGGGAACTAGAGTTCTTGATTCACCATTGGAGTAAGTTTAGTAGATAAAAGTGCTGGAGAAACTGCATTTCTATGACATGAAGTCAAGACAAAAAAGAGGAACTCCCAGGGGGCCAGATCCTGCATTTCAGAGATGTCGTTGGCATGGTATGCTGCTGAAAATGAGAATGCTGAGGAGCCCAAGAAAACTGGTACAACAGGCCGAATGGAAAGAAATCCAAAGAGCATAGTCACACCCTCAAGCATTTCTGGTTTGCAATATAATAAAGAGAATTTAAAGAATCTAGTCACTTGTATAGAGCACAGAGTATTGTATACAGTCTGCTTTCTTTACTAACCATTGTGTTAACACTGTATATAATCCTATCGTGTTTTGGCTGGTTTTATCACTGCACAAGTGCTAAGAATTCATCATTACTGTCCACGGCAAAGACCTTTGAGACAGAAATGTCCCAGTTCTCTCATTTGCGCTAGAAAAGTAAGTCACTACTCGAGCTTGGGTAAGCTATCTTACCAATTTCACTGATCTGCGGACCTCTTTTGAAATACAAGCACATGTAAGGAATAGTGGCCTGGGACTTTTTTTCCAGCTGAAACTGTCTTTTATTTTTAAAGCCTTTTTAGTCAAAAGGGGAATCTCATCAGCATTTGATTATTTTCAACTGCATTTCTACAGTTCTTGCAAACAAAATAAACAAGAACTGCAAACAAAGCTGTTGAAATGAAAAGCTGCAGTCTGTGAAGACAAATCCCCATTAAAACCCTTGTTCTTTCATTCCTTCCCTCAGAGAAATACAAACACTTCCTGATCAACTCTGCATCATTGTTTTAGTACAAAACCAAAATCACAGTTTCTCTAGATAATATTTTTGCCTAGTTAGCCAGCAAACGCATGGTAAGAGTAAAATGGTGGGGAGAGAATGTGTTGGGAAAGAGAGAGACAGCACTTGTGTATACCAACAGATTTATCTGTCATTCCATACTTCCAGAAATCAAAACTCCCTTTTTCAAATCACCCACTTTCCACATAGGAGATCTGCCTGCTAGTTTGTACATCATGCCAAGGAAAAGAAAACAGCCAAGAATAATGTCCCCAGAAGGCCAATGGGTCCTGACCTGACTGCACAGTACAGGCTGGCAGGAAGCCACGAAGCACTGAGTCACGCCATCCCTGCAGATGCATTTGGAGCACTGACCGAGATGCCAGTCTTCCCCATCCCGGAACAAGCGGCCATCAAAAGAGCACGACTCTAAGAGAAATTTAAGACATTGCGTAATTCTCTTCTCACATGTCCTTTAATCCCTTTCCGTTGCCCATTCCCCTTCATTGCAAGCATACATGCTGTTCCCAAGGGGATATCAGGTTCTGTACGGGCTTGCTGCACAATGCACTGTGTTTGCTGGCACAGTCACTGCAGCTTCTCACTTGCTGCAAAAATTTCACATTGTTAAAGTCTGTTGTGTGTTAGCAGGTGCAGCTGTTGCATACAGAAAGGAACTACAGCAATATGGGGATATTATGTTCCTCAGTACTTTGGGGAAAGAAAAAAGAATGTACATCAGGAGTCTTTATTCATGAATACGCCTAAGGCACAATGATATCTTTGAAAACAAGCCAGAGTGATTAGAATAATTAAAACAGATTTTGTACATCTTAGAATTCAAAATCCTGGTTTCTCAAAGTAGCAAATAATTGTAACAATTCCAACTGTTTTCAAGGGCTTTAGACTCGTGAATTAAGAGCTCTGGATGTACTGCTCCCATTGGATTTGAATGAGAAGTATCCAACAGCTCCGGCACTTTTGGAACTTGCAGCATAAATCTGCAAGTGCCAAGAGTACCCTCACCACACAGGAAATATTTGCATTCTTTTCCCTAAATCATAGTCTCAAAACAAACATAGAGCATTAGGCGCATTTTCTCACTGCTGAAGGTTTATTACTTGCCTTTGGCCTATGGGTGAAGCCCTTACAAATGTAAATACAGTAACAGGATAGAAAGAGAATTAAGAGACGCACTTGACCTAGGTGTTTTCCCAACAGAATTGAGCAAGAAAAGAAAACTTGACATATTTTGGGACTCAAAGGAGATTTCCAGCTAGTTACCTGCTGCTCGGATCACTGAAACCAGATGGTGTCCCACTCTCACAAGATACTCACCGCCAAAGCCCACACATTTGGGACAGCAGGCTCCCTGAGCAGTGTATTGCAGCTCCCCTCTTTCACAGGTGAGGGTTGGGCAGACCTTGGGGGTGCAGTTCACCTTCCCATGGACACAGGAGCACAGGACACATCCAGAGCTGGCCCACTGCGTGCCATGCTGCAATGCACAACAAAAAACACACAAGAAAAACATGCATGCATCTAACTGCTGAGACCTGCAAATTGTCTTCTCCTGGCTGAGCCACCCCACACCACTGTTTAACTTTCCTCTTTTGCAGGAGTAGCCAAGCACTGTACATTGTAGCCCTTACTCCTGGCTGCGCTGTTGGGGCAAAAAAGAAGCTAAAACTGTGACAGTAGCAAACTCATAGATCAGCCTAATTTGCCTTCCTGCTGCAGGGGGGAAACCAGTAACACCCCACCTCTGAAGTCACAGTCTAATGGGTATACCCTCTCCACCACAGTCTCTGTCGGGTGGACTCTTTAGAGACGTGCTTCGGCTGTCCCTGCATGTTTTCCATTGAACTGTTCAAAAGGAGCCCCAACGCACACCTGACCGCAACATTGAGCCCCATATAGTTAAATACTTCACTGTGAGTAAAATCTAGTCAATGAATTAATGAAGTAACAGCACTCCTCTTCTGAGGCAGGGTGAAAAAAATTTGGTCCCCCAAAAAACGTGTTGATGTATTGCAATGCTCTCCAAAAAATGGTGAATGTTAACTTTTACAAAACATGCAATATTATCAAGCTTGGAGGAAAAAGCTCTTGTCAGATGGAGTATACTGGTTTTCTTGATGGAGCTACCACTAGGGCTGCTACCTAGATACCTCTAGAATGAAGTTTAAGTGACAAAGCATTACTCTGGCTTACTGACAAAAGAAAAAACATCTTTCCTGTCTAATCTGTGCTGACCATCAGGATGAGGCTTTCTGTTGCCAAAAAATTGTTTCATGTCCACTTCACTCTGGAATTTGGGTGCTACACATCGCACAGGGCGATACTTATTCCCCTGAGTTGTGTCTCAAAAACAGGCTTATAAAGAGTCAAAGGCAAGAGCTGGAACACAGTAACAGTAACAACAAGAGATAGAATGTAATATGATATAATATAGTATCACCCAAATCACATGTACAAATAAAGATGAGAAGTGGATGGATGGGCTATCCCTCCTATTCCAGTCTTTTCTATCCGGCTCATAACAGATTTGTGCTGGTCATGCCACCTCGCTAAAGGAGAGAGCTACAATATCCATCTGAGATGCAGAGCATACCAGATATTCAAAAGTGTTTGGCATTTCAGCAGATTTCTGAAGATTTAGACCTGACTTGCTTCTTGTCTGACAGAGAAGTCCGTAAGAGACCAGAGGCTTAGACCCTGGACTCACAGTTAGGACATACTTCTCCATCTGCCTATTGTTTGATATATGTCATTAACTACTAGCCATGAATCACCACATTTTCTTTCCTGTAGACACTTAGTCTTACTGTTTTGGCCTTTCAGGTCCCCTAGGTGAAACCGCATCCTGTAACGTGCTTCTTGAATAATTCAGGGTATCATAATCCCAGGCCGCATGAGAGCAATCAATTTCTACCAGCACAGATTGCTGCTGATAGAAGAACCTGCTTTCAGGACAGCTAATGTGTCAAGTTCAATGTATTTTGCTTCTCCTAACATTACTATATAGTCTCAGACACCCACAGCAACAGCAAAGTGAATGAATGGATAGAAAACTTCTCCCCTTAAGCCAAACAGGACACGATTGCTCAATGACACATTACCTTTTCACAAACCCTGCAGACTAAACTCCCTATATATTACATTATCTGATAGTGACAGAATATAGCTGAGATGGAAACAGTGACAACGAACGATCTTTTTTCCTCATGTCAGCTAAGCAGCCTTCACTGACATGAAGCAAACAGTCAGAGAGCTAAAAACTGGAAAGGAATGCCCCTGTCGAGGAACGTGACAGAGCACTCACGCCATGGATCTGTCCTTCATGCTGGCAAAATCCTTCAGCTCGCGAGGCACACTCCGGGCAGCACTTGTTGGGGGCTATTTGGAGCACTTCTCCCTAGACAGATACAAGAATCCGATAAGCAGTGCACACAAAATAGGAAGCTTAACCAGAAGGGACAGACAGGGGACTTTGACAGATGCCATTGCTTTCAGTTTAAGGACCTAATGCGCAAAGGGAAATATGTAATGCTGTTACAGAAGATCCCTTTGCCAAGAGATTTCACGTTATCTTGGGATGTTAAATTTGGTATTTTATGGTCAAAACTACAGTAGGAGAATTTGCACCCCTAACCATGTAATTAGAAAGTCCCCAGCAAGACTAGCTTTCGAGATAGGATAAAGAATAGCTGGAAAACACTTATTCAGGACAAAAATAAGAATTACTCAGTGAAGATTCTCTGAAGAATGCATTACAGCCATAATGTTTTTTATTAAATAATGTTTTCTACATGTACGGGATGGACCTCATTCTAATGTTTCTCTACATCAGAAACGCAGAAAGAATAATTTTTCTGACAAGCAGAAAGAATATGCATCCAACCGCTGTACTTCTTAGGTTTAATAACCACCACTTTTTTGAACAATGGTATTTAAAAATTAACTATCGACCACTTCCAACTACAGCACACTCTGATGATACTGCTAACACTTTGCTTTGCATGTTCATGGGACTTAGCAAGCTGCCTGCCTGCTACATTATGTTGGCAGCAGGGAAACAGATGATGCTGATGGAAGCAACTGTTCAGGGTACCACACCAGACCAAGGGCAAAACACATCAGTAAAGACATCAGCCAACACCAGGAAGGACCTTGGGGCCTCCCTTCCTTGAAACGTCTCCATGGACTCTGCAAACAAAGCTCCCACATTCCTTCCAGCGCTCACAGCTGTGTGTTAAATATCTCAGGCCTGGCACAGTGCCCCATGGACACAACGGCATAAGCTGTGGCAGGATCTTATTTTGCAGGGGTGCCATTGAGGGCAACGGCACCAAGAGCCCTTGGCACCACCTGGGAGGTACCATGGATCTCTCAGTGTTTTTCCCCTAGAGCTAATTAAAAAAAAAAAAAAGAAAAAGAAAGACCAGCCAATTTTAGTTATCTGAGCACAGCAGCTGGAGAAGGAAAAAACTGAAACAGAAAAACAAAAGCAGGGAAGAACATCACAGGTTCAGGAAGCGAAATGAAGAAAAATTCTACCCATAAAGTCGTCACCTTTAAAATACTGCAAAGGTGCTTCTCAGGAGAAATATTTCATCCTTGCCCCTTTGAAAGGGTATGGCCAACTTCTAAGGCATTGCTCTTGACCAAGAGGGAGCAATTATTTGCTGTAACATAATAAAAAATGAAGACCGTGTAATACAAAAACATCATCTTACCTGTCACCTGTTTATTGGTGTGATAAAAGCACAGAAGTTTTCTTTCTATATTTTCTAAAAGAAACATTTTAATTTTTCAAACTGAAAAAAGCTTCTCACTTCAAGGTTTCCTTCAATGTCATATTTTTAGGAGGCCGAATACAAAATTAAATGTTTCATTTAGATTAAACCATTAAACCTCATTCAACTGTGAAGTTGGTAGGAGAAGAAACCATTCTGGTTTTTTTTTCTTAATTCACACAAGAGAAATAGTTTTTGCTGATTTGCCACCTACCTAATACATTCTTTTTTTCAGTCTGCCTGTGTACAAAGAATATATGCACACATGGCATTAGGTTTTATAAACAAATGTTTAAAACACCACTTGTTATGCTTTTTGGAGAGACTGCCAGTTTCTGCTTATGCCTTGTTGTTGTAAACAAGATAGGCGAAGTTTGCAGAAATCTCACAATGAGCAAATAAGAAATAAACGACAGAGCCTCTGGCCTCACTGATCTGTGATCGGTTTATGCTTGAAGGATGATCAGATTTTTTCTTCTGAGACCCTTGATAATAATTCTCATCATTGGAGTGGCCAAACCTTTTTGAAACACTAAACTCTTGACCTTGATGATTTCCCATGTCAAGGAGTTTACAGTTTTGTTTTACACTATGTAAACCTTTTTCTCTTTATAAGCCTTATAGTTGCTACCTTTTCATTTTCACTTAACCACACTGTTTGTTATGAATGACAGTATCTTCTCTAGCCCACTCATTATTAGCTGTCCAATGACAGCACTCTTTTTTTCCTCTCTCCTCTTTAGCACAAAAAGTCCTAATATTTCAGTTGTCCTTTAATCAATATACAGTCTTAATAAAGGAGAAAAATAGTAAGGATCAAAAATTATTTCACTGTTAATACTGTCATACTGGAAAACATTTTAACCTGCTTCATAAAGCTATATAATTATTGTATTGGCAGTCCCTCTTTAAAACACTAATTTTCATTGTCATTCATGTGCACTACCCCAGTAATCCAGATGCTAATGCAACACCACTTCTGTGGCCAATTAGCTATAACCATTAATGAAGGCTCTGACAGAGAAAGATAAACAAGAAACAATGAAAGCTTAACAAGCACCACAAGGCACAAGAAACTAAAAGACAGACGATCTCAGCTCTGTTGTTGTTCATCAGAGTGGAAAGCGTCCATCTGCTTGTTTGACAGTGACCTGGCTACACGTTCAAATGAAGGGTGATTAGAAGCTGGGCTCATGCTGGGAGGTCCAAACCCAGCTCAGGGTCTTCCTCGGGGACCAGACTGCCCTTGGAGCACAGGCAGCCTGCAAGCTGCTCCAGCACCAAGCTCTGGCTGTAGTGCCAGCAAGGAGACAAAGGCTTCACACGCTGGGCTTCGCCTGTGTTTTTATTCCATGGGCTTGCATCAATGAGAAGTGAAAGGACACAGGGAACATGCCTGACCTTTGGCAGTCACACTCACTCTGGGAGACAAAGTGTGATTTCACTGGTCCCTTTTGCTTCCCCCAAATCCCGCTGTGAATCAGCCCCTCAGGTTCAAAGGGAGCTGCACAGAGGAAGCCGAGCACAGAACGCTGACACAGTGGCGTGCAGAGATACGCAACCAGCTCACCTCTGCCAGCTCCACCGGGGAAACTCCTCATGCTGCATCCTCTTCTTGCGTCCCAATTAATACAAGAGCTTTGCCTCCATGGGGACTGTAGAACCCCCTACCCCAACCGCCCATGCCATACCTTTACACGTCACACACTGTGTGTGTTCCAACACAAGCATTTTGACAAGCCCATAATTATTCCAAGGGTCACGGGATGGGGAAAGCAGGGAAGTCCAGAGCAACCTGACATTTCTCCCACTATACAAAACAGACCAGTAGGTGTTTGGGCAGTTTCAGCCCCTTACCTTCTGAAAGTCACATGGAGGGTGTTTGCAGACTGTAGGCTCACAGGTGACAATATCATTACGGCAACTGCAGTCTTGGCAAGAATCTGGCTTCCAAATTGTGTTGTTCTGCAAACAAACATAAGTTCTTAAATTAGACCAGTTTTCTATAAAAAAAGGTTTAGGCTGTCCAAGCTGCAGCTATGATCACAGCTTGTACTAAGGCACCTGAGCCAGCTTTGAGGCCATCTCACACCTGGACACACAGCTGTGGCAGCAAACAGCACTGTGTGAGAATACAAGTAAAGACTGACACCCTTGGCAGCCAAAGAGCTCCCAGCTGTTGAACGCAATATTCAAAACTTTGAGCCTGCGGGAACACGGAAAGAAAAAGTTCTCGTGTCAAAACCACAAAAGAAACTGCTCATTACTTTAGGCTGTGAGATGGAAGAAAAGGTCTAAAGAACGTATCATACAATTAAACTGGTGTTGTCAAAAAAAAAGCTGAATGCATGGCCAGGTATAAACAGGCTCTATGCAATCACTTTTGTTTCAAAATGTCATGGAGGGAACTCTGACCGAGCAGACGGTCCAGCAGATTTGGAAATGGCTGTCGTCATCACTCGATCAGTGCACCCGACTGGAAACCCACAGCTAATTTGCAAGGTTTTTCACGACCCCTTCTTGACCCCTTTCCATTCCTTCAGCACTGAGGTCACAATCCGACGCCACCACCATGCTTTCATAAGCCAGCTCGGGCCTCATCCAGTTGCTTGGACAGTTGCCAGACTAGAACTTTTCCTTGCCTCCTGCCAGTTTCTGCAAGGCCCGAGCATTTGCCTGGGCCTCCTTACTTTTGGTAGGATTTTTGCAAAACAAAGCCTTCCTTCCCTTTACTCCTGAACACGGACTTCCAGCCATGCTGACAGCAAACAGCATCAGCAGCATCCCAGAAAAGCAGCCAAGCCTGCCTGCCGCCCCTCTTCCTGTGAAAATGGGCACGATGAACGAAAAACTGCTCTGAGCACAAGGGAAGCTTCACACGTGCCCCGTGCCAGCGTCTACTTAGGGCAACCACTGCCACAGCCAAATGTGCGACACGCAGAGAAAACGGCAGTGTGTCCTGGCACCAGGTCAGCGTGAACAGTCTGTCTGACGGAGCTTGGGGATTCTTCCTCAAGGAGATGACAGCCTCCGAAACACAAGGCTTGCACCGCGGACACACCCCAAAGCATGGCGCAGATAAATAGAGAGTGAAATGCAATGCATACAGGGATGTCAGGCAATCTTCCTACAGTGCTAGCCAATATAATCACCATATTATGAGCAACGGGTATGCCAGGAGCGGGACACAGCTGGGCTGGATTAGCTGCTGGGTCAGATTTGCCTGGCAAGATGATTCAGCCTAGCAAAATATGTAAGCTTAGGAACTGAGCACAAAAAGACGATCTCCTGCTAATGCTGCTTTGCCTTGCTTTGAGCGGGAAGTCATTGGCATAAATGTCATGCATAAGCTTTCTCAGAAGACCATGGTAACACCAGTGGAAACGCATCACCCAGGCTTGCTCTGAGGAGAAGGCAAGAAACCAGGAAAGGAGCCCATCTTCCATTCACCAGGAGTAAACCTAGAAGCTCAATAGCCAAATTTGCCTGTTCTTCCCGAAAGAGTCTTACTGACTCAATAGGACAACTCACCTAAGCAATAGTTTGCTAGTGTGATGTTTACCAGCTAAACCAAAAGACTAGTGATTTACTGCCTCTGTTGCAGAAATTTCTTTTCTTGCCTGCACTCAGCTCCTCTGCAGTTGTCAGTTCGTCCATGGCAACTAGGTACCTTCTCCAGCAGTTCAAAAAAAGCAACTGGTACATTAAGAATGATATATTTGCTACACCCATAGTTAATTATCTGTTTTTAAAAGCCTTCAGTTAATTCCACGTTAAGAAAATGGAAAGGGAAAGATCAGTTTCTTATCTGAACAGCTCTTCTCCATTAGACAACTACTCTGCAGGCACCAGGCTAAATTTATGCCACCCAGATAATCACTATCCAAGCTGTTAAACCTTATTTTAACTTGATTTGAAAGAAGACCAGATTTTGCCACTCATTTACATGCTTTAGTGATTTACTCCAATAAGCCAATTTACTCACAGTGTAAAGTGCTACTTAGCCAAATTAAGATCGGAAAACACGATCAACCTTTCACTAGTAAGAACACATTTTGGGCTAACTACTAAAACTGTGAAGCGCACTGATAAAACACTGAGATGTGCCCTAAAGGCCCATTAAACAGCTAAACAAGACCAAAAATATCTCAAAAAATCTGGCCAGTTGTTCAGGTGCTTACACAGAAACTGCCAGGTGCTGGGCTACTCTAAAAGCCACACTTAATGTGCCACAAACCAACCCGTGCAAAGGATGGGGACAGTCAACTCATAGCTGTCTTAGGAGGTTTTGTCCCACCTGCACGACTGAGAGAGGGCACCGGTGGAGGCTCTCTCTTATTTGACCCATCCTGCATGCAGTGCAGACAGACAGGCAGAAAAGCCCAATTCCCTCCCGTGCTCTGTGTCGAAACAAAATGGCTTGCTCTACGACGCTGAATCAACGGTCCAAATCCGCATACAGTAGGATAACCAGAACTGATACTAATAAACCATTATTTCTGTTCACTGCTTTACAAAAGCATTTTGCTTATATCAAACTGTATTCTTCCTACATGGAAAACTTCATGCATGACCAACGAGCGCTCCAGCAGCATCACAAATTTTGGCAGATTCTCTATTACAGAGAGTTGCAACATTAATCCTAAGTACAGTCAGAGACGGCAGTAACTGCACAGCTCGTGATGCAAGGAATCGACATGACAGAGAGATGGTCATTTCTACTCAGATAATACAGCTGGTTCTCCTCTCACAAATGCCCGGCTATGGCTGTAGAACAGAAACATAGAAACTGGTTTTGCTAGCAGCTTTGCTGTATACTTACAGAATCAATTCAGAGTAAGTTGTATGTGCATCAAGCTTTAGCTAACACACATGCACTGTAGTTAATTCATTCTGTTCTTTTTAACAAAGCTTTATCATACTCAGCTCCATTCTAAGGCTCATGATAATACCAAGAGCTCCAAACAGCTTGCCACCAGCAAAAAGTGATGTTTCATTTCTAATTAAACCATTTGATTTACCTATTGATTTATTCATTCACTTGTTTGCTTCCTGCTGGAAGGAGAATCCCAAAATAGTGGGTGGCAAAGAAGGAAATCTGGGCCAAAATGGTACCAACATTGAAGAGCATTCTGCATTTTTAAGTTAATTGGAAGATAAGGCTAAAGGCTCAGAAGAAGGAAGTTGTCAGCTACTGGATAACCACTGGATACAGGGAGAGGGGAAAGGAAGAGAGCAGATTTAGTGCCTCCTCGTTTTGCAAGCGTAATCACACGGGGATGTACGTATGGCTGTCTGCAAGGGACAGTTGTAGCTCCTCCAAGCCTTCACCCTGTGGTCTCTCTGCTTTATAAAACAAGAAATATTTCCATAGTGAAAATATTTATAATACAAATATTTATTGGAATCGGAAATGGAATAACAGCCAAAGGGTTCATATGGAAAGCGAGCAGCACAGTCACATTCTGAGACCCAAATGCTGAAGTTTCTGATAAAACAACGTTCTGTTTAGTCTTCTCCCTCCTCCATTTTCTATTATAGCCCAAGCAGGCTGGCAACTGTTTGTGGGCTCTGATTAGCTTTTTCTAAAAACATCGTGGGGTAGTCTTGGAATCATCTGCACTTCTCTGTTACTTGGCAAATGGATAACATGGACAAAATCTGCACATCGCTTCAGAAGATTCAAGAATTCAGACTCCAGCTGATAGTCAGGAAACTACCATCTGATTTTTCAGATGTGATAATCCTCCGTCTGGTTTGACAGACCTCCGTGTTCAGCTTTTTTGACAGTCAAACCTTTACTTTAAGGTTCCTAGCCATGGAGCTACAGACCTACACTCAGGTTGGAAAAGTCAGACTCCTGACTACAGTAATTTTACTGATTTATCTACAGAAAGGCGAGCATTCTAGTCTCTATAATACTACCAAATGTCATAATGTTATAGCTACACTAAACCAAGCAAAAAGCAACTCTCAGGCTATGGGCCATTTAAAGCGCAAAGCCTTTTAATTCCTTTGAGATGGCGCAGAAAATCATAACACGTCCTCATAAACAAGGTGGAAATGCTTAAAAGAACTAGGAAGTTATTGCAACAATTACTTGTGGTGGTCTGGCTGGGTGCAGACAAATGCAGGATCAAATTCCAAATTAATTTTAATGTGTTCCCTGTTTACATTGCATCTAACAATGTTCACATGGAAAAGCATAGAAAGATTTATGGGCATGTATGTAGAATCGTTAGGACCTGGAGAACACAGACTGCTATCTTTCATTACTAGTATTTTAATTATTCTTTTTTTTTTTCCTTTTCATTTCAAACGTGACTCTATTGCTAAGGCAACCAAACATAGGCCAAAAGCTTGTGAATGTTCTTCCCTGTTTTGCCCCTCCCTAACTATGAGATCTTGGACAACTCGAGCTAGGATAACATGCTTGAAAGTGATACAGAAGCCTCAGTCACATAAGAAAGGTTCCTAAGTCACTTTACCAATGGGAATGGAGATGTCAAACACCTAGCTGCAAAATGAGGATCCTACTTACCCTTCCTGCAGTGTGAGGCTTCGTTAGCAGTTGCATAGCACTCACAAAGGAACTTGAAAGCTCCCAATTATGACTGTTTCTGAGACAAAGCAAGACTCTTCAGCAGACACTCAAAAGAACTGCTGTAAATCCTCCTTACATCTTCTCTAAGGCACTATACCTCAGTGGATAAATTATCTGCTACAATTGAAGTGTGGAATTCCTATCCTGTTAAGAGTCTACTTTTATCAATGAGTATTTAAAGAGCTTCTTCCTTACAGTACTAATATAATTAACAGTATAAATAATGAAATACCGTGCAGAGCACTTTGAAGATAGGAAGCAGTCTTTACATGCCAAATAGTCCAAGTATAATTAATAAATTCTCTGAATTTTCTACATCAAAAGAGCAAAAGATATCTAATTCAACTGAAGTTTATAATGCCAAGCTGCAAGCAGAGAGATATCTGAATTAGTTGTTTGGTTTGCACAACATGGGCCAACAAACCAAAATATATTCCCATGCCTTTAGACCTTACAGTCACCCAGAGATGAGACAAAATAAAATCCAAAACACAGCACAAGTACATGGGAGGTTTGGAGAATACTGATGAGGAGAAAAAGGTGGGAGACATTAAGGATAGACTAAGAAGAGAAGAAAGGAAAAGCAAGACAGTGACAGTCACTGCAAAAGAGGCTTGAAGCAAAGAGTAAGCTAGAGAGAAAAAGGGCAGAGACAGAGCAGAAGAGGGAACCCAGCACAGCTGCAAGCCCTCACGGCTTGCTGTTGTCACACCATCATATTAACTGGAGCACAGAAAGACCTAAATCTTTATGAACATGGCTTTTTTGACTCAATATCACAAATTCATATGGCTGCATCTGTTCTTCCTCTACCTCAGGAATGAAAAACATCAAATTAAAACTAATGGGACCCTGCTACTAATACAAAAAAAGCCTCAGTAATTTGATCAAATGGAGCTTAACATGGGATACTGTTGCACTAAATAACAATCTGTGCTCTATTCTGGTGCAGTGACTGGGGAAACACGAAGCGCGCAACAGCTGTTTTGTCCCCTCCACATTTCTTACGGCTTCATGAAAATATTCAGCCAATCCATAAAATGTCACCGGATGTTGGATTCTCCACTGTAACATGCAAGACTTGTAGCACTGGTCATCTGGTTGATGGCGTTGCTGGGATTACCAAGCAGGGTGAAAACAGGAATCTACAGCTGAAGAGCCTAATATTAGCCAGGAATCAAACTTGAAACTTTTACTTTCCTGCTGAAAACAACATAGTTGCCATTGCTCATCATGTGCCCTACTGATTACACTTCCTGCTTTTAAGAGAAATCGGTAAAACTCGATGTCTTTAACTTTCAAAGCAGCTGCCCTGTCTCCAGGCCACGAGATGCACGTGAGGGTGGCACCTTGCCTTTGGGGAAGGGGGAAGCCACACCACTGCAAACCCCAGGCAGAGGAGCTGCCGGCTCTGCCGGGAAGGACGCACCAACGAAGCAGCCGGACCGAGCCCTCTCCGAGGGCAGCAGTCCGCACAGCAGCTGGAGTCTCCAAAAGCCCAAGAATGCAGGGTTGGATCTACTTCAAATGTTGTTCTCCGCCAGAGACAATTACAGAAAGGCAGGTATCCGATGCCTCGATGTCTCGGAGGAAGAATATTAGGTTGCTTTGTTGCAACCATAGGCAGAACCCAGAGCAATCACGTTTTTGGTAACAACTACCAGCATCACCCACCAGCTGCCAAGTGAGGAGACTTGGCAGCTCAATAATACTGCTTTCATTTATCATTTCCACTCCAATTAGCTGACAATACTAGGCAATTGGCAGAATAAACCCAAACCTAAGGAAGCTGAGAGAGTGCTATGTGGTCTGCTGTGATAGTCATTAAGTAATTCAGAGACATATAAATGATTCCTAGTACCCATTCAGCTTTAGACTTTATCTTTTGTAAGAGGAAATTGTTGCCAATGCTGAGTATGTTTTCAAATCTGATACGTGCTCACATGTAATGAAACCCTGTTGAAAATGGTCTTTTAATGGGTTTATTACAGCAGGCCTATTAGCAGAACAACATGGGAATGGCCTAGTCCCTAAAACCAAATCGAAATCCAGCTGACCTCAATGGAAATATATTTAGCCTAACGCTCCTACGACAGAGCAGTGCAGTTAAGGCAGAACATACAATTTGATTAACAACACATTCATATTAACATATTGTTTCAGGAACTGAGAACTATTAATTCCCATCCTCAAATGAGAGAATTTAAAAGTTACACAAATTAAAACAAGGTACCAAATGTGGTTCATTACTCTGTTGCTTTTCTAGATTTTCTAATTACGCCTTTTACCAGTTGTCCGGGCCTTTTACAGGAAAAAAAGAGGCTACAAGTAAAATTTCATAGCAGTCCTAATGGATTTCAGAGGCAGGAAGACTACAAAATGGGTATTCTTAAATCACTTACATGCTTTTGCATACTTCATCCTATCTTTCACACAGACACAAAAGCAGTCACTAGGAAAGAGCTCAGATGAACTGAATTCTAGGTGAAGAAACAGGGTACGTGAACTAAAACCAGAAGTTTTAAATCATTGGTCATAATCCTGGTTTGAATCAGCATACAGAAATCTTGATTTAAACCTACAGGTTCAATTATTTTTCTGCAGCTGTGTTCCTCTGCAAAGGTTAGTGCTCCCTGGCTGGTCACCATTAAAATGCATTCATCTGTATTCAAATATAGCCTTTGCACTAACCACTGCACATTTTTCCTTGACTGGAAGAAACAACACTGCTACGTACAATGATTTAAGTTACGGTGTAGCTCAACACAGATGTATGCTGATTCTTATGCTTTCCTCTCCCTTTCTAATCAATTCACATCAGTACTTGTAAAATGAAAAATTAACACAAGTACTGCTTTTGAAGTACTCTTAATTAGCTAAGTAACTTTCTCTGTGATGAGTACGAAAGAAAAAAAAAATCAGGAGAATGTTTTGCATTTAAAAGCGATTAATTACAAGCAACATAGTTGTACCCCACTGTGAGATTTCGAACTAGCAGATTTCAGCTTTACATGCCTAGCTTTTACTCCTGAAAGAATATTTTTTTCCTTCCTTTTTAACTGTTAATTTCTTCGTTTTGAAGGAAAAAGGATAAATTAGTTGAATAGACTGAAACTAATAATTATTTGCTTGGCCCCTGCAAAAAGGGCTACTATTGCCAGAAATTGGTTTAGCAGTGTACTCCTCCTGTACATTTACTGAAAAAACTCCAGAACCTTGACAGTTTGACTTTAAAAAAAAAAACTGGCTGTAAACATATGCTATTTGGTTTTTTTTTTTATCATTAATGTGAAAGATTTTAACAAACTATAATAAGCTTATGCCTTCTGCTTGTCATAATTTCAAATGTATTTCTTCAAAACAAATGCAATTTAAATAAAGAAACCTGTTCAAATTTTGTATCTTTTCATTTACAGGTTTTCTACTCTAATGCTTTCTTCCTTCTACATCTATGTACGCAGATATCTGGCATAAATTTGAAAATGTCACAGAGTATGTTAAGCAGGTGTTCAGTATTAGCACCAATACATAAATAAGCATGTGTTCAGCATAAACACCAATAAATAATGGATATTTGGAAGACCACTGTAACGCATGCTCTCACGCACACACTCTTCTGCACACACGTCCAGAATCTGAGCGACATCCAAGGACTTAACTTTTCCAGTTGTCATATTCTGTATTTGATCTCTTCTGTGGGAGCAGTAATTTTACATGATGTTTATAGTTATGTTGTAAAAACCAGGAACTTAACTGGATTATAAAATCAGCACCAGAGGAAGTGGAGGCGAAAGGAGATGGGAAGAGAAAAAGTTTGAGTTCCTCTCTTTTCATTCGGTAAAAGTCTGTTGTGTAAAACAGTGTGTTTTATGTTCCAATTTTTTCAGGCAGTGCAGAGGAAGAAGAACACCAGTTTCCTGACAAAGTAGCAAAAGCCAAGTGCC
Source organism: Dromaius novaehollandiae (assembly GCF_036370855.1). Lineage (NCBI taxonomy): Eukaryota > Metazoa > Chordata > Aves > Casuariiformes > Dromaiidae > Dromaius > Dromaius novaehollandiae. Next base: position 13,148,402 of record NC_088101.1, on the reverse strand, counting down.
CTGAGAGAGGTATTTCCAGAGATGAAGCTGCTTTCCATGCAAACATGTTACTGAAAGCTGAGGTACAAAATCTGACAATCTCTGACAGAAAGCACTGAGTTTGACTTCATTAATCTGGGAACACACACAACATCCTTGCCCAGTCATGAGAAAATCATGCTGCATACAATAAAAAAGGTGCATAGAAAACATTGTCCCAGCAAGAGAGAGCCTGAAGACTGTATCTTCTTCCATAGAATCAAGCTCTCTTTCCCTCTTGAATTAAAATGTAATTAGTATTCTACACCTTTCCATAAATCAGTAGAGATTTTTTTAAAAAAATACAGATTCAAACCCACAATTTTTAACAACATCCCCCAAACTAGAAAATTGACTTTAAAGTCATGAGATGATGAGGTTCTCTTGAGGCCTGGATGGTACAAAGTGGTCCCTTTTTTAAGCTTTTATCCACAGCCACACAAGTAGGAATTTGGTTTTCTTTTTCTCAGGGTTTTTTCGGACTTCAATCATAAATTATTTCCTATTTTCAAGACGTCAGTAACCGGACGCCTCTTATCTAATCAAACACAAGGACTTCCCAGAAAATAACGAAAGCTGGCAACACAGGGTTGCTTTACACTGAGATAAGAACATGCAGGCCCAGGTGAGAAAGCCCTCCGCCCAGTGCCATAGAGCACAGCCATAGGGAAGCACGCAGAGGCTCTGCCCACCTAACCACAAACAGCACACTCTACTCCTGAAACTGCATTGCAGCAGTTAAGAAATGAAAGGTATGAATGCTTATAGTGAGTCATTCTTGCCTAACTCCATTTTTTCACAGCTTGACTTCTTTTAAAAACATTTTCTTAAGCACCAACGATATGGCAGGATAAGGACAAGTTTGCCCAAAACAGCTCGCAGTTCCCTTGTGCACTTTCTTCACGCATTGGGACCATCCATAAAAGGATGCAGACAACAGCTAATAGTAAAAACAATTATTACAGGGAAGGGGTTACGATACCAATACCACTGCGCTCAGTGAGAGCAAAAGCTCCATCTGGCCCAGGAGCTTGCTTCTGACAACAGCCAAAATCAGACAGACGAGACTAGAAACACAGAAATACAGAAAATGATACTTCTTCCCAAAACACTTCCCATTCGGTTTACAGCTCAGAGACTTCCTAAGTCAGAAGCAGTATTTCTGCATTTGTGAATTTGTCTAGTCTCCCCTTGAACTCAAGTAAACTTTAAGCATCGACAACATCTTGCAGCACAGTTCCAGAGCTTAACCACACATGGCGTGAGAAAATGTCTCCCTTGTGGGGACCTAAAAGACGTTCTGAAACAGGGACAAAAGAGGGCGTCAGGCAAATGGTAGAATAAAACACTGGATCCTTGCTGAGAGCAGGTAGTGCCCCAGGACAGCACCTGAGAACAGCTTGGGGAGCGGGGAAAGGATAAAGGGACAAACCTAGGAGACCTAGGTTGAATTCCTAATGCTACAGCTGACTACTGTGAGACCTCAGCAAGATGCTTCTCTGCTCTGTGTTTCCACTGCCCTCCCCATCCTGTGCCTATCCGGATTGCAAGTTTCCTGGCACTCGGACTAGCCTTTCTTACACCCCTCTCCTGCCCTTAGCATGGTTTGCCCCAGATCTCAAGGCCTCCATGAGCCACAATTAAAAAGTACTACAGAGGAAGAGCGCAATGGCTCTAACACCAAGAAGGACAGGACTCTCTCCCTGGTGTCCCCTCCTTCCTCTGAACATTAACCAGTGGGGCAGCAGCTCCAGCTCCCCGCACCATTTTCAGCCGCAGAGAGTATCAGGAATCAGTATTAGGGCACAGGAGGCTGTCTTGTGCTCTGTTGCAGAGAATGAATTGTAGCAATTATCAAGAGCATAGGCTGAAAGAATAAAAATATCTGCTCTCCGGCTCCTGCCTGGCACAAAATAAAAAATCCCACTCTTGAGAGACAAACTGCCTTCCCAAAATGCAAGGAACCTTGACAAATTAATGCTGACAGGCAGTTTTGAATAAATCAAAGAAAAAGTAATCTCTGAATAAGTCTGTGACAACCAGCCATTTCACTCTGCTGACACCTCAGTGGACTTCGCAGCACAATCCGACCCGACCTCCATCCCCTGATGGGAAACAGCCTCACGCTCTTGTCTTTCAGCAACCGGCTCTGTGACCCGTGAGTCCGCTTCTGCCTTTCACTGAAAAGGAGCTGGTGACCTGGCAGCTACACTGGCCCGACCGAGAAGCGGCAGCGCTGCTAATTCATGCCTCAGCCCGCCGGTGCCATCGGGCCCTGAACAAGCACCTGGTGCGTGTCCCTTTGAGCTTGCAAACGGCCCACAGGGGAGATGATCATGAAACGAGAAAAGGCTCCAGTTCACAAGCTTTCTTCTTCTTTTGCCATGGATTTTTTCATGCCAAATTGCGTTTGCCCAAGTTTGACAAGCCAGACGCACCAGCAATTCTCCTTAATTCTCCTTCTGTTGTTTTTCTACCCCTTTACTCAAACATTTCATAACCTGCCAACCGACAAATTTCAAATATCCTCCCCAAAAATGACTTCTGAAAGGATATCAAACTGGGAGCGTTTGATTGAACAGCTGTCGAAAATAAGGGAGGTAAGGGATTAATTTAACCTAAACTTGATCACAGCTTTAATTACAGAATTTATTGTGACATAATGGTTTTCTTTGGAGCAGCAAGAGTCAGAGTCTCTGGTGTGCAATGGAATATGTGCACAGCACGCAAGTCCAGCTAAGGCAAAGGGCATCTTCACCTGTCCAAGAGCACCAAAAGGGTTATATTCTATTCCCTTAAAATGACGCCGCTTGTTAAGAGAACTGAACACGTGAAAGCTGCCAGGATGTAAGTAGCCAACATTGAATGCTGAAGGCTGTAAAGCTGCAGGCAACCACTGTCAACAACTGTGCACAGAACCACAGCTTGAAAAAGTTATCACAGATTTGAAACTGGCTATTAAACTAACTTAATCCAGTGCATATATTATAAGGGATGCCCTGCGGAGCAGAGCCTGACTATACTTTCTAGAAAATAGTGTTGGCTTTCTGAGCATTAGTTCACGTTTTCGAAGGGAGGAGGGAATACCCTCTGTAGTCCCAACATCACTATATCAAAAGATGAAGTAATATTCCCAGCAGGATGCATAACTTCAGATTCATGCTGTTGTGCTGCTGAAATGCAGGCAACGCTGGGCCAAAAGCTTCAATCTCAACTTTATCTAGCCAGGGCAGAACAAGCAAGATTGGCTGAGCCTTTTATCCCGTCTCTAACAAAAAACATCAGGGCATGAAAATCATTGCAACTCCACCAGCTGACTCAGTAGAAAAAGAAAATATCTTTCAGTAAGTCATTTGTAACAGATCCTCCAAATACTGTACTGGGGGAAAGGTAACTCTATTTCTGTTTCTTGAAGGCAATAATAGACCGTAGAGCAATTCTGCAGGCCACTTTAACAAATATATATATATATTTCCAATTCCAAGCTGGATATTTAGGAGGTATACTTTGAAAGCACAAAGCAAGGAATTACGTACCTGGAATCCTACTGTTGTTACTGTGGATCCAAGCACAATAATCTCTCATACAGCTCCCAGAAAATACAGCCCTTTATGTCCTTATCTTTAATCTGAGCTCCCTATGCAGCAGATTAATAAACTGGCTCTCTTTTTCCTTCAAAGAGGGAAGGGGACCCCTGCAAAAGTCCTGCAGAGTCATTAATCTTTGTTTCATTACTGAATAAAAATGATTAGGAAAGGCCTGTAGAAAAACGGATTTTGTGGGCTGTCTTCATGTGCTCTAGTATTGTTTCAAGAGCCTCTGGTTCATTGGTAGCTGTCAAGATTTAACAAGGTAGTAATTTTATGGCCAAACAAATTGAAATAAATGTCAGCAAAAGGTGTGTAACAGCCTAGTATTTTATTTGAAAATGTGGGCTCAACGTTGTCATCTGTTACAAATGATTAAATTAACTGACTTTAGCACATGGCTCAGAAATAAAAATTAGACTTAAAACATCCTAAAAAGGGCAAGATGACATACGCATTTGTGTGCTTCTGCAAAGGAAAGAAGTCTCTGACATTTTTTGATAGATAAGATGTAACAGAAGATAACTGGTTCTACTTATGTTTCACACCACCCAGCTTTTGCCTTATTTCCTCTATTTTATAACAAACTTTCTGCAGAGCCAGTGTCTAGCATTCCTCCTCATCAACTCCCCAGGCATTAATCCCCCTCCACCCCTATAGTCTCTCTCTGAACCAAAAAAGTGTAACTAGATTAACAAAGACAATACATTGTGTGAAAAACAGGCTCATCCATCTCTATGAAATACGACTACCCAGATTCAAACTCCAGCTCCTTAATGCCCTGAAGTGCTTATTAACAGAAACGGAGAGAAGGCTCACACTTACACCTTCCCTGGTTTTCTATCCACTTGTCCTGAGCATCTGCCACTAGCTGGGGAGTCAGGCCACAGAGCCCAGACAAAGCGCTGGTCTGTCTCAGCCCCGGCCCTGAAGCGCTCTGTGAGGACGGGCACTTGGTCCAAGCACTGCCTCATAAAATTAGGTTGTGTAATATGCTGCTAGCTAACTTTCTCGCACACACATGCCCTGTAGGTCATCACTGGGCAATTCAAACTGAGCGGTTCAGCCCCCAAGAGAAAATGAACTACTGGCATCTGGCTAGAGGCTAGTCTGAGATGATAGAGCAGGCAGAAAAAGACTGTTCATCTGCAAACGCGACTGCACTGAGTGAATGCACTTAGCATTTCTGGCAAGAAAGGATTTTCTATCAAACAGTAGGTCCAACAACAACGTTTGCATTGAAGGGTACTATTGGTAGTAGGCTGCAACAGCAGGTATAGCGCATGTGTACGAGCAGAACAAATCTCAAGGCCCCAGCAAACGTAGAAATATAGTTTTCCCAAAAGATCAGTCTAGGCATCCTAAAAACAATGAAACAAGTTACTCTATCAAGTGACCAGAAGGAATGGAAAGAACAACTGGAGTGAAATATTGGGGCAGGAGGGAGTACTAGCTTACGACAGCTTAATACCAACACTCAATATGCACATCTGAAAAACAGTGACTCCTTCAGCAGTACATTTTTCCTTGTTACTGTTTGATTTAGAGATTACATCTGTCCAGTTGTTATCTGCATTATCAGCACATTCTACTGTCTAGCGAGTGTGCAGAAAAACATCACACACACGTTTCACCTTGAAATATGCCAGAACTGGCTTATCTTTCCCAGCTGCCTTAAGGGGGGGTGGGGGGGGAAGCACTCAAGTAGTGACAAGTATTTTAAAAAACAGAACCTCCCACTGTAATTTCAGATTGTAACTCCCAGCAAGATTATCACTGGACAAGAAAGGAAGACACAAAGAAAGATTTTTCTGTCCTCTTTCCCTCCATCTGTGCGTACCACAATGAAAGCAATAATCTCCTCCAGCACGTAGCTGCCTAAAGGAAAAATTACACGGGCCTGAAATTGTTGTCCAAACTGTTTCAAAGGCAGGTCTACAGCAGCAGGGCTGCGACTGATTGCCAGTGCAGATCAAGAGTGACAGGTCCTCTCGCAGTGGGCGAGGAAGCAGAGAAGAAACCACTGAGCTAAGCAACGTGTCCCTACTGTTCACTGGGTGCCGCACTCTCGGAAACTGATGGTTTTTTACAGTTACAACAAAGTGTACCCCATTCAAAACAAGCTGAAGAAAACTACAGTTGATTATCTCTTGCTCTAATACAGAAGAAATTCCGTGAGTTTAAGGTTACCCTACTCACTTTGTTGTCTTACCTTTCTGTGCACGCCTTCATTAACGGGAGATTTTGCTACTGAACTGTAACGAAGGCAGCACCAGACCCTGCTTGGGGAATTTTTTTTAATGCATTTTTTATTCTCTTTAGATTCCTTCCTTCCTCTTTATTGATTATTCAGCTTTTATGAACTTTTTTCTCTCTATTGCACCATTAAATAGCCTTGCACAGCCTCGCACTCATGGCTAGCTGGAGCTGAAGAGAAAGGCGAACACTGTATGGTAAACTGCCTTGAACTGTGACAGCATGATTAATGAACAAGATGTCACTTATCCTGAGAAAAGCCACTGAATTCCAAGTCCGCTGCCAACCATTCATTATGAAATCTGTCATTCGAGCTACAGAAACCAAAATATCCCTTTCTGATGGAGGACATATTCAGCAGCAGAGAAAGTAACAACACTCACTCTACATGACAGCCTCAGAAGTCAGCCAGAAACAGAGCGGAAGATGGGAGACGGTGAAGGCAAAAAAACGAGATGGCGAATGACAAATAGATCATTGAAGACCTAAGAAATAGAACTAATATTACTGGTAATTTTTACTTAGCTTTAAGTCTCCTGACAGGACAAGATTCAGCCTAATTTTCCTTGCTGTCTCTGAGTTGCAAGAGACAGCAAAAAAGTTCGACCTGACCACTAAGCTTTAATTCTTGGATTTCCAACTGCCAGGGGCAACTGCTCCTGCGAGCGATCAGTCACCAGCACTAGCAGGCGTTCCTAGAAAGGAACACGCAGACCTCGTGGTAACGCAGGGAAATACTTCACTGCCCTGCAGCTTCCCTCTGAAATAATGAGTTCACAGCAGGGTAAGAGCCACCTTTTACTACCTCAGCTGAGCATTCGGCACTGCTGTACTCCAGTCTGAGAGGCTACTCTCAGATGTCAAACCCGGCACTCTGTTCTTTGTTAAGGTTACAAACTCGCCCAAAGCCAAAGCCAAGCATCATTTTTCTGAAACAAACACAGAAGCTCTGCAATGCCAAAATTGCTATCCATCAGCATTTTCTCTGAAAGAAATCGAGAGAGACTGTCTCACGGGACTGAAAATACGGACAAGATCCTGCTAGACCTGGTCTACACCCTGAATTTCAGGGTGGCACCAGGTAGCCAGCATCAGAAAGAGCCACAAGGGCTCAGGAGGAGCGAGGGAGCACATGCAAGAAGTGGTTACGAATGCCTCCAGGGAGGCAGTCACTATCAGCGGCTGCAACGGAGGGAAGAACTACAGGCCTGGAAGGGGCAGTCAGACGAATCATGATCCATTGCTTTTGGGGGAGGTAGGGATGAGAAACAGTTGTGTAAGGCATTTAAACTCCCTCTTATGAGTCAGATAAGACATAAGCAAAAACACGGTGCCATTGGTCTCAGCAGAAGGAGTATGGTTATGTTAACTGGCATGATTGGCCATCACCCAGAAATAAATCATATTTTACACTGAAAACTGGCAGCATTCAATGGGAAATAAATTGCAGGCTTTCTTAGGCTCGTGCTGGAACAGTTCATTTTGCTTTCATTATTCAGAAGCACTGCATAAAAGGTCATGGCAAAAAAAATATTTATTTAAAATTAAAGCCTTGTAATCCTATCTAAAGCATATTTATTTTTGATGCATAAAAATGTGTAACACCATGATTCTATGAACTGTTCTTCCAATGTAATGCCAGAGTGATGTCAGGAGTTGTTCTAAAAATAAATACAACATGCACTTTACACAGCTCTCCAATTTGCTCCCTTTACTACAGATTTTCTTCCATAGAAAAGCCAATTTTACAAAACTTGACTTTCCAGGATAGAAGCAGCATAAGAGACAAAGATTACCATAACCTCTAAGGCTCACGCACACAAATTTTTCTCTCTCACCCCTTTTTCAGCACTTAACACCTTGCTCAGAATAAATGTGTGATAAAAGCTTGGGAAGAATTTATACAGCAAACCTATAATGGTGACTAGAGTAGTAAGTGTGAGAAAAAGTACACGCATATGCACTTATCTAGACTCTTGAAAACAGACCTGGTGGTCCTTCAATCTTTTTGATGCTCATGGTTTAGAAAATGGACAGTTTTCTATCAGATCACTTTATATCGCTTTATATATCACCTTTACTACAGTGCTGTCTTAACCTACAGGAGCTGCTCTATTAAATATTTAGCAATGGCAAAACATATGCATGCCTCCAACTTCACGTCGAAGAGGAACAGGTATCTTCCCTCCATCCTCAGTCACTCCAGAATGGGCTGAGTATTACTGAAAGTAACACCTGAAAAATTGCTTTTGTTATACTTCTGCTAGAATCATTTAAATTCTGTTTCCTTAATAAGCTTAAATGAGTGCTTGCTAATATATTTTTCAAAGCACATCTCTTGGGTATATAAAGCTCCAGGCATCAATGTCCACAAGCATTCAGAGACAAGACACTAACAGCGAGCTTTCATCACATCACTTTCAGTGCTGCTGTGGATATTTGCCAGTTTGAAGATCATTCACTGACATGGTGTGAGTTAATTCTTGTCATGCTACTTCACGCTTGGCTAGAAATAATTGCTGTCTCATTACAAATTTAATAATGACACTGTGATATGGTGTAACTCTTCTTTGCAATTTTCTTCTCTGTCATTTTTTTTCTTTTTTTTTTTTTTAAGAAGATATGAAACAGATTAACTGCTACAAAGTCCAGGGATTTTTAATTAATTTTTCCCTCGAAGGAGGAAATCCCATTTTCCAAGATAGGTAAATTTGCTCAGATAGTTTTAACAGGGCTTTAGAAACATCTACACAATACCTTGGATGCCAGGTCCCTGCAGGATTCTGCTAAGGCTTATAGTTTTCCTCCATCTGCATCTGCTGCGAAATGGTCTGGGAAGAATCACGTGTTTGAGGCCTGCCTGTGCCCTGAAAGATCCACAGTTTCCCTGAATAACAAAGAAATTTAGGAAAAGTGACCTAGGAAAAGTGACACAGGAAAATCGCTTTAGGGAATTGTCCTCTCTAGTGAATGAATACATTAGGAACGACAAGCACAGCATGGAGAACGCATTTCCTGCTCCACTCCTGCCTTACCCACCTGCTCAAAGGGAGGACTACAGTCCAGAGTTGTGGTGAGTACAGCTGTAGGGAAAGCAACACATTAAATCTACCTTACACCTCTACCACAGCCAACTACAGGCTGTGACAAAGTCACAAAGCAGAAGAGCTGCCACGCTCATCCTTTCTTTGGGGGGGGGGGGGGGGGGGGAGATAGGATCCTGCAAGTAAACACGCAGGCTGCCAACAATGACAATCTGCTGAGAAAAGGTTATGGTGGGCAGATGCTTCACTTCAGTCTTTGCCAAACGGATGGATGAGTAACACCATTTCAAGTGCCAAGACAAAAGTGGATTTACCCCCTTTCTGCATAGATGACTGCCACAGCATTGCGTTCACTTTGCACTACTCGGTTACACAGAGTAAGAAATCCCGAAGTATTGTCCCAATACACATTAAAAATCTATTTGCATTTTTTTCCTCCTTCTTTCAAGTTTAGCCCAATTTTTCCCTCATGCAGGTTTCTGCTAACTCTGATTTGTGCAGAACAGCCAAGCAGTAACACCATAACAGGGCGTGCATTGTCTATTCCTAGCCCTCGACAAACAGGCAAGGTGCCTCTGCTGACTGATGTGAGCAATATGGTCTGGCCAACAGTACGTCTTTAGGAAGGGTTAATCCTTCAACATCATCAACTGCAACTGAAAAACAGAGAACCAGATCAAGCCAGAGCTCAGTCTAACCCAGAGACAGTGAACAGCACCAGATGGTCCAGAGGAAAGTACAAAAAACCCTGCAGCAGGTAGACATCTGCCTCTCACAAAAGTCCACTTGGGTGCCTTGTAGCCCAAAACTGCATTAAACCCACAGACACAAGGTTTCATAACCATTACAAAAACGTTGCCCACACTAACTGCAATAGTTCAATAGCTACATATAGAATCTAACCCCTTCCTCAAAACCTGGCACCTGGTTGGCTTCAAAGACTTCCTACAGCAATGATTTCCAACTACAGGTGTGTGAAATAGGTTGGGTGAACGTGGCACTATTCCTCTGTAATGTTTGAGTAACACATTTCCTAGAGGCGCTTAAATACTCTTTGAATAAAGCGTACCATGAAAAACTCTCTGGGTTCTATTGCTGGTCTGGCCAGTCTGAACTACAGTCAGAGGGAGGAGAGGTCTCCGGTCACACAGCTATGCCTCAAAAGAATATTTCACACCCTCAATTCCCCACTTTCATCTGCCCGATTAACATTGCGCCACAAATGCAGCTGATGGAACCGGCAGCCTGGAGGCTTCCTAGAGGAATCCCACAAGAGGTACGAATGTGACCTATCTGATTACTTAGATGAACTTAATTATAAGACAGAAGATCTTCAAGGGAAAAGTAGGCTAATACTCCACAAGACCTATTTCTCAGAACACTGCGGCAAAACAGAAAGGAGCATTTGCAGAACTACACGACCTGACAAGTACTTTCAGCAGCTTGAATCACAAGCCTTGTCTCGGTGCAACCATCACTTCCACAGACCTTGATGATGAGAGTTCCCACTACTAAGGCCTTGGTGCTTCTGATGCTTCCAAGTGTCTGTCTACATCTTACTTTCCATGTTTTTCAAATGAGTAACATACAGCACAACCTGACAGTAAAAGGGTAGGGGATGTAGAAAAATATTCTCCTTTAATAGCTCTGTATGCTACAGGTCCAAAAGACTCCTGAACAGGTTTTAATAATCTTGATATTTTTAGGTTGTTTTAACTTCCAGATCAGTGTTTGGCTAATTTTTGTTTCCTTCTTTACCAGATCCTCTACTTCCCTTCCTAAAGGAGAGAAGGAAAGCATGAAGCAGAGCTGTCACTCATGAAATCAACATTAACATCTCCACGGACTCTCAACTTGAAGGCAACACACACACTGGATGACTGCTCAACAGCTCAACCATGTGTCCTGGTCTGTCTCCTGTGCCTAGGTAGCTCCCATTACTGCAGTAGTGGTAATCAATCCAAAGTGTATTTGTACCCACAGATGGAGAAATAATGATACTCCCTCTTTCTGAGAGGTTGGAAAGAGACCATTGGCTCATCTCCGCAGCCAACTGCAGTCACATGCTTGCTCTACCACACACAGTGCAGGCAGTCTGCACTGGGCATGAGCCCACACTAAGTCCACATGATGAGACACATCAGCCCAGGCAGCTGCATGTTAACAGCATCCAGCCCAGGGCAAACTAGGCTAGGCCGACACAGTCTGCACCCACAATGCCTGTGGTCGTACAGAGGAGCCTTAAAATGCCTCAGGTGCCTCGTAAAGGGCAAAAAATTGGCCTTACCACTGAACCATCCTTCTCTTCCCAGACCAAACAAACCCAAGCTTGTGGGTGCCCTTTCCAGGCAAATGCCAGCTGCATAGAAAAACTCCTGCATCAGCAGGCAAGAGAGGAATCAGTCAAGCAGCATCACCCCCAGCAAGGATTTCCAGAGCAAGGTTTTCCACTCATTTCCTCTCCTCCCCACTCTGGCATGCACACAGAGGGGACCCGTGCCCAAAAAGGTGGGGGATTTTTCCTTCCTCTTCTTCCCCATTTCTTTTTTTCTACCAAAGAAATAAAACTAACCTGGGAGGTGCAAGTGTAGTGAATTCACTTTCTGTTGGATATTTCCCTGGGGCCGCCTGATAATGCGGAAGGGGAGAAATAAAGCACCACCACGCAAGCAAGCATTGATTTGACCTTGAAGAGACCACAGATTCACAAGCTTATTACACTGAACAATGTTAAAACAGAACATACTGAAGGTTTCACTGAGGCACACTGTAGAGACGGCATAACAAATTACACTTGAGAATGCAAGGAATCCTGGAAGGAGAGAAACATATAATCAACAATCTCTACTGCCATGCGACACCTGGAAGCATCTGTGAGGGACTGTAATTAAGACAGCAGAACTGCTGCAGAAATGAAGCAGAGCAGGGGCATGCACCCAAGCTTCTCTGGAGCTGCCCAGATTAAATGGACAATCTGTGGAAAATGCAGCCCCTATCACCGCCTTGAACTTGTGCCTATCACAGCTGTGAACTTGTGCCTAATGCTTCCCGCTCAACACCGTGAGAAATGTTGTTTAAGGTTCTGGAAAGAAACTATCATAATGCACAGTCATGGCCTGACAGTTTGTTCTTTAGTGGCTTGGGAACATTAAGTATTTCAGTACTTTCTCCTGTACTGTAGTAAATATTGCACTTTAAATCCAACTGATAAGGTGTTTAAGTCTTGCTATTAATCTTACTTTCAAGTTCCGGGACCCAAAGTACAGGTTTATAGGTTTGTTCTGCAGGCTGAGAAAGCCTGAAAGAAGCTATCGTAAATGTAACTCATCAATTACTGAGCAACAGCCTAAATGAGAACACCGCTTTGTAGAGCACCCATATACAGTTTCACTGTCACCTTTCCTTTGCCAAAGAGTTCAAGCAATCTCCTCTGACAAGGAGATATTCACAGCTCACCAATTATTATCCTAGAGTTGCATTTACCTTAAGCATCTGTGCCTCCATACCATGCAAGTTTAGAATCAGCTGCAATCATACAGCAGGGTTTGGCATTATTGGTACAAAAGATTTTAACACCCATAATTGGCACTGCTGTCTTACCAGTGCATTTTAAGGGTATCTCATACCTAAAGGGATACACAACTGTCCTTGCACAAGCACTGAAATGTTGAACAGAGGTAAGGCAGTGACAGATGAAAGTGGTTACATTAGCACCTTCCAGGACTAACTTATTAAAACAGCACCTAGACCAAGCGGGAATTGAACCAGTGAAGGCTGAGCGCAGCCACTTAGAACCTTCCCCTTGAAAACATTCACTAGGCATCTTCAAATCGAGACCAGACTCCTCAAAACATGGAGGGTTACAGAAAGAAAACCTGCCAACCAGCAACCCTCCTCAGCACAATATGCTAAAAGCATCCTACCACCACCACCTACCAAGGGCAACAGTCTTTGCAAAGCCTACAAAGCGCAGCGTGTAGCTGCCAGCGGATGCTTGCATGCAGTGTCACTTCTTTCAGTCAACGAAAGATGCCTGAGGAAAGCCTAAAGAAAGCAAGGGCTCTCCATGCAAAAGCAGACTGCACAAGGGAAACCCCACATTCCCCATGCTCCCCTCCCACCCTCACTGGACTGAGACACTAAGACAGCCACACCACACTGCACTTGAAAACAGGAGTCTAAAGAGGTATAAAAACTTCCTCCTTACCCCATTAGCAATCTGCAGAGCTTTCCTATCCCCTGAGGAGGGGCAAAAAGATACAAAATTTCAGGGCCTAGCTCAGCGCATACTTGGCCTAATCGCAAGCCAGTACAAAGGTTTTTGTGCAACTCTTAGCAGTATGATTAATCTGGGTACCACTCCCATGTCTGTAGACACAGTCACACCAAGATGAAAGTGCTCATGAGCTTGTGTACACACACAAGTTGTATCGCGTCCCCCCACCCCTCCCCACCCTGCAATTTCCACTGTGGAAAGACAGATTCACAAAGCAGAGAGATTCCTCTCTAGAAAGAGACTAAGTTACCCCAACCTAAATTTTAGAGCAGCATGACTGATGCATTCTTATAGCTGCATTTACACTCAGGACTCCACAGGTATAATGAAAAATATGTCATCCAGGATGACGGAAAAGGAAGGACCTTTGCTCATGTTGCCGTGCTAAAGTGGACCTATCCCGCTACAAGAGCATCATCCCAGCAAAAAGAAAGAATGCCTGGGGCAGGAGGAGAGCAGACAGCCCCCCAGGCTCCCTGTCAGCTCTCCAAGCCGCGGCCAGGGTAAACGAAATGGACTGGCTCGTCTGATAATCTCTTCCAGCTATGTCACCTGCTAGGAGTCATCAGCACATGGTTCCAAACATACGCTAGGCGATAAGAAAAGATCACCGAGACTGCCCAAAAATGAGAGACTGCAAAGAATGTTAATCCTGCCTTACGCTGTGACCCCAATAAGCCACACTATGCACACTCAAGGAACCGAACTGTAATTCAGATGCCTGACGACGTGCTGGTTTGGAAAAATGGAAAACCTCTTCAGAAAATTGAAAATGGCCGAGTTATTTCAGTTTCAAAGCGTTTGAAACTGAAACAAACATTTTCCAAAGCTTCCTGTAATTTCTTCCTGTTGCATCATTCTTCTTCCTTTCTTCTTCCTGCTATTTTTTCATTTCTTACTGCCATCATACAATCAATTAATATCCAGGCCATTTTACTTCATCTGCCCTTTCCCGTTTGCCCCTACACTGGCTTTGTTTCGTTGTTCAACTCTGCTCCTTTCTGTAACTTCTCAAAACTTTACTGGCTGTTGTGACAAAAGGAGAATTTGCATTTTGCCATCCTGCTGCACTCTCATTACTCAAATGTCTTCAAAAATATCAGATGACAAAGTTTTTGAGTCTTGCAATTTTTAATTTTCTTAAACCAGAATGCAAAAACATTCTGAAAGGAGATCACCTTTTGGTGGTGATTTGAAATAGCTCTCAAGAAAAAGAAGGTGAAGTATTCCAGTGAAATGTCTCTTCTGATGAAAAATTTGTTTCCAAAATCTAACTCTTCAAAGGGAAACCATTTCTGACATTGTTTTATGCAACTTCATCAACACCTAACAGTAATGCAATGGCAAAATACTTGCTGTTCTCCTCAGTTCCGAGTTTGAAATCCTTTTACAGTTTCAGTGCAACCAATTGTTCAAACAGCACTGGAAAAAATGCAAGCAGTCAGAAGGTAACCACCCCTGTCACACAAGCTGCCAAAGCTGGCAATCGCGATTCTTTCTTAAAGGACCAAAATGTCAGGCAGACCCAAACCTGCCAGTCATGCTGACCCAAAAACCAAGGACTGCAGCTAGTCATCTCTCTGAATGAACAAGTCAGCTGCCAGTGAAAGACAGAGGAAAATCTCAAACCCTCTTAGCAGCCAGGCAAAATATTTTTACCTTTTCTCTCCAAAATGTCTCCCATGGATATTGTGCCCTAATTTTCAGCTGGTCACACATCCCGTCCCAAGAGCTGAGATTGTGATTTGTGCAATGCCAATGTAATGCAAAACAACTTTAATATTTCAGACGGATGGGTCCGGCAAGCCCCTTCCTTCAACATGTCATTTAAATTTTATAGAGAGGGATAAGAAAAGTGATTTATGCAAGATGGAAGTCCTAGGAGAAGCAGCCTGTCACACACAATTCTCATACTTCATCCATTGCTCCAACGTAATGGCAAATTGCACAAATTCAAAGGAAGGAGACAGCAAGGAACTATACCTCTTAGGGAACGGGCAGAAAAGTAGAGCTTTTCACTTCTATGTCAGCAAGCTGGTAATGAAGGACGGTCATTCCTGTTTGGTGGTCGTCTTAAAACAAGCCGTTAGCATCAGCTTAACTCCTACATGGTCAAATATCTAAATCAGAACTGGAATTCATTGCCCACTAAATGACAGCTCCAGGAAAACAGACAAAAAATGACAATTTTCTTGTCCAAACAATACTTTGTGACAGACACCACCAAAGACCATTTACAAAAGGCGGAAAACAGCATTTACTTGTTTTTATTTTTATTTTCCTGAGTATCCCCATGTCTTTTTATATCACGAGCAAATGTGAAAAGAATACTCCTATTTATCTTCTGTGTACTTTGCTTGCCTTTGCATTTTTATTAACTCTCCAACTCCAGCTCCAAACTTCCATCACCTCGATTTAAGGGGTATGAGATCCTTTCCCAGTATTCATTTTAGAGAAGGCTGTCATGGGAAACTCCTTCCAGTAGGGCATCACCAATATGCCACATAACATGGAAATTATCTCACTAATGCAACAGATAAGGTTTATTCTAACAAAAGCACGATTCATTGTGAACAGCCATCTAGTCAAATTACCGCAAATTGCTTCTCCTAAGCAAGAGCATTTGTTTTGAAGGAGGAACAATTAAATTCACCATAAAGCCTCATATTTGGTCTCATTTTCCCCAGTATTTGACAACATTTACACTCAAAATAAAATGTATTTCTGAGCTGGTATCTAGCAGAAACATTTTTCCACTTTATTCACATCTCTGATAATACATGCTGTTTTCAAAAAATAGGCTTTCTTGATTATCACACTAAAAACATGAGCAACATTCCTGTAAAATTAGAGATACAACAAGTATTTCGAAAATTTACCAGTTGACTTCAGTGAGATATAAGCCATCTCTTATGTCAATATATGAAGAGTTCAAAGAGATACACACTGGAAACTGGACAGATACTGTATGAACTCCGAAACAAGCCAAAGCAATTTAAAAGCAAGACAGTCCAGCACACATCCAACTTTCTCCAACACTCTTAAAAACAGGGAGTTTTTCCTCTTCCATTTCAAATAACTCACTAACAACATCAGCCTGTAAAGATCACATGAGACTTTTTCTTTCTCCTAATAACCTGTCTTCAGGTTATTATATCGACCCTCACTTGCATAGTCTATTTGTCTCCATTTTCATGTTCCATGTTTCTGTTCCTTCCTTACATTTTTAAGGGTGTATTCTGATAAAGCCTAGCTGTAGGACCAGAACTGATATTACTCTGTTCCCTTGTGAATAACTAGACCTAAACTTCATTTTCTGCATAGCGGAAGGGTGCTCGGAAGGTGTCAACAGCTCTGGAGAAGGAAGAAGGAAAACGCAAATGTGAAGCATGGAAAACTCACCAGGATTCCCCACTGTCTTTCCTCCATGCTCCTGTTAAGATCCTGACTGATATTTATAGGATAGGAAAAATCAGGGTATTTCATCACTCCAGCAGTGAAGCTCTTTCCTATCATTCAATGCCAACTGATAGACATCTCTTGACTAAAATGCAGACACTCTCCAGCACTGACTGACTTCCTAATCAATCACAAGGTGGCTGGACCCTACTTGCTTTTTTACAGCGCCAGAACTACTCTGTGCTGAAACAGGAGCAGAAAGAGGGAACGAGGCCAAAGACAGCGCTTGGTCTGAATGGGGAGACAGCACAAAAGGTGAAAGTCTACCAACTCTGTTTCTGAAATCAGGATTCCTGATCCAAATTCAACACGTAAAGAGGCTGCCCAATCCCCACAACTGCTGAGAACTCAGCAGCTCCCAGTGAGGTCAAAACACTATACTGTTAAATACACGTGCTTCTTTATGGCATAGAGCTTAACTTTCAAGGGGAGTAAAGAAATCCAAGCTTTTCCAAAACACATTAATGTGCTTATCCATATGAGGTAAATTATAAAAGTGACCAAAAACACCTCCCTCGAAAGGGACTCTCCATCATCCCAAACCAGAATAAACCTTTGAGCAAAGATGGTAAAGAGGAAGAAGAAAAGGTGCTCCACCAGAAATTCTTTAAAAAGGACTGGGTAATGAGGGACAGCTGCCCTTCTGAGGGCCATTTTAGCATCTCTCAGTGAGCAATGCAGAAATAAAGAACCTGTCATAACCCCTCATTTTTTAAATACTGGAATCCAACAAAGTCAGCAGAAATGCACCCTATACTCCATGGGCAGATTGTCTTTTTCTCCTAGCAGAACAATTATTTCCTGCTGCTGTTCATCTGGGCAGGTTCTCCTCCCTCATTTTCCAGCTAATGAATCAAAAGCAAAAGCTGCGGTTAACAAAACCCACTTTTGACCCTGCATCAAAGCTGTACCTTGCCTTGCTTTGATTCTCCCCCAGATAAACAAAATAAAACAAGCCTAGTCTCCAATCCACAGTCATCTCATTTCATCCTATCCCCCAGGCAAACTTTACTTCAGTACTGCTCAGGATGGGGACACTAAAAATGGCCTTGTACAAACACTTTGCTTGTCTTAATTACTTGATCTTTGTGTGCTCAGCGTTTTGCAGACAGATGAGCAAGTACAGGCTTTCTCTCTTTTCTTCTCTCTCCTCCTCCTCACATCTGGTTAAATTCAGGACAACTACCTTCAATTAGAAGCTGAGTTAAAGCACAATTGCAGGGAAAATGGTGTGTGAAGTGTCTGTTTATGTCTCCAGCAACTGAGGGAACCGTTATCATCCATCTAGTTGTCATGGGGCTTTGTATCATACAGTCAGGCCATTAGGATTTAATTCCTTTATATCATATCTAAGCATCATTTACTTGCTTACTTGTAGGAACTTGCAATTAAATGAACGACATCAACCACAGTTGTACAAGATGCAACATTCATTATCGTATATGTTTGTCAGTGCTGAAACAGGCAACCATTCGAGTAAGAGCTCAGCAATTTATTCCAGGAAAAGACACAGGTCAGTTTTCATCTGAGGCTGGTAAAACTGCAAACAGCGCAGATGTAACCAGTAAGACATTTTGCAACACCATCCGCTACTGAGAGACAACTGAACACTTCTACCCAAAGGCTCCCTAAAGCGGCTTCCCATACTACCTGCAAGGTCCTCCAAACAACTTGACTCCTCCTTGCAAATCCCGTGGTTATGGGTGAGGAGTTACCTAAAGCGAGAGCCCAGCGGAGGGGTTTGTTCTGCAGCCAGTGCTTTATTCTAAGCCACGCAGCAATTCCCGGATGCAACTCCCTGGGCCGCTTTCCCCTCCATTCCTGTGCAGCAGGTACGGCTTGTTACCTCCCACCAAGCAGAGCTTTAAACATAGGGCAGAGCCAACTGTAATTTCACTGTTGCCCAAAGCAGCAACACATATTCCAGCTCCTGACCAGAACCACCATGCCCCTCTACTTATGTAGCCATGTATACTAAATATATACAGTAACCCCCTCCTTTAATCCACACTCCCAGCATATGAGCGCTAGTGTCAAAATCTTATCAGAACCAATCCTTCTTTGAATCCTTTTCCTTTAAATGTTTCCCCTAATTAACCACAGGGACATTTTGAAGGTTCCCGTGAACAAAGGCAGGTAATAGGGAGGCAAACTAAGACAAGGTTTACCTAGAATACCAGAAAACCTAGTTCAGTCTTCTCAAAGCAAGAAGAATAAAACTGACTCCAAAGTACCTGTCATGACAAGAGACTTTTGGAAACGCTCTCCAAGAATTCCACGTTTTACAGTTCTTCTGAGGCTGAGGGAGCATTTTGTCATAAGTAAATGGGATTTTATTTCTGGCTACAATCTCAATTTCAGGCTGGATTCTCAGCACCTGCCTCACTACCGATATGTAAAAGTCTGCACATCAAATTCTTCCCTTCTCTGTATTTGTGAAATGGTTATCTACATTCACTGCTGTCCTCTTGCCTTTCAAGCTTCAGCAGGATTTTTCAGGTAGAAAGGAAGACAGGCTGGTGGTCACACACAACCCACACAGCAGCACACTGCATAGATTCTACTGCCTTGTATTTTCAAGGCAGAGGAAAGACCTTAACTCTCAGCACAGCAGGTTTCCCTAAGGGAAGTAATGACAGGATATTTTTAACAGACAGGACCACTGAACATTGCTGAAGTCAGAGGTATGGTCTTTACAGATCTGCTTCTAGTGGGATTATAAACTTGAAGTTTCTCTGGCACCCATCCCTTTGAAAAGGATCATACAATAATATTACACCTTTAAGTCTACACCTAGAAGATTTCAGTACTGTGCAGTACCTGCATGTGCATGGTACCAACAGCTATTTTGTCAAATAAACTGACCCAAAACAAGAATGACCAGAGGAAATGATGAAGTGGAAACACCAGATCTGAATGCAGCAACATCCAAGCCACAGCTGGCTCTCAAGTGTAACCTCTGCTAACGTATGTCTCTTGCTACAGAACCTCCTGACTCACAAATTACTTTTCACTCTGGACGAAGAGGAGCTAAAAATAAAAAAGGGAGGAACCTCTTCTCCCACTGAAATCTAACCCTGCACATTCCAGTCTGTATCAGCTCCTATCCCACTAGCAACAGCCTTTTCTCATCCTGTATTGTCACTCCAGGACCCACCTCACATAAAACATTTCTAATAGTTTTTTTTTTTTATTCCTCTGATTTTTTACCATCAGTTATGTCTCTTTTGGACAGATGTCCTCTGGGACACTTTCTTCAGCACCAGAAAATCTTTGGTTTTAAACTGCAGCCATTTCAAAAGAGCTTACTAGTTGCCACCAAGCAGAAGAACTCAGTTGCACACATGCAATAAACAGACATTTTTCAACCCACTGATTTGCCTTCTCTATATCCATTTATGCTGGCCAGAGGCAGACAGTTATGCCCATTTCACAACGCAGGTTCTAAAATAGAAGCTGAGTTGGGGATTTGGAGCTATAGGTGTGCAGAGTCTTCTCCACTGAGAAACCAAATGAACTCCAGGGAGAAACAGTTCCCAACAGTGCACTACAACAGGCCTGTCTGCAGCTCTAGAAAGACTCAAGAAATAAAAAACAAAACAATAAATTTAACAGATATCTCAAAAAGAAAAAAATTTAAAATACGTATTCTTTAAATTTGGATGTATAAGGTACCTCATGAGAAACACACATAGCGGCTGTTAACAAAATGACAGGCTGGGGAACAAAGACTAATGACAACAATAAGTAAAGGTTATTATTACCAATTACTAATGCCTAGATTATCTTTCACTGCTAGCCCTGCCATAGGAAAAAGTCTACAACAGTACCCAAATAAACAAAAAGGATGGCTAATGAGCAGAATGAATCAAAGTCTCCTAGCATTTATACAGCTTTCCCCTAAAAGATGGCAGTCATGAAATACCGAAGCCTTCTCAGAAGCTTTCTTGCCTGCTGCCCAATAACAAATGCAAAAGAGGTCTCTGAATCTGAAATGCCTCCGATAAACATTCTCCCATAGCCAAGAGCAGTCTCAAAATACAAGACAGCACAATTTGATTCAATGCAAAAGTATTATCATGAGTTCTGTAAGTCTGATCTCTTCTTCAGTCACGTGAGATAATTGTTTCCCTGATCATAAGCAGAAGAACATCAGATTTTGCACTTTACAATCCAGTAAACCAGTTCTTTTAGCTAGGTCTTCTTTTAAGGCTCACAGGGTTATCTTCCGCAGGGAAATGCAGTAAGTCATGACTGAAAAAGATAAGGCAAGCTATCCCTAGATGTTTCACCGAAATCAGCTATGCATGGCAGCCTGCCCTTTTTGGTATCTTTGCTTGGATGAGAGAGCTTTACCTGTGATCCCATTCACAGCTCTTAATAAGAGCACACTGCAGTCTGACCCAGACCATGATTTGTGTCTCAGCTTTCCATTGAAGAGATGCCAATATTTGTAAGCTGACCCTACATCCTTCAGTTTATTCTGTCATCCGTTAATTGCGCTAGACATATTCCACACAAAGTACCTTCACAAAGAGCAAGCAATGAGCAGAATTTATTAGGCACAATGGCTCTACACAAAGGGGAGTCTCAAAAAAATAATTTAGCGATGTTCCTGTCTCTCAATCACAGAACCAGTTCTCAACACAAAACAAATGGGCCACTCAGATTTCACAAGACACAACCATTTCCCACTTCAAGGGAAAAGACTGTATTTAGCAACTGGCAAAAAACTAAGGTCTACACAAGATTTTTCTATTGCCATCTATGCCCCTAAGATGAAGCACTTGAATGAGAACAAAAAGACAGAATAAGCTGTGCTATTCTTATGAATAATTAACTTCAATACAAGAAAATGCTCTTCCTGGAAGATACCTTTCCTGAGCAGACAGAATTCACAGTGATACAGATGACTCTGAGAAACAGGAATGAAAGGTGTTAAATAGGTGACAGCAAACCCAAAATTTCTCCAGGAGGCTTCTTTCGGGGAATCTGCAGAAAACTCTTTACATTGGGCTTGACATAGACCTCACACGCAAGATATGTACCTTGGGAACTGACCACTTCAAATGAGAATCAGTGCTACAGCATGACACACTCACTCCTAGATGGTCAGCTGTAAGGAAGATTAGCTCTGACAGAAAGAGTCCTTGATCTGGCAAAGATCTACACATGTCCCTAGCTTAATGACTGAGGTATGATAATAGGGATAGGAATAGTGACACGAGTTTGGTCTTTGCAGGATTTAGCAGGAATTAATGTAATCCTATTAAAAAACACAGTAGATATAACTGTGCCGTCGCATACTGTTAGACTGCATAACATCCATTTGCACAAGCGCAGTTCATATAAAACTCTCCTGGCCTATGTTCGCGATTTCTAACAGCATGTGCAACAAGGCGTAGTTATAGTTTAAAACTGAGAGGAAGTTTAAAACTTCAGAACAAAGGCCAAGTGCACAGCCAGTTGCTGGATCAGGTGGGAGACAAGGAGCTATGAAGTCTTAGCTATCCAGTTAGCCTGTTGCAGGTCATATCTTTTGATTTCACTTTGACAGATGAGGAGAAGACTGTTTGTGAATGCCCTCTGAGGATCCTTTGGTATTTAAAGGAAACTAACCAAAATTTTTATTCTGGATGTATCTTTAATATTCAAGGGACAGCTGGACTGACAGATTTCTACTTCTCTTGTATAGGCACGATGCACAAGAAATGTTATAGAAATTATCACAAACCATGTACACAAGGACTACTTCTGAACTGGGCTTGTAGTTCAAAATACCTGTACCACGCTTTCACAGTAGAGCATGGGGGCCTGCTCCCGCAAATCTCTCTGTAAGAGAGTAACAAAGCAAGCATCCTGTGAAAAAAGTGACATATTTGTCATACAGTAATTAATGGTTAATTTTTCTCAGAGGAATCTGGGCTTTTTAGCCAGTCATGGAATTTGGCTCTTGATCCCTAGATGTTGTACCTTTTTTGCCAATTGTTACAGCTACTAAACTCTCAGGTGTTTTCAGCCACCAAAGTGAATGGCCTTGATCTCCAGCAGCCTGCACCGCAGATACAGACAGAAATTCTGCAAGTCACAAAATAAATCATATAATAGGGTTGCAATGCAAGTGTAGGTTGGGAAAACTATGCTGGATGTAAAGTTCACTGGGCTGGCACTGGAAAGGAGCCAACCTGAACATTTCCCAGCTAGCTAAAGACCGTTTATCACCTATACAATTAGGAATAGGGCCGGTGCTTCAGTGGCAGCATTTAGCAGGCAAGTCAATCACAAAGCCCCACATAATGTGTCAACCCTCGTGGCAGTAGAACAACTTCAACAGCAAATGGTTCATCCAACTGGCATTATCCAACTGTGCAACAGACCAAGTAAGAAGCAGGATTTAAATCCAGGTCTCTTACAGCCCAGCCACTAACACTTACCAAAAAGATTCCCGTATTCGCCATTCATTCTCACTAGACTTATCATCAATGTCTAAACTAGCTTTTAATTTCTAAACATTTCCTCTTTCTCCTTACAGTCCTCATCTCATTTTAGGTATAAAAAACTCAATTAAAAAAGTGAAAGGGACAAAAAGTTCACATGTGCCACTCTAACCTCCTGTCATCTCTATCCACCTGGCCTTCTAAACTGTCAGAATTGTGTCCTTCCTTCCTGTTGTTCTATCAGAACATCTTTCATCGATTTGCTTTTTCACGTCTGCTTCCTAAAACTCCTAAAACAAAACTTAAAATCGCACA
Source organism: Dromaius novaehollandiae (assembly GCF_036370855.1). Taxonomy (NCBI): domain Eukaryota; kingdom Metazoa; phylum Chordata; class Aves; order Casuariiformes; family Dromaiidae; genus Dromaius; species Dromaius novaehollandiae. Next base: position 13,125,010 of record NC_088101.1, on the reverse strand, counting down.
TAACTTGATCCAGACTGGAACACACATTATTTTGCCTAAGTGCATATAAAATGCTAAGGTTTTTCCTCGCAATGACTTTAAACCCATTTTAATTGGCTTCAGCTTTGCAATTGCATCTCCCACCTCTGCCAGTACGCTCAGGAAAAAAGCAGCCAAAAAGTGATGTATTTTACAGTCCCCAAACTTGTAAATAATATGTGCCTTCCCTTGTGGAAAGTCCGACTTCTTGTCTTTTTCCTGCTGATTCACATCCATAGTGTGCCCAAGAATTCCTCCCTATTCAAGAACCATTCAGAGTTGCACAGACTCAGTTTTTATTGAAAGCACCTACTTTGCACTTGCATATCCCCCAGTCCGGTTCCATTCACCACAGGCCTCACTCCAACAGTTGTAACTACAGGTTTGAGCCACAGGAGAAGGCAGCAGCAGCAACAGCGAACTGTCGGCAAAGTCATTTTTAACAACCGCTCTGCAAAGAGAGCCCTGCTTGGGGGTACACCTTTCTTGGGCAATCATAATTTAGGCTACACCAATACAAGGGGTGATCTCTTTGCTGAAATTTCATCAAACAACATACTGTTCCCCTAAGGAACAGAAAGATATATTTCTTATAAAAGCAAATGGCATAAAAACCTCTCGGTCATTACAGTCTCCAAATAGCTTAGAATTTGAAAGCAACACCTGCGCATACACTGCCCAACACCCAGACCAAAGAAAAACGGCAGCCACAGTTTTAAAAGTATCGCTGTATTTACTGCAACAGGAGCCTTGCTCTGACCACTGCAATCTCCTGTAATTTGTGATTTTAGGACTATTTAAAATTACTTTTCTCACATAAAACAGTCTCTGTCCTTGACGCTTACTGAAGTCAAGTATTAGCTAGTGTTTATAGGAAAGACAATAATTTCAAACTGTATTATCTCCTGCACTGGCAACCAAGGATTTTACTTTTTCTTCATCTCAGAAATATACCATTTTATCTCAACTTTAGGAGAAGTAATGAACAATGAACAAAGAAACAATCTCTGCCAGGCAAGAGCTCCTTTTAAGAGCAATCTGTCCTACAATTGTGCCTAGAGACCACACGCTAGTACTGAAGAACTCCACAGTGCCATATGCTACAAAAACAAATAGAAGCTTTTTAAACCAACAAAACAGCAAAAGAGCCAGGAGAAACGTAAAATGTCCCATCTCTTTGGGAAAAGAGACACAGAGCAGCTTATCATTTCATGCATGCATGCACAAAAATCACACAGCCATAGCAAGTCTGAGTGGAAAAGTTCAAGGAAATAAACGTGAAGGCTGCACAACAGAGCAGAAGTTACAGGAGACAAGTTTTCAGCTCTGTCACAAACTACAAAGTGGCTTTGGGCAAACTATTTAGCATCTCAGAATTTCACCTGTAAAACAGGGTGAATGTCAGCTTTGTATTGTGATGATAATGTGAATATTGACAATAAAGGTACTCCATTTTATAGGAGTGGCAAACATGCCCTACCTTCCTATCTGCAAAAATGTCTCTGCCCTATCTCTCCAATATCAATGTTAAATTCTTAACCTGTGAACGGATAATGCCTATCCCAAAACAGGATCTGTAGACAATAATATTAAATGTGGCACAGTAACAGCCATGGGAAAAAAGTGATAAAATCCTCAAAAAATCCATCATCACTTTGGCTAAAGCTCAACCATTCAAAGTTGTTTGAAATTCGTCTGGGTTTGGACTTTCATTAATTTATTATCTTTGGTACTCTGGTGGTTTGGCAGCTTGCCTAACTCAGCCTTAGGAAAGCCACGTCTCTTCCTGCTGAAAAACGAGCTAACAGAGATCCCATTGATACTCCACTCATCAGCTTTGTAAAACTACTCAAGTTTAATGATACATGGGGAACAAAACACACACGGACCTCCTGTGCTGCACCTGAGGAGAGGAGAACAAGGGAGGGGAGGAACAAGCAAGGGCTGGTTCTTCTAACACATGACACATTGTACAAACACGGTTGTGTTTCATACCGAAAGAAGCAAGCATAATCAGTTATAAAGCATTTTTAAAGCAGGACTGAGCATTTTCTTTAGTGAAACAGTTGCACGAGGCAAAGAAAAGGGAATTTTGCAGCACTTTACGATAAATTAGAAAGTTATAAAAATCCCAACAATTCCCCCCAAAACATGTGCTTGACCGGCTGAACACAGAGACTATATCATGTTATCTGACGAGGCCCAAAGGCCACCATCTCTCTTCAGCTGCATCTAAACCATGGGGATCCAGAAGCAATTCCAAGCTGCCTCCTGATCTTGAGGAACTACAAAAGTCGTCATTCTTTCCTTCAGCTGTACACAGGCAAGGTTTTGCAGGAGGAGGGAGGGAAGATAGGGCTATTTCTGAGGACATTTAAAAAAAAAATCTCCCCTTGGCTATTATCATGGTTTCTTTAAGGACAAGTCACTAAGCATGCAATCCTTCAGAACTGAGAAAGGGACACAGATGTGCAGTGTATACTCAGAAACGTCTACCTGATACATTGTGTCCGCAAACAAACAAACTTCCTGCACTGGCAACAATCGCACAGCGCAGTAAAGTGGAAGCACTTCGAAATACAAGCTTGACATTTTTTCATCCTTTAATTCTCTCCGTTCTGAAAGTAAAAGCTCAGTTAACTTAACTGGCCTTTCAGTTCCTTACTACCTCAATAACTGAGCTGGTAAGGGTGAAATTCCGAGTTACAGATGAACTAATCCAACTGTGGCCTCTGTCGTGAACTCTCTCCCTGACCCATCCTCCCGGATGACTTACTTTGCAGCACCAGCTCTGGCATTCAGGGGACCCTCGGCTGAACAGATTCAACTTGCTAAATCAGCAGAGAATTACTCATTTTTTCCTGATTTAGTTTTCTGCCTCTGAGGGAGGCAGGGGAAAATGTGACCAACCCTTTCAGCAACAGCACAGTTACCTAAGGCTGGGTGCAATGTTAAATGACACCCTCACATTACCAGTGATAGCTGGCATGTGCCTGTACTTGTATTTGTTGGATTTTTAATTAAATTAGAAACTGTCACTTATGACATCAATGTACACAAATGCCTAACTTTTACATTAAAACATAAGCTTGGAGCTAAAGCTAGAATCAAAGCTTCCTGTAAACTCTGTATCATAATCAACTGTAGCAGCAACAACAAATTTGGTCTTCCATGTTTTTTCCTCTCAGGTTTCCAAGAGCAAGAAAGAACTGATCAAATCCACTCAGTTGCAGAATATCAGGAAGGATTTAGCTTATCAGATAAAGCAGGAGTTGCTGATTACAAGGAACTTGGGCATTAGCAAAAAGTGATCCTTAATTCAGGCTACCAAGGCTTTACCAGATAAGAAGTTTAAAAGCTTGTGGTTTAAGACTCCATCATTACAGTATAAGAGGTAGAAGAAATTGCTTCAACAGATTTAGACACAGAAGAGATTTTAAAACTTCCTACAGAGTATTTTCCTTTTCTTGCCTTGTCATCCTACCTATTTCTCACAGATTACAGCACTGCTATCGAGTTTGCTTAATGAGGTTTACACAACATTATAGGTACTTGATTTAGCTGTCACAGCTACCATCTGTAATTAATCCTCCCAGGAGTTAGAACGCTGCACAGCTTGTTACTGCAAGCTGTGTTTCTAATGTGGTACAAGCTTATAACTTCCATAATTCTGACCTCGTATCAGTTTTATGCAATCATAACTTCTTTAGCTTCATTTATTTGGCCTACTCCCTATTCATACCAGCCAGTGGAGAACAAGGCCCGCAGGAAAAAGTTGTGGAGCTGCATATGCGTAGGAATGGTCTTTTTCTCTTCCCATTTTTCTTTGCTCTTCTTTTTTCATGGAGCAGGAAATAAGGGAGCAAGTAAATGCTTTGGCACTCTATGTTTGGAGACCATTTCTGTATAACATTTTGCATACAGCTTCCTCAGCAAGAGTTACACATGCTCAAGGCATAGTCTTTAATGCTGAAACAGGTGAGGCTTTTACCTTGTCCCAACGTACATGAGTATTACTGAAATAAAAAGACAATGAAATTACAGCACTCCAGCCTCCCCTTTAACGTTACAATAAAAAGTAGCTGAGGTGAATACTACACCTCTTCATGACACTGCCTATACTACCATACTTTCTCTCATAAATTTTATACCAAAAGGGAGCTCGCCTGCTTTTTAACACAAGGAGACTTGTGTTATTTAACTTCACTGTATAAATGAATTCCCGATTCAGGTCCAAAAGCTGCAATTTAAGCATAGCATAACTTTAAGTAAAAGAAGCCAACCGTGACTTGAAGATTTCTAGTGATACAGAATAATTCATAGCACACCTCAGGGAACTGTTCCAGTGATTCTGTATCTTCACAATTGATCTACCTAATTTCTAAACTGAATTCATCTAGCTTTCAGTTTCTGGCTACGCCATTTTCTGATGGACACCGTTTTATTTGTAAGAATTTCTGCCCTCTGTAGTCTTTTATAGTCAGGGACCAAGCCACCCCTTGATGTTCTCCTTGAGAAATGATTCAGACTGAGCTCAAGTCTTTTGTCATGAACTGTAAAGTCCCTAATATTCACAAACGGATTACATCACCCGTTACAGACTCAGGTGGTAACGCACCAGGAGCCCTGAGATGTTTCCACAGGCACTCCAGCCTGGCTCAGAGACACCCACCACTTCAGCAAAGCCACAGTTGCTCTTCCTAAATGCATTGCCTTGCCTCTGGCCATACTGCAGCACACCTATTAATTTGTCTATAGCGTTCCTACCCTCCTTCTTAGACTCTGTATCAGGCAGGCCTCTTCCAAGTCACTGATAAAATGTTCAGTGCTCACATGCTAAAAAATTAACTTCTGTGGGGCTGGCTCACTAGGAAGATGAGCTGATCGGTTCAGGCAAGCGAGCAGTTCCCTAAACCCACCAACTAGATCTTAATCCATCCAACAGAGGCCATGTTAGCTTTACATCAGTCTGGTTCCTGAAGTGAGAGAGTCAAATCATCTACAGAAATCAGCCACCCTAGTACTGTCAACTTCGTGAACCTGCCTTGCAACCTGAGGGAGGATATGGATGAGGAGAAGAAAGAGGTAAAACAAGACCTATTTGCCACAAGCCACAGCAACGAGCAATTAACCCCAAATGAGTTCCACTGCTCAGAATGAGAATGATGCTCTTATAGTGTTAAAGGATTGCTTCATGCAAAGATACTGCAGTAAATGGATCCATACAATTGTTTATCAGAGGCTAAGTTAAACAACCATGCATCCACCTCATTGTGGTGCCTTGTACCTTAGATACCTTGAAACCTTGACATTAATCAGTGGTTTTCAAGTATAAGAGCCAGCCAGCTACTTGACAGAAGTGCCTGAGAGGCTACAGGGGTTGAAGGCAGAAAAGGTGAGCCAACTCCTCCTGGAAGTAGAATAGCCTATGTTTTCTTTGGTCTTGATAACCTCCATCCTTCTTCCCTCATTTACTAGTGGGGACTATTCTTACCTATTGGGCATTAAATGACCATTTCAATATCATTTCTATTATGAGAAAAAAAATTCAAAAAATATTCAAAAAGAATTTCAAATTGAAACCATTCTATTTTTTTTTTTAATTACTCTGTCACAACCTGAATTTCAGACTACAGGCAGTGTCTTATACAGGTGCTGACAGAGCTGTCCCTTTTATTGTAACTAAGCCATTTGGTATAACAAAAGGCAAACTTCTACAAAAAACCCTGTGGAATCAGGGCCTCTCCATCTTTGACTGCTCTGTCTAGGTTTCCTCCTTAATGAAGTTCTGCAGTGAAATGCACTGAAGAAACAAATCTAAAAGCAGCTCTGTGACTGGAAACTGAATGCTACTCTTCCATGAACGGAAGATCATTCCAACGGATGGACCTGCAAGGCATGCGTTTTACAAGCTGGAGGCTCAATACACGCTGAAAAACAAGCAAGGCACATTCAAGGTGCCTTGAGCTATGCACCCCAAAACTGGCATTCTCAAACCAAACCTCTCCTATATGCTAGGGCCCAAATTTATCAAGACAGTGCTCATAGATGTTTCTCTTTAGCAGCACACATTAATTTCTTATACAAAAAAAGAACTATGAAAGTGTCCGTGAAGCGTGTTACATTCCCTCACTGGGGAACAAATAAAGCAAAAGAGATGGAGGATTTTGCTCTTTGAGAAACGTGACGGGTAACCAGGTAGAGGAAACAGGTCAAATGCTGAATGTCCAAAGGCCCTGAATGCTTCTCCTCTCCACCCTAATTCATCTCTGCCTGCAGCTATTTCCTTGGCAACAGAAACAAAAATGTGCAATTGGCCCTGGCCTCTGGTGCAAGATAAGAAGAAATGAATGCTTTGGGGGCAGGTTCCCGATATAAACTATTACCATGCTCAAAGAAGTCATGTGCAAATGCATTTATTGACTCCACACAATAAATCACTGCTTTCCAAGGCAAATTCAGCTTTACATTTCTAGTTCACAAACTTGGTTGACACAAACAATGCAGAGCAACCCCTAACCTTTTGAACCTCTCTATAGTTTGCTCACTTTAATGAGTGAAATTTCCTCTCCTTGGGGCTGTCAAATGATCCCATGCTAGATAAACGTGAATGACACATGAAATCTCGGAGACAAGCTGCTTTCATTTACATGGTCATTTTTAAACAGACAAACAGGCCTCCCACCTTATCCACTTCAAAGGGACAATTACTGCCCTCTGAAACCACTGAGAGATGCAGAAATGCTGGCAGATATCTGAGTAAGGGGCTTTGCCAGATCAGTACCTTGGCCTTTCCTGTCACACAGGGACACATAGATAAAGAATCAAAGGGGAGAAAAACATGTTTCCTGATCTGAAGAGACTGACACAGCTGTCCAAAGAAATGTGCAAGAAGACCTCGGCACTGATAAAACTATCAAAATGAGAACAACAGAAATGAGCTCCTCTGCTCAAAGGACGCCATCAACAACTTCTACTAATAATTCTTAGCTGTGTTACAGAGTTTGGGAGAACCAGGCAGGATCAAGGTCCCCTCTGCTTAGGTGATCTGCACACACAGCAAGCGCCATTTCACATTATCACCACAGAGCTAACCAAAAAGCGGAAAGGAAGAAGGACAGTTCTGCTAGGAGAGGGGTAGGGACCTTCCCTTGGTCACTCGGGAGGTCAGTGACAGAGCCAGAGTGACAGCAGAAGTGTTTCTTTTTCTCCGCAGTACATTCGTTCACAGCCCCTCAGTTGCATGTCCCATAGCAAAGGCTGGTTCCATGTTCACCAGAGCTGGTCAAGACACTGAACCAAAAGCTTTCAAATAAAAAAACAATTTGGAAACAAACAAACAAAAGTTTCTAAACACAATCTCTTTTGTTTGGGCTGATACATTCTTGCGGTTTTATTTCATGGGTTTAGTTTAAAATGTTATCCCCAAAAGCTACCAAAAATATATCATTCACCAAAAATCACATTTCAGATTTTGTGTGCACAAAATAAGCTCAGCAAAACCTCTGGGGAAAAAAAGAAATCTCTAGTAAACCTAAAAGCACAAAAATATAATGAACAAGTTTTCTGATCAGCTTCCAAGCTGTTCTTTTAAAGGGTACACATGCCTTTCTCAGAAACCTGGCACATGAAATGCATACCTATTTTTTACACTTCAAAGGTTTGGGTCTATGCCCCGGTGTGGATATCCCTGAGCACCGGCTTTTCTTCACAGCAGACCCACCCAGCGCGGTGCCACACAGACAGCCCAGTTTGGTCCCCTTCCCCATCTGCAGAAGAGGGTTCAAGTGGGACCTAAATGACACACGGGCCTCAGGTTCAGCTTCCGCACAGAGGAGAATTTCATCATTGCGCTGCTACAGAACAGCTTTATACAATCAAAAGACTCTACTCTCCAGAATCACAAAAAAGAGATGGATGCCATAAAACCTCCCAAACCACTGCATACACATATATACGCCAGTCGTGACATAACAGCTGAGGAGTGAACACCTTTTCAGTGTACTTAGCAGGATTTTGCTTGGGTCTGCAGTGAAGATCAAGAATTGGAGCTAGAGGAGAGTAAGCCACCCTCCGCTCCTCCACAAGGTGTACAGGATGGACGCTGGGATCTCTGCATCAACCATTTGATCCACAGGTCCACTCCTACCGTACCACACCACTTCCCAGTGCAGACATATAGCCTAAAATATCTCCCAAGGAACTAAAAGGTGAGCATGGAGCTGAGCTTCGCAGGTGGTCTTTACCTACCACATCAGCACTCAAATTCCTTTCACTGAGAGAGTTCTGTTTGGGGGTTTTATTTTGTTTTGGGTTTGTTGTTGCTAGGTTTTCCTTTTAAAGTTTTTAGCTGTTTTTTCCCCCCCTAGAAATTTAGTATCAAGCACAGGCATGCAATTTACAAAAGGACACTGCAACAACCTCTTGATCAAAGTGATACAAGTTGAAACTAGGCATCCTCACTAACTGTGGAAAATGAGGTGCGGAGCTGGATGGCAACACCTGGACCAATTCAAAAAGCTGTGCTAAGGGAATACAAGCTGCTTTGAAACCGTTACAACTTGGCCCTTAACAGCACACCACTGAGAGAGGCTGATGCCCACACCGCTTGCATTCGGGGGAGAGGGAGCGCATGTCAGGCTGGCTCGGGTCAGGTCCCATGGAAGCACAGCAGGCTGAGTTCACGGAGCGCCTCTTTCCCTTTCGATGGAAAGGAAGCCAGCTCACACATGCTGAGACCACCCCACAGTGCGAACCGAAGAACAGCTGAGGGGCACAACTGGGAGATGTGTTTTGAAAGTTGTCTCCTGAGCTGTACTAAAATGCCATACAGATATGCCCTAAATCATCTCTACTGCAGCAAACAACGAGATGCAATCCAGGGAGGCACTCATGCTTTATCTTTTAAAAAGCTTCTAAAAGCACATAACCAATTTTTTCCCTACTTTCTTTGGCTCCCCACTAACGGTGAATTGCAACTATGAAACACAAAACACAAAGCATGAAGGATAGATTTTAAGCACTGAATTTCTCTCTCCTCATGTTAGACTTCATTCTGACTGATACGAGTTTGTGTACAACTTAAGGGTGGGCTTTTCAAACCAAGATGTACAGCACATCTCTGTGGAAATGTGCTTTGAATTGAGTGCAATCTGGCTTATAAAATACATCAATGAATAGTCTTGATTCAAGAGAGAAATTTAGATAAAAGCTTAAAAGAAATTTCTTCAGGAAAGACACCAAATATTTGCTTAACTTAAAGAACAGCTGAACAAAAACTGTTCTTTTAATCTCTGAACTTTTTCATTTCTGCATAGCAGCAAAGTCATAGCAGAGTTTTCAGAAACTGTTCAGTCACAATTAACTTTGGGTACACAGATCACTCAGCAACCTGCAGCACACCATAAACCCTCACTTGCACTTCCCTGTTAGGACAGCTTGCCTCTTTCAGCACTTTTCCCTGCAAGTTACTTCCTTTCACCTGTTTCACCTGAAATAAGCCTAAAGATCATAACCTTGCACCTGCTGAAGTCCCTCAACTAAACCCATTTTACTGTCCCACAAGTACTTCCAATTTCAAAGTGTTACCTTGTTTTTCACATATACACCACAATCTTTCCCAGTGGCACATCCCAAGGGGGAAATTTTGTTTTATATTCCTATTCAGCTTTCACATCTCCTCACAATTCACATCCACAGCAGGTTTTAAAAAATTGCTCTGTTCTTTACCAAGCGAACCTTTGGGACATCTTTCCTTAGAGTTTTTCCTGAGCATTTGGAAAGGAAGGTCATGACTGAGCAATGCAATCCCCCAAGCACTCCTCCACTCCAGCCCCTTACTCATACTGTTCACTTGCATCCTACCTGCAGAAACAGATTCAGCACCCAGGCATTTATTTTTCAGCATGTTCAGGGTGTGCAGCACACTCCTTGTGAACTCTTTCACAGATTCCAGACATAGCAGCAGTTTTTGCAAAAAACATCCTGTCAACAGCTTATCAGGGCTGAACATCCCGCCTCCTTCTCTTTGACAGGGCTTGTCTCAGATTAATTCTGCACTACAGAGAAGGGCTCTGGGGACAGAAATCAACTTCGGTGCCTTTGAATTCCTGTCTGCTAGCACCTTCCAAGGACCACCACATTGCATAGATTTGTACACTCTGCATCACTCAGTGGAACAGACGGTTGGAGGACAATTCAACCTAACTGTTTTTTCAGTCACGTAACAGATGTTTGAAGTGCAATTGCACATGCCTCCTTCCCCAAAATCAGCTCACTGAGGTGGCACTTCAGCATCGATAGACAGAAAATACCCATGACTCTGCAGATGAACTGCTGCTAACTCAGACACTCTTCCTAGAGGAATTCAGAAAAAGTGCTACTGCAATGCCCTTTTTGGAGCTATCTTCTCCTACTAGAATTAAACTCTGGCCCCCAGTGAAAGTCCGCAGCTAACAGTGGAGAGGCTTTTCCATTTCTTACATCTGTAAGGAAATCTGATAAAATTGGCAACAAGTTCCCATAATAGTAGTTCTTTAGATGCACTGTGCAAGCAAACATAATGCCTGCAGGAACTTTTATTTATTTATGTATATCCTTGTGTTAAAAGGCCAGAGAAAACATGAGAAGAAAGAGAGTGGGAGAAGGAAAGGACCCCAAGAACCTTCCTGCAAAAAAAGCCCTCGTCGCTGATCAGTTTTTTGCTTTTTCTTCTGTGCTAAGAATAGGAGGAGACTCCAGCACACCAGTTACGCTGCATTGCTTTCATTTCAAGGTCACCCTATGGTCAATGCAGTCGATGAACTAGCAAATGGAACACAAGGAGACCAAAAACTCATCAGAAAATCCTCTGGAAGCCTACATAAAATGATGATTAAGAGAAAGAGGAAATGAAGGGGAAGGGAGACAGAAATGTAGTTTCCTTTGAATTCCTAAAACATCATCTTCCAATTCCTTTAGACACATGGAGATCATCACTTCCTAGTGCACACACTGACTATGCCAAGAAAAAAATTACAGTAAAAGACCTCATTTGACTGCTCAGCAGACACAGTGACTGCCTTGCCAGAAAAGAGAGACAAGAACACAAAGCAGAGCAAAGAGCTGTTCCCAAGGAAGCCAGAGGCAAAGCACCAATAGATTTCCAATGCTACAACTGCCTGAGAAGGCAAGGATAATCATGCTCTATTATAGAAGATCGATCACTCCACCACATGCAAAAACTGGTAGCGAAGTCCTGCACTCTGAGCAGGGGACACTGCTTTGCCTCATCACACATAGAGCCTTCATCAGTGCTTACACAGAGTATGGAGTCATCCACATCTCAGTCTGCAACAGTAACTCAGGGATGACTCTATACGTGACAGCAGGATAACACCAAGGCATCTGTTGCAGGGAGGCCAGCCCACAATGCTTCATCTACATACAACCCCCAACACCCCTAATATAACACAACTATATTGCTCCAGCTGGCTCAACCTCGAGCCTTCGGCTGCCCTGAATACTCGGCAATGCCCACAAAATGTCACAGGATGTGATCTTTACTGTTTTGTTCATTAGTTTGTTAAAACCCACACAACTTAACCATTTTTTGTACTCAGAAGCTGGGACAACAAAGCATCACCCTGAGAGAGGGACTTTTAATGACGTACACAGAAAACACAGCACTGACTGGCTGAACAAAATAAGTTGCCCAAAACCACGAGTCAAGCTTTAGAGCTGGTATCTTCATACGCACAGGGACAGCGCACAGCACAGCGAGAGGAGGGACAAATGAATGAATGAATGACTTCTCCCCCCCGCCACTACAGACTAGGGCAGACCTGGCATGTGGCTGGGGAGGAACAGCCCCAAAGGGTCTGTTCCACACCCAGCTCCAAGCATCCCCCAGGAAGGCTCCTTCCCCTGGTCATGTCCGTACACGTGAAACCACACAAACAAGTTATTGCACACGCTGCAAAACATTCCGCAGACTTCACAGGGAAGCCAATGACTTTCCATGCACCAGGCCATGCTACTGGCTCAGCCTACAAGTAGGAGCAGCAGGTTTAAATTAGGAGACCCCATGGAGCTAGTGACTGGCCAGAGGCATACTCGCACAGGGAAGACATGCTGTAAATGACTGTGTGCAAAACAGCCTCTTTTCCCCCAAAGAGCAGCGTTCTGGAAAGCCGAAGGACTGTCACTCTCTAGAAGGCACTTGAACCCTGCTCCAGCAGCAACAGAAACCCTCTTTTGGTTCAAGCTCTGAGGCCAGCAGAGTAATCTTGATCCTATAATTAAAAAAGAGAACCAGAACACAAAAGAGCTATCACCACCCCTCACGTCAGAACGGTGGCCCACACAAACGGTTAAATCAGCACAAAAGAAACAGAGGAAACGGCTGTTCCCAGCAGGGCTAGCTGAGGGGAGGGCATCTGAAGATGGCCAAGTGAAGGAAATCTTCATTCCGCCATTGGCTATCTGCTTTAACATGTTCCCCAAGGACAGCTCCCTCTGTAACCACTTACTTGTATCCAATGCTAAATCATTTCTTTGTATGAACATGTGTGAGTTGGACTCTAAGGAAGGACCAAAACTTCAAGGGTAGGGACAGGATGAGGAAAGAACGTGAGACAGAGCAGTGGCTGAGGCTGGTGCAAATCTCTTAAGTCGAATTAAAAGGTAAACTCATGCTCACTTTAGAAAACACTAACTGATAAAACAGTTCCCACTTTACAGCCTTGCTCTGAGTATTAAATAAGCTCAATGGCTTGAAGGCTGACTGCCAGTTTTAGGGTCAAATGCTCAGCTGGTAAAATGCCCAGTTCCACTGACATCAAAGCAGCTACAGTCATTTACAGTAGCTGAGGACGCAGCCATCTAAAGCTGAAGACAAGGGGAATATGGGCTTCCCAAATAGAAATATTGATCACATTTCCATACGTGACTCAGGCCTCACCTCCAGTTTCTCTGCAACACTGCAAACTGGCAAGTCCACAATTGCCATCTAAATCACCCTGGCATCACTTTCCAGAGAGCGAAAGATTAGGAGAGAGAGATCAACTCTCCATGCCAGCAAGGCAGCAGATATTTCTTAGCTTTCTGACCTGCCCAGCAATCCTCATAAAACCCCACTCGGTCACTCCAGACAGATGCTGCTGTCAATATGGTCTCAAGAAGGTTTCCAAATATGAAGGCCAACAAATCATAGCTTTCTCATTTCCACATCATCTTTCAGTCAAGGGTCAGGTTAAGTCCATAACATAAGTCCAACAAAAATAGACCATTTCCATGTTGCTGGGAGAGTGAATGTCTGAAAATATCACAGGCACATAACACTAAAAGCCCTGACGAGAACAAAGGAACGCACTCCCTCCACGGACTGTACAGAAATGGAAACACCAGGGAAGATCACCGGAGACCGGCATTATCACTCATCCCAAACTACAGAGGAGCATAGGGAAAGGTTCACAGAAAAAGAGAACGCTTTGCATGTCAGAAATCTCCAGCAGTGCAGCATCAGTCACTCCAACTCCCCTAACAACCATCAGCCTACACCATGGACATTTGGGAACTCCTTCTGAGATAACACAGAAGGGCCACATTCCTGGTGAATCACTGTTGCCAACACATTCCTTCCTCCCATAGCTGGCAGGATATTTTCTCCCCACCCCTCTTTGCAGCCTACACAGACAGTCCCCAACATGCCTCGCGAGTGACACAATTACAGCATCCAGCCACCAATAAACAGCTGGGATTTCTTCTGGAGGAAGCAGCTTCTGAAGTGTCAAGGCAGCATCCACATGGACCCATTCTTAGCTGAGGCAGTAGAGGGAAAAGGCATAATGTAGCCAGAGGAATGACATCCTTATTCAACTCTCAGCTGAGTTCAGGGCTCTTAGGAGGCTTTAACCTAAATGCAGGTGAGGCACTGTCTTCTTCTACAAATCTGCTTTCCTTTACTTATAATCTTGTCATATATTTGGACTAAGATGCTGAATTCAGTCCACTTGTGGATTTGCTTGTACACACTGGTCTGGAATGACACAAAAGTTACGGGACTCCCCAAAAGAAAGTGCCACGGCAATAATTTACAAGAATATTTTTAGAAAAATTAAAGCTCCCACACACATTCTTTTAGCATGTTATAATAAAACAAGAGATTATAAACAGAGGTCCCTGGAGCCAAGACAGAAGGAACTAAGTGTAAACTGAAACACACGCCTTTTTTTACAGCTCTCATAGCTAACTTATGCTGTCTCCATCACAGAAAAGCACCGTGGTGACACTTATGGCACTCTAATTATATTAAATATCTAAAGCGTTTAAAATATTGGTGCAGCCATATAAGGGGGAAAGGCTCAATTACCAAGACTATTTTTTCTCCTTCCCCTAACTGAGAATAACTGTTTCATCTAACAGAGAATAAATGTTAAGAGATTGTTTTACAAAATGTGATGGATTTAACCAGATGCTCTCATTATTTCTACTGCGGTGCTTGAAAAAAATAGCTTCTATAAATATGGTAAAAAAACAATGAATTACAGGAGCATGAAATGACTTCAGTAAAGTTAAAAATTTGCTGACATCACACAGAAAGCACTGAAAATAATATATTTAGAGACCTCATAGCAGCTCTTACATAGACAACACTACTGACAATTTTAACAAGGAAGTTACTTATTGATGCTGCGACAAGAGAAATGACCAGCTCCTCCCTGGATCTGCTCAGTCTGAACATGTGGATTTATAAGCTAGTTCTGAAGGATAAAAAAGGCATCTAGGAAAACATGAGGCTGAGTAAAAGACACGACCTTGAAGATCAGCTCAGCCCTCTTGCTGGTGCTTCCAAAGCAGAATACAAATTCATATGCAAGACTAAGATGAGGGAAATGATCCTTAATTAACAGATTGTTGTGGTCCACTGTGCTAGGCTTTTGTACAAGCAAAGCGTCTAAAAAATTAATCCACACTTCACCTATTAAAGAAATGTCAAGTTTCTAAATTGAAACAAGCCTAATAACAGATAGGCTGAGTCCAGTTTCTAAATCAGAGCTGCCTGTATCTTGTCTATCCTAACACAGCCACACACAAAAAAGCATCAAGCACTGCTTGCTGACATTTAAGCAGTGGCAGTCCAGCAAAAATATTCTGCTTAGAAGGAACCATCCCTAATTTATATTTAATATTCAAGATTTCATATTTTATTTGCATAAAAATAATAATTAAAAACACCAAGAAGAGGGTTCCACATTAAAAATCAACGCTTCTGACAACGCAACCGGATCCTGACAGCGTGACACGTGGGCACCCAAAGCTGACTAGTGCTAGACAGAAATGCCATGCCAAACAGATACCTGGATAAGCCATAGGGATCTAGATGCTAACCACAGCAGAAAAAGCAGCTTAACTACACAGCCCACATCTAGGATGCAAAATACAATAGAAGATGCCTTTTCCTAGGGATTCCAAGAGGCCTGCCTCTGATCTCACAGATTTTTCTCTTTCTGAAGCAAGATGGAGGATATCAACAGCTCAGATCTTCCCCACACGAGTAAGACAGTATATGCTGCAATAAGGACAGGTCAGAGGAGATGGAAGTATCCATAGCAACTCCAGCACACTCCTCTCCAAAGCCTAAGATCCTGAGGTCTCACCATCCTTCTACAGCCAGCGAATCCCTCTGAAACTCACCGGAAAGGATCCCATGACCTTCTGGGACTGGGTTGCTAAAATGACGAAGAGGACTGGACAGGACAAATATAAACCCTATGCTCCACTGCCAAAGGAAGACAGACTGGGCTGAAGCCACATCCTCTTCAAAAGGAAACAGCAGGAATAGTGTTGTCCTAATTAAGTCTGCTCTCCTGAATCAAAGTATTAATGGACCAGACAGACAAAAACCCAACAACGTTAGAGATAATTACATTAAACTCAGTTACACTTTTGGTTATCTCAACACGTCTCAGCTATCCTGAGTGATCATGGATGTGCCCTCATTTTACCCCGTCACTCACACATTGCATACATGTGATCACTTACCAGATTACACTCAAGCATCCAAAAACCTCTTAGGAAGTAAAATCAAAGCATTTTAAAAACATATAGCAAGACAGTGCATCACAGTCATACCCAAACTTCTGCAGCTGCAGTCTGCTGTCAGATTCGCATAATAATAACGCGGTTTACAGTCACATTTGTTATGGCTTCAGAATCAAGAGTCTTAATAAGAAACTTCCTCGTGATGTTAATACCTTGGTGTCACCTTCTATTTGCCCAATATAAACTGGATGGCAACGATAGTCTTCTGCTTAAACCAACCACTGTACAGAATTGTGCCAGGATACAGCATTCAAGTAAGGAACACACTTTTGATGAGACATTAACATAAACAGAAGATAAAGGTCTGCAGCCCTCCGACATACCACCCCTGTGTTTTCCCTCTTACAGGAAGCAGAACTGCCTTTTTATTTAAATCTGGTAAGCCAAAACACAGCTCCCTGCGGTACAACACTCTTCAGCCATGTAGCTTTGCTTCCAGCACAGTGCCTTACTATTCCATTCAAATGCTTTGTGCATAATTTCTAGCAGAAAAACCAAGATGTTCCTGATGATGTTTACATTCTCAAAGGAAAGTTTGTAATGTAAGATTCCTCACTAAATCAGTCTGACAGCATTGAATTTCCCTAAAGCAAACATAGTTCATTTGCGATGACAGACAAAGCCACATGCATAGAATATGCATACACAGTCCTCATCTGCAGAGAGAACACGTTACGGACCTGAATGTTTAAGTCTCTCTTGCTCTGGAACATTACATCTCAGTAGTTCCCTGGATTGTAGCCAAGCTTCGTTGTAAATACATTTCACTTGGTTTCACTTACCTATGTAACTTAAAAGTTAATTCTGGAACAAATTCTGCTCAATTTATATTTGATTGTATCTCAGATGGTTGCATGTTATTGAATATGATGTTTCCAGATTTCTTTGAAAGTACATTTTAGCCTCTGCTTTGTCCTAAGGACTTCTTTAAGTTTTAAACAGATGTTCATTAAGTTTATCGTTTCATTTTGGGAAGTCTATGTTTTAAATGAAACATGGAAAAGGGACTTGAAAATTACTCCTCAGATCAGTCAGTGGAAGCACACAATTCACTATTGTTTTGGAAGGTTTCCCACAACAGCGGATGGAATTCGGCACTTCCAGCTTCCTTTTCATAAGCTTGATGATCCCTCACTCTCACTGAGGAACTGAGATAGAAAAGAATAGACACAATTTTTAAGTGCACCCAATTTAAAACCAAATGTATGCTTTCCAAGTAGAAGAGCGCTAAAATTCTGATTCTTTAAAACAAAAAACCCACTATAATAAAAATGCAGCAAGCTACATTTACTCTCTAATATTGAGAGGTTAACTGTAAATTAACTCAAGATGAAAGAAAATTAGGTCTTCTACACACACATAAGAATCTATAAAACTGCAAAAAACGTGGGAAAGAAATTGCTAGCAAGTTTGCTCATGTTTTCACCTGAAACCATTCTATCAGGCTCAACGCATGAAAGGATTTACTGCATCCAATAGCTCAGAACTGGCCATTAGTGTGTAAATACTGATAGCTCTGCCTAAGTCAGCAGAAGTTTGCAAGTTCGTAACTGAACAACTGCCCCTGTACTTCCTCTGAAAACAAGGACATCCCTGAACCACAAAAGAAGTCAAGATTCATACCATATTGTGTAAGTTATAATTCTGGTCTTATGCTGGCTCAACAACCAAAAATAATTATTTCAACATGACTATGTCCAAATCTCTTAATGTAGGCCAACAGATGAATTCTCATGAAATGAAAGGGTTAAAAACTTTCCAGGGAGACTACATTTCCATTAGAAACAATGAGATTTCTATTATGATGACTAAGATAAAGAAATAGGTACACAGCTGTACGTTTCAAAACTTCTCATCTTTATCATTTCACTACAGTACTCTAACCTTCTAACACATCTCCCGGATGTAAGTAAAAATATACATTCAGTATCAAACTTGCACTGATTTTTTTCCCAATTTGAGTCTGCAAAATTTTTAGTTTTGATCTTCATAAAACACAGGAAGTAGTTTATGAAACTTCTAAATTTTTTCAACCAAGGAAACATCTGGTTTAAAATTCTTCAAATTCAAATACAGGAGGAAAAAAGTCACGTTCACAATTTTTCATTTGGGGGAAGGGAGAATTTCTTCTCATTGATCTTCAGAAAAGCACAGCTAAGATTCTCTGAAAATACCTATTACTCTCCATGACTAAACCATAGTATTCCAGCTGGTAATAAAAAAAATACCTCTGATGCCAAGCTCGCAGGGTTAATTAGAGGATTAATTACTGAATGATTCTGAAGTACCTATAATGATTAAAAAATCAAGTAAGCACTAAGTATTTTATTCTAAGAGGCCTCCCTCATCTTTATGGCTCAGCAGTAAATCACAGCATTAGGAGAATTACAGTGCTCCTTCAATAGAAGTCGACTGTATATATTCACACTACAAGCCATTTAATATGCATGGCAGAAATACGGATAGCCTAGCATCATAAACTTCAGTGCATCACAACATCATTTTGCTCCCTTTAAAGCCACTTTCAAGGCTGACAGATCTGAAGGTGATATAAAATCAATGCAACCATCTGGAAGATTTTTATATTTGGGAATCTTTCCATCTATTACATGTGCTTCTGAGAACACCTAGGAATATCCTAGACTACTTCAAAAGGCCAAGCAGATATTCCCCAGTTCCTCATAATTTGTAAGCCCAAGATCTTTTGAGGTAGAAGAACAAGGTCTCGAATACATCTTTGGGTTATGATATATGCAAGTGCAGCTTGGCACTGGGACAGTGCAAAGCTGCCTTTCTCTTGGAGCTCTCTGGAATATAACATGCAAAAGCAGACCTAATTCCCACAGTTTCCCTATCAGCAGCTTTTCTCCATCGCTGTTGCCCTTTCTCTCAAGTGTCTCCCTGAAAGTACACCTAAAGATACAGTGTATAGGATAATCCTCTCTAGGCTATGCCAGTCCAAAGAGTTCTACCTCCATTCCTGAACCAGAGCGGTGAATTCTGGTTTTTCAAAAGTAAACACTTATTTTTGCCATCTACGTGACCATTCAGCTACCTAGATGCAAAGCTCGGCCCTAATAGGTGCCCAGTGCTTTCAGAGTCAGCTTAAAAGATCAAATCTAAACTGTTTTTAAAACATTAGGCATTAGTAATTTGGTGATACACAGACTCATCTAATCCAGGCTGTTTCATCTGTCCAGACTGATTTTCAAGTCAATTGACAGATACTGTACTGCAAATAGACAGAAAACTGTTCATATAAGAAGTATCATCCCAAAGAAAGCTTTCAGGGTTGAGATATAAACCTCTGAAACTAGGATTACAGTGGAAATTAAAAGCACTGTCAGAATCCAGAGCTGCTGATAAAAGAAGCCCTCTTGCAAAGCAAAGAAATACTGTGTTTATCTTCTAAGGTGCCCTGCAGCAAAAGCATTAGGGTGGAATTTCAGCTGCCCACAGAAGTTAAGCAATGCACTGCTCAGCCCTAGCAAGCACTCACTCAGATGAAGGAGACGTTACATTACTTGTTTTTTTATAACCCAGCCTTCTCTGCCACAGAGAAGGTGTTGCAGGTTTTCTCCTCTTAGCATCACTTCAGTTTTTACTCATTGGATCAAATGAAACGGTCAAAAGTAAGGTTGCTTTCCCACTAGGAGATATCAGGCTGCAAAGCACTACTCATCTGAAAATGCCATCAGTGTTTGTGGTATCTCGTCCATATCTTGACAGCTGCCCTCCAGCAGGACATGAACGGTAGAAGACGACAGCCTAAGTTCCTGGATCTTAACAGACTTCAATGGGACCTACCCCCACGTGTGCAAAGGGATACATAGCAAGAGGGTATGTGTATATTTATAAAGTTGAAAGTACATCTCAGACACACACATTAAGGCAATTGCTTGCTCCAGTAGGGCTGTAGCAAATAAAGGAAACAAAAATCTCAGGATCTTTTGCTAAAGTGATGTGTTCTCAAAGCACAAAAACTGCCAGACAAAACTCTTTTCTCCATTCACAGAGTGGAGAACTTCTCCATACCATCTGCTGGGTACAATATGTGCATACATGTCATCGCTGCATATGCTGCAGTCACAGTAACACGACAATCCTGTATATGCCAATGAGAAAGATGTATGCAAAGATGATGCTGGCAAGCGTGCATGTGCGCAGGGGGTGCTAGCAGCAAAGTGAGATGAAAACAGAAAGATTTCCTCTTATGCCTCTAGCCAGAAGTTATACTCCTTTCCCCCTTTCAGGTACAAGCAAATGAGCTTAAATCACCCTCTGCAGAATCCTTTTTTTGACAACGCACTTTCATATTTCTTTCTAATGCAAGATCTTTTCATTTCTTTTCTAACACAAAATCTGAATCATAAAATCCTTTGACTTTTTTTGCTACAACGTTCTAGTCTCATTTTTTCTCTCTTAAAGCTACTGATACATATGCATATTCATAGCCTAAGCTCCACTTCTGCAAAATCTTATGTCTGGGGCTAATTAAATCTATATTGACATTCTTGTTAAGTTCAAAGACCCTAAAAAGTCATTCGATGAACATTAACGCTATGACCCAGGAACACAATGACATATTTTTCATTATACCATAAAAATTTTAAGATGATTGTCTTCAGAACTATGCCCTACTGGGTGATTTTTGCAGTTCAGAATTACTGCACAGAAGAGATGGGAAATCAGTTTTCGAGTGAGTTGTCATTTAAGACACATGCAAGAAAGAAAAAAGAAAAGCAAGTGTTCATTATTTAAAACTAAAACCACATGATGCCACGTTTGCCCGCAGAAAGATACGATGAAATCCCTACTGGAAAACCTGGCAGTGATTCCCAACCGGAATAAGCTCTTGCCTCTTCTGCCTTTGGCACTCTCATTGCCAGGCACAACTGAAAGAAGTACAGAAACAAAAGGACCAAGTCCCATACTCATTTATAGCCACATAAACCTATCCGTACTAACCCTACTGAACAAACCTGCCTCTCACCTAAACTGTAGATGTACTCCACTATTCCATACAGAACAGTATTGGCTTACAGTTTTATTAATAAAGTCACAGATCTGCTGACTACCACTTTCTACTCACAGGTTTATCATATAACCCACTAGGGAGATAGCTGCTTTATTTTATCCCATTTTCATCACCCAGCGGGACACTGCTTCGAACTCCACAGCTGGCACTTGCACCCCCACACCAAAGAACAAGAGACTTTTCAACGCAGAGTCCAAGTTAAGCACGTGCTTTAACATGACAAGGGTTTATTGCCAATTTCACCTCATCAGAAACTACATCTGAGGCAGGCCCTCAGGTGATGAAAGCTGTCACCTTTCTATAGCTATGTTTGTTTGCACTGACCACAGACCTCTTCCTTTAATGTATTATATGCTTTTTCCATTAGCAAAAACTGATTTCTTCATTTCTTTTACCAATTAACTAGACATCACAGCCCCAACTCTAAAGGGGAAATTGAAACTGGAACTGATAGAAGTTTGGATGGGGTTTAAGAAAGGGAAAGAATTAGGAAACACAATCTAAATTAGTGGCTTAGCAAAGAAAAAAGGAATTTTTCATGCTGGGAATTTAAGGAGGAAAAGTAAACGGCAAATTACAAGGGATTATCTCCTATACAGGGTTCTTCAAATGTATCCAGAAAGAGGAAAAGCACAATGATTTGTGAAATTTATAAATGCTAGGTAATTGTCAAATTGTTGTACTGCTGAATGAACCTACGAGAAGTCCAACATCTCCTGCCAAGGTTTTGGCACATAGCTCCTGTGAATGTGGTATTAAATGTTAAACATCTACTTAAGGCAGTGTTCGTGGATGAATAGCTATCCTGCAGGAAGACCACCGAAACGGAAAATATGCAATGGTGCAGCTCTTGTAAGCACCCCCATCTCCAAATAAGGCTGATCTGAGATCACCTCCCATGGCACAAGTGAGGATTAAAGCACAAGTCCTGCACTAGCCAAGATGGAGCAGGGAGAGGAAAGAGACCAGAAGCAAAATACTGTGACTGGCAGAAGCTAATAACTTCAAGGAAAAAAAAAGATGCAGAGAGTGATTGCAAACAGGCTGCAGTTTTCTGATCTAAATTCAAAAACCTCAGAGTTGTGTCTTTTGATTTATTAATTTGTCCATGTTTCTTTTGTGCTACCTGGAGTAAAAAAAAAAAGTCATTTCAAAACCCCTTTTCATCACAAACACCAAGTGTGCCCAAGTACTTAGAAAGAGCACCCCATCCGCTGAAGTCCCCAGTCAAAGGCTGTTTCTAAACAAACATATACAAGGGAGGAGGAGTGTGCAACTCCATGGTGGGGCCCTAGACTGCTAGAACAGAGGAAAAATAGAATGACAGCTCATGGAAACTGAGCATAGGATGAAGAAAAAAATTACACACTTACACACACATGCAGGAAGGGAAGAAAATGGAGGCGGAAAAGTTTAATGTATTGGCAGCCCACTGCGGAGCAATCCAAAGCTTGAAACATATCTCACAAGTAGGTATGGCAGATAAACAAGTCATCCCAGGGCAAACAAAGATGGAAGCTCAGCTCTTCAGCTGCTCCAGGTTAAGTGTTAAGGTACAGTGTTAGACACAGAGAAGCTTGCCCCATCAGTGCTTAGATGTTTTGCAGAAAGGGACATCACCACTGCCAGAGAGCAGTACCTGAAGAAAAGGAGTTGGTACCACCACTCACAGTGGCTAGAAGCTGCCCAGCAGATGCAACTTGCTGCTCCTAGAGGCAAGGGCTCTGGAGCCTAAACTCCTGCCAAGCTCTGAGCATGGTGGGAATTGAGAGATGCTGCTTCACTCAGACTGGTAGGACACAAGCAGCTGCCCCCAAACATAGGAGCAGCTCAGCACCCCCTACCTCAACTGCTGCCCATCCCCAACCACTCTGCCTGCACTCCCACCCCTGCTCCTCTCTACTGGCTCCATGGCTATCAAACACAGAACACATGGCATATGTACAAGCACCTGTTACCTAACCTGTTTGTATTTTATGAATGTCCTTCCTTTGTGCATAAGACTTCTGCCATTTTCTGGATTTTTCATTGAAATGAGCATGTAGCCATTGAAATGCATGTAGCCATGCATTTGCCCTTCTGCCTGCCCTCAGATCATTTGTGATGTGGGAACTTCCCTGAAACAGGAAAATCTAAAGTCACTGGCTCAGCTATCAACAAGCTTTGCAGCAGGTCCAAAGCCTAAGTAAAAAATAATTTAGCACTGCTGCAACTTTGATGGGGTACAGTCCTTTAAGCAGATCCTTCTAAACATTTAAGGAAAGGGACAATAGCTAACCTCCGCACCCTCGTTACAGAGGTTAGAAATAAAAACAGTAGTCATGGAAGGAGGCCAGGGTGCCAAAGAACTTTTTAAAAATGGCAAAAACAAAACAACTTAAAAAAGAGAGTGTGCAAGTTAGAATATGGAAGACAATCAGCCTATGTCAAACATATTAGATTGAGATGTAAAATTGTAATAGATGCTAGTGCTGAGGTTTTTAACTTTGTGTTACTTGGTATTCAAAACAAGTTTGTTTTTAGGGTTGCCCTAAATAACGAAATAGAGAAAGCCTGGACTATATCAAACCTCAACAGTAGTATTAGCATGGTGTTTGCTGATAAAATTTTTAATAGTTTTAATCCATAAAAGTGACATTAAGTTTTCCATATGAAAAACAGAAGATAAAAGCAGAATTACATGATATTAAAATGTATGCCTTGATCCATAAAGATATAATTTTACTGATTAACAGACAAGATTACACTAGATCTTCAGGAGATGAATCTTCATCATACTTCTAAGCTTCTTTCACCTGGTACCACAAAAAAAAAAAAAAAAAGATAGAGAGAGCCTATTCCCAAACCTCTAAGTTATGCTGACACATTTAAAGAAACAAAAGGAACACACATACAACCCATGCTTTATTCAAAAAATTATCATGCAAATAGATTTCTTTTAATTTTTGATCTTCAGTTTCTCTCAGCTTTCTGAAAGCCTCAAATGAATGGTATTTCCTATGTGAAATGTTTCATAATATTAATAACCCCTAGCTGCACACAAATTATAGGAAGTGAGGTCTATCTTCTATGACCCTGCAGTTCCATTCATATCCATGCAAAGCAAAAAGTGGGTATTAAGCCCTACACACTGTATGAAAGAACAATACAGTGTCATGCACTTGCTTTAAGCAGCTGTAAATGATCCAACAGCACTGCAGAATGAGGCCCCTGCTACACTAAGATCCCCTTGTGTTCTTCCATCACTACTCTTGAAACCAAAAGTTACCACAAAGTCCTAGGAGAGTCAAGGCATCTAACTACATTTGTTCAAAAAAATAAAAATCGTATGTAGATATGAGATCTGACTGATACTGCTATAAGAATATATTCACCAAGTACCAGCAGAAAAAACTACTGGATTTTGCAAACCTCTAGTACAGGTAACTCATTAGCTCCCTAATACTCATATGAAAGTGGGAGACAGCAGAAGAGCAAATCAAGCATGGACTGCAGAGCACTCAAAGAGGAACCCTTGTGGCAAGATGTACTGTTCTGTAAAACATCCATTTGAACATCGTACAGAAAGCTGATTTGTGCTATGAGTTTTACAGTTACAAAGTTTGATTTATATACACATACAACGTATACAAAGAGGAGTTCATAGGTTTGCTCCCTGGAGGAGCTGAGGATGTACCCTTGCTAAGTAGAAACATAAATCATGTGTTTTACAAAATCCATTTTTGCCATCATAAATTGAAGATTTTGCCTGCTAATTTTCAAATCATTGATTGTCATCTCATTTTGCAGTGTTAACTTTGTACCCTTAAAAAAAGTTGGTTCTCTGTTACCCTAATTTAATATTTTCCCTAATAAGAACAGTGTCCTGTGCCTGCTCACATTTACTGTAAGTAGCCACTTCATTTACTCAGCATTGAAGCTATCCAGTGGGAGTTACTTTTTAAGTTTGGGAAAAAAATGCTTTCTCTAATTACATTTATCCTTTTACATATGACTCAGCACAAATAACATCACATAGAAACAGCAATGCCATTCAAAATGCATAAAACCAAACTTCCTTTTGAATTCAAACAACATTAAATGCATACATGTAGCTTCAAGATGTCTAAGCTAATCAAAATAATTGTTTAATTTACAGAGACACTGCTCTATGAAACAAGTTATATGCAGTTAGTGATATCAGATTTTTTCAAATTGTTTATTGTCATGAACTTCAAGTTTTAGAAGTAATACTTTAATCCTACCACATTTTCTTCAGACAGACTAGAAGATGGGAGAAAAACACCAAGCAACAGGTCTGGTCCTGCCGCCAGAACTGTCAGCTGGCACTTTTTCTCTCTACTCCAAATACACTAGCCACTGAAATAAGCTAACTGAATAATGGAAACAGGGCTCAGTAAGAAAGGTTCCTGGAGCTGAGCAAAAGGCTACCTCCAGCATAAGATAGCTTCATGCTTCTGATTTTGTTTTTTCCATCTTTTGCTGGTGTTCTCCATTTGCTCAGCTCCTTGAAAGTGTTTACAGAAAGCTATTTAAGTTGCATGATTAATGCACACAAGAAATCAACGGTCTGATGGAAATACAGCTGATGGAAGTCATTTATACAACAGATCACATTTGTCAATCTGATGTTTATTTCTGTGAGCCCTACCACAAACTAATTGCAGAGCAGAATCACAAAGATGAAAAGCATAACTACCGAAAAGCTGTAACAGTCAATTTGTTTTTCCTTTTCTGCCAAGTATGCTGCTCTTTTGACAGATTGCTAAACCTAGGTCTCTTCTTTTAAGACGTTCAAGTCAATTAAACACTTCAACTGCCTTCAAAGCTTTTTCAGGCAGTTTCAAAAGGAAAAAAATTTCATAGAAGTGTAAGTACAGTACCCTTTACTGTCAGTTAGATTAGAGCTTTTAATTACCTCTATAGCCTACATTCAAACTCCAACACAAAAAAATGTATTTCCTTTTAAAAAAGCTGCTGGGTTTGTTCAGCACTTGATTTCGTTACAAGAGACCCATATTTGTCTTGTTAAACTTCGAAGAGTCCCCCAGTCCATAAATTCATCCTACATGTGCTACCAGCAGCTGTTGCAGCAAACTAGACTCATGTTTTAACACAGCCAAAATAAAATAGTTCACTGGAGATTGCTCAGCTGAACTTGTCCTTCCTAACTGGAGCGTCCATCAGACATTTACTGTCATTTATCAAACCGTATCTTCCATTTAAACCAAGTCCCTCCTCATTTCACAGCCCCATTCTCCTCTCTTTCTCCTAGGGCTGAAAACTCTTCTTGGCACAAGCAAGCTGGCAGAGACAGACTTCATCAACACCTCCCCCAAACATTCACCTTCACTATGGCATGAATGTCTCGTCCCCACCTACACTACCATCCAGGTTAAAAGAGTCTGTTTTGTCCTTTGCTAAACAAAGGAAGCAGCTATGCTGGCTGTGTGAAGCTGAAAACTCCCTCAGAGGTGAAGGAGAGGAGAATGCAAGCCTTCTCAGCACAGCTAGGAGTCAAACGATGTTTTTTCCCCCCCTCTCACAGGACATATATGAACAGAAGTTGACTCTTGATATGTGAGCTGCTAAGTCAGTCAAGCAAGACGTAGAGTGTTCTCCTCAGTGTTAAAGAAACAGTTTGGTTGCAGTTGAATAGACTGCACTTCAATGTTTGGTTTCTGCTCCAAGTGTTTTTCAAGTGACTTAAGAGCTCCCATTTGCATCAGAAGCAAGCAAGACAACCAAGTACCACAAAGCAAGACTTTCAGCATCCAGCATTCCTACACGAACCTAGGAACAGCTCACCTACAACTACTTGCAATGCTAAGAAAACCCCTGAACAGCACAGAACACAAAGGCAACAAGCCATTTCTAAGCCTTAAGACGAGGAAGTTTCCACAGATGTCTCAAGTGGGTGGAGGGGAGGGTGAGCAGTGTTTAGTGCCACAGGCACACTGCAGTGCTGCCACTCCAGGCAAGACCCATCAGGTGAGGCTGCAAGCTTCAGCTCAATGCCTCCTTGCCATTCAGAAGAGCCATCTCGCTCCCCCTTCCAGCAAGGGAATGGTTTGTAAGCAAATGCAACCAGAAGGCACATTCCCTCTCCGGAACAGACTGTAGAGATGATACTCTTATTTTGCAGGTTTGTCCTACCACTGGGATTTGTTCACTGACAATTTTTACATGCAACTTCAAAGTCACATACAAACACTAACCCAGCAAAATTACCCCCTGCATCCGCATCCACGCTCTCCTCTGGGCACATACCAGTACCAATAGTGAACAATCTCACAGCAAATTCTGCAGTCAGATACATCCATGCTGCTCTGTATCAGGGCCCTACTCCATCTTGTAACCCTCAGCTGAACCCACACCACAGTCAATGGCAGAGAGGGGTCTGGCAAAGGCAGCCCCAACAACTAGAGCACTGCTATGTACAGCCACATAGAGCCTAGTTCTGTTTCCCTTCAATCATGCTGCAATACTTGTGAGCCCACACATCCCCGGGCCAGGGCAGAGCCTCCCTTTGCATGCTGGCTTTTTGCAGCAAAAATCAAGCTTACAAGGCTAGTGTAGGTAACATCTGGGTTACAGATGCAGCCATTCAGGTCTGTCACTCCCAGCCAAAGCAAAGTCATCATGTACTGTTCTGGCACAGTGCTAAGTGGAAGAAGGCTAGGGAAAAAAAAATACTAAGCCTGCTCCCATGCCACCTTAGCAGCCCAATTTTGTCAAGCCACAACATGAAGCCATCTTCATCTTGTCTTTTTCATTTAGCTGGTAAGTAACATCATTATCACACTCACTCATAGATAGTGGCGCTGTTCCATGCTACCACCACAGCTTCCTCCTGTCGGTGCTACTATCAAGTCATAAATGTCATTTTTGCAGCTGCTGCATCTGCAAGAAGCTTGTGTCTTCTGAAGGAATAATTGTTCATCTGCTCCTCTCTCTCCCCTACCCAGCTTCTCATCCCTCACCTTGACTAAAGGCTTACAAAGAAAATTTCAGTAAAATCCCAGGCAACAAAAAGCTCAGGTTCAAGATCAGCTGCACTAGGAGGCTAAGTGGTGGTTTGGGGAGGGAACCCTGGCTCTAGTAAAGGCGGCCGCCTTCACATTACCAAACAGGTAAAGAAACCCAACTGCAAGGGACTGAACTTGTCACAGCAGCATCATTTCTGCCCCATTCCATAAACAATCCAGCCTCTGTTTGGAAAATTTTGCAAAGACAGAAACATCCATCAGCTCAACACACACACCCAAAGGCCTCCTGTTACAAGAATGACCCAGAAGCCCCCCACAAGGCCAGCTACAAGTGCCACCAGAGCTACCTTGAACCATTATCCTTCTGAGCACACCACTGATGCTACACCATATCCATCACCACCTGTACACAGAGGAAGTGCAAAGAGGCCACCAGTGAAGACAGTCTCTCTGGTAAGACTGCTGGGGGCTAAGTACCAAGACACAGACAGAACTTACAGGTATAACAGACTTCCACTTTTCTCCTGATCTGGGATTAAAAAGAAAGGAGAGGAAAATGTGTTCAAGAGGACACTGTAGCAGACATGACATTTCAACTCACACCTCTAGAATCCCAAACCAGTGATGCAATAAGAACCTTCTCCTCAGCTCCAGCAGGCAACTGTACCAGGATGGAAGCCATCAGGCAATAGCTCCCAATCTTGATTTGTCAGGTGGCTGCAGTAATGCTTTACTAGCACCAAGATTAATGTAACAGACTGATTCACATGTATTTTTTCTCCCTCTGCATCTTCAGATTTTGTGTTTGTTGATTACAACATTCATCCTGAGGCCAAGGAAACTGCAAATGGCTTACGCATTAACATAGCACTAAGTGGGTTCACTGCCACTAGGCAGATAAGAAACCGGCACATACATTACATTTCCTCATTTACTGGTTACCTTACATTCCTGAAAGTTTCCTGTTACAAGTGCTCAGACAGAAATCTCAATACATCTAGATGACTTGTTCAACAGAGTACACCCTGGGATCTTACGTCCCCTGGGCCTCCTGGCTACCAGCTTCAAAAAGGCTGGTCACAAATCCATTCCAACCCATTCAGCTCTGTTCACTCCCTCCACTGGAGAAGAAAAATGATGCTAAGACCTAAGCTGCCTGGAAAAGGTGGGCAGAAATTTATATTTGCACTCCCACAGCAGGCTGAAGTCTGTAGTGGCTCATAGATGTTATTGGTGATCTACATCACAAGCAGTTGGGCACAGGCTGGGCACAAGGCTCCAAGCAAACAGAGCAGATAGCAAGACTGCTGCCAACCTTTCACACAGAACAAGGAAACAAAACACAGAGGACAAGAGCCCAGCAACATCCTGATGACACCACTTGGCTCTCCCCCACTCTTTGCCTTTAGAGAAGTGGTCTCTCTTTCTTGCTACCACCAGACATATGCAAATTATTGCTATCACCATCTGAGTTCAGTGACCACTAACACCACATTCATTCTGCTGTTGAAGAAATAACACACCTCCTTTGTCTCACAGTGAACTGAGGTTCTGGAGGAATGCAGAAGAGCAAACCACTGCTCTTCATCTTCTAAAGTTTCCCTTCTGCACTGATGCTGCCAAGCTCTTCTCTTTGTGAGCATGCACCTGAACTGCCACAGGCAGGGAGGATGATGCAAACAAAACCAAATGCCAGCACAGAAGCTGACACTTGTTCTCTTCCTAGTTCTTCTGCACTGTAACTGTATGGGAACATCACTATCTAACAGAAACGTCTTATGTCTTTTTCCACATAAGTATTTTTAAAGTCAAAGCTACACCAAAATAATCCCTGGCAAAAGCTGTTAATCATTCCTGACACTTCAAAGCCCCAATCCAAAGACCCTTAAGTGAGGGCCTATGAGTACTTCTGCTGATCTCAAAAGTGCTGTTTTGCATTGTAGCACCCAGCTCTGAGGAGGCACGCCGCAATGCAGCTCCACAGGGAGGCAATTCAGCAGCACAAATGGCCAAGACCCCTGCCTGCAACTTACAGTAATAAAATACACACTGAACACTCATACTTTAATTAACCTCCCTTTAGACCAGAAATAAAAGATCTCAGACAATGCCCAAATGAGTGGCATGACAACAGCCCTCTGTAGCCATGCCCTGCCAACTGCTTATTTTCTCTTGGTAAGTGTTGCCCACCCCCTTAAAGTCAGCACTGGTTCACATACCAGAAGTTTGGCCCCTAAACATCACTCCCACGATCAACTCCATCTCAGTTTCATACTATTTTCCAGTTCTTCACAACTCACTCCACATTAGTCACTCTGAAAACTTTCTTTCCACCTAAACTCCCATCTTCTCCCAAAAAACTGAGACCAAGATGGGGGCAGGACTGCTCTTTTTGTCATCTTTCCCTTCAGAACTGACCTTTGAGACAGTGGCTTTCTGCAAAGGTAATGTGAGTTCTTAAGCTCTATCACAGCCAAATGCACCAAGCTACGAGCATTAAGCAGCTTTAACTCACTAATGTGCTACCTCTAATGTGTGGTTTCTACCATGCTTAATCAAGCCAGCTCCAGTACCACTGTAGGGACCACAGCCAAAGGATGAAACACAAAGGCTCTTTTCTGTCTGTAATTTCCATGTTTCTGTGTAGTTTTTTTTTTTTAAGGGAAAACAGTCAAAAAAACAGTGAAGCAGCATTACAGCAGATGTACCTAGCCCAAAGGTTTAGTGCACTGCATGTGGATTTTTTCCTCCCCTCCACCAGAGTCGCAAGGACAGGAATTTAGTATCTGTCCTGAGATTGCTAGCCCAAGCTGCAGAGCCCATCCTTTGAAGTATATTCAACTCTGAAGAGTAATCAAGACCAAAGCTGGTACATTAGTGCACATGAAACACAAAGAAATGCTGAAATACTCCCAGAGAGAGCAATGGAAGGCCCATTCCCACAGCAAATATCATAGAGATCAGAAAGCAGGCAAATCTTCAGGCATTATAATTAACAAAAGATAGGACAGGAGCTTGTTATAAGAGTGACAAGCTTGAATTGTTAAAACTAATTCCACTGAAAGTATCAACTATATACCTGCATTAATATTGCATTTGCTCTCATTTCACAGCAGGTAAGTTCTTTTGTACAGCTGATAACTAGTACAGTTACAGAAGTGGTTTCTTAATAAAAACTTAATCTTACTGAATATGGAGATAAAGAGGAAATCAAGGATACTGCAAGCAAATTCTTTGAACAGGATACATCTAATCCAGATATTCGCATAGTCTTTAAATACAGATGTTGCTGAAAGGTATCATTTAGATCTGCACTAGCAGTTCAAACACACAGAAGCACGGAAAGGGGAAAAAAGAACAGAACACAAAGAAACCACAGAAGGCCAAAAAAATTAGCACATACAACATGCCAATATCAAGTAGTGACACAGATGTATCGCCTCACTTGATAACCCTTCAGCAGTGTTACTGCCCTTACTGAGAGAACTACCTACATGGCTTCATCAACTGTAATAAACTGCAAAGACAAAGCTTTCCAACTCCTTTAAAATATTGTGATGCTTTATTAATGGAAACTAACACATTCAGTCTTGGCCCACCTTCCCCCTACACCATCCTCCAAAGACATGCACCTCCAGCTATCCTCTGCATTCCCTCCTTTGGGTAGAAAAACTTCAAGATCTAATGTTTAGGTTGGAGCTCTAAGGGAAACAAAAATCCTAGGCTCTTTCAGACAGATGCTGCATGTTGCTTTCCAGACTACAGTAATGAATAACAGAGAAAACCTGCTCCCAAATAGGAGTCAGGTACAAAAGCACTGCAGAAGAGCAAGTTGCTCAGCCATTTCCTTTTACCCCAGAGTACTTAACCAAGGCAGGGAAGTGTTACAGAACAAAACACAGCTTACAGAAGAGACAGGTTTTTCCAATTTAAAAAAATACTCAGAATACAGGCATGAAAACAGGAAGACTATGGAAGAAATTACATTGGGTTTAAAAAGAGAGTCAAGGCACAACAGTTTTGCTATAATCAACTGAAAGTGTTAAATTCTTGTCATCAATACCTTATCTTGTTAGTTTAGGTCAAAACTGCAGGACATGCCACAGTATTGCTAAGACATTTTACAAAACACTACCTACCCAGCCAAGGACTGTGCACTCATGATTCACATGGCTTCCAGGAACCTTAAAACCCCACATGCCTTTTTGGACACTGGACAACAAAGGAGCCCCACTGAGAAGCAGGCAGAGTTGTACCAAGTAGGGCAGTGGTTGGGTCAAAGGTCCAAGGAGAATTGCTGACCCCCCTGAAGGCAACAGAAGTATGCTGCTGCTGTTTCCTGGTGGGCTGAAGGCTTGCAGCAACATACCCTGCTCTGAATTGATGGCCCCTGGTGGCTGAGGTGACGAAGCTAGGAACCCAGCTCTCGAGGTCAAGCTTGAAAGCTCAGGAGCACCTTCTTGGTCAAACACTTTCCCCAGCACACCCTCTTCAAGCTTACCTACCTCAAACAACAGGCCTTGGTAGACACAGGCACCTGTGGGACAAAACAGAAAACGGGTGGTTAGTAGCAATACACCTGCCAGTGACACAACAAATGCATTTTTCATGCAGCAGGGTGATGTTTGGCAGCCTTCAGACTGCATTGTCAGGGACTGTCTGAAATAGGCAAATGCTTGCAGAGTGGCATGAAGAAGGCAGAAAGGTACACTCTGAAGAGGTGAAATATCAACCTACAATCATCTTACACACTCTCTAAACAGCCTCTCAGGTGGGTGAAGAATTTAGACACCTGGTGCCACCTGCATTCTCCCCCTGCAGTGCCACAAAGGCTACCTCTTGATAAGATAGCAATTCTTACAACACACATGTAAGACATAGCTTACAATTGTGTTTCAACTTCGATTCATGCAGCAAGCTCTCACTGAAATAAAGGGAAGCCACAGCTATTCAAGGGCAAAATGACACTTAAAAAAGGCAAGATTACACAGCATTTAAACTGCCTGCTAGAGAGTAGTCTCTTCTCCAAACTCCTATAAATCCTTCTACCATTAACACGAGAAACAAATAAGTGCATGAATACCCACATAAAAAGTAATCACTAGGAGAAAAGCCAGCATGCATTCCTGCTCCTAAATCACAGTATGTGCAAACGAGTCACATTTCACCCACTGACGGGTTCACAAGACTCCCCCATATGACATCCAAGCCTAATCATTGACACTGCCAGCTGAGGGAAAGGTTCTCCAAGCAAGTGACAGAGCTGTACATCCATTCAAACATGATTTATATATTCTACTTCAATAAATCAAATAAAAGGTTGGAACTAAAACATGAATAAGTTCAATGACAGTTCCTTCATTGATTTTCTGGGAAACAGCTCTTCTCTAAGAACCTTATATATCTGTCCACTGAAAATGTGACAAGAATGTGAAATCAAAAGCAACCCAAGAAACTCAAAAATGAAAAGTAAAGAACACAGGAAAAGTAACCTTAAGGGACCACCCAGAGAACTAAGAGAAGCTCCTTGTTGAGAAAAGTGGCATTTCCCATGGAAGCAGACTAGACAAATTCGTACAGAAAGCCTTGCAACTACACTGCTTCGAATCAAGAGCTCCTCCTTCAAGCTCATCTTTAGTTCAGCTACAGGAGACTGCAGACACCATCAGGAACTACTTTCCCTTGCTGAGAAGGTAAGGGACCACATCCCAGACAAGCTTCCTTCAAACTCAGCAGGTGCCTTTCCCATCATTGACAGGAAACTAGTTAAGCCCTGCTCATGCAGTCTGAGTACAGGGGAGGGGCTAAATGCCCAAACAGTGGGTTTCATTCTGACTTCTGAACAGGTCCCTTCGTAGCACCCCCAGTGGGTCTCAACCATAAAGTTAACCACTTCATACTTGGCAAGGGAGCTCTTCGTTTTAATGGCAGTGCAAAGGGATTTGAATGCAACTGAGAGTCAGAGTCAGTAACTGCCCATTCATTTATTTCCTTGGTTTTTCAAGACAATTATGTTGGGGGAGGGGGGAATTTTACAGTACCTTTTCCTGACTTAAAGTTACTGCACTTATTTTGTCACACACACCTTCTCCTTCCATCTCCCACACCCTTCTTTTGAGAAGGCACAACAGCTTCAAGGGTCATCATACAGTTGCACCTCATAATCCAGTGCAAAACACAATATATCCTACACTGTTCTGAGAAACATCAGAAAACAGCACTTAACATCAGTGGATTAAGAAAAGCAAACAGCTCAACGGTTTTACTCTTGAAAACAGCTCACTGCCATTTTTCTTCCAACTTTAACACCTGCAGTCCCTTAGAAGTGCCAAAACAATTATTTGAGATCTTGAAGTGAATTACTGTATCTAAGCCCTCCATATTTAGAGACCTCAAAAAGCTAACGGAAAAATTAACAATAAAAACTAGCACTTCCTACCTTTACTTCAAGAGGCTATCATTAAATCTACAGCTCCTTTGCACTAGGCATTGTAACACATTGCAAGAAACAACTCAAAATGATCAGTGTCCTGTGCCAACAAGCCCCTCACCTCCACAGTGCAGCACAGAGCAGGGACCAGGCCACCACAGATGGCCCAGGCAGCAACAGGGGTGAGAAACCTCCAAATCTTTCTCAGCTCTACAACCTGCTCCCAGCACTGCACTCTGTAGGGACAGGCTCACCCCAACCTCTACATAACTAC
Source organism: Dromaius novaehollandiae (assembly GCF_036370855.1). NCBI lineage: Eukaryota > Metazoa > Chordata > Aves > Casuariiformes > Dromaiidae > Dromaius > Dromaius novaehollandiae. Next base: position 13,090,178 of record NC_088101.1, on the reverse strand, counting down.
AAGGCAAGCAGAAAGTCTCCTTCTTCCTCTCTTCTTTAAAGCAAAGATGTGGTTAACTCTCACAAATTAAGCGGGATACTAGGATCTAACCTCGCTCTGTACAACTCAAAATCCTCATTTTCAAGTACATTTTAGCTCCCCGCCATCATTCCTAGTGCTGAACCATCACACACAAAGGCTTTGTTCTGAGTGAGCCCCAAGACATCACGCAGTGCACATTAACACAGCCTTGCTTTCCATTCTAGTTAGCAGGCATTGCATGCAGTTCCAAGGCACTTGGGTGATGAGCCATCGTTTGCAAAGCCCACCTGAAAGAGATTTCCTCAAAACAAAACATTCCCTTCCACATATTGAACAAGCTTGGGGAGAAATCCTCAAACCTTTCGCCTTGTTATTTTGTGGTGTCCATCCTGGACGCAGGAGCTTGGCGGGGTGCTTTCCCCAATTTTGGGTTGGCTTCTTTTAAAGATGACGACGAGTCTCATAAGCAACAGCCCCACGAGTAAATCTCCTAAATTCATATCTGACAATGCCTCGACTCCCACATGGCTATTTCTAACTAATAACTACTTTTATTCACCAAAACTATAGCAAGAGACACACACGGAGTTACAGCAGGGGCAGTATTTGGGGAGCCCATCACATAAGGTCCTAACCACCAAGCATTATATTGTCAAAATGAAACTTAAGTAAAGCCCCTAAGAGCACAAGTCCAGCCACAAGCCTACCCCCTAATTCACACATTTGATAATCTTACCCCATGCTCTCTGACAGTCAGTGCAAGACCATATAAAACTTGGCACCTTTTACAAGTCTGTCCATAAGGGTTTTTTTTTTTTTTAGTAACAAAAGAATTATGCTCTACAGCTTAGCTATACTTAGCACAACATACACACAACATGAAGTTTTAACTCTCGGCTCTCTTCAGAGGTGCAAGGTGATGACTGCTACCTACCCTCCACTTCCCAAAACTGCTGCTATCACCACCAGGGCTGCTTCAGCAGGCAGAGTACAAGCTTGTACCCCATTTTTCATCTAGAGGTCTCATGGGCAAGCAGCCTCACCCTCATGACCACCAGCACAAGGTGGGGAAATCAACAGTGGCATTAAAGGGTAAAAGAGCAGCACAGCTGCATCAAATAGCACAGGATGGGAAAGGGCCAGGGAAACAAGAGAGGGGCTGAGCTCAGTCAGCAGCAGAGCTCATCCCAGCCGATATGAAGTGCAGGCACCAGAAGCTCAGCATTTCTCCAGAAAAAAGGATCCAAGACAAAAAGCCTCTTCTGAAAACCCTACTCTCAGCTTCCCAGGGGGCTGACCGCTGTCCCAAGCCTCCCCCTCACCCCTTCCATTCCTGAGAGCGGGTCCCACGCGCTAGGCAAAGCCCATCACCCAACACCCCCGTAACCCCAGCTCCCCGACCTTCGGCTGTCCTCGCTCCCCTCTCCCCAAAGCCCCCGTCCGTCCACGCCGCAGCAGCGCCGGCGTGCCGCGAACAGGACGCGCTCCTTACAGCCGCCTCAACTCCCGCCGCCCCGTCCTGGGTGTTGAACACCGCCTCGCCCTCGAGCACCCGCAGGTGCCCAAGCGCCGCGGCGCGGGGGCGAGAAACAACCCCACGGCAGCCCCCTCCCCTCCCCTCGCAGCGCCGGGGCCCTGGGCCCCGGCCGGGGAGGGACGGCCCGGCCCGGCACAGCCCGGCCGCTTCCCCTCAGCGGCGGCTCCGTCCCTCAGAGCAGCGCGCGGGGGGCACGCGAGCCCCCCCCCCCCCCCCAACGGTCGCCAACGGTCGGCGCGCGCCCCCGCCGCGAGGCGCGCCCGCCTGTGGCCAAGCCGCCAAAATGGCGGGGGGCGCCCCCACCCCACCCCACCCCCCACGCCGGGGCCGAAACCCCGGGGCGGCTTCTCCTCCCTCCGCGCCGGCGGGACGGGGCCCGGCGCGGGACTCACCTGCGGCTGGCGGCGGCGCGGCGGCCAGCGCCGCGCAGAGGAGGCACAGCGGCACCCAGGCGGCGGCCGGGGCGCCCATGGCCCCGCGGCGAGGGAGAGCAGCCGAACCCCGGCGGCGGGCGGGCAGGTGCCGCCGGCCCCTTCCGCCGCCAGAAACTTTCCCCTCCGCCGCCGCCGCCGCTCGGGCGGACAAAGCGCCGGCGGCGGGGGCTCCCCTCTGCTCGGCTCGGCTCGGCGCCGCAAAGCGCCGTCCCCCGCCCGCCCACCGAGCCCAGCCCGCCCCCGGCCGCACACCGCCGGCTGCCTCCCGCCGCGGCGGGGGCTCCCGCCCACCCCCTCCGCCTCGCTTCTCCCCCCGCATACCCCAGCGAGCTCGACCGCAGTGCGTTTGGGGTCCAGACCCCACCAAAAACGCTCTTGCAGCACACAGGCGCTTACCCGAGCGGCCATCCACTTGGATCGTCTCGCATCTCCAGCGTCCCGTCTTGCAGCGACGAGGAGCACCACCAACTGCCCGTGCCCCTCAGCACAGCCGCAGCCGAGTCGGGCCTCTCCTCTTCGCCCTCAGCTTCTGCCTGCCGTGGTGTCGCTCAGTGTGGACTGCGGTCCATCCGCAAGCCCTTCCACCTGCATCAAAACCACCACATTGTCATAGTTTAAGGTTGGCCAAGCAAACATGTTTGGGTAGCCTTTTGGTGGCTTGACTCTGGTCAGGCAGCCAACAAAATTCACAGGCTGGAATTAAGAAACCATCATTGCTGAAGCTTTGCTTCCTTTTGAAGCTCTTAAGTACTATTTGGATGCCACTTCTGCCTGGGAGACATAACTGAAAGGGACACACTGTTTACTACAAAGACCTCACTGTTGCATAGGTACACAATCAAGGAATTTTAACACTGCCAAGTCAACAACTCCATCCACTTTGCTATTTATCTGTAATAAAATTTGCTTCTAGAAAGTGATCAGAAAACCATAGAAGTCAACCCCAAGAACTCAGTCTACACAGACTGCCTTGGTAGTTTGAGTTCAGCTCCTCCTGGTACAATAGCTGTCTTTGTTTAGGCACTCTTCTTCCTACACCCTCCCTCCCCTGAGCACATATCCCACTTCCCCATTTCCTGTCCCCTCAAAAAAACTCCTCATAACTTGGGGTCTCCAGCATTTGCACTCAACTGGAGACACTGGAGCTGACTTTTTCAAGTGCCTCGGCAGTATGAAAACTGTGTCTCTAAGTCACATCCAAGGTGGGATAAAGAAAACCAGCACAGGTCTCAAGACCTTGGTCATTTAAACATTAAGAGTGAAATAGAAGTGAACTGAAAAAAAAAAAATCATAGTTCCACTAGTCTACGAATGGAGTTCACTTTGCAGTTAAGTTCAGCACACACATTTTGCAGAAAAACCCCACCTACCATCTAGCAGAATCAGCTGATCATTTGTACAACACTGGACTGGTGAAGTCTTTTCCTCCCACTTGCTTTTAACAAAGTCAGTCTGTTCAAATACAACTACACCAGCAAATCTAATAGCAATTCTTCATGGTAATTTCATCTGTTCAACTGCAATCAGTTTCTACATACTTGAACCCAGAGCAGGAGGCCAAAGTTTTCCAGCATTGTAAATGCCATTAATTGTTGTACTATAATTCCTACAACAAACGTGAGAAATATGTACAGCACAGCATTGATCCAAGATTTGAGTAGCAATCCACATGAGCTTCTCACTGCTTTACCAAGTTATTACTCATTAGCTGAGAGCCAGAGGTACTCCCTATAAAGATAGGAGCAGAGACACATAACTTGCAGTGTGCACTTAATTTCTAACCAAACAAATATTTTATGTTAATTTAAAATACACTAGAAACAATTAAGGGAATGAATATTGGCTTTAATCTCCTCTTAAGTACTCAGGTGAAAGTCAGGGCAACTCTATTGAACTCTAAGGCACACTAGCAGGATGGAGCAGGCATAAAGAGTGAGAACTGAGTCAGGCACACAGTATTCATTAATTTAATAAATGTGTAAAGCTGAAGAGATGCCTGCCGCATACCAACACTTTTATACCAGGTGCACATTCAACAGCACAGCAATGGAGAGGAAAACTTCTGATTGTTTGCTGCCCTCATTTTCTGTTAACCAATGGTATGAACACCACTCATGTTTTCTTGCCATATAACCACCTTGCCCAAATGCACATCTGCTTTTCAATTACTGCTGCAGACCAGTCTGGCTCTTAGCTTTGGATCATAGAGACATGCAGAAACACCAACTCTGACATTTCTCTTGCTCTGCCTGAAAGAGATAGACAAGCCCCAAGGGACAGTGTGATCTAGTAATATGTAAAGCATTTTATTAGGATCACTCTGTATATCAGCTAAAAACAAGAATTTACCACCTGCTCATCCTCTCCATGACATTTAGATTCAAATCAGTGGATTAACATGAGCAAAATGAGTCCTTCCTTACTGTATAACATAGAAGTGGACAGAATAAAAAAAGTTACTAAGCAATGGCAGCGCCATTTGGAAAGTCAGTTTTGTTAGTCTTTGATATATATTTAATTGCTGGGTTCATTTCCATGCTAGTCTGCTTTGTTCTCCCTGCACTGTTTTCCCAGGGATGGGGTATACCTGCAGAGAAAGATTTACCTGCTCTTTCTTGGTCTATTTCACATTTTTGTCCATTTTTCTTCTACCATTCTGTCTTCTACAGTTTTTTTTCCTTTTTCAGCTGCAGCCTGTCTCTCACCTTGCTTTCTGCTGTCCTGAGCTTGGTTCACCTTTCCCCTTCCCTTCCTCTCCATCTTGCAAGTGCTGACCTGCTCAGCCCTCCCACACCACTACCTGGCTTTTGTCATCTTTGCATCTTTCATCCAACAGATCCTGCAGCACATGTTGCAATTGCTGCTGCTTCAACAGCTGTAGAGCAGTAATGTTCTGCTTTGTGGGAGAAGAGAGCACATACACTGCCAGCAAACTGCTTCAGAAAGGACGCAGTCTCCGTGCTCAAACTGTCATAACAGAAGAAATCAGGCTGAGGAAGAGTTCAGACCTGTGAGCTTTCATCCCATCTGTCTGAATATATTTGCTCACACTCCATGTGTTGTTTACAGTCACATCTACCCATCCAGGATGGTCTCAGCAGCATCTGTCACAAAGAGTCATCCGCTCTCTAACACCTTATCCCAGCTATTGCCTATGCCCACAAGCTCCAGTTATCCCATTGTGGCACCTCTGCTAAATGACATCTTCTGGGTCCTACCACACAATCTCTAAGTCCCTTTAGAAGACAAAGGGATATAAGGAAGAAGCTGAGGAGCAAGATGTCAAGACAGCTCCTTAACATGAGCGTGACAAGTCAGCAGGCAAGACAAGCTGCAGGCCCAAGCTGAGCAAAGGGAATATGGTCTTCGGGGAATCCTGATGCAATGCAGGAGGGCAGCAGAAACTTGAGCCTATTCCTTCCTGTCTCAGCAATAGGTCTACGCAGAGAAGCAAAGAGGTTTTTGTTAAGAGTCCACACTGTTACACTCCCACAAAACCCGAAAGGATTAACCATCACATGGAGATAAGAATTACTTCACCATTTAACTGTCAAGGCAGAGACTGTAACAGTTTTAAAACAGTTTGAGACTACCATGAAAATAACTTACATTAATATTAAAGTGTGCCCCAAAGCAGCTATTGAAGTCAGCAACAGAAGATATCAGGATCCATAGTTTAGATGTTAGAAATGTGTCCACTTCAGGACCTGAATCAAGAGCCTTTCCCTCTAGAAAAGAAAATACACATTTAAAAGACAATTCTGAAATTCTGCACCAAAGCTTCCATGGTGTTTCAGAACTTAAGTTTCATGAAGTCTTAAGTCTTTTTTTAACCCCTAATTCAATGCAAGAGCAGTATTTTTGTTTCAAGTCCACCTGAGCTTTTGACAGCAACCAAGTTTCACAGCAAGTTCCAGACTATCTGGAGAGCCATGAGATAGTAATAGGACTGGAAGCTTGCCTTGCAAGATGTGCTCTTCCAATGATCTGTCACCTGCAGTGTTGCTATTACTTCATTCCCACATTGATGACATTCAAGAAACTCAGATACCAAATCAAGAACCTACTATGGTAGGTGTTGCACAAATAGACCGTTTTTTTCCCCACCCACAGAACTCTCAGCTAAGATACTTCACATATTCGGAGCACTGTACCAGTCTGCAGTCCTCCACAGAAGTCCAACCTGTGTGGAGAAGGAACCTGTGTGCTTTTCAAGGGTTAACCACTTTGAACACACACCACACACCTCAGAACCAGAAGGATGACAAGTCAGACTTCGTAGAAGTGGTTTTTAAAGCATCTTTTTAATCGAATCTCTCAGTTGAGGTCAGTTTTCCACGCATTCACATTAAGGTACTGTCTCTCAATTTGGCATGCAAGTCACTAGTTGGAGTGATTAAAATCGGTCATGGCTTACATCCATTGAAAGCTGGGCATGTGCTGGCACACATATACAGAGAACAGAAAAAGAAACACATTCCTGAAAAGGATCTCTTTCCAACTATAAAGGCTGATGGTTCTTCTTAGGCTGTTCTGAATTCTTTGGAATTTAGCCTTCATGACTTATGCTCAGAAATCTGTGGGTTAGGCCTGCCAAAGAGGGCTGTGACCTTTATGTAGGAGCTTCTCAGAAAGAGATAGGCACAGATTTAGTCCAATACCTGTATCAAGCCAGCTGCTCTCTGGGACAACTAAAACACTGCTGAATAGACAATTAAGAAATAGTTTTCCAAGTTCTGCAGTTACAGAAACCCTTATACTTTTTTCTCTTACAGTTAAAAAACTCCAAAAAATCTTACCTTATATAAATATGCATTCCTTAAATGCTGCTAAATCTTATCGTCTTAAAGAAAGCTTCATAGCATGTTCCACAGAACTGCATTAGGCAAAAATGTACACATTTATTACATTTAACCACATTCATTTTGTAACCCCTGGTCAAACTGGTCATTGCTCTTCTTGAAAAAGTGAGCAGAAGGCAACAATTTACACACCTCTCTCCTGCCTTCACTGATCGTTAACAGTCTCAGCCTGCCTTGTGAGGAGCCTTTCGCCATACCTGAATTGTTTTTGTCATCTCAGTGTGTTTCAGCTCTGTCTTCTCTGAAGATAAGCTGACCTGGTCAAGTAAGAGACTGGTATAATGAAATGGTAAAGGAGATATTAAGGAAAAAAAAAAGGGGGGGGGGTGTTTGGGGGGGGGGAACAGCAGGAGAGACCTTTTCTTCAATGAGTAATAGTATGTCATCACTGTACTTGAAGAGACAAGAGCTTTTTAGCATCTGAAAAACCCAGATGGTTTTTTCCATAGAGCAATTGTGGATGAAAGAACCGATAGCTATGATGGGTACAAATGATCCACAGAGAATGGAGTTACACTGTACCTCCTCCCTTCTGCTAGAAAAGCAAAGCCGCATGCCAGGCTCAAGTCTCCTAACAAATATTAAACAGCAGGGACAATTCAGCTTTGACAACAGCTCTGTGCTGAACTCCGAGCAGCAAATCCTGTCAAAGCCAAATTCAAATCTCTACTGATGAATATTTTACTTGGCACAGAACAATTATGTGCCAGAGGCTGCAATTGCACCTTAAGTAGTTCACAGTTTTCATATTTATAAAGTAAACAAAAGTGGTATGGAATGGCACAAAGTTTTTGGTTTTTTTTTTTTTTTTTGGAAAGTGCTTAAACTCATTTCCCAGCATGTTGAGACACTGCCATTGAATATGAGCTTGGCCTGACATTAATGTGTTCAGTTGTTTATAGATAGTATAGTTTTACCCAGAAGGCCCAAGGATCTGTTGTGTCTTTAATTATAAGAAAGGATTCTAAAGGTAAGAAGTGTGATAAAGCAAGAATGGGTTTTATCTGACCAGGGGAAACAACTTCCTCTCATAACACTCTGATGCAGTGATAAAGCTAGGAGGTTACATTTTCTCCTGCAGCAAGAAGCCCGACACACCCGAGCCATGCTGCAGTGCTCAGTATTGTATTTCAGTCAGACTTCTGTCAAAGGTAAGCAGAACTGCTTCATTTATAAATACATATATTTGCAGAGAACAGCTGTATTTTTAACATGATGACTTGAAGTTACTCTTTCTAGATTATTCACTGCACCATCTCCCCCCACTTGCTATCTTTTCCTGAGAAACAGCACCATTTTTAAACATAGCTGCCTGTAGCCTAATACTCCAGAAAACATGGTCTATCCTTGATTTTAGTTCCAAGTTTACTGACTTGCTAGGTAGTCTTTTGCAATTCCTTTTGCCAAAGGCTTTTGAAAGGTGATAATGATACGAAGGCCAGTTTGACATGCTTTAACACAGGTCTGCATTTCAGAGGCTAGAAGCTCTGTACTTCATACACGTCTTGCCCCTTAACATAACATCTGAGATGACAAACTACAGAAACGTAAGAGACAGTTTCTCTGTACACAGACTAGGGATAAAAAAACTTCTTTGCACAATGTACAGTATTAAAAGGTTTTATTCATTAGCAGTTTTAAAATGCACAGGATTAGTCTATTAAATGTAACATACATCTTTCAAGCCACTATAGGTTGATACTGGGTTCTGATAAGGATTTGGAAAATGATTAAGAATTCTCTTGAAATAACCTATCTTTCCTTACCTCATCTACATCCAACCCTGTTTAAAGGCCTTGGGGAAAAAGAAAAGTGACAATTTTCCACACTGACAGTACTGCACAATGTTACTGGACTTCTGTTTACAGGGGTGCCTGCATTTCAGTCTGGGATAGCCCAGACAGATGTGCACATACACATGACTTGGTGTGCACACATACCCCTAGCCAAAAATCCAGGGGAAGCATCCACCAGGCAGCCCACAGGAAGCAAGTCTGAAAGTGCTTCCCAAAAACATCAGAACAAGGATGCTGCTTTCGACTGGACGACACACATGTCTACTTAGCTCCAGCTGAGACCTTGCCCGGATATCTCACTGCCCCAGTCCAAAATGTATGCCATCTTGAATAGTAGCTAGCTTGCATGCAGGGCACATCCAAACTCAATTATAACCAGATTTAGTTTTCTACTGCTGGAAAATGAGTTAACTGGCTTCTTACAGGAGGATGGGAAGGGTTTAAAAATACACTTTACCTTATTACTCTTATTTCCACTCCTGTGTTTCCCTCCTAAAGATTCACAGAGGCCACATGAGTAGCACTGTAATCTTAGGACTGCTCCTGCTGGGAAGATGAAGCTTTCAGGAGAGAAGGTATGTGTTAACCACCACCCTTCTTATCAAGGCAGTTTGGGGGGGGGGGGGGGTTAGGTTTTTGTTGTAGGTTTTTTAAACCCTTCTTTAGCCTTAAAGAACAGTCCTCCAAATGTTTCTCTACTTAAACAATAGCAACACAGATGGAAAGACCTTCACATCTCCAGTCATAAACAAAAACCATCAGAACAAGTTTGTAACAAAGATGCCCCCTGGCATAATGTACAGGGCATAAAAGAAACCTGCTGCCCAAATTAGGATCACACCAGACAAAATTTGCAAGCACCACAGCTCCTGTTGCAACTCTGTCTAGCTCTACCAGTGATTAAGACAACGCATCATTGCAGTCACCCTGTGCAGTAATTTAGCTTAACTCAGCTTTTCCCAATTTCCAGCAATTTGGGAAGCCAGGGTTTATTCTTTTTTTTTCCCTAGTACACTTGGGTCTAGGGAAGACTTTCATTTCCTGTTTCTCAGCTTAACAGGATCTGACAATAGGAAATTGAATGCTCAGAAGGAGAATGAGCAGCACTGAGCTGCTGCCTTAATTGCTTTTACATTTTTCATGGGCAATTTCAGCAGAAGGACTGATCTTTGTTCCGAAAACCCTCATGGACAAGAACTTGCCTCTGCTATAAGGTGGAGGAACACCACCCACCATAGGTAAAGGTAAACCTAAAACCAACAGCTTATACTGAAGGCCACTGAGAAGAGGGTGCTAAGTAACTTGGATACACTTGCTGACTTCAGTTGTCAAGTCTCTCACCAAGCCTTCTCCTCACATTAGGCTGGTAATGCAAATCCCTGATGGATTGATTCCCATGCTGCTCATCCACAAGGCAGAAAAAGGCCTGTTTTGGAAGAACTGCAATAGGAAATAAAGGACAGCCCTCCTCCCAAACTGGCTTCCCACCTGGACAAGGTAGCGCTCCCCTCAACTCTGAAACTCTTTGCATATGCACTAAACATTACTGCTGCGAAAAGCAGCACTAAGAATTCACTCTGACAATTCAACCTTTAAGTGGTTGCAGGATTAAGTCCATAGCCATCTGCAGGCTTAGGTGCTAACAGAAATGACAACTTGGGGGAAAAGTGTATCCCTAACATGATTTTCAGTCAGTTATGACTGGCTTCATTTTTCTCCTATTTAGATCAACTGAAGTTGTCCCACACTGACAAAATTAGACCACAGAATAGCTTCACCCAAAATATGGGGGCCACAACCCAGCCTGACAAGAGCAATGGTTCTTCAGGATAGGAATGCAACCATGCCAGCCAGATCTCCCTTCCACCACCTCTTTCTTTTTAGTTTTTAAACATGCTGTTTTTCTCATCAGCATTGTAAATGAAGGCGGACCTCTTGGAACACATGGTGCTCAGAACAGCCTTATTTCCCCACATTGACCCCTTGTGTGCTGTAAATGGTACCTCACCAAGCACAACACTCACCTTCTTACCATTCCTATGTATCTCAAGGCACTTACAGATGTAGCCTGTCTCAGCATTCAGAAACATCACGCTCCATACAAGCGCAATCACGTGGACAGGCTTTGCATCAGGCCAAGATTTTTCCCAGCAGTTTTGTCCGCCTCAAAACTAATCGCTCAACCTGACATACTAAACTAGCTTAATTTTAGAGCAGAGTGTGCACGCAAGCAGAACTTTGCAGCTCTGTCCTTGGGGGAAAAAGAAAAAAAAAAACCAACAAAAGATGGTTTGTATGTGACAAGTCAAATTCAGGAGGTACATGAGTCTGGTCCTACTTTGGAGACTATGTTCAGTTACAGTACTGCAGAACAGCTATGCTGGGACCAATGCTAATTGTAATAGCTAGCAACCCGGAAAACACCCCTGGGAAAAAAAAGCTATATAGAGAGGCTAGTCTTGCCAGCTTCATTTTGTATGGGGAATTTGCAACATCCCTATCCACATCTTCTAAGTTGTCCTCAGTGCTGTAATTTAAGCTCCGCACTTAGTTTGACCTACACAGATTGAAGTTTTTCTGAATGCAAGTAATTCCTGTGCATGCTCAGGTTTAGGTTGAGCATCAGATCCCTTTATCTCACACTACTGCGGGCCTCTAATTAATAATTTCTTCCTTGTTAGGGGACACCTTTCTGTTTGTAGCAGATGTCGTTGCCTGCCTCTCCTTAGTTATAGCTAACAGCAGTTTCACATAGCATGATTTTAAAAACAATCACATATTATCTGAATTACAAAATACATTGCAGTACTCTTTCCATAAGGCACAGCATGGGCCTCTCTCAACACTCATACAAATAGTGGGGATTCCCAGCCTCATACATCAACTCCAGCTTTCTCAAAACAAGTAGGAGCTCACTGTTTCAGAGGCAAAGAGGTTGTGACCTTAAAAGCTGTAACCTGATTCTTCCTTAAGAAAGATTTCTAGATGAAGCAAGATTGCCAACCAAATTCAGCATAGCTTGGACTGTGCTGCTACAAATGGGACAGGAAGGTCTCAGGAAGGGAAATTGCAATGAAGAACACAAAGGCCTTTTGGAGAGAAGTAGGACAGTCTGAAGGGTGTTCCTCACTTGTGTGGTATATGGAAAGATGGTCTACCATCTACCCGCCCAGACATCTCTTCTTTTCACTAAGGAGTGACTTACTTGAAATGCTTTGCCATTTACTGCAGGTAACACCACATAAAAGTGGTTACAGCTTGTGATGCAGCATTCCTTGCTTCACTACAGATGCATGTAACCAGGCCCTGGGTTACTGCTGTTCTGCTTCTGATCGAAGATCTGCACTATTTACCTAGCAAATGAGTATCAAGTAGTGATTAGGGGAGAATCCTAGAACAGGTTGCCTCTTATCATATACAACCTACAATAACCTAACATTTCGGACACATCAACAATTGATTTATGTAGTGTTATAACTAAACCCAGAAACCACTAAAACATTACAATCCTACATTTGGCAAAGAGTACACCAGTATTTATTTCCAGAAGCAATCAATGCCCTTTTAGTTATGCTTACTCTAACAATTAGCACTAGTTTCTAAGATAGTTTGGCACAAGAACCATATATACAATCCCCACTCTGCATGTTTTAGGACTAAGCTTATTAAATGGGAATAATCATGCATATTCTTCTTCTTTCATCTCTCCCTCTGTGTCCATCAAGCATTTCAGGATGCAAACATTCTTATTTGCTTTCACATGACATAATGTTGCTTTAGTATTACACAGGTCAGAGGCATTATTACTATATTGATTCACTAACCTGTATTAAGAACTGCAGGATTATACTTGGTTTAGTTGCATTTGCTTAGGTATATTTTCTTTTTTTTGGTCACCTGGTCTACGGAGATTCACAGATATATGGTATTGCTAGTGTCTGAACTTGAAAATTAAGTATTTCTGCAGAAATATATAGTATTTCACCTTTTAAGATCTTGAGTTAAGTTTGCCTGAATATTTACATTTAAGCATCACCTTTTCTTAAACATCCATCTTCTAAAGGATGCGTTTGCCTTTTACCACACTGAGTAGTAAATTTTTGAAGCAAGCCAAGAAAGACTAGAGCAGAAACCCAGGAACCTGTAGAGCTGGTATCATAAGCTTTGTTTTTCTAGATGAACATATCTCACTTTCATCTGGTTCCCTTTGGGTCAGGAACAGCATATACTATGTATCATGTTATCTCATAGTATTACTTACCACAAAACATCCTTTGCAGGGGTGAAACAATCTGTGTCGAACACCCTTTTTGCTAAAGTACAGTGTTAATCCCTTGCTTGTGATGCATTTGAGATAAACTCAGATACCTGAACTCAGAGACAGTCCTCAAAACAAAGTATGCCTTCCACAGCTTGATGTTTTCTGCTCACACAAGCACACATCCTCAGCAAATGAAAGAAAGATTCACAACTTAAATGATCTGTTAAAGATGCTGTACCTGAGCTAATGAAGCTAGACATACGGCATGAGGAACCTGTGGAAAATGATTATTTTTTCATTAGAAAAGAATCAGCTATATAAAACTTGGCATAATAATCAAGTCTTTTGCTGCACATCATGCATTGCACAACCCCTCTAGACTGGCCTAGACTAGAGTTGCCAGGCACAATAGCCATTACTCAGTATGGCTAGGTTTTTCGGGTTTTGGGTTTTTTTTTTTTTTTTTTTTTGGGGGGGGGGGGGGGAACCAAACACCCCCCCCCCCAACCCTAGAATAGTTCACAAAACCATCCTTGATTATGCATCCTCTCCTGTCTACAGAAATATGCCTGGTGCTACAAGGCAGAGATGAACAGACAACAGTATTCACAACCTGAAACACAATCCAACAATTTATCGTAACTTCAACAGAACACAGAGGACTTTGATACTCAAGATACTTACAAGTTACTTGAATTATCTATCTCCTCATTTGCATCTCAGTACACCAGGGATACAGGCATCTTTATAGGAATAGACAACACAAGGTTATAGTCCCCTCCTCAACACTTCAAGTGTTTATATAACTAAAATCAGACCAAAGTAATTTGGATGTTTAGGTCTGCTAACTTCTCTGAACATATCTAACAGTATTTTTGCCAGTCACATCAGCCCTTCACTTCCAGTAACACAGGTTTAACATTCCTCTCTTCCTACCAGGCATGTGAGCATAGCCTACAGCCAAAAGCTGTTTTATATATATGGCTATTCAAATGTACTGACACTGCTTTTTCCACATACTGCCTAGGACATCTACTCAAGTCAGTGTGAAGCCTTTTACTTTCACAGAATTCTCTGATCAAGCCCTTAAGAGCTAAGTACACCACATAGTTTAAAAACATAGCATTGGTCCAAGCAATTTGTCAAGCACTCTGACCAGCTGCAGCCAAGTGCTTCAGACAGAGGGGCAAGAACTTGAAGCAGACTAATACAGGTGATCTCCAAAAAAGAGAAAGAGAGCCTCACCTCCAATAATAGGAATGATTTAAAACACCAAATGCAAGTCATCCCTCCCAATTTGGATAATCTCATCACCTTTGTAAATAGCAATTTTTTTCAAACCCTCTTGAATTCTTGGCTGCAGTTCTACCAGCACACACTCAGCAACAGCATACACAAAGCAGTCCAAAAACTCGCCGCCGAGGAGAAGAGGACCAATGCCACCTGCTGGAAGCTACACACCTGTTTTCAAGCAGCCAGTTAAGAGACACATGAATATTCATGCTAGTCTCCAGATTACATGCAACAGCTATGCTGGAGAGAAACAAGGCAGATGTAATTACAAGTCACAGCAGTTACTACCCAAACTGAATTAAATTAGCCCAAATGGTTAAGACTACTACAAGCATATTAATTACTGTCTGTTGCAACAAAGTTTTTTTAATTGGTTTGACCCACACCAACTGGTCCTAAAGAACAGAGAATTAACCACACAGAAAAATTCAGATACTGCCAACTTGCGCCTTCCAACACATGTAAGACCTTCCACCCCCAAAGAAGTTTAATTCATTTATTTGCAGTCTACCACTTACATTATGCTGTACTATTATTAAGAGAGACCTCCATTTCAGTTACCAAATGTAGGCATTCAAGATTTTCAAGATTTTGAGCCAAGTCTAGGTAGTATTTATAGCTACACAGAGTCAAAGGAACAGGTGAAACAGGTGTACAACAGGGGACCCTGCAGTCTTCTCCCTTATGCTGCCAGGGAGGGGTTGGGAGCTTCTGTCCAGCCACCGATACATCAGTTTTCTCTGGCCAGGTCTATAGAGTACAACGCACCTCTGAGATGACCAACCTGGCACAGGACTGGACCTCCCAGCTAATCACTGCTCCTCTTCATACATGCCCTTCATCTCCCGATGGTAACACATGCACTCCACATAAGGTGTCCATCAACATTTTTAGGCAGTCTCATCACAGCACACATGGCATAGGTGTCTTCTTCCATGAAGAACCTGTATTGAAGGGGAGACCTCCCGCTGCCTGTTGTGAAGCCCCCTCAAAAGCTATCCACTTAGCCCATCTAGTTATTTGCAAGCCCATCCAAAGGAACCTCTAGCAGACATAAAACAGATACATAAGCTTTGAAGTTTTATTCAGGCTTCACCCTGAAACACCAAGATAAATTCTTTAGTTTTAAAGGAAAATACAAACCACCCACTAACTGAACTTCCTGAGGAGCATAATCAGTTATACATAGATGAATTAATTTTCAAGGTAAGGTATATATGATCCCTTCTTTCAGAGGACAACCCTTTTTTCTGCAGAAAAACTCAACTGTAGCAATTAAATTGCAATGACTATCCTGAACTCAGAAACTCCAAATAGCCTTGACATGCCAAGTGAAGCAATAATCCTCTACCTCTCCAGCATCTCCACTTGTAGATTAAGTCAAAACAAAATGGGATTCCACAAGCATCACACACATGTGACTTACCAACTTAAAGGGAGTCACACATCTCAGATTTTGTGGGAAATGAAATGGTAAATACTATCTAACAGTTCTGCTTGAGAGTTATTTAGGCAGCTTGGCACAAGAGACCACATTAGTTCTCTCTGCAGACTGAGTCAAATAGACAAAAGCACTGAACATCCTGCTATTTCAGAGTAGAAAGCCCAAAATAGATGCAACAGGTGCTAGCTTTTCATCTGCAACTATGGGATTTGGATGGGAATACTTAAGAATTCACAATATTACTTTTATTGAGTATAAACCATTACATGCAAAGTAAAACCCCCACAAACTGGGGAGATTTCAGCTTCCAGAGGAAGTGTTAAATATCTTCAGGTTTAGCTTGAGACTCCCATTTGTGACATTGTTTCTTGTTGCATAGATTTTTAAAAAATTCAAAATTTATTTTTTCCTTTTCACAGGGTAAGATTTCCATTACACCACTTGTTTTCCACACTTGATTATCAAATCAACAAAGGAAAACATTATGTACTAACAAATTCTTGGACATATGTTATTCTTCATCTTCTGGGTTTTTTTCTTCTTCTTCCTTCTCTACCTGCGGAAGAAGTCCATCAAGGTTCAGTAGCAAACCTTCACTGGTTGAAGATCGAATAACCAGCTTTTGCACAAAAGGACCTAAAAAACCAAAAAGGACAACACCAATTCAGTTATTCTACCACTCTTCAGGTCTCCAGGTTGATTTTTCTTACTACTATTCTATACCAGGCCAAGCACATGACCAGAACCAGAACTACACATGTACCCAAATCATTTCAGTACAAATTGTTTCACACACCTTGGCAGAGTGGCTTCAAAATGAAATTTACGCTCCCATGTCAAAGAAGGTACTAACTTGGCAGCTACGTTACTCCTTCAGTACCTTACCAGCAGTTTATACCACAGCCACCCCAGGCTTAGGACATACAAAGCTTGAAATATTTCACACACACACACACTCCTTCAAAAAAACCAAGTACAGATGAACTCGCTTCGGAACATGGTCCTGACTGAAGCAAGATGGGCAGAAAGTTCGTTAGCAACCTAATCACTTTTCTGGCAGTCCAATATGGCAGCCTAGGGTCATGTTCTCCAAGAAGTGACTTAAAGCACTTATACATCTAAGCTCCAGTGAAAGGTTTCTTTTCTAAAGGTATCAGACATGCAGTTGCATAGGAAACAAAGGAAAAGAAAGGCATAATTTCATTCCTAGGTAGCTCAGTATGTAGCAGTTACTTGGAAGCACCCATTCAGACCTTGTACAGAAGCTACCTTGTGCTTTCCAAGACACCACTCAGGTATTTCAAATTGGGAGGAAAAAAAACTGAGCTCTAGAATAAAAAGCAAATTGGATTTTCAAAGAGAAAACGTAAGCATTTAAGGAGCTAAATATTTTGCAGAGCTCTCAGCAAGGGAGCAGCAGAGGAAAGCAACATCCAGCAGTCAGCACTCTTAAGTTACAATCCATGTCCAGTCTCACCACAGCACTATTATCCCCCCAAAATTCAAGAGGAAGACAGTCTCACTTCTAACTAGGAAGTGCAGCTTGGAGATGAAAGAAGAGAAAAATAGAAGTTCAATTCTGCTTACAGGCCCCTCAAGAGAAAGGGGAACAGCAGCAGATCTACAGGCAAATATAGGGTCCACAGGCTCTTATGATAGGCTAAGCACTGCCTGTCCTTCAGTAGCATTACAAATCTGTCAGGCACTGACATATGCATTTCACCAGTCCTCCTCTAAAAGGGAAAAGGGTAAAAGCAGTAATGCTCTACAAAATGCAGTCTGTTTTATCAGCTACATACACACTGTGGCCTGAGACCGCACAATCTAGGACAAGCGAAGTGGCATGCTGGTAAAGGGACTGCTGAGGTGTGCAGTGGTTCAAATCCCCTTTGGGTTTGGAAGGGGGAACTGAATGAGAGCCCAGCTGTGGCACAGAAGGAAGACATGTTAGTATCATTTGGGACACATACATCTCAGAGACAATGGTGATTACGGATCACTACAGACATTACATGTTTCATAGCTACAGTTGAGCACTTGGTGCTGAAAAAGGATAACAATGCCATGAGGCAGGAAGAATAGCCTAACTGATTCAAAGACTGAAATGCAGGAAGTATTGCAGGTAGACTAATAAAACAAACTTCCCATGCAGAGCAAACATTCTCCTAGTCCAACCCTGATCAGCTCTTCTGTATTAACGCTATTTCTACACAGCTCTGTGTTTACAATTACCTGTTCACAACAATTAAGCCATGTTTGTAACAATCTAGTTCTAGTACACACAACCACGGGGGAACTGAGTTGATTGCCACCCACCTCCCACCCATCATTGGAGAAGCCAATCCAGGAGAACCACCAAGAAAGCTACAGTGGGCTCCAGAACACCGGAATCAAGCTTTACTTATTTGGACCTTGACAAAATTTAACTAGCCTCCTGTTTATAATCTAAATATCGGTACATAACAAGGCACAAGAAACTGTTCCTATTTCAGGATCCCATTACCAAATACAGCAGGAGCCTTTTGACAAGAGGAACTACAGATATAGCAGCCTGACTTCTTTGTGGAAGATAAAATACAACTCCTACATTACACTCTGGGAAAGCATACTTGGTATTTTTAGTCTTGCATTGGATCAAGTGACTTCAACAGGCATGCAGTTTTGTGATAACTACACAGCTGCAAGAAGAACATTCTATTACATATGGAAAGCTTGAAAGGAACTAAGGAACAAGAATTACTTGGTCTAAATAGTTGATAGTTAGCAAGCATATCTAGACTTCATTGTTGTAAAGATGTGTTAAGGATCAAGTCTGCTTGATTAAATATATTTGCCACTTGTAGGAAGCAACTGAAAGCCCTCCACAAGAAGCAAGCTTGATACTGCAAAAGACAAATAGAAAGGCTATCAAGCCCAGAACAGCTTACCCTTATTTCACTAAGTTGCTGTAGTTCAGATAGCAACTTGTTAATGCTAACAACCACCTCACTTTCTGCTTCCAATTACTTACCTCTGGTCACCCAACCCTTATACCTTTTTAGGGGGCTGAAAAACCTTTCAAAGCTTAGTGTATTTTGCATGTCATAATCCCTGTGTGGTTTGTATGGCAGTTTTTACTAATAGAGCATCACTGGAAAAGAGACAATGTTTTTGCAAGAATTAAACCAGTATTGACCCAAGTTAATCATTTTGTTAGTTTAATTTTATGCAAGAATAGCTGTGTGTTTATGTTCTCAAATCACTGTTTCCACTCCAGTTACACAGATAACATTTGTTTAAAGTTTACTTCATTATGACAAAGAGCAGACTGCATATTAGTTCAGTTTCTTTGCTAAGGAACAATGAGCACAACACACAGAAACAAGACAGAAATCATCCTCTTAATCCTTTGTAACCTGATCTTCTGGTTCAGGAGTTTTAAAAACAGCATTAGCAGCTTTGCAGAATGAAAAGCTGAAATCCAAACAGCATCTCAGCAATAAAAGAACTAGTGGTATGTCTTCACAAGCAGGTACCTGACATTTAACTAGATGTTAGCTCAAGCATAATTTCAGCTAAAGCAACTGCAGGTGGAGTCTAGTTGCAGATGCTTAAGTCAACTCCAGAGTCATGTCAGTGGGGTAAAGCTAATGCATACAGTCTCTGCAAATCCCAGTGTCTCATTAGGATTTCCCTGTGTGGCTACAGTCCATTTAAGCATCAACCCTGCAAGCTTAGTTTACTACATTATGTCATTTCTTTCCTCACAGATGCTTACCTAGTGCTGCAGTGCAATAGGAGTTCACATCAATAGGAAGAGACCCTATTCATGCCCTTACAGACTGGGAAGTTCTTAGGCCTTGATTTACTGAGTTGCCTAACAGCTCCTTCCTCCTGTCTCAAGGTGGATAAAGCCACAAGGTCATCTGATGACACCCTGGTTAAGAACTCATTTCTTCCTTTCATTTGCTATAGCTTCAGTTAACAGATTAAAAGAAAAGCTACTTACCATAGCTTGATGGCTTGAATGTGCAGATGTCTTGGATAATTGCATTTAGATTGGCAACTATCTGCTCAGTAGGCATATCCAGCTGGAAAAGGATAATTCAAAGTTAGCCATGGTGAAACTTAAAGCCTGGATTAATAAAGTGGGCTGGATATATACTTATTCTCTTTTCGGGTAGATTTTGTTTCTTCAAATGGTGCCCCCTGTTAAAGAGTCACAAACCCCATTAACCGCCTCAGCTAGATGACCCCAAGTATTTTATACAGGGTTATAGGCTCATCATTTTTCTTATTTTTATTCAGGGCATTAAACTCCCATGGTGGCATACCACATATGGCCTTAAAAGACAACAAAGACTTAAAACAATAGATGTATAAGTACCTTGACAAAAATCTTATTGGCAGTTAAGCATTTCAGGAGAGAAGCTTTGAAAAGCAGCTGCCAGGCTATGGAACACATGAACTCAAACACAAAAGAACCTCAAATTGAAGAAATATTACCAAAATTGAACCAAAGGAATTTAAAAAAAAGAAAAAGACTTCTGTGTATTTTCTCCCTTCTCTACACCTCACACAAATTCTACCTCTTACAGGAAGTACATGGAAACATTTCAGTATTAAGTCTAAACACCACCTGTTCACACACCAGTTCTATATCTACCCTTTTCATGTACCCTAATTCCTGTTCCTGGCATTTTCCACCTTCCTGCAAAAACATGTTCTGTCCAAGGCCCTTACCTAACAGGGCACTTAAGCACAGCTCACTTCAGGCACACAAGCAGTCCCTACCCCAGCTGGACCAATCACAAATCCTGGGAGTGAGCCAACACCACTGCCATAAAATCAGTATCTCCATCTTACCTCACAGACCCATTATCTTAAACCAAAATTGCTGTTGATCTCATCCAGACTCTTTAAAACAATAAGCAGCTCACAATAAGGAGACATGCCAACCTGAACACCCTCAGATCAAAGCCAGGGCTGACTTATCTCAGCTCCAGGAGGATTTGACATGCACTTCTCAATGTTTTGTTGTTACAATACCCTGCTACGTTATACTTAATTTGCTGTCTGCTCTCACCCATATCAACCAGACATCTTTATCTAGATGAAAATCCTGTTCTTTCTCTGGACATTGCAGGGATGGAGCTAGGGGGGGGGGGAAAGAAAAAAAAAAACATTTTTCATTTGAAGTTAACCATGTGCATTTCCCTTCCCTGACACACTCACCAAGCAGCATGACATTTAAAATAAAGGAACACTAACCTGGAACAACTTAAAACACTTAACTCATTAGAGCCTATACTTCAAATTAAGGTTTGCAGCCATTTGCTTCCAAATCTTATACTGAGTTCAAACCTTAAATGACTCCTCAATTGTCCAGTCTGAAAAACCTACTTCGCATTTGCGGTCTGTAACCCAGTCTCCAAGTCCATAAGATACAGAATTAACAAGTTGCTCTGAACATCAACTTAAAGCTTCCTATAAGGACTGAGAATAACACAACACAACAGATAAACTCATTTCTTCATGTTTGAGATATTTATGTATTCTATGTTTAGATAGGGAAAGAAAACAGGACTCAAAAAGCAACTTGTGTTCAAACAAACATGCTTTGTCCCAGAGATGACCTAAGTTATTTAGGTGCCAACAGCTCCATAATCAAGGAAAGTAAGGCCAAAGTCATCCAATATTTCAAAGTAGCTTCCACACTACCACAATAACTACTCCACAGTAGCTGCTTGCATAGGCACACTCATGCTGCACTTTGACATTTAATTTAATTCAAACTTACACCAAAACTGACAAAGGTGCTCTGGACAACATATTCAAAGCAAGCTTCTTACAGTTCAGGCTGATTTCAGTGGGAGCTATGCATCTTAAGACCGGAGGCTTCCTGAAGAACACAGGCTGCACAAGGAGCTGCTATAGATGATATTCTAGTCTATTCCTACAAATACAACCTAACCACACAGTAGCTAAACAGGATGATGGTACATATTACCATCACAGAATGGAGTTCAAGCAGTACCCACTTGACTCTTGAATGTTTAGGACGCTCCTCTACAGCAGCACAAGATGCTGTAACAGGATTCAGGGAAGTTTTGTTTAAGTAAAAAAACATAATATATGTATGCCTTTAAAAATGTCTCTACCTCTGCTGCCTAGTCAGAAATTGCCCATAAGTATTCAGTGCTGTGGAAGTTTCACCAAAACAGATTATGTTCAAAACTTCATTCATGAAGTGCCAATGCTTCTAATGCCTAGCAGATCTTCAGACTACAGCTGAACATATGAAAAAGCCAAAGCTGTCTGCTAGCTAAATATGCAAATAAAGAACAAAAAATACATTCTGCAACTTTAGGCACAAAGCTGCTTTTCAAAACTGTACTCAGTTTATTCTCACAAGAGAAGTCTGTAGTGCAGATCAGGTGACCTGACTGAACTATCAGGCAGTTCAAATACAACTTAAGGAAATGGGGGTCATGGTAGAGCCTAAGGAAAGCAGTAACAGAAAGTGAAGAATGAAGTTCTATGACACAGGACTATCACCAGCTAGTGAGCTCAATGCTTTAAGAATCATATGATAGGAGAATGAAGTTTGAAACTAGATAGAAAGAAAATCTGACACAGCAAGGCTGCACTACATGGTGGAAGCAGTGTGGAGAGCACACCTCACTGAAGCAAGTAGAATATGCAAAAAAACCCAGCAACTGAGACATTTCAGTTAAAGAGCAAGAACAGAATCCATACAAAAAGAGCAAGACAACCAAGTCCTTCAGAAGCCCAGTTTTTAAAGACAACAGTAACTCCTCTTCTGTGCCACAACAAACAGAAAGACAGAAACCCCTATGCCTAGGTGCAAGGGAGAAGGGCAACTTTAGACATGCAGTTATGCACATTTAAAGACTTGATAGCCTGAGAACCAGCATGTGGAAAAAAGACTTAATTCTGTTTTTAAGAATTTGTAAATGGTATGTATTGGGTTTTACTTTGTCCATAGTGAACTTAGCAACAAAAAGTTAATGGAATCAAAATAAGCTAACGGAAAAAAGGTTTCTCAATGGGAATCAACTGCCTCAGTTCATAACCTGGTTTACAATTGGTTTACTGTCTAGCTTGAATGATACACAGCTGATAGCTCTGAAGTTAAAGTCATGCATCAACACATATACACAGCTACATGTCATCTACTACACCCTGCAGCAGATTTTGACTACATACTACACAAACCCACAAAACCAAAAGCCATGCCAATGTAAACCAAAAAAATAGTGGCACTTCTGCTTGCTATGACCTTCTCTGAAGGTATGTATCATTTGCCATGATAGGTCACAAAACAAAAGAAAACCCACACAGACAACAGCAGCCTGGACAAATTGTTGCCTCTCTACAACAGAAATAGCATCTTCTCCAAAATTAGTAAGGGTTCTGACAAGGCTATCCACCTACAAAAATAATAGAACTGAAAGCTTCATGCAGTTTCAATTTAAGTGACATGGGAGCAGTGAAGTAATCCCTCTTTTTGTAAGTTCATCCCAAGAGCAGCACTCATCTCGGTTTTGATGAGTACAGTTTCAAGGGAACTTTAATTTATCATGTCAGCTATTAGCAAGAAAAGAAATCTCTTCAGCATTTTAACATTACTGAATCAACTCAAGGCAATTTTAGTGTAGTATGAAGTTATTTCTAGAGGTAAATGAAGATGTTTAAGACTCCAGTTGACTTAGTGGCACTACAACTGTAAAACAATATCCCATAGCAGACAGACATACAGGACTCAAATAGCATTCTCCTCAAAAATGAGGAATAGAATATAAAATAGGCAAATGTAAAGTCAGCAAATACAGCTTTCCTTACTCCTGGGAATTCCAGCGAAAATCTTGTAATACTTACCTGAGTCACTACGCTGTTTTAATCCCTTCTCCAGGAGGAAGTGGTTAAAGACAACAGCCCTTTTCTTTATATGCACATCTCAAAACAGGCATTTTCACTTCAGGGAGTTGCTTCCCACATCCAAGAAATTTAAAGGAGGAAAAGCTTGACCCTGTCTCACTCACATTTCCTGTACTTGCAGGCAACAGCATAAAAGAATAATCAATGCAGTAACATATACTCCTACAAGAATACATTCCAGAGAGCAATGGATCTCTCACCAAGACAGATGATGCCACTTTCCTTTCCCTGAGCTGATTTTCCTCTTTTTCTTCCTGTCCCTTTAATAAGGTAGCCAGAATGAACAGACATTACACTGATCCAGTCAATGATTTTCCAGCCTTTGCCACAACTGACAGCTTCCCACGTAAGAAACCACGAGGACTCGGCCTCCAACAATAAAGGCCGCAATACTGAGGAAATCAGGAATTTTAGCACCTTGACTCCTAACTCAGGTTCCAGTTTTTCCTGAAAACTTTAACCAAAATCCAGTCACAAAGTGTCCTTCCCCAAAAAGGAACTGGAATTTTTATGGTTTTATCTCAAGGCATTTAAGAGACCAGAGCTGTCAGGTGACCATTGAAGCAGAATGCTAGATCAGTTCTCAAAGCACATTAACCCAGCTTACAGCTGTGGTATTCAGTTAGAAAAAAAGATCTATCCTGAATCCACTACTATGGTGCTTTAGAGAAACATAAACTAACAAGAGCAGAAAACCTAGAGACAATGATCTTGGGTTTGGCTCCTTCAGCAGAAAGATCTGGAACTCCAGCTGCCCACAATATTTGCAATTTTTAATCCAGTCATAGACAAAACAAGAAGTGTCCTTGCAGACATGAGTTAATAGGTTTGCTTTCTAATAGAGGATTGTTCATCTCCTCGCTGTCTAATGAGGATCAGAGCCCTGTTTTACCTTTCAGCTTATAGTAATGGTGAGACACCGAGTCACTGTTCATAGTAACACAACCAGGATCCCACAGCAAGACACAGCTCTATGATTATTCAATTAAAATGACATTTTTCCTCTTAATTTCAAAGAGCATTTGACTCTGCTCAACTCTACGAAAAAGTTATCCTCAAATGCCTCAATACAAAGTGTTAAGTGAACCGATTTCAAAAGCAGGGTTAAATCTGCTCCTAAGAGATTTAGTTTCTCAGTGCAGGAATACAATACAAGAATAAGTCCTTGCCATTATTCTGGGCAATCAAGCATCTTGAGTGAGAGGAAGTGGAACATCTCTCTGACTGCATGATCAAAAAGCCTCTAAACCAACAGTTAAGTGCTAATACACATGGCAGATGAACAACACTTCCGCACCATTCACGAAAATATCAATGACAGTAACGACAGCAGAGTACTGACCTGTTTTGTCTTGCCTTGATTTCATAGGTTTCTGCTAGGTTATGAAGCTTCCCGAGAAGGACAGAAGCAGAGGAACAGTTCTTTGTAGGAGCCTACAATAACCTGGATGCTACAGATATCGTTTTGGAAGACAACGAGAATCAAGGGCTTGCTTTTTTTTTTAAACCTGTCTATTGCATAGGACCACTACCTCAGAAATTCTTCCAGCTTGAATGGCAGCATGAGAAAATGGTTTCCTATTACTACTTTAACTTGCTAAGCTTTTTTTAAATACAGATTTGGTCCACTATTTTGGTTCAAGTTCAAGCCTTTTGCCAATATGAGATCACATTTGAGACACATCATGGCCTTTTTATATGATGACATTTTTCAGGTACAGCCCAATACAAGCCATCAGGACATAAGTAACACCTAACCCTGTAAAACGTGCTTGTTCCTTCAGCTCTCACTGACATACATAATATAAGGCAGAGTGTCCCTCTCACCCTCAACCTGGCCATAGATTGAATCCTTTAGAAATGGCTCCTTGAATAGCTTCCCAGATACGTAAGCCTCTACATTCAAGATCTGGAATTGAGAAAAGCTCAGACAGGTAACACACAACTGTTAGAACCTATGCTTTGCACATGGCTCCCTTTCCCCCCAAGTCTTTTTCAACTTGCAAACATTTCTAAATGCAAGAGTTTACTCTATCTTAAGATAAATTTAAGATAACTTAAGATAAACTTAAGAGTTTACTTACTCCATCTACAACTGTTTTTTCTTTTTACAAGTTATTAGGTTGTTTTTTTTTTTCCCCCAAATGAAGACAAACACTCACATCCACAGAAGAAGGAGGAGGATGCTATTTCTGGTGCCAACAGGCATCTTCTGTTTCCTGCCTTAAATCTCAATGCCCATGCACTTCTGCCTTATGTAGCCAAAACTGGGGAGGTTTCTGGTCTGGTACACATCTATCCACAGTTCTAAGCATGTGAATGAAATGGCAATCCTGTGAACACACCTCTTCCTAAAAAAAAATACATCCTTTAGATCAAACCTTAGAATTTGATTTCTTGAAATAACCTTAGTCTACTCTACAGAAGAGCCAATTCCCAGGCAACTCTCTGCACAAATATGAAGAGACTAGAGATCACTTCCTAGTGTTGCATTTAAATTCGTATTTCTATAAAAACAAATCCAGTTTGGGAGAAGAAGTATGCTGTAGTGATCAACAGCACACTATCCAGTTTCAAAAGCTATGTCAAAATCCTCAACAAAAACCCTTTTAAAGCTGCCCTCTGCAGGAGGTACCACTGACAGATATCCTGAACATGCCCATTCCTATCCCCTCAAGCTCCATTTCTCAAAAGAATATTTTACATTTTCTGTTTAACAACTCCAGATTATACCAATTAAAGGTAACTGCTGCCATTCTTTTTGGCTTTTAAATTGACATCTCAATTATTTACTACATGCAGGAAAAAAACACTGAGGCTACTGACTTGGGTGGGAGTGCAGCATTATGTCAAGCCATGGGCCATAATTGAACTAACAGGCAATGTAAGACACCAGCACTCAAGGGAAAATATCTCTTTCAGAAAGGTCAACTTGGCAGAGTCCCAGAAGCATCTATGTTACTGTTTGAAATACAGCAACAGATATTGACGCTTCTGTGTAATAAGTGATTATTTTCTCACTGACAAGACCTCATTTTAAGAAGCTCTTGATTTAGTAGCGTGCAGATATGCATAAGCACTCATGGCTTCCACAGGCTCCCAGAGCTTTGCCTATACCAACGAGGCTTCCTTCCAGCATCACTGCACTAACAGGAGCAAAACTAGGTCAGTTAAAATAGAGTAGCTGGAAAGGGTGGACACACTTTACACAAGCCAGATTCATCCTTCTGCTTACAACTCCCAGAACACATCACACTGCCTGCACAGTGTTAGAGGCACCTCTGCGATGTAGCTGACATTAACTCACCACAGATCAACTTTCTGTGTACAAGTAAACCCCAGACATACTATGTAACCTAGGTTAAAAGCGCATTCATAAATAACTACTCTATTATCAGAAGAGCCTCCCCGAAACAGTATAGAATAACCAAGGAGGACGCTACAAAATGACATCCCTGACCGCACCAGATCTTCCAAGTGCTATAGAACAGCAGGGCCAGAACTGCCTAGTAACAGAACATGAGAAACTGTTTAACAGCAGGGACATTATGTTAATAACAGGACAGGCTCTGCATTTCAAAAACTAACTACAGCTGTAAGAAGTTATATTTCACTGATGCAAATGCAGTTTTGCCAAACACTGTCAAAACAGAGTTTTCCATTGACCTTGATTAAAAAAAGAATTTCTTAATGCTAGAAGAAACTTCGCAAGACATTTCAACTGCAAAAATTTCAGGCTGATCTAAAGTATAATATACAATTTGTTTCAAACCATCTGAAGTTTACAGACACAACAGAATATAGATACAATACTCAAAACCAGGATAGATCTATGGATTCCACATTCCACACACTCATTAAACCTATACACAGCTGAAGCTATTCCCCACCTCTACAAAACTTTAGTAAACAACATACCTTAGGCAAATAGTCACAAGAACCTCAGTTTCAAATTCTGTAAAGAGGAGCAAAACACACAACTTGCCAAAGCTAGCCAGACTTAATGAGCTATCTTATCTCTAACACTGCCAGACAAAGCTTCAGGGATTAAAGAAAGGTCTTGTAAGCTTCCTTTCTGCACTGCTATCAGCTAAAAAAGCTGCAACTCAGGCAAGGCGCACAGACTAAACAGAGTGAAAACCAGAGCAGGACATAAAGCAAGGAAAATAACAGAAACAAGTAAGGAAAAAAGCAAAGAGCCCAAAACAGGAGGAAAAGATCCTTTAACATAAACCACTTCCTTACAGAACAGCCATCGAAACACAAACAAGTTTTGTGATGATTACAGTGATACAAAATTAACAGCTTTTATTTTACATGAGGTCAATTCAGAGATTTTTCAATATTAAAAAAATCAGACTTTAATTATTAGGTTAAATAAAGCCAATCCTTTTTGATTCACCTGTGCATACTGACCACTGACTTAAACCCCCCATTTACATAATGAATAAACAAAATACTAAACCCACAGAAATGAAGAGGAGGTGGAACCTATGTTAAGATCTCATGAGTCACCAGGAGATTGCTAAATACATTCATCACTGTTTGACTCACATCCTATTTCATTTGACACTACAATACACTGCCAATACAGTGGCAAATAAAGATCCCACTGACATCCTTAACCACTTAGCATGAGCTATATCTTGCTCTTTTATTATACATTACCTTTTTATTTTTCCTTCTACTTAATGTTAACTTTGGCTCTGCTCAGTAGAGGAAACTTAAGAACTCTGTACACAACTTACTCTTGCTATTCTTGTTTTGATTAGATGCTCATCTTCCACTGCATACTCAAGGCCTTCTTTAAAGAGCTGCAGCATTTTGGGAATATCACAACCCATGGAATCTAATTTAACAAGAAACAGAAAAAATAGTTTGAGTATTGTTTATTAGCATGACAAAACATAATACTAGCAAAGGCAGAACTCAAGGTTTCAGTTCAGGCAGTTAAACAAGAAACTCCCAAACCAGTACAACTTCACAAGCAAGACCAGGGGCTTCTCACACAGGTTCTACGTAAGTCCTCCCTCTTCCATCCTTTCCCATTCATCAGTGCACTTGAACAGCTGCTACAGTACATAATACATAATAGAGACCTCACTTCAAATAAAGAACCTGTGAAGAACATGTTAAGTGTATTAAAGTTTCGTCGAGTAATTAAAGTAGCTTGGAACACTGAAACCTAAGGAGTTCAGTTTAGAACAAGCCCCAAGCATCTACCTTAAGAAACAAGTTGTCTACAGCTAGGTAATGGCACAGTTACACACTACCTGAAACAGGCTAGCCCAAACGATCATTCCTACAATTCAAGACAGCCGATTTCTCATTGTTATCTTAGCTGCAGGGGCTCATTTGGTGGATTTACAGTATCACTCAATCCCTTCAAGCACAAATATTATTTCTCCCACATGCATTCTGGTGGCTGTAAGAAAAATCATTTAGTTTGCAGATTGTCATCTGAACTTGGGATGGCACAACATATGTCACTTGCTCCAAAATACATCTGGAGTATTCTCTGTTAGGATGCTTTGGACAGGTTAACAGGCTTGCCTCAAATGTTTAAATGACTAACAACACTGCCTGCAGCTTGTAAAAACATCACAAAGACAGCTGGGGCACAAAGTAAGCCATACAGTTGGAGCCACAATACTTCACACAGTTGGCACAGACTCAGTACTGTTTGAATAGCATCCAATTTTTTTTTTCCTCACCAAGTTAGAAATAGATCCCTTAAGCATAGTTACAAATAAAGGAAGTCTGCAAGGGAGGACAAAGGTACTTGGAGACTGAGGTTTGTTGCTATGAGAACCCTGACCTGAAGAGGGAATTTCTTGAGCATTATGGAAAGAGACAACACAGTTAAGGAAACAGATTGTACTAAGGAAAAGCATGAAGAACAATGCTGTTCAGAACCTCTGGATAGGCAGAAGGAGCAGTAATAGTCACGAAGCTAAGATCCAGAAAACTTCTGCAAGAGTTAGGCAATTCAGCTATCTCAGTGAAACCATTTTCTTCAAGTGTTCCCACCGTATTTCATTATGCTTGTAATCACAGCTATAGGAGCAACTAGTTGACAAACTTCTCTTGGCTCTAATCCCATGATTTTTCAGTTGTACAGGAAATTCACACTACTAGTTTTCCAAAGGCAACTCTCATCCAAGGGAAGTAAGTGGCTCTTGGTTACACACAAGTACCCAACGTCATTCCATTTCTTCACCAAAAAATGTTAAAGTCACCTCAAGACTTAAATTTTACTCCAGTATTTTAGATTCCAATACTTCAGATTTATGAAAAAGAATGCTTTCTTACTTCTTTTTGCGCTTGGGTATTTTCTTCTTAGTTTGCTCTTCAACGGTATTAGTTTAGGCATTATTTCAGGAACAGCTACATAGAAGTCCACTTTTATTTCATCTTCCAAAATCTGCAATAAAAATATATTTAGGAATTAATAACTTCAGTACTCAAGATATATCTACAAACGTACCAGAGAACCCATTATCTCACTCCTAGCTTTGTCTGCTCATTTCAGTATAGAGCTTGCTGAACGTGATTTCTTGCTCCCTCCCCCTCATTCCGGTATTAGTTAGAATGTTTAATTCACATGGTTCTTGAAAAATAAATACCCATTTGATTAATTCAACTCCTCCTACGAGGGCAGCTCCATTCTGTTGCGCTATTTCAGCTTCTTCCTTATTCTGTTAAAAAGAAGAAACAATTATTAATATCTAGACTACCAACTAATTTGTCAATATCAGCATCACTGGAAAGAGGATTTATCTTTGACAACTGGCTATAAAGAGAGATTATTCATAAATTAAGAGAAATATCCTGTCTGAACAGTTGAAGACAATCAAAGACTAAAAACCTAGCGCTGGGGATTTAACATAGGAACTGCAACTTCAGTTCCCTCCAGGCCCCAATAAGAAGCAGCAATAAAGCCTTTAGTCCATTTCTTCCAGTAGACAGGAGCAACAGATTTGTCACATTTGCTGGACAGTTCTCAAGTGTCCTCTCTCTCCCGCCTTCACTATCTAGAAGCTACAACCGACCATCCACTAGATGGAGTCAGCCTTTATTGTTACTCAGAGCTAAAGGAAAAGCATAGAGCATGCTACTGAAAGCCAGCATTAATTGTCTCTTTAGAAATAAGGCTGTTCTACTTCAGAAACTGCTTGTAAACTTCTGCTTCAAAGAGTATTTAGAAGGTAACCTCGGTTGTCCTCTGCAAGGTTTCATTATTGCCTCTGATATGGAAAGGAAATACCGATATAGAAACAGCAATTTTATACAAACTCTAGCTCAGCTTTTGGCACAGGCAGATAGATATTCATGTCTCAAAGTGACATTTTCCTTACATGAACGGGCCAAATAGCTCCACACTTCCCACCTGAAAGCACTGTAAAGTGTTCTGGTTGCTTAGCCTTTCATATGCACACCCTCACAAGAGGGTGTCAGTATCCCATGTGATTTTGAGATAGAGAAGGCTTTGAGATACAGCACTAAGGAACTCTGCATGCTCAGGTCTTTAACCAGCTGTCCATTCTGTGGGAGGATTCTTACCTTGTAGCTACTGTGCCCAATTTAACAAAAAAAGGGCAAAGGATAGTCAGCTAAACCCATGATATTTCTCTAGAACAATATTAAGCAGATGCATGCATATTCATTTTATTAGAGTGATTCAGAAGTCTGAAGTCCCAAGTCACCATTAGTTTTGCATTGTTAGCTGGCAAAGCACTAGTTCTAGCTAAGAGGCTGAAACTAGTCTCATACAGAGACTACAACTGCTCTTCATACAACTTCATATTTGTTAACTCCTAGGATACTAATGGAGGGCTTGGGAGACAAGGTTACATTCTTCAGGTTTTTTTGAGGAAGACTTGCTTTTTCTCCCCACCTCGCCATGGGATCCTTTCACAACACACATTACCAAAAATAGGAAACTTCTAATCTGCACTGCCTACTAAGAAAATGAGTTTACGATAGCAATGGTGGACATGGACTGCTACACTATATGGTCTGTATTACATTCACTCATAAAGTTTTTATTCTATACCATCTGCCCCCCCCCCAAAAAAAAAAAGCCCACTTTTGTTTTTAATCCTTATCTCAAAACTCCCCACAAGCAGCAACAGAGATGAGAGTTGGTTGGAAAGTTAAGAAGTCAGAAGACAGGACACATGCTGATTTTTATTAGAAACTGGAAGAAGCAAACAAAAAGAAATACCAGCACCTCCCTTGCATTAGCTCTGCACAATACTAAAGGAATAAGAAGCTTGGTATGAATGCAATGAATGCAAACAAAGGAGACCACATTAAGGTACTCAGACTGAGCATTTTTGCTTCCTTATGACAAATTAAAGAACTTCATTCCCTAACATTGTTTTCTTCAAGATACACACATGCACACTACATTTATATATTAAACAGCTGACCACATCAGAGAGAAAAGAAGCAACTGCAAGACTTAGTCTGATAAGTTTCAGAGTTCAGTCATAGGAATTTAATGCCTTTACAGAAAGAGGGCAACAGCAGCACTCAAAAAATTAAAAATAACAGACCACTGTCTTGTCCACAAAAGAGTGGAAGAAATCTAATTCAAGTCATTAAGCTCATAACTCTTTGCCAGGGGCAGGGGGTCTGGTGTACATTTATTGATAAGTTTCCCTGATTTTATTCAAACAAGCTGAATATAAGCAAATAGGGTTCAAGTTGTTTAATTTAAAAAAAACTACTAGTAGAGTCATTTTCTACTTCTATCTCACTTAGTCACATCCGTGCAGATATCCGTGATTAATCCTTAGGTACATTGCTACAATATTCTACATAAACACACATCAAGACAAAGGCAGTTCAAGAAGGTACATGTTAATATATTAAGACGCTGCTGAAAACAAACTAGACTTGAGAGTTCTGTAAAACATTCACAGTGTCTTTTGAATAAAGGTACAGAACAAACATGAAAACTGGCTGTGTGATAAAAGCATGCTACGTACATAGCTTAAGTAATTCACAGTTACCCACCTCTGTGAAAACCAGAACCTTATTCATTTCATCTGTAAAACGATATGGAAGAAGAACGATGCTTGCAAATGGATCCACTTTTTTCTAAAAAGAAAAGAATTAGAACAAGAGAATCAAAGCCATAACTTTTAGGACAAATCACAGTACATAACTCAGCCAAACTCAGCTGCATGGAGTTGGCCCCCTAAATAACAAACTTACCTGTACAAAGCTCATAATAAAACAGCTCTAAACACATACATTTTGACTACATTTTTAAGTCTCATATATAGACATCAGTAGCATCTAGGCTGCAGATACCCCGAAGAAGAGAATTATTTGTTATAGTTGTCCAAGAGGAAGCAGCTGGGATCAGCAACCCAAAGCATGAGCCTGCTGCTGTGTTCAGTTTCAGTCAATAATAAGCTGCACACCATGTAGATGTTTATCTGAATTTTCTCAGGTAATGGCCAATGCAAAATATCAGCAAGCAATGCATCTCTCAACAGGCCTCACCACCGCTACTTGAAGTAACAAAGCATTTCCCAGCTCCAAAGGACAACTAGTATACCAAGGGGGCATTTACACACAGAAAGGAGCAACCTTTATTCTAAAGAGGCCAGCTGTCTCCTATTTATGAAGGAAACAAAAACAGTTTCAAGGAAAGACTAAACCAGGCTAGACACCTTGGCACAAGGGAAGACAGGCTACAAAAGCTAAAATACTCCACTGACAAGACACACACACAGTAGATTCCTGACAGCCGCCAAGGAAATGGAAAGGGCAAGAAATGTCATTTAGCACAGAGAGATTCACCTTGCTTTCTCTCATTTCCTCACACCTGTGTCTTCTGAAAAATTTAAGACATGAATCCAAACCAGGTAACCACTTAGCAGCAAGGCACTCCCAAAACAGCCAGTCTAAAAACTAAGGTCTTTTAAAAGTTTAACTGGAATGCTGTACCAAGGTAACAAGGCAGTTCTGCTCTGAATTTGAGGCCAGTCTGTCACACAGACCAAGAGGGGAGGAGCTGCTACTGCAGTTGTCAGGGCAGGATGCCAGTTAACTCTCTGGCCTGCAGTCACATAGCTTGGTACATACACAAATGCCAAGGGTCCCAGGGAAATAGAGCATAAAATACAATTTTTTTTGTACATGCTTCTTCCTTCTCTGTATACTTCCCTTCCACTGACTCTCGATAAAAATCGAAGTGGTGTACATGCAGCATTCCCACCCCAATTGTAGCAGCAAAACCATCATGGGAAACAAGCAATGGCATACTTTTAAAGGGCATAACTAGTAAAAAAAGAACAAAGTGAGGACAGAAACAGGAAAAAAAAACTTTTGTCTTTTCTCCCCATAACAGTCATCCTACCAATACTTGTAAAACTACACAGCTATCAAGCACAGCATTGGTGAGAAAGCATTGGAAACATTACAGAACAGAAGATGCATGTGATGTTGACAACTTGTAAGCATGCTCATCGTTAAAAGCCCAAAACAGATGTAAAGCTTATTTTGATCATTTCTGTTTGGACTTGAGTTTCAGTCACAGGACATCCTGTCTTCAGAAGTCTTGATGACTCCATCCTTACACCACAGATCTGAGCAATGTTTTAGATACACACGCCTGTACTTGGTGTCACCTGCAAAAGCATCTGATATTCTGACAAACAGGGAAGTTGCAGGAGACAACACAGAAGGCTAACAGCAGCATTTACTCTACAAAAATACATCCTTCCAGTGTTAAAATTTTTATCTACATCCAGCTTACCTTCTTCTGTAATGCCATATCCAGAGTTATGTTAACATACACATACTGTTTTGGGTAAGTGAAGTCCAATTCCTGAAATTTCTTTAGCATACCCACAGCCACTTCTACATCATAGGATGGCCGCTCATAACACCATGTTAAGTATACATCATCCACCGGCTTGCTCATCAGCAACCGCCTGAGGGTTCCCTTTTTCTTTTTTGTTTCTTCCTGCTTAGGCTTGTGAGAACTTTTCTTTGCAGTTCTAAGACAAATCAAATCAAAAAAAAAGTTAGATCATCAACCCAAGGGTTTGGCACATGTTCCAAAAGACATTAGGTACCAGCATGTGTCAGTTATTAACTGATGATTAGTTAACAAGGTAGGAACTGCACACAGAAACCAATAACATCTCTAAATTAATCTCAATAACTCCTTCCTCTCAGATGTCTGTGACAGAAACCAAACGTTCAAATATTAAAAGCTCTGAGGGCAGCTAAGCTCCATAAGCAATATAATCACATTTGTGCAGCACTGAATTGAGTTAGTAAGCCCCTACTGCATCAAAGCAGAACCACTTTAAGACAACATACAAACCTTTACAGGTGTTGCCCCAATGGGACTTGTTCCAGGCACTGACTAAATTGCTTCTCAACCTAAGCAAATCCTGCACACCTTCTAGTAATCAGAGACAGGCACATCAGCTGTGGTGGGGGGTTCCTCCCCCTCCAGTGGGGCACAGCAGTCTCACATTCACTCACAAGGGAAGTCCTTCCCCATATCATTTTATATGCAGTTAATGAACAGAAGCCCCAAGTCTTTTTTTTTTTTTTTTTGCTACCTATTTTAAAAAGCTCTCAAATCAAAAAAAGAAAAGCTACAGGTATAGATAGGTTTTTCTATCTGAAGAGCTCTCCATTTTTGTATTAACTATGGCAAGAAAGCTCACAGCACTTCAGAACACTTCACATGCAGTGTCCTTCACTGCTCTGTGTACAGAATTAATTTTTCCTTCTCTTACTTACACAGAAATGTCATACTTAAAGAGACAGCAAACAAAGCCATGAAAAAGAGATGGCAGGGAAAATATGAATTGTTTGAAACCAGCTTCATAAACTCACTGTCTTTCATGTTGACACTATCCACTTAGCTGTAATTGAGCAATAGGTTTTCAGAAACATACTACAGAAAAAGAAAAGAAAAGAAAAGAAAAAACAGTATTTCTCCAGAACTGTTACACCTGATATTTCAAGGGCACCAGTGAAACCCTCCCTGCAGCTCCAGCTCGGCTACTCTCTCTCCACACTGGCTCCCTGGTCACCAGCCGCCTTTGGGGCTCCTCTAGCGCCGGCTCGGCCGCTGCAGCAAGGCCGGAGGCCCCGAAAGCCCCACCGCGACAAACCGCAGCGCCCTTCCGCGGCGTTTCAGGGCGCCCACCCGCGCCGCTGCGGACGGGGACGCACTCACTTGGCGGCGGCAGCAGCGTAGGGTCTGCGGGGCGGCGGGGCGGCCGGGAGGCACCGCTGGAGTCCGGGGGCGGCCGCCCCGCGACGCGGCGCCAGCACTGCGAGGAAACGCAAAGACATAACCCGCCTCAGACGGACCCGGGGCCTCCCGCGGGCAACGCCAACGGCCGCCCCCCGCCCCCCAAAGACCAGGCGGCTGCTGCAGGCCGGGGCCTCCCCCGCCCGTTACAGCCGGGAGAAGGCGAAGCGCCATCACCTCGCCACAGGCATCGCCCGGCCGCCGCCGCCGCCATCTTGCCCGGCCGCCGCGGTGCACCGCGCAAAGGATTCCCCAGCAGCGCGCGCGGCGCGGAAGAGCGGTTCCGGCGGCGGGCGGGGCCGGGCGCTTCCGGCGACGCCCGGAAGCGCCGCCTGGTGTCCCCCTCACCGCTGTCCGGTCTCCACCCGTCCCGGTGACAGCGAAGCGCGTCGGTGTAAGGCGTCCGTGTGCCCCGTTCCCTCGCGGGTACAGCCGTGCCCAGGAGGATCCTCCGCATTACATTCATTTTTCTTTTGCCGGAAACTCCGGGTTTTCTCTATCGGTTCGTCCTGGCGTAGTTGTAAAACGCCAGCCTAGCAATAAGTGAAAAAGCCTAAATTTGCGAGGCCGAGGCCGCCCTGGGGCAGGGGCTGCCTTCCCGCTGGCACGGACACCTCCCCTGGCAGTGATGGAGGCAGTAACGTAAAGCTCACCGCGTCACGGCTTGACACCCAGCCGCGCCAGGCAGCAGCCTGCATCCTGCACACCTTCCCTCTGGTGCTGTTTCACATTGTTTTTCCCTTCCAGCCCTCCTGGCCCGCAGCCCCTTCTTTTTTTCCTGCCATCTTTCCTTCGGGGCACCCCCTTATTCTTTCCCATCCAACTTGGAAATGGCTGCTGTGAGAAAAACACCTCCAAATTTCCCCCCTGGCTGATGCCAGCACGGCACCGTCCCATCTGGGAAGAACCGAGCCGCCTCCTCCCCGTTGCAGTTTGCCCGAAATCCCCGCCGCCACGACAGCCGCGCCGTGGCTTTGGTAGGCCGTCATTGCTGGGGGGCTCGGGCCCCACACTGCAGTTAATCACAACGAGAAGGTAAAAATGGGCATTTCCCCTCCCCTGGTTCAGGCGTTCGGGTCACTGGGGCGTCCGGCAGCCTGGCAGCGTCCCCGAGGCTGGCGCCCGTGCACCAGCGTCACCCGCACGGCCCGGGCCACCGCCTGTGTGTGGTGACACACACCCACTCGTGTGTGGGTAGCGTCATGGCCTGGTGTGTGCCGGCACAGCCCTGTGTGTGCCTGTACCGACGCAGCTGTGGGTGTGCAGGGCCTGCTGCATCTGTAGCGACACAGCCATGTATGTGTGTGGTGACACCAGTGTGTGGTGACACAGCCCTGTGTGTATGTATATGAGGTGACATAACCCTGTGTGTGTGTGGTGTCACAGTTGCGCGTGTGTGTAGTGAAACAATCGTGTGTGTGTGATGACACAACCATGTGTGTAGTGACCTGTGTGTGTGTGTGGTGACAGAACTGTGTGTGTGTGTGGTGACGCAACTGTGTAGTGACACAACCATGTGTGTGGTCACACAGCCATGTGTGTGTGGTGACACAACCGTGTGTGTGTAGTGACACAATCGCGTGTGTAGTGACACAACCGTGTGGTGACACAACTGTGTGTGCATAGTGACAGAACTGTATGTGGTGACACAACTGTGTGTGTGTGTGTGGTGACACAACCGTATATAGTGACACAACCATGTAGTGACACAACCGTGTGGTGACACAACTGTATGTGCATAGTGACAGTACTGTATGTGGTGACACAACCGTGTGTGTGTGTGTGGTGACACAGCCGTATATAGTGACACAACCATGTAGTGACACAACCGTGTGGTGACACAACTGTGTGTGCATAGTGTCAGAACTGTATGTGGTGACACAACCATATATAGTGACACAACCATGTAGTGACACAAACGTGTGTGTGGTGACACAACCGTGTGCGGTGACACAACCGTGTGTGTGTGTGGTGACACAACCGTGTGTAATGACACAACCATGTGTGAAACAACCATGTGTGGTGACACGACCGTGTGCGGTGACACAACCATGTGTGTGTGTGCTGACACAACCGTGTGTGTGTGCGCGTGTGGTGACACAACCACATATAGTGACACAACCATGTAGTGACACAACCGTGTGGTGACACACCTGTGTGTGTAGTGACACAATCATATGTGGTGACACAACGGTCTGTGTGTGTGTGTGGTGACACAGCCGTGTATAGTGACACAGCCATGTGGTGACACAACCGTGTGTGTGTGCGGTGACACGACCGTGTGGTGACACAACCGTGTGCGGTGACACAACCGTGTGTGCGTGCGCGGCCGCCCGCCGCCGCCCCCCCGGGCCGGCAGCGCGGAGGCGGCGGGCGCGTCCCGTCCCCCCGCCCCGGGCGGCCGCGGCGTCGCCCCGCGGCCCCGCCGCCCGCCGCCCGCCTCCCGCCGCCCCCGCCCCGCCCGTCGCCACCTCCCGCTCCTCCGCCCTCCGCGCCAGCCCAGCCGCGGCCCGCGCCCGCCCGCCCGCCCGCCCGCCGCCGCCTCCCGGCCCCGGCCCCGGCCCCGCGCCCGCCGCTCCCGGCCCGGCCCGGCGCCGCTCCCGGCGGGCCGCCGCCTGCATGTCGTGGCTGCCCGCCGCCCCGCCGCCGCCGCAGCCCTGCCGCCGCCGCCGCCGCCGGCCCCGCCGCCGCCCCGCCGCGCTGCATGCAGGTGAGCCCCGCCGCCATGTCGGGCCCCGCCGCCGCGGCCTGTTGCCGCCGCCGCGCCAGCACCGGGGCCAGCACCCGCCGCGCCCGCCCGCCCGCGGGGCCGCCGGCCGCCCCCGCGCCCCAACTGCGCCATTTCCCGGCGTCGTCGGGGGCAGCGGCGGGGGGAGCCCCGCCGGGGCCGGCGGCGCCCCAAAATGGGGGCGAGCGGCGGGGCCCGGCCCCCGGCCCGCGCCCGAAATGGCGGCGCGGGGCCCCCCGGGGCGCCGAGCCCCGAGTCCCCCCCCCCAGTGCTGCGACTCCATCCCGTTGGCTCTGAACGGCGAGGCCCGCACGGCGGCGGGGGACCCGCGACCCCGCGTCGGGGCTTGTGTGCCCCCCCGGGATGCTGATGTTAACCCCTTTCTCCTCCTCTCCGGAGGTCTGTCGTCACCCGCTCGGAGTGACGCTGAAGACGGCCCGCCGCCGGTGACGGCCAGCTCGGGCAAACTCCCGCTTAGAAACAGCGCGCATAAACGCAAAGTTTTTTGCGGCCCTCTTATTTCTTTATCCTTAAACCCGTGCACCCCTCCTAGACGGCACGGCAGGGGGCTTGGGTGCTTTTCTGCTGCTTTACCAGCCGCCCCAAAATTTCGTCCGACCTGCGGGAAGTCTCCGGGCCAAGGCTGGCCGTTACCGACCGATGCCTGAAACTCCGCGCGGACCCAGCGTTCGCTTTCGGAGCTCCAGCTTCTCGTCCGCTAGCCCGCTGATGAGAATTGTAAACAAAACGGATGACAGCCTCGCTTAGACGGAGCTTTCCTTAAAATTCAGTTTATACCTGCGTTAAATTCGTACCCGTATCAGCCTCTGTCTGCAATACTCTGTTCTCAGCCTAGCGCCCCGGCAGCCCTAAAAGTAACCCGGAGGGGAAAACACCTGATACTGAAATCGCTCGCAGTTACGCTTTCGGTGTGTGTAGACATGGCTGATAATGAGAGCGACGGTA
This sequence comes from Dromaius novaehollandiae, assembly GCF_036370855.1. Lineage (NCBI taxonomy): Eukaryota > Metazoa > Chordata > Aves > Casuariiformes > Dromaiidae > Dromaius > Dromaius novaehollandiae. The sequence goes on along the minus strand of NC_088101.1, from coordinate 13,050,594 downwards.
ATAGGTCTATTTTTAGCCTACGCCGTTCCTTTGGGATGTTTTTGCCCCGGTGCTTAAAAAAAAAACAGAATTAAATACGTTATTTCTAATAACTGAGACTTTATCGTGACAAAAATCAAGGAATTCCTAGAACCCGGTGCAGCATTTGGAGGGCCAAAAGCTCTGACAGAGATGGGATACGGCCTTGACAAGCACAGCGCTGCCGCTGATTTTACTTCTGTATTCTCCCTATCAGAATAGAAAAGTGATGGTGAAATTTGGACTAACAACTGTTGATCTTCCAAACCGTAGCCTATTTTAGGTGTGGTCATGTGCTAGCGATGCTTCAGAAGAGATAAGGGCACACGTTACATCCGATGTTTACTTTGCGCTGCAGACGAGCACCGCGGCTCCATCTGACTTCCTGTACTTCGCGTTGTTCACTTCCACAGCACTTCGCTTCAGACTCTTTCGTCCCTTGTTCAGGGCGAGCAGGTTAGCAGGAGCTCTGCTGCTGTAAACAGCTGCCTTCAGCTTTCTTTTCCCACACAGAGGGCACTGAGAATTTATTTATTACTTTATCTCGTAATTTTACTCCAGAGTAGATCAGCAGCAGATGCTTCTGACATATTGCTGCTCCGTACTTTGAAATAACTATGTGCATTGCCATACGCATGACCTGCAGTCTCGTGGTGATCCATCCGGACAGAACTTATGTTCGAGCATCAGCTCAGGCATAAAATCTACTTGCCCGCTGTCTTCAGAGATGATCGAAGATGATAAAAGCCTCATTATAATGTGACTGTTCGGTTTAACCGGTCAGAATTTTGCAGTGCTCTGCTGCCTGTATCGGTCTGCTAAACAAATTCTGTTAAACAGTCTGAGTTTCATCCTCTTCTTAATATTGAAAGTGAGGACTGTCACGATCTGCTCTGAGGGCTGTAGTACAGTAGAACTTAATTTATTCAGTTTCGCTTTGTCTTCCTACAGGGTCTGTTCTTTTCTCTTTTAGTTTGGGAATTTAGCTGAGCTGTAAAATACCATGTAAATGGATCATAGGTATTGCCCATTCTTGAGCTAAGTTTATGCTGCTTCTGTCCTTCATAGCTGGGATCCTAACGTGTCAGCACAAGAGCGAGAATACCCGTCATCAGAGAAAGGTAGTTTGGCAGCAGTCTGAAAAATGGGAAACTCTACAGATTCGTTTTAATCACTGCTGAGTTTTACCCCTGGTCTGTATGGCAGACTTCTGCTGGCACAGCTCTGTCTGCGAGTGCTGTGACGAAGTGTGACCCGTGACTGACATAGCTGTGCCAGCAGAAGTCCCAGCTGTAGATGCAGTTATCTGCAAAACTGCGCTTTTACTGATATAGCTTGTTTTCGTTTTTAAGGGTGTTTTTCCTATACCGGTAGCCATGTTTTGCCAGGAGAGCGCAACACTCCCAGGGCAGAAGGAGATCTGGTGTAATCATACGTTTATTTGTCTGACTCGGAAGGGTCAACCGATCCGTTTGTGTTTTATGTGTGCGCGCTCTCCTCCCCCCATCCATGGTCAGTAGAAGTTTGGTAACTTTTACAGTGAGAAATCTCGTGCTGAAGTAAGTGATGTTATGACTGCTTCTTGTTTTCCTTTTTTCCAGAGGTGTTTGTAAAACTTGCATTTCGTGTGATAGGCCGGGATTTTTTTCATTCAGATTCTCGTTGTTTTCCAGTAACTGTCTTATTTTTGTACAAAGCAAGGCAAGCTTTTGATTGAGTTTGCCAAGTGCGGGAATATTTAGTTCCCACACTGGTCTTAAAAGTCCGAAAGTGACTCCAAAGGTATGTGTGGACTCTGGTAATAAAATGAAAGAGAACCACTGGAGAAAAATTCATTGATTTGCACACTAGGGTGAGTCTTTACTTAATTTAAACCTAAAACACTGAGAACAAAAACTTACATTTAGGTGGATCGCAGTAGCTGCTGTCCTTTTTGTTCGGCGTTCACGTGCGCGAATGGGGAGATGTATTTCTTTTTTCTTATTAAAACCTTTCCAAGGGCATTCTGTTTTTAAGTGGTAGCATTAATAACACTCATAATCGCAGAGATCATCTTTGGCCACAAAAAAATACTGCTTAGATCAGCTTTATTCTGTTGAACACTTCTAGGTCACTTAAGTTTGAAAAGGGGATAAATATGAATAAATGGTTTGCTCGGTATTTACTGGAAAGAGCGTTCTGAATTCCAGAAGGGCATGTAAGACACTGAATGTGATCTGACTTGCAGAATACTGAGAAAGCAGAAATATTGGGGGAGTTTGGTAGTTTGGGAGCATAAGATGGCACTTTAGAAAACTTCAGGAAGTAAGTTACAATCTGTCTCATGCATACCTCCTGCAACTAATTCAGGAGGATTTGCGGTGGATTTACTACTTAAAGCATTAAATACTAAGCCACTGCTAATATTTCTTTTTTAAAATTCTGTGGTTCTTTTGATGCTATCCCGAGATCAAACTCCGTGTATTCGCAGCTCACTTTCTTCATTTAACAGAATGTTTCTCTCTCTGTCCTAGGACAGATTTGTTACAGCCATAAAGATACTGATAGCACTTACACACATGCGCACAGGCAGATGTTCTCCTCTGCTTTTGTCTGCGTTCCCTGTGTACCCCGGGAGCTGGCTGCCTGAGATGCTGCTTGCCCAGAACACATTTACTTACCCAGTTGTCAGGTCTTGTGTCTTTCTGGACCGGCTCCACTCACTAAACTCTCAGTAAATAAGCAAAATGGGAGATGGAGGCCACAGGGTGTTCGCCTTTTAGGGGCGATCATTGTTAGACTGGCTCCAACAGGAACATCCGACTTTGCCTTTTGATCAATTCTTTGTTTTTTAGCCATCTGTCTGCACAGCTTTTACGTCTCATCTGTAATTTTAAAAGCAGGGGCTGGCTTAGGACATGTCTTTATGGGTATCTTCATCTGAATACAGTATCTCTGATATTCTCGTGCTCTCCTTCCCCGCCTTAAAAGACTGAGGATCTCAGGTTCGTGTCCATAAACTTCATGTGCGTACCTCTTGCCACAGAGGCCTCCCAAAAGAACAAAAAACTCAGGGGATAAAGGCAACTCTGAAGCATCCTGCAGGAGATGGAAGGATTCAACGCTCAGGATTTACTGGATCCATTTGTGCCCCTTCAGGAGCGCTTTGGAGTAAATCGCAGCGTGAGGTGCCGAGAGGACTCTAGGCCATTAGTGGTACATGCTGTCTGGGTTGGGTTTGAAGCCTGGTAAATTCACAACTGTTAGGTGACAGCTATCTGTGATGGGGAAAAAACAAAACAAAACGAAAAAAACCGCAGACCAAACCCCCAAGCTTAAATGGTTCTGAAGAAAAGGGAAGTACAGTGGAGGAAAAGCTCTCCAGGAAAGCTGCGCTAGAATCCTGTTCAGGAGAACAACTTTGGCCGTCCTTTGCACATCTCCGTACACAGGATCAAGAAGTGGTGTAACAGTGTTCAGACACTAGCAGCAAGCTTTTCCTCTGGGCTTCCAAAGGTAGACCTTTAAAATACGATTAAAGCTAGACAGACATGCTTTCTATGCTGTTCTGCAAGAAACAAAATTTGTACCTCTCAAGTGGAGAAGTTTAACCAACACTGGTGAAAAGCATACAAGATTAAAAAAAAAACAGCAACACAAAAAGTTTTGGCTGCAACTTGTGTGGATTCATTGAACACAGAGATTGTGAGATTATGCAAAATTGGCACCTTGGGCCAAGGAACAGAACCCCCTTTAGCTGTTGCATATCATGCAAACAACAAATTTAACTAAAGCTTGTAACTTGTATGTGTACACAAGGAACAGATAAGGTTGTGTGTTCACCCTTACTTTGGCATTTCCTGATGTAAATGATTAATGGCATTTTATGATTGCATGGCATTGTAGCTGTTTATGCTTAGCATTTAGCTAAAGGGTTTTTTTTTTCTTTTTTTTTTTACTTCTGCTTGCCTGTAAAGGGGCTTTATGCATAATATTTTCTCTGAGAAAGGTATATAAATGAGAATTAAAATCCCGCTGGACTAAGATTTCTTAGGAATTTAAGTCTGCGGTACAGCTGCATATTTTAAATAAAGTTAACACTGTGCATACATTGTCTGCAGACAGATTTCACAAATTTCCAACACTGCTACACAGTCACATTAACAAATATGTTCAGACAGTCATATGCCAGGAGAGAAATGAAATACCTTTCTTTTTTCATCAAAACAAAATATGTTGGGAATAGTGAAATGCTTCTGCTTTGAGCACATTGTTGCGCCCGTGTGAGTAGGGCCGGGGGCGAGAGGAAGAGTAGGGTTTTGCTCCTGGCCTCACTGCTGAGAGCAAGTTCAGGCTTGCTTGTGACATTGATGGCTAAAAGTGGCGGTGTCAAAAATAGTTAAGAACAAAACAACAGCAAATCTGGCTGTAATTCAAGTAGGTCCATGGGAACTCTTGTACTACTATACTTCTTCCAGCAAATTATGTCTTGCCTACAACGATAATCAGTACTCGCTCTGGAGGGAAAAGCTGCTTGATGTGGCGGGGGTGACATGGGAACAGCGATGACAGACCTCAGGAGGGGGAATATACTTCTGAAATCTGTGCGGCGATCGATCTTCAGACAGGTTTTTAGGGTTCTTGTTTTGTTTTGTCTTTCTTCCTTTTGCGGCTTGAGGATTGACAAATCTTCAGTGGTGCGCGGACACCAACCAACTAATCCATCAGAGCACCTTGCAGTCATCCCCGCTGATGGGCAGGGAGACCGAGGTGGCTCAGGATTATTTATTACCCTCGATGAAGCACGAAGGAAAAGCTACTGTGCCCTCAGCTAGGAGTAGCAGGAATTTTTATAGCTGGGCAACTACTGGAGGCGGCACTCCTCCAAGGAGCCCGTAGGCCTGCGTCCTTCCCGAATTTGGCACTCCCATGCAGGTCTGTGTTGGAAATGGGAGTGTGACCCAAAGCTCCTGACTAAGGGTCCTAACCGCAAAGCCGTCCGTCCTTCCACAAGCATTACCGCCGGTCAAAAGCTCGCCTGTCCCTACTTACAAGAAACTAAAAAAACAATTATAATACTTTAAATGCTTTTCAATGGCAAAAAATACTCCTGGGTCGAGTTGGCTTGGCAGGTTGCAGAGTACAGATGAAGTTTTAGCATGCTGTTGCTGTGCAAGTGAGGTTTTCTTGCTAGCTTTTGGGGGAGGCACGGAGGAACGAGGGCTCCTCAGGAAGCAAAGGGGAATGGGGATTGTCTCGTACGTAGTGATAAACGTGCAGTGTCTCACAGCCACGACGGGAGGGATACGTAGCCTTCACCTTACCGGAGCCCAGAATTGAAAAGGGACCTTTTTCTTCACTACACTACCAACGCCAGAAGCCTGCCTTACTGGCAGAACATCTCAGAAAGGAGGTTTTATGGACTGCTAAGCAGAGTTTTGTGGATGCTAAGAAGTATGCCTTACGGATAAATTTGAAGCCCAGATATCCTCTTTCTTTTCATTCCTTTGCACGTCCACTACCAGCTGAAACAACCGTTTTCAGCAAGTTTCTTCTCCGAGCGAGAGACTTGAACCTTGCATTTGAGGCAGTAGAGCGAAGTGACCCACTCTGCTTTGTCTCCTCTTTGCTTTAGCATCAGTGCCTGTCCAGTCTATTTCTTTTTAGTTTATCAAATTTCGCAAGTGTAAATAAAACTACAAAAACATCCCCTTTTGGTCACGCTATTACTATTATAATAGGCAATATCTGTAGGTTGTACTCAAGTTTGCTGATGTTCACCCTTTAGGGCAGCTAACGATTTCGTTGGGTAATTTTCGCTCTTGTTTTAGGAACGCTTCCAAAACTGAACATTTTTGTGAGTTTGACTCACAAATTAGTTTTGCTGTTGTCCTTCCTAAGAAGTCGGACTAGAGGCTCTCTCAAAAGTTTCCGTTTGGTTTTGAGTACTTAGGGAGAAATGCCTATCGAGGAAGACTTTCTCCCACTGACTTTTAGCTCCTCTTGCCCGCAGTCCTGGCAGGCCCGGGGGAAGCAGAAGGCGTACCTCCTGTGCTCTGCCCGCTGCTCCGATCGTGCCTTGTGTCAACAGCTGAGCAGGGAGCTCCTGCCCGTTTTCGAGTTTTCGGTTAAGTTGCCTGCAGCTCTTCCTGCTTCTCTTGCTTAATACCAAGGTTTTGTGGTCTGAAAAGGTATCTGAGAGTTCCTGGTGGAAGGGCCCCCTTGTAGCACTTGTGAAACATTTGTCTATTCGATGTAAGCAAAGTAGTTTTTGCTCAGAAGATGGAGGGGCACGGATAGCTGGGACTTGCGTGGCCTCTGTGCCTTGTGTTATGCTTGCGAGAAGTTAATAAGCTTTCTGATGTGGAGCATCTCCCTCAAATAAATGGTTTTATGTTTCTCTAGAGTCAGCCTTGACACATGGGAAATATCCTTTCCCTTCTTGTTGCTTCAGGCTTTGCCCATCTGAGAGCAGGAGCAGAATTACAGTACTTGGAGGAAAGAGCAGAGTTACCATCCCGTCATCTGGGGGAAGAAATGCAGATAGGAGCTACTGCTGGCGCTCTGAAACGGCGAGCGTTTCCTGCGATTTTGCAGAGGGTTTGTTCCCTTGCTGCTTGTCGGAGCACGCATTGGTATGCGCTGCTCGGCCCTTGCACACATGACACAGGCTGCCGAAAAATAGCGTTTCCTGCTCATAAAAAGAAATGTGAAACTTAAAACTGACACAAGCTGATTTGCAAGGGACCTGAAAACAGAATATTTGTCAAAAGCAGTCCTGATAGCAGGAGACGCTGTGTTTTCTTAGGATAATGGGACTCGCCAGCTCAGGGCAGGAAAAGGCCAGTTGGGGCAGTGATGAAAGTAATTCCAGAAAACTGGTTACTGCTTCCTCTGTACCTTAAAATTCAGTTTGTATTTATCCTCTTATATGACTTTACAACTGGCCTTGGAAGTAGGAGAGAGCTAGCACAGGATGAATTATCCACCCAGCAGAAATTTCCACTTGTGAACGCCTTTCCTCTAATCCCTTTTTGTTTTGGAAAGTTAAGAAAGCAAAAGGAAAAGAGGGCCAGGCAACTTCTCACATACCAGAGCGTAGTCAGAAGTGCCAGGAAGAGTTGGGTTCAGCTCGTCAGATGGCCCTCGACTTGCATTTTTTTCCTCCGGATCGGTTAGGTTTTACCACTGGAAAGAGTTAAATCTCTGATCATTTTTGGACCTGTGCATTGATCCTCTTCCTTCTCTCTGTTAGTCCAGAGTAAAAGATGGTGAAGGAGCTGAGGTTGTCAGATGTACGAGGAATATTTTGAGCGGATGAGAGAAGCACATATATTAAGTATTTGAGCTGTTAATAGAATAGGAGTCTTGCAGTACTAACATCTCTTTGGAATGGCTTGGATTACAAGGCTGTAGAGCCTTTTTGCAGATTATGTAGCAACTTGGAGTGGGGCTGTGACTTTAGGAAACCCATATTTTTCTTTGATGTATTTTTGGTTTATGATTTGACCTGAAGCCAGCACAATAAATAGTCCTGTGATGAACTGTAAGATGGTTTTCTGCCTGATATAGTAACCCCTAAGTACTGCTGAACCAAGCTCCTTGTGCGTTGAGAAGTGGAACTGTTCTCTAAACCGATAGCCGTTTCCTAGACTGGCTTTCCATTTTTGTAACCTCTTTCCAAGACCGTTATCTTTTTGCAGGTTTCCGCAGCACTTAGCGTAATGAGCGCTTGGATCCCCTTGCAGCTCGGCGTGTTGTCGCGCTCGCAGGGGAGTCAGCGCTGCAGCTCTGGGGTGGCTGGTGGCCCATGCACCTGCGAATCTCAGCCAGGACCTGCGACCAAAGCCCAGCGCCGTGGGGAGGCAGGAGGAGTTGCGAGGAGGCCTTCCCAAAGCAAAAGCGTTGCGGAGCTCGAGGAATTAACTTCTTGCGTGCTGCCATACTAAATAAAAGCAGAAAGCTGTTGGGAAAACGGCTGCAAAAATAGCTAAGGGTATTCCCTGATTAGGTAAAGAAAACACTTGCCCTGAAATCCCTGCACATGGCTGAACAGAAGGATCAGCCTAAGTTTAGCTTATCTTTTGGCAGAGGAATGAGAGGAATTCATGTTAGCTGTGCCCCTTCCCAGCTAATGTATACTTCAGGGTTTATTCACGTACGGCCTACTTTGCTCTAGGTAGGAGTAGTATTACAGAGATCCTTCTGCACACCAGAATTAGCCTTCTGCTAATTTTGATTTAAAGACCAGAAAATTCCTGTGCTGGATCACATCCCTTTTTTACCGGCCGGAGCTCACAACTCTTGTACGTCTCATCGTCACGGTCCAATTTTGTGGAAGCTTGTGATAATTTACCTTTCCATTATGCAGCAGGACTTTTTTGTTCAATGTGAGTTTCCTGCTTCCTGCAGAGATTGATGGAAAATGAAAAATTGCACCCATAGCCCAAGACAATCTGGCACATGGCTAGAAGAGTATGTGTTAATTGTTAACAATGATTTTAAAACCAAATCTAGTATTTGGAAGTTAAGCATGAGGTAAGTACACATGCAAAGGATTTGGATAATTGAATACACAGAAAGCTGAACTAACCAGCCTTTGATATCAGGATAATATGATTTTCTCTGGTTATCAGGCAAGCTTCTTTGATTCTTTGATTAAAAGTGACATCTATTTAAATATACCCTATTAAAAAAAGAGTTAATTCCTAGAAACCTTCTTAAAAAAAAATCCCTTCATTAAAAAAATCCCTCCTCTTCACTGTCTCCTCTTTTGAGCATACTAGCCTAGCTCCTGTGAATATTAGGGCAGCATCCTGTGCCCTCTTAAAATTGTACTGTGATATGAAAAGGCTGGTTTATTGTGCCAGAGATTGCAAAACCGTTTTCACTACTGACATGTTGATTTTATTCTTTGGCTCCCCCCCCTCCAAGCTTTGACTAGTGCAAACCTACCTGTAGTTGAAACAGGGCAGGCCTTGTAACTCTGAAGCTGTTTGAAGTAAGCGTTGCGGTGGCAGATTTCCATGTTGTTAATTATTGCTGCAAAGGACAGACTGTGAGCGATAAGCTGGCCGTTATCTTCCTATCATACGGGGAGAGTAGCCGAAGTGCGGCTCGGCTTTGCTTATTTTATTAAGCTGCTGGCAGTGCACCACGTACGGGCTAAGATAACATTGTGGCCGCGGAAATAATCTCGTCTATTCTTCTCCCCGAGCACAAACTTTTTTTTGAAGGATGAAAGGTTATCGATGGTTTGACTTGCATTGTAAAAGAGGGAAGAAATATTTATTGAGAAAACCACTTCAAAGTCGCTGCAGTGGCACGTGCGAATTAATTATTCTGGTATAGTTTTGCTCAAAAAACAGATCGATGGCTGGCTTCTCTCCAATTATTGATCCCGAGGAGCTGCATAAGGCAAGGTGTTGGCTCAGGTAACTCGAACAGGGTCTGTATCGTTCCTAAGCGAGTGACTGGATGAACTAAGGTGCAGGGTTAGCTCTGTCAGTGAAACAGCCCTTTCCCTAGAGACCCAGCGAGATGCTAGCGAACCACGGCGCTTTGAACACATCCAGCTCTAAGTGCTGAAGATTTTTTCTCCCTGCTCCTATCCCTGTCAGTCTGGAGCTAAGAAAACCCGCGGTTATCTTTAGTCGCAGCCGTGCCCGGCAGTGTTTTGCCGTGTTGTTTGCTGCCGATCAGGCAGTCGCCCCGGCTGCTTCCTTCTCCCACCCCTTGCTGACTTCAGTCCTTAATCCTTTAAGCCACTCTGCCCTGTATCTCATTAAAAGACCAAGGCTCTCCAGGGGATGGGGCGGCCATGCAAATGGGTCATTTCTTTAGGCCCGTGGAGGATACGCATGTAAATAAACCTGCTATTTAAGCTGGCCCTCCGGGGGCTTCTGGTTAGGTTTATTTACAGTCTGTCTGGCGACGCTCTTACTCTTGCCCTACGGTAGACATCTCATGCGTTTCTATTAAGCAGAGCTTGGCTTTTGAGGAGATACCTACCGTGTGTTGGCATGCAAACCAGCTCCTAAAAACTGTTTTGAAAGTAATAGGTGTAAAATGTGTATGCAAACAGAGGCAGATATTGCTTAATATATGACTTGATCCCAGTTCAGTAGGGATCAGGGACACAGCGAGAGGTAACAGCCTATGTGAAGCACAGCAGAAGCTGTTCTTTTTGAGTAGAGACTGAAATGTTAATGAAGCACACAAATTAAAGTAACTACTTAATGCTACGTAGTATTTCCATGCAGTAAACAGCTCTGCTCTTCTTGTAAATGGGGGTGGGACAGAGGAAGAGGAAGGGTGGAAACCCGGATATTCTGGTGTTACCTGTGAGTTGAGAAAAGACTATTTCATTTAAAGGAGATGAGGGAGCCGGGGGAAATAACTAGTGGGTGTACGTCAGTAGGACAATTAGCATTTCCATCCAGTGAGTGCCAGTTGGCTCTAAAATTAGTAGAAAACAGCTAGTTCCCTCCCTTTCCGCTCCTCTGCTTGGCTTTTGCTCCTGCCCCTTGTAAGGCAGCGCCTAGCGAGTCCCTGTGAACTGCTGCACGGGAAACTCGCTGGCGCGCAAGGAGGGCTGGCTGTTACAGCCGGCAGCAGCAGCTTCAGCAGCCTGCCCTTGCTCAGCCTCACGGGAGGAGCGCGCGGGATATAAGCGAGAGCAACGTTGGGACAAATGCCACTGCATCGCGGCCGTCGGCACGGCCTCGTCACCGCGCTTCTGCCATCGCTGCCTTGCACGGGCGAGCGCCAGCCCAGGCCCAAATCCCGGACGCGGTTGCTCGCAGAACCGCCGCCAGTCTGGCGAGGGCCGCAACGCTTCCTACATCCCTAACAGCGCTTAACGAGCCGTAGGATGCATTAGGATGTGAGAAGAGCGCAAGCTGACGTAGCTTGCTTACAGGAGCAAGATCCTCTCCCTTTCCCACTTGGAGCATTTTTTTTCCCAGAAAGCAAACTGCACTGAAGCCCTGTCTACCTGTTGCCATAGAGGCAACGTTACTGTTGCTACAGACTTGAAAGGACACAGAACTCCAAGACCTTTAATGCTCTAACTTCTAAAGCTCTCCTAACCGTTTCTGTGCTCTTTCTGCTGCAGAGGAGACTTAGCAGAGACCAGTGGATTTCCTACAGAAGAGCCCTCTGTACTGGTGAGCCCGTGTGCCATCATGTGAGAAAACCTTTTCCTGGATGGCTAGTTTGATAGTAAATGCCTTTTTTTTTTCATACAGATTTAGAAAACAAAGGGTTTTCTCGATTACCCTTGCAGACCATGTCATTTGTTGCTAGCTCCATGGTATTCAGCTTGAAATTTTAACTGCCATTCCTTAGATTTAATAATCACTTCAAATTTGATCTCTTGTCCCACAGTTTTTCCTCAATTGGTGTTTAAGCTCCTGTTGATAGGATGCTTGCCTGTATCCAAGTAGTCCCTATTTATTTTCATTGTGTTTTCTTAAAGCTAGCTTGAAATCTCAATATTGGGGAATGGCATGAACAGAATACTTGCTTTCTTTTTTTTAATTAAAGATATGATGAGGCATTTTTATTCATTTCGCCTATGGTCTCTGTTTGCAGGCAGATTACTTGGAAGCAGTAGTTGAGGAGAGAGAGTGTCTTTGTTGACAGACTCACTGCGGTCCTTCAACTCTTACTGGAGTTGCAAAGTCTGGAGAGATGGTAGAAAATATTCCCTCTCCACTTTCCCCTGATTTACTAAGTAGTATACCTTAACACGTATATACACATGCTATGGGGATTTAAAACAAAACCGCTGGTAGTAGTACGCCATTAATTGATCAACTTCTTTTGCTCATCATTCCCCCCATTTCTGTGGGTACCAGCTGTAGTTTTCCTTCTCTTTAGGGAGCCTGAGACGATGAGACTGTTGTCATACTGCCATATAAAAAAGAAATGCACTTAAACCGAAACAGCAGCCTTTCGCTGTAGCCTTTGGAAGCATGTAGTCTTATTTATAAAATATATAGATTGAAAATGGCTCTGTTTCCAAACTTGTGACCCAACTTGCCAGGCTAAATAACAAGTGCCTGTTTGTGCACACACACCCTCCTTGTCCTTGTCAACCGGCAAGATTTTTAATTTCGGTGAGGAATCACCATATGGAAGCGGACGGACACTAAGCTGTTACTGCGCAGAGGGAGGAGAAGTGACTCAGGGCCGTCTGCTGGATAGTTGTCAAAATCCTCCGGCAGTTTGACTCGTATATGCCAAGCCTGAAAATCTCAAAGCAAGTCACTATGCTAGAGGCCAGGATTTCGAGTTATGCCAACATACCCATGAATATAGGGCGGAAACGAGATGCAGTTATAGCTCTTTTCGATTTACTTCTTGATTTGCTTTTCCTCATTGGAAACAGACAGCTCATTTATGCATTAAGGTATGAAAGAACGTGAACAACATATACTATAGCCACCGTGGTATAAGAAATACATCTTTTAAACTCTCTGGGGAAGGGATTGGTCATTATTTTGGAACAGCACTAGACCTATCTAGTTTCAAAGCCCTCCTGCACCATAGATGCCAAATAATCTGGGCAACTTTGAGCAGGCTTTCTCTTTCCTCTGAACACGTGTCAATCCTTCTGCTTGGTGCGAGCTATTTGCCTTTGAAAGAGGAGATCTGACATTATTAAAAATGATAATGATATAGTTCACCTGTCACAGCAAATTTGAGATAACTACTTTGGTGTGTTTGGATATGCAGTGCGTTAAACGAGATTTTCATTGTTCTCAGCTGCTGTTGACATCTCATCCACTGAAAAAAATACAGTGTGACTTAGAAAGTTTCATGTTCAAAGATGGTGTAGTATCCCTAGCATAATGCCTTCACTTCTGCTGTTGTATTGATACCATTTGTAGGGCTGCCTTCAGCTTCTCCCTAGCAAAATCACAGTTTGTAATTCATATTGCTAACTGCAGCCTCCGTATCTCATTTTCTCCACACCCATATAAGTACAGAACAGTTTTCTGTTAGTACCTGGTTTTCTGAAACTCGATGTGTGCCGAAGCTCTCGTTGTTTGCTTCCCAAAACATGTCTCCTGAGGGTAAAAACCTGCAGCACAGCCTCACAGCTCAAAAGTGCCAAAAAAAAAGAAACAAAAAAAACACCCCACCCGACTCTGGCTCTTTTTATACACACCTGAGTTAGAGCTGCTTAATTTCATCTGGGACCATAATTAGGGTTTGAGCTGAGTAATGGCACTGTGCCAGCTTTCTCTCTGGGTTTTAATGCCAGTCCAAAGGTGTTCAAGAGGCTCTAGGAAAAGTGTTAGGACAGACCTATACCCAAAAAGTTAATACATATGTGTGTAAAAAATCACCGTTGCTTCAGTTCCCGTATCCCCGGCTGCGTGTTCCCACTCTGTTGCTTGCAGCGGCACTGGTACTCACCTGATCTCAGGGTTAACTGGTTCAAGGAACTAGGTTTAGCCCCCTGAAGACTAACCGAGCAAAAAAAATTATTTTTTTCTTTCTGATACTGGTTTAGTTCCAGGACAAGTAGAGCGGAAGACTGAAACGTTAGGAGTTGGGACCCTAGACGGCATTCATATTTGCTTTAAAAAATGCCTACAGCGGCGCTCAATTCTTGCTTAATGCTGCCATTATGCAGAAGAAAAAAGTATATTTGATTTAGCTTTGATTTCTCTTTTCTGTAGCTATGGAAATTACACTGATGTTCATTTGACTCAGTACTATTTCAGAATAGCATTAAAGTGACTAATATCTGAAAAATGTGTGTGTCATTTGACTCGCAGTTCAGGCCTCATTTCATTAGAGGGCCTTTGACTGCTGCAAATTACTTTAAATTGGCAGAGCACTTCTCATAACAAGCGATATTTCAACATAACTTGGTTGGGTGCCCTTCCAAAGAGGAAACGGTGATCCTGAAACTTTTTGATGGTGTTGCCTGGTCAGTGGTCATCTCCTGGCCCGGGGGCAGGTATGGATGAGTATGGGGTGACTCAGATGGTCTAACCACCGCCGTTCTTCAAGTTTTCATCACTGGGGCCTGGGATGTTTGTCCAACATCTGCCAGATGGGGAGGAGCAAAGCTGCTGGGATCTGGCGGCGTGAACGGCCAGCTCTGCTCTGCTTTCTGCTCAGCAGCTGGAGGGAGACCGCTGCCACCCCAAGGCTTTGGATCGACACACGTGTGACAGCAAGGTCCCGCGTTGGGACTGAGCCTTCCCGAGCGCTTAGCCCGCTGCGCCCGACTTGGGTTGAAACAGCAAGCAGAAGTACAAATAGTTTTCCACGTGCCTTTTTAGCTGGAAATGCACCCTGAAATTTAGGGTGCATTTTTATCAGACCCCTGTCTGGGTCTGATATTACGACAAGATTATGGCGTAGAAAACAAGAATGCAAAGGCCACTAAGCACAGCACATTTCACAAAGCACTTGCCCAACAGCTCCTACCAGTTATTGGAAAGCAAAGTTTGGGATGCTGCAGCTGTCCTGGGCCCACATTTGGTATAAACACAGGTTGTTTCAAGATATGGCGGACTGAAAAGCAAAATGAAGACCCGTCCTGGCTAGGTGGATAGACTGATAGGTCTGGGAGCTAATAAGTGTCACACTCTAGATATTTTAAACATAGGCTGGGTTTTCAGTCCTAAGAATGAGTAGCGCTTGGTTGAGCAGCGTCAGAGTATTTCCCAGTGTGAAGGATAGCAAGGGTCGGGGTGCACCAACCAGAGCTGGGAGGATTCTCTGTAAACCCAGTAGGAGAACAGGCTTTAACTCTTACCGAAAATTAGGTAGCAGATACATTCTCAGCGTGTATCTGGAGCCAGAGTGGGTGTCTGGGATAAACCACCTCTTCGAAGGAACTCGGCAGAGTTTAGTTTTTAGTTAATAATCATTTGAACATTTCTGTTCTGTTTACTGCCCTTTTCCTTGGAAAACGTTGGGAAATGGAGAGTTTAACGCTTACAACACTTATAGTAGTCCAAACAGAGAAACGCTGCCTTGGACGCCTTGGCGGCTGCTGCAAAAAGGGGATTGCAGCAGCAGTGTGGACACTGCATGGAGAAGATGCAGCTGGAGAAAGTTGGTACTTGGGTCAGAGGGAGGGAAAACAGACGGCTGAATTGAGAGCAGGAGAGCAATGGGCACCAAAATTGAGGCCTGGTTGCTGAGAGTGGGCAATTCTGATCAAACGAGTGAAATCCAAGTGTTAAAACATGTGATGAGTAAGACTTAAAGATCCCAAAAGCTCCCTTCTAGTAGAAGGCCTAAATCTTTTCTGGATAATCTGCTTGATTTTCACCATGCAGATAGCCTTATGTTTGCCCCTTACAATCTGCAGCAAACATTATGGTTAAAATAAAGATCGCCAGGTAACAAAATCTCATTTCCTTCTAAAGGATCGGTTGCCAGTAATGCTAATCCACAGCCGTGGCAGCTTTGTTCGCTGCAAAACTAGCTTGCTGCTTTTTGGCACGAGCAGTGAGACGTCTTATACGACGTATAGTGGCATTGCAGTGTGCTTCTTCGCACTAAACCTGGGGCTGGGCGCTCCGCGGCTGGCAGGGACTGCCGGCTCTCCGTGTGCTCAAGTGTTGGCCCCCGTCTCGGTGGTGATTCACGGCTCTGCTGGATGGCTCAGGGCGGCTTCAGGGGTCTACAAAATCCAGGAAGAGCGGTGTGGAGGCTCGATGCAGTGTGGGTCCATTTCATGCATGCCTTAGGGCGAGGAACCCCGTGAGAAAAATAGAAACAGGGCTCTCGCGACTCGCAGAACGGGCCGTGAGGCCGGGGATGCTGCGCGGTTCTGCCTGCACGTGTTTTTAGCATTAAAGATAAATCCCACAAAACTCAAGCGCGGGAGTTTCAGCAGTACTGAAGTGTAGTCTGTTACTGGTTTCGTTGGCAAGTCCTGTTCCTAATTTTCAGGCTCTGAAATGGGGATCTAAGTTTCTCAGGTCTAATCCGGTGTCCTTACCTAATCCGTTTCATTCATCTCCCTGGACTGAATTGCTGCAGCCCAGCAGCAGGAGTGCCGAATCCTCTTACACTGCAGCTTTTATTGCCATATGACTTCACCTGTAAATAGAAGTTTGCTATAATTAGAAGTGTGGTTCCATCTGCCACGTGCTTGAAACTTGGGGATTTAATGCAGGGTAAATGGAATTTCCTTGTGTGTTCTCAGGGGAATAAAAAAAATAGTCTTCTAGCTGAGATGCTTCACAAAGGAGAGCTCTGATAACTCATGTTTCTATAAAATGCCAGAAATCTGTTTTGGCTATCTGCAGCAGTAGTTATTCTCAATTTGAAAAAGTGTTGTAGTTTCAACTAAGCTCTTGAATCGGATGTGTGACCTTTCTTTAGCTGGAAATAATCTAAACTAGTTTCCTCAAATTCTTCATAGGTTTTCGACTAGGCAGTTCAGCAAACCAAACGAGAGAAGGTTATTTTAAGATCTTCACACCCATAGGAGCTGGTTGTAATAGAGGCATACAGATAAGCAAAAAATGCCTTCTGTAGACCAGTCAGTTGAATTCGTATAAAATCTAGGTTTTGTATGTTTTGTGCGTCTGGGGAGGAAAGGAGTAGGGTGACAAGAGCAGTGAACAGCTTATTCAGTCAATCTTATGTTATAAACCAAACAGCTCCGCAGTCTGTCTTAGTGCCGTGGTCTGGAAATGTATAGAGGAAAGCATCTCACCATATCATCTATAGAGTGTATGGCTTTTTTGGTTGGGACATCAGAGCACTCTTCTGACAAGTATCGGAAAATCAGTTGATTTGAACTTGTCTGTGTGCAAACTCACCCTTAAGACATGAGTACATTTGATATTCAGATACCCTGTATGTATAAGAACTGCTAATGGGAATTTTACCTGCACCTTGTTTTGTCTCTTCTAGGCCATTAGTAATAAAAAGGACTTGGCTGATATTAAGCATGAAAAAGCATGAAACAGAAAAGCTAGATAGTTAATGGGGAAAAAAAACCCCAGCTTATTCCCCTTCAAATTGCAATTTCAAGTCTTTGGTAAGTGAGGTGCAAAACTGGGACTTTTGTATGCTGAAAATTATTGCTGTAAAAAATAGAGAACATAGAGTTTCTATGTAGACTATGGGAGAGAGTAATCCATGCAGGGAATGAGTGAAATGCCGTCGTCTTGTCTACAGCTTCTGTGAACTTCAGTAAACTTCAGTGCGTGTGTTTTTGCAGTGTCAGTGAATGAATTAGAAAATAGGTAAGAACAGAACAGTAAAATAAATACTCAATAATTTTTCTATCAACTAAAATTTTCTGTATCAAATGTTATACTATTTCGTAAACAACAGAAATGAAGAAAGGTTGTTAAGTGGCATACAGTAATGATTGTGATGACCTTTCAGACTAACAGGGATGCCAAAGGAAAAATATGATCCTCCAGATCCTCGCAGAATTTACACCATCATGTCAGCCGAAGAGGTAGCCAACGGGAAGAAGTCTCACTGGGCCGAATTAGAGATCTCGGGTGAGTCGATTCGGTTTTGAATTTTGGTTCGGCAGAGTTGCGGCATGCACAAATTGCACCAGACCCTTCCCAACAGGAGATCCTGCAGTGCAAAGAGGTTTTCTGAAGTGGGGGTAGAATATTAACTAACTTACCGGATTGCCTGCGAGCCTTTCTCGCTCGCTTTCAGTTCATTTGGTTTAAAACACTGCCTCGGTTTGGGCGCTAAGCTTTGTATAGCATATCTGCTTCCATGGAATGGTACCTTAGTCTCCACCTCTTTAACAGGGAGTGTTAGATGGTTATTTAAAATCTGCTCAGTGAAAAGATACCTGAGTGTATTTTCTGTGGGCGTCGTTGAGTATTGCATTGACGTGATAGGGTTCCCACACTGGAAATCCTGTGCAGCTCTGCAAATGGGTATTCCGACATCCCCCGTAGTTTGTATGCAATAATTTGAGAGTGTAAAGCTGACCGAAGAGGTGGTTCTTTACTTTTCTTTTTTAGGTAGAGTGCGGAGCTTAAGTACGTCACTTTGGTCACTGACGCACTTGACGGCTCTGCACCTCAATGACAATAATCTTACTCGCATTCCGCCTGATATTGCCAAGCTTCATAATCTGGTTTACCTGGATCTGTCATCCAACAAGCTCAGAAGTTTACCAGCAGAACTAGGAAACATGGTATCTCTCAGGTAAGATAAATTATTCGGGCTAACTTTCCAAAACTCTATGTTGTGGGGATTGGGACTAAGTGTTTTTTGACTTTCTATTCTTGGATTTAGTTATTCTGAAAAATTCAAGATGGGTGCAAAGGTTTAGTTCTAATAATTACTTTTGTTAAACTTTTTTCTGATCTCTATGGATAGATATCTGTATGCCATGTAGTATTCTGCTTTGAAGCAGTCTCAGTTTGAGACTTGGGGATTGGCTGCTGTTTAACTTCTCCCTGATTTAATTTTGTCTTTTTTTCTTTTTTTATGGGAGTATTTCAGTTATGCTGTGAAATGGGAAGATTGGCATATCTTTCTTTAATACAAAAAATTCAGAATGGAAACTGCCATCTTTGAAGAGGGGCAGCATATAGTCCTTTGAGAATTTTCTTCTGAAGTGATATTCATCCAAAATGTTTTTGCATTTGCTGCAGGGAATTGCTTTTAAATAACAATCTGTTACGGGTTTTGCCTTACGAACTTGGACGGCTCTTCCAGCTACAGACCCTAGGTTTGAAAGGTGAGTTCTTTACAGTAAAATATTCCTAGAAGTACTCTTGAACTACTGAGAGGATTGGGCTCAAAAGTTTTCTGTATTACTTCAACACTTTCTTACAATTTTAGGTATTAAACTTGTAGCAAAGATGACCAGCCAGTCTGCAAAATAACGCTGTTTTTTAATGCTCTTAAACTTCATTATAACCTTATTTCAAATTTGTAAATAGATAATTAGATCTCTTAACTTATTCTGTCTTGATTGAAATGAGTTAAAGGAAGAAAGTCTGTATGTCCTGGCTATATCTATAGCATCTGCTACTGTGGTATTCTAGAGTTACGGAGTTAAGCAATGTAGGGACCTTCTAGGTGAGTGTGTCTGTTCTCATTATGGGAGATTTTCTTTTATTGGGAAAGCTGAGCAGCTAATCACCAAGGTGTTGTGTTATTTGGTTGGCAGGCAATCCTTTATCACAAGATATTCTCAGCCTCTACCAGGATCCAGATGGAACTCGAAAGCTACTGAACTACATGCTTGACAATCTAGCAGGTGACGAATCTACAAATCTGACTGACATAAGTGTTTTAAAAGTATGCTTTACTGACAGTATCTGTCATTCAGTCAAGAATCTGAACTGCTGAGAGGAGAGTATTTTCTAACTGCTTTTGCGTTTTGAGATACATCTTTTGTACTCCTAGGTGTAGGCTTTGGCCTGTGTCTGGAAAACACGCTACATGCAAACCTTCATGAGTTTTATGGTGCGTTTTTAGGAAGCATGTTCTTTAAATTTTGCCATTCTGTTACTTACTGCACTTTGTTAAAAAGTTCAGTTCACGTGCAGATTGAATAGCAAAACTCCACTGGAGTTGGTAGGATTTTGCGTTTCAAGAATTCCCAGTTGTTAAATTTTAATAGTAGCTGTATTTATGTTGGAAACTGCCCACAGCTGAACTCTACTGTGTTGTAAAGCCACCAGCGTTTTACATGGTCTTTCTCTCATGCTGCCTAAAGATCCAATATCTAGCTTCATAACTGAGAGTATGAATTGCACGAATGGCTGTGATGTAGAGTGCGGTTCTTGGGGAAAGGGAGTATAGGATGCTGAACCGCTGCAAGGTTTACCACTTCTTCTTAAACAATATATTCAAGGTGCAGGGGTATTTCAGTGGTTCTTCTAGATTTAAAAGCAAGAGAGAAAAATAATTGGGAATCATACAACTGACAATTTGCTCTTACTGTAGTTAGCTTTTTCTAGCCTTTAAACGATTTTTGTGTATCCTTGTCTTCCCTGGAGCTTAAAAAGGCTTGGGGAGTTGGGGTTGCAAAGCAAAGGGTGAAACAGTCTTGTTGAGTCATCAGTTTGATTTAGAAATTGTAACTTACAATGATAAACCTGAATTAATCACTACTTTAAATTTTTTAGTTCATCCAGAGCAGCTGCCTCCAAGGCCATGGATTACTTTAAAAGAACGAGACCAAATTCTGCCCTCAGGTAAATCTGTAGTTCTTTTCC
Organism: Dromaius novaehollandiae; assembly: GCF_036370855.1. Lineage (NCBI taxonomy): Eukaryota > Metazoa > Chordata > Aves > Casuariiformes > Dromaiidae > Dromaius > Dromaius novaehollandiae. The sequence goes on along the minus strand of NC_088101.1, from coordinate 13,030,390 downwards.
CTGTGTTCAGACAATGAAGCACTGAAGAATTTTTCTTCATCTTTATTTTCAGTGAAATCTTCAGTGTTATGTGGATCAGACTGGAAGTAGCCATTTGTGTTCATTTGTTGCAAAATAATTAACACACGGCTGAGCTGTGTTTCAAAACTTGGCTGTAAATACCTTTTTTTTTTTCAATTCTGATGTGGTGTCAGACATTTCTTTTCCATGTTAGGTCTTTTCATATTTGTGGCGGCCACTGAGGCCCAAGCAAAAGCACGTTCCTTTTTTTTATGCTGTTACATAGTGTATAGAGGAACTGTAAAATGACTGTATACAAATGCAGTGTCCACACCTGTGCTGACTAGCGTTAGACTTTGAGAAGTCCCTCATCTGCAAGGGAACACGTGGAGTGCCTGGTACTGCAGTTAGTTTAATGCCCTCTATTGTTCTTTATGGTAAAGTGCAAGAGGCTGCATTTCCTCAGGATGTACAAATCCACTGTCTGTTTTTCCTGAATATAGCCCTCAAAAAGCATTCACGAGCATGTATGAAGAACACAAATGCTAATATCGTTATTGCAGAAGATGTGATTAATAACTAACAAGAGTAATATTGGAAGTCTTCTCCAAGTTTTTTTTAGAAGTCCCAGGATATCAGGTCTTCAGGACTTCAGCCAGTAATGTGTTAAGCAAGTTAATGTAGTAGTTAGGATCACCTGTCACTTTTTTATTTTCAAAAATGGCAAAGCAGCACAAAGTAGAGAGAAAAGGAGGAAATACCAAAAATCCTCTATGCCACCACAGCATTTCTGCTTCAAATTCCCTTACAAATCAGGATCTCAGTGCAGTTCTACTGACTTGATTTTGTTTTTTTAATCAAATTTTCAGAGCAGAAACAGAATTTAGGAATCGTTAAACAGCATTGCACTGAGCAAGTGAGCTGTGGGATATTTCATGGTAGAAATGGCAAGATCCAGTGCAAGAAGATTTTCAGAAAGAAAAAATCAATAGCTTTTTGTAATAAAATGGAAACAGCTGAACGGCAGAAATCTTTTTTGACTATGAATAAAAAAATACAGCTGTTTTGCTGCATAACACAGATTAATCTGCAAAACTGTACCAGCAATCTTTGATTTGACTTCAGTCTGTGTGACTGGCTTAGTACTGTTTGCAAATGCCTTTCTGCTGATCTTGGCTATATCAAACTTTTATCTCATAAAAGAATAAAAGATGTTTTTACATTGTGTTTTTAGTCTTTGTAATGAGACATCTGGAAGTTCACAAATAATATTTCCAGCTTCTGTTATCCTGAAAAATATATATGTATGTGCCGAATTATACTGTATATGTTGAAACACTGGCCGCAGGCTTCTGGGAGAGGCACCGACAGGGCCTGAGGTAACATCATAGTAAAACCTCACTCAATTCCTTGCAAATATGAGCAGTCTTTTCCCAGTGGCATGGTGCTAGGATGTTGCATTTACCTACTTCTTTTTTCTTTTTAATTGGTTTAAAATCTAAGGTGATGTTTGAAGAGGGAGCTGAAAGGTTTGCGCGTGAAAGAACTGTGTTTCAAGCTGAGTGACCTGAGGAGACGCATGCTGACTTCTCTCTTTTTTGTTCAGTGCCAGCAAATAATGTATTAGGTGCTTGCTGATTAATGAATTCATTTCTCCTTCTCTTGCCCACGCTGTCCTGGGCCTCTATCTCCCTTGGACTTCATACACTTTAACTACAGGAAAGAGGAACAATGTATTTTTCTAGTCAATTAGAAATACATTATGCAGGTGCTAGGAAAATCATACCAATGTTTTGGAATTAAACTGCCTAAAAATGAAGCTTTCTAAAGCAGCATTTCTCTCTGATGCTGCGGTATCATGACATGGTCACAGCTCCTTAATAGCTTGGTTTTTATTTTGCTCTCAAACTGTGCAGGTCTTCAGGCCTGACGCTGCTGTATCAAGGCATTTCAAGCACTACGTATTGGGGTTTGACTCAGTTGCTGAAATGGTGCTCCTTTCCCGTCCCCCACCCCCCAGCTCCACAGAGGGCGTTCCTAATTGTTGCTGACCAGTAAATTACCCCTTCCCCAAAGGAAATAAAGAATTAACTGCAAAATGGGATTTCATTGCTTCGTTACAATTATTACTCCCTTGTGCTTTGGTAGTAATGCTGATTTTTTTTCAGGAAGATTTTAGCCTTACGTGATAACTGCTGGCTCAGCAGGGCCTTTTTAACTCCTGTTCATGAAGCTCTCAGTGGAATAAGCCCACTGAATTGTGTTCGGTAGGCTGTCCAGAATAGACCGCGTGAGATACAGCATTTTGACTTGAATAACTTTAGCATTCCTTATCTTCCGAGGCTGACGTCGTTTCCCTTTGTTTCCTTCTAGCTTCCTTCACAGTTATGTGTTACAATGTGTTGTGTGATAAATACGCCACCCGGCAGCTCTATGGCTACTGCCCATCTTGGGCCCTGAACTGGGAGTACAGGAAAAAGGGAATCATGGAAGAAATAGTCAACTGTGATGCAGATATCATTAGTCTTCAGGTAATAGCTTTGTTTTACATCAGAAGCAGAAAACATTAACTTCCGCCTTTAGAATGTAATATTCGCTTGAAAGCACCACATCCTCCTGCCTGCTCACAGATTCTGGGGCTTACCTGTACAAACTGTGCGCACGGCTCCTTGTTCACATGTTGTCCTGTGTTTTACGACAGAGATAAAATCAGCTAAGCTAACTTTGGGAGTTTACTGCAGAAAGGCAAGCTGTAGAATGATAAATGCCCAAATGCCACCGTCTCTCGGCCGCTCCTGCTTGGTGCAGAAGTTAAAACACATGTTTCTCAAAAATAATCTCACTAAAAACAGAGGGGACCAACATGTTCAGAGTTAAGTAATTGGTTACTGGATTGCTACTTGTATCCTGCTGTCTTACTAGGAGTTTATTGCAAACGCTTAGTACAGTTGAGCACTTCTGTCTTTAATGTGATCTTTGTTTTCTAAGCAAGCTCTTGTAAATAAAAGTCTTGCACAAGACGAGAACCGTTATCTTGTTCTGAAAAGCTCAAGAGAACCCTATCAGAGGTCAAAAGTCACTGCAAAGAAAATGTATTGCTAGAGAAGAGTGAGAGACCCTTTTAAGGGAGAGCTCTCAAGGTTAAATAGTAATTGCTGCTGGATATCTATAGACCTCTAAGCAGTTTTAACCTAGTACAGTATCCGCATTCGTGTGTCAAAAATAGCAGGTGTAATCTCCTGTGGGTATTCAAAATACACCTGTCACTTTCCCTTTTGGGGGATTCCAGGATATCAGGGAAGGCGAATCTGTTTCCATCAGGCCATTAATCTAGGAAGTGGCATGATTTGTGCAAACACGAGCCTTTGACTTTGGTAAAAGTTGCTGATTGCAAGCCAAGACAAGCACAAGTTGCCACACAGTGATAAGAGGGGCTTACTTGACTTTGTTAGTCTCGGATATTTGTGTTCCATTCCAGGAAGTGGAAACAGAGCAATACTTCACCCTTTTTCTGCCAGCCTTGAAAGAACGAGGATACGACGGATTCTTTTCTCCAAAGTCACGTGCCAAAATCATGTCTGAGCAGGAGAAAAAGCATGTGGATGGCTGTGCAATATTCTTCAAAACGGAAAAGTAAGGGGCAAAAGCAGCTTTTCTTAAAAGCATTTAAAAATAGTTTGATTTATGTCTGAAGGCCTCCTTCTCTCAGGATGTACGCTAGCCAAGTAACTGCACTATAAAACAAAACACGAAGTTCACTACAAAGAATGATCCTCCTTCCTCCCTCTGCTGCTTTGATTATTCGCAACAGTCTTTACATTTCTTTCAGACTACGAACAAAGATATCTCTTAAGAAACATGAAAGTTGTAGGAGGGTTAGTATGAATAAAAGCTTACATGCTTCACTTTTGCACTTTTTGATTGATCTACTAATAATTTCTCACCTTTCTTTACAAACTTTTGCCTTGCTTGACATAAAGTTTTACCCCTCTAAGATTAATCTTTAATGATCCATAAGCTGTGCTGGCTTAATCTTCAGGCATTAAAAGATGTATTGCTGCCAGAGGATCACAGAATATTCTCTGCTCTAATCCGGGTAAATTTCTGAATAGCTGATCCATGAAGTTCAGCTACACTGGAAGCATCAAGCTTTTGGGAAGGGAGGAGGAGGTGCTGGCATCACACTGCTCATTGGTGCAAACTGCTCCTGGGACTGCGCTCGTGTTGCACCGCTCAGAAGTTCCTGCTGAATATTCCCTCTGGGCTATTTCACTAACTAGAATGGAAGTTTCACAAAATCTTAGGCCCTTTCTGTGTGTTCATTGCTTTCAGAAACAAAAATACGCCTTTCAGATTGTGTATAAAAATAATGGAACTGGTTCTGAATAGAGAAAGTTTGTGAAAACAAACTGATGTTTTTAAAACCTTGCTACGAACAAGGCTATATAGAGAACTGGTTATTACGCTTTGGCTGTCACTGTTAAAAAACAGAAGAACTCCATTTGTCTGTTAATAATAATTAAACTTCTTTTTATTTTCTAAGATGAGGAAAAAAGAACAACTTTCGTTCAAGAGGAGGGTTTCAGTTTGTTCTGAACCTAGATGTTTTGGAGCATTTCAAGGCCGGAAGGGGATGAAAACACAATTTCACAAAACTAATGGTGGTAGCTAGCAGTTAGAAAGAAGCTGTTTTTTAATAACACATTTGTCGAAAATAAAAGACAAGCCTTTGATTACCATCTCCTCTTAATTTTTTGCCTCAGACTGTCTCCCGAGGAGGTGTGATAACCTCTGTGCATTGCTCTGAAGTGGCCTCTCAGAGTGTTACACTGACACAAGTAAACACTTCCTACCCCCGATATCTCATCTCCCAGGAGAGTAGCTCCCTTGCCAGATGGAGAGCTCTGCACTGACTTGGTGATATTTCCTAGAACTGTTTTTCCTTTATTAAAATGAAAGGACAAAAGAGATGCACCTCACCCCGTCCTACAGGCTCTCCCCATGGATGTGGAGGACTGGAGTTCACATGCGAACCTTGTCTTTAAAACACCTATATGTCATACGATTTTACATGCGATTCTGTTTGTTTAATCAGATTTAGCCTGGTGCAGAAGCATACAGTGGAGTTCAATCAGGTGGCAATGGCGAACTCCGAAGGTTCGGAAGCTATGTTAAACAGAGTGATGACGAAGGACAACATTGGAGTTGCTGTGGTGTTAGAAGTGCACAAAGAATTATTTGGAGCAAGTGAGTATGACCGTGCTTATCTTAAAGACTAATTATTTGGTTCCACTTAAGGTGTGAGTTATTCCTTATGTTCTGTAGAATATTATTGCCACTGGTGGTGGTAATGAAATATTTGCAGAAGAGCAAACACTGTTCATTGTGCTAGTTTGAGAAATGGTAGTACATCAGAAGCCAAAACAGGCCATAGGTGACATGATTTCCTGGTTTAGCTGCACTTTCATCCATCCGTCCAACATCTAGCTTTCTCCTCTCAAGCTTTTGTCCTTGCTTACTTTGACGATGAAATTCTACGTGATAAATTTTTTCCAAGGTCAGTGTGCTTGCATGCAGATGCTCTTACCAATACTTGTTGGAAATATTCAGCTTCTATTTTCAAGTCTCTTTTTCTTTATCCTTTATGGAATCCTTCCATCCTCCCCTAGTGATTACAGGACAGTGCTGATGTGTTGGCATGGAAAAATGAGATCATCAGGTATCTTTTGATGCCAGCTGATTGACTGACTGTCACATTTTCATGAAGTTAGATCAGATGCAGTAGAAAATTTCAAGATAGTTAGAATTGCCGCCCTGCTCTGTTTGTGTGCCTGCTTTTTTTTGCTTACTTGTTTCTAGTGTACTCTTAAAAGGAGCAGGATGTCCAAATTGCAGGACAGGAAGAAGCTGCCTGTAACTTCATGTCCTGTCTTTTAGAGTACCGTTTCTCAGATAAATAGCAAAGCAGCTGTAGTGTTTTCCAGCAACTAAGTTCAAACTGCATTCATTTAATCAGGTTTAGGTTTTTCCCCGAGGTACCAAGCTGCCACAGTGTGGCAGGTAAGAGTCAGGAAACCCTCCTGTGCCTTAAACCTTGAATAGTGGTACATGGTTTAACAGTCAAGTGGTGACCACTTTCACCTTTAAATTCATAGCGCCCTTTAGCACCTGGTAATTGGAGAGTTCTTGAGGAGATGCGTCCTGGAGAAGTGGAGAGGAAGGGGAGGGAAGCGTTTAGAAGAGATGTTAACACATGCAGTTGAGCAGCAGAGGTGGAATAAAATCCGAACTGTACCATATTTTGTGGGTTATTGTTCTTTCCTGTATGGGAGAGATTTAATCAAGTAAAGATATATGAATGTTGTTGATTCAGAAAGGAGCAATGGTTCAAGAAATGCCTTTTTTCCACAATGAACGTACGTCCATCTGCTAGCGTGTCGGAAGCCCTTAGTTGCCAGGCCCTGAACATAATGAGGGGGAATCAGCTGTGTTCACATAATCAGCCTTTTCACTGAAAAAAATGTATTTATTTTTCTAGGTATGAAATCACTTCATGTGGACAAACAGCTGCTCATTGTGGCCAATGCCCACATGCACTGGGACCCTGAATACTCAGATGTGAAACTCATTCAGACTATGATGTTTGTCTCAGAACTGAAAAATATCCTTGAGAAAGCCTCAAGCAGGCCTGGTAGCCCAACAGCAGATCCTAATTCTATCCCTCTGGTGCTGTGTGCAGATCTTAACTCACTGCCTGATTCAGGTAGGACTGATTACTCCTTAATTTAACTTAGTTTTTTAGAATGCTTGAATCTTCTTTTCCTCTGAGGGTTATTTGGTAGTTTGTACTTCCTTTGTTAAGTATTGATGAAAGTTTTCTGAGTTAACAGCTGCCTTTCAAAATCCAAATAAAGAAAATGCAAGCCCTCTGGCTGAGTAGATTGCGTTTTGTGATGAGCTATCCGCTCTAGAAAAGCTGGTCGTGCCTTAAAAGATGTATAGAGAAGCACAAAATGATCTTAAAATGAATTGCTAAATAAATAGCCTTGCCCTGAGCAGCACCAGTGAGGTGGGAATGTAGTGAGTTCCTGATGTAACACGAAAACTTTCTGAAGAGATGGACTTGCTGTATGATGTTTAATACTGCAGTATCAGAAATACAAATGAAAGCTGCTTCTGTAGCACTCCCTGTGTCCGTACATGCACTGTGGTCTTACCGTAATCCTAAAAAATTGTGTCAAAACCACTGAAGAGCCTCTCTTCCCTGGCTGCAGGTCAAAAAGCTGCATACCTCTCAGACACGGACAGGACAGCTGCTGGGTAGATTTCCACTTAGATGGGAAGCTCTTTTCTTTCTGACTTCATGGGGTCTCTTCTTGGTGTTTTGGGTTTTAACACCTAGGTCAAAATACCGCGGATGCTGTATTTTAAAGCAACTCACTGAACCGTTTCCTTTGCAAACAGGGGTAGTGGAATACCTAAGCAATGGCATAGTAGCTGACAACCACAAGGACTTCAAGGAGTTGCGTTACAACGAGTGTCTCATGAACTTCAGCGGCAATGGGAAAAACGGGGCTTCTGAAGGAAGAATTACGCATGGCTTCCAGCTCAAGAGCGCCTATGAAAACAACTTGATGCCTTACACCAATTACACTTTTGATTTCAAAGTAAGCAGCGATTTTTTCTGAAATGGCAGACATTGACCTGGTCTCTCCAGGACGCTGTCTTAATTCTCTGGCAATTGGCTGTCTTTCTCTCTGTTCCTGTAAGTGCTTCACCGCCGGTTGCTACACTTGCCGGACGCTTCCCTAACACACACAAATCCTAGATGCGTTGGCGTTTTTAAGCGTCTGAAGCTGACTCTGGTCAGTGACTTAAAACGGAGACAGCGCATTGAACACGAAAAGGTGTACGCGTTTATTACGCTGGTCCCGCTGCTCTACGTCCTCCTCTGAATTGCAGCGAGAGGCAAGTCGAGTACGGGCTGCCGGGACCCGGATCTGTTCTCACTGTCGTGTTTCTCTTTCTCCCTAGGGTGTGATTGACTACATTTTCTATTCCAACACTCACATGAACGTGCTTGGTGTCCTGGGGCCTTTGGACCCTCAGTGGCTGGTTGAGAACAACATCACTGGGTGTCCACACCCTCACATCCCTTCAGACCACTTCTCACTGTTAACACAACTCGAACTCCATCCTCCGCTCCTGCCTCTTGTCAACGGTGTTCACTTGCCCAGCAGGAGGTAGTGGAGCCCTGCCCCGTTGCGGGCAAGGACCTGTTGTCATGGACCTGTACAGTTGTAAATCAAAGTATATAGGAGTGAAGTATGGCCAACCTTAAGCTGCTTCTTCAAGCTCCTTTCCTTATGTGTTTGATATGAGATTTTGCACATTTTGGTGCATATTGGTATCATTTGGCACTAGGGCTGGAACCAAAGTATTATTCCCTTTCCAGGTTTTTAATTTAATTTTTTTTTTTTTAACTGGCAAGCGTTTTCTTTTCAGTAGGAAGCTGCACTTATAAATGGACAAATGAGATTAAAAACTTGCGTAGTAGCATACTTAAAGATAATGCTTTTTTCCAGAACATGGCAAAATGAGCCATCCTTTTAGGAGAAAGAAAAAGAAAAGTAGAAATGATTGTCTTGTAGGAAGTACATTAGAAATGCTGTTTGTCTGAACCCAAAATGGAGACTGAACTCTGCATCCAAAATAAATTTTGCACATCAGCAAAGCACTTAATATTTGACTATAAATTATTAGCAGTGTGGCCCTGCCCCTTATCTAACTAATATTAGAAAACCAAAGATGGCTTACTAGCCATAGTGACACTTGCGGTCTAAATTCTCCTGACGTAATCTCGTTTACGATGACTTTTACGATGACCTTACATCACAGCATTTGATGCCCTATAGATTGCTAGCTTGGCAGCCATAAAGGAACGTTTTTTTGGAGCTCTGGAGAGCTTGGTTCTTTCTGGGTGAGGCGCTGGGTAATCCAAACCGTCTCTGTTAAACAGAGCTGTCTGTCTGCTTTGGCAAACCGGGGTGACGCACTGTTCGGCAGCGTAGTTTGGGAGCAGGATTTAGAAATGGCAAGAAATCGCACTTAAATAGTGGCAAGCATTCGAGTTCTGGGAGAATAAATCAGTTCCCGATCCGTTCCAGGTTCCCTTTGCTGAAGTTCGGTTGCAAAGGTGAGAAACTTTGGACTAACAGGTTACGCCAAGGGTACAGGAAAAAGCCGCTGGAAATGATCTTACTTCTGTCTCCGAAGCGCATGGGGAGTAGCTACCTGAATGTTTTTGTCACTGGGGGAGAGAGGGGTAGCCATAATCATTCCTTGGATTATTTTTCCTGACCCTAGTTGCCAAATAGCCATCGTAGGTTTTTAATACTCTTCCTTTCTGTTGTCGGTCAGGGTTGAATTAAAAAGCTGCTGGTTCATTCCCAACTGTTAATGCTCTTTAGATGTGTTGGAAATCTTGTTTGTTTGTTTTTTTTCTTCCTTTCTTTTTACGCTCGAGGTGGCCAGTTCAAAACCTTGTGCCTCAAGAGGCATTAAACGTAATGCAATTTTCTGAAAAATTGGTTGGCTGCTTGATGTTAAAAAAGAAAATGGCACAGTAATAGGAAAAGGTTGTGTCTGTGTTTTTAAGTTTTTCTTTATTCTGCTTTTTTGCTGCTATAAGATTTTCTTGAATTTATATTTTAAACTTTTCATGCACTTTACTGTTTCTAGTCTCAAAATGTGATATTTTTAATAAATGAAAAAATTTTCCATTATGTGAATGAAATTTTTAAACAGATTGATAGCCTATATTTATGTCTCATTCGTATACTTAAAAAGTCAAATTTAAATTGTTAAATCAGTTTTAAATACTAAGGAGCCATCTGCTGTCTTGCAAAACCGACAATTCAGGCTGTTCCTCCGCTCTTTAATTACACATTTCCTCTGTCGTTTTATACATAGGAAATCATCCATAGGAAAAATCAATTGGACCTAGGGTGGAAAATATTCCCTGACTTTTGTTGGGGGGCCGGCGAGGGGGGGGGGGGGGGGGACAGAGCGCAAAAATTGGTTCAACGCAATGACAACTCCCTTTTAAAAGAAGTGCCTAAAAACGGAGGCGTCATCTCTTGTCTACTATAAATTGGAAGTTATCGTAGCTGGGTGAAATTACTGTACAGAAATTGCTTTGTGCAGCACCAAAAGCCCTTTCTAGAGATGGATTTTTCCTCTAGGGGCAGGTGTCTCTCGTTTAATATACCTCAGCGTTCGACACCTAGCCACGCAGGTCAATTGGGAAAGCAATTGAGAGCATAGTACTGGAAAGTAGAATAGCATGAAAAACTTAATTTTGTGGACATTACCTTTCTGTAATCAGCTACTGTATCTGTTTTGGAGGGGGGTCTCTGCTCTGGAGGTATGCACTAACCACCCGGTCTCCTCCTTTCCTACACGCATGGTAAACTAGCAACGTGAGCAATATTTCCTACCATACTTCACTCCCAATATTTTTTGAGCTGTTTGTATAAAATGGAATTTAAAGTTCACCTATGATTGTATATGAACTGCCGAGGAGCCCGTTTATTAATAAAAATAAAAGCCAACAGCAATCTTTTGTAACGCCGGGGTGGGCGGGAGCGAGGCCGGAGGACCGCTGATGGCTGTGCTCGGCTGCCGCTGTGCTTCCCTGCGGCTCGGCACCGGCGGAGGCGGGCTGTTGCGGGAAGGTGTTTCGTTGGATTTTCTCTGCTGCGAAATGCTCTCCCGAACGTCCAGCATGCTGGGCCGTTCCTCAAATGTTTAACAGATGTTGCGCTAAAACGCTGAATTTTAAAAAAAGAAGAAGAAAATGGGTCTCGCTTCGGTTGATAAACGTACCGGGGCTGTTTTTACCTGCCTTTCCCGTCTGGCTCCCACCTGACTTTCCCTCTGGTTTCTTCCGCCTTTCCGTACCCGTAAGGGAGGAGCGGTGACGGGGTCCCACTGCCCCCCGACCCCGCCGCGCGGAGCGGCCGCTCTCGCCAGCCCCGGGGCGCGTTCCCCGCCTGCCGCTGCCCGGGCCAAACCCGCTCGCTGCTCCTGCGCCCGCGGAGCACGGCTGCCCGGCGTCGGCTTCTGGGCAGCGGCGCTGCCTGGCGCAAGCAGAGGAAAGAAAATCCAACACCCTGCGACCAGCAACTTTCTAACATTCGCTGTGGGAAATCTGTTAGATACGGGGTTTTGTGTGTATATATATAAAAGTATATATATATATATAAAAAAAACCAATTTTATACAACGCAGCTGAATATTTTTGTTTCGTTATTTTGACGTTAAGGAGCGCGAGCATTTGCGTACCACGTGTCGACGTCAGGTACAGCGCAGTGGGGTCCCGGACCAGCTTTTCTCCCCCTTTGCCGCATTGCAAGCTTTTTCCGTCGTTTTCTGGCATTCACTGAGAAAAAAACCCTTCGTTTTATCCGCCCGCTTTCTCCACGTGGCTGAAGCCACTCCTGCTTAGCCTGCGGGAAACTCAACAAATTCCTGTTGGGCGCAGCTCCTTGCTAGTCCACGCTTTATAGATGCTAAAGCCAAAATCCGGGACTCGGCGTTTGCAGGGGCCCTTGCCGCTGACCTAACTTAGCGTTTAAACGTGTAACATCGGCTTCAGCGTCCGGTCAAAAGCGCCGAGGTCCTGCCCGGCGAGCTGGGACGCGGGGAGCCCCGAGAGCCGCCTGGTTCCCGGAGGAGCTGAGCGCCCCGTTAATCCTGCCCGTGGGGCCGGCTTTCCCCGGCGGCAGACCCGGCGCTCTGAGCTGGTATCGAGCTCAGAGGGAGAAACGTCGTCTCTTCCTCCCTTGCCATTTTACTTCCGAGTTTGTTGCTGTTCTGTGGCGGATCCAGGTTTTTCCCTGGCAGCGGAGGGATCCCTCCTGCGGCCCCGGGGCGAGGGGACGCGCGTGGGTGCATGTGAGGGGCCTCTGATCTGCCCTGCGAGCGGGCGCAGCGGCGAGCGGGAGGGCATTAGGCTGGAGGCAGGCGGGAAAATAAAAGAGAGCGGGCAGAGGGACGAGCATTTTTTCGTGCTCGGTGGCTGTTCAAGCCTAGACCTCCCTTGAATACTAGAAAGAACTTAAAAAAGGAGATTATAAAGGCACAGTTATCACTGACCCGGTATCGTAGCGTGTGACCGCTCTCGGCACCGATCCTGGCCACGGGCGAGCTTTACCTCGGGGAAACGAGGGCAGAGACAAGAAGCAGAGCCAGTGAGACGGGCGCGGGTATGGCACGGTCGCAGAAGGGCCAGCGGGACCACCTTTAAGGCGTTCACCATAACTCACTCATGACTCTGCTGCTGCTTTTCCCCTCGCAATAGCACCGTGCGATTAGCTTGCACCCCGCCGCTGTTTTAGTGGCGGGGGTTGGCGTGATCCTGGTGCTTGGCCTTGTCCTCTTTGTAGGCCAATTGCTAAAATTTAGGCATTTGCCTAGTTTGCATTCGTCTGTGTTTGTCTTTGCTCCAAGGCAAAAAAAAAAAAAAATCATCGCAGTGCCTCTCGGTGCAAGCGACGCTCTGCTGCTTTGGCTTCGTTTTCTGCTGTCAGCTGTGGCATGGAGGGTTCCCCATCCGGCAGGTAACGCGCTGGTGTGCACCGCCTTAGCTAAATATGCCCCTAATTCACTAACTGCCCAGTCTGACCAGCTCAGCGGTGGTGTGAGCTCAGGCTTCCCCCGCGGGTGGCTTTTTTTGTGTGTTGGGAGGCTGTTTTTTGCTCAGATTTCTTTGTTTCGGGTTTGTTTTGTTTCTTTGGCGACATACTGGCCCTCGAAGCACAGACCTGCGCGTGGAGACTCGGGAAGCTGCAGGGTGACGCGCCCGTACGCTTGCGCTGCGGTTGCACGGGCTCTTCGCTCTCGTTTTATGGCGTTTGTGGGCTTGTTCGAGCCAAGCGCGAGCCCTGCTCTCAGGCCACCGCCGCCTGCTCGGGTTTTGCCCCGTGCGCCCCGGCAGCAGTCAGCTCTGTCGCCGCCAGCCAAGGGGCAGAGCTCGTCCCCCGGAGACTTTCCCCGTCCCGCTGCGGCTGGTCCTCGCGGGCAGGCGCCGACCGGGGCGTCTCCAGGAGAAAAAGGCCTTGCAAAGCCTGACCCCGGCCCTGGGGACCGTGCTGGGGCGAGCAGCAGTCTCGGGCAGCTCGGGCCCGAGCAAAAACTTGCCCCGTTTCACCCACGAAAATAAATAGTAAAAGACTCTCTCTGTCCCCTCCGCCCCCCCAGCAGACATTTATATTTCTCAGCCTCAAATGCTGTTTAAAAAGTCAGGTTTGTGTTTAGCACAGGGTCTTTTTCTTCTTTTCTCCGAAAGAACTCGGCTTTTTGGACAAAGCGCCGTGCCCCCACCCCGAGGCAGGCCCTATCCTGCAAACCGGCGTCTCGGTGAGAAGAGGATGGGCGAAAGGAAGGCGGCACCGGCGGCTCGGTGGTGCCGGTCCCCGGTGCGGGCGGTGGGAAGGCTGCGCCGTCCTGGGAGCCGCGGGCCGGCCGGGGCGACCATCTGCGCCCGCGCGCAAAATCACTGCCTTTTTTTAACCTTAGGGCAGCTCGGAAAGGGAGATGTTCAAAACCCTGAAGTGTTACTTCTCCTCTTCCCTTTTTCTCCTTTTGGTTCTTCTTCCCCCCCGCCCGCCTCGCGCAGAACGGGTGCTGCTCACGTGTCATGTACGGGGCTGAATATCTGCTTGTTTCTTTCTTTGCACCTGGGTGCTCTTATTTCCTCCCGGAGGCAATAAGGGGCCGTGTCGCGAGCGCCCTCGTGTCCCGCGCTGCTTCCCGGGACGCCCCAGGCAGCGCGGACGGGGCGGAGGGCAGGGTGCCGTGCACGGGATGCAGAGCCCTGAGCGCTTCTCGCCCTGTGCCGCGTCCCCAGACACCCAGAGCCGGCCAGGTTCGAAAAGGGCGATGACTCTGCTGGGAGCGAGGGCGTTTTTAGCCCCGCGCGTCGCCCCAGGGTCCCGGTTCCCGCGCAAGGAGCTCCCGAGGGCCACGCGGCGCCGGCCGGGATTCCCGCGGGATTTCCCATGGGAAGCACGAGCCCGACCCGGCTTCACCCCTCGGGGCGCGTCTGGAGGAAATACGAGGCCCACGCGCGCCCGTGCGAGAGGAGCCGCCGGCAGCGGCCTCATCCCTTTATTGAGCAGCGCGCGCGGCGCAGCAACCCCCGGGGCCCGAGCGAGCCGCCGGCTTTGCGCCCCCGAACCCGCCGTCTCCGCGGGGACCGGCTCGCCCCGGGGTGCCACCGCCGCGCCGTCCCCGCGGGCAAATAAATAACCGGGGAAGGCGGGCGGCGCTGGGGGGCCGCGGGCCGGCTACGGGGCCGGCCGCAGCCGCTCGGCTGCCCTGTGCGGGGCCGGCGGTGCTTCTTTTTTGGCGGCATTCCTGCAGATTTGGGAGGTGGGAAAAGAAGGAAGAGTGAGGGGAGGGGGGGGGGGTCGCGCTGGCCGCGCGGTGGCTGTTCGGCGGGGTTTTGGGTGCTGCGCCTACCTCTGCGTCAGCCTGTGGATGAGCAGCTGGATCCAGGGCGCCTCGGGGGCCACGCACACCTTCTTATTCCTCCTCAGGGAGAGGCTGGAAGGCAAGGGGACGCGGTGAACCGCCCCCCCCCCCGAAAAAAACCCCTTCCCAGAGGTCTCCCCTACCCCCATTTTCAGGGAAAACACCCCTCGCCGCGGTGGGGCGCGAGGGGGGGACGAGGGCCCCCCCCCCCCCCCCCGCGCCCAGCCCTTGCGCCGGGCTCCCCGCTTACATGATCTCCTTCCTCCTGCAGTAAATGCCGGGAGCAATGACGTCGATGGCCAGGATCATGCCCAAGCCGACCACCTGGGAGGTGGATTTGAGGCACTTGCAGCGCTTGTTGGTGAGCAGGCTCTCCAGCGACAGACCTGCGCCCAGAGCACCCCACAGCCGGGTCCCGGCCCCCGCGCACACGGGAGACGGGACCCCCCCCGCCCGCGCACCGCCGAGGGGTTGGGAGGACGTGCGAGGTGGCGGCGTTTTGGGGTGGGAAACGCGAAACTCGGCTGCTGGAAAGCTAACGCGTGTTTCCAGCGCCTGGTCGGGCTCCTGCCGGCCCAGAGCCGACGTTTCCCGGGGCCGGGGGAGAAGTAGCGTAAATCAGCCTGGAAAACCCGACGCGGGGGAGCAGGAGGGCTCGAAGGGCGAATTGGAGGCGAAAGCAAACCGAAAAGGCGACAGAGGAGCGGGAAACCCTGCGCCCAAAGTCACTCACCGCCCGCCGGCGCCAGGCGGCTGAGGAGCAGGGCGAGGGCCAGCGCGGCCGGCAGCAGCTTCATCCTCGGCCGAGCGGCCCACGAGTGCCGCCGCCGCCGCCGCGCGGGGCCCCCTTATAGCCCCCGCCGCGGGGGAACTCGCCGAGTAGGAAACGGCCAGGGGAAAAGCGCCGTGGCGGCAGCGGTTCTCCCCGGCCCCTCCTTCCGCTTCCCCGCCGACACGTGGCGCGCGGGAATTTCGGTGACGGAGCCGGGTGAGGCGAGGGTTGCGCCCGCCGCGGGGGCCCAGAGCCCCTCTCCCCCCTGCGCCTTCGCAGCCTGCGCCCCAAAAGGCCCCGGCTTTCCCAGCGTTTTGGCGAAAAAAAGAGGTTTGCCCGGCTCGGGGGGGGTGTGTTTTGGCCCAGAAAGAGCCAGCGCCGAGCTGCGCCCCGGCAAGGCCTCTTGCAAAACGGAGTCACCATAAAATAAGCGCTAAAGAAAAAGGGGGGGGGGCAGTCTATCGGGATGCGAAAAACCCATGGCGCAGCTTCCTTCTCGCGTCACCGTGTTGCTAAAGGCCGAGGCTGCTGCCGTGAAAACGCTCTCGGCCACGCGGCGCCGAGCTGACCGAACCCGGGGGCGCGCAAACCCTCAGCAACCCCTCGCCGAGCAGCACTGCCGTGGCTGAGCCGCCGGTGACGAGGTGGGGAAACGAGCGGCGATGGGCGAAAGGAGAACACCTATTTCGGCGCATTAATTCCCCTTTTGGCTGGAAACCTGGTGCGTTTGCAGCCCTGGAGCAGCGAGGGCATCCCTGGGGCTGTCACCGTCGGCCACCCCCCCTCCCCGCGGGGACCGCCGATTCGGCAGCCCTCGCGCCCGCCTCCCGCCCCAGCACAGGGGGAAAATGCCGGGGATCCCCAATCTGCTCCCCAACCCCCCCCCCAGGCCGCGTATCCAGAGAGGGACACGAAAGTCGATGAGGGAGCGGATGTGCGGGCTGCCACCTTTAATCGACCCGTTCGGTGGTGGCCCAAGGGGAGCTCGCGCTTCCCACGGGCGCCGCTGGGCACCTTGCACAAGGGCGGGAGGAAACAGAGCGCCGTCGCAAGGGTTTCAGGGGGTTGCAGGGGTCTGAATGGTTTGCAGTGGTCTGAATGGTTTGCAGTGGTCTCAATGGTTTGCAACGGTTTGCAACGGTTTGCAAGCGTAAAAAGGGGGAAAGCGCGCTGGCAAAAGCGCTGCAGGGCTTCATTCAGCGGCGCCGGCGCAGCGGGGGGGGGGGGGCCGGTTTCAGGCCATCTGGCCGCCCCGCGGCTCCCGCAGCAGCTTCCTCCCTTAGTGGGGAGCCTCTTTCTTCCTCCTGCCCAAAGCGGAAGGGGAGAAACGGGTGAAGCCGGGCTGCCGCCCCGGGGGCCGGCGTCCCCGGCGGGGCCGTCCGTGGGGCCGGGGGCAGCTTACACGCTGGGAAGGTCCTGCAGGAGTTTCTTCATCCAGGGGGTGGTGGGCTCCACGCACACTCTCTTGCGGTTTTTTAATGTAATTCTGGAAAACAAGCCGGGTTGGCGGCACTGTGAGGCCCCCCCCCCCACCACCACCACCAAAGCGGGGGGCCCGGCAGCCAAGGCAGCGAACTGGAGGGTAAAATCACAGGCGAAGCCACAGCGCGGCGCGGCCGTGGCCCCACTTACACGACCTCCTGGCGCCAGCAGCTGCTCCCCGCCGGCCGGACCTCGATGCTGCCGTACCTCCGCGGCGGGATGAAGGTGGCCGTGGTCTTGGCGCAGCGGCAGCTCAGGTTGCCGTTGGCTTCCAGCAGGGCTGGGGGCACAGGGCTGTGGCTCGCCGGGGGCACCCCAAACCCTCCCGCTCCCCCCCCCCAGCCCCGAGCACCCCAAAACCCCTCTCTGCAGGGCTAGCTGCCCCCCACCCCTGCGGGAAATAGGGGGGGAAGAAGGGAGGAAAAAAAGGGGGGAGAAAAGGAAAAAGGGGAAGGAAAAACGGGCAGGGCCCCCCCGGCTCCCCCCTCACCTGCGTCGGCGGGGCGGTGGGCGCCCAGCAGCAGCCAGAGCAGCAGGGCGGCCCGGCACGCCATGCCGGCCCCCGGCAGCCACGCGAGGGAAGGAGGCAGAGCGGCCCCGGCAGCACCGCACCTATTTGAGCCGGGAAATACGAGAAGTGAAGCCACGGCTTCCCCCCCCCGCCCCGGCACCGCCGCTGCCGGCACGGGGGCCCGCGGGGGTTGCGGGAGTTTTTGCCCATCTCCCTTCCCCGCCGGAGGCGCGTGCTGAATTGGCGACGCCGGTGATAAAAGCCAGCTCCGGACTTGGCTGGGCTCAGGTTCCCTAAACCGTGTCTGCTTTGCCTTTCCTGAGCAGCCGATTCTTGTAAAGGCAGCGGTTGTTCCTGCCGACGGCTATTCTTAGCCCGCACAATCCCCCAAACCTGGAGTTTTTGGGGCGTTTTTCTTTTTTTCTTTTTTTTTGGTGTATTCAGATATTACCCATTTCAACATACCACTGTACGTGGCTGGCGCTCCACGCTGCCCTATGCACACGCAAACTCCCCCTCTCCATACATATAGGCGTATATATCGGTGTCCTCCATTGACTCTCGGGCTGTTTCAGATCGGTGTGGCGCAAGGCAGTAAAGCACTGCTGAGGGGTGGAAGGTCCCTGGCAGCTCTCAGTGAGGCTGCTGCTGGAGACGCCTTGGAAAAAGGGATTTTTGCAGCCCCGGACCAGGCATCTGACGTGCCCCTTCCTCCCTCCGAGCTCTCACAGCGACAAGGGCAGCGAATACTTCCCTGTTTCATGCTCGACACCTTGACAGACGCATCCTACAGCCAGACTTCCCTTCTGCGAGGCAAACCTTGGCCCAGGCTTTGGAGAGACTTGCTTTTGCTGTTTCCCCCATGGCCAATTACCCCAAAGGGGCCTCGCACCAGACCGCCAAGCACGTCCTGGCCACCGCCGCCGCCTCAGAGGAGCCTCTTCCCACGCCCGCCTCGCTGCCTCTGTGTACTCGAAGTATGCTCTCATGCCCGCAGCGTATTTGTGAAAGAGCAGCGGTTAAAGCAAGCCTGACTCAAGTGACTGCAAATCCAACTCCAGGGAAGTTATGACAGCGGGTTTTATCACGGTTCTTCGGAGTTTTCTCAAAACGAGGTTCAAGGCAAGACCCAACAAAATTCTGAGAGGAAAAAAACCCCAGATTTTATTCGGCTCGAGCTTTCAGGGCACAACACGCAGTGGCACGTAATGAAAAGTAAGACACGCAGCCTGTTCACGAGTGCTTTGCACTGAAGGAGCTGGAAATCTGTCCCAGCAGAGAGGGGAACAGCCCTGGCGAGAGAGCGCGCGCGAAGTGAGTAAATGAGGGGCTGGCGCTCGCACGGCTCCGCTACCGCACGCCGGGGAAAACCCACCGACGAAAGGGCTGCGGGGCTTCACTGGGTGGCCCGCGGCTCCGCGCCGAGCTTGGCCGCAGCGGGGCCAGCCCCAGGGCTCGGGCTGCGGGGAAGTGGGGGGAAGCGACGGCAAAGTGAGGAGCCGTCAGGTTTGCACGCCTGCGCGTCCGTCTCGAGGCTCTGAACGGCAACTTCCTTAGCAGGAAACTTACTTTTTCTTCCTGTGAAAAGCAGAAGGAGGGGAAACGTGTGAACGCGCAAACGCGGGCCTGCAGGAGGAAGCTGCTGCGCGGAGCCGGGGAAGTCGCCGGGCTTTCCTCGGGGCAGGTGTCTCCCACGGGGACATCTCCCGCCGCCCCGCTGCTACGACAGAGCCGGCAGCACCGGAAACCGGGAAACACCTCCGTGCGCCAAAGGGGGAAAGATTTCCCCGGGGAGCATGAAAGCACCATCGCGCTCGCTACAGCCAAACCCTGCTCCTGCCGCTGGTTTTCTCTGGTGTATGTTCAGAGGCGCAGTCCCGGGCAGGAGCAAGGGAGACCCTGACCCGTGGGCAGCACAGGCTTGAACCCCTCCGCCTCCAGGCTGGTCGCCCAGCAGAGGTGGCCCCGGAGAAGGTCCCAGCCCCAGGAGACCCCTTGTCCCTGTGAGCCCTTGTCCCAGGCCCACGGACGTGGTGAGATGCTGCCCGGGGATCTTCCACGTGAGCCAAAGGACTTTATCGAAGACACTTACGTGCTAGCAATACGTTTCAGTAGTTTCTTTACCCAAGGGGCCTCAGGATTCACACACACCTTTGAGGAGGTTTTAAATTTAATTCTGAAATACAAGCAGAGTTTGTGACCGTTACACTCCCTCTAAAGGCAGGTATCTGAGCAACCAGAGCAGATCTGCGAGGAACAGCTTTCTCTTGCCATGCGGGGGGGGGGGTGTGTGTGTGTGTGTGTGTCACAGAAAGCTGCTCGCAGAGGGAGGCAAGAGGACAGTCAGGAAAGAGGAAAAACCAAGATGCAACACATTCCTGCGCCCAGCAGAGACCACCCTTGAAGCCCAGAGGCAGTTTTCTCTGCAGATTTACACACACAAAGTCTGAGTAAGGGCGATGCATCCATCACTCTTCCATCAGGATCAATGGGACAGTGAAAACGTGTGCCAGAAGGCAAAAGCAAATCGATGCTGAGCAGGTAAACAAATCTTACGCTTTCATTTAACGTGCTGCTTTAGTTAAGAGAGAAATAATGAGATAAGGGCTTGCACTGAAATGCTGCCTGCTCTCAGCAGTGCTGTATATTGGTAGGGAAAAACCAGGTCTTGGTTACGGCTCCTTCTACCTAGGGGTCTGAAGAGGCCCTTCCTCCAGGCTGCAAACGCCACTGTGCAGCGATCACGCCTTCCCCTACTTGAAAGGTTTATTCACATCGCCAGCACCTCGTTTCTGGGCTGTAACTCTGGAGGGACCAACGCTGGGAGATGCGTGGTGTTTCCTGGGTCTGCACAGGCTGAAAACGCCACCAGAGCACTCCCCGGGGACAGCGTCATCCTTCCGCTCCCGAGTCCAGAATCACAAAATCGCTGATTTGCAACTTCCCGAAGGAAGTTCCCCGCAAAACGGAGGTGGCGGCTGTTGCGGTGCCTTGTCCCCCGCGGCCGAACCAGCTCCCGCTCGAGCCGTTGCTGCGGCCCAGGCGCGTCCTTCGTCAGGGCCAGCCCGGTGTTTCTCAGCCCCCAAACTGTGAGCGCGGCTGAGATTGCTGGCTTTTAAAAAAGATTTTGAGCTTTTTTTTTTTTTTTTAAAAAAATAACGGAAGCGGAGAAGCGTGGTGGTTGCAGAAAAAAACGCTGAGCGCTGGCACCGCTGCTCAGAGAGAGCTGGAGGAGAAAGCAGCTTTCCGCTCCTGCGGCGACAGCTAACGCTACAGTGAGCCCCTGGTAGCACTTACATGATTTCTGTGCGCCGGCAGGTGCTCCCCACCGGCCTGATCTCGATGCTTTCGTACCGCTTTGGGTTGATGTAGTCTGAGGTTGTCTTCACGCACCTGCAGCTCAGGTTTCCGTTCATCTCCAGGATGGCTGGGAAAGAGAGAGGGCGACAGCTTACACGGACAGTCAGCGGTATTTAGAGATGCAGTAACCCGTTAGCGACAAAGAAATGACCCCTTTCTCGTGCTTTTTTTAGCAGCTTTAGGGGCCAGGGTAAGAAACAGCTAGCACTGCCTGCATTTCTTCGCCCTACCCCTGCAAGAAACCCTCGCATCAGCGGCCGCTTGGTGCAAACTCGCCGCCCGGCGTTTATTGCCCGTCTCCAGCCCGCCGGGAGCTCACCTGCGCGGGCCGAGTGCGACGCCAGCAGCAGCAGCAGCAGCAGGCAGGCGAGCGGGGGGCAGCCCGGTCCCATCCTCGCCGCAAGCCGGAGCCGCTCTGAGGAGCCGGGCAGAGCGAGGCTCCTATTTATTCGGGGAGGTTGGCGTGCCGGCCCAAGGCAGACTCAAAGCCGAGCAGTCACGGCTGGCAAGCGGAGCGTGGAGAGCAGTGACTTCACTTCTGGGACGCCCCCAGCGACGGCGTTGGCACGCTGAGCTCGCAGCGCTGCCGAGGCAGGTCAGCGACGGGATGGATTTGCTGCTTGGATTCCCCGCGTCGCTCCCCCCTCTCTCATTAGCTGGGTCCGCGCGAACAACATCGCTGTTGTTCCCTGCAATATTTACTCTCCGACCACGAAAAGAACCTGAAATAAAATCAGAGCGTAAACCCCGGGTAAACAGGGGCTTTTGTATGCAGTCAGACATTTACATATTTCTTTAGCGGGGCTATAATTCCCCACGCTATTTTTGCCACCTCTTACATCAACAAAAAGGCTGAGCGCGGTACAGTGGAAAAAGACTGAAGATCTCCGCTAGGCATTTCCAGTCACTCCAAACCTAGGGCTTCGCTGTGCCAGTAAAACACCCAGTAAACGAAAGCGATTGCCAGCACAGCATTGCCAGCAAGAGGAAACCTCTTCCTCGGTATCTGCAGGTCCATGACCAAATGCTGATGTATTCATTTATCGGCAGCAACTTCATTTTTACCAGTGTAAAAACTTGTAAGCGAGCACGGGAGGGCGGCGGGGCTCGCCAGGGCGTGATCTGAGCCCTCGGGCCGCAGCACGGGGACTCGGCCCGAGGGGAGGCGAAGCCCTGCGCTGTCCCAGAGGACGTCTCATCACGTCGCGCCCGGACCGTCCTCCGTCAATATAGGGAGCAAGACCCCATGCGGGCGTGCGAGGAGCCCCGGCGGCCCACAAACGCTGCTAACAGGTTCATTTCACTGAGATTTTTTTCCCCCCAAGCTGGGCTAGAGGCAGTACTGTATTCCTTTGCTGTTAAACGAAATAAAGCTCGAGCCCTGATAGAGGATATTCAATGTCCTTCTGCAGCCCGGTAAGACTCCCAGGGCTGGGGCTGCCCAGGGCAAGGCGAAGCCACCAGCCAGGAAGGGAAAGGGGAAGGGGACGTGCAGCCGCAGGAGTGCAGTCGGGAGGAAGGAAGAGGGCGGCAGAAAGACGATGTGGTTGTGTAATAACCTTTGTAATTTGGAGCTTTCAAATCACGTCAGCATTTTATAGAGTAATGCAATGGTGAATTAAAAAAAAAAAAGTCTTTCACAAGTCCACGGAGAGACTTGTTCTTCTCCGAGGTGGGGCAACGATCTTGTAAAGCCTCAGCTTTGCATCCAAGAAATTGAGGTCAAAAATGGGCAAGTAGGAGTTTAATTTCCCATAGATCAAGGTCGTGGCGAGCACAGGGAAAGTTTCCATTAGCTATTCCCAATGTCCCATCAACTTGCTGCTCTGTCGGTGGGAAAGGAGCTGGCATTGAAGTTGGATTTTGTTCAATACTTTCAGTTTTCAGGTTCCCTGCCAAGTGTTATTAAAAGGGGCCTGACCCGAAGACAGTTTCATGTGGTTTTGCTGGGTAGGAGCAGGAGTCGTTTTGCAGAAGAGTCTCCAAAACAGCGGGGAAGGGCAGACGTTTCCCTGCCCAGCGTTGCACAGGACCCAGGCGACGTGTCCCACCTGCAGCAGGATGCTGCCCGTCCTTGGCCGCTCCTGAGGATTTCATACCTTAGGGGCTGTCCACGACAAGGGTGAAGCGACACCAACATCTAGGGATTTGAGCAGGCCCCTTCCAGTGAAACCAAACAGCAGTTTTCGGCTCCAGTGATGCTATTAGGTCAGGCACCCCTTCACATCGTACAGGGATGACACCCGGGCATTTCTCAGGGAGGTCTAGAGGGCCTCCTCTTTGCGACCAGCACAGGGAAAGGTGTCCAACGGTGCATCTGCCCTCCAAATACCAGAAGTAGGACAAAACGATGTGCTCATCCCTGGAGTTGCAAAGAAGCAACCATCCTTATAGCATCATCCAACCCAGCAGGAGTGACTAAGGGCGTCTCTCACCCTGCTCCAGGCCGTGCAGCTTCTGGAAACTTCATTCTGGGAAGCAAAACAACTGCAATGTTGGTGCAGTTGATATAATTTATTAGACCAGCCTTGGTGAAATCAGGGAGTGGTTAACACATGCTCGGCACATCTGTCCAAATCCTTTAGCGTTTGTTAACGGGAAGATGTATGATGGATATCCAGCTAGTTTGTGGACACCACTCCTTAGATTTTTCTAGCTATATGATTGGTGCCCCTTTTTTCTGAAAAAAACAAACACACACACACACCAAACCTGCTGGAGGCCAGTTTGCACAGGGCCTGGCTTAGCATGCCAGGAATAAGACAGCTCTGATTTCTGGCGGGGTGTCGTGTGGCCGTCATTGCCTGCACGGCCAGAAAGAGAAACTGAGCGTAACCAGCGGTTCCTTCACAGACGCGTCCTATCGATTCATATCTAAACACAGATTTTCATAGCGCAGCCCAGCTCTTGTTCGCTTACTGAAGTGACGTGCTTGGATTTCCCCCGGTACACAGGGTAATCTGTTGAATCCCCACTGTATCGCACCAGAATACGGCCATTTGAGTAGCTGGTCCCAAAGCTCTTGAAGTTTGAGATGGAAAGGTGAAATGGACGTGGGCACGGCCATAAGGAGAACTTGACGGAGATACTGTAATCCCAGGTTTTTAAGTGTTTTTGATAGTGGTGTCTTTGACGTATGTCTATACTGATAAATATTGTGGTGTTTTCTCAGGAAGGGAAAGTCATTACTGGTGGCTAACATTTCTGCATGCCAAGTGGCAATTCCGAAAAGGGAGAAGGAGGGTGAGGATCTACCCTAAGACTATTTTTAAGCTAACCACTTCCTGGATGCCAGTAATTCAGAAGAGCGGCCCTCGTATATCAATCTGTGGATTTACGTGCGCCATCGTCAGCTGAAACACGTTGGAAATGATCTAGCAGTTTGTGTATTTACCGCAGCAGCTGTATTGTTGCAGGCAAGATGGCCAAGCATGCTGTAGTGGTAACCACCTTCTCTCACCCCGCTCCGCATCCGAGCTGCGACGGTTCGGTCACAGGATGAGCCTAACTGATACTGGAGTCAATTAGTTGTCACAAAGAACTTGACTTAAGTCACTTTGGGGTTTTGTTATTTTCTATTAGATCTCATTTTCCAGTGGATCCTCTGGAAATCCCTCCTGTGGTACCTCAACTGGAGGCCTGTAGGAATGCGGTGCAAATAGCTCCCAAAGGATGAGAGCATGGCAAGAAAGAACTGCTCTGTTGTGTGGCCTGGCTGCACTTCTGCAGCCATTAAACAGCTTAAAAACATGCAATTTAGTGTTGCAAAGCTATAAAAGGCCTCAGGCTAGTTCAGCAAGGTCTCCTCGAAGACACTGCAAAAAGAGATGATGAGAAATGAGAGGAGAGTCAGGTGAGCCCATATGGAAAGGAGAAGGAAGCTCACACTTTGACAGAGGGAGACTGGAGATACTATGTGCCTAAGCCCCCTTTGAAAGATGAGAGTGAAAAAGGTGTCACGGCATTTCCAAACACAAGTTGAGGACAAAACAAGAACTCTGTCTGTAACAGCAGTTTTGGAGATATCAAGAAAATGATCTGAGCTAAGCACATCGGGAGAAGCAAACCACACCAGACGTTCGCGATGTCAGACGGGAACAGACAGAAACCCACCTCTGGCATCAACGCTGTGGAGATGCCAGCTCTCCTGCCCTTGGAAGACCATCTGGGCCCTCAACAAAACAGTGCATAAGGATTCATAGGAGATTGCACTGAAAACGTCTTCAGTGACACCAAACCTGAAGTATCTCGGCCATATTGAAACAGTTTGTTGCAAGTGAAAGTGAGCTTTTGGCGCACCTCTCTTTCTCCGCAAGCCACCCAGTATGCCTTTGGCTGACAGTTCACAACTGTCTGAAAAGAGAAAAAACAAAAAAAGATACCAACCCCAAACCCCCAACTGCAGTGAATTGTCACTGCTGTGGTTTGTGGTACATCATCTGCTGCAGAGAGAGATATAAAGATATCTTCTGCTGAAACCTGAAGGCGAGTTTCATGCACACCTGCCTTGGTGCTGCCCACTTAAGCAGCGTGTGAAAACCCCTTCAGGGGCACACGGGATCTGATCGCTGAGCTTATTCACTGCTATTGTGGAAAAGAGTCCCCATCTGCTTCATACAGTGCCTGATTTCCAAGCCCTGGGCTCCTTCCACTCTCTCCCTCCAGTCCTAGCTGGGATGTCCTCATATCATCTTGCGCCTCTGGCAGCTCCAAAACACATTCCCAACTAACCTGCATCCATTTATATGAGAAAATTCATTTAGCTAAATCATCACCATCTTCCCCGATGTCCCCCCCCCCCCCCCCAGTAGCATTTTAATAAGAACAGCTCACTTGCACACTTGGCCTTCCTTTCTTCAGGGCATCCCATTTCAGCTTCAGCTTTCTTTTTCCAGTTACTTTTTCAGATACTTTTCCCCTTACTGCCCCAGGCCAGTGGCAAGTTGGATGGCTTCAGCTAACAGTGATCCATGTGCCTTTCAACTCCATTTATCACGTTTAGAATAATAAGGACGTTGCAGAGGACGCA
Source organism: Dromaius novaehollandiae (assembly GCF_036370855.1). Classification (NCBI taxonomy): domain Eukaryota; kingdom Metazoa; phylum Chordata; class Aves; order Casuariiformes; family Dromaiidae; genus Dromaius; species Dromaius novaehollandiae. Next base: position 13,004,698 of record NC_088101.1, on the reverse strand, counting down.
GCTGGTCAACAGCACCATCCACAGCAGGCTTCATATCATATTTTTGGGAGATAAAAACCTGGTGCTCTGAGTCCTCATGCTCTGAGCCGCTGTCCAAGGCCACCGCCCAGGCAAGCTTTTGCCTGGTCACTCCAAGGTAGGGACGCAAGCATTGATCCACCTCTGTCTGGAGCTGTCAAAATCTGTTCCTGCCCTAACAGGTATCAAAGCCTGAAGCAGAAAAATCACAGGCCCAAACTCCCAGAAAAATAACACTAACCCAACAGCACAGCCCCGGGGAAAGCAAAAACTGACCCCGGAGGCACTAGACTGGGACTGCACAAACCGGAGCGTTTGCCGTCTGGCCTGACGCCCTCCCACGGGCACCTCCAGGCTGCTTTGCCCCTAGGTCAGCAGGCACGCAAAGGGGCAAGGGCTTGCTGTACCAGTACCGTGGCACAAACCATCACTTCAAATCTAGAAATCTCCCTCTGAAGCCAACAGCCCAACGCGTGCGTCCCCAAGGCCACGTGTCGGTGGTTTCCAGCTCAGCCAGAACTCAGCCCCGGAGTTTTATCTGCACTCAGATGCAAAACAGACTGAAATTACTGCCCCAAACTCCAGATATAGAAATGAAATTTAAACACGAGAGCACCCAAATTAGAGAAAGCTGAGCAAAATCAGTCCAGACTTAGGTCATTCAGGCCACCTACCAAACTAACCATCACTTATTTTCTTAGAGGGAAGGCACGTGGACTTGCCAGTGAGATGGCATGGGGAGATGATCTCATTTTGGTGGTGTAATCATACCTACGCTCTTCATCCCCGCAAGCAGATGAAAAAACTACTTAAAAGTATGTGCGTTTTCCAAAGCACAAATGGAGCATTTGGCATGGATCTGTTTGAGGGCTAAAGAAAGGGGACACAAACAGTAAGAAGGCTGCTTAAAAGAGAAAGGATAAGGAAGAAGGATGAGGAGTCTCTGCCCAGAGGGGCAAATGGCACCAAGCAAGTGCAGGAGAAAGTCCCAACTGCTGTTGCCCTGTGCTCGCTCGCCACTAGAGAAGCGTGCTGGAGAGGCACCCCCAAACCTTCCCCTGCCCATTTGCATGTGGGCACACACGAAGGAACCAGTCTAGACGCCGCAGGTGCCTGAGGGCACCGTTAGCTATTTGCATAGGGGGGTCGTGCGACGGTGACAGCCTGACGTCTGGTGTCGGGGCAAGCCCACGATGAGTCAAAACGAAGTCAGGCCGTGCCAGGGAGAGCCAATGAAGTGCAAGCCCGGGCACTATAAATGAGACATGCCGGCGGACATGGCCTGGCTGCACTTGTCGCACGCTTGGGAGAGGGCATTGGAAAGTGGAGACCAGCGCTGCTGTAGGGCAAAGAAAGGTCAACGTGATGTACTCCACAAGATCTATTGCTTTTAGCGCTTTGGTCTTGGACCAGCAACAAAATGGTCCAGGCCTAATTATCCCAGCTGGACTCAAACATGCTCCGGAAAACCCCCACGGCGAGATCTAGTCTGCGCCTCAGCAGCATATTTGGGAAGTTTCCACCAAACTCAATCGCAGTCGCCGCAACTTGTGACACTTTTCCCTGGAATAGAAAGAGGACACTGTAACATGGGCGAGGATGCTCCGGCACTCGAGAAGACTTGCGCAACGGTGCTAAAGAGAAGCAGCTAAATCAGAGGGCAGGGCTATATCACCCCTGCGGCCCACAGGGCAGAGGATCCAGCCAAGCCCCCAGTGCTGGTGGGATGATGGGTATATCAAGTAGGTTGTCACTTCATTTCAAGGTTTTAGCCATCTCTTGCGTCAGGCGGTACATCAGCAATCGCACCGCTAGCTGGACAACTGGCAAGAAAGAGGAGTTGGACCCAGGAGACTGCTGAGATTCGGAGGGAGCCATTCCAGCTTTCACGCTTGGACCTTTCTGCCTGTGGCAGGGAGGAAAGAGGTCCCAAAAGCGTCATGAGGAGCAGGAAGAGAATGAAGGTACTGGCATGCAGAATACAGCAGCACATCCCCTCGCTGTGCCAGTGGGAGCAGCCTTGTGAAGGTACATTTCACCACTAGAGCTCAACTACATCCAATTTGGGCATCTTATTTAGGCAAAAACTTAGTTTTACCAGAAGTATCCCAAGGACAGTTAGGGCAAGATCTCCTCTCCTCCTTCTCAGAGGCTGAAACCTTGGTAAATGCAGCCAGAAACAGGCAGGTTTAGTTAGAGCAGGTTTTTTTCTTTTTCCCCAAACCTTAGCCGTTTCCATCTTAGTTGAAGTCAGTAGTTAACAAGCTGTTTCTACTATAATTTCTGGTATGGCCGAACACAGTTTTGACCTATTTTATACTGGCTACATCAGTCAATACAGTAGCACATCTAAAGAAAAGCAGCATCTCTTCTTCCAGCTTGGTACAAGCTTCCTCAGCCCCAAGAAAAAGCCACCCCAATGTCTAGTGACATATCATCGCTTCACATGTATGTTAGTGACTCATTTCCCTACAAATGTCACCTCTTCCCAGACTATCCGAGCTTGATTATCGTAGCACACATGACATTTCTCGCTGCTGTTTGCCACCTGTTCAAAGCGGTATTTACAGATATCTGGTAATTGCACTAGCTTGGCATTTCCAGTCTGAGCAGCGCTAGGTTTATTTGGCATACTTGAGAAGTTCACAAGCCGTGCAGCTGACAAGTCCACGAGCGCTACATAAACCCCCTCGCGCTTCACGGATGGGACTGGAGCCAGCTCCCAGCCCACTGGGCTCCATGGGGGCACCAGCGATGGTCCCAGCGGCAGAGACACGGACAAGCGTCGGTTGACCACCACGCATGTCCCGCTGTCAGGGTTAATCCCTGCTGAAGCGCTGGGCCGTGGAGGGTGACAGGGGACTGCAAGGGGTGGGAGGCTACACCTCCTTCAGTTAAGTGTCTCCCCACCTCTTCTCCTTGGGGAAGAGGCTTTTCTTTCCCCACATTTTGCCCGCGGTCACCACAGAAGTTGTTAAAAAAGCACACTCACAGTGCCCATCCCCGAGCAGCGCTTACGAATGCGCATGGTAAGGAGGGGAAATCCAGATCGCCACAGAAAAGGAACCACCCTGGTGCAATACAAATGTCTTTGGGGAGATGAGCCGCTCTTAAGCCCCTGGAAAGCCCCTTCTCCACCGGTGTCAGTCCGGGCATCCCTGAATCAGCACTTCAGGCGCCAGGGCCTTGCGTGCGCTGCTGAGCCAGTGCAGCTGCTTGAGCCGAGGAAGGAGAAACCGGAGCCAAACTTCTGCAAGAGGTTTACGTCTAACTAGCCCAGAGAATTGATACTGAAAGGGTTGTCTCACAGCTAAAATAACCCAGCGTTTCTTCAGGTTTGGGTGGGGAAAGGTTGGCCAAGTCCAGAAGCCGCAACTCTGGGGGAAGGAAGTTCAGCCAGTCCTCATCTGCAGCCCGATCGTCCGCAGAGCAAAAACAGGGATGAAAGGCCAGTGAGCAGGGAGAGGAGAAACTCAGAAGCATACTGGAAAGTGAAACCAAGAAGCATAAACCCATAGAAACCATGAAGCCGCTTTGATCTTTCCTCAGCTTTTATCCTCGTTCTCGTTTACAAAACACACCCGGAAAAATGATAAATCTAAAAAGTTGCAGGGCACAGCCTGGGGTTGCATCCACCATCTCTGTTGCTATTTGTGCACTTTCCCTTCCTTTTGCACCCTGCTTTTGTGTGGTTTAGATGACTGCTGCTTGCAAGCAAAGACTAGAGCATCGCTTGGCTTGAGGTTTTGCTGCATGATAAAGATTCTCCATCCACAGTTTGAAGCCTCCTGCCCCTGCCTGCCAAGCACAAAAGAAAAACTGAGAGAAAGAAAAAGTGATTTTTATCCAACCAGGCTGATTTTTCAGGTGGATAGAGCAAGCAATCTGATCTTACTAAGGAGGAAAGCTCCTCACTCGGTTTCAGCCCTCAGAAGAGAGATGTTCTGATTAACTTCTCTTACTATTTTTGGACATATGAATTTAAATCATGGCCACAGGGGGATTCCCTACTTTATCTTCAGCTCCAACCAAAAAAGAAAAAAAATCTGACTTTGACAAGTGCTTAATTTAACACTGCCAGGTTCTTGGCATAGCTTTTACGAGCATTTTGGTCTTTGGGGGAGGCTTCAAATGACTCCTGCAGCAGGTGGTTCATCACAGTTCATTTCCCCAGTGCTCCAGAAAGGATTCATTACTGTTCTCCTTTTTCTCCTCCTCCCACACTCCTTTCAGCATCTCCTTTTACTCGGTGATTTCTTTCTCTAAGGTCAGAAAGGACTGTTGCAGGCCTGTCCACAGCAGCAAGTACTCACCGATCTGAGGACAGGACATCCAGGTTCTATACATACGTCAGGGGCTTTTTGATTTTATTCTAGGCTATTTCTAGTCTGGCCCTGTGGACCGAACACCCGTTAGAAGCTGGACCTCTTCTGGTTTAGTTTCACTGCAAAGGAATTGATTTCATGCTCTTGAGGACCGCCCCGTAGGACGGGGTGAGCGAGCACGCCGGGGACATCTGGTTCAAAAAAACCCCTCGTGATCCAAACTGAAACACGAACGCACCCTAAGACCACTTCAGTCCAGACTGCCACATCACAGCAATCGCCAGACTGTCTTCACTCAGGATCAAGTCCCACCCCGGGGACAGGAGAGCAGGGGCATGTGTCGCCTGTCCCCTGGATACAGTGGAAGATGGGGCGGTATTAGTAAACCAGATAACGGCCTAAGGACTACAGGAATTAACACTATTTGCCCCACGGCTGCATGAGAATTCAGCTATTCCTCTTTACAATTGCCATGTTAACCCCACCTTTCTACACAAATACATTTTCAGGAAGGAAAAGGCATTTCTATTACAGATGATGGAAAGAAAAGTCCACGGTGTACACAGGACTGGATGAGCTTCCAGGGAGAGGTAAAGTGACTAGTCGTGAAATATCTGACAGCAAGACCAAGGACGCCCTGACCGCATGGGGCAAAAATCCCAAGTGTGTGGTAAAGGACTCGCATTGCTGACCCTGTCTCTACAGCTGAGCAGCTTTACAGGCTGCTCAATGAAGAGCGTTATGTAACGAATATTTTGGTTTCTTTGAGGTTCATTCCCACTTGAGAAATTTATGCAAACAGACAAGAACCTGATGTCTTCCCATGTGGTTTTGCCTGCCTTTTGCAAGACATATTCCACAGAGAACCGAGATGTTTACTTTGAGGAAGCATGGATGCCTGCCCACATGGGAGACAACGCCGAGCCTTACTCAGTACAGCAACGCTCTGGGCTACGAAGGGTCGATCCTACTGGCTCTACGTGCTTTTAAATTAGCTGATCACCACAACAGCTTGAAAATGATCTGAGAGTTATTTTAAAAACCTACAGGGAAACACAAAGACTTGGCATTTTGGGTTGTGACTACAGTTAACTCTATTTCAAAGCAATGCCACAGAGCAATGTCTCCTCCTTCAAACTCCTGTGCAAGAAATAGAAAGAGGCAGCTACCTCTGGCTTTCATAGGTCAAAAGCTTGGAAGCAGTCCAAGAAACTAGTTAGCCCTTCAAAACAGAGGGAAACAGGCCTACGGTCAGCCAAAGCATAACGAATGCCCTTCGGAAGTGTGTGCTTCCCAGTAGACATGCCTGTGCTTTGCAGGCTGAAACACATGCACGGCTGATGCTGTCATGATAATCTGCATTTTCTGAAAAAGAGAGCACTTCAGACCCAGAATGCCGTGATGTAATGTGAAGGTGACACTACAGCCCCTGTTCTCATCCTGTCTTGCTCAAGAGTGTTGTTTGCGTCTCAGACACTGTGTGAGCACTAGCACGTAGCCGGAAGAGTCACTGTCCACCTACCTCTTATTTATGCACAGGACATCCAGGGTCTGGTGTGGATTTATGGTTGAATGGACAGGGTGCTGCACAATAAAGGTGCTAATAGAGTCATTGTAAAGCTAAAAGCTTATCTGGAGGTGCACTGATAAAGAGCAGAAAGAAATGCAGTATCTGCTGAGCAATGAAGTTACACAACCAGTAAAAAAAGGACCCAGCAGTGGCTGAGGGAGAAGAAAAAAATAAGGTGAGGGTATCTGTATAAATCACCTGCATGCTGAAAGTAATTGGAAATAAATCTTCTGCCTACACTGGTTCTTACGCAGGTGATTTTCTAGGGCCCAGAAAGGAAAAAGATGTCTGCAAATACCTTTATTAGATAAGTCACCCTGCTGTTCAGTCACTTGAACCTGTCCATTTTCTATCCAAAGCGAGCAGCAAGCCAGAATACCAGCAAACAAATTGCTGCAGGTCGGACCAGGCAAGAACTCGAGCGCAGCCTTTCTGCATTGGGTTAAAGCACCCCAAGCCGCAGCCTGTGAGCATGAAATAGAAAAACTGGGAAAATAGAAAATTGAGGTAGAAAAATATTAAATCTCACCAGTTTCCTAACTAAAGGAATATGAATGCCTCTGAAAGGCTGACGAAGACTCTTTTTAACATAGCTGATATCTGAGGGAAAATTCTCCCCTCTCTTTAAATATATACTTTATCCTTTTCTCCTGCTAAATATACTGTGTGGATCATATGCATATTAAACTCCCACCCTTCCCTACACATGGATTTGTCAGGACACAGCCTTTTCCTTTCATTAGTCTGTTGGTCCTCATAGATTTGCAGATGGCTTGGAAGAAAAATAGAAACAATATCTTGCAGAAAACCTGGATCCTTTAACATGTCAACTACTTAGACATAAATACAGGAAGTTTTCATTTGTTCTAGGGTCTGGTTTTCCTTGTTCAAACAACAACATAAAAAGCAAAATTGCCAAAGGACTAAAACATTTGTGCTTCAAATTAGAGAAAAAATCCCACTGATGAGGAATATCATGACACGAACCAAGCTGAGCCCTCACAAATATATCTGATTATGGTCCCATATTAAAGCGCATTTTCCAATAAAATGACATCGGTTGCATGTTCTGACATTGGACGAATGCGATTTGTCCTTGAACAGTTTTGGGTTGTTTTCAGGATTTGTAGTTTTGATTTTTATTTAGGAGAGGATTACTATTTGCTAGCAGGTTGGTCTGAATTAATTTTTTTTTTTCCTCTGAGGGCTGTTTGGTGGTCTTTACATGCTTGATTCCAATGAGTTGCTGGTTATATTCCACCTTGGCCTCTGAAGCTGTCTTCACTTTTAAATGGCACAATAATCAGGAAATGGTAACTCACATCTCTTCATGTTATGCCCTTGCTCCTTGACGTACACGTTCCCTGGGACTAAGTTAGGGGCTGCCAAGACTGCTCAGGCATTTAGAGGGTCTGAATTTCAGCATCCCATTTGATAAAAGGCTACAGGATGAGTGAAAGCCCTTCTCGCACTCACCCTGGAAAGCCAGCTCTCCCCACAGCCTTTCCCTCTGCTGATGGGGGTTGCAGCACCGCAGAGCAAAAGTCAATTCTGAAGAAAATGGAAATGGTGAGGGGGTACTTCACATGGCAGCTCTGGTTGCACAGAAGCTGGAGGTGGCATACAAGCAAGGCACTCGGAAAGATATTTCCTCCACATAACATAACATGCCCACATAGCATATCCCGTTAGCCTAACGACACAAGGGACTCTGCTCCTCCCTCAGACCACGGGCCTGGGGAACGTGGGCAGCTTCAAAGCCCACATCACACAGACGCAGCATTTAGACCTACAAGGGCAGAAGCAAGTTCTGCAGAAAAGGCACCAGCTGTGTTTTCATTTTGCAATGACACCATGAGATTCATGTACAGCAACGCAGTGATTCAAGAAGTATATAAGGGGAAACATCTTCTCTTCCTTTAGTTTCAAAGCCATATTGTTTCACTCCACCGCGCTATTCTTAACGCACAGCTATTTTAGCTGAAAAATTTGTGGAACACACATACGAACATCCAGAATAGTTTGCCCTTTGTACACGCACATATTTCACCTGCCTTGAGTAAAGCCCCTAAGAAAGGCTGTGCTGGGTGAGGTACGCAGCCCGGTAAGCAGTCACCGGCAGTGGCCGATGTCTGGAGAGGAGGGATGTACACGCAGACGCAGCCTGGGACTTGCCTCAAGTCCTTTCCAGCATTTGCTGATCCAACGTTTGTGACAGCCCTGGGTGAAAAGCTGGTGCGTAGCAGGGCTCTGGGGAGGCTGCAGACTCGGCACCGCTAGAGAGCGGCAGACACCAGCGCTGCAGACGACAGCTCGCCACCGCCAGTGCAATACGGAAACAGGGGAAATGGCCTCAAAAGTGTGGCTTTCCTACAGCCAGCGATGTACGGAGGTGTCTGGGTCGGAGCCCAGAGGTCACAGTCAGTGGACTGAGCGTAGAGCTAAGGTGGTAAGCTCCTTTTGGGTGTTACAAGGGACTGTTCTCATCGCGGAGAACTCCTCCACCGGCTGCTTAGAGGCCACTTCCACAAATATTTCTGAACCACCAGCTTTCAAGTGTCCCCCAGTTCGTTTGCCACTTCCAAGAGTGACTGCAGCACATTAACACAAGTTTTTGCCAGTGTCGCTGCATTGGCCGGTGTCATCCGACTGGAGCATGGACACGTCCTGCGTGAGGACAGGGGGAATATGCATGGAAGGAGGAGGCAGCAGCTTGGCAGCACCAAGGGACTGGGCTCATCGCAAGGCAGCAATGAAGAAGGGAGATTTGGGCCTGCAGAAGGAAGAGGCAGGGCAGAGGAGAAAGCCTTCCTTTTAAAAAACTCACTGGCTAGAGCTCTTGGCTTAATTCTCTGGCAAGAGCAGTGGTGGCCTGTGGAACTGGCTTGTCTTGACGTTCTGCAGCAAAGCACGGTTTAGGGTGGGTTTTTGGGTGGGGAGAAGCACAGAGGCATCCTGGAAATCTAGAAGTGCCTGTTAGACCCCACAGACCCTGCAGCAATGTCAAAGGACTTTCTTTTGGGAGAGGATCGAGGAAGACTGCTACATGGAGCAGGAAATACGATGAGAAGGAGATGCAGGCAGAATGCCTTCCTTGCCCTGCACTGCTGTGGGACTGGCGAAAGACAACACTGAGACGAAGCAGGTCAGGAAAGGAAAAAAGCCTGTAGCCAACTTATTGCCCTGGAGAGACAGGACATTTGCAAGAGGACTAAGCACTGAGCAGAATCATCTGTGGGCGGCAAGAGGAGGCTTGAGAGCCAGCCACCAAAAATGGAGTCACTGCCCAGCACTGAGACTGCTGCAGAGTCATCGTGGGACATGGCAGGAAACTGCCTCCCGTGCCCGTCCAGGGATGGAGAGAGCTTTCACCATGCATTCGGAAGATGGCGGGAGGAAAGGGATGCCACTGGAGAGCTTCACTGCCATCAACACACGCCCCAATCATAGCTCCAAGATGTTACAGAGAGCAGAAGCAAGTTGGGATGAGCAAACTGAGGATGCACGTTGCTGTGTGGGCAAAGTACTCCTGTGACTCAAAACACATAGGTGGGGGGTCACCAGGCAGTGTGCAAGTGAGTAGCTTTTGTACTGCTCTTCAAAAGCTGGCATCACTCCCAAGATCAAGTGTTATTCTGCATACCGAGCACAGCAGGCTCATGGATGATCACGCTGATGTTTGACCCTATCTTATGAAAGACACCTCCAAGCAGAAGCAGGTGGAGATGCCCATTTGTTAGCTTGACATGCTGAATATGTTGTACACTGCCCTGCTTCAGGCTCCAGGATCTGGGCTTTCCTCTACAGAGACTACAGGGCCCTTCTTTGCCAATACATTTGGAAACATTAGCAGGTGTGCCTGCTGCAGCAAGTCTGCCAGAGTTCGCAAGCAGCCTAAAATACCAGCGTTATTTCTGAGCTCACCAAAACACACATTTTTTTGTGCTCGCAACCTGAAAGAGCATTAACCTAGCTACATGTCCGAACTACAACCTGCGTGGCTGAGGAAGACATACTATACAGGCCTCCTTGCTGCTGAACTATGCTGCAATACTTGACAGTACAAGTATGCCAGCATTAAAAAGAGCACCAGCTAGGAAAGATCAGTGCTGTTTTCTCAATCCAGAGAGAGTTCACATGAAAATACCTACAGTTTTGCTAGAAGCATGGAGGTGCTCGCCTAGGTGCAATGCCTGTTTAGAACGTGTATCTATAGTAGCTACGTTCCTAGCTGGAAAACCTGCAGCTTAAGTAGTCGTAAGCTGAGATATGAGCAAGTGTTACTGTTCAGCTGCACACCTGAAAACAGCTGGAAACTGTTAGTTTCATAGAAACCAGTGCGCAGCATATAAAAGCAGATAAATATTACAACAGCTGAGGCTTCCCACTGGGAGCAGCTGGAGAGCCGGAGAACAGGCTGCCTGCTTTGATCGTTCCAGTATGTGATCTCATTGCATTTGCGTTCAAGAGCTGGGAAAGCGTGCGTTGAGATCTTTGGCTTCTTGGATCCCTAAGAGGAACAACGGTAGGACTGAAGTTTAAGGGAGCTCAGGGTCAACTTAATTCCAAATTTCTCATGAGTTTTTTGCTCAAAAGGCAGCTCTGCACCCAAAAGATATGCTTCCCTCAGTACAATATTGCATGCTGATTTACTAAGATATAATGTTGTCGCAAGCCTGCTGCGTAAGACTTCTGGAGAGGCAAGATAAAGGGGAGAGAAACTCAGGAGTGGTACTACTATCCTAAAGCCCAGCTAGGCCTGTGAACCTTATAACAAACAACTACTGGTTACTCTGAACTCCTCCACTCCCCAGTGGTTACTGAGATTTGCCCTTATGAAGTACAAAACATAGCTGGTGAACATGACAGATCATGAGCTATTAGCTTTTGTGCACGACATCTTTGTTTTGTGTCAGTCAGTACTTCTGAGTAAGTGATATAGCTATAAATTTACTGAGTAAATTACACAATTCAGTAAGAACATGAACAAAATCCCCCAGTGATATCTAAGTGTATATACACAGGACTCAGTTATTTCTGGGCGGGTTCAGGGTTGCTCATTACACCGCGTAGTGCTCTCCCACCTGCCACTCAGGAGGGCAATACGGGAGACGGGTAGTGTTATCCTCAGGGTGTGTGCAGAGTATCACCAGGAGGTATTCAGGCCCAGCTACAGGTTGGTCAAACCAACTTACCCTACAGTTAGTTGCCCAAACTGCATTTGTGCCTGTTTTTTCCTGTTTGCTGGCATAAGTCTCTATCTTCTGAGCTGGAAGGGAATTCCTCCCAGCCAGCGATGCTGAGAAGGCAAATGTGCGAGAGGGCAAACATCTACCTCCCGTGGATAAAGTGTGTTTCTGTGCAGAACCTCCTGAACAGCTGGGGTTTTTAGCACTTAAATAGAAGCCAAAACAGACTAATAGTTTAACAACACTAAGCCTATTGCACAGTAAGCCTTATCTGCTTCAGTGCTCATCTAGCAATTGTAGACAACTAATGGACCCTCCCAAATGTTTCATTTGTCACATTAAAGCAAATGATGTTTATCCACCCAGAACTCTAGTGCATGGCGCTGGGAGACCACGTAATACACTGGACAGCATCACAACAGCGTGATTCATAACAGATTTACACTAAGCCTTGCCTCACCCAAAGTGTTTTCTACATTCAAGTTGAATAAGCCTGCGGAAGTGTTCAAAGGTCACGGTGCTAAATGCCATTTGAATATTTTTGCCGTGCAAAGGATTCCTGTATCAGCCCTAGCACTGCATCCAAGAGCACCTCTCCTTGGCTATATGAGAACAGTATCCCTGGGAAGCGTCAAAGCCAACAGGGCGCCCTGGCCAGCAGCCTGCCCCGCTGTCAGCCAGTGACGTGCTGGGACTGCGCGTTGCCCCAGCAGGAGAGGAACCAACGGCAGAGCCCTCCGTAGGACGGGTCCATCACCTGCAGCCTCTCCAAAGCAGTCTGTCTCAAGGACAGTTGCTTTGGTGAGTGGGAAGACAGGCTTGGCAGCCTACTTCATTGACAGGAATGTTTGGAAGCCAAAATGGGAATCGAAGGCCGGTGGGAAAGATCTCACTGATTGCATTATAGTGGAGATAGCATCTGGACAGATGCTATGTGCCCAACAAAAAGCCAGGTTTAAAGCAAGCAGGTAAGAGTTTGCTTTTTTCTGGAGCCAGATCAGCTCATAGCTTCACATGGTATATTGGTGACACTACAAGCAAAGAGGCAGGTACTGTATCCCATGAACAAACACATCCTTGGATGTACCGGTACCCTAGGAGATGTCTAGTGGAATAAGCAGAGACAGGAAGGACTAAGTAGAAATGGGAGAGCTGTTCCATGTGCCTCCAGTGCTTCATGTATGGAGACACCAAAGGCTGCTGCATCCTGCCTGCACTGCTCCAATACCTTTATGTGACGTGCACAACACCGCAGTCTCTATCCCAGCCCTTGCCCAGCTCCAGGGTGAGCTCTGTTTTGACCTGCGCTGGCCAACAGACACTTCCTTGCGGGCCTCTCCTGAAACATCTCCTCAAATGGCCAGCTACAAAACCACAGACAGGAAGACTTGCCCGGCCTTCTTTCCCCTTCCTCCCCTCTTTTAGGCAGGGACAAATGCAGGTGAAGGTGCGAGTCCGATTACAAATCCATGTCACCCTCCCAAGCTGTCAGACACCTGCAGATGGAGGCTGTCACCGGTCCCACCTCCATGCAGATAAGGCCACAGCTATTTGCCCTGCCCAGCTGGGCAATTTGAGGCCCACAGGTAGTTTCTGAACAGCTGCAGGTATCAGGCTGTTCACATGAATAGTGACACACTCACAGCTTGCTCCGCCAGCCTCTCCTAGTGTTAGTCACTATCCTGCCTAATCTCAGCCTAACCAGCAAGGCAGGAGCCCGCGTTTCCACCACACCTACAGAAAGGCCTTTTTTCCGAGGGACAGTTGCTGCGTGCCACTTGCGACAGAATAAACGCTTGTATTTCAAGGTCACCTCAAAAGCCCACCACATGCCTGCTTCTGTATAAGCAAGCCTGGGAGACGCCAGCAGGCCCTTCGCCAACATGCGATGTCTGAAGGACATACGAAACTGTTCAGGCTTGTTTTCCCTTGCTGCATGATACATGCAGCAGCAGTCTGTCTCAGGATACACAGCAAGTGCTCTGAACTTCTCCGAAGTGACAAAGTCCTTCAAATGCTGGGTGTGAGCCTTCACTTGGCATATTTCCTCAGTCTCCCTTAAACTTCAGCACCAGGAGCTCAAACTTTCCCCAAAAGCCCTTCCCTACTAGGGCAGCAGTGCAAATCTTAGGATGCACAAATCAAAGATCTACATAGCAATTCTTCTCCAGCTTGCACTGGTTTAAGGAATATATCAGTCATGTGCCATTTTAGACCCCCAAACCTACCTACAGCATCAAAAGCATCCTCCCTACACCACATCGCAAATGCTCTACAGAAATTTCCACCTTCTCTGTAGTCTTATTGTGACACTTAACAGGACGAGAAAGAACCCTTTAACTCTTCTTTTGGGCCAGAGTGGATTTGCTATTCACAAAATGCCTCCTCCTCATCAAAGTCTCGGATGATTTTTTGCTAGCGTGGTATGGTAGCTTTTTCTGAAATGCTGGCTACCTCGATTGTACTCTAAAGGAAATGGGTGCTTTTGAACTCATTTGTATTTTGATGGACAGGCAGGAAGCTGTGGTTTCTTCCAGAATTAGTAACAAAGAGCAGCCAAATTTCCTTTCCCCTTTTCACTCTGGAAGGAGTCAGACCTGTCAACAGCTTCATACCCTTCACTATGTGTTTAGAGGTTATGTTTTCAGCAGCAATATTAGCATGTTTGTGAAGTTACTTCAAATTATGAATACACAAAATGGAAGTAAAAACCTCTGTTAACCCTACTTGTAGGCATCATTTTCACTAACAGAGACAGGTTGGTTTGAAGACATTAAGGGCAAGTTTTGTATGGCAAAAAGTAGAATCCTAGGGGGCAAGAATAACAGAGCACAGACTTTCCCAAATACAGAACTTTTTCCCCTCCATAGTCTAAATAATCTGGGCCCTGGCATGTTCTAAAAAGCCAGTAGATCTTGTTACAAGGCTCCAAGTCTCTACCTTGCTCACTGCTCTGTACGAACAGCCGTAGTCCTCCGAAGCTGACGTTGCAAGCCCTTCCCATGCTTTGAAATGACTTGGAAAAGTCACATGCTTTTCCCCTCCCTTCCTAGCCCATCCACCTCAGCTATGGAGATGTGGCTGAAAAAGCTAGACAATTTCAAAGAGAAAAGCTAGAGAGTTCTCCTCCGGACAGGTAATGTGAAAGGACAACGGGGGGCGTTTGTGAAGAGGCAATGGCACATCTGCTACAACCTCGCAGTAGCACCATCAACACACAACACTTAAATGCTGTACTGTGAACTGTTAACGTCCTTGTAGAGAGAGAACTTGCAGGCATGCTACCTGTAGGGAGTCTAAACCCACCTTGCTGGTTTGGTTGGGTTTTTAAGCTCTGGGTGAAAAACCTAGCAGAAGTCCTTTGTTTCACCTGTCCTTCGGTTCTTAAGCATCTGACTATGCCTGCCATGTTTCCCAGCTCCTACTTTCAGGTGCTGACACCTCAGCTGATAGCATGTTGCTCCTTGGTTCTCTGTGAACTGAGAGTGAGTACCCACCTGTGTAAAGTTTAGGACTTCCACAAAGAGTAGGTCGAGTTTGGGAGTTCTTATTTTAACAGGATGAAGTTTCAAACCCTTGAAATGGTCTTCCTCTTCATCCAGGAATCCCTTGAAGTGTGGGAATGTAAAGGTCCCTGCACTTCATAGGGACTTTGGAGCCAGAAGTTCAAGAAGCCTTTTGGGGTCATACCTGGAGAGGCCCAAGGACTGCACTGTCTACATGAGCTTCGGCACTGTCTGGCCATTTCCTGAGAGGTAGTAGCTTCTGCCCCTTCCTCCACTCATTCCTTTCTTCTTAATCCCTCTACTTGCACCTCTAAGAGGAGCCCGCTTGCCCGCAAGCTTCCCACTGTGGGGTCAGGTGGAAACTTCTACTTGCATTGGAAAAGAAATGGGGTGAAGGTATACTCTTCTTAATAAGGAAACTTATTCAGGTTAAACAGCCATCACCTGCAGGAACTACTTCTAACAGCATGTGAAAAATTGTGTTTTTCCTTAGACATTGTCTGTATGCACTTAAATATCATAGTCTAGCCCCAATCAGTAGCCATAAAAGAAGCAAGAACATGAGTAAAATACCTGTATTTTCCATGCGCAGACCTTGTTATGGGGCTGTTTCCAGAGGCTTCTCTCTGTTAAGAAATGTGGCAGCCAGCTTTCTTGCAATCAGCAGGGCAGTCGCTGTGACGAGTCTCTACATTTCGGCTCGGTTAGGATTCAGAAGGCTGCTGGTGGCTGAGGGCATGTCAACTCGAGGGCTGGGGAAGTTGAGTGAGACAGAGGCCTGCTTTGGTGCCTTCCTCAGGTGCCTGGGCAATTGGCAAGAAGCGAGGAGGATGAGTTGAGCTAATCAGAAAAAGACAGAGGCAAGCTAATGACGTTTTACGCCCCGACTACCTCCCTCCAGGCCTGTGTCATCCATTCTCTGCAGTCATTTCCAAGCCTAAATTTTACAAGCTCCAAGCGGTGCATTTGTTTGCAGAAGTGCATGACCTGTGAGGGGAACGTGTGGTTTTTCTCTAATGCAGCATTCCCCACATTGCCCCAGATGCTAGGATAGCAGTGCTATATTTCACCCTTCCAGCAAAGGGCAAGGACAGGATGCTAGAGGAACTCTGCAAGTGGCATGACAGAAGTGCATGACAAGTTTTCTTCATCACGCAGAAAGTTGCTTCCATAAAGCAGTACTGAAGTGGGAACACATTCCCAGAAATCCCCAAATGTCTCAGTAAATCACTGTTGCTTTCAGAGATACAGATTCCCTTTCATTTATATTCTGGCATTCTTAAAATTGCTATTCTGCCCCTCTTTGTAGCAAAGCTTTTTAACACATGTCAATCCCTCAAGTGAGAAAGTAGTTTAACATTAAATTTGTGCTTGAAGAAACAAAACAATCCACAAGTAAGGAGTTCTCCCCTCTCCTTTTATCCAGCTTGCGCTTTGCCACTGACCCACTTTACATAGCCCTGAGGGCTGAAGGGGCTCTGCAGCCAGATTTCTCTCAGCTGTTAGTATTTCAACACATATGCAGCCCTGAGCTTGCTTTTCCCTGCCCATCATTAGGAGGCTCTAAATTGCAAAAGAGGTAATTTCTCATTATTCCAGCCATTTTGTGGCAGGCTACCCAGAACAGCCCTACAATAAAGCAATAAGAAATAGAGCTAGAGTTCAGATAACTGATTAGTACTGACATTAAGTACTGAAAATCACATTGCCTTTTAGAACTTCCTTTTTGTTTTCTTTTTGAAGCCTAATTCCTGAGAAAGCTAATGAAGCCACAGGGTAGAGCATATGACTTGTAAGAAATTATTTTTTTCCTCATCTCAGAAAGCCCTGTTTTGCTTAACACAGAGAGCACTCACACCTAAAGAAAACTTGAGGAAGCGCTAGGTAGGAGAGCCCTACTGCAGGATTAGTCATGTTCATAGACACCCACTCCATCTGTGGGCTATGAAGCTTGGATCACATAACATTCATCCACAGTGCAATTCCCCAGATAAATGCAATGCCACAGTTTAAAAACAAACAAACAAAAAAATCAGCAACTCCCCACCACCCCTTTTACACTGCATGTAGAGACTTGTCAAGCTGTAAGTGCCCTGCAGGCTGCACTTCAAACCCCCCTGTCCTAGATGATTTATCTGTCAGGTAGGTTCTTTTCCCCCCACCTTGGCTCTCCCTATTTGTAGATTATTTTCAGCTGTGCAAGCTTCATTTCTACTGATGCTAATGAAGCTGAACCCTGAGAGAAGAGTCTGATTTCCATCAAGCCCTCCATCCTCCAGAGAGTTAGTGTGAAGTCAGCTAAGAAATCATTTCCCACAACATCTATTATCTTCCTACAATTTCTTCTCTAATAAATTTTCCTACATGAAAGCATTTTCCTGCAATTTCCTATCTGCTTCAGATACAAGAAAAAAGTAGAGTGCTATTTACCCTAACCTTTATCTTGCTTCTCTCCCCTTCCAGCTCAGCCTTCCCCCAAAGCAACCCCCATCATGCAAAAATTAGGGACAGCCACAGCCCCCTTTTTATATATTAAGCTGCCCCCGCCCTTTTCCCCCCCCCCCAGGGAGGCTCCTCTATAGGATCATAACAGCTGTCACTCAGTACATCTGCCTTTTATAATCCTTGGCCTGGCAGGCTTGGCCTGGCTAGCTCTTTGCAGGAAGGGACGTGTTTATAGAGGTAAACTCCATCAGCCTTGCAGTCAAATGGAGAATGTCTGTGCCTTGGTCTGAACATGGTATGTTCACTGAGGGGACACTGTGGGTTTTCTTTAGTGAATTCTGGGTTTGCAGAACAATCAGCTACCAGCATTATTTCAAAATCCAGGGCACTGATTTGGCTAAGCATCACTGCCAAATTATACCAAAAAGCCTGCTGGGGGCTGGGCTAGCTTGTACCCTCTGGAAAAGACTGACTTGATGCTCTTTGCTCGGGTCTTAAGCGGAGATGATTTTGCTGGTGTCTGTCTTGCTGAGCAATGTGCATGCTCTGCAGTTGCTGGGTTCCCTGCTCCTGCAAAGGACCAGGAAAACCTGCAGCCAGCTTGTTTAGGTGTTAGCAATACAAGGAGCAAGGGGGCAGGCATGGGTGTGAGGGTCAAGTGGTCTATAAAAGTCTGGGAGATTTGGGTGGGCTGGGGATCCAAGCCTTGAAGCAGGGGGAAAAAATACCCTCTGAATGAGGACCTGGTGGGCTTTGCAACATGGCTGGGTCTGAGTTAGTCAATCGTGCTTTGAAGCAAGGGCTTGCAAGGCCTCTGGTTATGATGGGACTGGGTCTTTCCCGGCTGTCAGCTGCAATTGCACTGGGAGCTTGTGAGGGGACAGCCCTGGAGGGAGGCAGTAATTCCTCTGTCCTCCAAGAATTCTGCAACTCCTGGAAGGCAGAAAAACGCTGAGTTCTTGTTCCCAACTCACTTTTGTCTCTCTTCATTTGACAAGAAGAAAACATAGCTGTCCTTAACCACTTAAAACATCTTGCGAGTTTTAAACTGCCAGTAGAGAGAAAAATTGTCCTGAGTTTTTCCCAGGAGGACACAGCAATGCCATCAGGCGGTTCAGACAAGTGATCACAGTTAGGTACCTTTCAAAAAACATATTTAAACCTATTCTTTAACGCTTGAGAGATTTCCAGGCCTTACTTGTGCCAGAAGTGGGGGGGAAAAGGTGAATACTTTTGATTAGCATATCCCATAGGGCTGCCACAAATCATAGTAGAGGCTGTTGCTTAAGTAGGACCTTAGGTGATGAAGACCAATGAAGGTAATAGGTTTAAAATGAGATGAGGAAGAAATACTGTGCTAGAATTGAACAGGAGAAAATAACAGTTGAGGTGAATGGAAAGTGAAAACCAACTAACAGAACTATTTGCGTTAGGACATATTGGAGTTGGCTGTGACATAGGACAGCTGACCTCTTTCACAAAACTACCTGTAGGAATGTGAAGTTCAGAGCTGGAGGCCAGACTCAAGGCTGCTCCACATAGATGTTAACTGGGCTTGCGCAGCTCAAGTGGCTTAGTGTTTTGCTAGGTGAAAACTTTGGAAACCAGATGCTAGTGTAACGGACACAGCGTAAGCAGAGTGCGCAGTCACAGCTTGGTAGCAGAAAGGCCTGTCTCAGCGCGGCAAGGATGGGCTTGGCAGCTTGCCAAATGGTAGCCAAATCCGAGTCTAGCAGCACCCTTTAAACTATTTCTCTGCTTTTAAGAATAATGTAATTTCAGTCCTTTAATGAAAGAATCTAATGTTTGATGTCCCTCACCTCCCTGCACAGACCCATAAAACTATGAAAATCAGCACCAGTAGTCAGTTCTGAAAGTGCTTGTGACTGAAGATAAAATGGTAAAATACATACACTCCATCTTATCCTTTGTGATTTTTGCTGATGTCTTTTCACCCCAAATTTACTGCTAATACACTAGGTCTGGCAAGTTATTCCCAGCTCAGTGTCCTGCGGGGTATTTTCTCTTCTGAAATAGAAATGAAAAGACTGGCCCAGTCTCAAAGTGCAGACTTCACTTTCAGACCTCCTGGAGTTCAGGAGTCTTCTGCCCTTGTTGTAATTCAGCCCACAGTGCCATGGGACAATTCTGCTTGCTTGCTTGTTTTTAGAAACCTGCTACTAAGATAAGAACTTACCCATGTAAGCATTTGCAAAACTCAGGTGTTGATCAGGTGTTTTGCATCTAGAGTTCTCCCTCCGGCTTAACCCTAGGAGGTGTAAGACCTGAGTTTTGGAGCTCATGAATCTCTTCAACTCTGGAAAGTAATGGCAGCTGGAGGTGTTCAGCTACTGAGAAAATCCTGTTTTCTGCACGTGGGTGGAAAAATGCCGCTCCTGTTTCACACCCTAGTAGCCCCTGTAGATCTCCTCTGCTAGGAGTTTTAACAGTCCTACTTTAGCAGTATTCTTCAAGGAGTTAATATATAACATGTACACATCTTATCAGGAGAATGTTAGCACAGCTTATTTTCTGTTTCTTCAGAAGAGGAAAGACTTTGCTATCACAAAGCTGTCTTAATGTGAAACATGGCTATTGTCACAAAAGGAACTGCTCTTTAAGAGAGCTGGTTCCTTTGCTGCATTTGTGATAAGGCTGGTTCCTCTCTTCTTGCTCTCTTCCCTCCCAAGGAAACACTGGGAGCCTGCATGCCACAAAGTGCCCTTGGGAAGCAGGCTGGGTGTACCTTTGTGTGGTTTCAGTCTGGGGGGACACTGCTGGTAGGAGAAGGGCAGAAGCCATAAAGGCCTGCAGAAGAGAACTAAACTGCTCAAAACTTAGCTTACATGAGAGCCCTGGCTGAGACTGAGCCTGTGAGGCAGGGGAGGCCCTTAAAAAGGATTAGGAGGAGTTTTCTTCCTGACTCAAAATGTCACGTAACTGCTATATCTTCTACCAGCCTAGGGAAAGGCAGCATTGGGAACCAAGCAGACCCACACAGCAACTGCCTGGGATGTGACCCACATCATCAGACAAACAGTGGGATTGCTAAGGAGGGGAGGAATACCAGAGCTTTTAGAAATTATGACCTTAAAAATCCCGGTGACTCAAATCAACCCTCATATTTGCAATAACAAATTGAATCGGGGCGGGGGGAATAAGTCTGGGTGTAATGACACGGGGGTAGATTGCCTGAGAGGAATAAGAACAATATCTCTGTATGTAACACATTTTGTTAGGGCATCAGCTTTACTAAGAGCAGAAATGCTGCCTGAGCATTAGCACCGCTGGGAAACTGTTGAGTTCCTGTGGCTAGGTAATACCTCCCTGTGGTGCAGGGCAGTCACACCAAGCAAGGGCGGGCCATGGGGACACATCTTGGCTGGGTGCCTTGAAGTCTGCAGCCATGAGAAAGCTCTCCCTTAACAGCAAGTGCTGAGATTTCAACACAGCCCACATCAGTGCAAGAGGAGACCTGCGATCTGCCAGCCTGAGTTAGGCGCTTACGTGACATGACGAAGCTGGACTGGCAGCCAGAGTGCAAAGCCAAGGCTAGCTAGGCCGAAGAGAGCTAAGCACACTTGTGAACGTGCCTCGTGTGCGTGCAGGAGCCGTCACGTGAACTGCTGCACTGGCAATTCCCTCTTGCTACCGACCTCCCCTTCTCAGCCCGGCTTCTCCATAAACAGTGAATCCTGGCGGTCGTTGAGGGGATGCCATGATCCAGTGACACCAGGACTCATCCAGCCTTTTCGCTATTTCCCCGCCAAGCTGACGCTACAGAGCTGAGCTTGACACCTGCAACACCGAGGCGGGCAGCAGGCCAGCCATGTGCCATTTCTTTCGCACAGAGCTAGTTGCCTTGCAAACTGCCAGGCGAAATTTTGCATGCGCATGTGAGGGGTTTTCCAACCAGCCGGGAAAGTGGCGCTGCACAGCTGGGTAAATTGCCATAGCGGAAACAGGCTTCTCAATAAACAGCCTCTCAAGGTCAGGGTTGAAGTACAGGCAAGAGGAAGTATGGAAAAACTTGTGCGGCTGTTAGCTATTTGAAAAAGGAATTTGATCTCCAGAACTGACAATCTAACACCTTTGAAGAGGCAATATGTTTCACAAAGCATTTTATTTGCCTTTTAGATTATGTAAGACATGCAGGACATTAGCTGAAAGATAAGTCCCAGATACATGGTATTGTCATTACTACTGTTTATTAAAAAGTTTTTTCCTGTTAACAGCTAAAGAAATAATTCCAAAAGGTATGCACTGATCACAGAGCAACAACACCAAGCCACGGCCAGTGCGAACCAAAACGCTTCACACACCTCAGAGTCTAATAGACTGGACTGGCAAAGGTTTAAAGAAAGCAATAACATAAAAGCTTGAACGCCAGCGAAGCAGAAAAGAAGATTTATAACCAGAGCCAGAGTGGCTTTACCCCTCTGAGGACTGAAAGCTATATACAAAGAGTTCAGCATTGTGACTTCAAGTGGGCCTTTGGTAACAAATGAATTGCAAGGCTATTTAGAAGAGAGACTCTACAGCAACAGTGGCCAGAGCCCATTAAACAGAGTAGGAGAGCTAAATTCTCCATTACACCAAGCACCTCTCCAACAACCGTGGCACTACAAAAAAAATTCTCCAGATCAAAAATTAATAAAACATACATAAATATACCCAGCACAGTGTAAAGAGGACTTCATATAAAAAAGAACCAAGCCTTTAGCTGCTTTCTGAAGCCATTTAAATCTTTTTTTCTATAAATAATTACATCCTAATAATAGGTTGGGCCTCTACAGCTGCTGAAAAACATCAGGTATTAAACATCGGGTATTAAATGCAAAACCCTCATCTCCCTTCTTGCAACTGTGCATTTGTGTGCAATGGATAATCATTTGAGGGATGCAATTTTAATGAAGGCAGAGTTGGGCATGCAAAAGTGGGGCCTCCAAGGAAGCACTCATGCAGCGGTGCCAGTGAGGAGAGCAGAGGTAGGTGAGCGCTGAGCACCTGGGGAAAGTCCAGCCCTGTGAAAGCTTAACAGTGTCACCTGGCCCATTGGCGCACAAACACAGCTCACTGTTCGGGTTTGAAGAACTGGGCTCTAGCAAGGAGACTGGCTAAAGATCCTGTCCGGGGCAGTCAAAGGGTGAGTTCTAGGAAACGGGAGGCATAAAGGGTTGGTTTGTCTTTCCTTCCAATGTTAAAAAGGAAAAAGGAGAAAGAATGAAAGGACTGAGAGTTTTTACAAAATAAACAACTCTCATGTAGACAGGAGAGGGAGGACACTCCCCACCTGTGGAACAACCAGCTGCTCTGGAAGCGATGGTCAGAAATGGCACAAAGGAGCAGCCAGTGACCTTGGCTCCCCTCAGGGCATACCTGAAAGCTATTTTAGATGCCTCTACTTGGGTTGCTGCATTGATTTGCCCTTGTTCTTGCCACAGTCCAAAGTTAATAATCCTAAAATCAGTCTCTGTAACTCCTAATAAGGCTATTAGTCAGGCTGCTAGGCTTCCTTCTCATTCAAAGATTGCTTTGAATTACTGGCTATCAAGATTTATCTCCAGACTGCTGACTTGTAAAAAAGGCTTTGTACGTTGCTCATGTCCTTTACGTATTCATCTTGGTGGCTCTTGCTTCTCCCTGCCTCCCCCGGTGCTCCAACACGCTGCTCTTAGAGCTGCAGCCACCGCCTGTTGTTCCCCTCAGGCCCACTAACACGTCCATTGCTTTGAATAACAGGATACATCACGCAGGCACGGCCTCTGGCTCTAAAGATCCCCTAAAGGTCCTCCACAGGAACTCAAGGCACCTCTGGGACTAAAGGGACATGGCTGAGTGATTGGCAGTCACCGCCTTGGAGAGAGACATTGTCTCTTTTTGGAGAGACTACAGAGAAAGTGCCTAAGCAGTTTATTTAGAAAAAGACACTAAAGAACTGTTGTCCCAAACTGGACATTAAACAGCAGCCTTCTGCATAGGAATGGCTGGTCCTACTTCCTGCTTAATCACAGCTAATTCCCCAAACTAATGTTAGCGCATACGTGCCTGCTACGTGTGCAGTTGCCAGTGGCCTGTCTGACCAGCGAACTAGGAATAAAGAGCTCCTCACTTTCTGCAGCACCATTCTCTGATCGTCTGACAGGTTAGTTGCTGGCTTTTTCTTCAACTACACTAAGATCTAATGGCTTCTGCCTTGTAACTCTGGCCCAGCAAAATCAGAGTATATTGCCAAATATCCCAGGCCAAATCCTCTGCTCCATGAAAGCTGCTTGCTGCATCTTGAGGATGGAGTGTTGTCACAAAAAGCTAGTTGAACTGGGCAGCAGGTTCGGCACCATTAAGGTCACAGTCAACTGTTTTACTTTAATCTCTCTCAGGTCCCAACATCCTGGGAGTGTTGAACTAGTCCCTGGGGAACAAAGGAAGCGGGGAATAAAAGCCAGCACTAGCCCCGGCTCCTGATGTCTTTGGTAGCTGAATCTGGCCGAAGAACCTGGGCGGATGAGCACAAGTCTCCACCTTAACTGAAATTCTGCCTCCAGCAGGGCCTTGCTGGAACAGCGGAAGGGTGGAGGGTGGAAGGAAGGCCATGCTGGAGGACGCTGGTGCTTTTCTATATAAGTACAATGACAGGTATCCAGGAGCTGCGGACTGAAAGCTTCGATGCTAAATCAATCCCAAAAAGAAAAGCTAAGGGATTACGCTTGACTTCAGGTGCTAGAGAGTCAAGTACTGCTGCCAGGTTACTCTGGGAAAGCAGAGAAGCAGAGGCACTGTCAAAGAGATTAAACACCAGTGGAAATAAAACCTGCTGTTATTCCCCCGGAAGGAATTAATCTGCACTCATCCCCGAGGTCTGAAGACAGAGCTGAGCTACCACCACAGATAAGTTCTCGCTTATGAAATCCGCTAGTAGATGAGAGGATAAGAAACCAGACGTTATTATAGACAACAAAACAGCCTTTAATTATGATATCTTTTGTATTTTAGCAGTATCTGAAGGTACCAGCTGAGACCTTTACTACTGCTATATACAAATGGAAGTAAGATACACTACAGATACAGTAAGTGCACAGCACTTGCTTCAGTGCAGCAACATGCCAACTATGCACAAAAAAGACAGGGAGAGAGCATCATTCCCATTTTGTAAGTGGGGCAATGATTAGCCAGATTTCTACAGGGTGGAACAGCAGCTACTCAAAAGTCGCATTGAAAGTTGAAGACAAAGCTGGGAATCTGGCCCATACCACTTTCATGCCAGTCAAGCACCTTAACCACTCTTTCCAGTCTGTAGGCTGCTACACATCCTTAACAGCTGTGAACCACAGCAAAGAATATAGGTCCTTTTCTTACAGACGTAAGAAATTTACCTGCAAGCAGTTATCGTATCAGTATACAATTGATATGTAAATGAATCGGTCTGCTATAAGCAAGGTCCAACACTTTATAAAGTTTGTCTTTTTCTCACTCCTTCTTTGTCTCCTGAGTGCAAAGCTAAATATAGCTGCAGAGTGGCATAACAAATCCCAACTCCCTTGCCTCTAAAAACCCTTTAGAGAAGTAAAAAATTCCTATAGGCTGCCAATGGAAAGAAATGGTCCATTCCTGTTAGAAACTTGTGGAAGACCAATGATCATGCCCTTTCTGCACTGTCTCAGCGCAAGCCACAAAACCTTTGCATTGTACTCACCACCGGAAGAGCTCTCTTCTGCACTGATCCTGTCTGTTACCAGCTCCTGAACCGAATCATTTGGAAGAAAAGTGTAAGTGCATTCCCTCCACTTAGACAATTAAGGAGCAGTAGATATTAGTTATTTCTAATTATACTTCTGAGAAAATCCACAAGATTTCCTCCATTCATCCATGTGGGTAACAAAATCTCAGGACTTGCACCCAGCCCCTACGATGGCACCCTCCCCTCATGCCAAGTCTTCACGCTCGAGATTGTTTTCAGAGAACATCTTGACTTGAGAAATGTATCTTTTCCTATGCAAACTCTCTTTGAGGCTCTGTTCAGATAAAAATCACGCTAGCCCCTAATACCTCCACACTCAGATTCTTTATAATACAGCACTTCAGAGCTGAAGTTTTTAACAAAGCATTATTCATTACTTCTGTTTAATGTACCTTGGGCAAAGGCATCGCTCGCCCCAACGATAAACATGCAGGGTTAATAGCTATCTAGCACTCAGCCAACTATGAACAAGCATTCAACACACTATGTGACTGTGCATCCCTATCTGCTTAGAGGGATAAGGTGCACACATTCTTTATATTGACACTGAAACCCAGATTTTAACAGGCAGTAACAGCCATACAGTGTATATGCATACAGATCAGAGCAACGTGCATTATTCATCACCATCGCTTGCTTGGTGTTAAAGACAACAATACCCTGAGAACTCATGAGCAACTAGTGAGTTTGGGGTGCAAGAGTAAATCCCTAACTTGGGTTTTAAGGAATCCTACAACAGCTATTCCAGTAGCAACAGGAGACTGTGGAGATAACTGATCAAAGCAGACATCCCAAGAACAGAGTAATAACTAGTTCCTGATATGGAGCCACACTGGATTTCTGAACTGATGTAAATAGCTGTCTCATGGTGTAATTACAGCACTGAGAGTGTGGCTTCTCCAGATTGCCCAGACAGGCTAAAGATAGCAGAGTTGCATTTAATGGAACAATAAAAGTCTAAAAAAGCAAAAGGCATGAGACAGATGACCTCTGGATACAAAGGATGGTGCCTCTGGCCAGAAGGAACAGTTGAATTTGCAAAGTGGTGTTCCAAGAAGAAGAGGTCTCAGCTTCATGAGTGATAGACCAGATCTGCCTGTTTCAGTGGAGCTTGAGTGAGGGACAGCACACAGCCGCTGCACCCTAACAGGAGCACAGAGCATGAACTGGGACTTGCAGTGTCCCTTTGCTCTCCTGATACAGCAAGGGAGGAGTATGCTACTTGACTCTTTGTCACTGAACAGCTTTGCCCTCCTGTCCCTTTGACACCATGCCAATGTCTGAGGCGAGGAGTTGGCACATAAACTCCATCTGGCTTCTGATAGTCTGCAGCACAAAGGTTAGGCAACTGGCCTTTGATTTGGTAATCTTGGCAGGACAGTAAGCCTAGAAATGGGATCACTTCAAGTCCTTTTCCTCCCTAAAAGGGTTGATAATCGAGTTTGGATGAACAATACTTCCCAACTCCCTGACTCCATCACTGTATGTGAGGAGACTACTCTTCGGACCGCAATTGGGCAACACCTTCAAAAGCTCCTTGGACACTTTGGAGGCTTAGGATTCTAAGTCCACCCTAACTCTGGAGCAGTTTTAGCCACAGGCATACGAACTCCTCAGAAAACAAGCATACAGGCCCTTGCAAAGTAAACAGAGGGCATTTCAGCTGTTGCATAACTTCCATGACAGCAGCTCTCATCAGCTTGGTCCACATTTCTACATGTACCACAGAGTGGGCAAAGTTTTAAGTGCCTCTACAAGGCTGTTGAAGAAATGACATCCCTGAAGGCACTGCACAGAATCTGTCCCTGCAACCACAGAGTACCTGTCCTTGCTAGCTGTAAAGTTCTTCCTGCAAAATGCTGAACGCCTCCTGCAACAGAAACTGGGGCAGACATCGGAGACTATCAACTGGGCATTAAACGGGTCCCGTCATACAAGCAAAAGCAGCATTACAGTTGAGTTGAATCCCTGTCCTGAAAACATCTTTACATTAGAGCACCTAAAAGCACCACTGGGAAGAAACAGGGGGCCTAGCTGCACTCCCACCAATATTAGCAATATCTGCTTTCTCATGGACCCTTATGTATCCTGCCTTCCCATAACAGCTACATAGTTCTCTGTTTTCTGCTTATTTATTCTTGACGTCTGTGAGAGACAGTAAAAAGCTATTCTTATCTTTGTTTTACTGAGGGAGAACAAAGGCAGTGAGAGATTCAGCAACGCACAGAAGGTCAAGGAGGAAGCGTGTGACAGAGAAAGAAGTTGAATTTGCCCTTCTAGGTCCAGGACAAGATTTCTCACCATAGGCCAGTTCTTCTCCCGTTGACTTCACAGGGTGGGAATGAAGCCAGCGCTAAGTACTTTGGAAATCCCATCACGAATGCTTCCTTCATGTAGATGTTTTAATAGTGTTTACATCTCTCTGATGAAGACATACTAGCTGCAGCCAAAAAAACCCACCAGCACTCTTTGAAGGAGAAATGAAATGCTTCATTAATTCAAAAACTGTTGAGACTGCAAATCAGGAACAGAACACACAGGTCTAGAGGCAAGATTACTAATAATTCATGAGCAAAATGCTATGTTTATGCAACACTAAGGATGAGATTTTAATTGCTTATTACTCTAATTGATTTCATTCAGTTGTTATGGCAACTTACTCCCTTTAGTACACGCATTGCACTAGACTCTTACAGGCCTCCACAGAATGAGGCCGTGACACAGCACGGTTACAACACCTACTGTAAGATAAACAGTGATTATCTGCTCATACAATGCATGGGAGACTCAGAACATAGTTAGGGCTGTCTAGCACCTTCTAGTCCAAAGTTTTATTATTATTTGCTGATAAATTCCACAGTTTCTCTCAGCTGTCCCAACCGATAATTTCCATGCTCATTTCTACCAACAACTGTTCTCAGTTTTCATTACTTTGCTCTATCCTTGAGCACAAACAGTTTGGCCATTTTGTGAGAAGGAAGCTAGTTATAGCAGTTTTGTCAGCACATTATGTTAGACATTAGCTTTTCTCTATTCTGACTCTTTTACAGATTATCTTTTAGACAACAGGGATGCAGAGCAAGAACTTGAAATCTGACAGAGACCTGAAGTCCAGTCTTGCTGTCTTGGAGAAGGTACTCAGATTAGTTAAAGAAGAATACCCAGCAAAAGCTTCGCTCAGCTCTACTTATGCACTCACTCTTATTTCTCTGTCTCGACCAGTCTCTCCTTAGTGCTGCTGAAATTGCTGTCCACCTGTAAAACATATACACAGACTCATGCATGGCAAAACGGATCTTGCTCTACTAGCATGTGTACTGCTGAGCCACATTTTGCCCATCTCTGGAGTACTCCTTTAACACCTCTTCAGTCTGAGCAATCAAGCACGCCACATTTGTAGGGAGCTGAACAAAGCAGCTGTAAGTCAGGCACTATCAGCAAACAGGAAAAAAGACATTTTCTCTTGTTAAAGGCCCTACACAATGCGCACTGAACTGGGAATTGCATAACCTGATTTCTGTGCTTGCCCCTACTATCTACTGCTTTACATTTCATTGTGGCCCAAAGGTATTGATAGCTAACGGGTACCACAGGAATTGGGCATTCCCCTACTCGTCCTGCCCCTTCACAAACTAGCAAAGAAGTTGTATGAGATCATGAGGCAGCAGCACCTTTACTGTTCGGTTCAGCCTTTCTCCCTACAGCCAAGTATAGAGTCTGCTCTAAAGACTGACCTACAGAAACACAGTACTTACTTCAGTAGACAAATGGGGAGATATTAAAGATTGGGGCCTGAACACAACGAGTGATTTACATGGAAAGTTTTTATTGTTCCATGTGAGTTATTACGTAGTCATCGGGTGATGAACTCAAGTTTTCTGTTTAAAGGTTGATGATTACTATTTAATTATGGCTTGACAACTCACTAGAATAGAAGCAGTTCCACTACTGATCCCCGGTGGCCCACTTGACCCACAAGACAGCAGATTTGAAAGGCGAGCAATATGATGACATCTGGAGATCCATTTGGAGACGAGTTCATCTACAAAAATGTGAAGTGCAAGACAAGCCATACTACTTAACTACCAATTCTACACATTAAATAGGTATGACAGTATGAAATTTGCACAAGACAGGGCAATGTTCCAGAGCTCACACAAAGTGCACAGCTAGGAGCAGTCCTGGGGGGTGTCTTTCCCACAGCAAGATTCTTTCACGCCCCTCTGCCCCAACCCAAACCAGTCTTACTGACAGGACAGTTATGAAAATGAGCATAAATCTCAACTCCTGAGACCGCAAACATTCAAAGCTTCACCTTCTGCTGTAAGAAAGCCCAAATCAGCATTTGAAAAGTATGCACAGCTTCACTATCAACAACCACCAAAAGCCCCATTCTTTGGGCACAGCAAGGCAAACATCTCCTTTGAGGGATGCACTCCAATCTGACCTTGCAAAATCAAAGTTCAGCCTAAATTATCAAACCACAGAAATAAATCTGACCATGTCCTCACAAGCAAATTTGTTTTCACACTGGGACCTACCTGAAGGTAGCCAAATAGTGCACCCCAAGCTTTATTAAACAGACTAATCCCACCAGCTGTTAGTTAACCCAAGGACATCTCTTGTGGCTTCCTGCCTTTACAAGGCATCTAGACTGCCTATGTATCATCTGCTGAGGGGGTTGCTGTACTGAAGTGACCCGAGTGGGCACCTTTGAAGTAGGAGCTCATCTTTGCTTTAACAGCTTTAATGTTCAAAGTGGTCACAACAGACAGCAAAGATGCCATTGCACTTCAACATTACAATGAGTACTTGAAATATGAGCAGTATTGTTATATAACTGACTTTTACTGATGTGTATGACTTATGAGACATTCAAGGAAATTTTGCTTAACAGTATCAGGTGCCAGTCCCTCATCTGTTTTATGTGGGAAGTGAGAAGCCTTGTAATGTGTGCATGCATTTTAAAAAAAAGGAGATGTGAAGGCCATGAAGAAGTTACTAAACTCACAGGTTTATTTTAGCAGTGACCCTATTCTTGCCACACGTGCTCACTGCCAGTGACAGCCCTCCTTGTCAGCACCACAGAGCCCTATTCATTCCCAGCCCCTACCCACACACAGGGCCCCCAATGTTGAGCGCATCGGGGCAGGATTCCCATTCCCTGCAATGGTGTCCAGCGCTGGATGATGGGCTGGCCTGGCAGACGGAGCACCCTTGTGCTTGCTGACACTCAAGCCCTTGTGCATGGAATAAAAGGCCCAAAAGAGCAGAGATCTGTATGCAACTTTCTAAAGCAACCTCAGGAGGCAGGTGGCTGGCATCTCTCCTCTGCACTGTTCAGATTTATTTGTGGGTAGGTCCCAGATACTTGTGTCAGTCCTTTTAGGTCAGGGAACATTGTTTCAGCAAGGATTAGAGCTCCTTACATCCTCTACTGCTGCACAGTCATTACAGCAGCATTAAGTGTTTTTCCAACATATCAACACTGGAAACAGTAAGATGGGAAGGTGAGAGAAGCTGTTTCCCTTTTATGAATTATTGTAGGTGTTTTTGACTGTAAAACTGCAAACATCTAGAGACCAAGTTCCAGAGTTGGGAACAGCAAAAATCTCAGAAGTCCAACTCCTAACACAAAACACTCATGTTAGTGACCCTTAAAATCACCACTAGTGGGAGCTCCACTTGGCCAGATGTGCAAACACACCAATCCAAATCCTCACCATTGTACAGGAACAGAGCTCAGCTGCATCTGTGTGCAGCGGATAAGCACAGTGTACCTCACACCAGCTTCTAGAACCGATACAAGTGAAACAGCAAAGATTCACTTTCAGCAGCAAGCCACACAGGAGTTTTTCTTTGCAAACTGCTCACCAGAACTTGCCGGCAAACCTGAAAAACAGCTGGTATATACCATACAGATCACAGCAAAAAAAGCAAGCCAGTGCTTCAAGTAACCAACTATAACTCACACCAGTTAACAAATACAGCAATTGGTTTATTGTCATTCTCAACTGAAACAAAACTCAGTAGGTTCATTACCTCTAACAAGGGTACTCTGTTTCAGAAGTGAGCTTCCAGGTGCAGAGACTTGCAGTAAGAAGTCTTCAAATGTACAATATTATCATAGAGTACACAATAAATTAATATCTACATGCAACATACCTACAAAAAGTTACATACAATGTAAAAAAATACAGTATTTTCTGCTCATTTTTTGTTTTAAATTTTTTTCTGTACATTTTTTAATTTACATTTTTATATACATTTTTGTAAACTTTTTATATTTTTAAAAAAATGAAAGCACATAACAGTTATGAACTTATGGCACTGCTCATATCATTCTAAACAGTAATCTACAAAACAACCGCCATTAGCTTGTTTGCCCCTTCATTTCTACTTTGGCACCACCACACTTCACACCGTTATTCTGAGTGAATTTCTTCACTTGCTACCTAGCCATATTCTCAATATGGAGAAATGCAATCATACTAAAGTTTGTGTGCTTCAATAAAAAGTTCAGGAAAAAACACTACATCAACTACTTCAACATCACATTTACCTGATATTACTGCATAATATCAACTTTTCCTGCACTAACTGCTTTACATAAGCATGCAAACAAGTCTGATTATGACTCAATCAATAATATGAAGATACTGAAATCAACTACAGGGGTTAAATATTTAAAGGAATGTCAACTTACCAAATTTATCATGTTAATAAGCCTATTCTAATAGTATGGATTGACATATTAACACTAGGAGTTTAAACACACTGAAGTATACAATGCAAATTTCAGTGTAAGCTAGTTTGCATTAGTTTAAACAAAACATGAAAGTAAGCCCTGTCACACACTTCACACTATCCTTTTTAGAAACAGACTAATATTGAAAACAGGAAAACCTCCATTCTTACCAGAACTACACTCTTACTAGGCATATTCCTACTTTAAAACAGGGATTCCTCAAGTTTATGAAAAAATAAGCTTTTAAAAATGCCCTTTGAGTACAAAACACAAGATCAGCTAAAATGCTCCTTCCCAAAAGAAGCATAGCACATACGAAGTAGTGTAAAAGCAATTTCAGTATTAAAGAAAGGCCCATTTGACAGTAAAGCATCACTTTGGCGTGGTACTTTTGCGTATGCCCATCGCTCCCACACAAGCCATTCACCCAATTCAAGACTATCACAGAATACTTCAGGATGCAGGGGTCCTTAGTATTGACTTTGAGCAGGAGGTTGGACTAAAGACCTCCTGAGTTCAGACCAGCTTGCTCAGGGTTTTGTTGCATCAAGCACTGACAGCTTCCCAGAACAGAGACTGCACAGCCCCTCCGGGCCCTGTTCCTATGCTCGACTGTCCCCACAGAGAACTTCTTCCCCTAACTGGGAACCTCCCATTTCAATTTACAAGCACCATCTCATACTTGCACCATTCAGCTCTGTCAAGAGCCTGAATTCATCTTCTCACTAACCTCCTCTTAGATACTGAACAGCTGCTATTCAATCCCCTGCCATCACCCCCACCCCAAGCCCTTTCTTTGTCAGGCTGAGCAAACCCAGGTCCCTCGGGGCTCAAACCCCTCGGCAGCTCCCTGTTGGACTTGAGCAAGTTGATCAAGGTCTTTCTTACATACTGCAGGCCCAAAACTGGACACACTATTCCAGACGAGATCTAGCAAATGCCAAGTAAAGGGGGGAAAACCCTACTTCTCTCAAACTATTGGCTATCCTCTTGTTAATGCAGCCCAGTATGCTGTCAGCCTCCACTGCTACAGAGACACACTGCTGACTTCCATTTAGCTGCTGAGCATGAGGAACCCCAGGTGCACAATTGCACTTGACCTTATTAACAGAACTATAATGGCACAGTACTCCGCAACATTTGTCCTTGTTGACAGCAGAACTACACATGAAGCTTTTTGCTGAACTGGGACCTGAACGGAAGTTTCTCCTTAAAGTTAGAACAACACAAGGCAGGCATTCTAAGTATTTGGATATACCATGGCAACTCTTGCCTTAATACAGACAGTATATAGAGTATACCTCCTCACTTATTATTGCCAAAACACTATGGTGCATTAAAATTCCTAACCTAGAACTATCAAGCATTAATGCTAAGACTGAGAGTTAAGAGTTTGCCACTTCGTTTTAGGTTTGAGGTCAAAGAAGAAGGTGCCTTCCAGATCACTAGGAGGAGAACTGCTAAGGCTTTCTTCTCCGCTGCTCATATCTTCACAGGAGTCTTCACTAAAAGAAACAGTAGGAAAGATATTTTAAACTAAGCACAAACCCTTGAAAGTGGCAAAGCGTTCCTCAACCCTGCTATTTTATTGCCAACTTTGATTCCTAGCATAGTATTTCAAATCTAAACACTTCTCACCACCATAACAAGGTACGGTTTCCTTTTTTCTAGTGCCAAGAATCTCCTACCAACCAAGAGGCAGGCACTGTTCAGGATATCAAATAGAAGTTACTTTAGCAGGCTTCCAAAGCATCATAAGCCTCCTTGACATACAAAAAACACCCCTCCCCCAAAGCATTTGTCTTTATACTTGCTCAAACGCCACGATAATAGCTCCCCAAATTTTCCTCTGCTGCTTAGGATGTATTTTCTTAAGTCTACTGAAGTTTCCAAAGCTAGAATTCTTTCAAGAAGTACTGAATAAACCTAGTTTTTAAAGAGTTGCCGTTACATCTCCAGAAAATGGGAATTTCCCACAAATCAGCTGCCCAATGAGTTTTACCAACCTCTCGCTTTCATTGAAACATCCACCCTCCGGTATCGTTGGCAATTCAGGAACACTGTAGTAACTGTTTTGTAGATTCTGGGCCGTACGTCTTGAAACAATCCAAACTAGCTTTTTATGGTCTGGCTTGCAACATTCAGGAGAAGAATAATCTGCTAGGCATTTCGAGACCAGTTCCCTCCAGTAAAGTAGGTCACTATCACTTATCTTCAAAGTGAGGAAAAAAAACACAATCTATTTATTACTTTACACACAGGCTCAGAAGATACTCCCTCCTGCCATTTTACCTTCAAGGACATGACTTAAATAAAAATATCAGTCAAAAGTGAAAGTGATCACTGTGATGGATTTGTCAGTCAAAGTTTTGCTGCTTTGGAAGGCTGACCCCTATACATCTCATATATACATCCACACAGGTTCTGAGTAACAGTTTGCCTGTTAGTGGCTGTTAGTATTTTCATTATCCTTCCCAAAAGAGGAAGGAGACCACAAGCTATTAAGTATTTTGAGAGCTTGGTGCTAACACAGTACAGCAATGATAGCCAGTGTAAGAGAATCCTGCTTTGAGAAGCTCCAGTGCCCTCATGATAATACCATCTTTCTAAAATGGTATCATCTCGTATATTAAGGAAGTGCTTTCCTCCTCCAAAAGCATCCCTACTGCAAATGGGGTTAGCTGAATTTGACTGCAGCAGTAAGTAGTCTGTGGTTTAGACCATCACACCTGACACAACATGCAGCTAGAAGCTTTAAATTCTGTATTAGTTACTAGGGGAAAAGAACAAGCCCAGCAGACATCTTAGTCATTGAAATAAGTAGACTGGAAATTTCTCTAGAACATGCAGCTAGAACTGTACAAGTTGAATCAGCTACTTGTTGAAGCATGTATTACGTAGTCATTAAGAAACAGCACTTCTTCCAATTTTATACATTCAAGACAGTTTTTGAATCGTAATCCTTTTGCATCCTGGACAGTTGCCAAGATATGCAAGTGAGAAATGACTACCTGACCTCATTCTCAATTAAGCAGCAGTTATTTGCACTTGGCATTTTACCAAAACAAATTGTGTTAGAAAAGCTTCAGACATGCTTAAAAACTAGTTTCATTGCTTATTTCAGTTGCTGCCAAACAGTGTCTCTAGAGCCTGTACTCTGATAGCAGGGATCCCTTAAATGTAACATGGTACATCATTAGCTGTATCACTCCCAGCAACAATCCACTGAAAATATTTACCTTTGAATGCTTTTGAACACGCAGAAGGATCTCAAACAGCTCAACAGATTTCAAAGTCTGAACTTCTAGAGTGAGAAGGCACAAGGCCAAGACAGATGGCTAGAAGGACAAAAAGCACTGCTTAACATACACAAATCAAAGCCTACTCAGATGTCACCCAAGGCGGCTATTTGTACTTACTTTTGCTTTAGAAAAGACTAGACGACAGTTGCAAGCTTTTAACTGTGCTTCCAATTTGTCAAGATTCAATACTTCTTTCCTAAGAGATACCCAAGAGAAAGAAGCAGCATTCATATCAGCAAGCAGTCACACATCAGGAAGCAAAACTAAGGAGCTGGTTCTTCTCCAGGTGATATTGGAACCCCTTTTTTAAGGGGACATCCAAAGAGACAAAGGGCGCAGCAAGCATGACAGAATACCATCAACAAGCAATTCAAACTCACCTTTCTGAGGTATGACAGAGTACAATAGCATGGTACAAGTGCAAGAAGGTTAAGGCAGTAGTAGCTTTAAATTCAAAGTGCAGCTTCTCTGAAATTATCTTTTCCATCCGTTTCAGGTCGGACACAGTGCATTTACATTGGCTGATCCGGATGATCTCATGAGCAGATGGAATATTGCATTCTTCTTCAACTACTCGGGCAGCCAGTTGGAAACAACAGACTCCAATGCAAGATAAATGCTTTGGTTTCACCTAAAAGCAAGAGGAAGCACTATGAGTACTTTAAAGAAAATCCACAAAAACAGAATGAGGTTTAACATCTGTAAGAGATGTGATGTAAAACCATTTAGTGTTTAGATGACAGTCTTTTGGGGGAGATAGCATTCTTTTCCTATGGGCTGTGTTTATCAAAGAGCCTGGGAGAGTAGCTTTGAACATCCACACTACAACAGAATGAGAGGTCTAAGGTATCTCAGCTAGACCTGATGCATCCACACTCAGTCACTTAAACATCTCATCTAGTTTTAAGTCATTTCAGTAGTTAATTTCCAGCAAAACACAGCTATGCATAGCCAATAAAGCAATATTAGTCTGTCACAGCTAAGTTAGATGAAAACTGAAGTTCAACAGCTGAGTACCCACTACTGAAATTATTCCAGATCACTACAGATCAAATAAAATTATACACCGATAACTGCAATACTCCGCTTCTCCGAGTGGCAGTGCTCACTTACCCTCAATTAAAGCCTACACAAATCTGGCCTAAGCTTGTTCTGGGCAGTCTTATCCCTCCCCAACTTGTTCCCTCCCCTCTGTTTTCTCCCACGTACAAGCACAATGTTTTGTGCCACCTCAAGGAAAGTGAGATCTGAGAAGTGATGCAAGTTAAGACATTCATTTTTTCCTGTCACCTTAATAATGGGGAAATGCTTTAGATTGAAGTTGTCTGCCATAAGGCAGCACAAACACACAAGAAAACAAGCATCCAGGACAACGATCTTTTGGTATCAGTTCCAGCTTTAAATCAAGCTATATCAAAGTACTTAGAGTTAGTTTGTAACACATTTCATTCACTTGGTACTTTTGTACTTCCTTCTGTCTTGTACACTGATCTAGCGAAGGCTACACAGGCCTTTCAGGCAAACGAGGCATGCTGCTACTTGCCTTTAAGGGTCAGGAGCAGTCACAGCATGAAGTACTTAATGTATCACATCAATAGGCTAATCTTTCACAGAAGAACTGTACTCAGCTCCAAGGTTACACAGGAGCAATCAGGAAGTGTTACTAGCTTAACATCGGTAAACAGCCACAGTGTCTCATAGATCGCAGCCTTCCTCTTCCCCTTTGTGTCAGACAAGAATGCAAGCTCACAGGAAGCTTGCATACGCAGCTGACAATACAGCAGGTATTCTCCACTCAGATTACCTTCATTAGAGCCAAGAATCTGTCCAGGATGTTAACAGCCAAAACAAATGTTTCAGTTGCAAAACCAAAAAAGTTGGTCAGACTCCAAAGATCTTCCACCTTGACATTCCTTAGTCTCGGGCACAGAGTATTTTCATTCTATGGCAAAAGAGAAAGTAAAATCAATATTTCAGTGGTGACTGTGACCACTCACTGCCATATAAACTTCTTACCTAGATCAAAAAAAAAATTTTCTTACATACTCTACTGCATTTGTTTTAACTTAAGAAAACACAAGTTTCGTACTTGAGACTCAAAACACACCTAAAGTACATGCATTAAGGGTAGGTCCTCTGAGTCTCATTGGTGCAATACCCAGCACAACCACATTTCTAAGTATGCACTTGTTATTATAAGCCAATCGTTACCAGAAAGTGGGTGCACACACAATGACTCCTGACCTCAGAGGAAAAGAAACAAACCCAGCTTACTTTGCTTTCTGCCTGCATGTGAATATTAAGGTAACTACGGACTCTGCTTTCAAAACAAGCAACCCGACAGATTTCAGAGAGGCTCCTTCTGTTTAAGATTAAGACCCAATCCAAAAAGCTCAGAAGCATCTGAAGGAAAAAAAGTAAGCCTGTCGCTAAACCCTGTAAGGAATTTCGGTCATTAACATGAAAGTTTTAATGCTTTTTTTTTTTTTTTGCTGTTAAGTATTGAAGGCTTCTTGGTTCATTTCCCTGGGCTTTGCTAATCAAAAGCTAGTAGTTTCCCCTTTGTTAAGCTGCCTATTTTACATTCTGGCTTCCTGCACTGCTATAGTGCTGAAATAAGTGCACTAAATGGAAATAAACACACTTTTCGCTATAGGTGTGGAACAACGAATTTTAAGTACGTGCATGATTTACTTGCCCTCTTTTGACCAGCAGTTCATAGCTCTTTGATAATACAGTATATTAAAATATAAGCAGCTCCATGACAGAGTCAGAACAAAGGCAAAGAGGTATTTGCAGAGAAAAGACCTAAGTTTCAGAAAGCAAACGAGTGTCCGCCCCCCCCCCCCCCGGCTTAAGCTTTTCTTTCACAAATTTCCTGCCCGGAGGAGAGTCGCCTTCTCCCCCCACCGCCCCCTCCCTCACCTCGGCCGCACACTCGATGAGGCTGAGCCCCTTCTCGCGGGGCTGAAACCGCCCCTCCTGCTCCAGGTGGAGATTCAGCTGCTTGAAGAGCCATAGCGCCTCACTGCTCATCTTCTCCCCGGCCTCCAGATCCTTCATCTTCACGGGAGACACAGCCCGTCAGCCGGCGGCACACAAAGGCAGCCCCCTCCCAACCGCCTCCCCCAGCCCGGCCCCGAGGGGCCCCCACGGCAGCGGAGAAGCGAACAACGCCGTCCGCCGGGGAGCCCCCCGCGGCGGTGGGGAGGGGACACCGGGCTCCCCCCGCAGCCCTCACCGCTCGGCCCCTCCGCGGCGGGGAGGGGGAGACGACCCCGCTTCCCGTCACCGCACGGACGCGGGGCGGCTCCGCCGCGGGCCCCGCATCCAGGCGAGGCCGTCTGTGCCCCCGCCGGCGCCCGGCCCCGCTCGCCGCCCCGCGCCAGTCAAGCCGACGGCCGCGGGAGCGACACCATCCCCGGCCCCGAGCAGCCGCCGCCGCCCTGGGCCCGCATCAAAATGGAGGCGGCGCAGCGCCGCCCCCTTGTTTTTGTTCTCCCGGCCCGCAGATGGCCCCGCGCGGAGAGCTCGCTGCTAGGCTCGGCCGGTGAGTCGCCCGGGGGCGGGGCGAGGCGAGGGAAAAAAGTCCGCTCAGAGCCACTCACTCCAGGAGAGCGCAGCAGCCCCGGATGTGCGGGCGCGCCGCAGCCACCCTGCGCCACCTCTGCTTTGATGAAGGCGAAGCGCGATCCCGCTCCCGGGAGGAAGGGCCAGGCCGCGGCGGAAGGAGACGGGGCGCGGTCGAAGCACACCTTTAAAGGGACCGGGAGCAGCGCCTTTGTGGCCGCTCGCCAGTTTTGAAAAGTCCGCCCAAACCCTCCCCCGTCCTGATTGGTCCGCGCTCCCCCAGCCACTGATTGGCCAGCGGTCCTCCTTGCCCCCTCTGCCTCCCCACCCGTCGCGTTGTGTTGTTTACCCGCAGTGATTGGCCGTCGACGGAGGGCGCGTCCCTCCGGATTGGCCGGCCGAGTTCTGCCTCTGCCTCGCCTACAGCTCCAGGCCTTAGCAACCGCGATAGAGCCCCGCGCGCGCGCGCGACACTCAGGGAAGGCAGGGAGTTGAGGCACCAACGGCCAGAGCCCAACGGTCACTCGGCGGGGCCTGGGAGCGCAGCAGCACCTCTGTCTGCCCGGTGGGACTCTGGGGCGCCTGTCCCCCAGAAACGGCTACCAACTGCCCGGCCAGGCTCGGCGGTGCACGCTGCCTGTCAACTAAGTCCCCAGCAAACCCCTTCTGGCCCCACAGGTCTCTTAGGCTTCTCCTGTAATTACTTCAAAGGAGGACTGCTGACCTGCAGCCTCCGACTGAGGTGGCCTGACGTAGCTCAGCCCTAAGGTAGCTCAGCTTGTGTGGACCTGACTCCCTGGGGGCAGGTGTGAGACCCTTCTCCTCACATCCTATCTCCTGATTTCCAGATGCCCCAGTTTGCGTGGCTTAAAAATCCCACATACCGCTTTAAAGCAAGAGTCAGTTGTACTTACTATCTGGTGTTGGAGAATTTCAGGTTGTGCGTCTCCAAGCTTCTTTATAATCATGGTAGATTTATGCATAGTGGGAATCCAGGGTCTGATGCGTAAGGAAGAATATGGCTAATACCGTGAACAGCTGGCAACTATGCTGGTCTTATCTACCCCCTAGCAGAGTGCTAGACGTAGGGGGGTTGCATCAAATCTTCTCAGGCTACAGCTTGACAGAGCCCTAATGACAAGATAAAACAGGATCTCACAAAATATATCACAGTCTGGATTTGTGGAATTTAATAGAAACGTTACAGCCTGTTCCATGTTCTGCAAATATATTTTTCACGGACAAACCCAAATGCACAACACAAATGTCAAAGGGAAAACCACAATGACAGTGATGCGTACGTGCTGAAGACAAAAATGCGTAGTGGCAGCTTGCAGCAGGGAGAGCAGATTAGCATTCAGTATGATCTAGTGAGGTTCTACAGTTTCAACAAATAGAAAATGTTTATTAAGTGTGGCAGTCTGGGAAAAAAAAAGCCTCCTTCTGTACAAAACAGTCAACAATGTTGCTATGCCAATCTCTATTTCTAGGCTCAGTTATTGTCTGTTATGCCAGTGGCGACGGCCAACAATTTCTTCATGTTTATTTTGATTACGAGCTCTCTCAGGTTCCCATCAGTATGCACAACTTCTCCTTGGAATATTCCTAACACAGGACAGCACTCTCATAGGTGCCATCAAGTATATCTGAACACCCCTAAATATAGCATCCCTGCAATGTGAATGAACTGGGTACTATTTTTTTTTTCATCTGAAGACAGTATTTCAAAGGATAAAAGTACTTTTAGCCTCTGAAATAAGGAGTTGTGGTTCTGCTCCAGTTTTAAAAACAGTGCTTACCATTAATGGAGTTGACTTCAAACTGACTTCTGGCAGCTGCAAGTGTCACCTATGTGATGCTTGCAGGATAAGGCTCATCAGTCCAGCCTGTGTTATCCAAATTCCCTTGGCAGTCGCTGCTTTTTCCTCCACATTCTCAAGTATGTCTTGCCACGTGAAGCATCACAGAGATGCAGTATAGATGTTCTCCTTCAGACTGCTAAAGAAAACCACAGCGCAAAACATATGTTTCAGCTTACCTAAATGCAAAGAAAAGCCAGAAAGGATTATTTTTTTAAACACATAGCATTTGGATTCTTAAAACACTAATTCAGCAATCTACTTGAACACATGCACTGTTTATATTTTACTGACCAATTTAAACCTAACAGAACACTTTGAAAATTTATCATTCACACATCATGTAATTGGATGAAGAAAAAGTCTGTTACGTGAGCATGGATCACCAGTGCTTTTTCTGTGTAGCCTTGCATCAGAAGAGCTCATTTTTTACATTTGGAAGAAAAGGGTCCCTGTCCCATCTTTGTTTCTCTGTCATTAGCTGATCTGTTGCAAAGAGCTGTATAGGATTGCAAAAAAACCCTCAAGGATCCTTAGTATAAGTGACGCACTCATGAGCTTTGGAACTGTAAACAACGAAACAGTCTCCTCCTATATGGACCTGGCAGAACAACCCAGTGTTGCAGGCAAAGGAGGAGTCACGGTAAAGTCCACAAGTAAAGCTCTTCCCCCCCCACCCCACACAAAAGGAGTAACTAATTTTCTTTCAATGTGGCACTTACTTAGGATTAAGGGAAGTGGGTGAAAAAAATAAATTTGTTGTGATGTGACACTTTTCAACACCGTCAAGTGACATAGGCAGGCTTTATTTTAATGAGTCTTGCTAAACAATCTTCTAATATGGTTTGGCCCAACTTCCCTGGCAGGTCTGCATGACGATTGAGAATGGTTATGGATGGCTAATAGCTGTGTATTGAGCAGCAGATGATATCAGAGATATTAACTGGGCCTTGTATGCAGCTTTCCTACCTGAAATAGGACTTTAAACCTTTGTGATTAAGGGGCACACAGTAATTAACACCCTAGAAACATGAAGTCTTGCTCACAACCCAGGCAGCAGTTGGTCTCCACGGTAAAGAACAATGGGACTCCATCAGAACAATTGTTTCCTTTGCACCACTTAACCCAAGAGCTCCATACACTTTACAGCCACTCCTTAAACTAAGTGCCCCATTGCTATTCCATTATCCTGCTAAGGAGGAGAGAAGCACCATGAAACTAGCTAAAAACTGGAGAAAAAAGTCACTGACTTGTGACTTCTCTTTCTCCACGAGACAGAACTGCTGCCATATGGGAGCATGCCATATTTCCCACAATTCTGAGAAAAAAAAATGTGTGTAGTTTGGCCAACATCCTTTAATTCTGTGATGATGCAGGAGACAACAGCTATTATGTGAATTAGCATTTTCTCCAAGCATATTCAAGCTTATTTGAAAATGTGGGTAAAGTATCAAACATCAAGAGAGTCTGCATCAAATGAGATTAGCCCTAGAATCCTTTCCCCCCTTGACATCTACCTAGTCTTTCTTTCCTAATTCCTTAACAGACATCATACAAAAAGATTTTTTTTGTTTTAATTAAATGGGGTGACTTGAGGGTTGGGTTGTTTATGTTCTACTTTTTTTCATGCAAATAAAGTACCCTCAGTGTGTGCGTGTATATATTTATATGTATAAATATATATTTCTTTTATATATTTTTTATATTTTAGTATTTTATATATTTATTTTATGTTTGTATTATGTATGTATATATGTATAGATATACACACAAACATATACACTTATCTGTATAAAAGCAATACTTTGCAGAGTCTGTTGCTTTTAAAAGCAGAGGGACCAGCCCCTGTTGATAAAAAACTATCAAAACTGAAGCCTTTGCACAGGTCCTTTGTGAGGGAACATCAAGTCTAGGAGATAAAACGATTCATATATCTGACAGAATGTAAAACTTGTTTCCGTGACAGAACCCCCTCACAGAGAATGGCATTCGATCCTCTAGTAGCCATACAAGTAAATGTCCCCGCTGGTTTAGCTCCTGTCTGTAATATAGATGTATGTAATTTCACACTTGTCACCTTGTGCTAATGGAAGTTGGTCAAGTTCAGCATTCATAAATAAATTAGATTATTCAGATTTATTACATTCTTCCTAAATGATGGAAGGAAAACAAGACTTGCCAATCAAGGATTAATGTAAACACGAAGTCAGTGCTTGTGAAAAGGTTCACTGCAAACATGAATAAATCTAGAGATCAGCAGTGACCGTGCACTTTGTCTTAGTGACCCCACCCCGAGTGCAAAAGAGCTGTCGAAATTAGCAAGGGAGGGTGCAGAAAAAAAGAAACCAAGCTTGTTTGTTCAGGAGAAGGGAACTAAACTTAGCAGTAAATATTTTGAGCGCACAGGATCCAAACAGAAATCAGTGGAGACATAAATAAATTTAGCATAGACTATAAGATTCTAGAGTAGAGACTGTGATTTTGTTTTGCTGGTGCAACATATGGCAAAACAGTACTGAAATACATCTAACAATATTAGTGGCTAGATGAGAAGAATTTCCATGACAAGAGGAAGCTTATCACAAAGGGGAAATGCAAGTCAGTCTA
Organism: Dromaius novaehollandiae; assembly: GCF_036370855.1. Lineage (NCBI taxonomy): Eukaryota > Metazoa > Chordata > Aves > Casuariiformes > Dromaiidae > Dromaius > Dromaius novaehollandiae. Next base: position 12,961,821 of record NC_088101.1, on the reverse strand, counting down.
TACAGGAAAATTTGGAACACCAGACCTATATTGATAGGTGTGTTGCTTTGTATTGCAAGGGGTAAATTTACAGGTTTTTTGAAGAGCATCCTGAAACCCCTTTCAGGCTAGAGGAGCTGTCCATTCGTCCATTTGGAGAGTACGCCTGGAAGCACAGTTCAGTTTGTTTGGACCATTATTAGGCTACAAGGTCTGCAACTGTGACTGGCTGCAGGGCACCTTCAGCAAAGCAACTCGCATATATGGGACAGGCCAGTTGCAAATAGCTCTGATCAAACAGACCTGGCTTTATAAATATATACACATACTAGAACTCTATTGTGTGTAGAGAGAAAGTGTATACCATTTATATATATATATATAAAATAGATTTGTGTGCACACATACATCTATGCGTGCATTTATGCTGCTATAAAGTTGCCACGTACTGATACCACATATTGTACTTATGGAAAAAAAAGCTACCATAGTGTGAGTTACATTGGGATAAGTACATCTATACCAGCACAGCTGCATCAAGGTTCAGGGACAAGAGGAAGTGCATCAGTGTAACTTAAGTCACAAAACTTCCTACTATAAACAAGGCCCGAGTAATATGCTGAACTACAGCTAACCACCAAGGAAGCGGCACCAGACTTCTAGAGACAGTGAAATGTTGAAGCAGACGGCTGAAGATGACTACTTCTGACCTCCATTTTCACTGTCTAGATTAACATTTGGTGTAAGGCTAGGTCTGTTTTCACCCTATTTATGCTGCTTTAACGCAGTGTTCTCCCCTCCCCTCCCTTCCCCACCACCCATATGATCAGAAATACTTTTGAGGTTAAACTGTTCAAGGAAGAGTTTGTGAGCCCTCTTACAATAGGAAAACCTAACTTCTGAGTTCCAAGGCAAGGTTACTGGGAGAGAGAGAACAAAAACCCTAGACCTGTTTAGGATTCTGATACATGACAGATCTTTCCTAGAAATTGTTCATATTCCCAGTACAGTAGCTGGCATAAAACCTGGAAAACACAGCTAAAAATCAAGTTGCTTGTAGCAAGTGCCTAGTCCTAAAATCTTGATCCTGAAGGAAATCAGTATCTTCACCGAGAATTTCTACTAAAGCAAAAGGATTTTTTTTTTCAGGAACAACACCATGGGTTGGCCTCCGTCTATTATTTCATGTCTCAGAAGAAGCCTATGTATGGTGTGCTAGTAACCACCGAATTCGGGACTCCCTAATTTCCCGCGAGCGTTGGGAAATGGCCAAAGAGGGAACAGAGTTATTGGGAGAGCCTGATTTTCTGCCTATGTTCTCATGACGACATCTCTCTACACAGAGCTGGCAAGATTTATAATGGTGTTCAGGGGCTAACTGCCAACCTTGCAAGCACGTTGTCCAATGCAACCTACTTCTGTAATGTTTTCAAAACTCATAGAGGCTTCTTGAGGTTATGCTTTTCGGAGGCTTTGAAAATGGCTCTGGCACAAGAAGAGGAAGGGGGAACTACATCACCACACCGATGCAAACCCTCACTGAAAAAGGGTGAGAAGGGGAAGGAGCTCGTGGGTGACTTTGACCCCTGCCACTTAAAACGTTGCTGCTCGCAGGGCGCCGTTGCTGCACCTTGTTCAAACTCCGCTCCCTGTGCTCTGAGAACACTGATGGAACCACGAGAGTGTCCAAGTCTGTGGTGGATTTCATAGCTTACCTAGAGAATAAAATTACTCTTTGTGATTTCTGAGTTAGGTCAGTTTAGATGCTGTTTGTATTACAGTTGTATATTCCCCTTGCAGCTTCTCTGTGAGCCAGTTCAGTTTCACTGAATTCCATTATAGCTATTGTCAGAAATCTATATTGCATCTACGAGTCTATTAAAATGTTGCTTCCTGTCTTTTTTAGATAATAGTATCAGATGCATACATCAATTTACTGCTGGAAAACATTGCAGGAAGTATTTGTAATGGCAACTGAAGATGTAGACCTGATTCTGATGCCACTGACATTGTTGTGCAGCAAGACTGATCTTTCAGAAGAAAGAGAATTACACCAGGGCAAATGCCCGAGCAGCCTGCTTCAATGCTTTTATGGCAATAATTTGCCTTCATGCAAGTTAAATTGTCTGAAAGGAGGCTGTATGTTTCAATAACCTTGTGCTTGTCTAAGCATGACCACATAACTAGCAGTTTGCTTAAAGTTCTCTTTTAATAATGATTTGTTACTGGAAGGTGTGTTTCATTCACTATGTATTTTTGTCACTTACTTCAAATGGGTTCTTTTATTTAATTGACAAGATAATTCTAGGCAGTGTTGTACTTAAGGCTTTTAAAAGTATTTTTTAAAAAAGGTAGCTGTGCATAATTTCAGAAGACATTTTCAAAATCACATGGAGCCTGCACAAAATGGAATTTAAATTAGTCATTAAAAGTTAAGCCAAGAACAAAAGAGCAGTTGCCTTTCAGACTATGCAACCAGGCAGCTATTGACTGAAATGACTTACTAGGAAGTATTCAGTTACAAGTACTAGACATGGATATTTAAATTTTTTTTACACATTTAACATGGCTCATATCCATTTTATACAACTTAACATTAAAGTCTAAAACACTGAAAGAGGCCTTGCACGAAGTATTCACAAGTCAGTAGGAAGACACTTCCATCCTGACGTCCATTAAGTTTTTAATCCTGCAATGCAAGTGTCATGAAAAAAAGATGTAGAACAGCAAAGTATACATGTTCTGCACCGCAGAGCTCATACAAGGCTATAGAGAGAGATTACAGGGTGAATCACACCTTGTGACTACACCTCATCAGCTCTTAGTAGAAACTCGGTCTCAGTAACAGTTAGTGACAAATTTCTGGCTACCAGTCAGGTATCTCCCCTACTTTCTCATCGTGCTGGTGTGTTACTGAAGACATTCTCAATTCCTTACACACTTGCTTTGCATGGATTAGCTAGTCTGAGTTCTTGAATATAACAGGCCATAGATTTCACTAAGCACACTTTCTAATAAGCCAGTCTTAATTTGAAAGCCTCAAGAGAGGAAAAAATCCTTAATTAGCTAATGTGCTGTAAACAAAATGTATCTCGTTGTGCCTTTCACAGGGTTTCTTAAGCTTACCTCTTTGAATATCTTCTGCTAAAATTGAAAAGCAATGTCTTTTAATTTGGCATAGAGATGACTATTAACTGTAAATAACAAACCATGTCAACCAGTATATTTTTCCCTTTATTAGTCTATGCAAACATAAAGTCTCACAAATTATCGAGGTTGGAAAGCCTACAAAATGTCACCCCTCAAGTCATTAACATGTATCTAGTAATTGGTTGAAATGGTTACTCTTATGCAGATAACTAACACTTGGAATTCTAGAAGTGTCACAGTCTCCTGATTTTATTCCATTTTCTGTGCCAGAAATGGAATATTAGATTTTTTTCTCCTTTCTTCCTATACTACTAATATCTTTAGTCATTTAATTGGTGCTTAATGTCCTTCTCATATTTCCCATTAATTTATACTCCGTTCCCAAGCATTAATTGCTCTGTGCTACTATGAACAGAGATGTACAAATTTCCATGCACAGCACCACAGATGTTTTCCAAGTAACAGCTGCAGGAACATTTCCAGCATAGTTCTATCTTAAGCTAGCATATCCAGGCACATTCCCTAACATGCTCTTGATACTTGCCAAAAGAAATAATTTAGACTTACTTTCTCAGATGTACAGTCAATAGGTAGCTTTGCCTGTCTGAAAATATCTGTGTCTAACTCAAGAGTTCAAACTGTGTAACTCTGTATATAGGATCACATATCTCCCATGGTTCCTTAAATACTTATAGAGTGTGCAGAAAATTCTCCAACACCTAACCTAATCTGTCTCTGCTTTCCTCCTGCTGTCACTGCAATCCACAGCACAGCTCCCATCTCCTTCAGTGGAAGAAATGCCAGGCCCCAACAGCAACAATTTAGGAGTTAGGACAGGAAATGAAGAATGCTGTATCCACCTGAGGTGCCAGGTGAATTTTAGCAAATGGAAACATGTGTCACTTTTCTAAAATCTGCAACCTTCTTTCTATCTGAAAGAGCTTCAATGAATACATGCGATCAAAGTCCTCCATTCTACATTCCCATTTGAAAGACAAGATCTGGACCAACACAGTTTCAGCATTTAAGCTGAACATGAGAAAACCTTTGTAGGACTGGGATATACTGTGTTGAAGTATACTGCATCTCAATGATGCTGCAGTTTTTCCTTCTATTCACTTGAAACTTGAGGTGTTATTTATGTTGGGTCATTATTTAAGGACAAGAATAGGCAGTGTGGGCCTTTGAAATGTGCGTATCTTTGCTACGTTTGGTTTGACATCATTCTGTGTTCCCTAAATCCCTTTTTTTTTATTTCCAAAGAACTGTCTTCAATACAGAAAGCTAAACATTCCCAAGTCAGGTCCAGGAGCATTCACTACAGCATTCACATTTTGTTGCAAGTATGGTAGACCCTGCCATTCCTCTGCCCAACTGCTCTAACTATAGCCTATATAAAAAGATGTGACTCGCCTTGTGTTTACAGACAGTGCTAAGCTCTTTTGTCACAAAAAGTTTCGGTTTCTGTTCACTGCCATTATTTGTTCCCTAAAAGCAAACTCCCCCCCCACCCAAAAAAGCCCAACCCAGAACTGAACTTGGGAAGTTTTAAATTAACATTAGGCTGAAATGCACTGAATGCTAACTTAGCTTTTCTCATTATGAATTAGATAATCTTTTGTTTTCTATATGCTTTGAATGGTCATTTAGAGTTCCTTATGTTAAGGATGGGTTTATCCCTATAGATTAGAACAAAATTCTTCCTACTTTTAATCCAAGAGTTAATCTCTCCTAGATAACACAGCATATATATATGCATAGCATATGTTTCACATAGCATATATATAAGCACTCGGTAGGCACACTATAGGCACTCCTAAAAATCAAGGTAGTAGTTTGAATGTTTTTCCACCTGTTCTTCTAATGCACGTTTCAAAACTGCTTGCTAGCCACAGCTGACCACAGGTTTCAAATGTGCTTGGCACACAAGAGGAATTGATGGGTATAGAGCAGTTTTCCAGACACATGCTATGATTTTTGATTGTGCCTGCAGCAGTAGAATTGGTCAGTCATTTTGCTTGCACTTTAATGAAAAGTCATCTCTATAAACCTGGAAAAAAGTTCTGAAGAAAAGTCCTGACACACGTAGAAGAGTGTAAGTCACTGAGTTACTGGACAGCAAACTATCCATTTAAAAAGGGATGTATACAATTGTCACAGGAACACTGTAGACTTTATGAGATGTCTGATAACATAAACTCTTATAATGATAACATGAACTCTCCAGGGCATAAAATACCAAATTATAGATGATGATGTCTAGGATGAAGTATAACCACAACCAAGGTAATTAATGTTAACTGCTGTTAAGTATTCATGTAGAGAAAAGAAGGAAACTTTGATGTTGTGGAAGGGAAAAATTTAAGAAAAACTGTATTAAATGAACCCTACAGAATTATTTTTCAAGGCACTATTCCTTACTTTTTCTCCTTTTCTGGAGACATAATTAAGCTGCTTTAACTGAAGGCTTGTTTGGAGCAGACATGCTCAAGAACACACAGCTGCTGTTGCCTAAGGATATGAAAGATTTAACAATGCTCTGAGATACATACTATTCTATACTTTATAATAATGCTTTATAAAGTTTTGTTAGGCTTTCCCATAAACCTGAGAATTTCTTCTAATGCAGCAGGGAGACAGCAGATCAGGTCCAATTATGGAAAAGTTCGTAGATTCAGATGCTGCTCTTAGGCCTGTGCCAACTTTTAAAATCAAAATCCTTTCTCTTTTCCTTTCTCCTTCCCCATTTTTAGGTGGTGTAATATGAAAGTGGCATACTCACCTTGTTGTGTAAAGTCCTACAGGTCATGAACCGATTTTTAAAGATGGCTTACTGAAGCTCGTTAACGGAAAAGGGAAACTGAGGATAAAAAAAGAAAAGGAGGAGTCATGAGGATACAGGTTTGTGTCCCAATCACCTTTCAGAATGAAAAATATCAGAGAAATATCAAATAGGACTGCTTTTTATTATGGGATATTGACAGGTTGTTCTTCTGTTTTTCTTAATGAGAGCTTTGGTATCAACTTCAGCAGACGCAGGCCATATATGAACAAAAAAGCATTTCAGCTATTATCAGCTCAAGTCCAGCCAACTTCCACTGAGCCTGTATCTGGAGACAAAGCATCTCTGTACCAGGTATGTCGTCAAATTTTAACTGAGGGTCATATCTTTGGCTAATACAGACCAGTGCTAATGTCTTCCGATGCATTCAAATTACCCTATCTTTTCTGTTACGTGCAATTTTTAAAACTATTTGATCTGATTTAACTTTGAAGTTAGCCCTGCTTTGAGCAGGCAGTTGGCCTAGATAACCTCCAAAGGTCCCTCCAAACTAAATTATTCTCTGATTTTATGACTATGTATTGCAGTTAACACCTTTGCATCTATAATGCCCATATACTTACTGCTCTTGGATTGTGAAAGTATATTGGCCATTTTCTGCTTCTCCTGTAGTGCTATATTGCCATTGTGTTTTGCTTCTGGCACTGCTAGACCATAAGAAATTATATTGCATTTTAAACGATTCAAGAATACACTTATCTTCAAATCAGATTACATAAAACTTAACCTAAATGTGACATGATGACTATTTGAAAAGATTTTTCTCTAAAATTTGGCACCATTTTATCGTTTAGAAGGACAAGTCTAAAAAAGTTTGGATGCAGATGGCTAAACTAAGAATCATTTTCTTCCTTATAGTAATCTCAATTCAGGCACATAGATCATGTATATGAAACAAAATTAAGGAGGAATGTGCTATATATTGGGCAGCTATATATAAATAGCATATAAATAAACAAAATTTTATATAAATATTTTTATATAAATTTTTATATATAAAATATATAAACTGTATATATTTTATATAAATAAAATACTATCACTGGGTAGCTGTTCTACTCTATCTTTCATGCTGCCAGCGTAAAATTGAAAATATTGTACAAGAAGACATACAGTCCTATCCACTGTTGTCTTTCTCACATGTTGCAACATGCATTTCTGACTAGTCATCTGTTTTCTAGAAAGAACAGTTGATTTACAGGTGAAATCCCCAGGGTGAGAGACACTGTCTGAAGGGTTTACAATAACAGATCAAGTTAAATGGAACAGATTCAAACATTTTCCAAATGGTAAAGCAAACCACAGAAGTACATGCTTTGCTGGAGAAAATTACATAATCTGGGGCTGTTTATTCAGTAAACATAAATGAGGTGAAAATGTAATTTAGTGCCTGCATTTCTCCCCTCCAAATTAGTCACTGAATGTGAAAGAGATACTTCATTTGCTAAATGTAAGCACATATTTCGCTGTTCTGGATGAAAGCACAAGTATCACAGTTTCAGAAGCTCCGTGGCAGGAAGAGATAGTAGGGGAATCTTCTTCAACTCAAATAGCAGGATTTGTTTTCCTAGTAAAAAAATTATATTCCTGCTCTTAGGAAGAAGTTGTGAGAGACTGTTGAAAACAGTGTGGTAACAGCTATGAAGTCCTAAAAGGCCACTGAGATGTTACACTTTTTCTGGCACTCCAGTGATCCAGCTTATGATCACCTCTAATGTCAACTGATTTCTTTTAATGCATAGTCCTTGGGACTCACAATCAAAAAACAAGTGGCTGCATACCTGAGAGACTGCTTCTCCCTGCATGAGAAGGTGACAGCTTGTAATAAGGAAAGTACTAAAACTGCCAATTGATTTAAAAGTGAAAGAATAGATTGCACAATTGCACAATTTGTTGACTGTATAAGCTACATGTAGTCATGGCTCTTTCTTGTATCTTTATCAAAAATGGATTTGGGTATCTGAGAGAGTGCGCAAGGTATTTTATTTTTTGTTAAACAGTTTCTTTTTCCAAAGCTAAAAAGTATTTGGAGAGATAATTTATGTTCCTTTTTATTTCTCTTCTATTTGGGAAAGAGTAAACAAACTTAGAGCACTTTGGAAAGGGGTCTTTCTTGCTGCTAGTCTGTCTTACTGGCCAGATGCTTCTCTCTGTTCCATGCCAAGGCAACGATTTACCTTCAGTTTCATGCATGGAACAGCTGAATTCTACTTGTGAAACTGCCAGGGTTTGTCTGTCCAGCTGCAGTAGAAACCTACATTTTATGCTGAAATAAATGAATGGGCCTGCATCTGGTTTCTTTTTTCCTTTGCCACATACTTCAGGAATACTAGAATTTTTTTTTTCAAAGGATAATTCATTATTGCCTGTAAGAACAAGCATAGCGAATGTACTAATAAGGTAGAACATAAGAATTGTGCATGCTCAGTCTTAAAATTTGTATGTAATCACTTCCACACTACTTACTTGGAAAATCAGCATTCTGTTGACTGATTCACTGCAGAGAAAGGATCAGATTTACAGAAATAACTAGTGATTTTGGATAGTTCAGTTTTCACAGAGGTCAAAGACAGTTCAGCGTTCGAACCCATTTTATTCTTTTTTGAGAACTCATATGCACTGACGATTTTTGTCTCATGAACACTTACTCTGTGGAAGCTGGGTAAGGTCTGTCAGCTAATTTCACCCTAAACTATTTTGGGGGGACTCTTATTTCCTCCTGTTGCTTTTCCCAGAATTCCACAATACTGTCTTGCAAACTATGCTTCTAGGCAAAGAAAAGGGAGAGTAACTTTTTTTACAGCTTTTGAATATGGCTTCCTGAGAGAATGTTTCATTCCAGTCACTAGAAAAAGGCCTTTCCTCCAAAAAGAGGAAAAGTCTTTCCAAGGCCTGAATAAGCCTCCATATGTTATTTCCTCAGTGCTATCAGCATGCAGGTCGGATTGCTTCATTGGACACTCAAATGCCTCTGCGTGGGTTTTCTCCAGCAATGGCCCGAGCTCAGCCTGCCTTCGGGGCAGCCAGCACAGATGCCCCAGGCCCTTCCTCTTTCGTGATGAATGTGACTTTAGAGGAGAGCTTTCCTGCTTACCAAATTCTGACTAAGATCAGACTGGAAAAAAACAATAGGACTTTTTCATGCATTTTTCTTTAAATCGTTGTGTGTTTAAATTGGTTGTGTGTCCTTTATGCCAACACCATGTCCTATAGTGCCTTTTCTAGGGTGACCGCAACTTGTTTTCTTTTTTTTTAAGACTTCGGGTTTGTAATAAATATAAAGAAACTACAGTTATGTAACAGTCAGAGTCAAAGCACAAACACAGGAATTACTAGACTTATTCTGCCATGCCATCCTGAACTCATCCAGTTAAACTGCAATTATTATTAAAAGTTTGCATTTCTCTAGTCCCTCGGGATATCCACATGCTTTACAGAATACTTTAGCCTCACAACTAACCTGGCAAGAAGGTAAATTTTGCCCTCTTCTGAAGTTGTTGAATGTACACCTACTTGAACTCATCAGATTTGCTTACCTGTGTTGGACTTTGCGTGAACATAATTTGGGTGGATATGAAAATTAGTATCAACCTTTGCATCTGTGGGTTTAACAGACTGGTCAAAAGTCATGCAGTAAACAGCACTTCGGTCTCCAAAGCACAGCTCAGAGCCAAACCACAAGACCACCTGTTTTTCTGTCTGAAGGGTGTTTAAGCAGTACAGATAGAAATGTCTGTTGCAAAGATAAATGTCCTTCCCTTTTCCATGCATTGGAATTTGGCTGTGAATCTAGCAGTGCTCTTTTCCGACCTTCCACTCAGCAGTGGAAAAATCAGGAATTGCATCAGCAAAAAAACAGGTCCTACAAGTGCTTCATATGTGTAATTTTCTTGTTTCCACTAACATGGGTCTCTCACTGCTCTAATATTTACTGGCCTGTCACCTCCCTAGCATCCAGTCTGCGTTAAGGCAGTGGCCACCTGTGTAGTTGTAACTGCATGCAGTCTCACAGTCTTGGGAGCCAGACGGGGACACTTCACTTTGCTATGACCACAGCAATGAGGATTGGTGCAAGCCCCCTGCATGCCCGGACAGCGAGTTTGCAGTATGTGCTGCCTATGCCAGTGTTGTTGGCCAGAGACATTCCCTTAAAACAGGCATGCCGTAGTCGCACCCAGCAGGGGTAAAAAAGCCTTCTCCCTCCTACATAACTGAGTTTGTTCCGTGGCCGATATGGCATTTGGGGTCTTTATGCTGTTCCAAGGCAATCAGATTTTTGTACGATGCATCAGGTCCCTGCCTGCTGAACACCTGCTTGTAAGGGCCTTTTTCCAGGTATGCTTCATTACATTCATGAGGTTATTTTTTCTAGGCTTAATATTGCCTCTTTCGCATTCTCCCTGGGCTGCAGGCCCAAACACAGAGTTCTTGTTGGTTGCCTCCAACTCCTTCTCAGCAGTCTCTCTTAATCCCTTGGCCTTGGCAGTCGCTTTGTTATGGCAGCCTGCCCACCGTAACCCTCAGCTGCTCTAGGCACATGCTGTGTCTTTCTTCTTGGAGCGTGTACAACTGTGCAGCTATTTTGACCCCCCAGCCGTCATGCCTAGACCTTGGCCACCTCCTATAGAGGCTGGAAGTGTCCTGAGAGACTTTGTTTCCAATTTGCCACCCTGCTAAAATGACCTACTCGGTGGTCCCTCCTGTGCCAGGTGACTCGCTCCTCAGTCTCCAAGGTTTCCTTGGGAAAGGAGTATCTCTCAAGTAGCTGACTCGATTCCACTACTTTCAACTCAGTTGGGTGCTGCGTCAGCTATCCTTTCCTACTGTTGCTGAGGACAAAGGGCTATAATCACATGAATCCAGTTGAGGGCATATTCAGCATGACAGGAATAAAAGGAACTCTGTTGCAGTGTGTTAGCACTAGAGGTTCCTGCCAAACCATCAGTTCTGAAGTCTGCTGGTCTGAGGATGTGTCGCATGGCCTCGTGGCCTTGGGGTCCCAGCACGGCCATGCTAGATGTGCTGGGAAGGGCCCTGATGGAAATCCCTTACGCAAATAGTCACAGTATGCAAGGACTACTGTAACTTGCCGGAGTGCAACAATCTTGTGACACTGCATGCCAGACTTCCAGCAAGAATTTCCCAATGAGGAGCATCAACTAAATTATCCTCGCTTGATCACTGCCAGATACTACTAGTGGGCCAATAGAAAAAAATAATGGCTTTGCTATTTCACAGCTTCCTGAAATGCTGATCCTCTCATGGTGAGACCCAGAAGATTTCGATTGAAACTGGAAAAGCTAGGTAAAATGCCCATGGAGCTTGCAAAAAGTTTGCAAATGCTGGCCTTCTCTCCACCTGCTTAGCTCTAAAAGGCATATTCCATTTCAAAATAAAAAGGAGGGAAAATGGAGCAGAGCAGTGCATGGCAAGCTTGAATTCGGAGAGCATAGAGTTCACACTATGCACAGGGAAATTTGGTTGCTGTACTAAAAATAGCCTTTCATTTCGCTCTCATAAATGTGGACTGAGAGTTACCAGAGAAAGAGTTAAAAAACCTTACGCCATACGAGTTTTAACAAACTGATTCGGAGTTCATTTGTCAGGAAATTAATAGAAAAATTCTATGCTCTCTCTCTACGCTTGATTTATGTCATTGTGCTTATTATCTGTGGAGGAAATCCTCCTTTGTGTGCTATCTGAACAGCTAATAACTACAGCTACTGGAAAGAGTTTAAAGAAAATGAGTTGGCTTTGCTCTGAACTTCTTGCTTTCATCTGTTAATTTCAACCTCGGGTGGTACAGCAAGGTTTTGCTATTCATCTTCGCACTGCCAAGATTTTCAAATTATTTACTTCGGCTATATAGTTCCAGTTCTTTGCTGCAGCTGTAGCATTGTAACACCTCCCCTCCCCAGGAGACCTACGTTAAAGAAATTTGAGCACTCACAAATTGAGTTGTCCAGTTCTCAAGTCCAGCAGGAAAAAAAAAAAAAAAGGGAGACTGAGGCTGTGGAAGGCCATCCCGGCTAACCTAATACTTCAGGGAACTCTGTCTTCGGCTCTGTCAGTGGGACAGCAAGGCAGAGGCTGCGAACTGCAAGTGTGAAAAGAAAAAGACAGTGAATGTCTTCTGCAGGCCTCTGTGTTCCGGGAAAGGACTGTGGAAGTCAGTAAAGCGAACAAGGGGTTAATACCTGTTTGCAGCTTGCACGGCAGTGAAAGGAGACGCCAGCGGTGACCAGGCGCTTTGCCGCAACCTGGACGGCAGGAGAAAAGCAGACCGACAGACACCAGACGGCCGTGAAAGCAGTGCAAACGCTTTTGCTGCGCGCTCGCATCTGCGGGAAGAAGGTGTCCGCAAATAAAGGGCTCATTGTTCTGCGAGTGCTTTAAATGCAACTTTCAAGTCTCCAGCGCCGTGGGGAACAGCCCGGGCGGGCCCCTCCCGCGGTCCCCGGGGCCGCTACCCGCCCCGCAGCCCCACCGGGGGCGGCGGGCAGCGTCCCTCAGCGGAGCTGTCCACCACCGGCCGCCCGCGCGCCCTCCACGGCCGCCGCCGCCGGCCCAACGGTCGTCGCCCCTCCGCCGCCGCCCGGCAGAGCGCAGGCGCGGCGCGCAGGGACGGCGGGCAGCGAGATACGGTCTCGCCGCGGCCGCCTCGGCTCGATCCTTCCGCCGGGCGGCCGGTGAGGGAAGAGTCCGCCCCGACGGCGCGGCCTGGGGCCGCGCTCGCCGCCGCCTCCCCTTCTCCCTCCGCTCGCCGCTGCGGGGGCCGGAGCGCTGCGATCGCAGGGCTGCGCGCCCGCGGGGGGGGGCCGGGGCGGGGAGTGGGCGGGGGGGAGGGGAGGGGAGGGGGGAGCCGCGCGCGACGCCCCGCTCGGGCGCCAACGGTCCTAACGGCCGCCGGCGCGCGCGGCGTTGTTCCCCGCGCTGGTGCTGAACGGCCCCAACGGCCGCCGCGCCCCGCCCGCGCGGGAGGCGGGGAGAGGCTGAGGGGAGGCCGCCTCGCCGGCCCTTCTTTCCCCCTCCTGCTCCCCCCGGGAAGCGGCTGGCTGCTGGCTGCCTCTCGCTCTCCCCCCCCTCCCTTTTTTAATTTTATTTTATTTTATCCCCCACCCCCGCTTCCCGGGCGGCGGCAGCGGCGGCCCGCCCCCCCCCTCCCGCTTCCTCCCCCCGCTCCCGCCGCCGCGGCCCCGCCGCGGCCCCGCCATGGCGACATGAGCCCGCCGGGCGCCGCCGCCGCCGCCGCCCCGGACATGGGGCCCGCACGGAGCTGAAGCGCCGCGGAGCCCCGCCGCCGCCGCCCCGCCATGGGGTGCTGATGGCCGGGCCCCGCCGGGCACCCCGCCACCGCGCAGGGGAGGTGAGCCGCGCCTCGGGGGCGGGGAGGGGGCCCGCGGGGGCGCAGCGGCCCGCTGGCGGCGGTGCGGGGCTGGGGGTGCGAGGCAGCGGGTGCGGGGGGTGTGCGTGCGGGGGGACCGGTGCGCGGTGCAGGAGCGTGCGCGGCGCGGGTGTGCGTGTGCGGTGCGTGTGCAGCGCGCGTTGCAGCGCGTGGTGTGTGCAACGCATTGTGTGGTGCCTGCGGGGCACCGGGCGTGCAAGGCGCTGTGCGCGCAGGGCGCGCGCGCCCGCGGGTGTGCAACGCCCGGGCGCGCCGGTGCGCAGTGCACGGCGCTGGGCGATGCACTTGCATGTGCCTGTGCGGTGCCTGGGTGCGCGCAGTGCTCCCGTGCGTGCAGTGCAACGCAATGCAATGCAATGCACGCGTGGCCGCCTGCGGGGTCCGGGTGGCCTGCGGGCGGGCACGGGCATCAGCGGTGCAGTTGTGCCCCAGGTGTGACTTCATGTGTTCAGCGATGCTGGTGACCTCTTGGTGACGGGCGTGAATTGGTTTTGTTGTCCACCTTCAGCGAAAAAATCCTTCGCAGAGATGCACTGTGCTCTTCCCCCTTCCCCCTTTGCCCTCCCGCCTGCGATGGAAGAAGTTTCCGTGAAAGAAGAGTGGCGTTTTCTGTAAATCTATCTCCAGAGAGACGCACCAAACAAATAAGGCTGCCAGAGGTTATTTCAAGCTAATGGTAACAAGCAGACTTGCAGAAAATCCTCCGGAAAACTTGCCCGTACGACACAGAAAGACCTGTCCCTTTGCCTTTGCCCTCCGTTTTGACTCCGTGAAGGGAGGGAAGGAAGCAATCCCGTGTTTTCCTACTCGTAAAAATAAAGCTGTTAGCACACAGACTCTTTTGAAGTAAAAAAGTGATTTTCAGCATCAGCCTTTGTGTGCAGTCCTCCTGCCCAAAACATCCTTTCTTTCCATGGTTTGCTGTGATGGCCTGCTGCATGGCACAGCTCCTTTTAAAGGCAGAGGAGAGAGATTTTTTTTAACCAAATACCTAAAATGAGCAAAATGTCTTGTATGATTGTGAAGCTTCCCTGCCGGAGTGTGTCTCACCTTTTCTGTGCCATGGGGTGGCCGATGTGGCTGTGGCCCCCTCTCCCCGATGCCTTGCTTTGGGGCTGACTGATACTCACCTCTGGTTGAAAACCGGGGGGTGTTTGTGTGTGTGTCCCTGTAGAGTCCGGGTTTTGCAAGGTGAAGCTGGGTAGGAGTTTAGCTCTCAAAAAGCACATCGCAGCATCTTTTCATTGTCTTGAGGGTTTGATTTTGGATCCCTGCAAACGATTTAGGTTTGCTTTCAAAGTAGCTTGGCTGCCTTGCAAAGCCGGGGATGGCTCCTTCTCTTGTCTTGCGCACCTGTGCCTGCACAGATCTTGGCATGGGATGGAAGAAGCTGATCTTTTGGCTTCTCCCCAGCAGGAGTTAAACTTTCACATGGTGTATGTGTACTTCTAATTATCCTTCACCTCTGTTTAGAGCTTGCATATAGTTGGATGTGGCAGAACTGATCTTAGACTCTCCTTTTACTGTGTCCTTTCTGTATTCTTAACCGAGCCTTGTATTTTCTTACTGAGTTGTGTATTTTGTTTTTCAGAGTCCTCATTTAAAAACACTGTGAGATTCCTTCTGCTGTTCTGTCCTTGTGTGATAGAGTATTACTGTCAGTTGAAATGCCATTCAATACCCTTTCCACAAAAGATACTACTCAGTGGATGTCTGCTGGGGCTGGGCGTTCCCCCTATTTCATGTTTGGGGTGAGGGGTACTGCGAGGGTTGTTGCTGTCTGTCAAGGTAAATTGGTATGATGAAGGGCTGTGGGCCCTATGGACCAACAGTGCATTTTGTCCAGGCAAAAAGATTAAAACAGGCTATGTCTCCCTCTTTCCCCAGTGGAAACGGTGAAAAAGCCTGTAACCCAAAAGGCCTTTGAGGGTAAGAGAAGGAAAGGGTTTTCCAATTGATTCTTGTAGCTCTTAGGGGACTGGTGTTGAGGATTAATCTTCATGGTAGAAGAAGTCTTTTTGCCCTGTGTTTGCACAACGTTTGGCAGTGAGGTTCTGGTTTGCCATGGGGGTTCCTAAGCGATATGCCATTGCAGAAGTGAGCCTGTAATCCTCCTTTTTGGTTTAAAAACATAGGTAGGTCCACTTCAGTAGAGTATTTTTGTCACTCCCTTCGCTATCTGTCTGCAGAGAGCCTGGAGCAGAGCTGTCCTCCGCAGAGCGTGTGCCTGCTGGGGCATCTCCGTGGTGGGGCTGCAGTCAGCGCTGATGGGTGCTGGCAGCGAGCAGAGCAGTGCTCCCTGCAGCTGCTCTGCCCTGGGCTCGCTGGCGGGCAGTCTGTTTCTGGATGCGATTGAAGGCATTGACGTGCCTCGGGGGAACCTTGCGCTTCCTGGGTATAGGCTACCTGGCGAAAGCAGCCTCCGTCCTGCTGGGAGAAGAGGCCGGGTTGCCTGCCCCGCCACACGCACCTAGGAGTTGTGCTCCCGTGGGGCTAATGAGGAAGGAGTTGTTCGAAGGCCAGCTGGGCAGCTCGTTAGGCTGGCTGCACAGTGCTCCCTCCTCCGGTCTTTGCACAGGGGTGTGTGTGCACACCTGCTTCTTACTGTTCCTCGAGCAGGCAGCAGAAATGAGAAACTGAGAGCACTGATGCGGTGGATCTCGCCTTCTTTCAGTGCCTGTGTGAAAAATGCTTTCCTTTGAATATCCACAGCAATGCGCTGGTGAAAGTGGTAGCTAACCTTGACCTCACACTGAACAGGGTTCTTAAGAGCACGCATCTTTTACGTTTATTTTTCATGTTTTTATGTGCCACTTTTTAGGAGACAATGATTTGATGCAGTGCTCATGCTGGGTGACTGAGAGAAGAATCAGGTCTACTATATTGATGCATTTTCCTATATCTCTAGCAGGAGTCTTTTTAATTCTCCAGAAGCAATTCTTTGTTCTCATAACCAGAAGTTTTAATTTTTATTCTTTCCCCCGTTTTGCTGAAATTTCAGTTTAAAAAATGTGTTTTGTTTATATAGAGAGGATTTTTCAAAATCATGTATTAAAATAACCAGACCCAGTAACATGCAAAACCACATGCAAACTATAACAAATGCACAGTCTTCTAAGTGACTGTGGTTTCCAGGAGTTACAGTGCATTTCACTACTGGTCCATGCTGCTGAAGCTTTCCTACAGATACACCGTAGGAAAGAAATGCTTAATTAGAGAGTGGGTGCTTTTATTAATAGCCCTAGGTAGAGGTTTTGGAGCATTTTGTAACCCGTGGCTCACTTGCTATTGTCTACCTCATTATACTCATACAGAAAACAGAAGGTTTGCTAACCCTCAAAGGTTGCACAGCAAGTCACCCAGCGAGTGGCATTAGCAGAGGAAACCCGTAGCCATCAGGTACTCTCTCCAGCTCCTGCCTGGGAAGCCTTATGGAAGTACCGGGAAACAGAAAAGGAAAAGTACCAGTTGAACTGGAACATGTGGGGGAAGAAATGGAGGCCATGTATTTCGCCTCCATTAATCTGCAAGGTTTGCTGTAGGGATTGGGTTCATTCTACTCCATGCAAGTCCAGTGTTTCACCTATCTGGCATCTGGTTCACAGAGACTTTCGAATAGTTGTGTTATTTTTAAGTGGCTATTAATCCAGAGAGAAGAAAACTTCAGGGGAGTGGACAAGCACTGTGGATATGCTTTTGCAGTTAGCAGGATTCTGGGCACAGAGTTGTGTTTCCTAATGTTTACCAACCCTTTCCTACATTTGCAGCCTACTGTTAAAACTTATGGCAGAGGAGAATTTGGAGAAACTTTGAGGCGTGCAAAATTGCTTTGTGTGTGAGGAGGAGAATAGTTGGGGAATTGTATTTCAAGCTTTTCAAGCAACTAGGAAATGAAAATTTATGTGAGGGTGACCAATACAGTAGAGATATTAAAATGCATACTGTAGTCTCATAAGTCGTATTTATTTCACAGTTTGAACTGTTAGCTTACTCATACAAACTATCTCTTATTTTCTTCCTTTGCTAACGAGTTGTTGTATAATGATGCTTGAAGCGTAAGAGTAATTGCTGAGTGTTCGCAGTCTGCAGTTTATTTCACAGTCCGCTGTAGGCATGAAGCCTGCTGGAGATGATGGATTTAATAAAAGCTGTGCAGGACTAGCTACAACGGTAGCAGCTCCAGGAAAACCACATATGGTATTTTGACTGCCAAATGATAACCCTTCTGACTCCATTGCCCGCGCAAGGAGCAAAGTGTGAGTAGAAGAGAAGTCACGTATCTCCAGATAGAGCCAAACACGGTTGTGGGATCTGAAGGTCCTCTCATGAAAGGTGCAAAATAAGTATCTAGAGCTCACCTGCCCAGCAACAGGTTATGGCAGTTTTCCTTGCTTTCCATGACTTTCACTGGGGCTAGAGATGATACAAACGGACGGAGGTACCATCACTAAAACGCTCCTACTAAGTGGGAAACCCAGGTAGGCCATCAAGGAGATAGCTTTCAAGGGGGATTCTGGTTAACTGTGCATAGAGAGTAGTTTCTTTCACAATTGAGTACAAAAGCACCTATTTTCATATGACAAAGCAAGGTGAAGTCATTCAGATGCATGGAAAATCTCAGGTGTCTGCTGTCTCAGTGTGAGGCAGATGTGGTCTGAAATTTTCCCTTCCTGTGTGTTTGCTAACTGCGAACATTATCAACACTATTTTATTAACCAGAGTAGGTAGTTGCATTTGGTATGTAATAAGCTGGTCTAAAAGCTCACTCATGAATAACAAGTTACTGCAGATACTCTGTTTTGCTCATCAACCCAGACATCAAACATTTTCTTTACCTGGATGATGGGAGGTGCTGGATGAACCCACTTGCCAGAGGCTTTTGTGCCTTTTTGGTGTTTCTTTTTACCATATACAGCAAGATTCTGTTTCTTGGCTGGGGCAGCCGTTGACTTCAGTGGTGTTCTGTTAGATGAGAACTCGGCCCCCCAAATCTTCAACCTTTGCCTTTCTAACATAATTTTGACTGTAGATCCTGGCTTTTAACTGCTCGTAACTGCAGCCATGCAGCTGAAAAATCTGCTTCCTTTAAGGATGCAACTGCTGTAATAACATTACCATCAAATGCAGCTTGGTCTCCATTTACTAAAGTGAGCTGCATCCCTTTGGAGAACTGCAAATGTGTCTGTACTTGCAGTGATAGGAGCAAATGAGGGCTTTGCACAACCAGGCTTTGCAGAAGCAGCAGAAGGGGAACTCTGGCTTTGCCATTACAAGCAGAGCCCTTGGATATAGTATTTGCAGTTTTATTACTGGCCCCCCCAGCTCCTGAGGTTTCCTTCCCTCAATTTATTTTGGGTCAAGGACTCTTGTGCTTAGGCTGTCCAGAACTGGGGAAATCAAGACTTCAATATTCATACCAGTTGGGCAGGAGAGAGGAGTACATAGGGAAGAGCCAGGACTGTGCTTGTGCCATCCTATTTTTGTGGACAGCTGGAATTATGTCCTTTTCCATATTGTCTCAACAAGAAGCTAATTAGAGAGCGAGCTCACCCTCCTGGAGGATAATTAAGCTTCATAGCTGTGGCTTCTCTTTGGTTAGAGAGAAAGAGGAGACTGAACCCTCAGAGCCTAAGAATGCTGCTCTGCAGCTACTGAGCTGTACTTTATAATTGATCTATTGTTTGAACAGCAGATAATTTCTCATTTCCTCATAATTATCTCTTTTTAGTGCCTTATGCTGTATCCTGATATTAGCTGTAATCACTGATAATTTACCCTGAAGCCAGTCAGAGTCTGCAGAGCAAAATATTGGCCTTGGTGATCATTTATGCTTTCAGATAAAATTCTGTTTTGTTGATGTCAAGAGGAACTGAGCCATTGTAGTTGCACTTTTTTTTGGATGTGGGTGTTAAACTGTAAAAACTTGTTTGGTTTTGTTGCTGTTCATTTATGTTAATGACTGACTAATGCCGAAAGACAAAAAAAACTATTGCTGAATTCTGTTCCTGTGTTTTTGCCCATAGAGGCATTGTATTTATTTGGTTTGAGTGATTAAATTACTCAAAAGGTGGTGCGTGATGGTTAAGACTCTGAATGCCTGTTGGCCCTTGCCTATGGAGAATTAGCTTTTATGTGCGTGAAAGCTTCTGGCACTATTTTATGAAAATATTGCTCAGGCTTATACTTTGTGAGCTTGATTTTCCTCAGAGCGACTTCCTTCAAGTTACTGCCGATTTATAACAAGTTATATTGGTGACGGGAGAGGTGAATCAGCCTCTTTATGTGTTGCTTTTCCTTTTAGGAGACTAACAGTGAGACATTACATAATGCCAGCTTTGTTTTGTTTTGTTTCGTTTTTTTACCTCCCTGCTCTGCTTTTAGCATTTGCAGAGGCTGTGTGTGCCTCTAGAACTGATGAGCCACTTTGGGCATGTAGCTGAGCTATTGCAACTGTGCTGCTTTGAGCCTGAAGCCCACGGCTCCCTTTGCTGCCTGTGTGCACAGAATTTGGTGCAGGACTCTGCTATTGTTTTCTTAGATTTACCCTTCATTAACGTTGGGAACTGCGTAAAAAATGCTGGGCATATTTCAGCAAACACTTGCTTTCTTTGCCCAGTTAGTTGTTTCTTTGTGCTTGTCGTGCACTTCAGTTCTGGACAGGGAGGTAGTACCATCTCTTTGGTGTATGACTGCAAACTGTCCCATACAAGGACTGTCTGCCCTCGGTGTGATTCCCCGGTGCACACGACGAGGGCTCACATTCCGGACTTGGCGGCATGTCTGTTTTGAGTATTGAGATATGGGTGCCAAACCACAGCAGGCCTGGTTCCTACCAAAATATTAGCCTAAGTCCCTTGGCTGATTTTAATAGTTCTTGTGAGGAGTTTACATCTTCAACAGCCATCTTGCATGCATATCAACAGCCAGATGACAAGCCCACGGTGTTGAAAAGCATTTTTGTTGCAAGTATTCATAAAATGGCATGGAGGGGGTTCGGTTTGTGAGGGTTTTGTTTTTGCTTAATTTAATCCATGCAGGCAAACAGCCTCCATCAGTTAATAACTTTTCCTTTGATTTTTAGGTTCAAATAAACCAATATCTCAAAGCAGAACTCATTAAAGTATATTGAGTTTCATCTCCTCTTTGCATCAAACGCATACGTTATCCAGCTGGAGCTGGTCTCCTAGGGCTGGATTCTGAGTTTACCTTTTATCCACAGTTTCCTCGGTATGTTGCCACACACTGCCTCAACGGGGAAAGGAGCTGCGATTCAAGCAGCTTGTCTGCATCACTCAGTGAACTGTGGGACAAAAAATTTCAGGCGCTTGCTGACCAAAGGCACTGCTGGACAAATGCTACTTGGAACAACTCATCTTGGCTGTTAGACAAAAGGAAATGCAAACCTCATCCAATGTTTTTAACGGGAGCCATTAGAAAAGGGGGTAGTGTAGGCATGGATCTGTGCACTTGTGTGTCTCCCCAGCAGGGAAGGATGGTGACACTGTCTGGACATTCAGTCATGCGTTAGTCTTCTACCTTGTCTTTTACGAGTCCCTACTTTTGAAAATACCATTTAAGCTTGAAACCCCAGTATCAATCACCTGTCCCAGTGAAAGAAGTGCAGCAGAGATGTCTTAAAACTGGTCTCTTTTAGACTCCATAGGTGTAGGTGAGAATAAACTGGATGGCAGGCATAGATTTGGGGTTTTTTTTTACAAAACAGTGGCTGTTGAAAAAAAAAAAAGAGAAGGGCTCAAGCCTGTACCTGCAGGAACTCCGCTGTGTGACAGTCATCTGAGAGCAGCTTTATACTGCTACCCTTACCAGTGGCTTTGCAATTTGTCACCCTCCTTCCTGTCTAAAAATGCCCTCATCCAGGCATTTCTTGCCCCGAAGTTATTCCTCCTGCTTTTTTTTTTTTTTTTTTTTTTTTTTTTTGCTATCACTAAGGGATACTATGAGAAACTGAAGATGTTTGTATCTTTTACCACAGTTTTACAAATCTGAAAGTGTGTGTTGGTGTGAGAAATACCACCTGGGCTTTCCTTTCTGAACAGGCTTGTAACAAGCAAAACTTTTGTTCTCCTCACGGCTGCACTTGCAAATAATTCTGGACCAACACTGCCAGTTGTTTGGAACCTGAACAAATGCACAGCATGTGTGTCCTGATTGTTTATAAACAGGTTTGTAATATGTTTGTAGCCCTCAGTAATCATGATTGCACCCTTAATTCCGAGTGGAGTCCTCTCTTTGGTCTCCTGCATGCCTGAAGAGCCTTTCACCGTAATACGCAGAGTAATAATACAGAAAAATCCATTCCGTTTCACTACTCTTCAGTATTCCTTTCTTTCTCTTTTTGGTCCCCCTCTTGTTCTCAGTGGAAGTGGTGCAGGGGATCCACCTCTTTCTTTTGGTGGAGGGCGCTTCCCTTAGAGCAGGATAAGAACAGAAGATGGTGATGGGAAGTGTGCGCTGCTGCTGGTCATGCTGCAGCTCTCTCCAGAGTGAGAAGAGGGCTCCTCCTCCTGTAGTCTGTGAGTGGTACCTGGCGTTTCTGTATTTCGGAACAGACTTAAAAATGCCTCCCTTCCCTCCCATCAAAACATAACTGTTTGTTCTCTTTCTACAGTCACAGACTTGCATTTTTAACTGGCAACTTCATTTAAAATGTTTGAAAAGTTTCTTAAATTTGTAAAACTGTCTCTAAAATGAGGTCAGCTTTATTTGCACTCCCAGGAAGGATCTTGCTGGAGGAAAAGAAGTGGTGAGCGTGTGATGTATATGTGCTTGGTTGAAAGATGCTGCCAAAATATCTTACAGGCTTCCCTTTGTAGCAGGTTGTGGGAGGTAGTGCTGGGTGAGTCATACAGGCAAATGGCAAGGGCCCTCTTCATTTCTCAGACTAAATAAAATTCCCTCTTTTCCAATTTAGGTCTGTTGGCTGTTTATACACAAGTCAAATATGCTGCTTGTTAAGGATGCAGTATTGTATGGTTTACCTGTAGCATGTTTATGTTTCATACTAATATATTTCTCATGGGGATATATATCCTTATTTTTAATGTCTTTATTAATATTAATTCCATAGAAGTCAGTTCATTGCTTCTAATCCACTTGTTTAGATCTTGAAATCTGAAACTATACACACAAAATTTTTTTTGACCAATGTATTCAGTTATTTAACTTGATAAAGATCATACATTATCTCACAACTCTGTCGAGCTATGTCATATCCCTTCGCAAGGCTACAACATGATTTACTTTCTACAACTTCAAAATAGTTGGATGTTGATCTTCACCCCTGCTGGTCATCTGCTTATCACTATTGCATCAGATTGTGCTTTGACGAGTTGAAAAGACAGAAAACTAGACATTGATTTCCAGTAGTGAGGCATTCTTGGGAATTTTTAGCCTCTAAACCACAAAAAAAATCGGCCTCTCTGAATTGTTATATGACACAGAAGCAGTATAGAAATTGCAAAGGAATTTTATGTCTGCTGCTTTATTGTATTGCTTAAATATGAGGAGAAAAATCTATTTCTTCTGCATTGAATCTGTTGCATTTATTTTATTGCATCGCTTCAGTTTGAGAAGAAGACTCTCAGATTTAAACAATGCAGTGGACATTTACCTGCCTGGAGTAAATTTCTGGACCGCCTTACTGACACTGGTGTGGAAAGAGTTAAGCCAAGAGAAAGCCCCAGATACTAAAATTAACCTCCATCCCACCCCCGCCCACAGCTTTGAAATTTCTAATCACAACTCCCAGTTAGCTGATTTCTTCTAACAGTGCAAACTACATTTTGATCATTTGAAATCACAGATGGCTGGCTGGTGCTCTCAGGAATTCAGTCTCCTTCCTCTCCCTCCTGCTTCGCCTTCCTCCCCCACCCAGAAAAATCTGTTGTCAGGTCATCTGTAAGATTATATTATTGCTTGCTAAAGCTGAAGCAGATTTGGCTGCTGGTCGCTGAAAATACTTAACAAGGGCTGCAGAAATGCATGTGGTGGTTAAATGCTATTGAAATTACCCCTCTTGCGCAGAATACCCACTTGGATTTGTGTACAAGATGAAGAGAGTAGTTTTTAAACTGTCTCTAATCCTAGAAGTCTTGTTATTTTTTTTATGAAATGATCTGTATTTTTAAAAAAAGTATGTAAAACAAAGGGAGTTTTTACTAATACACGGAACGATTTTGGTGATCCTATTTATAGTGCAGTCCTATGAGGAGCTGTACTGGCATAGCTGAGTTGCAACTGGAGACAAGGGAAAACCAGGAACTTCATAAACTCTCTTTGCTCATGGATAGTACGTTCATGTAACTATGTCTTTTGTCCGCAAGAGCCATTTTCTATTGTCAGTTTGAGTACAAAGTCTAAAAAATTGCATCCTACACAAATGCAAAAAACCCCCCCAAACTAAGAAGTGTTTCTGCCCAAGTGGCTGGCTGCCCCAGTTACTGTTAACATGAAACTGCTTTGTTAAACTATGTAGCCTGCAGCACTTACAGTGTAAAACTTCAATAGGGAAACTGAAAGTACCTTTTTAAGTAAAGTTAACTATAAGCTCAGATCAAAAAGGGACACTTTTATGAGATGAATTACATTTATGGACCAAGTCAGGGTATTTTTAATGGATAAGCATGGTCTTGAAGATCTCCAGTAGTTGCTATGCTCCTCATAGTGAAAAGCTCTCACACCACAGTTTTGACTCTCTAATTTCAGAGCAAGATTCAACCTGCAGCATGTGGTCTTGCTCACAGGAGACCTCAAAGCAAAGCTGATGCGTTGGCTTGGCTCACTTCCCTTTCTCTAACTTTCCAGCAGTTCTTTAGGGAATTTGAGAGTGGCCAGTTGACCTTACACTGAATAGATTAAGAAAATTCAAGAACAGTGCTTCAGAAATTTCCAAACTGACCACAGGAAAGATACATGGATATCAAGTTTAATTTTAAATCAGGAAAAGAGAGGCTGAACGTTAGAGTGGGCTGGTTTATGGTGGCCTAATCTGACTCAGTCACAGCTGCTGCAGTTTCTTCACGCTCAGGTCTCTCGGGCAGGTACTCAGTCACAGAAAAAAGTGTGCAAAAGTGGCTGACCAAATCTTTGCTGTCAGAGCAGGCTCAGTCCTCCTAGTGCTACTGCTGCTTTCTGTAGGGATGCCTGCTCATGAAGATGTCTTAAAAGTATCCTTACTGCTGATGGGAGCCTTGACATTGCTTTTCTGTGATGCTCCTTTTTTAACATCTCAGTCTGAGCAAGTCTGGACTCTCCATGGTCTTTGCCTAACTTCTCTGCGGTCAGGGTTAGGGAAGCTGTGCCAGCCGTCCCATTTCTCTTCCTCCCCTGGCAATTCTTGCTCTGCAGAGGCTCCGTGTGTTTTGTGAAGTGCTGTGTGCATGTAGAGCATGCTGTAATTAAAATGGTGTGCATTTATCTGATTAAGAGCTATGTAAATTTAGATGCAAACTAGTTTTCAGCCCTCAGGATGCTTGGCGAGTTGCCTGGTGTGCTCTCGGTGCTGGAAAAGTGTGTACCACTTGCTCCAAGGGAAACTTTCAAGCATGTCATTCTTCTTTTTTTTTTGTCTTACAAAGGTTGTTGTGCCTCAGCCCTCATTGAGTTGCCTTCCCAGTTCAGAAAGGAAAGGTTATTTTTTCCTCTCTTCTCCCCTTGGCAGCTCTAGGAGAGCTGCCTTCACTAGTCGTCAGAAGGGGTTCTTGTGCCACCATCTGCTCTTGGTAATTAAGGGTGCTTCTCAGCCCTTTGCTGGGGCCATTTACCGGTTGATACAGTACGGGTACTGTCTGTTTTTGGAAACCTGCTATGTTGGGACACTCTATCAAGCTCAGAGTGTTGACTTTTGACTCTGAGAACCTGAGAAGAGGTGTGTGACGTACAGTCGGTTTAATCGTAGTACTGCATGTGTGCCTACATCCAGTTACTGATTTGCAGCCAGATAAATGACAGGATACATGGCACAGTCAGTTCTTTCCATTAGCCTCCTTTGCCAAGTGGGTAAAACTGTTTTATCCTTGAAACAGAGCAGCTCTCTAGGTGCTCCTTTGCTAGATGTAATAGGTCGTCTTTGCACTGTGGGGGGAAATGAAACCATGTTCAGGATTTTGCTTTTAGCAGAGTGGCTGCTCCCTCACTAGCTGCACCCACACTCAGCAGCTTCTTCCCATGGCAGTAGCAGGGCTTCTTCTCCCCAGAGGAGGACTTTAGCATCTGCACTGGGTGCACGGGCAGGAGGGGCAGAGGGAAACATTTTCCAGACTGTTTCTGTTTGGTGGTTTTCTTCCCTTTGTTTTTTTCTCTTGCCTCATCAGCTTTCCCACTACATGACTTACATACCCTCCTCGGAGAGTGAGTAGAGGAACCACAAGCACCAGTGGAGACAGAGTTGGCCTTAAAAAAGTCCCTGGGGAGGTTGTCAGGGGAGAACAGAAAAAGGGATGAGGGTAACAGCTGTTTTCTGGAAAGGCTCCTGGGGTAGACCTTGTGGCTCAGCCCCTGAGAAAAAAGATGCGAGCAAGACCAAGATGAGCCCAGAGGTCTGTCACATCCATTTGTACTGTGAAGACAGTGGGAATAGTTGCCTGTCATGTCAGAAGAAAAGGTCGCCGAGGATCTCAAGACACTAACTTCTGCCTGGCAATTTTCATGTGTGTTCTCCACTGACTGGAGAAGTGGCTAAATACTTACCTCTTTCCTACAAAAACAAGGAATGACCATCAATATTTCATACTAGAAGAAGTGGTCAGGTTAAATATAGCTCCTGCTTTTTTTAAAGCATGCAGCAAGGAGCTCGCTGTCTCCCTGTGCTCAGTGCCCTGTGCTGGTTCCTGGGTTCAGCCCCGCAGCAGCGCCCACAGGTTTTGGGGTGCTGAGAATGGGCTGGGTTACAGCAGTGTTGCAGGGAGCCGCTCCAAAGGCCAGCTGAGCCGCTTGACTGAGCTTTGGATCCGTTCCAAACTTTGCTGTTTTTCTCTGTGCATATATTTCATCTTGTATAATACTGAGTGCTCACGTAAGCCTTCAAGTGTTGTCTTTTTCAATTATGCACCGTCTCGTGTGGTCTGAGAGGCTGTAGCTGATACCCCAGTGAGGACTGCCTGTTTAAAGAAGGCTTGCTTATGTAGCAACTGATGTTCTGCAGACTCAGTTAAATTAAAAAAAAAAAACAAAAAAAACCCCCCAAAACCAAACTCCATCTTCTGTACTGCAAAGGCCTGGGGAAAAAAAAGCATTTTCTGGGGTTCGAGCTGCCAGGCAGGCCAGCTGCATTCACTGATACAGGGGTCAGACGCACCACTGCTTCTAGTGCCCCAGCTCAACTCCTGTTGAAATCCAGTGAACCTCTGCTGATGGCTCCTCCTCACCATGGTCAGCCAGACTCCCAGTGCTTGCCCAAAGGGCCGGATTATTCACCTTTGCTTGCAATTTGAATCGCTCTTTGCATCCCTGCAGAGGGTGTGCAGCTCATCACTGCTGTTGTGATTTTCCAGGGTTTTACACTGCTTTGGAAGTGTTGATGGCCCTGGAAATGGTTGCTAATCAAAGCTTTGGGAACCAGTCCTGCCCAGCTTTGATGGGATGCTAATGGCTGCAGATGAAACCCTTGGGGGAATGAGCTGGGGCAGGCCAATAGGCCTCTTTGTGAACCTGCCACAGTGCTCCGCATCCAGCTTCACTGGCAACCCCATTTACCGTTGTAGGAGTGTGATCAGCAGCATCCTGAGGTTTAAAAAAGATACTCGTGCAAAAATCAGTAAATGCACATAGACAAACGACATTTAAAGCCACTGTTCTGTGTGGAGAAGAATGTAGTTCCACTATTGACTAGAATCTATCTGGTGAAATGGGAAGCTCATAATACAGATTTTTCAATCTACAGTCATCATTAACTAGCCACTTAGGGGCTGATTGCAGATGGTTTTGGGACTTACCACAAAGCATTTTGAGCCTGTTCAGGCTCATTCGTTGCAATCCTGGATGCAAGGTGTTCCCTGGGGGGGGGGGGGGGGGGGCATTCACCTTGGGTCATTATACTGATGTCTAGAAAGCTTGCTTAGAGTATGCCAAGCTAGTACAGCCTCGCCTTTGTTCATGTAATAGCATTTGTTTTATAAAAATCTAATAAAAAGGGATTTCTGTTCGAAGTTTATTTGCCACTTAAAATCTACTTGGCTGTAAGTGGGACTTGAGTGCTGTGTCATGCCTCATGCAGGTTGTGCGTGAATCGTGCCCATTAAAAAACATTGAGTAACTCTTACAAATTAAAATAAGAAAAAAATTTGTTCTACAGTTTCCCTTAAATCCAAATCCGTGGTGATGCCCTTAATTGTCCCATGTTTAGAGCTGTTGTTATTTATAATCAGCTGATTCTTTTTGTTTTCACTGTGAACTTAATGTTTGTTTTCTCTTGTTCAACATGCTGCTTTATTTCCTGTAAATATGACATAAACTGTTATTAACAAGCTAGTCTTTATAAAATAGCCTGGCTAGGATTTGGCCAATATCCACCTGTTTCAGATTTCACAAGAGCGCACAGAAGGAATTGAGAGTTTAAATACTTTCCCATGGATTTATGCTTCAGGGCTGAATTGTTTTGGCTAAGTGATTTAACACTGTTAAGAAATTTGCAGCCAGAATAATGGTAGGCAGTATTAGAAGAATTTGAATAACCTTTTCAATCAGGTCATCTTCTCTTATTAAAAGTATTTTATGGAATCTGTTGTCTTTAAAAAAAAAATCTTTTCTCTAGTTTGTTCTTACTCTTAAATTCAGAAGTGTCCTGGCATGTTCTTGAGACTGTATGAGGGTCAGGGGAACCTTTTCTTTTTTTGCTTTCTGTATAGCAAGATATTTTGTTTCAGATTGCATACTTTTTGTCATCACTTTTGCCAGTAGAAGCAAGCTTCTCCAAATACTGTAGGCCTTGTAGAAAATTTCACCATTGCTTATGCAGCTTGTAATTAGTTCATGCCTTACAAAGGCTGTTGCTGGGTTTGCTGCTTTTCACCTCCTTTAAAATACATTTCCTATTTAAAGTTAGGTGCCATCTAATTCTCTGGATCTAACATTTTCAGAGTGATTAGACCCAAGAGTAACCTTCCTGAACTCCCTAGTACCTTTACATTGTAGGTGAAATGGGTTGCAGCTTCTGTGAGAAACTACAAACCATCCTGCAGAGGGAAAACATTGACCTTTTTGTGGGACTTCAGCTTGTAAATCGTTTAAATTCTCAAACAAACATTCTTCTGTTTTGCACAGAACTTCCTGTTACTGAGGAAGGTGCTAGGGTAAGGCTAGCACGAAGCAGACTCTGAGGCTGGGATTCTCGAAAAATGCTTGAGTATCTTAGCTTTCCCTGAAATGACAGGTAGATTGGTTTTAACTTCAGTAGGATTTAGACCAAGACTGCCTACTTATTAAAATCCCCTTTATATTTCCCAAACAGTTTGTCTTTTTCCTCTCTTCAAGTATTTTTCATTAAACACCCTAACTTGCTGCTGAAATGGGCGTAGTCTTGTCTAATTGCCTGCATAACTGTGAAGCAGAACACCACCGACTGGCAGGACCTTCCACCCCACATATGTGTTGGAGACCTGTGGACCATTTTTGGTCCAGCATTATCCGAATTTGAGCTGGATTGTTCGGGCTTCCTTGGATAGGTTTGCCAAGTACCTGGTAGCTATCCATGTTACAGATAGGCCTGTTCCATTTCTTGCAGCTTCAGTCGTCTTTGTGCTGTTGTTTTGCTCTGTTCGCCAGATAGACGTGGCTAGTATTTCACTAGACTGTCTTTTGGTCTTGCAGGTAGCTGTATCCAGTTGGGTGGCAGGTGGATCCAAGGGTCACCATGAAGTTTTCAGGACCCCTGGAGAGCCAGAGGTTGTCTCTCCTTCTGGAGACGGCAATCTCTAGAGAAGCTCAAATGTGGAAAGCACATGTGCCGAAAATTCAGCCCAATCAGGTAAAGTGCCTTCTTCACATCTTTTATCTTAGTAAAGATTCTGTCAAAGGCATGAGAGTATTCTCTGGTGTATTTTTTGGTGAACAACTGAAGCTGTTACATGAGAAGTCACCTTCCGTTTGGGAGCTGGGAAATTACCCTGTGAAGTAAGTACTGTTTTATTTGAGGAACATGCCCACAATCAGGGGTACAAAACATACTGTACAGAATGCAGTGCTAAATCTCTGCTGTTTCTTGTGAAAGCACGTACTTATATTGCTTTAATTAAATTCATTTTATGAATTGCATGAATAATTAACTCACATTTCCAGTGGGCACCTGCTGTGCAACAGTTTTGAAAAGCAACTTAATTTTGTCGGATTAAGTTCGTTAATAATACCGTTGAAACGCTGGTTGCTTTCCACATGAAGCGTCTTCTGACCTGAACCGTAACATGCTATTTCATGAGAAAGCCTGACTTTGCCACCTTTACTCATTTTGAGCCAGGTTGTTAACTAGTGTAAATCATCACAGATTTGTAGGGTAGGCTACAGTTGTATCAACTTAAGCCAGCTGAGGGTCTGTCTTGGTAAGGCACTCTCTACTTTGGGAATAACCCCACTGATTTTTAGTAGGACTACTGATAAAGCAGGGTGCAAGTTAGTGTCGAGGGAAGCAGAGCTGGGCCCCTGGCCTGTGTCAGTGAGGAGCGTGTTCTCCCTGCCCCTGTTCTGTAGGAACAAATGTATTTTTAAAGGGCTCAATATTAGTTTCATTAGTCTACCTTAAGGTGTCTGAGTAAGTGACCTGGTTTTCGGAGGTGTTGAGTGTATCATGACTGTGGCTGACTCGAGGCCACACACATTTTAAGACCCTTGTTTATGGTAAACCAGCCTGCTGTTCTGTGTTGGCAGTATCCCTGGGGTTAGTGATTATAATGTAGTGAGATAAGATTACAGTATAATGAGATAGGTTAGGGATTCAGAAAGTGTAACCAAACCAGATTCTTGTGTGAAGATTTCCCAGTGACAAAACTCCTGCATTTTTGCCCTTGTGAAGTTGATTCTGGGTGGCCAAGAACTCACCACCTCCATTAGCCGTTCTCTGTAGCAATCCCTCCCTTGCAAGATTGGATTATTGCCCTTTGAAGATGATCTTCCCCAGCTGTGGCATGTTTGAGTTGTCACGGCAGCATAAGGACTGACCTCAGTCCTCTCTGCGGTGAAGAGCCCTTCTCTTCCTGCCAGGGATCCCTGTGCTCTTTCTTCCCATGGTAAAGAGATTTAGGGCTTTACCTGGCATGGTGTCAAGGGGCCTGGATGTCTCTGAAGTTGAGGTTTCGCAGCATCTTGCGAGATGTTGTCCTTAGTAGTAAATACTCAGGGAAGTTAATTTGACTTTTGGCTATCTGCCAAATATCAGACTGGGGCGCCAACTCTGTTGCCTTCTGCGAAAAGTCAGAGTAGGATCAAGTATGGAAACAGTATGATGGCTACATCCATTATAAAATTTGTGCTCGATAAAACACTCTCAGTTCTGGCCTGGACGGATACCAAGTTTGTGCTTTTAGTGTTGTGCAATTATGTCATGATAATGAAGGATCTTTTCCCCCCTCCTCCTCTTCACTTTGATGATAAAGTTGAGATTCATACTTAGGAGTGTTTATCACCATAAGGTTTCTGTTCCTGGAACTTCATGAGACTTCCATCTTCAGAACTGTGTTGTCTCTGTAACCATTTTTTGCATTTTCCTACATATAAAGTCAAGATGTTGACTTTATCAGCTAGAATGTCATAGTATTAAAAGTTTTCTAGCAGTAAAAAACCATTAAATTGGGTTGAAGTCTCTATGTGTGTATGTGTAAAATGTGCAAAGGTCAGATTTAAAAGAGAACATAAACACAGCTGTCTGCTCGGTGGAAATCCTGGCTTGCACAGCGAGGGTATATCTGAAAACCCTGGGTTTGTAATCCTGTAAAATATTTCTTTCTATTCCTGTAGTTCATGACACGACTTTCAAACTGTCACATTTTCTTTCAGTTCTGCAGTATTCATTTTGGCAGTGCTGCAATCAAATAGTTCAATGCGAATTATCCTATTTTCTCAAATATCTGAAAGAGGGTCATATTCCGTAACATCTATTTGCTTCTTTTGAAAACAGCGTCAGTAGCCTAAAAGCTCACTTGTATGAAATCGTTGTTTATTTCCCATGACAGTCAGGAAATCTGCATCATTCTGTGTATCAGATCTGGCAGCTTGAAGCATGTGTAACTTTCCATTCCTTGCTACAAAGGTAGACTGACTATAAAATGTGTTGTAATGAAGTAATCTGGTTTGCGAATGAGAAGATATGTGTGTGTGTACAAAAAAGCTAATGATCAGATTAGAAACACACCTTAACTATTTTTCAGGAGTGAACTTTCAGTTTGATTCTTGGAGACATTTTCAATTCTAATGTTTAAAAAAAACCCATAAATTCAGTTTCTAAATTTGTTTGTGTCAGAGTTGAGATCTTTGAAAGGAAGGAAGAAATTCAAAATTACAGAAACAGGAAGGCTTCATACTTTTAGTACAGAGTGCAGAATCTGTTGGGGATTTCTGTTCTGATACCACTGGCTCCAGGTGTTATTATAAATATACCAAAGCCAGATGTCATAGGGGCTTTCAGGCTGAAAAACTAGCTGGACTTCATCTGGAACCCCCTTGATTTTATTAGTGTTGCTGAATGTATTTGGTCTTTTCTTTCTCTTTGGGTCATACAACGTGCAGATGACATTCAGGAAGTTTCCTGTGATTAAGACTTGAGAAATCAAGCCGCAAAGACTGGTCAAAGGTTTATTTTTGCACGTTATCAAGTAACTTTGCAACAGAGACATGTTTAAGCCAAGATTTTTGTATGTATTGTTTTATAGAAATACAGCATCACATCTACTATTTCGCTTTCTCTTTCTGCCTTCTCATTTGTTCTGTGTACATCATGAGGAATCAGGAGACCCCAGTTCTTTCCCAGTTTTTTCTACTGTCTCACCACATGACCTTGGTAGGTCTTTTAACCTTCTAGTGCCTGTTTTATCCTGTGGGTGAATCAGAGACTGATATTTCCTGCTTTGCAAAACACTGTGAGATTAATGCATTCAGCTCTCCTGATATGCAGAGCAGCGAACTCTCTCCCCAGCGTGTGTTTGTGCACATTATTTTGCAGATGACGGAGGCTGTGCTGCTTGAGCTCTTTGTTGCACCGCTAAACCGTAATCACACCCTGCAAACTGGCACTTCTGAAAATCACCAGGAGAGCACCTCTGATTCCAAACCGGTGCAAGTGAGAAACAGCCCAAGGGGAGTCATTTCGGGGTCACTGTGTGGTAAAAGCAGCATTCCTGGGACCCAAATAAGGACCAATTTGGCCCCAGTGTTTATAGCTGCCCTTTTTAGAGGCCTCCCAGTCCCAATAAAGGTTACCTGCTCCCAGCTGAGCAGGAATATGCAGAACCAAATGAGGGAAAGAGCAAAACGTCTCTGTCTGGGACAGCAGACATAAAAAAGAATTATCAGGTAAAGTGTTTTTCCTAGATTAGGCAGCAATAAAATTGAGTAATGTTGGAGTTCACAGCTAATATCTTTTAGGACTGCCTTTCCCAAAGGTCCTAAGGTATTCTCACGGGGTATTTGTACCGTGCTAGCACTCTGGAGCCTGAGTCGTGGCCCCCGGCCCTCCTGTCTCACATAGAGTGAGCGTGGAGCAGGTTCCTGCAGCAGCGTTACTGAGTCAGAGGCCACAGGTGAATTCAGGTGTTGGTAAGAGGGAAGCAGGACAGCTCTGTGTGCTTCTCACCATCGTGGAGGCCACACCAGCAGCTTTCTGACACTGTGTCTAGGACATGGGGGTCTGGGCACTGAGGTGAGAAACAAACAAATGACATATTAGCTGTCCCCAGTATTGGATGTCAGTCTGTGCGTTTTGGGCGAGGTGCTGTAATTCCCTCCCCTGGGCAGAATTGCTGACCTCTGCTGTTGCTCGCTGTGGAGCAATGAAATGACAGACATGGAGACTGCGGTGCCGCCATTTCGTTCTGCAGGATGGCCAGCTACAGCCCCAGCGTGTTGACTCGCCTTGTGCCATGGTGTTAGTTAACATACCTGGCTGGACTCCTTCACAGAAACATCCCGTTCTTTGATGCTGCCTAAAGGCATGTTCATCGATAGAATAAGCAACAGACAGCCTATTTCTCCATAACAAATCAAGTAATTGCAGGAAAGAGTTCGGTGTGATGTACCTGCACTTTGCCCAAGGAACAGACAAGCTGACATCCCATTTGCTTCCCCGTTTTTGTCTTAAACACATTTGATTCGGTTCTGTAGTTCTAGCAAGATAGTTGATTTTATATTTGTGCTGATACAAAACCAATCAGTTTACAAATTTTGCTGTGCTCCAGAAAACTGGGAATTGGCATCACATCTTTTGCTTGAAAAGAAAATACAGGTTTGTCACTCAGATATGGGTTGTGCATAGTGTTAACAGTTTTGCAAATCTGACAGACCGGTGCTAGTCTTCCACTTTCCTATTTTGAGGTTATATAGGCAGAATCCTTGGCCTGAGGCCTGCGCAGCTTTCTGCCCTTTGCTTCGGCCGCTCTCCCCATGGATGGAGATCCTTGCCCATGGAAGGCAGGAAAAGGATAGGTAGGTGTGAGCAAATGGCTACAGCTGTGCAGGGCAACTTGTAACGGTTACTTTAAGGCTACGGTGTAGCAGTACTTTGTTTCTTCACTCTCAGCAAAACTCTGAGGCACTTTTGCAAAACAGTTTTGCTGGTGCTTTGTGGGGTGTTTTCTGCACAGCAAAACTATTCTGAAATCCCTCATGCTTCATGCAGCTGCCTCCTGGCTTCCTGCTGTGGGCAAGCCAAGCGGCACCTCGTGCAAATATCTGCATGGGCACCAGCCCACAGAAAAGCACAGAGACACCTGCGCAGACTCCCGCACACGATGGCTGCGGGGGGGGGCCAGGTAACGTGGCACCCCTGCCAGCGGGCCTGGGGCTCCGCGTCTCGGGAGCCCGCGGTCGCAGATGGCGAGCAGGGCTGCCGCGCAGGTGGGCACTGGATCCTACCAGTGTTTTTGGTGAAGAGCTGGGAATGTTCCCACTTTTTTAATGGCGTGAGTCATGCACATGCCTGCAAATCTCTGGTACAGGGACAGGCAGATCTGTAGGTTGGGCCTTGCTCTGATCTGGCCTCTGCTCCAAAAAAACCCAGGAGAAAAGTGCCAGCCAGATGAGATGAATTGTCCTTCAGTGCTCGGGGCGGTTGTTAAGCGTGCCTCAGAGCAGCCTGCTGAAGGCTACCGTTGCTAGGCTTGGATTAATTTTCCCTGACGCGCAGTCTAATTAAAGCTGCTGCACTAGGCCATCATGCTTTTCCCGCCAGGGGTTAAGTTCCGTAATGGCAGATTTGTGGCAGCACAACAAAGAGATGACCACAGACGCTTTGAGTGGCAGAGGACAATGTCTATGGGAAAGTACTTTCAAAACGAAGAGGAACTTTTGGTTTGCAGCCCAAAGGGACTTTTTACTTTCAGCCACAGTCATGTCTCATTTTTGCTTTTAATTTTATATAACTCAAGGAACAATGACCTCTCTGCTTAATTAATTTTACAGTGTTGCATTTCATATTCACGTTACTAGGATGACATACATATACCTTCAAGGTAGAGGGATAAAAGACTGATATATTTGGGTAAGAAGTTCCCTGCCTTGCTTGGAACAGCAGCAGGATTTGTTCATGTGATGGGAGCAGTTCTCAGTCACACTGTCTGTGAAAATGAACTATAATGAATTTACCTGGTGCTGCTATGAGGAGGCTTAAATTTACCTGGTCTTTCTGGGTAGGGGACTTCTGTCCCCCTCTAATGTCCTTTTAATTGTGATTAGAGACTTGACGTAGCGAAACTTTATTGGATTGATGCTATTGCAGAAAAGAGCTGACAATTCATCTTTTTCTTCTTTCCTTCCTACCATGTAGTTCTTAAGAAGCCAACATTTATTTTGAAGCCTTACTTCTGTTGTGCATGTGCCTAGAAATGACATTACCTTTCAGTTACTCCTTCATATTCAAGGAACTCAGTGCTCTGTGCATGGGTTATTTTTTTGAATTCTTTTTAATTACATATATGTTGCTTAGATAAGCTTTATTTTTCAGTGGTTTAGATTAAATGCCAAGTTTTTCACATGGAAAGGGCCATGTTACCCAGGACTGAATGTACAGTTGCTATTCTCTACATTAGGGCTTAAGCTGTTTCAAGTTAACTTCTGATTCTGAAATTTAGCCTTTTGGCCTCCCACGACCTATGAAGGGCGATCCGCCAGAATTAGGTGTATTGAGAGACTATATGGACAAAGCCAAGGAGGACCGAAGGCCGAGAGGCAGCTTAGGAAGATGATCCATCTTTCCCACCCCATTTCACACAGATGCTGCTCTTAGGAGAAGGATTAACCTTTCGCTCTGGCAGGAGCTGGGCAGGGAGGATTGCGCTGGGCCAGGACAGATGCAGACAGGAGCTGAGCAGGGTGATCCCTGTTTCTCCTGGGATCTGGTGGGAATGGAGACGACCAGGTTGTGCTGCCAGGGAAGTAAAGGAGATGGGCAAAGTCCTCCTGCGCTGCAGAGGAAAGGCGCGTGGCGCTGCGGCAGGGAGCCTACCAGATGCCGATTTTGCCCCCTCCTCTACAGCGGACATGTAAGGCAAGGGGGAACATGGGGAGAGAGAGGCCGCTGTGCTATTTAATATTGCACTGGTTTCGAACCTCTCCTCCTGCTGATGGAGGGCCCAAGCCCGTTCTTGCTGGCTTTGCTAGAAACGCTGTTGTGGCAGGACCAGGTCAGTGATTTAGGAGTCACAGAGGG
Organism: Dromaius novaehollandiae; assembly: GCF_036370855.1. NCBI lineage: Eukaryota > Metazoa > Chordata > Aves > Casuariiformes > Dromaiidae > Dromaius > Dromaius novaehollandiae. The sequence goes on along the minus strand of NC_088101.1, from coordinate 12,925,584 downwards.
GCTTTTAAAATCATGGGCTTTTTGTTTGAAGGAACATTTCAATTTGGCTTTTGGGAGGTACACACAGAGCTTAGCGTCTGGATTCACTCAGATACTGCATTTTCAAAATAATACTTTAAGCTGCTTGAAACCTTTTAAGTCTGCAATACTGGCCCAGCCTGGCTGTGGTTATAAATCCTTTTGTATGGCTTTTTCTCCTTCCATTTAAAAATAAATGCAGTGAATAAAGCAATAAGGAAGTTCATCTTAACGGTCGCTCCTCCCCTTTCTGACAGAGCTTTTTAGGTTCTGCTGTGCAGTGCTTACCTCGCGACGTGAGAAATGTTCTCTGTAAGGACAGCCAGCATTTAACATACTGTTTGCCATGTTTTTTCCCCCCAATAATTTCTAGGTCGCTGCCCCATTGTCCAGAAAAAGAGATGCTATTAGCAAACCATTTTATAAACTTCTTACTGCTGATTGTGTGGTGCATTTATTATAGTGGCAGCACTCTTCAAACTAGCATTTCTGGAATGAGTGCAGCCTGCTGTGGGCAGCAGGAGTTCTGCCACTGACGGGGCTGAGATTTCACCTGTACATTGCAGTAACATTTATAGAAAGAGTCATTATTTCCTAGAATTGAGGAAAGTAGTTTATTCTTCTCCTGTCCAAAAGTAATAGGTGCTTTTTAAGAAACAACGCGATTGTCAAGTGGCATCCAGAGGTCCTGGCTGAGACCAGAGGCCCATCTGCATCTGAGACACAGTCCTGCTGACTCTGTTGCACCACTGCGGCATCAGGAGAGAAAACAAGGCAAGACTTTCTTCTCCTCAGAGAAGCATATGATTTAGCACTTAAGGCAAGTTTTGTAGGCAGAGGTAGTACCTCTTATTAGACCAAATGTTACAGCTGGAAAAAACAGCTTTTAATTACAAAAAAACTGTGTCTTTAGATTGCACGGCTACACCAGGAGTCCTGTTCTACCTTTTCTAAGGGAATTGCTTAACTGCGTTTCAGTGGGACCTGTGTCTGTGAACAAATGTAACCAGCTGTGCGTCCACTAACAAGCTGCCAGCCCGGAATTCAGCTTGGGATCAAGGGCCTTAGCCCTGCCACCTTCCCCTCTTCTTCTCTCCCACTAGGGAGATGGACCTCAACACCAGTAAGGAATTTAAGCGCAGCATAAACAAATGTCATACTGTAAGTAGCCATCCTTAAAAAGATGTGACGCTGGTATTCTGGTGGATGTTGCTGTGCTGATAGAAGCACTAGTATAATTGCACTTCTGCCTACAAAGCTCTGCTTTCATGGGTTTTCTTGGCTCACAGGCAGTGGATTCAGTATGCCAGTAAAAAAGCGCATCATTGTCTATCTGAAACATATGGTAGGTACTTCGGTGATAGATATGGCCTGAAGTGTTTATTTTGCCCCGGTGTTAGGTGTTTTTATCTTTTAATTCATGCTACTTCTTCTCCCTCATGTTTCTGCTGGGAGGACGGCTACAACAACCCAGCACAACAGCCCAGCCCAGGAGTGATTTTTGTTTGTGCACGCCCTTAGCTTTCTTGCCACCGTAACTTGGCAGCCAGCTTTTATTCAGTTTCTTTCTTTGAAACTGTCTCAGCAGCAGTCGAACTGTTGTAGGGAACACAAGTCCCTGATCATAGCAGTAGAAATTCACTTGGTTTCAGTTGTCACTTCTGGACATGTCCCTGCTAATCACCTCGAATAATCCTGGTTGAAGTGAGACCAGAGGGATGCTTGGTAGAAGGGCTCTGCAGAAGCTGTAAATATTTCAGAGTGCAAGTCAGACAGAGCATTTATGTCAATGACTGGTCTGTATTTGTGGTTGAAATTCAACTGTTGTCCAAACAGATCAATAGTGGTGACTTAGGCCAAAAGGGAAAAAAAAGCCTTTTGAATTGAAATTGTACCTGCTTAGCCCCAGTCCACAGTTTCCTTTAGTGCTGAAAGGTTTTTTTGTGATCTCTATTTGGAATCTTCTATTTTTAACATGTACTGAGCTAAAAAAAACACTACAGTTTTAAAGAAAAATAAACCTTTCCTCTCAGAACACCAACTTGTTTTCTTCCCATCTGCTGTCTGTCGGGGGCTGGGCACCTGCCTGGCTCCCATAGCATGTCTGGTTTTGTTCAGGCCTGGCTTTTTTGTCTAAGAAGGTCAATAAACCTCTTAGCGCTAAGCTGGAGGGTAACTGTGTCAGTACCTGACAGACGACAAGATAGCCTCCCTCCTTTCCTCCAACGTGCAGTAACATTTATGAGTGATGTTTAAGTCAGGGTTTCTGTAAAGAAAGTTGGCTGTCCCAAGGGAGATTTATTTGGATGGCGTAAGTAATGCTTTGTCACACTTGACAAATCTACACTAGCAGGCCAGGAGAGAAGCCAAGCAGTCTTAGGGTTGTCTCCCTGCCTGTCCCCTGAGGCTCTGTGTAGGACTCAGTGCTCTTATGTCCCAGTGATGCTTCCCTGTCGCAGGTGTATGCCTACCCTGCGAGTTTAGTGATTACCTGAGAGCCTTCATTTGCTAATTTGGGAATGCAGTGAGGAAGGAGGAAACATGTTTAGGCTGTTACTTGTTGAGACTGCAAGAACTCTGCATGAACACAAGTGCCAGGAGATCACGATCTCCAGAGAAATAAGGTGGGAAACTCAATTTAGCAGCTGTGCCCTTTCCAGAAGCACATGTGTAGATGCTTACAGCCACTGCTGTGCCTTATCAACAGCTCATACTCTCTCTTTTTCTTTCACTGGGACCCATGGTTTCAGAAGTGGGAGTGCAGGTACTTCAGGGTTTCTGAAAACAGACTGCTACACTGGGCAGGCAGGGAGAAGAAAGCAGGAGGAGAAGGGGATGCATGTTCACTAGCCCTCTTGTGCAGGAACAAGGTTGTACTGATTTCTGCATAAGTGCTGTTAGATGGTGAGGCCATGTTGTCCATGTTAACTCTGGGAGAGTAAATTTTACGGGAGCACTTGGAGTGCTTCATAGAGCGATGACCATATTACCTACCTAAAACTGTCACTTAACCAGCAGCCTGGACAATGCAGGGGTCTGTAGGCTAATGCCATACTCTGATACCACGCCAAGGGCTGGCGTGCAACTCAAGAGACAGAAACAGTTACTCAGATTATTGAGAATTCACATGATTGGGAAAGACAAGAGTTTCTCCCCTTGCTCTAACCATTTGTTCACCCACAGAGCTTGGTAGTTGATTATCTTGTTGAGTCGGGGAAAAAGACCCCAGAATATCCTAACATATCTTACATGGCTTGCGACACGTTGCTAGATCCCACACCCGTTTACCAGTGTCCGAACATGAAGCTGAGGTGGGTGTTGGAGACTGTCTCCACCAAAAGGTGAGAGGCCTGACCGGGTCCCATGCCCCCGCAGGGGCAGAGGACGTGCTGCTGGCTTCCTGGAGCAGCTCGCAGGGGATGTAGGCTGCAGCTTATGGCCTGCAAGCTGCTGAGCGCCTTCAGCATTTTGCTGACTTGTATGCGAATGGAGCACATCAGGTGCTGTCTGTGATTGCTTGTGAAGGATAGCTGGGGTGTGTGTGTTAAGTCAGAGCTGGATCCCTCTGCAAAGCTGACAGATTTTTGTTGTATGCATTAAGTTTTTCTGTAAAGGGAAACTGGCACTCTCTGCTATAACCTTTTCAGCCATAAGGACTTGCAGTTAGAGACTCTCCCTTTGCCTGTGCGCTATGTAGAATGACACGTATGAACTATCACTACTGCCTTGTCCAGGTAGAGAAAGATCTGTGTAGAAATCTTAATGCAGTTCCCTGCTAGAAAGCCTGTTTCAGACCATCTGTATCCAGGAGCCACCAGTAAAGCTGCCTGATCACCAGTCACAGGTGCAAGAACTGAGTGCTTCCTCAGGCAGGTTCACAGCACCCCTTTTTGAAACAGGCTTTGTTTCAGTGCTAACTCCTGCAGAGGTTAAAATGTTTGGTCTTTTCTGAGTTGCTCAGCCCATGTTTAAGAACAGTTTGTTTTTCTCTCCAACAGGATGTAGCCATTTCTCCAAAGCAGAGGGATGAGGTCATTCAGTGGCTGGCCAAGCTCAAATACCAGTTCCACCTTTATCCAGAAACGCTCGCCCTGGCCATCAGTCTTTTGGACAGGTTTTTAGCCACAGTAAAGGTAAATATTTGCAGATATGTAAACTGAAATGGATCTTTACTGCCCACTCACAGTATGCCAGCAGCCGTCCTTCCTGTTTCTGTGTATAATCCTGGTAGCATGACTGTATGGAAGTGCTTACTTTCCACCTCTGCTCTTCCACCCTCTTTCTTTCTCAAGCATATACAGCAGGTCACCTGTATTACTCTAAACCTTAATTTCAGGTTCTGAAGCTGTGGCAGCACACCACTCTCACCGGGGCCACACACTGCCGCTAGGCGCTTTTGGAGGTAGTTTCTTTCCTTAGTCATTTCTTCCCCTGGTGAAAGTAGCCATTGCTTTAATGAGAACATGCTGGTCAGCCTCTCCTGGGAAACTAACCCAGTGCTTTTATCTGCCAAGAATATTTTCTCCTTCTTCTGTTCTGCCTTGTTTCCTTCATGTACTGCAACTCATTAATTTAAACACATATTAACCTAGGAGAAAACAAGTGCCCTGCCTCTTGAACTGCATGCTCTCTTTTAACCTGGTTTGAACGTTCAGTTAACCCTACCAAAATACTTGTTTCTTAAGCTACACCAACTGTTGCTTAGCCAGAGAAAAGGAGAATCTAAATAGAGATCTTAAAGCAGTTATGTCTTAGGTGAAAAGAAAGGAATATCTGAGTTGAGCAAAATTGAGTCATAAAGCTAAAGGAAATGTCTGCTAGCCCAGTTAGAAACCTAAGCCTAATGCCCTCTCACACAGAAAGCCAGAAAGTCCCAGCCTGCCTTTCTTAATTGCTCTGGTATTTAACTGCAGCAGTAGTTAGTCTCATTTGGATCACCTGGAATTGCTGTGAGCACTTGCTAGTAGTGAACTAACTGGAGGGATCAAATACCTGTTTGAGGACAGGTTTGGGCTAGGCTTTTGTAAGCAAGCGTGTTAGTGCAGGGAAATGGAAGAATGGGAAAGGTACAGCTGGAGATGAGTGCTTTCACTGTTCAATGCTAACCTGGTCTACAAGCAATCTGATAGACTAAGATCTAAAGACAGACTGATCTTCAGACAGACCTGAAGAGAAGGTAATAAGCAAGCATGGCTGCAAGTCACGATGGTGACAGGCCATGCCATCCTGCTGTACTGAATGGTGCAGAGAATATGTCCATAAAGCATTTGCTTTTTTTAGGCCTAGTATTTCATAGGGGCTTTTTAAGGAAAATAAATAAATAAAAATCAGTATTTAGGGCATCTGCAACTCTGAGTGGGATCTGTTGCTGTTCTGTATCTAAGCTAGTTGCGCTGTGAGGGCTAAGAGGGTCTGCTGTGGGAATAAATCAGAAGCGCTGTGCCTGGGATGCATTTTGTACCCATGTGAATGACGGAACTGGGTGTATGTGGGGGTCACCTCAAGATCCCTGGCCTTGAGTTCTGAAGTCAGGCTTTGGGCCTTATCTCTTCCTGTATTTGCTCAGTTAAATTCGTGGTCAGCAAATCTGCAGTCTCATCTGCATGCGGGTCTAATCTTATTACAAACATTGTTAGGTAAGTAATACAGCTTAGGAAATGTAAGCAGAAGACCATAATATTTTCAGCCTGTGTACTTACATTTCAATGAGACTTGGCTCAGTAGAACAATGACGTCATCCATTAACCCATCCTTTCAATATTGTTAAATATTGATAACATTTAAATTACAAGTCATGGAAATCTTAACTTAAAATGGGTGATTTACTGGAACTCTGAGATGGGAAATAGATATTTAAAAATCCCTCAACAGTAATGCCCTCAAGTACAGTTTTTGCTTTCAGTAATTTGCAGCAGCAAACAGAGAAATGAAGTATGAGACTATGACTAAGAGAAGCTCACTGTGTGCTTCAGGCAGCGAGGAGTAATGTGGAAAGGTGTTTGTCAAGAGGTTTTCAGCATGTCCCATACTCCTTCTGGGCAAGCATTACTCAAACAGGTCAGGGCTTCTGCTCCCGCCCCTGCTTTTCTTCTCCAGTAAAACTGTTGTTCCACCAATGCACCTTAACTCCTGCTTCTTACCAGGCGCTGCTCTGTGGGATTTTTATTATTAAGACAACTAGTCTCTTCCCTTCGCTGTAAACATGCACTGAAATTGCTCAGCGCTGCCCGCCCCTACAGCTGTTGGCCGGCTACGTTTCTGGTGACCAGCAGTGTTCGCTGTGGATCGCTGCACAGCACCAGTTAACCCTCCACTTGGTGCTACTCGCAGCAGACGTAGGCAGCACTTGCCTGTTGATGAGGCGCAGGGAACGCAAGCAGAGGCTTCTCTAGGAGACTGGGCTGGGTGACTGTGTTTTAACATGCTAGGGCAAAAAATGCTATTCAGCCTTCCAGGTTGGTCTCTGGGGGCAGGGCTGTGCTCAGGAAATGAGAGGACAAATGTATTATTGAAGAAACGCTAAATAAATCAGGGAATAAACTTGACTGAGCATTGGAACTTGCTCTAAATATCTTCTTTTCCCTGAATACTGAGTGAGCGTCCTTTTGCTCTACGTTTATTTTACGCTGACAGTTTGCTCTTAACCTGCCTATGCGGGGAAGAACAAGTCTCAGTCGTGCCTTGAGGGACTTCATTCTCTTTGCTGCGAGTGATACCTGAACGCACACGTGTACCCCTGCCCTGCCCCCAGCATGGAGTCCCTACAAATACCTAAGCTGAAGTTTAAATGTCACTAGAAAGCCAAGGCTCCAGGCATAGCTGAATCCTTTTATGTAACAACCTGAATGCTGCTAAAGATCTTGAATTTGGATGGGATCCAGTGTCCTTCTCTCCTGCTGCTTTCCAGAAACAGCGTTTTGGGTTTCTGGAGAGCTCATGGCATGAGCGTAGCTTGTAGGATCCCACCCTTAAACCCCCATCTCTGTTCTGTCCACTAAAATTAATCCAGCAGGAATTAATCGTGGCAACATTTTAGGTTGGAAGTGGATTTTGCATTCTATGCAGTGTTTTCACTTATCTTTTGCTTTTTCTCAGTGAAATTCCTTTTAATATGGACAGAAGATGATCAGTTTTCCATAGGCCATATGGAGGTGCAGCTGTTTGCTCCGGGAGCTGTAATGGGGTTTAGAAACAGTGCCTCTGTTTTTCCTAGCCCTCAGCTACTGCGCCTAGTGCTAAGGAGCAGGTGGATGCACCCTGTCATACTTTTTCTTTTTCTTTTTTTTAGACTGATGTTGGAAGCTGAGTCCTTTTCCAGATAGTCAAATTGACAAAGATTGCTGCTGAGCAAAACCCCAGTGGATGTGCCAAATTCTAAGCACGTGCTTACGCTCCCATCGATCACAGGGACTACCTACCTGCACGGTTACAGCCGATATGTGCTTTCTCCCCCCACCCCCCACTAAATTGCCCAGAAAAGTTTTGATGCACATGAAAAAAAAAAAATCACCCTTTCCCCTTCTAATTTAACTTGCCTCACCTGAAACACTTCACCATAAAAGGGGCCTGCTCTCCCCTGATAATCTCTGGGCCACAGTTTTGAGAACCTGTAACAAATAACCTAACTGGAATGTTTTTTATGTATGCTTTATACTTGTATAGTAGACAGGGACAGCATTTTTAAACTCTTGTTTTCCTTCCCATTCTGCCTCTGACAGCCCCAGCTGCAGCAATGGCAATGCTCTGCTGCAGCAGTTGGAGGGGTGATGGTTTTGTGCCAGCTGACAGTCTGGCCCTTCTGGTTTGCTCCTTGCCATTTCCGCTGCACTGACTAAAAATGAGCTCTTTCCACTCCAGTGCTGCACATCAGTGGGTGGCGATTACAGTGATGAAGCTGGCTGATTTCTGTCCTGCTTTACGTCATGGAGTATGGATTTTTGCTCTGCATGGCTTGCCACCGCCGTGGCGTGTCGGAGGTCAGCCCGCTGATCCAGAACGCGTGGTGCGGGCAGCTGGAGGCCCTGGGGCTGAGGATGTCCGAGCAGAAAGGGTCACACATCCCTTTCTGTACCGCATTCACACAGGCAATTTCTCTGCTCTTCTGTATCCTAGGCCCGTCCAAAGTACTTGAATTGTATTGCAATCAGCTGCTTCTTCCTCGCTGCAAAGACCATCGAGGAAGATGAGGTAATATATATATTTTTTTCCCCTGGTAATGCTCTGTCAGATGACTGTATGCTTTTATAGCGCTACCTTTGCTTGCATGTGGTGGTTGGCACTTGAAAGGCAGGGATGAAGCTTCTTGTGCAATGTTTGTAATGCTGACTGGCGCTTTCTCTTCTCCCCCCTGCCCATGTGTTGGCTTTTGCAGAGGATTCCAGTACTGAAGGTGTTGGCTCGGGATAGCTTTTGTGGTTGTTCTCCAGCTGAAATTCGCAGAATGGAGAAGATTATCCTGGATAAACTGAACTGGGATCTTCACATGGCAACACCACTGGATTTCCTTCATATTGTAAATAAGAGGATAGTCTATTTTTTCTACTGTCTGTCTTTGTATATACTGTATCAAGAGGTACCTAGACAAAAAACCCTACCCATAGGACAGCAGAGCCCTCAGGATGCGGTCACAATACCTTTCACAAGTACTTTCTGAAACAACCAACCTTTCTAGAGAACGTCAGAGGCAACTTGTGATTTGAGATATCTCAGGGGCAGTTTTCAAAATGGGTGCCTGCTGCCTGAAAACCTGGCCCTAAATTGCTGGTGGTTTTGTTCAAAGCTAAATGCCAGGCAGCAGTAAAATACAACTGGAGCAAGGAGAGAGTGCTAGTGCTGGGCAACAGGCATGCTCAGCATGTGCTGCAGAAAGAACAGAGAACCTATTTGTGTGGTTAAGAGGTTAAAGAGAATGAAAATGCCCTGAGGTTCTGTGCATTGAATTTCATCTTCTCTCAGCTTTCCTGAGGGGAGGCTTTTGGCTAGGACACCTGAATTCTCAAACGCGCGTTGCTGAGAGAGAACAAGAGGGTGGAGGGGCTCGCCTTTTGCAGAGCTCTGAGAAGCCCGGCTCCCCACAGTGCATGACGACGTGTTCTGGCAAAACACAGCACGAAGTTGTTTGTGGGTTCAACACAGAGCTGCTTTTTCCATGGCATGGGAAAAAGTCTCGAGGGTTACACCAAGCGATGGAGGATCCCTTGTGTCAGGGAGGGCCTGTTGCACGCCACTCCCGCGGTACAACCTGGCTCTGTCACTGCAAAGGCACGTGGCCAAGAGGAGTCTGTGGTGCGCGGGACACACACGCACACACACACACACACACACTGCATGGCGGGTTACGTGGCAGCACGAGCGAGCCTGTGGGTGACGGCACCTGCCTCGTGTGCTTGTCTCCCCCCAGTTCCACGCGGTTGCAGTGTCCAACAGGCCTCAGCTACTGACCATCCTGCCGAAGCCGAGTCCCTCCCAGCACGTGGCAGCCCTCACCAAGCAGCTGCTGCAATGCATGGCCTGTTACCAGCTGCTGCAGTTCAAGGGCTCCATGCTGGCGCTGGCCATCGTCAGCCTGGAGCTGGAGAAGCTGCTCCCCGACTGGCTGGCTCTCATCATCGAGCTGCTCCAGAAGGTGCAGGTAAGGGGGGCCGGAGCTGGGCATCGCGGCACCGACGGGCAGGGAGCCACTGGGGCCGCAAGAGGCTGCAGCTCGGACAGGGGGCATCCAGGGAGAAGGGAAACTTGTTCTGGGTGGCAGCAGGCTGTAGTCGGACAATTTCTCCCCCAGGCCCAGGGAGTGAGGAGCGCTGGGCTCGGCTGCAGGCCAGGAAGCAAACCGAACCAGCCATTGGGCGTAGAGAGGCGCGCAGAGGCGCGGCAGGAGTGGCTGTCCTTCTCCCATGTTTACTCCATTCAGTCGTACTGAAAACACAACCTTGTCCTTGGTGTTTGGTGCAGATGATTAAGCAGTGGGCAAGGGCGGATGCTGGGAGAGGGGTGGTCTTCACGTGGGCATGACGCGCCTGTCCATTGTGAAAGCTGAGTCTAGGGATGCGCAGACTGCAGGGGAGACACGAACAGCTTAAAGGCATGGCCAAGCGAGACGAGGCCAGGGTCTCCTCTTGCTGGGGTAAACCATGAATTTGCCTATGGATTTGCCCAAGGAAAACGGGTCTGAGAGCAGAACTGCAGTCACAGATTAGAAAGGGGACTGCATAACAGACTTCAGCTCTTGTTTTGTGGAGCACATCTTCAGCTGCAAGCCTCAGCCACGCAGCCGAGGATCCATACGCAGTGCAACATGGAAAATCCTTTCCTGTGTGAGTATTCAGGCGACGTGAGCCCTCAGGGCTCTCAGACCCATAGCTGCTGATCTCTGCCTGCAGTTACGCTTTTGCAAAGATGCTCATGCGTCAGCCTGGAAGGACAGTCCACTGGGGCAGTTCTGCAGCGCTCATCGTGACTGCATCCCGTCTGTGATGGAGGGAGCCCCGTGCCCTGATAGATAATGGGCGCAGTGCATGAGGGAAAAAATTACACGCTGGGGAGAAAATCCTAGTTAGTGGCTCAGACGTTGTTTTTAAGCACACTAGGTGGTCTCACACATATTGCGAGGACAAGCAGTGACGCTGCCAGCAGATGCAGTGAGCCGTTTTTCAAGGGCGTAGGTGGCCCATGTGTTCAGAGCACTAGCCCTGCACTGGTTCATAGCCTCCGGTCTCGCGGCAGTGGGTAACCTTCGTCTTGCATTGCCCCTTCCTTGCTTGTCTTCTCGCTCCAGATGGATAGCTCGCAGCTGATCCACTGCCGGGAGCTCGTGGCACATCACCTTTCCACTCTACAGTCTTCTCTGCCGCCCAATTCTGTATATGTCTACAGTCCCCTCAAGCATACCCTGGTGACCTGTAACAGAGGAGTGTTCAAATGCCAGCCCTCCTCTGTCCCAGGGCCAGGTTTCTCCAAGGACAACGGCAGGCCAGAAGCGCCAGTCACAGGTACAGCCGCGCTCTACCAGCGTCTGCCAGCTCCCGCCGGCTGCAAGCAAGCCTCTGCCAAGCGCAAAGTGGAAGAGATGGAAGTGGACGACTTCTACGATGGTATCAAGCGTCTCTACAACGAAGACATAGCTCCAGAGGTAGTGGCTCTTGAAAGCATGGGCTCGGTTTGCGGCGCTGACGTCTCGAGGCAGGAGGGCAACGTTTCCCCTTGTCCGCCTTTGCAGCCAGTGTCTGTTATGTAGCTGGGGGGCACACGCCGCAGCTGCTTCCTAAACCTCGCCGGACCTGGCGCCATGCATTTGCAGTGGGGGGAGAAGGGGCCCATACCTTGTCAGGCTGAACTGAAGGGAGCCAAAAAACAGGAAAAAAAAATCCCAACCCTTTTTTGAATTTTTTTCTTGTGCGGCTAATTATAGTTCCACTATTTAAGCACTTAAAAACACAAAAAAATATAAAAAATTTATAAAAGACCCAAAAACCAAACAAAAAAAGTAGCAAAAAATTGTTTCTTTCTAGTGTTGTCGGTTCCACTGTTTTTCTGCTCCTGTGTGTTGTAACCCATTCTCTGTGTCCAAGAGCTCACATCAACTGTGCAGAGTTGTTTCAGGTTTCCCAGCCAAATAACACCCCTCTGATCTGATTTCTTCTGCTCCTTACTCTCTTTCTGCTTGCTTCTCTTTTAATTCTCAGCAAGTCTTGTGCATGATGTTCTGTACTATCTGACCTTCATGACAGGTTTGTTTTTTTTCTTTCTAAAGAAAAAGACCTTTTTTGTTTTGTTAGCACTTTGGTGTTTAAATGTGATAATATTTAAAAACTGGATTTAAATAAAAGGTTAGTCAGGAAAAAAAACAAAAAACAAAAAACAGTGCTTGCAAACTGCTCCACCCTTAAGTAACCACAGGAGTGTGAACGTACTCTAGAAGAACACTAGGGCAGCTGGCCACTGTGCTCTCTGTACCTTACACAAAGACTTCTCCAAGTTAAACACAGTCTGTGTTTTCAAACAGAGAAAGCAGTTAGTGAACTAAACTTCAGTCACTTGAACAAAAACGGTATTTTTTCTTGTTTGCACCAGGAAATGTTGCATTCTGTGGATATTCACCAACACTTGACACACTACATCAAGTGTAAACCTTAATTCTGCAATGGAGTCTGGTTTTTCCATATGTTTATAAGGTTTTCGCATGTTACCAGCACTGCTTGGCGAGGTGCTGGGGTGGCTACGTACGCCCGAGGTTTGAAAGACATGTAATTATCAATCACAAAAGAACAAAAGACCCCAATCCCGAGTTTTGTGTTCATGTAACTTCTAACCAAAAGTAAAACCTTTAAAAGCTTGTCTCTTTAAATGTTACACCTCTGTTTCTCAGAATGACCTCTCCCAATCTTAAGCTCTCTCCACAGCCCTGAGGAAGGTATTGTATTGGAGCCATTGTACTGATGAAAGCCTTCTGGTAGCAATAAAGAAAGTTGTCCTGGATTCTGAGTCTTGTTTAGTGCTTTTCGCCTGGGCCCAGGATCAGTTTTACCTGAAGGCCGCCACGAAGCTGCTAAGCTGCAACCCCTTCACGTGCTCTGTGCCAGCCCTGGGCAAAAGGGGCTTCAGAGGTGCTCAGCCCCCAGGGCGCATGGGGAGTTGTGCAGCAAACTCATCTCTACGGCTGCTGCAGCTTTAGCCCCAGGCGCCCGTTGCTCCTCACTCTCCCATCAGCCTTGGTCTGTTCTTGCAGGGGGACCGACAGTCCACTCACACACGTGGGACGTGTTTTGTCTCCTCTGTCTCCTGTCCATCTCCTCTTTGACTCTCTGAACAAGCTGTTGAAGCATCAAGTTTCTCATATCCAGGTTGGCTGTAGTTTACTGCTTGCCTGGTATCCCCTCCGCCGCAAGTCACGTTTGACAGTGGAAAGGTTAGTATGGATTCCTGCTGCATGCTTCCTGAATTCCTCATCTCTTTTGGACTTGCACCTTCTTCGTGGCTGGCCTTGATCTCCCACGCCTCCCTGGGAACCAGTCTGCTCCTCCTGTCCCACGAGTTGTCCTCGCCACAGCGCGCGGCTCCCCTCCATAGACCCTTCTTGGGCTTCAGCCATCCTCTGCCTGCTCGCGAGCTGGAAACGCGTGAGCCAGTGTTGCCTCCCAGACCATCTCAGCCGGCCCGAGGCAGCGTTTCTGAAAGCGGTGTCCCCTCCTGCTCGAGGCCTTCCTGTCATCCTCGGGGTGTGTAAGTTGGGGGCCTTTTATCTCGCCTCCCTGGTTTTTGTCTTTTCCAACCAGGGGGTGGTGCAGTCTCAGGGCTTCCCGTGGCACGCCCCCAGCCACACACCCCGTCCTTGCTGGATTTCCGTGGTACTGGTGCTGGCTCCTTGAGCCTCGCTTCAGTGCACACACCTTTTTCCGTTAAATTACACAGCGTAACAGGTCTAGCTAATAACTGCCCTGATTTCCAGCACTGGATGTACCAACACTAGCGTGGGAAAGACTAGAGCCAGGTAATTCGCTCACCCCCTTGACAGCCAAGCCGGGCGACTGTGGTTTCTGGACTGAAGGGGGTTTTTGTGCTCTTGCACTCACTGCATGTGCACAGCAGTTAAGAATGACCCGGTCTGTCCTGAAGGAGCAGTTGCTAAGCGCTCTGGCTGCGTGCGCAGCCCAAGAGGTGCGCCGGGCTATCCTAACTGCTCTGGCTAGACGGGACTGCGCGGTACAAAGCTATGGAGAGTTTTGTTGGACTGCAGCCTATGTTACTTGGCTTCCAACTGCACCGCATGTACTGCGGGAGAGGAGAAAACAGGGATAAAAACGCCACAGCGTTGTCATCCAGCAACACTAAATCTAAGCCTCAACTTTGAATGGCTTCTCCCCTCTCCGCACGCTCCTTCCCTCCCAGTTTAAGCAACACCTTCCCCTCCTGTCCCTTTTAGCAGTATCAGCACTCGGGCGCTCTAGGGTTACGGCCCTGACCCATTTGCAGACGAGCACGAGGAAAGGAGTTGACGCAGGACTGAGAAGAGAAACCTACCTGCGGTGCCAGTTGGCAGGGGCTTTGCTGGAACAGAAGGAAGAGGAAGCTGGGAGTAAGGGGAGAGATTTACATGCTGCTGGAGCAGTTATTTACTTTTTTCTACACTTTAACAGATGTGCTGTAGCCGTGTTGGCGAGTCTCTTGCTTTGCAGGGAGGTAGCATTCCTCCTTCTCTCCATTGCCCCCCCCCATCCCTGAAGGTGGGGGGCCCTCACCAGCACGTCCCCCGGCCCATGGAGATGAGCTCTGCCGCCACTGAGCTAGCTGCCGTGCTTGTGCCAGCCCCGGGCACGGTGGGCAAGAAAAGCCCTTACGCTTCGGGAAAAGCAACATTGTCCATTGCAGCAAAGGGGCAGGAGGCAGCTCTCTCTTAAAATGCAGCTTGTGAGAGGCAGAAAATTAATTTCAGCAGTAGAATGGACCACATTCAACAGCGCTCTCGGCAAGCCCAGCACAGCGTGGATGCGGGAACAAACCCTGTGCTGCCGGGGCCGTGCAGGAAGGGCCTGGCCAGTCGGCCCAACAGTGAGAGGAGCAAGCTGGAGGGGCAGGGAAGTGCCGTGTCGCCTCTGGCACCTCCAGCGTTAACGCAAAGGGGGGACAGGTTCTGTCTGGGAACGAAGACCCTCCTGGTCTCCCTGAGCTGAACAGAACCAGCCAAGGCACAGCCCCACCTCCGTATCTGCCTGCAAAGCAAATACCCAAAGTGAAAGGGCTAAAAAACCCTCCCTGGTTACCAAGGTCACTCATGCTCCTACGTCACGTAAACGCAGGCAACAGATTGCCAAGGGATACACCTTTTGTTGCCGCTACGCATGACTTTACACTGATCACCTTTCGCCTGGCCGCAGGGAACTCTACTAACAAGACACAAGGTTCAGATGGACAAGACGTGCCGCAGTTTGACAGCCCTGCCTGTGCGGGGTCCTGCTGGCAGGCTGCCCCGGTGCGGCTGAGGACCACCTCCGGGCCAGCTTCCTGGCCGTGCTGCCCAGCGGCACCCTGTTGCCTCTTGCTCTTCCAGGTGCCAAGGAAAATAAAAACCAGGCAAATGCAGCCCTTGAGCTTTTCTTCTCTTTTTCCTGTCTCTCTGCTGGGCAGCAGAGGAACGCGCCAGTCTTCAGCGCGCTCAACCCACCACCGCGAACGCAGTGCCTCCACTAAGGAAACTCCTGCACACCACCACGGGACCTCAGCACTCCTGAGAGCCTGTTTGCACCACTGAGGTGTGTGCGTGCAGCACGGTAGAGGTTTAACCTTCAAAACCACTCAGGGCCCAAGCGCAGGCGCCCAGCTCCGCTGTGAGCCACCAGCAACATAACCAGACTTAGTGCCACCGCTTACACCCCCTGCCTGGTCCTGACTATGCTGTGAGGGAGTTGTGCCCAGCCAGCGAGGGTCCCGGGTGCCAGGGCCAGGGCGCAGGCCTCTCCACAGAAACAGCAGCACCACCATGAAGCTGTCTTCAGCCCGGCTTCACAGCTCTCCTCCTGCTGCCGGTGCCACTGCTGGGCCTTCCCGCTGCACCACAGCCACTCTCGTCCTGGGGCTGGGGCCGCCAAGGCGCCCGGGGCACACGGGTCAACGTTGCTGGCTGCGCTGGAGCACAGGTTTATGGTGCTTTGCAATTAGAAAGGTGATTCCCAACGATGCAGGCTTGCCTTTGGAAACGTGGCACTTCCCAGCAAGCTCAGCTTCCCAAAACAGCGAGGTCCAGCTGATACGGAAATATCCTATATTACCAGAAATGGAAACCATTTCCCACTTCCCACAAAAAACCCCATATAATGACGAAGTCCGGACTTGGCCCACCTGTGCCATCACCTCACTTTGTGTTTGTTTGGAAGACAGGAGAGCAAAGCCTCTCTGCAATTTTCTCCACAGCAGTTCAACGCTGCTTTCGAGGTGCACTGACAGTGATATACCTCCACCAACCTGCTTAGCCTGGCACCACTCAGGAAGTACTTTTGAGACCTGCAAGTACTCACGCACCCTCAGCATGGGGGAAATCCTGGTTCCTTGAGGAGCTGCTGGGTGAGGATCTCAGCCCCCTCCTGCAGGCATCCAGTGACCCAGTCCTGGTGGCCAACAGCAGCACGGCACCGGCAGGGCTGACACATCCCGCAGCTCCTGCTGTGCCAGCGCCCTCCCGGGAAAGCCGTCTGCTCCGCAGGAAGAGCAGGCAGCTTTCGGACCCTGGAGCAGGTGAGCAAACCAAAGCAGCTCTCCATGTTAGTGGCTCTCCTCACCCACCTCCTTTTCCATTGCTAAGTACCTACGCGCAGCTGCAGAGTCCCTGCCATCCGTCACCCACATGGGGACAAATCCTGCTGCCGCCCCCTCCGGAGAGGATGCCCTGGCTCCAGTCAAGCACAGCGTCCAGCCTCAGGGACTGCCACCACCATGCTGCAACATGCCATGTTTGAGAGCCTGATGCTGAAAGTTAGCTCATGAAAGGACAAAAACACCCCCAAACTCCTACCACACGTGACAGAGAGAAAGACAGAGCTTGGGCCAAGAGCATGTCTGACCTGGAAGCTGCTTCCAGCCCTCTCTTTTCACTCTCCGGTAGTGACAGGAGGATTAAGCCTGCGAGCGCTCACCGATTTTAAATGCAGGCACCCGTTTGCTCTTGTGGATGAAGCAGTTTCCAGGCTCTGCGGGGACGGTTGGTGACAGCGAGTGATAAATAACTGCCCTGGCCGTGTCACAGACTGCCTGACACTCAAGGTCATGCTGCTGTCTCCCTCCATCCTGGCACCTCGTCCCATCAGCCACATGCGGCAGGGGAAAAAAGCCCAACGGCACCATCCGGTCCCTGGCAGCGAGGCGCGGGAAAGCCTCAGTGCGCTTGCTACACTCATCGATCCCCTTTTCTGACATGCGGGTCTCAGCGCAAACAGCACTCGCAGCCGCCGTATGTACTTTCTGCTCCCTTTTCCCCTCCTAGTGCCCCAGCCTCCTCCAATGCTGGACCACGGATGTCAGAGGGTTTAACCTGGTTTATTCCCTTAGGATCTGTTTGCGGCCCTGTTCCTCATGGAATTGCCTGACCATTTTTTCACTTGTGCTGATACTATCTGCCTCCATGACCCAGTGCAACAAATTCCAGAAGTTTACTACCTGCACTATTAAAAATTTACTTAATGTTTTGAACCAACTTACTTCCAGCTCACCGAGTGCCCCTCGGTTCTAGTACCGCCGATTCGGTAACTAATAGGTCGGCATCCACCACCACTGCTATTTTGTGGGCTTGGAGAGCAGCACAGAAGCACAGAAAAAGTCAGGCTGGAAGGGACCTCTAGAGGACATGTGCTGCAACCTCGGGCTCACAGCCGGGCTGATCCTCTCTGTCTTCTCCTCTCCAGACCAAGGAGCCCTGACCTTTTTGGTCTCACCTGGCTGGCTGCTGCTCCATCCCATTTATCCTTACAGCGCCCTTCTCTAACTCCACTACGTCCTTCTGGAGACGGGAAGGCCAGAGCTGCAAGCAGGACTCAAGGCATGCGCACAGCAAGACTCAGAGCTGCAAAATAAATGTGGTTCATGTAAGTGGTGGCATTTTGTCTCTCAGTTTCCCTTTCTTTCTCTTTAGATATACATACATATATATATATATATATATATACACACACACACACACACATACATACACAAAAAAACCTTAAAAACTGTCAATTATTTGGAGTTTACGAGTCAGCCAAAGGGTTTTGCCCCACTTCAAACCTTGCTGATGCATCTGCACGACTGGTTAGTCACTGTGCCCTGAGCCCCTCCAGCTGACAGAAAACAGCCTCTTTGGTACAGCACAGTCCTTGCGAGGGATGGAAAAAGCGTCCCGAGCGCAGACACCTTCCAGCCCCTCAGGAAGCCGCGGCCCGATCCGACAGTCTATCAGATATTCCTTTAGCGTTGCCAACCTGCAATCTCAGTTGTGACTTCCTACCTTGACACAGGAGGTTTCAGAAAGTCACAGAGCACAACTACTAGATAAGATGACTGGGCAAGTAACACTTAATATCCCTTTTTTCAGTATGGGATAAAGAAATAAAAACGTGTTGCTTTATCTTCTGCTTGCTTACAATAAATGAGACCTGGCCACCACAACAGAGCCCACGCCCTAAGCCGTTGTCACCCACACAACGTGGGGTGATCTGACACTGGGAGAGGCCAGCACAACGGCTGTTTTCCCATTCAGGAACATGAACTACGTAATCAAAAGTGGCTGCATTTAAGAGAGGCTGTAGCACAGCGATGGTATTTAACAGGTTAGGCTCCTATCACCAGGTGAACCTATACTGCAAACTTAAAATCAAAAAAAGGCTCAGAAGGCTGGGGAGTGAGAAAGAAATAAGGAGGGGAACCCCCCCACACACACACAAAGCAGTGATGGTGGTGGCGCCGGGGAGGGTCTCACCACGCAGGACACCACAGGAACATCTGGGCAAACAACTGGCAGGGTCTTTTGGCAAGTCAGATGCTACCGCAAAGGGCTCGCAAAGACGAGCCACGGCAAGGCCCCTCCGGCCCGAGGCGGCGGTCCCCAGTGCTGAGGACCAGCCCAGGCACCAACGCTGAAAGAAAGAGACACAGCGCTTGTAAACCAGGCGTTTTAATGGGCAAGATGTTTTTTCTCAGCAAACTGTGCCCACGTGTGTGCTTGGATACACGCACAGCCCCCGGGCCAGGGCAGCAGCCTCTCCAGCCCCATCACTGCAGGGTTTCCCACCAATTTTGGCAAATGTGGGGTTCAACCCCCCACTTTTTGCTGGGTACCAGTGGCTTGGTACACTTACAGAACTGCTGCAGTGCTCAGAATAGAAAGGATTCACTCATGTAAGTAGCATGCCTGTTCTCAGCTAGCAAAAGCATCCACAGATTTCTGCAGGAAAAGTGAAGAATTAATGCAGAAAGGGTTGGATCCAGCAATGCCTTCAAGGCCTCAATCCATGAGGCATAAGCTGCTCATTTTCCTCCTCAGGAGGCTGAATTTGAGTAGTTTTCTAGATCGGGATGTCTCGTGCTAAGCACTGTCTAGCTGGAGAGCAGAAGGTGAGCAGATGTCGCTGGAGCCCATTCGAGTCAGGAGAGCAGGATGGGCGCAATTGGTATTGATGCAGACTCTGTCCCCAGCTACATCTGTGCAAATATTCCTGTCCCTGCAGTTGAGGCAACAGTCAGCGATTCCGTTTAAACACCAGGGAAGTTTCCACCGCGTACGCGCAAGGCCAACTTAACAGTATTTCAGACCGTATCTATAAATCCACCTGGTTGCTTGGAAATGTTTCCAGAACAGACAGGTTTTCTGCCACTTTAGGAGAAGAGCCACCTGTCTGGATGGAGCTTCAAGCCATCTAACACGCTCGTCTCTGAACAGTGCTGAAAAATACTGTGCTTTTGGAAAAAAAGTAAATGATTTCAGCCCAGACCCCTGGCAGCTTGCACTTCATGTGCAGACTGGAGAGAGAGAGCTTAGGTTATTTAGTAGTACCTTTTTCATGGCACATTAAAGAAGGTTAATTAATCTTGATTAAGATCTGCAGACGAGGAGAAAAAATAACCATAACTTGGTTTGGAAAAAAAAAAAAAAAAGAGTGCACTGCCCCATATGAAAAACATCTGCAGGGGATCTGGCTGCCCCTTCCATCCCCCCTGACCCAGCTAGAGGTCACTACATACCAAGTTTACAA
The DNA here is from genome assembly GCF_036370855.1 of Dromaius novaehollandiae. Taxonomy (NCBI): domain Eukaryota; kingdom Metazoa; phylum Chordata; class Aves; order Casuariiformes; family Dromaiidae; genus Dromaius; species Dromaius novaehollandiae. The sequence continues at coordinate 12,905,857 of NC_088101.1, read as the reverse complement.
GGTTTGTTTTTACCTTTAAACAACAGTTTGGCACTTTTCAAACCTCTTGACTGAATTCACTTCCAACGTAAACAAGTTGGAAAGTTAAACAAGTGTCCCGCGTTCAGGACTGTAAAAAGAAAAACATCACGAACGGGACTTCATCAGAATGAAAAGCCCTTGACCAAAACACAGGTCAGCGCAGCTCAATCGTTCAAGAAAAGACACCTACTTGGCTCACACGGAGGTCGATGAACTAGGAAAAAATAAAGCCTTGACCGTCCAGAACCAATTCCAACAGTAGGCAACGGCAGCCATCTCTGCTTCATGCAACTTCGCATTAAAAAAGTCGTCGTCCACGTCCACGAACCCATTTCCATCACGTGCTAGAGGAGCTCGGGACGTGCTTGTGCTGAAGCTGTGGTGTCCAAAGCAGCCAGCGCAGAGTCAGAAACAACGTCAGTCCTCTGGTTACGCACACTCACCCGGATCCACAGTCCGTGAGCCTCTTCGCCATCAGCCGCACGTGCACGTTACAGCAAAAGGAGAGAAAACGGGACGGGGGGGAAAAACAAACAAGCAAAATCCCGGTGCCACGTCCTGGATTACGGCCACGCTCTCTCCGCCAGCCATCGCCTCCGTCACGTCTGGTAGCCGCGATGCCGCGGCCAGAGCCCTCGCGAGACACACAGCACAGCGCAGCACACCCGCAGACCCACAGGTGGGAACAGAAAGGGGAGGAGAGAAAGGCGGACGTGATGGAGGGATGAGATGGCTCTTCTCCCCGCGGGCGGCCGCGCGGCCGCAGGCTCTTCTAGCGCGCTACTGTCCATTAGGAGAGAGGGTGTGGGGGCTTTGGCAAGATGACGGTTACATAAAGAAGAAGCTACAGAAAAGAGAAAAAAAAAAGAAAGAGAGGTTCAGAATTGAAATTAAAAAAATGGCAGGAGAGAGAGAGGGAGAGAAGAAAAAAAGGAGGAACAACATTTTAAAGGAAACAAGCCATGAAGGAGAGTGCGGCGGGGAGGTTTAACACAAACCAACTGCAGAGAGGCAGCAGACAAGCAAACGCTCACAACAGCAACGAAAAGCAACCGAGAGACACCAGCCCGGGCCCACAGAGACAGCCAGGAGGCAAGAAACAGCCCGCCGGGAACCTCTTCCCCTACCGTCGCACCCCGACATGACAGCAACAGCAAAACAAAGTCACAAAAGGCCACTCAAAGACCAAAGCGTTTGGGTAAAAATATATTTCCTCTCCCCACTTCAAGTGTTGGCACTATTTGTATACGTAACCTAAAGCATATACAAGAAATAACTGAGCTTATGCTATAAGGTTATTATTCAATTTGTAATTCAAAAAATGAAATACTTTAACATCAAATAAAGTGACAATATCTAACAGATGCATACATATAATTTTGCATTAACACTGTATGTAGGTTACACAATTATTTAGTTACAAACATGGGTTATTTTTGAATAGCAAGGTAATAAAGTTCTACATCTATAGTTTAAGGCAATCAGGATATTAAAAATGTATACAAATACAATATTTCTACCGCTGTTCACAGCTTTATTTTTCCATTAATTAAAAAAAAAAAAACCTTCATACTTGTATAGTCCCATGATGATACACGCCGACTAGAGAGTCATAGATATTAGATACTGCAAATGCAACCAGGGTCCTTGGAGAAGAGACGGGAATAAGCGCTTCTAACATCTTAGAAGGGCAAATCATGATCGGATTCAAACAGACAGGTCTGATATGATCACACACAAAAAGACATTTCCATTTTCACTGGATTTTTTTTTTTTTTTTTTAAATAAAGGAGAAGCAACATGGGAACTACCTGGAGGGCTGCTGACCACGTTACAGGAACAGCATGCCTAAGGAGAGACTCTGCTACCAAACCCCTCGACGCGATGGAGCCCCTTGACGGGATGGATGCCGTCGAGGGACGGGGCAGCCGCACCAAGAGGACAGCGCGAGCCGCGGCCCCGAAACGCACGCTCCCTCGGGCTTTCCTGCTCATTTACAGCATCCTAAGCCTTGAAATCCAGCTCACTGGGGCCACGCAGACCTATCGGCTGGTTATTGCTGCTGGCTAGCGCGCATTCAGGTTTGCAGCACCTCCCGAGCGAGGCTTTTGACCGCACAGCGGTTCGTCCAGCCCGGCTCGCTAGGCTCCAGCGTGCACCACAGCTGCGTAGGGTCACTGTGACATTCAGCGGGAGCTGAACGACAGGTCCCTTCGGCTTCTTTCCAAAATGTCAGCAAAGTCTGATTATTCCAGAAAGTTTTAAAATGGTTTTGATAATGCCACTTGCAAGTAAGTGGACTTAAAGGAAAAACCCAAGAAAACAGCTGGTTTATCCATATCAGTAGTGAGCAGAAAGGGCGGCTCTTACTGCTGTACTTGCATGCAAAGGTGAAAGCACATCCAACTAGATTTGAGAGTATCATTTACTCCATGCAGAACCAGGGACTACTGTGAAAAAAGGCATAAATAAAGAAAAGAAAGAGATGCAGCAGAAACAAGCTAAACATGGCCCAGGAGTTTAAGGGAAAAAAAGGGTCATTAACATCTCCTTCAGCAAAAAAAAAAAAACAAAGCAATACCTTTCACTTTGGCAAACTAATGCTTTATTCCCAATTCCTCCAAAACAGCTCGCTTTCAGCTGGAGGACAAAATCCAACCACAAATACATTAATGCATTTGGCCACGGTTTTCTGTCAAAAACAAAAATAGCTAGACTCAGCTGATTTCCCCTGCCAAACATCCCTCGGAAGGGCTGTTAAACGAAGCAGGACAAATAAATGTTAAAATTCAGTTTGCTACTTGGCACAAAATGCTGGTAATTCAAAAGCGGACGTGCACAGGGACAGCTGAAGCAAAGCGTCCTGCCACAAGCCCTCAGCCTGAGATGTGCGCGTACGATGGCAGGGCACAAAACTCGTGCCAGAACGCTGCTTGCTTCCCCGGTAACTCAAGATTTGAAGGAAGGTTGGGTTTGCTAGAAGCCACGAGGGTCGTGGTTTTGTTTTGTTTTTCTAAGCAACTCCCCTAAAACCAAAACAAAACAACACTATTTAACCTGACAAATGTGCATCCTGGTTGATAGGACCAGGAGATGCACTTCAAAAGAAAGAAAAGGGTGGTGGTGGGGAGAAATTCTCAACTATTTTATTTCCAGCTTATTTATCTCTGGCCAAATTTTGCCATCTGTCCAAGGTAGCGTATTTCGACATGGTCTTCCCAAAAGCCATGTTTAGGCAGTGAGGGTTAAAAAAGGCAAAAAAAAACAAGGAAGAAGGAAAAAAAGGACCCTAACCACCTTTGCTGACCTGGCACTTCAAGAAAAGGTGATAATTCTGCCTTTATTCATTCAGAGGCAAGAAACGCCATCCCAGAAACAAGCAAAGAACTGGAGTGCATGAGACCTAGGTGAAGAGAGTTATTTTTAAGGGTGCTTTAGAGAGAGACACAGGAGGCTACCTAGTTAGGAGCAGTGGAAATGCCGGCAGTGCAGCAGTGGAAGAGAAAGAAATCCAGCAGTCAGAGGGTAAACATGGCTCGCCACTTCACGAGAAGGAAAGGAAAGACTCTGTCCGAAAAGCAGCGGCACAGAAAATACAAGTTAAATAGGTAGAGCGATCCAGGCGCCGTCTCTCCCTCCTCGGCTGCTCCGTCTGTTGCCCAGGAGGAGCCCAAGTCGCTCTCAGCGGGTAACGAACCTCCGGCTGCTCCTTAACACTAACTAGCGTCTGGAAGAGAGCTCATCCCAAATTTTCCCGTGCCGTACAAAGCTACCCCGGGGTTGAGCCGTTACCTTTCCGATGCACCGTGGCGGCCCTCGTAGGCAAGCAGGACTTAGCGAGCACGTTTGCTGCCCTGGAAACGAGCGGCAACTCCAGGGACGGAGCCCTAAATCAGCTGTTTTATCTGCCAAATGCTGGTTGACGTGAACAGGGGCTCCCCCGCCACGGTCTGGATCCTGCAACTAAGCAAGCTGGTATTTAAGTGCACGCAGGAACGCCCCCGACAGCGGGAAGAGGCCGTTGAAGACTATGCCGTGGCCCTTGCCTGCCTGTTTTGATTTCCTACAAGGCTGCTGGGATCAGATACGTTTGAAACCAGGTACGGTTTTAAGCCGGGTTTCAAAGCTGACGGTCAGGGGAGCAACGCGGGGAGAGCAGTAACGAGAAGAGTTCCCTCCTCTAGGCGCCACCGCCGCATTCAGCAAGTAGTGACTACACTTTGCCTGGAAGGGTGACTGCAAAAATACGCCAGGACATGGCACGAACCCAGGCCAACTAATATTATCCAGTCAGACAACAAAAACAGTAACTTAAAAAAGACGACAAAAATCATGCAAATGTAATGGCATGCAAGGTCAGTTTAACTTTTGTTATCTACACACACGTACCCCCCCCCCCTTACAACAGTGGGACTCGCGTTGCTCTCGCACCTTAGGGCCGGACTGAAACCCCGGGGTCTGGCAAGGCTCAGCGCCGCGGACCGGGCGGTAACCACGGTGCAGCAGGCAGGAGCTCCCTGAGGCTGCCTTCTGTGGGCGCGGGCCACTATTCAGCGCAGGGAACCGCGGCTGGCCCTCGGGGTAGGCAGGACAGCATCAGCAACATTTACGACCTGATCCAGTCAACGACGCTCGCTGATGTCCAGTCCTTGCTCCCAATTCAAATCCAGGGCCAAAATGATTTACTGCTGCTGGTTTTGACCAGAAAAAATGCATGGTATCATTACCTTCCCAGTCTGCCCATCCCTGAATTTGCAGTTGCACGCAGTCCTGTACCCAACCCTTCTTCCTTCTTGCTCCCACTACGTTATTAGATGCGTTAATAGTTATTTGTGTTAAAAAAAAAATATGAAAAAAAAACACAGATGGCAGAGACACATTACTGCAAAAGCAGGTGAATGCAGGAACATCCTTGGCTTGACAGGCTTTATGTGAAGCTTGCACTGCAAGTTAAAAAAAAGAACAAAAAAACAAAAAAAAAGTTAGCAATAATAGAACCCCAAATGAAAAAATAAAAATAAATCAAGGAAAGCTGGGAGAGCCAACACCAGCAACCCGCTCTGGTGGGTGGGCATGCAGAAGGATTATGGAAGTAAAAAGAAAGTAAACTAAGACTGGGGTCAAGTCTAGCCTACATGACAAGCAAAAGCAAAAAGAAAAACTGAGTGGGAAGAACTGAACAACTGACAGCTTCAGTTAGTCAAGGTTACAGGTTTTACTTGGCTGGTGCCTTCAAGCTGTGGGGCTTCTTTTCATAAAGCGTCCGTGGGGTGCACGACTGCAGGCGTCCAGGCTGAGTTACCTTAACACGGGCGCTCCCGCTGGTGCACAGCCCTTTCTGAAACGTAGGTATCTCAAAGCTTGGCACTGTGAGATCTCCCAGCACCTCAGCAAACATCAGTTTTCAGGCACAATCCAGATCCTTCAGGTATTAACAAAAACCTCTTTTACTGGGGTGTCGGGCCAAGCCCCGAAATATGTTTGCTGCATGCTGTAGCTCAGGGATTTGCTTTGGGATTAAACATGGCCCAAGACAGCCAGACAGCCACATCGGATGGGAAATTACTTGTACTGAAAGGAAGCTGGAATAAAGCTTTTCATCTGTTTTTCAGAAGTAGCTTGAAAGGAACAGAAACGGAGCACAAACAGATGGTCCCGGCTCCTGGGCGGGCTGAGGATGAGCGAGTAACACGAAGGCACGTGCTGAGGCATCCACATGGTGATCTACCAAACAACAGGCAAGCACCAAAACACTATTTGCTGCTCCTATTTTAAAATGGATGGTAGAAGTTTGAAGCACAGTCCCACCCAAAAATTATGGCAGGGGCTTCCTAATTGGGTCAACCTCAGATTTAGCAAAGTACTTGAACGACCATGTTACAGATACCTACTCACGTATCTTAAGCACAAATATGCGCTGTCACAAAAACAGCATGCTTCTCTGACGTCGGGCCAGAGCTGCGACAATTTTAGATGAGAATAGCACAAGCTACAGGAATCTATCCGGGAAACAGGGTAGAAAAAAAAAGAGGTAGAAAAAGACAACTCCGTGTTCCTACAGGGACGGTCTGGAAATCAAGAGGGCCAAGTTCTCCCTCACGGGGTTAAGCCAGCAGCAAATTGGCCCTGGGCCTTCCCTCCAGCTTGCACAACACCGAGGAAAGTCTCCCTTGTCCAAGTTGGAGAAATCCGATCCCACCTTCGGAAAGGAGCATTCCCACGAATTATGTGCTGGGGAGGCTACAAGGATCATGCTCAGAGCGTGGCAAGGATTTCCTCTGGCAACTGCACGAGAACCGCCACAGTCCATGTCACCCCAGAGAAAGCTTGAAAGCCTTACCTATAGCAACTGCAGCTTTTTGTTAGAGTGCAAGGAGAAACGTAAAGCCTTCAGAAAAACCAAGGTGTGCTACAATGCAGAAGCATCAGCATTTCCCTTTAAAGCCTCCGTTAGTAGTTCAGACGCTAGAGAACAATTTAAGCGGTTACAACACCTGGTGTGGAGCGACACTGAAAGGACACACTACTTAAACACGTGCATGTTCCTCATGACTGGATTTCTGTGAATGCATCGGCAAAGCAGAAACTGTGTTGTTTGTCACGGCCGCTAGAAACATCGATGTATTATACCCACAGTGCTGTGCACGTGCCAGCCCACTTCACAGAAGCAACTAGTAGCTAATACCAACTACCAACAGTTACAAAACTCCCCAGATCACTAAGTATTGCTCTGGTCTCACACCTAAGAGGTGAAAATATCTACTGCAGAGCTCATATAAATATTAAGCTAGCAACTCTGTTTAAGAGGTAAGAAAAAGGGGTCTTCAAAATTGTCTGTTACCTTTAGGAAAAGGGCAACCACATCTGAATTCTCACATGGGAGAAGACCAGCGTTTCAGCCTAACCTATTTACAGGCATCGTCAGGGAATGATATTTCAGCATGCTTGGACGATAGCTGCCGGACGCCTACCCGTTCTGCCGTTAGGCATGACGCTGTGATCAGTGCCCGCAATGACGTCTTTAACCAAGCAGAGCATGCAGCGTGCAAGAGCCCTACGTATTTCAGCAGGTGCTGAGGGCCAGGTTCTCAGTTAGCATAAAGCAGCAGGGCTCCATAGGAGCTACAACAATTTACATCAGCTGAGGAACTAGCCCTTGGCCCTCCCCTCCTTCCCCCGGGGACCCAGGGTCAGAACAGAAATGAATGACGGGCACTGATCCAGCAGCAGAAACAGGGGACGTGCAGCGAGCGTCAAAGTAATGTCCGAAAGTATAAAAATATACCAGTATATATGCAAAACAATAGAGCCTCACAGGCTCACGCTAGAGACAGCTCAGACCTGGCTGAAGTTCACAGGTTAGCAGGAGAGGCAAAAGTGGCTAGGCCACTTCCCTACTAGCATTTTGGTTCTTTCAGCAGCAATGGCTAGTGTTAATTATGAAGGATACTCTGCCCAAGTTGGCTAAGAAATGCACTGTTTCACTATCAGCTAATACAAGAGGCATGGAACTGTCATTTTTGTGTGTGGATTTAAAAAAAGTGTTCTCCAGTGAGACTTTACTGTATTACCCTCTTTACAGCTTTCCTGATTGCACTTATAGACTGGCGCCGTTATCGCAGAGGACGCAGAAAGGACTTGCTAGAGTATCCCCTCACTGGCTACGGAAAAAGGGGACGGGAATCACGATAGGAGGCCTCAAAGCAGCCTTTGTTGCAGTAAACCGTCTTGCTGTGCTATACAAACAAGCCATGCACATCCTGCTTCACCTGTGCGGGGCTTGTCGGCCTTCACTGTACATACCGCGTCCGAACGGACGGTGCGTTCTGGATTTTAAAGCGCAGTGAAGTAGCCAGTATAATGTCAAAAAATACGAGCCTCTAATACTAATAGCAAGCTAAGCACAGCTATTTCCAAGTACAGGCTGCAAGGAGGAGGTTACGTTGAAAAGGATTAATCAGGAGCTTTAGGGCAGGGTTTTCAGCAGAGCTCTCCAGTGACTTAACTCTGAGCCCAAATCAATGGCAATGTTCCTCCAGTTTCGGGGGCAACAGAGTTAGGTGCAAACCGAGCGCATCTGAAAATCCCACCGCTAATGCTGACCACAGGACAGACTCTGTCCACAGATACACCTGGTTCCTACCGAAGTTGCTGGATCTCAAGAGTATTGGAGGGCATAGTATTATACTCCCAGCGTACAAATATAAAATAGTAGAAAACAATGCCATTGTCCTTTTAGTAAAAGGTATCGGTTTCTTAGCTTATTATGTCAACTTGATAAAACCACAAATGCCATTTACCTGTAATTATGGTACCATAGTTTTTGTTGCTTTTAAAAAAACAAAAACAAAGCTTTTATCTTTAAAGCAAGCTTCCAAGGATTCACTTTTGGCACTAGGATTCTCCATGTAAAAATAACATGGCGTTTTTGGTTTCTCATCTACTTCTACTTACAACCATAACGTTAAAGAACAGAAATGGGGGACTACCTTTGGGTGAAAGGAAGGATGAATAGAGATCCCTTTTTAGTTTTGGCTCAGGCAGATAAATCTGAGTCCAGAACATCCCAGAGCTGAACATGTCATAGGTCAAACCTCCACCATCTGGATTGCTCTCCCATACCAGTTAGACTTTAACATAAAATTTTAAGGTGTTCTTCTAAAGACAAATTAAGATCTTGTCCCTGACCCACCCTTTAGAAAAAAAATATTTTATTTGATCAGGCTGGTAAAAGCCCAGTTTCCAGTCCGGTAATGGGGAAAAGCAAATACAGACATGCAGCAAGATAGAGAAAAAACAACCCCCAAACTGTAACAGACCCTACAAAGGATGTGGGTGACAGCCGCTTACTTTTTCTTGTCCTTGTCTTTCTTGGTTTGTTGAGAACCTGCCTGCTGAGCCTGTGACTGTAATAGCTGAGCTGCTGCCTTCTTCTTTTGAAAGTTGTTCAGCTCTTCCTCAAGCTGCACCTTTTTCTCTTCCACTTTCTTCTTCTCTTCTTGGTGAGTCCTCTTTAGATGGTCAAACTTCTCATGGAGCTGTCCAAAGACGACGAGAATTGGAGGGAAAGAGAAGAACATTTTACGCCAAATACTGGTAACAATGCCTGGAGAGATCCCACTGGCACTGGGTTTGCCTGTCACGAGCATGCCTGATTTTGTGAGAACAGCCCTGCAGTAGTGCATACAGACAGGGGGGGAATTAAGCTGCAGGAATATCCGAAACCCCCTGCCCTGTCCCACGTTGCTTCGTACCTTACGGACTCACTCTTGCTTGAGCAAAGCCAAGCAACATGGCTGTACGAGCCAAGCAAATTGCGTTTGGGCAGCACTCGTGAATAGCTCTGTAATGCCCCTCTACGACTGCGCCGAGTCGCACTTACTGCCCTCCAGAAAGTCCAAGGGAACCTCATCTCCTCACTGAGGGTCTCTAGACAGGAGGGACTGCACTCCCGAAGGGCAGCACTGGCTGTAGCACAGCCAGAGATCCACTGCAGATCAGCATTGCTCTGAGCAGCAAACATACTGTCTTCTTTAGGTGGGAAGGGAAAGGTGAGGGAGCAGAGAGGACTCCCAGGGCGCAGGAAGGCTGGCGTCTTTCCATGGAGGTAAGAGGATGCAGCAGCTGTTCCTGTCATGCTGCAGCACCTCCCACTCCAAGATATATCTTCCTCTGGCTGCCCAAAGCCAGGGAATACTCCTGCCCCATTTTAGAGGCAGAGAATTGGGGCAGAGGACTTATGCAATGGGGTCATGCTACAAGTTTGTGGCAGAGCTGGGAAATGAGTCCACATCTGCTCCCTGAAACTGTGTATGCCAGCCAAGCCCCTTTTCAGGCTCGACAGGAGAATGCAGGCGTAACCTTCACAGGGCTCTCCTGGAAAATCCCCAGCCCACACCCTCACACACACTCCCCTCTGAGTTACGATATACTCACATCTTTTTCTGCTTCTTTCAACTCTGCTTCCTTTTCCTTCACTCTCATGACAAACATCTGTCTCATTTCATCCTCCTTCTTCTGGAGTTCACCCAGGAATTCATTCCTCTTCGCTTCGTAAGTCTCTTGGAGACTGTTAAAAATACACAAAGAAAACAGTCAAAGCTGTGTTTCGTGCATGCCAACGAGTTTCCAGCCTTTGGTGATCTTAGTGCATTCTCCTGTCACAAAACATCACCAGAGGTCCTCAATTGCAAGAGGTGTGATCACCTCCACCAAAACAAGTCTTAGCTTGCTAGATGGCAGCAGTGTGGAAACAAACTGGTGAGTAAAAATGAGCACGCTGTTAAGAATCCTGGAAATCACCTGGCAGGCAGGATGACTGACCGCCCAAACAAACAGCCACTATGTAAGCGTCTGCGGCCATCGCTGATGTTAACACAGCTTGCTGATGTGTTCGATTCCCACCTTCTTGCCTCACCCACTGTTTGTCCTGAATCGCTTCATCTGAAGTAAAAGACGTGCGGAGCAGAGACGGGCATATCAGAGCACGAAATCTGGCTTTATGGAGGTTTATTAAGCACAACGCTGTCACAGTGCAAAACTGATTTTCACAAATCATCGCTAATGGATTCAGACCAGGAGCTTTATTTAGATAAAGCCACCTTGGGAGATGTCTTTCTCCTTTAGCTGTCAAGGGAGGCTAAACCTTTGTGAATATGCGGCAGTGTTCCTCCTCTGAGGAGGAAAGGATCCTCCACATTACCGGATCCTTTCATTCCCTTATCCCCTTCTACTTCTTGGCATTGCTTTATTTCCCCAGCACCGAGATACCGCAGCAATGATTTGAGACACAAAACATGTGGTCCATGCACCTCTGAGATTTTCACAGCCTCTTAGGAAGCCTGAACGCCAAATTCCTTTTCATTTTATTCCTTAAATGGATTTGGATGTTTCAGACATAATGATAGTGTGGGAATGATAACTATTTCCCCATGATGCTTTTCTGAAAGGGCATTTTTTTAATGAAAAATCCACTGATACAGGAGAGATGTGCTGCTTCATCTACCTGGCACGCACACACCTAAGGGGCACATTAAACGCCAGGCTAGTGAAACATCATAAACCCATTAAAGCCAAAGCATCGCCTTGTCTTGCACAGGGATATTCTTTTGAGCTAGGGAATAAAACCCAACAGAGGTGCTTCAGTCTTGGACTTAACATCCCAAAGTGATGGGTGCTCCAAATCCCTCCTGAAATACTCCAAGGACAGGCTGCCCCAGAGCTGCTCTTGCACAGCGCTGGCCAACCTGAAGGAATAGCATGATTCCAGATGACCAGACACTGAACCAAAAAATGCTCATAAGAGTGTAAACACACACAAATCTTTTCACCTGGGAATGGGGCAAGAGACTTCTTTACGTACTGAACTAAATCAAGGACCACACTGGTCACAGCAGATACAGGCTTAAACCAGAACCTCCTTAAAATTCAGTCTTGGATTTAATCCTCTGACTTCGGACACTAACGCTTCAATTTACAAATCTTTCTGACGTGTCTGGCCTAGAAAAACCCTGGGCACAGATTAGTCTTCGCTGCTCAATGAGCAAAAATTGAAATCTGCAATTACTGACATACTGTACCAGGGAGCAGCAGAGCCTTACAGACCAAAAGGGAAAGCTGTGCACACTGCTAATCATATCCCGTATTGCAAACAGCTTCTCACAAAGCTCATTTCCAAAAACACAATGTGGAATGATAGGCAAGCAAGAAAAGGTTAGCAGGAGCTAGTGCTTAAGAACAGCCCTTAAACTGACCCAGGCTCAATGCAAATCTCAGCTTCAAGCTTAAAACCTACCACTAAACTAAAGCCAGAAACCCAAATCTCTACTGAAGCGACTCTGACATCCAGAAGAACCAAGTTAGCAGAGAAACTGGCCCAGCAACTGCAAACTGCATATGAAAAAACACTCATAGCCCAAAGGAGCAACAGTCAAAGCCAACTGGGACTCTACAGCTTCTCACAAAAATGACTAAGGAATTTGCTTTTTAAGTAAACAAACATATGAATATGAACCTGGATTAGATGAGTAACTTGACTCCCCAAAACACGATACACAGTTAAAGATGCACTGTCAAAAAATTCCCAGTTTAAAAAAAAAAAAAAAAAAAAAAAAAAGTAGTTTGAGAAAATTAACCAGACCAACTGAGAAATCAGACGTCTGACAGCAGAGAGCTCTCTGTGCAGCGGAGGACTCCCATTCCCACAACTGATGCCTATGGCTCTGCTCGCTTGGCATCACTAGAGCTTGGACAAGCGGTGCCATGCGCTCTGCCCACGTGAGCTGGGATCATGCCACTGCCAGTCTCCCGTTTGCGCAGCTTCTAGCACAGTCGCCTATGTAGTGCCAGAATTTTTTGCTGAGGTCTTTTGTCCAGCTTGCCTTGAGATTTATTAAAGACTTCCTGCTCCTGGCAGAAGTGATGCAAACAGGCTGAGGAATGGTGGTGCCTGTGGTTTCCAAAACCCAGACCCGGGGGAAGGCTTGTTTTTGATCACTGGAGGAAGAACAGAAGGAACCAAACCTAATGTTTCCCTCATTTCAGATGTACATTGGCCTCAGCAAACCAGCTTCGGTTCATGGGTTTAGCTTGTTTACTGGAGGGAGGGAGGGAGGGAGGAGGCACCCAGCATGAACCGCTCTGAACTAGCACATACCAGATGGAGAAATTCTGTACATTTTCATTTCCTTTCTACTTATAGCTTGGTCAAAAGAGGCCTCGTGTACAGGAAGTAATGGAAATTCCTCAGATTCCTGGACGGGAAGGGCTGAGCCCATCTTAAGCCACTGCTCTCTAGAAAGGAAATCCAATAAAGCCTCACACTTTGGCTTAGTAACAGAGCTGGACCTGACCGATTTCACTGGAGTTTCTCCACTGCAAAAGAAGTGCAGCTGCATATTCTCAGCAAGCCACAAATCAAGCCCTGAACTGAAGAAAAATCCATGTAGCAGCACAGGCCGAACTCTGCTCTCCGTGGAGTGCCGTTTTCCAGACACGAGGGAACCAGAAACAGGCGCACAAGGCCCCTGCTCTGCCTCGGGCTCTGGAGCCCACCTGGGTTTCCACTGCTGAGGGCCAGAGATGAATCACGTTCGTGGCAATCCGCACCAGCCGGCCACACGTCTGCCACCTCGGTGATGGGCACGCCAATTCCTGACATGCACGTGTGTTATGGGGTAAACCCACGCTGATGCAAGGACATGCATGTAATTCTGACTCTCTCCCTTGGGGCAGCAAGGACCGTGGGACACTGCTAAGGCAGCGGGTGTCATTCTTGGGGAAAAGGTAGGGAGGAACGGGAAACAGGAAATGAAGGGAGAAAGCAGCCACCCCCTCCCAAATTCCCACACAGCTGTTGTCCCTGGCTAATGACTTAGGCTTCAGACCAATAAAGCTGTTGGAGACGGCACAAATCGTATTTAGCAATAAACCAAACCTCATGCATCAGACCAGCTCCAGGAGAGTCAACAAGCATTTCTCCAGAATCACCCTTTTGCTAAGCAGTTGTACCTCAAAGTGTGAGTCACCTTCATCTTAGCACAGACACAGCTGCACTCACGGCACTTTTAAAACCCAGCTATTGTATCTGGCCTCGACTGTCGGCAGAGCAAGCTGGCTGCAAAACGCAATCGAGCCTGCAGTGGAGGAAAGGTGGCACTAACGCATCTCCTGAGTATCTCAAAATCAGCTCTTCTCCAGGGGTAAAAAAGCGTCAGGAGGAATTTCTGAAGTGACTGACAAACTCTGTCCAACAGACTCACCCAAGCCACCACAAAGCCCACGGTACAGCCAAGGGCAGAACCAGTAGGAAGGTGAGTGTTAGTTCCCTTTGAAGCTGAACAGGTCACAGGTTTTAGGAAAGCAGGCACGAGGGTGTGGGGGCGGGAATAAGCTTCCCAACTGAAAAATTTCCAAGTCAACCAGAATGGTACTGGCGTTAACTGTTCCAAATCAGACGTGCCTACAAGCCCTGGCTGCAGACCACAACCAACCCTCCTTTGGTGCCTTACAAAAACAAGGTCCCTGCCACTCTGCTGAGGATACAGAAAGAAACCAGGAGAAAGCAGCAATCCTCACAGCAGCCTTTGTCACGTAAAGCAATGGACAGCTTCAAACGTGGACAGCAAAATCAGCTTGCTTAGACCAATAAAGAATTGCTCTACATAAGGAGTGACAGGAGGACGGTTTGGGGATCAATCCGTTGGACACTTTTCAGTACTGGCTGACAGGTAACAGGCAGAAGACAGACTGAAAGGCCTTACAAGTGAGGGCCAGCAGCTCACATTTGACGTGACAGAGCAAGAGGAGCTCAGGGAGGGGTGCACAGACAACTGATACAACTTAAGCAACAGGCTGCAGAAGGATCTGTGGAGATCCACTTCCTCTGCCTAAACTTTCGAGGTTGATCTGAAATGGGTTGTATTCTGCTCTCAAAACACATCCCATTCAAGCACCCCAGGGATGTTTTACAGGCGCTAGAAAGAATGTATGCCCTTCTGCAGGACTGCACACATTTTCAACATATTAAGGCAAAAATAAGCTTTCTCAACCACTCAAGCTTTTCCTGTACACAAATCCTAGGCCCTGAGGGCAGATCTACATTGTACAAGATTTTTCTCTCCAACAGCACTTCAGATCTAAGCCGCTCTCAGCGGACTACTACCTCCCCTGTTCTTCCAAACCCCAGCAACCCCAAGACCTCACAGCTATCTGGCTGTCCAAGGCCCGAGGAACACCTTCCTCCTACCTGAATGGTTTACTGTCTGGATCTGTGTCCTTGAATCCCATCTCTTCTAGTTTGCAGCGCCTGTACAGCTCATAGTGTCGGGTGTGCGTCTGCTCTCTCAAGTCCTCCATGTTCACTCGGATCAGCATCTCCCGCAGCTTCACAAAGTCACAGTGATTTTCATTTTCAACTGCAAAAGAAGCAGACCATCTATGGAGACAATGTTAAACCTAGGAGCCAGTGGATTTCTCCCTTTCCCTTTTCTGAACCCAGACTCCAATTTAGCAAGCCTGAATGTCCTTTAAGCACACAAGCAGAACTCAAACTGCACCAACATGCCTTGCTGAATTGGGGTGAATGCCAAACACATGCATCAGAGCAAGGCCTTTCATTGGTTTTGTATTATCTCTGTGTTCCCATTCACCACAGAGGTCCTTGCTGTCTGTGCATTTCTGCAGCAGCAAGAGAGGTGCTGACCTGTTTGCACAAGGGGTTTCACTTCACGCTCAAATCCACTCTAAATGCAAGTCACTGACACGAGTCCAGGCAGGCAGCAGAGTCTCAGTTTGCAGTGGCGGTCAAAGGAAAGGCCACGATAGGACCCCGCCAGAGGTGCTGTACTCGTCCCATGCCCGCTTACCTAGTGAAGGAGCCTTAAACCCCTGCTCCTGGCACCGAAAGGGAGGCAGCAGCAGACAGGCAGGGTATACCATGGGCTCTCGTCACTATTTCTATTCACAACGGGGTCCGGCGTGCCACAGTCAGCCCCTGGGAGAGTGAGCTGTGCAGCCCAAGAGGTGAGTGGGGCCAGAGGGCTGCACACATCGCTGCAGCAAACATGCAAAAAATTAAAAATTAGGGCTGCAAGTTCTCCTTTTGGGATCTGACAGCGAGCAGCAGGTGCCTCTGCTGCTAGCAGACCACTCTGCAGCACGCTCCAGGAGACCCAGCAAAGCACTCCAGCTGCTCCCCTTTGGGCCAGAGCAATGTCTCAGAAGAAAGGGGCAATTTAGGGCTGGATCTTCAAAAGCTCTCTGGTACCCAACTAAATCTCTGGATGAGCTGGTCTTAAATTTCCTGGAAATAGCAAGAACCCAGCAGGATACATGTCAAATACCAGACTTCCCAAACCAACTTCTACAAGTCATGCCCAGTATTGCCCTCCAGCTTACACAGCTAGAGACAGTAAGTCTCAAGTTACTTCAGGGTCAGACTTTGTTACTGAGAAAAACTGGGCGAGTTGTGCAGAATTGTCCTGTGGATGCTCCCCTGCAGCTTGCTGGGCCGTTCTCCAGATGGATACGGGGCTGAAGCCACAAGTGGACTACCACTGGGAGCGGTGGAGAAGACAGGGACAGTAATGCTCTCACCCTGTGTTTCCCAGTGTTGGCTGGAAAAGCAAGGACTGGCCCCATCTTTGACAGTATTGATACAACCTGGGTTGCAAACATAGTCCAAGTCCAAACTCTGCTTTCCATCAGAAAAAAGAGCTTTCAGTGACCTTAGCAGGGATTGCATACTCAACCTGCACGTCCACATTTTCTTAGGATACAAGGACAAGATAAACAAAGTAATCAGTATTAAATTAGTTCTGCTCCCATTTCAAGTCGAAAGGGCAGAGACCTGCTGACTACTCCCTCAGCATGCAGACTGGCTCCCTGGAAAATCCTCCAGCTACATGTTTGCTTTCAGCCTTGTGCGCGAGGCCCAAACTGAACATTCAGCTACCTAGGCCTTGCCCCCATCGCTCAGACTTTGTTTGCTGGCAGAAAAGCATCAGAAACAGAGAAGGGTGATTTAAGTTTTCAATTAGTTACTTAACATCTTTTAGTAATCCTACCCCGTTCCTTCACAAAGTGAACACTGAGTTGCAAAGCCTCCTCTTTCCTGTCTATATCTAGGTTGCAAAGCTCTCTTCTGGAGGGCAGGCCTTACAGCAGAGATCTTGCTACCTCAAGACAGATTCTGATGCAGCACATCCAAAGATCAATGCGTCTTTCACCAGAACGAGACAGAACTACTGGGACTTATTTGTGCCTTTGGTAACATACCCTGCACAACACCCCATGGGTACTGCCTGGCTTTTGCCATCTTGTTGCCAATCTTCACTTCTTCGGTGCTGCCAACTACGGCAAACGGAAGGTGGACCTACAAAAGGAAAAGGACAATGAGGTTAGGGATTTCCTTTGTTGCGCTGCCAGCAATTGTTTCTGAAGAAAGCTGTTTACTGTGGCAGCTGCGCTGGATTTAAGTTGCTTTAATTCCCTTTGCGATTCAACTGGTAGGCTTCAGTACAGCAGCCTGGATTAGAAGCCTGCTTGGACTTAAAGTCCAAATATCTGAAGTCCTAAAAATACCAGAGAAAGAGATGCACATATTTGACATGTAATTACAACGCATGACTATCTTAAGCACAGACAGAGTCTTACAAAATTGAAATGAGTTTGAGCATTGAAAAAAATATCTGTCAAGCAGTAAAAAAAAAGAAAATAAACTACATCCTCCCAAGCAAGGTAGGCTAAAAATTCTGGGGATTTCTGCTGCTAGAAATAATGGCTAATGTTTCCTCTTAAAAAAGGCAGAACTGTGAGCAAGGGGAAGAGCAGAGCCGACCCAGCCCAGAGCTGACGTGTCTGAGTCACCAAGCTCTGCTGCGTCCCAGGCACTCTGTGGGTGTGGTGGGGACAATCTGGCAACCCGGGATCTAGTCTCAGAAGCACAGCCACTGCCAAGATGGAGCTTGCCTTTCCCGCCAGCCACCCTACAGTGCTCTTCCCGCCTTCACGGCATCTGCAAGGGTTGGGTGCGAGTCCAGGGGCACCTCAGCGGCCACGCCGTGGTCACACGCTGGGCCAGAGGGGAAGAAGCCACACGGCAGAGCGGATGCGATTAACTGGCAAAGGAGCTTCCCACCAGCTGGGCTCCCGCAAGCCGACGTGGCAGCGGCTGTGCCAGCAGCTCCAGAGGGAGAAGGCAACGCACACGCTGTGCACGACGCCCCGGCAGAGGCACGTCCCTTCTCTGTGCCAGCTCCTTCCCCAGCGAGGACGAACAACAGATGGGGTAAAGACGGAGGCAGTACAGGGGTTTTGAGAGGGTGTGACATCCAACCTGCTCCGGGAAGAGTGCCCTCCTCCCCGTCCCACCTCCTCTCTGCCTTTGGTTGTACAACTGTCCACCTATAAGCAACTGCATGGGGAAACTCCCATGAGTCTTCAAGCTGCAGGCAAGGAAATGGCTTAATCTCAATGCCTCCATTTGCTGCACATAAAATGCGGATAAAACTTAACCTTCTGCTCACTTGCTGTCTTGCCTGTTTTGAGTGCACTTGCTTTGGAGCTGATGCATCCTTTTGGGTGCTATGTGCCCTGTTAAGCCACAGAGGGGTCCTGCAAACACTGCTGCGATGCACGTCACTGCCAGAAACCTTGAGCGCAGGTTCTTCCCCTCACATTGCACGTCAGGCCCATGGGAAAACATCCATGTTTCCCCATGAAAACCTTGCTAAAAGCTAATTCTACCCCAGCCGCATTTGCCCATGATTTCTACCACTATTGCTGGAGGAAGGGGGAGGAGGCTAGAGCCAGAGTCTCTGCCACAGATAGCCCCTGTGAGCTGGAACATCGTCGACGGCACCCCTGCTCTTACCGGAAACTGAAACAAAGGCAAACGTGAATCACCCCCCGCCAAGCAACCAGTGGTCGTTTGGGACAGGAAACCCAAGCCCCAGCCCTCTGCCCTGACTGCTCTGGAGCCCTGCCTCCCATCCTCTTCCTTTCCTGAAATGGGAATACTGCAGTAGGGGAAGGATATGAAGAAATACTCAGACGAGAATCCTTTGTCAGACAATGAAGTATTACCGGTCAGGCAGCCCACGTCTTACAGGTATCTTATAGCTCTAAAAGCCTTCCAGCCAGCATGATTTCTGTGCTTAGACTGGAGTTTTAAAGCCAAAAGCAACATGGCACTACGTGCCCTGCCTTTGGGAACGGGCCTGAGGGAACCAAGGAAAACAAACCCCAAAAGCAAACATACACTCATTGTAGCATTTATCTCAGCCACCGTCTCTTCGTCCGTTGGGAACTGGTAGATCTGGACGCCGTTGCTGACCAGCTCACTCATGATTTTACTCTTGAACTTGTGCAACTCGTTTTTCGCAATGGTGTCAGCCTTGGCAATGATGGGGATGATGTTCACCTGCAAGACAAGGACACCCTCATGTAGAGAACCGTACAGACTATGTCACCAGGAAAGGTCCCGCAGCGATGGCCCCAGAAGCACGCTGCCAGCCATCCTCCCACTCAGCGAAAGACCCTCCTTGTGGCTGCTGCTGACAGCACCGCTGCCTGAGACAGGATTTTCAGGCAGCAGAGATGATGGCCTTAAAAAGAAGTCAAATGCACACGCTATTTCCTGTGCTGTCATACCCTACTCCTCATCTGAATTGGTTGGACAGGAAATGCTGTCATGGATTATTACAAGCTGTTCCAAAAAAAGGAAATTACCATCTAGGTACTTCTCCTCCGAGCCGCAGCAGGCTGGATGATTGCAGGCGACACGCTCGGACAATAGCCTCCCGCCGGGGTTTGCCTGGGTGTTGTTATCGGGGACACCCGGGCAGGCGGCAGGGCTGCTGTTACACTGCTGGAGGTGGAAGCAGATGGTCCAGACCCAACCGGGCAATGCGCACGGTGGGGGCTGGAAGCAACAGAGGCCTGCTTCCTCCTCCTCTTGCCCTCGCATGCTCCCGTGCTCTGCTGTACTGCAGGACTAGGGCTGATGTATTCCTGCGCAGCTCTAAGACTATCGTTAAAGGAAACCGCATCACGGGGTTAACACAGATATAAAGAATAAACTACTGCTTCTCTTCCCTAGACAGGCTGTTTGCTGTACTGGCAGCAGGATGGCAAATGCAGCACCAAAGAGCCAAGGGGAGACAGCACGGCACCCTTGGTGGAGCCGCGCGGATCTAGGCACAATGAGCACCGTGCAGGCACCCGCTTTGCTGGGAGAGAGCGAGAACACGTTCGGAGGACTCTCTGCTTTCTCTCCCCTCCCATCCCGCCAGATGGCTGATTTCTGCCTTTCATCTGGCAGGACTTGCTTTTCCCTTGCTCTCCCTTATAACAGCAGACAACACTGCTAGTGAGGAAGATGTTAATATTAATATGAAGAGGTTTTAACTACATTACTTGAAAATCCTCTTATATTACATCACTTAACTCTGTTCAGAGGATGCTCCAGAGTTATTAATCCGCCTTTGCCAAAAGAATGAAGATGAACGCCAATTAGCTCATTTGGGGTAAATCTTTAGAACCCTATTTTAACTTCAAGAGGACAGGGATCGTCCCCCACCACTGCATAAAGCCCAATCAATAGCCCGTTCTAGGAAATAAAGAACCATTGTCATCATTTATCTTCTGCAGCATCAGGATCCAAGGAGCCAAAAGCACAAGACGGACCAATCTAAATTGCTTAATCATGATGTAAAGAAGCACAGAGAAACCTCAGCTTAAATGCTGCTTTGTTTTACATTTGTGCTTTAGTTATTTTCCCTAAAAGGGATCAAGTCTTCTTGCAAGCATCTAATAAGACACCATGCTTTATACTAGGTTTCGCTCCTCTTCTTGCTCATTAAGAGCATAACTGAAAAAATGCATACAGAGTAACACATTTGTTCAGACGCTTTCTGTTTATCAGATCTACATGGTTAGAATAACACTGCATTTGCCACAGAAGTTCAAATCACTGTTTGTGTCTAGCCGGATGCCGTCAGAGCGCACAGACACAGCATTTTGATTTCTTTTTCGCTGATTAATAAGATGACCTTAAGTGTTCTGGATGTACTTCTCCCCATCACACACACTCAAACCAAGTTTTGCACTGCAACCTAATTATTTTATTGGACAAAGTGAAACGGAGGAAGGAATCATGCCTTTCTGAGTGCTGGGTCCAGCAGAGCTCAACTTCAATCCCTCATTCTTATTTATGGATCAAAATAGGAAAACACGCTTCTCTGTTTTTTCAACAGCCAGCTGATCTTTCAGTTCTGAGTGAACCTGTCACCGAACGTGGCTGAGTTAACCCACAGCAAAGCAGTAAGAACCAGGATCTGCCATGGCACCCTAGTAAAGAGAGCATTTTCCACTCTCAGATTACCATCTTTACAGGGTGGCTGTGGAGCAAGCAGCCAACTTTCAAACCACCGGAGAGTGGACTGGAAAAAGATGAGAGCCCAAACTCTTATCAAATCTCTGCGGAGTCTGAATCAGACTGACCCAACCTAGCAGCTAGCCCAAGGCACTAAGGTTTTCACACACCACATCCGTAATTACCCTCTGCTAAAAATAGTCAGTATTTTTCTGGGCAAATTTGGTTAAGCCCGTGGGAAAGTCATGAAAGCACTGGTTGGGTCATAACACATGCAGCAAGTACCTTACTGTCGAGCTTCTTCATGGTGACCAAGTCTAGGGACTTCAGCGAGTGTCCGGTTGGCGCAATGAAATACAGGCAGGCGTGAATCCTTGTGTCATGGTAATTGAACAGGGAGCGTTTGATCTTCAGTTCTTCTTGCAAGTAGGCTTCGAACTGCGCATCGATGTATTCTACTATGGGCTTGTAGCTGAGGAGAGAGAGAACGCAGAGCTGAGCAAGCCAGGGCATTTGTTGTTGGGACAACACTCAGAAAGCCTCGTAGGTGCTCTGAACATTATGGGGACAATGGTGGCCTTGGGACCTTCCCTCCACGACCTGCAGTCCCTCCTTATCAAGCGTGTGTTTCCGCTGAGTGCACAGGGAGGGATTAGAGACAAGGTTAGCCAAAGAAAGTGGCAGAGACCCTGGGGTTTAGGTACATGTCAGACCACATATGGCTGCTACTCTGGAGAATACATTTTGCAGTCACTCGCATTTGCCCAAAAGCTTGTCTGTGACTTTAAAAGAGGGAAGGGAAATTCACATGGGGATAAAAAGCACTTTTCAGGAATTAAGCCTGTGAGCAAAGCTCAGCAAACCCTGCACTGTCTGAGGGTGCACTTTGGGAGAACAGTTTTGGTGGGGACAAAAATGATGACACAGTGTAATATGCCCTGATTCGACTAATTAATTGTACTTCTGGAAGGGAAATTTTTGCAGATCGCAAAGCTCTACCATCCATGGAGAGCCCCTTGAGGGTGGTCCTCATGGTCTCCAGCCCGAGAAAGCCCTCAAAGGAGGGCACTGAGTCCAAGGCACCAAAACAGTATTGCCACTGCCTCAAGTGCTGGATTCATAGCTGCACCTATGTCCTCCTTAAAAAGCAGCTGTGAGGAGGAAGTAGGAGGTCAGGAGTTTCCATATCCTCCTGAAACAGCTTTCCACCAGGCAGCCAACAAGGCTTTGGACTGGCCTCTCCGCTCCAGCTGCCAGGGAAGCTGTTTGAGCAGTTGCTCAAAACCCTGGGTGAAGTACATCAGATTCTTCTGTGATTTAGTGAGCGAGGGGTGCAACCCAAGGCAGCTGGTGCTGCAGGAGGGCCACCTGCATGGGGCAGGATGCTGGAGACCCACGAGAGACCACTGAGCACTGTTCATTAGTTCGCAGGCACAGAAGGTATCGAGAAATCTCGCTAGGTGAGCTTGCAACACTGCCAGTTCCTTTGCCTTTGGAAACTCTGTCTCTGACCAGGAGACCCCCAAAACCTCAGACGAGAGACGTTGCAAGAAAAGGAGTAAAGATCTACTCAGGGCAGGTCATGCTGGAGAGAGCCCTGTAAAAATTAGACAGAAAAAGGACCAGGAGGACAAGCTAGGTGCACAAAGAAATACCTCCACTGCAGTGACAGGTGAGAAGTCCCCAGCTGTGCTGGGTCACAGTGGGACAAAAGCCATCCCTAAACCCTGCCACCCTGTGACCACCCCTCTCTCTAACTGCAGGAGAGGGAAGCTGGACGGGCTTTGCTACCGCCGCTGCCAGCTCTTACTGCCAGGTCACTTTGCATTTGCTTCATTCAGCAGACAGCAAGTAGCCCCAGAGCGTCCCGCTCTGAGCACCTGCTGCTCTTCTGAGCGGCTTTTGTTCTTGCCGAAGAGCATATGGCAGCGCCTGACGCCTGAGCCCCCTTCAGCCAACGCGTGCCTCTCTGCACATCTGCTCTGCAGCATGGAACGGGCCATTAGTTAGGAGCAGGAGGAGCAGAGCAGGGACAACAAGCGCATTTAGTATTTTGGTGTCAGCACGGGAAGCAGGAAAGCATTCCAGAAATAAAATCACTTTAAATAATGGTAACTTTTGAAAAACAAAAGCTCTCATTGTGGAACAGGAAGTGGTACCTGCTCAGTCGCTATGCTAACAGAGATTTTGGTACAAAGTTTGTTTTTAAGCTTGCATTATCAAAGAGCCTAGCCGAGTGTCCGTCTGTCCACCTACCTGCCAGCCCTAGCACCCTAATAGCTTTTTGCCCAGGGCACACACTGCTGGCCAGCGTGCTCTCTCCTGGCCAGGCACAAGGAAGAGGGTCGTAAACAACCCCACAAGGGAAGCTGGGATTATTGCAACAAGGGGACAAGTATGACTCTAAGCTGTAGAAATTGTGTTAATTATCTTATTAGTTGTGATCACAGAATAACTGGTTTTAACACAAGAACAAAAGTCCATATGGACAGACAGAAGGGATTGTGTAGGCTGCCCAGAAGACAAGCTGCCCAGAATATTTACTTTATGCACGCAACAGGAAAATCAGCACCTAGGCTAAAGTCAAACCCATCTGGGCTTGAACATCATCAAAGGGTATGAACAGGAGCTATATATAATCCAAGTTCCAGCTCCCCAAAAGATAGCAACACAACTGCAACTTGAAGTCAGGTTTTCAAATATTTACCTTTCAATTCCAGCAAAGACTTAAGCTAAGCCAGCCAGAGGCAAAGAGGGCAGAAACGCAGTTCCAGTTTTGTAATCTTTCAGTTAATCTGTTTGTTCTTCACTTCAGTGTCTTTTAACATTTACTTGTCTCACAGGGTTAGCAATATTAGCTGCTATACCATCATCAGGAAATGACCCCCAGGAGCGGCAGGGATGTGCCCTGCTCCCAACACGGGGTCAAACCCTTCTGACCTTGGGGCACATCAGCGCAAGGACTCCTTCTCCGTGCAGAAATCAATTTACCTGTCATCTTTGTTAATCTGATCGCCAAATCCAACTGTGTCAACAATCGTCAGCTTCAGACGGACGTTACTCTCCTGGAGCTCGTAACTCCTGGCTTTCAATCTCACGCCAGGCTCGTTGTGCGTGGCAGGTTCGCTTTCAAACTTCGTGTTGAACAGAGTGTCCATCAACGTTGACTTGCCGATGCCAGTTTCGCCTGAGCAGACAAAGGCAGCGTTAGGACTGCATGATCCCCTTTCCCCATCTCATTCTCAGGCACGTTCATTCGGTAAGGAATTATTCCACTCTGGTAGCAATGGAATTGGGCTACATGCATGTGGCTAAGCAAAATAATCCCTGCAAGAACAGATGTCTTATGAGACAGCCCCCATCTTTACCAATCCCCCAGGACCGAACCGGGGACTTTGCGGACATTAAGAGGGGATGGCAGCACTAACTTCCTCCGCAAGTCACATACAGTCAGGTCTCTGCAGCACATGCTGCAGACATCCCCGCACCGGGGGCTGAGAATCCAAAATGAGCCCCTGCTGCACGATGGCCATTACTTCGACAGGCATCAAGATAAACCAAGTGCCTCCAGCGCTAAAAGCCATCAAGTGCAGGTGAAGAGCTCAACTGCTGCGCTGGGAGTTGCAAGAGAAACTCAGGTTTCTGTGGGCTGGGCTTTCATTGGAGGTGCAGCGCAACCACAGGCAAGGACATAGAACGGGGCATCACCAGAGATACAAAGCACCACTCACCTCAGGAAAGGGGGTAATTTCTCACCACCACCACCACCCCCCAAACACACACACCCCCACACCTGGTAAAAATACTGTTACAATTCCCCCTGGGAAAAGGTGGAAATGGAGAGTGTGGGCTGAGCTTTACAAGACTCCCTAAAGTAAAGGCAGTAAGCTAACAAAAGGACATTATGGTTTTAAGAATGGCAGATTAGACAAGGCACACAGAAAGGTAAAAAAAATTCTGAAATATCACACTGCATAAATAACAACTTTAAAAACTATTACAGGTTCACTAATCCCCAGTGCAATTAGTAACATGTATGAAAGCATTAGCCAAAAATCTCATTTTTAAGTCAAAACTTCTCTTTGATTGACTCATGCTTTACATACTCCTTACCTGTATATCTCCACAAAAAACAATTTTTAGGTGTTGTGTGTGAAAACAGGTTTTAGCTGCAGTGATTGCAAAACTCAAACCTGCATGAAAAACCACCATGAAGCCAGACCCTGCATCAGGGATGGCCCTCAAGGGTCTCCCTGGGGTGTAGGCAGCTCTCTTGCAACGAAAATGTGAGTCTCAAAATAGGCAAAACCGCTGCTTAGAAGACCTCAGAAAACCATGCAGTAACTGTGTCCACATAAACAAATGTCACTAACTCAGCAACTGCCTGTTGCTCTGTGTTACTCGACAGTTCATTTTGCTGGCTTTGACATTGGAAAGCTGACTGCTTTTGCACCGGGCTTGGGAAAGTAAGTGATTATTTACAATCCAAAAAAAAATCAACAGGAGAGATACTTGGCACAGCATTCCTGGCCTGGGAAGTTATAGGATATAAAGAAAGCCTTTAAAAAAAATGTGTGTGGGGAGGAGACAGCAAGCACGCATAAGATGATAGCTTATAATGTAGGCCCACACAGAGCGTAACCCACGTGAAAAGATCAGCCCTAAACTGATAGCATGCTCTGTTAATCTCTGCAGCTACATTTCTTGGTGAGCTGCTAATATGAATGCAGCCCTGCCTCACGTTACCATGCCAAACTTAATCGCATCCTTTCTCAAAACGAAATTTTGGAAGTTTGTTTTTAAGGGGGACATTTCTACTATTTGGACAACTGCAGCAATTTGTGTGAAATTTCAATTTGGGGCTAAAAATACTTGATCAGCACATTTTACAAGAGAAAAGAGAGCAACTGGCTATGTTAATGGAAGCAAATCAAATCATGCTAGCAGAGGAATATTTACTGCAAGAGAAAAAGGCGATTAATTTATGCCATTTTGATCAAAGAACTGCTTGCTAATCGGGATGTTCCCTGCTGAATTTTAAATGGTTTCATGCTGCTAGGAGAGTCACATGATGGTTGGCAGCTTGAGTGTGCAGAAATACGAGCCATTCTCTTATCTCCTCCTTAGACACACAAAGCTATGGAGAGGAGTCTAGTTGGTTCACCAGATTCTCATTTCAGATGGCTTAGCCTGCACTGCAGACAGAAATCCTACATGCCACAGAAAGCCACAGTCTGAAGGTTGTATTTTTTTTCCAGCTAATTAACGTAGCTCATTAGAAGGGGTGCTATATTCTGCTTAAATGAACAACGGATGGAGAGGAGCGGTCTGTGGACTGCTATTCCAAACTAAGAGCAAAGTCCACCTATTTTGTCCGTTCACGGAACCGCATTTCTGAGGACATCTTGAAGAGGTTCGCTAATAGGTCACGCAGCTTTGGCACACGGCTCCCTGGGGCTGAGCAATGGATTTCCAACTGCCCGGCAGCCACAGAGAGGGCAAAGATGACAGCTATCTCCCCATATTTAAGAAAACCAGGTATCACCCTGTATCTCAGCTCTGAAAAAATCAGGAAAAGGAACGCAATAACTCAGGCTAGAAAACCAAGGAGCAGCGCCCAGGTTAAATACAGCAAAGAACAGGTGACAGGCTTTGTTCTCAAGTACATGGTTTAGACTAAAAATGGCATCGCTTCCAAACAGAGAAGCTATGAATATGAAGAGACAGGCAGGCAAAGCCTAGAAGGGATGTGCAATTTATTGAGAAACAGCCTCTGAGCCCAACCCAAAGACAGGCAGATTCAAACTAAGGTTCTTTTACAAATTTATTTAGTTCCCAAGTCAGCTCAGTTTCCTTATGGGTAGACCGAGGGGAGAGATGGGCTTTAGCAATATCAAAAAGGTAGATTTCCATCACCTAGAAATTTCAACATTGTGAATCTAGGGGCAAGGAGGGGGAAAGGAAAAGAGGGATATTAGATTTTACCCTGGAGCAGCTCTGGGGAAAAAAAAATTGTTAGCTCCCTGCCGCTACGCTCACCACAGGCTCAGATCTTACCCTCTGGAGCAGGGAGAAAGCTTTTTAGTTTGTGAGCACGTGCACACCCCTTGGCACGAGGACGCCTGCTCAGCAGTGTGGGACGACTTACCCACGCAGAGGATGTTGAAGCAGAAGCCCTGCGACGTTGACTTGTTGACCAGCTGGTCAGGGAGGCTGTCGAAGCCCACATGGCCGGAGAGGGACAGGTTCCTAAGGTCATCGCTCTGCAAAGCCAAGCGGAAAGGCATGTGACAGGGAAAGCAGACAGCAGCTCACACCGAATGCCCCTGTCGGGGAGCGGGGCCGTGCTCGGCCCTGGGAAGAAGCGTGGAATGACGGAAGAGTTTGCTGGAGACGGGAGCTTCCCCGAACTATGCAGTCTGGCCAGCTCTCCCAAAGAACATACAACCGAGCAATGCAGGTTGCAGCGTGGCCACGGTTGCCACTCCAAAACCAGTATTCCTCATGGAAATCAGTGCAGGCAAGTGGAGAGCCAAGCTTGTGCTCTCCTTTGCTCAGTTTGCCAAATCCACTTTATCCTCACAGCAGATGGAGGGAAATAGGACACCCCTGCGCTTACGGTGCAATACTTTGCTACGGCCACAGCAGGACATTGCTTATGTTGCTTAAACAATGCCTCTAAAGCCAGCTAAATGCCCTTCTGTCTTTTAGGGGCCTTAGCCAGAAGGGAAAGAAGTGTGCACGCAGCTCTGCAGACGGTTTGCTTTACAACCACCCTCACCTGACATGAGGTGAGAGGGCAGAGCACCGTGCCCAGTCTTTCCCCCACGACCTACCAATCCTGCCCCACTGCCCTTCTCCATTTTTAGGAGGAAAAAAATCAGGCCAGGCAACCCAGGCCCCCTTCACTCAGCTGCCTTGGAGCTGGAAGTCACCCCTCCAGACCCACTCCCCTCCTGCCACACCAATGCCCCAAGCACAGGTAAAAACTGCTGTGCCAGAAGCAGCTCCACTGTCATTTCACACAACCTCTTTTTCCACAGTAAGTTTGTCATCCCTATCTTAAGACAGCTACCTTTCCCCGGTCCCAGACACTGCCAGCTGAGTCACTCCACATAGGTTATACCTGTTCAGCTAGATTACAGCCATAGGTAACCTCGGCTTGGTTTAAACCAGCCTCTTCTCCATGAAATTTGTCTTTTTCTATGCCTAGTCCAAAGCCTCCAGTCTCCAGTTGTCAAAATAAGAATCCAAGGCAGGGGAGAACTTCCCGCTCCCTGCATGATGGCTGCGCATCCCTGCTTCCCTCCTCAAAACCTACAGCGCACTGTGAGACCACAGGGTTGTTAATCCTTTAGAAACTGCCAAGTCCCTCAACAAGCCTCCTTGATGCTGATGGGCTTGCTGCTGACTGCAGTGAGAAGGAAGTTACACAGGATATTAAAAAACAAAAAACAAAAAAAAGAGAGAGAAAAAAATACTCCGAGAAAGACAGTACATAAAAGCAAACAAAAAAATCCCCAAACCAAAAAAGCTTTCAAGTCTGCACCATCACCATAAGTAAGGGCAGTGGGGCAGGGGCAAAGGGCTCTTCTTTGCCATGCTGGCACATGGAGCTTGGCACCTGTAATTGACATTTGAGTCTTCTCTTCCTTCACATCCCAACCAGTCTTACAGGAAAGCTTAAGGCCAATATACCGGACTCCTCACCTCCACCCCTCCATGTACTAGAAGGATATGCATCCCCACAATACATAAGGAGCACAAGGTGATTACGGGATGCTACCCTCCTGACTCCTGTTGGGTAAAAAATAAACCCAAACAGACCATCATCACCATTTACCCATGACAGTGATTTTCCTGGAAAAGTCCCAGACAGTGGAAGGAGACCCCTAGATTTGAGTGTGACATGAATGAGTTAAATTGAGTACTTGTGATATCAGTATTTTTAAAACAGCAGTGGGCTTGGGTGGATTAACTGAAG
The DNA here is from genome assembly GCF_036370855.1 of Dromaius novaehollandiae. Lineage (NCBI taxonomy): Eukaryota > Metazoa > Chordata > Aves > Casuariiformes > Dromaiidae > Dromaius > Dromaius novaehollandiae. The sequence goes on along the minus strand of NC_088101.1, from coordinate 12,876,977 downwards.
GAAGCTTGGAGTACATCCCAAAAAGCAATAGGTGCCCATGACTCAAGCTGCACAGAAAGTGGTGGGTGTTCAGCTTCCCTCAGCACAGCACCACTCTCTCTTTCCCTGAGATATTTTAGGAAAGCAAGTATCTGCCTCATCATCAGTTACTCAGCAGGAACAGAAGTTGGAGTCACCTCTTGCATCTGTGTCAGTTATTTTTTGCTGCTCAGGTTTTTGTTTTGGTTTTTTTTATTCTTCTTTTTCTGTAAGTGGCAAACATCAACAGTGGAAGAAATAAAAACAGCATCCCTACAGTTGTCAACTCCAAATGTTTTGCACAAGATGTGCTGCATAATGGGAGGCAGAAATGTAGTCTGTTTTCTGCCAGGAACACCAAAACCTTCAGGAAGAGCTCAGGGGCCCAAGGCGCAGGCAGAGATGAAGCTGAAACACACACCCAGGGCTCCAGCCCCCCCCCCCCCGCCAGTCGCCTCCAGACTGCAGCACACCTCATTCGGTACCGTGGATATAGAAGACAGGTGCATTTCTGCAGAGATAACACAGGTATGCATTTTGGACAAGGCGCAAGAGCTGAAAGGACTAGAGCTGGCAAATGCCACCCCCTCACACAGAGGCAAATTAAAGTGCTGTGCAAGGCGGCAGCCAGCTCCAGCACACGCAGCCGGGCCCAGGGAGCCGGCTTATTTTTGGAGAGACCCAGCAGTTACACAGGCTGCTCCTCCCTGGGCAGAAGGAGGAGAGGTGCACGCACTGCACAGTGTCGAACCACTGCAGCCTGGCATCCGCTCCCTTCTAGGGGCCAGCTTGCTCCCCCGGGTAACTACAGGCATGCTGTCACACGGAGACGGCCCCTGCCCCCTTCCTGCAGCTCTCCCCACGGCAGAAGTCGGGCTGAGCAGGCTGGAAGCTGCAGAACCCCCCCGCGAGGCTCCACAGCCCCTTCTGCCAGGGCACAGCCCTGCCGGGGATGCCGCTCCATAAGACTGCAAGGGGCCGTTGCCATCCGCAGCAACTTGCAATAGCTGAGGGGACCCTGACTCCCACCCTGGACCCCCCCCCAAAGCCCATTCACATGGATACAGCTCTGCCTACCCCAAACACCCGTTACATACGCCAGGGAAGCGCTGTCAGGCAGACACTTAGGGACCGCTAACTGGGTTAGTCTCTCCTCTCTTGCAGCAGGGGTGGAACATTTTTGCCTTTACACCAGAATTAGGTGAAGGGCCCAGATACTTCCTTCACAGTGAGTGGCACGAAGCTTCCCATGTGGCCAAAACTACTTCTGGAATTACCTTTTTTGGCTTCTCCTGCTACCAGTTAGCCTGACTGCACCGGGCTGAGCTAAAAAAAACTGGAACTGCCCAAGGTCGCTGCCGTTCTTGGGCTGCAGGGGCACGCGGCAAGGACAGAGATGGTTCGAAACTCAAGAGCTCGTGGGCTCGGGTTTTATCAACATGGAAAGGAAACCTCTGCTGGAGACCAACGAGTGTGACTGCTCAGCGTATAATTAGCAGAAGAAGAAAGTGATTCATGCATTCAGTCTGGCAAAACAGAAATGTTTTAAAAACAACAGGATGCTAAATCAGACGGCCACATTGCTCTGGCCATTAATTGCTGCAACAAGAAAAGAGTCAGTGGGTTAGTTTTTGGTCTCAAGCGAGCCATCCCAGCAGGAACTGGGTGCCTTCGTTTGGAGAGCGGTCAAAGGCTGACATGCGGCAACTGCCCCGTGTGCCCCCAGCAAAGCAGGGGAGCCGCGCGAGCTTCGTGCCAGCAATGCGCAGAGCACTGATTCTCTCCTCCCGGCACAGGGCTCTGCTCCCGCAAGAGTGGGCTGGGCTGCTCAGGTGCTTGATCCCACGTGGAAAGGCACATCGGCCCCCTGCCTCCCTGGCCTTTTCCCAAAGCAATTCCTGGTTTTCCCCGGGGCATTCGGAGAGCCCAGCAGCAGCACACCTCCGGGTTCAGCCCAGCTCCTCTCTTTCCGCAATACCCCCGCAAATACACCCACGGACCAGAACAACCCATCAGCTGTCACTCCCCCCCTAACCCTGTGCTAAGGGACATCAGCACATAGACCGTTCACCACATATGGAAGCAGCGACCTCGGGCCCACAAGGTAAAAGTCTGTTCACCAAGTGTCTCAAAAAATGAGTGTAAAGACAGCTCAAGAGCAGTCTTTGTTTTTAAACTTTCTTTGAAGGCTTCGGACAGAGTCATTTCTCCTTTCCTGAGCCCCCACACTATAAGAGGAACTTTTCCTCCCTCCCCACACACCATTTACGTGAGCGGGAAGCGATCGTAAGCATGCAGAGTTGCACACTAACCCTCCAACAGCTGTAAAGTAACATAGATAAATACACATTTGTTTATTTGGACAAGATGTTGATCACTAAGTTGCTCTGGAAAATGACCTACAGCCCATTGAAGAACTGACATTTCTTGGGTCAACAACAATCTTGCAGATCCTATTACTCTGGCGTGGTAAAGGAAGGGGCAAGGACAGCAGAGACAAGCCTCCGGATCCACAGGCACAGCCAGGACCAAGGGTCTACTACGTACCACCACCAGAAAAAGATGGATTGCTAGGGCCTCCATTTTCCACACTCAATTTTAAGAGGAAAAAAAATGCTACTTTTAAAAGAAAAAAAAACAGCGCTCTGAGTTTGCAAGCCCTTTCAAGTCTACTTAGGATCTGTCTTTCTTCATATGTAGCTCCTAAAGGTAAAGGTTTTACAGGTCAAGCAATGCTGTAATGGATGCTCGGTTGCCACCAGGGGGTTTGCCTGGGGATGCAATTCAGTGAAGCTTTACAAAACTATTTGGCTGACAAGGCACGTGCAGGGAGAGATTCAGCTCATTCCTCCTAAGCCACAGCAGCTTGGCAGAGCTAGCAGGAAAAAAGGGAAATGCAAACTTATTTTCCTCACCGGAGTCAGCAGCGGCACGTCTGCGTGCAGATCGGGAGGTGGAAATAAAGGTAATCAGAAACATGTCACTTCTCCGGAGGCAGCGTAAAGCAGAGCCATGTCCTCATGCTTAGGACGGTGGCTGGTAGCTGATCTGCCACGAAGCAAGCAACTCTTCTCCCAGCTACGGAGGAGCCTTGCTCCCAGGAGGCTGCAGAGAGGCTCCACGGAGACATCTGCGCTTATCCCCCCTGCTCTGCCCTCCCGTCTCCTCACCCAGGTCCGAACAGCAGCAGCTCGTCCCCTGGCCCAAGCACACTCCCGGCTGAGCCCGTTCTGCTTTAAGACCGCCAGCTCAATCTTCCCCTCCATCCCCCCCCCCGTTCCCCTGCTCCTGGCGGCTGGGGGTCAGCTTCACACGGCCTCCGAAGAGTTAAAGAAAACAAAAACGAGCCTCAAATTTAAGAGGGGAAAAAAAAGCTGGTATGTAAAATATTGAGCTAAACCACAAATATGAAGCAAGTGTTTAGTTATTTGAGGCCACACGATTTCAGAGGAACCTTGAAGAAATTCTGAAAGCTTTTATTGTTGTCAGCATCTCAGGCCAGCTACATTTTTGCCTGCTTACTAGGCATGCATTCCCCTGCTCCTGAAGCAATCTTAGATGCTGGATCCAAAGCAAAGGAGCTCAGGGTTACTGCAATCTGTCCACAGACAACACAGTGACCCAGGGACAGCAGTGAGCACAGAGATGAAGAGCAGTCAGGCAAGAGCTGCATCTGTTATACCTTTTCCCTGCATTAAACCTGAAAGCCAGGGCCTGGGCCAGCAAGGCACAAAGAACCAACCCCCTAAACCAAAGCTAAACCCTCCATTTAAGTTGCTTGAACTGGCACCCGCAAACCACCTCGCTTTCCTCAAAGAGACTTAAATGAGGGTTGAACCCTTAATTCTTGGGCAAAAGAACTCATGTAATAATATGGGGCAAAACGTGTAAGGGAGAAAGAACAATTCCTCTCCTCTCAGTAGCTCTCATGCATTCACGCCAGAAGAAAACAGCCTGCAGCAATCAATCAGTTAATCAAGAAAGGAAGAACTGGTTTTTGTTAGGATAACCATCAGCGACACCAGCAGAGGAGGGGGAGTTCCTGTCTCCATGCTTCTGCTGCTGGCTGCCTGCACACTCGGGCAGATGTCTCTGCAAGCTACTTGATGTCTGGGAGGTCTCCGTTCGCGACAGCGAGAGCAGACCCTTTGCAAGGCATGACACATGAATCTGCAGCGTGATGATACACACGCAAGCCGTAAAGATGCAGCAGAGCGGTAGGCAGGCTGGATGGCTAACGCCTCCCGCCCTGCCACCGGCCCCAGTGACTCGCTGCCGCAGCTCCCTGCCTATTGCCCCGCACGGCTCCACCTCGCTCAACCATCTTGCTCTCCCCAGACAGAAGCTGGCCCCGGCTGTAGCTGCTTAGCAGCAGACAGCTCCTTAATAGAGCAGGCCGAGTTTGGGCAGTGCCCTACCCAGCCCTCCAGCAACACCTAAAATAGCAAAGAGCCAGCTCTCCCTGCTCCCAGCAGCAAGCAAGACCGTCAAAACGCTATGCCACCCTTGGCTCCCTCTCTCAGTAACCACAGCGGTCCCACAGGGAACTCCTGAAGGCTCTCAACGTCCTGTTTTAATTTCCTTCTCAACCCTGAAGCATTGCGATGGGGGGGGCGGAAAAAAGTTTTCTTGTGGGAGGAAGGCAGGAAGCAATTTGGCCAACAAAGCCCCCAGCAGCAGCCCTTGCCAGGGGAGGGGAGGCACGGGACTCGGGCTGCCCCTCCTCGCACAGAAAGCCGCTCTGCAGTCACAGGAGTTGGTATCTGGGGAAGTCGGGGGCCAAAGGAGGCTGTCGGCAAGGCAAACTGAGGGGGGACGGGATGGGATGGGACCCTCAAGGCTGGGTGGTCCTGGACACACTTCAGTTAGCACAGACAAGAAACCACAGAGCTGATGGGGAAGGAAACACCCTCTGTCCAAGGTGGGCTACTGACTCCTCCTCACAGGGACCCCCCATTTCCTTCTTACCCCAGCAAACTCCCCAAATCGATCACAGGATGATGCTGGGGACAGCAACAAGGCTAGGCACACATGCAGGGTGCAGGAGTGAACAGACACGCGTGGAGGGAAGGGCACAGAGAGGAGGAGAAGGAGGGGGAAAAACAACACCCTCTCTGCAGCCACCTTTTCCAACACACTGGCCCAAACCGCCGCGGCTCCACACGGGTCACCTCCCCGATGCCCAGCGTCAAAAACCTCCGCCCCCCCGGCCCGCGCTGGCGAGCCGCGGCCCCTGCCACGCGGCAAGGACGGGCTCCCCGCAGCCGAGCGCCGCCACTGCCCCGCGCCTCCAAGGCGCACTGGTGGGGAGGCGAGGGGGGCTGCGAGGCCGGGGGAGCTGCTTACATTGGCACTGGGCAGCGGCTCCGCGGGAGGATGGAGAAAAAGGATACAGTTGCGTTCCTCTGTGAAGAGGGAAGTCAGCAAAATCTGACAATTCAGAAGTGGCTGTAGAGAGTGGGAACGAACATTTATCTTCCAGGCAAAATGTTTGGCTAAAGGTCAGCGCAAGCTCAGAGCAGTAACAGCTCCATTTATGCCAAGAACTGACATAAAAGACATTTTCCTCTGTAGGTTTCCAAAAACCACGAACCTTTCTATTTGGAGTAAAAGTGACTAATGCCTCTAACAGCCCCTGATGTCACAAATTGCTAACCAGCAAAAAAAGCTGGACTTTGGGGATGATAAGGACCATATGTGCATTCCAGCAAGACTTGTAAACTCGCTGAAGGGAGGAGGGGAAAAAGAGAGAGAGAGAAAGGGAGCGAGGGAAGGAAGGAGGGGGGAAGAGGCACAAGGCGACAAACAAGAAGGAAGACCATGCGAAGGCAGAGCCCAATGAGAACCAGATGCTCTTTGCTCCAGCCGGCCCATCTCTCTGCTGTCAGCAGGACAACGTGCAACTGCCTTTTTGAACCCTTGCACGAAGCTGATGAAATAAAACCTGGAGTTACTGCTCGGTGCCAGGCTCCCCAGGTTGAAACGCTCCACTGCTCATGTTCCCAGACCGCCTGCGATTCGTTACCATTTCTCCACCTTTTTGTCTTCCCAGGTGCCGCATGGGGGAAAGGGAAATTCATCCCTTCGGGCGTCCCCAGGCATCCCCGCTCAGCAGAGAAAGCTGGGGCGCCCTTCACACCAGCCCCGACCCAGCAGCCCGCCAGGTGCTGCACAGCGGGCGAGCGAATTTGTGACACCAGGCCAGTTTACACTGGCTGGAGAAGAGCGATACTGGGGGAAGGCTGCGTTTTTGTTAGACTTGAGGACAATTAATCTTATTGGAGTTGAAAGCCACTCAGATTAGACAGGCAGAAGCTAGCTGGGAGGTGGAAAGAAGGCTTGTTGTTAAGCAGTCCTTGGAAATACTGTTTTTTCAGTTTTTTCCTCACCCTTCCGGCTACAGAGTCCCACATCATCACAGATACGGATTCCAGTCCGGCGAGACAGCAGAGAGGGAAAAAGAAACCAAACCGAAAAAAAAAAGCATCAGCAACTACCATTTCCATCTGTCTTCCACTGTCACGCACTCGAAATAGCCCTGGAACAGCTGCATCGCAGGCCGTTAAATAAGTGGGCTCAGTCTTTGCTAACAGCCCTTAGCTGCAGCCCCAGCGCAGCACGGCATTCGCACGGGGAGGCCAGCGTGATCGACGAGCTCGGCGAGACCTGCGGCTACGCTAACGCGGCGGCTGCTGGCTGGGAGCTCTCCGGGAGGGCCATCTGGGGCACAACCGGGTAGCGCTAACAGCCAATGCAGGAACGCAGCATCTGACCCACGGCCAAGTCTTCCCCAAGCCCTCCCCAAGCTTCCACCAACCCCAGCGCAGGCGGGGGCAAACGCAACCCGAGGAGAACACCAGGATTTTTAGAAAGGGAAGCAGCTCACAGGGCTTGCTTGTAAAACTCTAACAAGGCAGCCTTGTTTCAGTACCTGAATCAAATTAAGGGCTGCTTCAAGCATGAAAAGCAGCAGCTTTCCTTGCTAGGTTAGCAGAGCAGGGCTGGCTTGCAATCCCTTAACCCCATGCTTTCTTTCCTGAAATCACAGCCCCGCATCAAGGGCACGTTTTGCGCCCATTCAACCGGCTCCAGAACTGAAAGATGCCTAGTACCATGCCCAGGATAACTCATGAGCCCTGGGAAGTATGAGCAGGGCCCGAGCTAACACCCTGTGCCCCCACCGGCTTGCTCCCAGGCAGGCAGGTGCCACGGCACGGTACTGCCCCGCACACAGACACCAAAAAAGCAGACCCAATTTCCGAGCAGAGCCCACAAGGCTGCGTATATAAGGCACGTGGCTTCAAGTCATCTATTCAGTGGTCTTCAAGCCTGGGCTAAAGAGTTCAGATTTACCACAGCAATTCTCTTCATATTAAACAAGGCTGACGCCTCAATGGTTTTCCCATTTACACGACAAGCGTATGGGGAGCTTGTCTTGGGCTTGGAGTTACCGGAGGGCCTAAAGGAAGCAGGTAAACGCACTCCTTGGGAAATCCCTACCATGACTTTCACGGCCACGGTGAGTGCTAGATCCACACTGCCGCCTCCCAGGGAAGCCTGGCTGGCACTGCATTGCCAAGGAAGCTTCGAACCACTGTCAGATCACCTCTGCTTAAAGGCAGATGCTATATGCGCACACATATGACAGCTCAGGATACAAAATAGCAGGCCAGAGAAAACATTTCAGATGTAGACGAGTCCTGGTTTTCCCTCCCACCAGCAATGCACACACTAGAGTACAGTTCTGCAGAAGCAGCAAGAAAAACAAAACAAGAAACCCCCCAAAATAAAATGGCAACAAAGGAGCAAAACTAGATTTGCACTTGTGTGTTATGATCTAATTTCTAAGGAAAGGCAATTTCTGAGTGCTAACTCACAGGCTTGGCATATGCCTCACAAAAAAGGCAGTGTGTTTAGCCCTTCATGGCACACTGAGCTCTTCTAGGGCATCACAAAATCATTCTTCATTAATAATAAAGGTCAGCAACCAAGGAAAAATATGGTTTACAAATAACAGTGTTGACCTTAGTGTGCAGTTTTGTATTTCCATCAGGACTCAAAGTAGAATTAAGCTGAATCAAATCTGCATGAGAGGAAAAGGTCAAGGTTTACTGAATTACTTAGCTGACAATTTTGAAGCATTAGTTTGCAGACTTCATACTCTTAACTGACTTAACAGCAACAACATGCCTCACCCGCTTCCCGAGTGCCTTCACTGTCCTGCCGTTATCTGGGAAAGCCAATACAAAGATTTTCGTAAATACAACATAGCTTCAAGGAGCTATTCCCCATTTTAGCTGAAATACTTCCTTCCCTCCATCTCATTAACTCAAAATTTCTGTGGTTGCCTTGAGCAATTTTACTGTCCTTCCAAAAATATTAACTGGACACAAGAGCTCTTCCAGAGGAAAGCAGATCTGATCTCGGTCTGTGGCACAGTCATAACACTGGTATCATTAGGAAGAGGTGCGAGTAGAGGCCACACTACACCAGGCTTTCTCCCTCCGCCTTGCATTTTGCTGCGCTGATAGACCGCTACAGATACTTTGCATTTCTGGACTCGACAGGCAGCACAAGACAAAACATCCTTCCCGCCGGCAGGCCGCGGACAGGAATGTTCCCACAGTGGTCTCCACATCCATCATTCGCAAAGGGGGAGTATCGCAAAAGCATTCGATGTCTACTGCAACCCTGGGGATTGTCCAAGTCCTCAGCAATCTCTGGACAGGACACCAGCAAATGCCCAACAGACACTCAAAAACGTTTGAGCTCCAGAAGTGCATTATAAAGGAGACAGCTAAATAAACATTTGCAGCACCAGAAGAAGGGATTAACTCTCTAGTAGCAAGGCAATGCAAGGAGAGGCTTTACAGCCCTAGTTTACAGGTTGTAGCAAACACCAACCTTTTATTCTAGAGATCTAAACTAACCACCATATATCCGCAGAGTCCTGCTCTGTCCCGCATCTATTTTTCTGCATTGGAGTTTATGTTGAGCTGTCCCCCCACCAAGAAAATCAAAAAAGGGCTTTCTTGCATTCTAGCCCATCTTGACTTTAATTAAAAACAATGCAACATGAGAGCACCACAAGTTCCCACCACAGAGGCCACCAAGGCCTCTTTTCCAGTACCACCACACTCCCTTACGCTCTACATTTTTGCCCCCTCCAAATCCAGTCCTCAGCCTTCATCACAACCAGACCAGCAATGAAAGCCAGTTCCCGTGACAAACTGTGGCCCAAATACTGTTTTCTTGCTCGTGCAGGAGGAGCTGGCTACAGAGTCACAGAGATGCTCTGCCAAGCAGATCCCGCCAAGAGGGAAGGAAGAGACTTGAAATCACGTCTCCTGCCAGAGGCAGCCCTGGCTAGTGCTGAAGTAGAGAAAACACCAAGTTTCTCCCTGCCTCCCCCACCCCACGCATCAGACCTCCATGACTGCAGACAGCAAAGCCTGGGGACCCCTGACTTCATGCAAATTAACTCGGGAGGAGCCTGCGTCAGCAAGCGAGCGAAGACAGCCCAAATGAAGCCGGCTACCTACCATCTGGAACAAGTCAGCCGGAACGAGGCTTCGCAGACGCTACAGCCGAGGCAGAGAAATGCTGTGCCGCCTCCCTTCCCCGCACTGCCACGGCACAGTAACTCAAGAGGCTCCTGACAGCGCAGCCGATCGGCCTTGGCATGGGGCTCCTGCGGTCCCGGCTGGTCTCATCTCCTGCCTCACCAGCTGCAGGGCACCGCAGTCAGGGCTACAAGGAGGGGGTTTGCTGGCAAGACTGGACCCCTCTGAAGGCACCAGGAAAGCAGAGGCTTTTTTCACAGAAAGACCTCTTCGGCCATTCACAAAGCAGGCTGACAGCAACGCAGTCTCCTCCCTCCTCCGGGCCCCTCCGAGTACCCCGGCCTCCGAGGGAGCCTCAAGCAGATGCCACCACACTGGAGCAAGGCAAGGCTTTCCCGCAGGGAAATGTGGCCCGCTGGCAACACCCAGCCTTCCACAGGCAGGCAGTGCCTGGATGCAGGGAGGGGTGACACCTACCATTAGCCTTTGCCTGACAAGTTTCTACTGCAGGGACCTATTTTCCAAACACCTCAATTACTGCGGCAGGAAATCCTTGGGAATAAAATAAATAGTTTCATCGGTGCAATTACAAATATGATACCAGCAATCAGGCCATGCCACAGCTCATGGGACGTACCACGTTCCCAAGCTGTTCAAATACAGTTTCCACCCCAGGGCTGGATCCTGGTGACAGGCGGCAAGTCTGTGCCGGTGCAGAGAGTAGGGGATGGAGGCACAACCCCAGCTGCGTAAAGAAACACAACGGGAAGGCTGGTCAGCACTGACCGCTGGGTCCCCGACGGGAGCCCAGCCCAGGCACGTGGCACCTCCCTGGTGTGGCCATCGTTCCCCACTTCTGACCCTCCCAGCACTTGCGTGGCTCCTAGCCACATTTTGGCTTGCAGCTCTCATGCCCTCCGAGATGCTGGCCGAGCTGACCCATGCCACACGCCACCGGTCCAAGCTCAGCAAATTCAACTCCAGCATTCACCTCAGTTTTGCTTGTTCACCTGTACAACCACGATGACTTCCTTAATGCCGCTTGCTTAGTAGCAAGGTGCTCCTTAGCAGGAGAAGACACATTTTAGTACAGCTGCAAAACTTAACTTTTATAACCCAGAGTAAAAGAAGAAACCTTGTCTTTGTGAGAGATGTCTAGGAGGGAAGGGCTGCCAAGGAAAAGGAGCTAGAAAAGGAGATAACTCTGTGGCATTCTGGGTAAGAAACAGACACATATTTTGGCCGTATTTTGCCACGCCTTGACCTGTAGTCAGACAGAAACAGCTAGTGGGCAACCAAAATAACAACGGCTAAATGCGAGGGAAATCTGATCCCCAGCTTCCGAGGAAAACGCACGGGCGCAGACAAACCTACCATTTCGAAACGGCTGCGGATTCACACCCACCTGGCCTGAGTGCTATAAACAGGCTTGGTGATGACTAAGGGAAGGTTTGGCATCACGTACGAGCTGCGGCCTCAGCTAAAGCCCTAAGAAGACTTTCGCTCTTCTCCCAGCCTCTATTTCCTCTCACACTCTTTTTTGCTAGGGCTTAAACTTTGCTGCCAGGCTTTCCTCCCAGATGCTACCGATTTCCAAGCAGCCAGCCTCACAACAGAGCCCTCTACGTGGCCTCCTCTAAAATCTCAGTACGTTTATGGGGTCTCCAAGCAAGCACGGGCACAGGTTTGGACATCTGAAAACTGTCTGCCAGCTGCTGCTTTACAAAGCTGTGTCATGGCATGGGTGAATAAGGATGGCTCCTTAGTGGAGGCACTTCACTAGGAAGCCATGGCTCTCCTCCACCACGGCACTCGGACCCGACTCACCGACCATGCAATATTCACGCTGAAGACGGCCAAGCACACTGCCTCACCGCGCGGTAGAGACAAGCAAGGGAGTGCAGCAGAACGGTGTGTAGCCATGGGAATTTTAGGGGCAGCCTTGAGGTTAGCACTTCACAGGCCCCCCCAGAAACCCAGAGAACAAGACGCTGCCTTGGCTGTGGGGTTACGCTTAATACTGTAAATATGCATTTTTGCAAAGACCATCTTACCAACAGAACAAATTTTCACCGAAACCTAACACAGTCTGCAATGACTACTCATTTTACATCTTGCACTGTACTATAAAAATCCCTAAAGCCTATATAAAAGCAAACATCAGGCTTAAAATAAAAAACTAAGTCATGGATGATAACCCATCAGGAAAACAAGAACAGCACTTGAGTGTGCAGTAGCAGCTTCATCACCTGCCATGCAGACTAGAAACCCAGCCAGGAGAAATCATCTTCGGCAACAGAGTGCTGGCAAAACAGCAACTTCCCATCTAGGGTTTCAAGCAAATTTATTACTTAAATCCTAATAACGCAAATAAAGCCAGACACAGAGCTGGCATAAGTTGCTACATGAGAAAGTGGGGCCCACGAGGCCTTTCACAAGTCCCTCTCTTCAGGAAACCCTACAAGCAAGCACCTCTGGGGGCTACAGTTTCTCTCCTAAAGAAATCCAACCCCAAGGGGAGAGGCCGCAATTCCTCCCAGCAGCTAACGGAGCAGGGGCTTTGGAGGCTCAAAGCAACACCACACCAATCACACTCCAGTCCCCTTTTCTCATTGCCCATTTCACCCTGCTGCAAGTCTCTGGAACCAGACTCTTGGCGACTGCAGGATAGGATCCTGCCCACGAAGTCAGTGCAAGAACAGCAATTAACATCAGCCAGAGGATTCAGATAGGGTTTGGCATAAGCAAGGAGAAAGGAAAGCATCCAGGAGACTCTTGCTCTCTGGCCATGAAGTGCAGCACAGCAGCGTTACTGTGTCAGACCTGCTAGACACCAAAACTCATTAGGGGCTGAGTTTCCTGAAGGCAGTGTTGTATTTACCGCCGCCTTTTATCTGCTTGCACATGTCCCAAGCTCAGTGGTGCTGCTGAATATCCCCTGTGAGTTCCTAAGAAGCATATCTGGACTTCAGCGGAGGAAGCTCATTTGTTAGGAGAGGAGGCTAATCTCGTGCTGAATTTCCCCACAAACACTAACTATGCATCAGCAGTCCTAAAAAAAATAAAAAAAAGAAAGAGAAAAAAGCCACACAAAATTCCTGGGGTTTGGAAGGGGGGAAAAAAATCTCTTCAAAACAGTCCAACATGAAATGAAATATAAATTAATAAAACCCCAAGGTCCCACACTTGCCCTCATGCAAGTAGTTTCAGATGCTACCAACCCCTGAATCTCCAGCCAACCAGCATATTTCCATAAGCACATTTTTTGTTTTCGCTTGTTTTTTTGTCCATTTCTGTCGTTGCTGTAGAAAGAGCAATATATACACACCCCCCAAAACAGAAGCCCAAGGGGAACTGAATATAAACACATAGCATAGGCAAAAAGGAGAGAGAAAAATATTTTTCTTCTAATTCTCCTTAAGTTTTATTAACACAAGGTGTTATTTTGAACAATTACAGGTAGAGAAGCAAAACTCCCAAAGGGAAGTATTAATGGTATTTCTATAAACAAGCTGACATTAATGGACAAATTCCAGGCACTGATTGAATACATCCTGTAGCTATAATATACTATTCTTATTTATAAAAATAATGCTCAGAGCTCAATCCAAAACCCAGTATCAGCTTTAAAGGGCTTAACCCTCCATCAGATGCACACCACTCTGTGCATAAAGTCTACTCACCATCTGGAACAACAACAAAAAAAAACAAAAAACAAACAAGAAAAAACGACACACAACAAAAAAAATTCCCCAAACCTCAGGAAACATCTTGCACACTAACCTGAAGGGGAAAGGAACAAAAAAAACCCCACAACACCCACACGCCAAAGGCTTTCCCAGACTAAGAGCCCCATGCTCTGCAAGCCTGTTCTCAGGAAACAGTCTTAGGGTACACAGAAAGGAAACAGCTCTGACTGCTTGGGACTTGCTCCGGATTTTCCTCTCAGGCCAGCAAGGAGCAGCAACCCCTGCTTCAGGCTCCAAGAACACAGCCAGTATCATCCATGAGGTGAGCTGATAACAGGCATTACAGTCACATACCTAAGGGCATTAAATAGCAAATGGATTTATAAATTTGGAGAAGCAACCACGTATTACCACCACCATATACATTTAATTGGCGCTCAATAGATGCTGTGACTAACTTGCTAACCAATACCCCTATATCCTCCCTGGTTTCCCAAGATTATTGTAATACCCCTCAGACCAAACGAGACACGTCCCTAGCTCTGTGAGCAGATCATCGGCAAGGCCTCTAACCCACTGGGTTACGTCAGCAACTTAGTGCCATTTACCACGGTCCAAGAGGAATTACCAGATGCGGTGCTCATTCGGTAGCTCTCTGTGCTGTGGAAGTCGGACTGAAATCTCCCTAAAAAACTTTTATCGAAATACAACACACACCTTTAGCCTTTTGACCTGATCAAATCACAAGGGCTTGCATGTCTTTAAAATAAAATGAAACATACTTTCTAGTCACTGGATTTTTTCCCATGCCTCCTGCCATCACTTTAGAGCTTTTTTCCCCTCCTCCATGCAATAGTTCCATCCAAAACCAGCCTTCCTATAGCTGTATTTCAAATCGTCTCAGCCCCAGCACATTCCCTGGCAGGTTTGTACGTTCAGCAATCTCACAGTACATGTCAAAGCTGCAGCGCATTTGGGCATTACACCGCATTTCATTCTGTCCAGTGTAAAGCACTGACTTTTGCAACGAGAGAAGCAGCGAGCAGTTGCTTACGCATAGCCTAGGAGCAGCACCCAGCCTGGGGGCAGGCAAGGGGGCCTAGTACGCTTTCACGCCAGGTAAAAGTACAGGCTTGGTTAGCAGAGCAAATGAGCCATCTGAGGCTTTCGAAAGGATCAGCACCGCAGCCAGGGCTGCGCAGCCCCACGCCGTCCCCAAGCGCCCCTGCAGAGCCGCTGTGCCACACAGGCATCCCGTACCTGGGAGGCGTCACTGGCCTCGCGCTCCCTGTGGAGCACGCCAAGCACGAACAGGGTTTAATTTTGCCAAAAGCATGGGGATAGCTGCTAACATAACAGTTCCTACCAAAGAGGATGCTTGCTGGCACGGCTCGCTCTGCTGCTCCCCAGCAGCACGGCTCTGCCAGGGAAAGGCCTGCCGTAAAAACCCACTCCAAGAAGTTTCCTTATCGAAGCCTTCCAAGAGGGGGAAGAGACCCTGTGCGCTACAGCCAAGATTTACTTACGGCGCTGCATGTTTTATGGGAACGCGGGGTCTATAACCCGAGGACCATGAACTCGCCTCCGAGCTGCTCAGTGACCCCTGCCTGCGAGCGCGCGAAGGTCCCCATGCCAGCTGCTCAGATGCAAGCCCTGCTCTATTTTGCCACCACATCTAGAGGCATTAGGTGCAAAACTGTGCCAGGTAACACTCATGAGCTCCAGCTCGTCTCTCTGCAGCTGCCTGGGGCCACCCTGCAACAATTATTCTCACAGCTCAGTCGTGCGCATAAAGCTTTGCAAAGAAACACAGTGAGACCTGGAGGGCTCGCAGAAGGGCAGCTATCATCTCTGGCGCTCCTGAGGTGGAAGGGTACATTTTGTTATTAAAAACAGCATGAGTGGAAACCACCAGGCTTTAATATTGTTCTTAGCCCTGCCACAGAGCTGCTGGACAAGCAGAGAGCAAAGGAGCAACAATTAGGGAGGCAGGCACTGACCCAACCCTACAAATTGTCCCAGACTCCCCATCCACATACCGAGGTTCCCCAACGCCTTTGGGAGCCGGGCCATTAGCTCTAGGTATCTCAGTCCTGCTCTCATGCAGTGCCGCACCACTTTAATTAAAGGTAGGAGGCCAAAGAGGTGGAAACAGGCACACAAGTGCTGCCGGGTTCCCATCTGGCTCTCGAGTCTGGTGCTAAGGCAAGGCTTCATTTTACTAAGCTGCAAAAAAGGTGCCCAACACCAAGCTCATGAGCCAGATGTGAGGTCTGCAACTGCACCTGCACGCTGTGAGATGAAGCCGTGAGACCACACACTCACCGGACAGTCAAAAGTACCCGCACTACCGGGATTGTCCTCCTATTTAACAGAGATGGTGTAAAGGCTGCTTGGGAAGAGTCTGTACCTGCAATCCCTCCCTGTAGGACGTTCAGCCCTCTTGCTTCCTACATCTTGTTCAACATAGGAAGAATACTCAGGTTTAATACATGTCTGCTCACCCGTCTCCCTGTAGAGTGCTCTCCCTGGAGCCTGGCACTGCTCTGCAGAAGGGGCAGTTTTTAGGAATTAAGTATGACATGTCCAGGTATTACTCTGACTCCCTCCAATGTTACTTTGCCTGCAGCACTCCCACTGCTCCCAAGACCATTGGCAGAGGTTTGCGAACCGCTGGCGTGCACCCACACGCTTCATGCAATCGTGTTCTTCCAAATTCATAAATTATTCCACACACAGGCTGCTGCAACATCCATTAGCTGTCGATGGAGCCCTGCTTAAAGGTTAGACTAGAGCCAGCACCCACCCCCGCGGACAAATTCTTGTCTGCCACCGTGTTCTGCTTTGACTGTCCACCCCAGACATGTTTGTGCTTTAAAGAAAAACAAAATTAATCAGATCTAGAGTTGCTTTTAATTTCTGTCCTCCTGTCAAGACTTGTGCTATAGCAATCCATGCCACTACTTGTAACAGAAGAGCATTATCTGAAGTCCAGACTTTTAATATTTTCCCTTGATTTATCCCCAAAGCAAACAGAAGACCTCCTCCAACATATTATCTATCTGAACAGTCCAGCTGCTCAGACTCTTTTCCCAGAGACTGAAGTTGAACACGTAGCTGCTGGAATTCAGAGTCTTGCAACCTCATACAAACAATAAATATTCCACTCCACTTTGTGGAAATACATTGCTCAAGGACAGCTTTTGGAAGGGAAGAATGGAATATTTTGCAAGGCTGTTGCTCAGAATTAATAAGCAAGAGGATATGCCATTAGCTTGCATCTTCTGCAGCTACTTTATGCTGCAGCTTTGTATACCCACTTTATTCAGAAATTTCTCATCCTCTCTTCCCCCTAAAAGGGTGTCACCCCCCAAAAAGTGAGACCTACTGCTCAGGATTGCACAGCCCCCTCACATCCCGCCACCTCAGCAGGAGAGCGCAGAGGCAGCTCGAGGCAGGCTGCTTCCCTGCAGCTGGATTTGCAAAGGCAGAGCACCCGGGGCCAGCACACGTCTGAAACAGCTATGGCCCCATGCAGGTCACAGGCTGCCCATGTTAGATGCCGTCTTCCAGGCTGGGCTGCGATTCCTTTTTTTCCTGGAAGCACCCGAATAGGCAGCAGAGCATGTCAGGTATCCCTCTGCAAGCAAAGAGGGGAACTGTTTAGCTTGGCCAACTAACTGTGCCAGCACATACCACATAACAGCTGAGCTCGAGCCAGCTGCGGAGCAAGAAAGACTGGAACAGACAACCAAGGGCGCTGCAAAGCAAGCGGGCGCTCTACTGCACCGTGCTTCATCCTTCTGCGACAGCAAAGTTTAAAGACCTGAAACAGCAGGTAAACCCAGGCACAACTTAATGGAGCCATAGCTAAGGGTTTGGGAAGACAAACATACCCAATGGCAAATTCAGCCTGCTCTGAGCAAATGTTTCCTGCAGAGGACTCGGTGAGGTTAGCTCACGTGGGGCTCCCTGCTCTGACGTGCTCTACAACTGCAAATGCTGGAGCCCTGCCTATCCCAAAACTGGGGCACAATTCCCATGTGTGGTGCTTGCTTCTGCCCTTGGCTCAAGTTACTTAATGAGAGAGACAAAAGCAAGTGATCTGCTGCTGCACATTCCTTGCTAATGCTGCAAAGGCTGGAGATGCAGCAGCCTCTGCATCGCTCACAGGAGTCCTACTTATGTAAAGCAGGGTGGGGGATGCACCCACCCAGCCAACACCGTCCTCCCTTGCACCCTCCACCGCCTCTGAGCCTAGGACGCGGGAGCCGTGACCCTGCCATGCAAGGCGCTGCACTGGGCGCCAAAACAAAACAGCAATAGTGGCTTCCCAGCCCTGAAGAGCTTCCAGTAGCAAAGTTGTTTCCTATCAAGGATATTTAAGCACAAGTAACATGCAGTTGCTACAGCAAGCTTGGCTGGGGAGAAGGGACAGCATCTGCACGCTCCTCTCCCCAGGACTTCTTACCACGGCTTTTCATAGAGGGACCAACCACCAATTTCATTCCTAAAACATCAATCAGCTTCTGGCCTGTGTGAGCTCTATAGCTTACATGTAATGACGGGAAGTATGTTACAGCTAGGCTGCCTGGATTTATACTTCCAGCTTTCTGGCACATCTCACTGGAAGAAAACACCAGGTTTCTTGGTCAGGCTACAAAAATATTCCTTTCCTTGGGTTATATCAAAAATGATTAATGCATATCCCATGGAAAAACTGCTCTTCTGAGCTCCATTCCTAGCAAAGCCAAAACCTGGGGGAAACACAGTTCTGTTCAGTAACAGACAGTAGTCACACAATTTAAAATAATGTTTTTGTTTAAACAAAAAACTCCAAAACACCTTTAACTCTGATGTGTAAACGTTCTGGCTTACAACAGGAGAAGCTCACCATGGCTTCGGAGCACTCACAATTACCCTCAATTGCCTTTACATAAGCCCAGGAAACAAGGTCAATGGAGTTGCTCACGCCATTCACTTTCAAGTCCCCATTCCTTACTGAAACTACTTGCTAGATCTGCTTGAAAACATCACTTGCATATTACCTTCTTAGAATTGTCGCTTCCTTGAAAACGTTTAAGTGAAAAGCATTTAATCTGGTAATGCTTCTTGCTACAACATCCAACGAGATTTGGTGCAGCCTGACCAGAGCTTTAAAGGTGACTACAGCTGTGCTATTAATCCATTGATCACAACTTTGCACCTTACAGAACAAGGAAGGGAATCATGAACTGTTTTAGACAGAAAAACCAAGGGCGTATTGAGATGATGCCATTTGCCCAAGACCCCCCAACATGCCAGGGCAGAAGCACTTACAGCACTGACCACCCAAGCTCTGACCCCCAGTGCCCCAGCAGCTCTTGTATTTACCTGGTAACGAATAATTACATAACTACATGCAGCACAGGAAGAGCTATTTCCAGCTGGATAAATATAGTTACCTGGAAAAACAAAACCCAAGGTCTCCTTACACTACCACTGCAGGGCAATTACACAGCAGAAACCAAACAGAAATGCTCTTTCCTTGCCACAGTGACCATCAGCTGTGCATCCGAGAAGACGACACACCGCTGGGAGAAGTTGTTTAATGTCAACTTTCAACCCAGTTTCTTCGCGATCCCGAGGGTCAGGAAGGGTTTACATTTATTAGGCTACAAGAAAGACAAGAGTGCAGTGCGAGAGTTTGCTCAAAGCCACAAACGAGGGCCACATCCAGCACCTCTCGCCCTCGTGGGCCTTCAGAGGGCTGGCTGGCACTAAGCACCTTTTCAAAAGCAGGCTGAAAGCTCAGACATCCTGATGACTAACTCAGGCCTCTAAAAACAGACTGAGGGGGCAGGGGGAAGAAAGAACCATAAATTAGGTCAAATGCTACTGGAAAATGCCAATTACTTTTTATATAGCAGATTGCACTCAAATCTCATTTAATCTCAGCTTGCCGTTGTCAGATATTAGCTTAAATTCCCTGCTTTACTTCGGCTGCCACATTAAAGTGCCACTTATTCAATATTAATGAGACGGATGAAACAGAATGAGACTAGGCTGGCGTTTTCTGCGATAAAAGAAACTGCGTGGCAGAAAAGCATGCCTTGAAAAGCATTAAGGATTTTTCCTGGTTGCATACTATATACACTACACTAGAAATGAAAGAAGCAGTTGCCAAATGTAATTAAAATCCTGTATTTTCTTATCCCAAAAATTAAGGAAGGAGCAATCACTGCTTCATTATTTCTTCTATTAAAAACAATAACAGAAGCCAGCTGAGTTACCCAGCCACAACTAAGGGAAGCCTTTACAGATGAAATCGATGATGTGGGATTTGAGAAACAACTTAGATTTTCAGCAGCGACACTCTTGCGCTTGCACACAGGCTAAACATTTCAGAGTGTAGATGTCCGCGACCAACGAGGAGAAAAAGGCACAATGAGATGTATCATAGCTCAGCCTGGACATGAAACAAGTTCTGGAGGAGAAAGAAGGGAAGGATGGATGGGGCTGGTTACATGGTGGGATTTATCACAAGAACAAGCTACTGGGCATCTGGCAAAATCTCCACCCTTCTTGGAGACTTGACATCAAGATTTGATGACTGTGCATGTGCTCAGTCCCAGGCGGTTGTATTAAGCCTTATCATCACTGGTAGTATTTATGGCTAGCAATATACCTTCCTAGAGGACAGCAACCTAACCTGTTCGCCATAAAAACTGAGACAAAGTGAGACCTATTTCCAGCAAGATCTACAGTGAATTCACAAGTTCCTAAAAAAATCTCAGTCTTGACAACATTTCAAACTAGGAACAGCATAAAAAAAGCAGCAAGCTACTGAAATATCAGCCATACTGTTTCTATATAAGCTCATTCTATGGATATAGGTTTAATTCTGCTGATTAAAACAAGAGGAGACAACAGAGCAGAAAAACCTTCAGCCATACCAAGCAGCAAGTCCCCCTGCCTCCCCTAATGAAACCTTCCACATCTGTGCTAACCTCTGTATCGGCAACTCTGAACATTTCCTACGCGGATCTGGAGGATTTGGGGTAATCCAGGCCAGTACGGAGCGATGCCAAGAACAAGTGTCAATGATAACCAGATATCTTCACCTTTCCAGGTTGCCAACTCCTTATTTACAAGCCAGGCTGCTGCCTGCCAAATTCTGTCCCGGGAAACAAAAGCCAGGACCGTCACCCCAGCATCCTTCGCTCCTCTGAAAGCAGCCAGAAGCTCTTAGGCTGACTCGCAGCTTGTTAGAGATGGGTTTTCACAGGGGCTCAAAGGAGATGATTTGTGTCCTTCGAAATGCGAAGATTTGGCTGCACCTGAAAGCGGGAATCTCTATGTGAAAGCGTAAAAGCAGACTCGCAGTTTAATCTCTGGTGCGGTTTTGCTCTTGTACTTCACTGTGAGAGCCTTCCCCTGCAGAAGAGGGAAATACAAGCTTGCGCGCCATCACCAAGCGAGCCAAGCAAGCTGACTACCAGGCTCGCTCCTCTCCCACTTCTGCACTGTTTACAGACAAAAAACAGGCTGCCACCACCAGACTGTCAGAAACTTAATTCAAACCATGTTAACGTGCTGAAGTAAAGCATTTAGTGCAGTCTGTGCGCTCAACACAGACGTCTGGCAAATAGATTTCGTCAAGTCTCTTGCTTACCAAGGGTGACGTGCTTTACATCGGGCCCAGTTAACTCGGAGGCAAAACACCCACAGACTTGACAGAACAGCCCCAGATGCACATACAACCCCAAAAAGTAAAGACTTGCAAATGGTTTGCAGAAGTTTCCTTCAGGATGCAAAACACACTATTTCTCCCCTTCCGCTCCCATCATGTCAGAGAGGTTAATGCAATTTCTGAATGAAACAGAGATGTATGGGGACCTCCAGAAACAATTTCCGTTACACTTACTGCTGTTCATAGGAATGAGTTCTTGGGAGCTGCTGGCAAAGTAGGTAACATCTGTGGCAAAGCCAAAACACTTCTAAAACAAGCCTTTTCCTATGAGCTTCTGCCAAGTATCCATGACCAGATCTGGTAAAGAAATTACTTGCAGTTGTGGTACTTCAATAATGTCTCTCAATGGCTAGATCCTATCCAAAAATAAATCAGGGACGCAGAGACAGAAAGCCCACTTTGATAACATGAACATCTAAAGAAGCCACCAGCTGCGATGGAGAAAAAGCACCAGCAGCCAGCTCTTTACTATGTCCTTATGTGGGATGATACCAAGGAAAACAAAAAGTCTGTGCCTGCAAGGAAAGATTCAGCTCCTCCAGATTTCCAGCAACTTCAAAAGCACTAATTTCAGTTTCAGACCCCAGGCCCCTCAACTGCAGGGCCCAGCAAGATAGATGTATTAGCAGTGAAACAGCAGCAGTAGCCTTTACACTAGGTTTCATGCCAGCTGTGGGTATCACTTATTAGCACTTATCTCCATGGAAGAAATCGCAGCAAACAGGCAGAGCATGCAGATAGAGAGAAAGCTTGCAGAAGGGCTGGATATTACTAATGGAAAACCGCAGGGAGCTTCTCCTCTTCTTCCTCACCATGGCTCTTCTTCCACTGCCTCCTTCAAGGGCCAAGCAAGCCTTGCCTATGCCTGAGTTAATGACACCTGCCTGCACGGCAGATGAAAATAGCCCTGGCCAGACTCGTGCAAGTCCTAGCCCACATACCTCCACGCTCAGCACTGATGCAGAGGAGCAGGAAAGGCCTCCTGATGTAACAAAGCAGCCAAGGAACAGCATCTCTTGCTGTCATCTCGCTGAACAGGTTACCTAAAAGCACTCAAGCTATCACACACGATACGGGGAGAAAGGGGGAAGATTTTCTCACCGTTGCTTGTCTTACTTGGGATGGCAAGACCCTGATCTTGGTTTTCTGCTTCTCCCATCTGCTGTGTTCTCCATCAATGCCAACGCTGAGCACTGACAGCGCCACGGTGTTTGTCTGAACCATTATTACGCATCACTTATTACAGCAGGCCAGAGAGCAGTTCAGGGAGCTGCATACTGTACCAAAAAAAGCATGAATATATATAATTTTTTTGTTAAATCACCTGCTTGCACCCAACTGCTCTGAGCTGAAACTGCCTCAGCATCTTTTCCTGCAAGAGCCACTCCAGCTTGTAGGATCCAGACAAGGATCCACCTCGTTAACCAGACAAGGTAGAAACGTTCGCAAAGTCAACAGGAGCCCACGTCCCCTTCGCACCTCTCCTGGAGGGAGAGCCAGAAGCCACCGTGCAGCCTCACACTCATGCTATCAGTGTCACCTTGAGAGAAGAAGAGGAGGCACAGCAAGGGCACAGGAGGAGTGACAACCATCAAACTGCTCTAGCAAAGGCAGGTAGCCAGCCAGTAAAGATCTCTCTTGAGGGCTACAGGGGTGGGAAGGGGATGTATAAAACATGCCTCAGCTCCAAGTACTCTATTTCTCAGATTGATGCTGTTTAGTCAATCCCCATCATTATTTCAGGAGCCCTACTCAGGCACTGAAGTCAACTCCCCATGCTCTCATCCACACAGAGGAGGTTTTTCTAATGATCTCCCTCAGTTCCTCACCCCAGGTCAGCTCAAATCATGCTGGAAAAGCCAGAGGCCCTGTGCTCGCAGTGGGCTGGGTACAAAACCTGCCCACGTGTCTGTCTGAGCGCGCTGAAAACAACGCGAGGAGGAAGAGGCAGGTTCCCACCATTGTTAACATCAATAGGAGCAACAAGAGTCATCTGAAAGAGTTTCCTACCCCAGACAAGGCACCAAGGCAAATAAAGGAAATGAGGAGTTCACAAACTCAAACACAGTCACGTGTGCACCGCCCAAGCCGACTTCCCTGGCACAGGCAGCTGAGCCAGGCCCTAAAAACCACACTTGGCAGTGGTGAGCGGGCAAGGAAGCCAAAACCGGTGCCACCAACAGTTTCAGCCACCCTGGTTCGTGCAGCCCCATCCACGTTGTCGCCATGTTCACTGCAAGGAGAGCGCCTCTGCAGAGGATACCCGACTACAGGGACGGCTCAGTGCTGCAGTTAGCTGGAAAGCAAGAGCAAGCCACAGGGCAGCATAGCCTTGCGGCTGGAGCACTGCCTTCCTGGCCTCGAGAGTGCGACGACCCACTCCCAGCCCCAGGGTCTGTCCCCAACACCTCTCCCCGGCACAGCCCTCTGTCCACAACAGCTCTACCCCTGGCCCAGACACCCCTTCGTGACTGAAGGCAGCCAAGCGCTCTGCTAACAAGAGCGCAGAAACACCCAGGTAGGCAAAGGCACATTCCCCTCCCTCAGGGCTCGTCTCATTGTCAAAAATCAGTGGTCACGGCGCCTCTGCTCCACCCAGGAAGGCACGCAGACACAGCTGTCCCAAGGCACTGCCCCACAGCTCCTGCCAGCTCTGGTGGGTGTTGCTAGATCTGTTGCTCAAGAAAAGACAAAAAACCCACAGATTCTTCAGCTCCATTAGCGCTGCTCTACCTTCTTTTCTCTCCCTCCCCTCCATGGAAACTGGCAATCTCTCATTATAAAGTATTTTTCAAACTGATTAAAGAATATACTGTACTGCTTTAGTCTCTCAGATAACATCTTCCACAGCCCACATGTAAAATCTGCACTCCAACTTGACTTTCCATCAATTTTTTTGTTTGGCCTGAGCACTGCGTGCGTGTTTGCGTGCAAGTGTTATTTTTGCTCCTTTAACTAAACCAAGCTACGATCCTGAAAACACTCAGGATATACCAAGAAAGAGAAGGTCGGGGAGGCCAGAGCCCTCTCCCATGCTCTGAGCTACCAAGACACAATCCAGCACCAGACAAAATCCCGGGCATTGGCCCCGAAGGAGGGAGAGGGTCCCCTATCTAGCACATGTCAACAGTTTGCAGGCTGCAAGTCGCTTATCTCAGACTGAGCCCAGATAGAGCCGGCACAGATGACCATATGCATCCTTCCACTCAGATGTATGTTTAAACACACACTTGGGAAGTCCCACGGCAGCTTCCAGCAGCAACCCTTGCAAAAGCTTTGCTTATGCATGCCATTACGTTTGCATACTGAGATCAGTCTCTATTAAGAGAAAGGAAATTACAGGCAGCACATTACACATGTGCCTTTCCATCTGTGGGTTCAGGGCCTTAAAATGAAAGCCGCCCATCCTACCAAAACACACCCTACTCAACTAGAATTAAACGCAGACTCCAGAGCAGCTCGCTTAAGTTACTTCTTATGCATGCTTTTACAATTAACATAATGTCATATCCTGCCAGGACGTAAAAGGTTGTGACTCAGGAATGTTATCTTGGTTTTAAGAAATCAAGCCGACTTGCTTTGCTTTTCCCTCCTTCTGCTTTCTTCCCCCTTTCTTCACTTCTACCTCTCTCCAGCAAGAGAGGCACACATCACTCATTACCCTTATAAGAGACACTGATTAAGTTCAGAGCTTAAAAGACAAACGTTTATCAGCCTCGTCTCGCCCTACCATATAATTAACTCTTTCTTCAAACACCCTCCCCGCCACTGACACACCACCAGCCGGCAATGAGGCGGCAGAGAGGACTTGATAAGGAGGCGCACGAGACGAAAGGCTCCCAGCACCTACCAGACGCCAGCCTGCCATCCTTCCTTTTCTTGCTGCCCCGTGATGAAACAACTCACTTCTCCAAAAAGCAGCGATTCTGGAGGAAGCGCGGACTGCCCGCCAGCTCCTCACGGGGAAGCTAAGTCTCCTTATCCTTCCCTCTCCCCCACATTTGTCATGCTGAAGGTGGTTTTATTCTGCAATCCGTCCCACTGGACTCGGCTCAGCTGCACACAGACCTGAATTCAGTTTAACCGGCACGAAACCCTCTCTGCACACTGCTTTTGGACTAGTGCTAGTGGACTTCAATTAACCAAACACGCTGGAGGCCACGTAGTAGCTGCAGTTTAATATAACGTAGGGAAAACAAAGCAAAACACACATACACACAAGAACAAACAGAAATCACATTTTACCATCAGCTGGCAAGAGTATGCATCAAACCCCACTCCTGAGCCTACTCACAGTGTGGGCTGCTACTCTACACAAAGCAAAACCAGCTCCACTTGGCAATACCCTTCAGCCTGCCCTAAAACCCAGCTCAAGTGGTGACTTCAACGCCTGCTTATACACTGAAGCACAAACTTCAATTTCCACATACACTTTAGACCATAGGATCAAGGAACCATTTCAGAACAAGCTTTATAAGCAACTGGTATAATTCATAGGTATTCTGTTAACAAACATCTGCTCTTATTTTGCATAGCGGCATAACGTCCCCACCTACGGTAACACCATTAAAAGCAGCTTCATACATTCGCTTTGACACATCAGAGGAACCACGTAGCCCAGCGGATCCATAAGTGCCTAATAAACGCTAAGAGAAACCGTCTCAGGCGGGTCACATCTTGAAGACAGACCATTTTCACATTACGAGAAGGAGCCACATTCAAGTCCTCAGCTCATGGGCAACATCTGTTCCACTAACAGGCACTGCAAAAGTTACAGGGAAGTCGGTCAAGTCTCTCTCCCTCCCCCGGCCGACGACGCACAAAAGTGCATTCAGGCCGGTCACCGTGGAGTTTCACTCACGTTTCTGCCCGCTAACTGCAAGAGGGGCTTTTTGGCGGCAAGCGCATCTGCTCGCCTTTACGGGCTGCCTTTTTCATGCCTCCTCTCCCTGCTGCAGAGGGGAAATCCTTTGTCTTTCCCGGCGTGGATGCAAGGGCTCCGGGGCACCCGCAGCTCCCGGCCATCCCGCGGCCCCCGGCAAACGCGCCCGCCCCGCCGCAGCTCCACGCCAGGCTTGCCGCGACCGGCGCCCGCTGCAGCCACCCCCCAAAGCCTGTCCCCCCCCGCCGCCGCGGCCCCTTCCCCCCGGCCGTGGGAAGCGGCGGGGCAGCAACCTCCCCCCCCCCACCCCGGGGGCTGCGCGCCTCGGTCCTGCACCCCCCGGCTCGGCACCCCGCCGCCGCGCTGCACCCACCGCCGGTCTCCCCACGGCCACGGCCATCGCGGAGCGGTGCACAGCGCTGCCCGCCGCCTCGGCGCCGCCTGCTAGGGCTGCAACATGGCCACCCGGCGGGGAGGGCCCATGCGCAATGCGAAGGGGCCGGGCGGCGAGGCGGGACCCCCCCGGGGCCGCCGCGGAGGGCGGGCGGCGGCGCCGGCCCCGGGCCGCCGCGGGGCCCCCGCGCCGCCGGGCACGTCTCTCCCCCTGAAGTCGGGGCTCGTCTGCCTGGGGCGGCCCCACGGCCGCGGGGAGCCCCGAAAGCGGAGGGGGGTCCCAGCGAGCGGCCGGCCCGATGCTCCCGCTCGGGTTGAGGGAGGCCGGGCTCAGGGAGAGCTGCCTGCAGCGGGGCAGCGACCGCAGCTCCCACGGCAGGGGCTGGTCCCCAGCAGCAGCCCCTCTCGCCGCCGAGGGCAAAGCCAAGCACCCCCCTCCCGCTTCTTCCCCTTGCCCTCTCCCCCCGGCCAAGCACAGGCGTGCTCCGCTTTTACGCTGGATATACCACCTAACGGGGGTGCCCTGGTGGCTGGTTGCCCTCCGGCGACAGCGTTTTCCTGGCACGCAGGGAAGCGCAGCTGGCTCCCTGCTGCTGCAACTGCCAAAACGCTTGTTCCCCCCCAGCCCCTTGGCACAGCCCCGCTTTACCTGCGAGGGAGGGAGCTATAGGGCCAAATTCGGTGGGTCTACTCACAAGTTTGAAGCCGAGCCAGCCAGGAAGGAAGGGCCTTGCCGGGTCAGGTCCTGGAGCTTTTTGCAAGGCGCAAAACCCTCAGGGACGGCAAGGGCAGAGGGCCTGATCCTCCACACGCGTGGACGGCAGGCTGGATTACACACCTAGCAGAGCCACCCCTCGTGCGAGCGGCCTCAGCACCGAGGCAGAGAGACAAAGGGTGAGCGGCGAGAGCACACCGCTAAGTAAATCAGCTGTCGGTAGTAACTAACCTACTCATGACAACACCCTTACCCTAAAGCTTCTCCTTTTCGCTCTGAAAGCCGTTCCCATCCTGCGACAAAGAAGCACTTACCTGTCTCGGATATCGAGCCTTGGCCTTTTCCTTTCTGTAGCCATTTCTATCACATTTTGAAGGACCAGGGAGCTGCTGTTAGCCAGCAGTCACCCGCACCTACTGCCACAGCCCCCAGCTGAACAGGGCTCACCACATGAGCAGTCTTGGGCCAAATGGCAGTGTGTGCCATGCAGGGGCAGCACTGCAGCACTGCCCCCGGCACAGAGTGGAGGACGCACACCTGGGGCAGAAGCCCTTAAGCGGCCACAGGTGCAGCCAGAAAGGGCTACTCAGGGCCAGCTGCCAACCAAAGGGTAGGGGGGAGCCCTCATCAGCAAAGCTGCCCTGCCAGAAGGGCTCAGGCGGTTTCCACTACTAAAATCGGTTTTGCAAGCAGAGTTGATGGGGATGTTTTTATTATTCTAGTATGTAAGGCCCCCTAGCTAATATCCCAGGGAGGCTGCTGTATTAGACTCACATCCCATCTCTCAGAGCATGTTCCTCCCACTCACGCAGCTCCAGGTGAGAGGCGCTGACTGTGCCTGTGCTGGGAAGCCTGCTCGGACCAGTGCAGCCTCTAGTGGAAACCTGATGATCATCTCCAAAGAGTTACCCTCTCTGCACCTGCAGGCGAGGCAGGCAAAACTTCCCATCACCTGAACTGGAGGCTTGCATGATACTTGTGCGTCAGCGTCACTTAACTAATGCAAACATCTTCTGCATGTGCAAAACCCCCGTGTGACTCACCACATCCTTCCTTAGCCCAGAGCGGGGAGAGCCGCAGCTGAGGTTTCGCCCCCAGACTTTCTGTGTACAGAACTTCCTAGATGTGGCTGTTCGCACTGAAAGAGTAGGAAATAAAATCCATCAAGACAAAGATATGTTCTGCAATCTCTTATATCTCCACTGTTATAGTTCCTGGCATACCTAATGTTCAATGGCAAAAAGCAGACACCCCCCCCCCCCCATTTATAATAGTTTCTAAAGTCCTACAGATAAATCCATACCACAGAGTATTGCCAGTCCTTTACTCTAGAGACCCCCCCCAAGGACTGGCTGTGGCTTTCTGAAGCTCTTTTGCAGGAACAGTACATCAATGCGATACAGGTGCTGCAAAAGCAATTAATGTCAGCTGTTGGCAATTTGTCAAAATTAGGTTAACCTTTCTGTTTAAAAATCAATGTGTTAAAACACAGCTATATAGATCCCTAAAGAAATCAAATGTCTTCTCATGCAACAACAAGAACTACAAGAATAAGTGGTGGGCTGCTTTTTCTTTCTTTTTTTTCTTTTTTATATATAATTTTGAAGAATGGTTTGATCCTTCCCTGCATTTTCTGACTAGCACTACTGACAACTGATTTGAATTTTACCTGAAGGGTCAAGAGACTTGCTGTGTCCAGAAACCCTGGGGGGGCTAGACTGGGGTAAACTCAGCCATTTTGAAGACTCCAACCAAAAGCAAGCAATTACAGAGAGGATAAACCATTATAGGATAAGGGCAAGAGTCTCTTTAAACCTCTTAGCCAGAAGCAGACAAATGAAGTGACTGCAGGTAACTGAGCAGCACTTCTCCTTGCCTACATGCAGCATTAAACCCACTTAATCCCAAGACGTGATTTGCAGCTGAGGCTCTAAGCCGAGAGATGTGTGCCAGCATTTGGTCTGCCTGTGAATCAAGGCGAGCTACTCTTCCAGGAGATTTTTGCATGTGTCTAGGAAGGATATCGATAGACAGTCATAACCAAACAAGCTTCAACATGGTGCCAGATTATCACCCATCATCTGAGCTCCGCAGTAAGTGACGTGCTCCCAGCCGGTTGTGACTGTCAAGCAGGATGCAGTAGCTTCACCCGTTTTTCTTAAACAAGCTCGGCGAGGCTATTCCAACCACAGCAATGCAAGAGCATCCCCGTACAGTTTCAGCCTCGGTCCTGCCAATATTCAAGCAGTTGCTTAATGTTAGTTGAGAGTGTTTCACTGACTGCAAGAAAAATGTTTACAGGGCGAATGCTGACGTTTCTCAGAAAAAAAACCCTATTTTACATCAACACCAGGCTTATAGAAAGCAAGGTGATATCATGAAAAGCTATAAAATACATCCTGCTTACACCTAAGTCCATTAAACTGAAACACCTTCATACTGATGTTGTCATTTGCCATGGTTATTTACTTGGATCTTTTTATCTTCACAATCCACCCTCCTCTCTTCTTTATGATCACAATTATATCATTATGCTCCATTCATTTAATCTCTACCACTTCCGCTGACAGTGTGCTGATATCAAACACTGGGTTGGGGCTGCAATTTGGGGCTCATCAGAAGAAGAGGGAGAAAAGTATTCATGCCTTGAAGAACTGTACCAAAAAACTGCTGGATAATCTGCTTTCTGATAAAAAGATTAACTTCTCAGGTATTGCACGAGCCTTCCCCTTTTCACAGCACCTGCGCCCTACTCAGATGAACACAGCTGAGGGGCTCTAGCCATACTTTCTGAAAATATACCACAGGTAAAACCAAAAGCAAGATGTGGTATAGCATGAAAGCGCGGTTACTTTTGCTGCCGCCTAAGGAAGCCACATCTCGGCACACTGGAAAACTTCTCCGACACATTGGCTAAACTGTAACTTCTAAGCTAGAAACTTGAAGTTTCTTTCAGGGGGCTGCTCCCGCGACTCCGCGGGTTACAGCGTAGCCGTCCTGCAGCTCCGCGGGGTGATTTATCAGGCTGACAGCACCATAACGGGCTGTGGCAGAAACCAGTGGTGCAGAATCAGCCATCTGCAAGCACAGGCGTACGTACATAGCTCGCTTACTTGAGACCAGCACTGCAGCACACATCCACTCTTGCAAGCGTTTGCTGGATCTGAGCCTTAAACACTGTCCCATGCTTCTGCGTTACCAAAACACAAATCACGAGCCGGTCAGCACCCATGACCTAGCACAGGCTCTGCCTTGGCTTTGGGAAGGTTGCGCGTGCTTCTCGGTGTGCAGTGGCTGGAAGGCACTCTGGCTGCCTGGGTGGTAGGCAGCGAAAAATATTTGTGGATACCCAGGGGCCTGTGGTAGAGATGACCTCTGGAGTGTGATTTGGGGCCTGATCCAGACCCCCTGGAAGTCAGTGAGCCTACACTGACCGCTCTCCCTCCATGCCTGTTTCCTGACTGTATCACACACAAAAAAAGGCACGTCCTCTCTGCTACACTTCCCCCAACCGCTCGTGCCCAAAGTCCTTGGGGCAGGGTCTGCCACTTGCTTGGTTCATACAGGGCAGGGTGCCCACTGGGGCGCTAAGCTTGTCCATCCTTCTCGGCTGTAACGTTCGCACTAGTAATGACAGCATTAGCAATACAAAATCAATCAGACCCCTGCTGCTGAGCGAAACACGCATCCAACCTACCACCAGCCCCCCAGTGAACACAGATATGAGATATAATGTGACTTCAGGCACTGTTATTTGCGTGTGGCTGTCGTGCACGACTGCAACCCCCTCTCCTGCACTGCCCTTCAAGCCCGACCTCCACCCGGGTCACATCCCTTCTCCCGACTGCCAGTTTTTATGAGCCGAGAAATCACAGCGGCAGCAAGGGCAGGTGACTCCGCGCCGCCTCCGGCCGGCTTTTGGGCGCCGGCTCCGCGCCCTCCCTGGGCAAAGTGCTGCCGCGCTGGGCCGGCCTCGCCGCGACCTTTATTTTTTTTTTTTTTAATGCTGAGCCGGGATTTTCGCGCACCGCGGAGCAGCGGCCGCGGCACCGCCTCCGCGCGGGAGGAGAAGCAGCAGGAGGCGGCGCGCTCGGCCGCCGCGCACCGAGCCCCGCACCGGGCTGCGCACCGAGCCCCGCACCGGGTCGCGCACCGAGCGCCGCGGAGCCCCATGGCGCGGGAGCTGAGCCAGGAGGCGGTGCTGGACTTCCTCTGGGGGGCCGGGGGCAGCGCCCCCAACGCCGCGCTGCTCCGCCACTTCCAGCGCTTCCTGCGCGACCCGGCGCTGCCCGCCGCGCAGCGCCGCCAGCGCCGCGACGACTTCAAGCGCCTCGTCAACTCCCTGGCCACCGTGCGCCCCGCCGCCGCCCCCGGCGCCTCCAAGGACATCGTCCTCCGCCGCCGCTACCGCGACCTCCTCGGCGAGGAGCAGCTGCGGCCGCGGGAGCGGGAGGAGCGGGAGGAGCAGGAGCCGCCGCCGCCGCCGTCGTCGCCGCCCCGCGACCGCCCCCGGCAGCGGCGGCGCAGCCCCCCGGCGCAGGGGGGGCCCGGCGGGGGGCAGCCCCCCTGCGCCGCCCGCGGAGGCCCCTGCTGCGAGTGCCGCCGGGCGCGCCGCGCCGCCCCCGAGGAGCTGTCCCCCGCCGGGCCGCCGCCGCCGCCGGGCCCCGGGGCGCTGCCCTTCGCCAGGCCACCCCCGTACCGGGCCCGGCCACCGCCGGGACCCGGGGAGCCACCGCCGTCCCGCTGCCTGCCGCCGCCAGCGGGACACCAGGAGCCACCTCCATCCCGGTGCCTGCCACCGCCGCTGTCGGGACCCAGGGAGCCACCTCCATCCCAGTCCCTGCCACCTCCGTCCCAGTCGCTGCCGCCGCCGTCGGGACACCAGGAGCCACCTCTGTCCCAGTCCCTGCCGCCACCATCGCAGGCCCTGCTGCTGCTAGGACCAGGACCCAGGGAGCCACCTCCGTCCCGGTGCCTGCCACCACCATCGGGACCCAGGGAGCCACCTCCAACTCAGTCCTTGACCAAACCATCAGGTCCCCGTAAGCCACCACCATCGGGACCTGGGGGGTCTCCTCCATCCCAGCACCTGCCCCTACCGTCGAGACCCAAGGAGCCATCTCCACCACAGTCCCTGCTGCCACCGCCAGGACGTGGGGGGCTACCACCATCGGGAACCAGGGCACTTCTCCCCACTGGGCTGTCCCGGTCCCTGCCGCTGTCCCTTGCTGGGCCACCCCCGTACCGGGCCCGGCCACCGCCAGGCCCCAGGGGGCCACCTCCATCCCAGTGCCTGCTGCCACCAGCGGGACCCGGGGTGCTGCCCTGCAGTGGGCCACCCCGTTCCCGCTGCCCGCCACCGCCAGCGGGGCCTGGGGTGCTGTCCCCCCCTGGGCTGCTGCGGTCCCGGTCCCCGCTGCCAGCACCAGCGCCCGAGGCGCGGGGGCCCCCGGAGCGCAGCCCCCCAGTGACACCACCTGTCTTCAGGAGCATCCGGTGCCAGCTGGCCTTGCTGGAGGTGCAGGACATCCCCTCGTCGCTGCCGGAGGAGGCCGGGGGGCTGCCCGGCACCCTCCCTCGCAAGAGCCCCCCCGGGAGCCTCCCGGGCCGGGGGCCGTCGGTGCCGCTGGGGCGGCGGGAGCACGCCTGGCTGGTGGCAGTGTCAGCGGGGCGCTGGGCGCAGGTGCGGGGGCTCTTTTTGGAGGAGCCGCAGCTGGCCCTGTGGCGGGACTTCGTGTCGGGCTTCACGGCGCTGCACTGGCTGGCCAAGCACGGCGACGGGCAGGGCCTGCGGGAGCTGGCGGCGGCGGCGCGGGAGGCCGGGCTGGCCCTGGACGTGGACGCCCGCTCGGGCTGCGGGTACACGCCGCTCCACCTGGCCGCCATGCACGGCCACCAGCCCGCCGTCAAGGTGCTGGTGCTGCAGCTGGGGTGCCGGGTGCGGGTACGGGACAGCAGCGGGCGCCGGCCCTGGCAGTACCTGGGCAGCTCCACCTCGGGGGAGATCTGGCAGCTCCTGGAGGCGCCTCGGGGCAAGGCCATCTTCCCCACGCAGCCCCTGGCCCGCAGCGTGTCCTCCGTCAGCAAGGCCTCGCTGCCCGCCGGCAGGACCTCGCTGCCCGCCTGCCTCTTGTCACAGCGCGGCCTCAGGGCGGTGCCCCGCCATCCCGACAGCGACTGAAACGCGGCCCTGGGGGGCATCCTGCGAGGGGAAGCCGGGCGGGTGCAAAGAGCTGTGAAGCTGAGGCTGAACCTATTCAAGAGACTTTTAAATTAATCCCATGAAACGTTGTCCGAGTCTTTCTGCCCTCGCTCCCATTTGTCGCTTTTCTCCCCAGGAGAGAGGGTTTGCTTGGCGAGTGCCTGGGTCGGGGGCTGCTCACCCACGGAGCGGGTAGATACTGAGGGGAGCACCCATAGCACAGTGACACCCATGGGTGCCTCTGCCCTGCTGTGCTCCCTGTCCCAGGCAGCCGCTCGGGGTCTGCCGTGTTCTGCCTTCTGCTGGATTTGGCAGGCTGTTTAACGCTCTCCACTTGGGTGCAACACGCTACGAAGGAGAGGATGGGACTTCTGCAGGAAGCACATCCAAACCCTGGGGAGACAAGCCCTCCGGCCCCATAGGTCGCAAGCTCTGGTGTGACACCCGCAGCCTGGCTGCAATCAGGGCAGAGCGTTTGCTTTCGCTTGCTGTTGGTCCTGGGGTTTGCAAAACACTTGTTTACGCAGCCCAAATTGTGGGGAGTAGCCGAGGCCACGTCCCTTTCTAATCCCAGCAGATTAAGGGTGAATTGTGCTTTTAAAAATGCCGCATCTTAAAGCGAAGCCTTGCAACGAGAGTCCTCAATGACTGGCTGTGGTGGAGGGTGGCAGCTGGAGCATCCCGAGCAGAGGAGGGTGTAACACATCTGCCCCATCTCTCGCCCACCAGCCCACGCAGAAAGGAATCTGGGGCAGCACCGCAGCCCTGCTCCTCCCCACAACTGCCCCGGGCTGCCTGGCGGCACCGATACTGCCCCCTCCCCGTGCTCCTCCGGTCTCTCTGCCGCACACCGCAGGACTGGGAAGCGGTACCTGCGGCGTGGCAAGGCGCCCCATTCCCACACCACAGAGACGGAAAGCAGGGCTGCAGGAATCTGGGCTGGACGGACAGGGAGCAGTGCCACAGCACGCACTCCGGGCTTGTAAGGCAAAAGCAGCTTCACAGCCAGGGATCCTGAGACCTAAACTGCCTTATATGTGTTTAAGTGAAGGGAGTGGGTAGAAGTAGGGGTCCAGGCACAGGAAGAAACTTCCAGCATGGTCCTTCCTGAGAACTTGCAAATGGCAAAGCTGGCTTTACAGATCTCAGTGTCTGTTTGTTTTTTTAAAAAAGTGGACGGTGTGAAGTACTCTTTTCTGATCCAGTTTGAATGAGCTCTTAACAGTCCAAAACTGCAATGGATTAATACTGTACCAGCACCATCTGGCTCTCTTATAGATCCTTTATGAAGGCAAGAAGAGAGCTAGGATGCAGAGTCCCAAAAAGAGCCTGCAGAAGCGTGAGATGAGGGCACACTGTTGCCTGGGTTACGCTACTGCTGTGGGGTGACCCCCAAGAGTACCATGGGATGTCAGTGGTGGTGAAACTAGGGCTGCTGGTTCTGCTTCAACCGGATGCTCTGGGGCAGACCAGTGCAGTGTGTGGGACTGCTCACGTATTTGAGGCATGTGCCTAAAGGTCTGCAGTTTCAGGAGGAAAAGGAGTCAGGGCAGCAGAACCTGACCCTTGCATAACATGCCTCAAGTCCTTGCTCAAGCACTAATTGAGGTCTCTGCTTTGTTCAGGGTTTACTTGAGGGAGGAACTCTTCCCTGCAGAAGGTAAGCTACTCTGCCTGCCTCTGAGGAAACATGAAGAGGGCCTTTTCCCAGCCTGGTTTCCTCCTTTTTCAGAAGAAAATTGCTGAATAAACGAAGTCCTGTGAACAACCACTCCTCCGTGAGGACAATGAAAACTTCAGCTCATAAGAAACTCAGCTCCAACGTGACAGTGCAGGCCACTGAAGGGAGTGCAGGACACATAGCAGTCACTGCTCTCGCAGGGCTCGTACTAGCGTGGGAGAGCCTCAATCTTGAACCGAAAAACACGATTCCTCCCCCAGGGTGGCGATTACCAGTCCTCTGTCTGGTGGGAGCATGCTTTTAGTCCACAGCCACCTGCAGCTTCTGAGGACTAAAGCTTCCCCCTTTAAGATCTCCAATGTTGCTGAGAAAAGACAAAATCTTAGGAGGACAGTGCTACCTTGGGAGTCTCATTTTACAGCCTTTCAAAGACATTTCTCCATGACGATAATCTAGGTAATGTTTTTTCTTTTCTTTTTTTTTGCACACACTGTTGCAGGCCATATATGTCATCTTTTAAAGATCAGTTTTCTCTCTGTAGCAATATCTTAGTTCAACAAGCTAATAAAAAGCAGTGAAATTCTTCTGTGGCCACTGTTTACTCACCTGTTGAGATGACACAGACAAGCTGCTTTCCCAGTTTTTAAATTAGTATGCTGTAAAATAACCCTTAGGTAGTCCGAAACTACAAATAGCTTTCCCTACTGGATCCAGTGTGCATTCCTTCTGCTTTATTATCTGAGGATTTCTTATGAGTTCTTGGACTGCTAATATTGGTAATACTGAACAGCTCCTACACAGCACTGCCTTTGAAAGCATTCAGTCATTGCTTGTGGACATAACCATTCTTTTTACCTATAAAAAGTCTCAGCCTTCTGGTTTTCTGCTGGTGAAGTAAGCAGCAGAAAGGCTGAAATCCATCACGAGCCCACCACAGAGGGCAGGGCTAGAGCTTTCATCGGTTGTGAGTGGAGGCTGCAGCCTTGATGTGTTGCTCAGGCAGCGAGATGCAGGAATCCTTGCTCCATTCTCCCAGTACTAACCCACCCGTGGACACACGCACACGGAGCTTGAGTGCCTCTGTTTTAAACTGCTCCTGACCTCCTCTGCTACTTACTTGTCAGCCTGCCTGGCCCCTTTTGCTGCTGCTGCTTCCTCATTAGAATTGGGTACGTCTCCTTGCCTCACACCCAGTCCAGGCATCTGATTTTGCACCACCCTGAAATACAGAACATGCTGCAGTTTAACACATGGCAGGACTCTGCCCTCTCCTCACATTGCGTTTGAAAACGCACCTCCCACTTTATGGCTGCCAGGTGCTAAAGTCCACCCTGCTGCTCTCCAATGCTTATCTCTAGCCAGCCTCCAACCCCGACAGCCACATCCTTCCTGTAAGGGGTGGGTATTCGCTCAGCAGCCTTTGGCCACCACATAATGTCAAGCCCATGAACTCTGGGCCTTAAAAAGTTACCGTAAAGGTAATCCTGCAAACATAGTAACCCCCTTCTCAGTGTCTGCCTACTCCTTGGGCACATGCAGCCATACCCCCTCATTAAATCACTAAGAGCGGATGGCACAGCAGAAACAGAACTGGATGTTGATCTGATTCACACACCTTTTAAGGTCCCCATTACGTAACCAAATTGTGGCTCAGATTAGACTCCTGTAGCCTTTACTAACAGAGAAGTTGCACAGGTGAGCTGGCACAGTCTGATGCGATTGCTCTGCTATCCACCAAGTCTCTTTGTTTGTCAAACTGTTCTTTCCTCAGAGTCTTTGCCACTTTAGCCTGGTAAACTGATTTCCTAAACCCCCAGAGTCTGCAAGACTAGCACTTAAACTAGCAACCATTTTTGCCGAATGAGGTAAACTCAGCACTGAGCAGGAGTGTGTCAATTTGAGTCACATTTTATGGCAGAGCTGTTCTTTGAAGTGATGAACCTCCTCCCCTCCAGCAAATCAAAGCTTTCCACCTCAGAAAGCAGCTTCCCATCTATAATCTCAAAGTGCACACTAACTTTCCCCATCAAATGGCTGCAAGCTGGTAACATAGTGTTGTGCTTCAGTTGAATTTTCACCAGTTTCAGGACAAAGACTGAGTGCTAAAGCAACTGTGGGAGCCCAGCACAAAAAATATCACAGAAGGTTTTAATGCAATTGAAAAAATATTCCTCAGCAAATCAGATGAGAAACACAGGACAAAACTGTTAATTTAAGCTAATGGCTAGGAGATTCTTTACGTTGCAGCACCTTACTGAAGCAGTAAGGAAGGGAACTTGTGCAACTAAAAATAAATCCATCTAAGAAGCTATATCACACAAAATCCACTTTTTTCTACTGTGACAAATGTCATTTGGTTTAAATTATTTATACATAACTGCAGAGCAAGAGAAATGTCTTGCAAACTTTAAACAAGCAACAGGACACAGCCCTGATTGCTACTAAATCTTGTTTAACCTATAATTTCTAATAACTATGTGTGCTACAAGTAGAACCAGGTGGCAGTTTAGCAGGGTGAGCTTCCTAGGAAGAACACCATCCCCCCCCCCCAATTAACCGGGCAGTTTTCTCCAGCCTGGGTTTCCCCATTAAAATTGGAGTTACTAGCCTTTCTAGAAAAGAGTTACTATTTCTGGAGACTGAGTCACATGGCAAGGCAAGGGAATCTCAACTCTCCAGCTGGCTGAAGTGGTGTCCCTCACACCCAGCACAAACCAATTAGGCAGACAGACAGGTAAATTTACGGTCAGTAGGAAAGAAAAAAACTTTTGAGAGAACAACTTAGACTATTCCAGCAAGGATTTTAAGGGCAGCATTTTAAAACAAGCTATCAAACACAGTTTTCTTCAGAGTAGTAAAAAGAACTAACTTATCAACTTAAACTAAACATGTTTCTTCAATACTACAAGGTACTTAAAAAAGCAACAGCAGCCCCACCTCAACAACTTCTGAGAGTTCCT
This sequence comes from Dromaius novaehollandiae, assembly GCF_036370855.1. Classification (NCBI taxonomy): domain Eukaryota; kingdom Metazoa; phylum Chordata; class Aves; order Casuariiformes; family Dromaiidae; genus Dromaius; species Dromaius novaehollandiae. The sequence continues at coordinate 12,839,142 of NC_088101.1, read as the reverse complement.
TAAAAAAAAAAAAGAAAAAAAAAGAAAAAAAGAAAAAAAGAAAAAACCCTACTTCCCTCATTTGCACATCCTCAGAGAAACAGCCTTAACACCTGAAAAAAATAAGGGCATCCATCCCCTTATATCTCCTCAGCACTGGGTGTAACCTGCTTAAAAGGAGGCTGGGGCAGCTCTGTTCTTATTTACTGCAGTGAGTTTTCTTTTCTTTTCTTTTCTTTCTTTTTTTTTTTTCTTTCCCTGTGGCTGGGATCTTGTTATACTTCACCTGAAAAGCAGCAGGTCAGGGTGGTAAGTAGAAGAAAAAGGGGGGTGGGGAAATTAACCTTACAGGTAATATTTTATAGTTGGAAAAGCATAATAATGTATTAGCTATAGTAACTTAGAAATGTCTCCTAATTTTTCTTTTCAGGAAGAGTTTAAAAATAAATTACAGGTGTGTGTGTATGGAGACAAGAGACTTACTAAGAGGAAAAATGTTACCTACTACAGGAAAATACTTGTGAAAAGGAAAGAAAGGCATAACTTATTACAGAGGAAAAAGTGAAGAAGTCCCAAGCAGAACAGGAAATAAGAGGAAGACAAGTAAGATTTCCTTAACAGATAGAGAAGGAAAATCATACTCAATTTTCTTGAGCAACCCAAGATTCTCTTTTAGCTAGTTCTAGCAGAAGCACCGCTGCTTTATGTAGATTTCTAATTGGCTTGGTGTGCAAAGTGCTATGGATATGAGGCTTGGTATGAAGGCATTGTGGTGGGGACCACCTCACTCCCTACAGCACCTGTGAGTGCAATAGCATGGCTGTAAGCAAAGAGGGGTGACCCTGTGCAGATACCCCTGCTGCATTTCCTTTGTGGGGGCAGTTAAGTTGATCTGGTGGCTCAGGAGTGCCTTATGGCACAGCCTGCTCACACAATCCAAAAGCAAGCAAAGTAAGAAAAGCTGTAATCCTTAAATATACTTCTTGTCTCCTTATTAGTGCTTTCTTTTTCAACTGGGGCAGCATCAAACAGAAACACAAAGCCCCTGGGTGCAGACAGGTCTGATCAAGATTTCTTGTCCTCTTCCTGCTATGTGATGGTGTCTCCTAGGCAGATGGACTGAGTATGGTCAAGGACCTCAAGCAATCAAGACTCTATCCCAAATTCAAGCTGTAAACATCCTTTTCTGTGGGGACAGTTTGTATTTGTAATGCTGCTGTGGGAAATGGTGACCAAAATCCTTCAAGATGTGTCACTGTAGCTGTCACTCACAGCTGGGCCTTTGGGGGGCTGGTTTTTGGTTAAAGTTTTCCTTTTGGTTTCCCTGGGGCTGCACAGCTGTAGCCCTGAAGAGTATACTGATAAGCCTGATACTAAGCGATGTATTTTATGGTCTTTAATGTGGCCTAGACTATTTCACTAAAGGAGAGAAGTAGATGGGTTTGCAGAAGCATGTGTCTCAGGCCAGGAATCCCATAATAACCCAGCAGGGGACAAATAGCTTTGCACAGCCAAGCACAGAGGAGATGTTATCACAGGTTGTCCAAAATCTGCACAACAGTTCCATGCTAGTGGGTAAACAGAAAGAGCTGTTTAGGGGAAATGGGAAGGTCTTCAGCCTAGTTTACAGAAAGGACAGGAAATACTTCTCAGGCTTAAACAGGGAGTGTGTTATTGCCACACAGAGAGCTGCACTCCCTCTGCTAACAAGCACCTTGCCCACCTTATCTGCCTGCTGTTTCTCACACTACATTGTGACAGTATCTGCGGTGCAGGGATTTGGGCTGCCCTCTTATCAGAGGTAGATGGGTGTGTGGGGCTCCAGCCTTGGTCCCAAGGGCTGATCCTGCAGCCTCGTGAGTTTTGGCACCCTGCCCTTGGTCACTGGGAGCTCAGCACTTGCTCCTTTGTCATGTCCTTTCTCCTGGGCCTGAAAGCAAAATGGTGACCTGAGAAGGATGAGGGCAGGACTTGTCCTCGGAGCCAGGCGTTCAGCAAGCCTGTGCAGAGGGGACCCTCAGAGCACACTGCACCTGAATGAGCCCAAGGGACAAGCAAATGTCACTGCTTGCTTGCAGCCTGTAGGGCTTGGGGGCAGCCCCGCAGGCAGGTGGTTCAGGGTAGGGGCTGTCAGCAGCGGGGGGAAGGATGGGCAAGGAGCAGCTCATGCTGGAACTGGCCTTTCCCCATGGAGGCCTGCATGCCCCTTGAGTGACTTGGTCAGTCCTCAGCTCTGGGCTGGATGGTGCATTTTGCACAGAGGCCTTCTAAGGCGCTAGGCTGAAGGCACATTGATGCTACCTATCCTCTTTCCCTTGCTCATTCCCCAGTGCCATCACTGGTTTTGCCTTCTGCAGCTTCAGTCTCCCTGTGCCTTCACCCAAGGAAAAGCCTGCCTGCTAGTCCCTGTGGCTTGCTCTGCAGCTCCTGGCTGTGCCAGTGCCTCTGGCTCAGCCCACACAGGTGTCTGTGTGGCTGTACATAGGCTGGGCAGCCAAGGCAGGTCTTGCAATGCCCTGCCTCCTGAGGGCACTGGGAAAACTGCCAGGGGGCTGAGACATTCTTTAGGACCCTACAATCAAGAATCATATTGTAGAGACAACTGAGGTGTCCTCCCCAAGTTGGAGGCTCCCCTCCTGACTGTAAAGTCAGGCTCTGACTTAACTGTGTAACTACAGTTTTCCAGTTTCTGCAAACACCAGAGGCAATTCTGTGGATTCCCCGAGGGCCTGCAGGCCTTGGAGCACCCTGAAGCTGTGGCTCCCAAGACATGTCAGGCTCTGCGATGCTTCAGTGTCCATGCAGCATCTCCAGGGGCTATGCAGCTGGACCACACTTCCCCCAGCCACCTGGGGTCACTGAAGCTTGGGATGTCCCCTGCTCCCTGCGGGCAGACTGTGCTCTTCTGTGCCCACAGATGAGATGGTGCAGGTACCTGTTCAGTGCCAGACCTAGCAGGGGAATCCCCAGCTCCCTGTGCTGCTGTGGCTTAAACAAGGTCAGGTAGCAGGACTGAGCCTTGCCTTCTTCCTCCCCATGAGATGCTCCTGTGGAGGTGTGAGCTTTCCTTAGCTAGTGATGAATGAGCTCCCTAAGTTGGGACTTGTAACTATGGTGAGTTGTTAATACAAGATAATATAAGATTAACAAACATGCAGGGGAACAGCTCTGGGATGGAGGGACAGGGCTGCTCACCAGCCAGGATGTCTCAGGACATCTTGTTTCTTAAGAGCCTCTTTGAGGGCCCTGCCAAAGTGGTAGGAGGTTTGTTGCTCACTTCCGTCCAGCCCAAGATGTGGCAGCGTGCAGCGTTAGCAAGGCCTGTGTCAGTGGGGCATCCCTGCCCTTGCCTGCTGTGCCCCATGGGGTTTGCTCAAGTTGGGGGCTGGTACCTGTTGCCAGCATTGGGGCGCAGAGGGGCTGCAGCTAGGCTGTGGTCCTGCTTGCCAAGTTGGCAGAGGGGACTGGCAGGGATGATGGGCAGGGAAAGGGGTTGTGTTGAAGAAGGCTGATCCCTGTTCTGGCCCCATGCCGTGCCCCGACTTGGCCCCCTAGCTGGCATTATGTCTGCTGTTTGTGGTGAGGGAGGCACCTTCCCTCTCCCAGGAGTCTGTGCTCATGCCAAGCAGCACCACGTCACCCCAAAGGCAAGGAGACGTGCACTTGGCACCTGCTGAATATTACTGAAGAGCAACTAAAATGCCACCCCACATAACTAGTGGAAGGGGAAAGGTTTTGTTATGAGCAAACATGTATAAAAAAGCTCAGCTGCATTAGAAATTAATCTTACTACTTCACTTCCTAGACAGCCTCTTGCATGAAGATAGTTTGTCAGCTGAATTCCCAGCCCTGCTTGTGAGTCATAGCATTAGTGACAAAGCAGGTGAAGTCTGAATCTTGTTTTAGCATATTTTTGCTGGAGGTTCATATGCCACAAGCCTATTATGTTGCATTTGTTCCCTCCATCTGAGCTCTGCTTCTTACATCATTACAGTCCACCGGCAAGGACAAGGAAAGTATCGGGCAAGAGATGTTACTTCACAGCAAGCATGAGAGGCTGACAAAACAGACAAATGCTACATAGCGTCCTTTCTGGGGAGAGGGGGATGAACAACATCATTTCACAACATGTAGTGTATATATGTCAAAACATATCTCTGAGAAAAAGATGAGCAACCACGTGGCACCATGCAAAGTTACAGCTCCTTGAGGAGATGTGGCTCAAGTGGTACGAAAATAACGCAGTGCTTTTCTCAAGGCAGGCTGCAGGGCAGCTCCTGGGCCAAGAGCTTTATTAATGGCCATCCAGCAGGGATCAGTACACCTGACAGTATTGCTTCCGGATTGAAGACAGACAGATGGATGAAGTTGCATGCTTCTGTTTGCATAAACAAAACTGGTTTAGTCACTTACTGACTGGCACATTCAAGGGATGTGTAGAGCTCTCTGTTCAGGAGTTATCTGCTTTTGTTTTTTTGCATTTCTGCTTTATAAATACTGACTAGATGGTTAGAGCAAAGAACTTGCAGCTGCTCGGCTTGGTTTCTTGCTGCTGCCTCATGTGAAGCCCAAGGTTGCTCTTCCTGGTAGCACTCATTGATTTCATGCTGGGCAGCTTTTTAGCTCCTGCAGGATGGTCTGTGCTGGAGATGGGCAGCAGTCAGTGGTGTCTGCAGCACCTCTGCTGATGCAACAACCTGCTCCTGCTGTCTGAGATGCTGAGACAAGCACGTGCCAGGGATCTTTGATGGGAGGGATGTGTCCGGAGGTGGGAGCTGGACCTATTCCAGCGGTGCTGGGCAGTGAGTGACCTGACAGGCACTGCAGCCCACTTGCACAAAGTGATACCCTTGGCAAGGTGTCAGTGCCTGGGCTCTGCCTTGGTGATGACTGACAGAGTGGAGCCAGTTGCAGACTTTGGCACTGGCTGCAAAAGTCTGGTGGGATCTCTGCTAGCGCAGGGACAGGGGTTCATAGTGCTACACTGTTTCTTTAGAGGCACGCTCTCCTCTGAGGCCTATGTGTAGTGCCAGGCACTTTGTGGAAGCTGCTACTCTTCAAAGAAAAACTGCATCAGACCCCCACTGCTATGGGGTGGCCTTGCCTAGGCAAGGAGGCTGGCAAATGGGCTTTGTGTAGGCAGTGTGGCTCGTCCTGGTGTCCTTCCTGACATGGGGGGGTTGGTACTTGTGCAAAAATACCCAGGCATGTGGAGATGACATGTGGTCAAGTCCTGTTCCTCCTGCTTGCAGCTTAGGGGAAAGATGGATAGAGTGGTGCTTGCCATGAATTCTGGCATCTTGCAAATTTTGCAGATGTGCAGTTTGTCTGACCTGGTGCTGAGGTTTCCAAAGCTGCTGTGGGATTATGTGCACTCAACCCCTGTTAAACAGCTGGCTGGGTTTCCTCTCTGGTGCTGAGCACACTGCTGCGAGCTCTCGCGTGCCGTGGGAGGGCAGCACCTCAGAGTATGCTTCGATGGAGTCTTCTGCCTTTTGCTGACTAACACGGTGGTGGCTGTGTTAAGGTAGCTGGTTGCGTTTGCACTCTCAGATGGCTCTTAGGGGCATGCTGCAACTGATGTCATGGGTCATGGCTAAGACCCTCGGCACTGACTCACGCTCTCGCAATTTCCTGCTTCCTGCTAGTGTGAGAAATCCTGCCTGCCCTCCTTTTTTCTGACATCCTACTGCGCTCAGGGCTCTCCACCACTGCTGCTTTTCGTTGGCCAGGACTTTTTTATGGGCCACCCAAGAGCTTCAAGGGAAATGCACCAGAGCCATCAGGGGATTTAGGAAGCAGGACTCCTGATCTGCCCACAGTGCTCTGTAATGAGGCCTTTCAGCTTCCAAGCAAACTTGCTCAACTGCTGTTTCCAATTGTTTCTCAAGGTCACTGAATGTGTGATATATATGTGCATTTCTAGCAGACATTACTCGTCAGCTGAGCTATCACCTTCCAGCCCTCTGAGAAATGGTCTGTCATCAATAATGGAATACAACCAAATAATCTGCCTGCATTTGATACTGATTTAAAGTCTGACTAAACTCTGTGCCTTTGCATAAAAAGGTCTAGCACCTAGCTGGGATATTTTCAACAAGAGCCAAAACTTTCCCTGTTTCTAACTGGTTGTAATGGCCTCCAAAGCCAGCCTGCTTCAGGGTCATCCTTAAAATGCCAGTAGCTGTCATGGCCACAGGTTTGCCATTGCTGGAGCTGGACTGGTAGTCTCAACCATCTAAAACTTGAGGAACTGAAACTGTTTTAGCAGCATGTATGAAATCCATTCTGCAAACCTGTGTGGCAGGTAGCCCTGCCTCAGCCTGGTTCTTAGCAAACTGCATGCTCTGTCCTGCACCAGAGGCACTAAGCAGGTGCGGTCAGGCTTGGTGGGCTGAAGGAACAGCAGTGGTATGGAGTGGGCTGAAATCTGCGCTCTTGGTTAATGATTGCCCAGGGCTCCCTGTGAGGAGGGGCTGCTCACACAGATATTTCAGATGTTGCAGTCAGGTGAGAAACATGCAGGACGTAACCGAACAAGCTGCACACCAATAGCAGCACTGCCTTGAAGCCTCCCAAATATATAGCCTGGATCCTCTGAGCCTGGGCTGTTGCAGCCATATGGGCCTCTGTCACTGTGGTTGTGTCTCAGCTCAGGATCCAAGTCTAGCATTGCAATGAGCTTCCTGGGCTCTGAGCACCAAAGAAGTTTTCTGCAAGAAATATGTGCAGCCCTTCCTGCTGCCCTTGCCGTCACTCCCCTGAGGAGTAGACTGATGTGCTGTCATTAGATATGTGTTTTTGTTTGTTTTCCCACATGTTCCCTAGATCCCACGGCAGCTCATCAGGCGCTGATGTGCTGTTGCTCACCCTGCAGGCTGTGTGGAGACAAGCAGCCCACTGGCACCAGCAAAGGGCTGGCAGCAATCGCAGAGAAATGCTTTTATCCCCACAGCAGCTGAAGCATCTGGTCTGGCTGCTCTTGCTCCATGGGAGATGCCTGCTGGTCACAGAGCACCCTGGCCTGTGACACAATTTAATATTCCCTGGGCGCATCCTCGCTGCTGGATGGTGTTCCCTGCCCGCACAGGAGAGCGTTGCCCTCAGTCTCATTTTCCACCTACTGGCTCTGGTGCTGCTGCTGCCTCTGACCCCAAACAAATAGCTGGAGTGGCTCCCAGGGGAGGGTGGCTGTTGGATGATGCTGTCAGAGGTGCCTGGGTGCTATGGCCGTATGTCACTGCTGGGAACCTGTATGTGAGTCACTCCGGTATGCATCAGTGCGGGTGGCTCTGCCAGCCACCGTGCTTTGGTGATGCTGGTTTTCATGCAGACTTTCAGATGGTCTCCAAGCAAAATTCCCAGTCAGCTTATTTATGACCTCCTGAATGTCATGGCTTTTTGCCAGAATCTGCAAATCCTTCCCAGCAGCTGTTTAAATGTCTTATTTCTTGCAGCAATGCTTTGCATGACAGCAACCCCTGGCAGCCTTCTGTCAGAGCTGTTATGTGGCCGCAGGGGGCTGGTGCTCCCACAGTGCAGGCCCTTAGGTAAGGGCATTAGCTATTACATTTTATGAGGTCAATAGTGGGCTTTTCTAAAGCTCCTCTTATAATGTTTCCTTGGGTTAACTTGATTACATGATTGGCTGATGAAACCGTTGCATCGAAGGGATTCGGTAGCATTGGGTTTGAAAAGCCTGGGAGTAGCCTCATTGTTGCTTTCCAATAGCTAGAGAAAATCAGAGCTTTTTTCTTGAGAGCCCCTGTGACCCAAGTCTGTTTCAGATAAACCTTAAATCTGGTTGAAAAAACATTGAGGGATAAGAACGCAGGAAGGGGAAGAAATTTCACCCAAAGTAGCATCATTCTGAAGACCTTTGCATCTCTGAGCTCAGAAAGGATCATGTCAGAGTTCTTCAGAGTTTGTTGCTATGTTTTTAATCAGCTTCCTCTTTCCAAGGCATTTTCCAAATACTTATTGACTATTTTCCTTTGAGAATTGAATTTGAAAAATCTGAGCCAGCTATAACACAATCCCTTCTTAGTGTGGGTGGTTCAAAGGAGACCAACCCTGGCCCACAACTGCTTTTGTGGGGAAGAACTCCAGATGGCTTGGGTTTCTAAACCACCCCAGCCTGATGTGTGGGCTACTTGCCAGGCTGGAGGAGAGCTCTTCTAAATCTGTCTGGCTTAAGGATGCTAAAGGGCTTCTGTGAGCACTGGGCTGTTGCAGCAGGCTTGGTCCCACCCCTTTCAAAGTTGGTGCAAGTGTCCCCCACTGGCTTGTATGGAACAGGAGCAAAGCCCCAAACCAGGAAACTGTATCTGACTGTGTGTCCACACAAGGGAGACTCCCACCTTTTGGATTTTACACAATTAAGGTAGCTACCTAGTGTGACAGAGGGGAAATCAAGCTTTAAAAATTAGTAACGAAAAAGTCTGTGAAAGGACTAACTGACTTCTCTTTGTCACCTGCAGAAGGAAAACAAAGATATAGCCTGTGCCCTTTGTGCATGCCTGATAAATGGAGAAGGCCAAAAGGGTGACTTTCCTGCTGCTGCTCTTATCAGCAATCTGGGCTGTGCTTTGTCTGAGTTTGCCTGCATCTCTTGTGGAGACCTGAGGATGAGCAGTCCTGGCAATGCCACTGCCCCACGGGCCCATGAGCAGCCGCAGGGGCAGAGCGGATGGCTCTTTGGCTCTCGGCACAGCCTGCCTCGCTGCCACAGGGCAGGTGGGTGATGCCAGCCTCTGCTGTGGGTTACTGCCCCAGAAGGTGAGTGGCTTGGGGAAGGCACTCTTCCCAGAGAGGGAGGGGGTTGCATTTGCAGGCACCTCAGTGGAAGTTTTGCCTGAGGATTAGCTGCCAGACCTGCTCCAGAAATCTCCAGCTCTTGCGTTCCCTTCTGCTGACTTCAGCAGGACTAAGGCAGGCATTTCCAACCTGAGCAACTCTGCAATATCAACTAAGGGGGCTGCAACTGTCATCCAGTCCTGCTGAAACCACTCCTATGCCACAGACAGGGAGGAAGTAATGCTTCCTGCCATGCCTGCTGTCACAAGACAGATCCTGTCCTTGGGCTGGGAATTTGGCAAGTCTAGTGTTCTTTCTGAAAAGCATCTTTTCAGAAAGCATCCCAGGCTTCCTGGCAAAACCCAGGAGCTTCAGCTTTACAGTTGGTACCCAGTGACCAAAGCTGACTTGTAAAATAGGAGTTCAAACAAAGGCTAGACCCCAGCCTGTACACAGTCACTGTAGTGCAAGAAAACAGCTATGCTTCCTCTCCATAAGAGACAGTCCTACTTTGATTTTTATCAAACAGGGAAAGTTATTTGCAACCTTCCTTCTCTTATTCCACTCATAGAGTCCAGACCTAGCCACAAGCTCTGCTGCCCAGGTACCTTGGGGATGGCAATGCATGTGCAGTAATTACTTTCCAGCTCTTCCCATGTCTTTGATGCCTTCAACATCAAGGCTTGTATAACTAATGTGGCTAGTTGAGGACAGGGAAGGGGTTAGTTCCCTGCCTCCCCCCAAATCTCTGGAAAGTCTCTGCTATTTTTATAGCACGGCAGCAGCTACAGCCTCCAGCTCCAGAGCAAGATCCCAGTGCGCAGGGCACCATGTTGTAGGGGACCAAAGGCAAGTCCTTTCCAGGTGGCCTGAGTCTCAGATTACCACGGGGCAGGAAATGGGAATAGGGGTGGCCTAGGCAGCTGGAGGTGCAGCCTGACAGTGTGTTATCAGCAATGGGGTGGCACGGGGTTTCCTCACTGCTTTCTTGTAAGCATCACAACAAGGCATGCTTAGGAGGAGGTGTTTGTTTTCCTGCTGCCTGGTACACTGCAAAGAGGAGGAAAGGATGCACCTGGATTCAGAATTAAGTTTAGAAGTACAGGGACTTCGAGGGAGGAACAAACGCCAACAGCTCTTCTGAGATGCAAAAATAAACTCTGGGGAGGTGTTTGCCACCTGCAAATTTATAAGCTATGTGGAGAGGTGCTAAAGTGAAATGAACCCAAAATAACAATGAAGCCCCAGTTCTGCTGGGCTGCTATCCATTTGCTCCAGCTCAAGCCAATCCACAAAGAAGAGAGGAACAGAGGGATTGTCAGCTTGGGTCAGTGTTAATGAGGGAAATAAAAATAAGACATAATTTAAATTTCACTGAACGGAACAGCACACTCATTTCATCACTTGGTGCAATAGTGCAAGAAGTGCTTTATAATTAACTTACTTGATAATTAACCTAGAATACAGGTGCCTTTCTTGTAATATAGGAGGCAGCTGTAATTGGGAAACCTTCTAGGGTAAAAATGCTGCACTGACATGTGGCCATGCAACCCAGCTGGCATCTACAGAGTGACTTGTGCTTTTGGCCCCTCCTTCTGGCACAAAGCTCCCTCTGGAGCAGTGCTTTTGAGATGTTTGATGCCCACAGGCCTTGGGAGGGCTTCTTGGCCTCCTGCCAAATGGGAGCGTGGCTCTTGAGTCATCATTTGTCTTTAAGGAGTAGGTAAAGGGCTCTTTCTTGGGGGTCTGGCTCCATTTCTTCTGCGATTTCCAGAGCCACCCCTAAGTTGCCCCTGCGGATAACACACAGCTGGAAGTTACCATGGCAATGACAGTACCATCATAACCAGCCATGCAAGAGACCTTCAGCACAGCAGGGTCCAGAGAGCCCATGGGCAACAAAGCTCCTCATTGGGGGTTACAACTACACAACAACCAAAAAGCCACAAAGCTTTCCCTGGGGAGACCACGAGCACAAACTAACACGCCACAGGAAGAGTCAGTGGCACAGCCAGCAGCAGTAGCACACAATTACTTAAGGGAAAGTGCCCAGATAACCTTAGAAGGTGGATAACAGCCATGTATTTAAAGTTTCTGTTCCAGTATAAATGTTTAGGTTGCAAGAGCAACTAAGGCTGTAACTGAGACCAGGATCCCATCCAGACAGATACTGTGAAAGCACAAATCTTCCTTAAGGAAAATGCAAGAAACAGGTGCTGTCTTGACCTGACAAATGGGGAACTGAGACACAAAAACTTAAGGCTTTGCTCACACCAGAAGAGTGAAGGCTATCTTTTGCTCTTGTCATACCAGCATAGTCCTTGGGCATGATGTGACTGCACCAGTGAAAATGTACTAAAGTAGTTTTTTCTCCTGGCCAGCACAGGCCACTCTGGTGCAAGCGCATTTCACCCAGTGCACTGGCACGGTGCTGCGTGGGTGCCGCATCGTGAGCGACCTACTGTGGCTGTAGCGGTGGTGCCCTCCTGGGGAGGCATGTGCACAGGACTGCTAGGGGAGAGGCAAGCTCTCCTCCCACAGGCTTTCCCCACCTCTGCTCCATGGGCCCTGCCGGTGAGCATGACTGCTTTTTGTCAGTGTGCCCTGGGAGAAGCAGAGTTTCCTTCACAGCGCTGGTTCAGAGGAGCACTGAGGGGGCTGCCATCCCTTTATACACTGCCTGCAAAAGGAGGCAGCCTGCAAGTCATGAATGAAAAGATGTGAAGTGACAGCCAAAGGAGAAAGCTACTATCAGCGCTTTTAGCAAGAAGTGGAGCCTTTTTCTCAGCTCCAGAAATGAATAATTTAGGATATGTAGCAGCAACAAATAGCAGTGTGCGCAGGTTCAGTGCAAGATGAAGCCAAGCACAGACACTGAAGAGCCAGAGCAGCCTTACGGCACTGCCAGCATCTGGACCCTGTGTCACCTGGACACCATCACCCCCGAGCTTGCCATTAGTGGAGATGTGTGCTCAGTCCTTCCAAAACCAGGAGTAAGCCATTTCTAATGACAGGAGTCATTAGCCAGGGATATAGCTCACCAAGGGCTGGGACAGATTTTCTCTTGCAGGAAATTAAAAAAGAGTAATAGTCAAGCTACATTCTTCTGGCACTCACCTTTTCAAAACTTAATTCAAGGCATTTCTACAGACTGTTTTAAGAAAATCAGAGCAGTCAGTTGCCTGGCTTTAGCCTGTGCAAATCAAGAGATGTACTTAGAGCTCAGGGCAGGGAGCAGATGCTGGGTAGTGCCTCCTGTCCTCAAGAGCAAGCCTGCAGGGCTGGGTGGTAGGAGGGCACCCTTAGTTCCCTCAGGTATCACCCCCTGGAGAAGCAGAGGATGACTTTCCTCCTGCAGTTCCTGCCAGGGTTGCCTGGCAGGTGCAACACCCTCCCTAAAATCACATTCGTGAGCAGTAGCTCCTGGAACTGGGAAAATATGCAGTGTGTGCGCCCCAGCTTTGCTCTCTTGGGGCCTGTGTGTGTTGGGAGCCTGTGCTACAGATGCAGCTAATTCTGGATCTCCTCTACATCCTGGCTCCTGCCTGGGGTTTTCCTCTTGGAGCAGCATCTGCCAGCCCTGGGGTGCAGAAGTGGCTTGCATGGGGTAGCTACTCTGTCCCTTCCTTTCCTGGCCTTGAGGGGGGATCCTAATCCTCTGCCTGCCTGCCTGCCTGCTGTGGGCTTGCACGTTTTGTCCCAGGAAGCAGAGTGTCAGGGCTCAGTCTTTTCCCTGTGGGCAGTGTGAAGTGTCCTCTCCCTCACATGGCGCAGAGGGTCTGGGGTCACCCTTGGCGGGATGGGGCAGGGCAGCGTGGCCTTGCTTTGCAGCCTGTACCCCTCTGCAAACGTGCTGGAAGGGAAGGAGACCCACTGGGGGATTTTCTCCCTTGTTTTCCCACTGGAGGCTGTGCAAGGGAAGATGTTCCTTCTTCTGGCTCCCCACCACAGGGGGATAGGAGTAAAGGAGGGCAGTTTGGCATCTCAGGACTCGTCTGACACTAATCACTGCTAATTCCACTGGGCGTAGGATCAGGAGCATTAAATCAGGGCAGGACCAGAGGGTTTTCTGCTAACCCAGCTTGGCTGTTAGGGCAGAGCACTCAAGGAAAACAAACAGCACAGTCTCCAAGCACAATCAGAAAGATATCTCCCTGTCTGAAGGAAAGGGCTGGAGGAGGAGACACCAGGCCAGAAAAGCAGCTCACAAGAAATGCGCGTTTCCGAAGGGGCATCAGAGCAGCCAATATGTTAAGCCCATGGCACCGCAACCCCCCTCAGCAGCAGCACTGCCTCCAGAAACACGGCAGCACTGAAAAGAGAGGTTTCCAGGGGTTTCGCAGAGCTGAATGGAAAACAAATACAAAAACCCAACCAACCAAATGGAATTTGCTCAATCCCTCACATGTGGCAGCGAACAGCGGAACAACTGCACACTAACTCAGGCGCACAGAAAGCAGGAGCCTAAAACCTATCTGTAACATGTGATCCCAGCTAACATGCGAGGGACGGGGGCAAACTTAAGGTGGAATTTCTTGGGCTTTCTCCGAACCGTCCATGGAGGGACGTGTTCTCAGTGGCTGGCCTTTGCTACGAGCGCCAGGTCTGCTCCTGCGGTTAACTCCTGACTTCAGCCTGGCTTTTGCATATGCAGAGGATGGTCAGGGAGTTAGTTGGAGGCCGGAGCACGTGCAGGATTTTCCCTGCAGTACTTTCAGTCAGCGTTTTTTTTGCCCTATTTTAAATACCCCCAGCCACCGGACTCCAAATCACACTTGTGACTTTGCAGTTCAAACGCAGCCCAGGCTTGATTTATCCAGAGTTGTATGCGATGCTGAAACGTCTCGTGAATGTTAGAACTGGGTGTGGAGGATATTTGGGGTTAGGTATGGTGTCAGGAGCCAGGACACTTGTTCGTATAGCAGCAAGCAGAGCTGCTGAAGTTTTAGTAGGCTCCTGCATGGTAGCATGTTTCCTTCTGCTACCTAGCCATGAATTCCTATCCTCAGTTTCAGTGTTATCAGCAGATATCTATCTCACAGGCTAGTCATGGCTTAACCAACAAGTAACATGCTGCATTTATAGAGCAGCTCCCAGTGAAGTTTTAAAAAGCCCTTATTAACCTCATAGTGGGACTGTGAAGTTGCACATCACTACTGTCATTTTAGGCATGGGGGAAACTGAGGCACAGAGGCCTAAGGACCCTCCTAAGGCCAGTCCGAAGCTAAGAGCAGCACCAGCTGACCCTGTCCCACAGACCCTCGTAGCACTTCATCTGCTACCTCCTTCACCTCCCTGCTCTGCAGAGCCCCTTGGGGCAGTGACATCATGTGCTTTCAAGAGACACAGTAAAGGGGAACAGCAGGCGTTACGGACTAGCTGGGAAAACAGCCTCCTTTCTTGCCAGCTGCACTCAGCCCTGCCTGGCCTCTTCCTCCGCTAACAAAGCATTTCTCTTTTCCCTCTGGAGTCTTTTGCAACTGGAATCAAACCAGTAAGATCACTCTACTTTTCAAAAGCTGCAGCCTGATTTCTCATGTGTACTAGTGTCCCACACAAACAGCCTTAACTTTTAGACACTTTTTAAATTCTGACATTGAATGTGGGGTTTTATTTAAATGCAAGCAAGCAGTAATGCTTTGTACCCAAGGGCTCCTGACAGTCCAGTCTCCCTCACAGGCATGAGGCTGGGCTGCAAGGATGAGTACAAACACATTCACAGAGGCAGTCACTTCGCAGCGGTAACATGAGGAATCCAACCCTGATTTTAGTCAGGGATCACTTAACAAAAAGCAGCCACCTCAGTGCAGGCACAGAGCCACACTCGGGCTCCTGGGAGAAGCACCAACACACACTGCATAGCAGCAGCTAGAAGAGTTTACAGCAAGGATTTCTAGGATCACACAGAAGCAAACAATCACTAGCTTTAAAAATCGTGCACGTTATGCCAGCAAAGAACAATATCAATACAGATTTAACCCAGCACCAACTTTAAATGGCTGGGAATGCTCCAGCGCCCAAACAGCTCCAATTGATCCCCTTCTTCACTCCCTCTTCCCCCCCCCCCCCAATCATGTGATAGTCCTGCCCAAATGATTTAAGCTGTTGGAGCACAGTGCTGAGTCACGTTGGGCTGTGGAGTAGGGGCGGTGGCGTGTCCTGCCTGGCGTCTGCAGCATGAAGCAAGTGAGTGTCCTCTTCTAACTTGGTGGGTGTGCCAAGCAGGATGAGGGTTTGGTACGTGTGGGTTTTGGGCTTGGTGCCAGAGGAAAGAGAAGAAAAGGATTAGCTGAGAGGAAATGCTGGGCTGATATGTGGCTGGGGGAAGAGTGGTTAGGGCTGATCAGCTGTTTTTCTTTTTCCTCTTGCCTTTCTTTAGTGTATGTTATTTAAGGGGGGAGGCTGTTTTAATGGATTGCTGCATCTTTTAATGCCTTAAAAGTTTAGGATTGCTTGCAGTTTACAATATCTGAATATATCTAAACTTTGTATTTTCCTTCTGGAAAAGTGTCTCTTAGGTGTAGGTCTGGGCTAACCCTCAACTTCACAGCAAAGGAATCCAGGATGGCTACAGCTGCCCCTGGCCTCCTAGCTCTCCTTGCCTTGAAAGGACCCATTCAGCCTTGAGGCTGTGTGTTAGGTTGTACTTGAGCAGTGTAATAAAAAAGAGCTGGAAGACAGTATTAGTAGGTGCCCTTAGTGCTATGGTGATAAGCAGTTTAGTGCCTGGGGGAATCGGGTCTCAGATGTGGGCAGAGCTAGGAGTAGACATGATCATGAAGGCTGTTTGGGGCAGGGTAGCAGCCCTAGGTGGGCACTGTGCTCCACAGCTGCCCATGGCTGCTAAGCATGTGCTTCTGCAAGCCAGGAAAGGAGGATGAGCCCAATTATTTGATGTAACTGATCTGGATTTAGCCCCCTGCCCTAACCATCATGTGCAGCTCTGCACCAATGTGCCTGGGCTTGGAGTACAGGCTGTGGAGCACAGCCTGAGTTGTGCTGTCTGACATGGCAAAACAGCACCCTCCTTTTAGTGGAGGTACTCTGCTAATGTGAAGTGCCATTTTTGGGATATACAGGTGAGGGAGAGAGTAATGTGACTCCCAGAAAAGGAACAAGCTGAACAAGCACTCTTATTTGTGGTGCAAGCCTCAAAGGGGTGTCTGTATTTTGCTTTACTGGCCTGCAGCTGAAAGTGGGCTCCATTGACCCTGATCTCTGTGCCAATGGCTGTAAGTCAAGCCACCAAGTTTCTGGTGGCCCTTTTTGCTCAGAGACACCCTGCCCCCCTTCCCCTGAGAGAGGGAAGGACATGAAGTGTAATGAAGGTTGTTTACTTCTGTGATAAGGGCCCTTGTTACTGCTGACTTCAAGGTACAAGCCTGCTTGTGAGTGTCCCTTGTAACAGCTGCTAAATGAGTGCCTGCACCCTGGCCTTGTTAGACTTGCTTGAGCTACCTCCTCCTCAGCTTGCATTGCTACCCAGGCTGGGTGCCACCACTGGGGTGACAGCTGTGAGGCACGATTTCCTCGCGGAGGGGTTAGAGGCAGCTGGGATGGCTCAAAACCTGTGCTGTAACTCTCGGTCCCAAATGAAGCTAGGTCTGGCAGACCTAGCTTCCGCCCTGTCTTGGCCCCAGCAGGCTTGTAGGCCTGCCTTGAGTGGGCAAACTCCTATGGTTTGTTCCTGCAGGGACTGGTGGTCACTCAGCTGGATGTCCAGCCTGGAGAGTGCATCAAGGTCAAAGGGAAGATCCTGTCGGATGCTAAAGGGTGAGTGGGGAGATAGAGGAATGGATGGATGTGGCACTGGTGTGGACCACATGGGCTCCTGCCTTCCCTGGAGGGTGACTGAGCTCCTGCAGGGCTCAGCCTCTGCATGGAGCAGCTGTGACTGGAGCTGCTGTGTGTGTGTTGGGAGGTGGAGAGGGTGGTGGGCTCTTTTGTGCTGCCTCCCTGCAGTGCTTGCTGTCTCCCCAGGTTCGCTGTGAACATAGGGAAGGACAGCAGCACACTCATGCTGCATTTCAACCCTCGCTTTGACTGCAAGGGGGATATCAACACTGTTGTGTGCAATTCCATGGAAGATGGTGCATGGGGCGAGGAGGACAGAAAGGCCGACTTCCCCTTCCATCATGGCGATAAGATTGAGGTGAGGCCCTGAGGATGTGTGCAGGTCCTGGCACAGACCACAGCACTGATGCTGCAAGGGTGGAGCTTTTAATGCCACCTGGTATCTCTGAGATGGAGAAGGGGGCAGGTATGGAAAGAGCTAGGCAACAACAGGGCAAGAGCCTGGCAGCTGAGCTGACAGAGTCTAGCCCTGCTCTGCCTGAGTCAGTGCTCAGCAGCTCAGATGTGGTTAGGTCTCCACTCTGGCCTTCCTTTGCAAGCCACACCAGTAAGAGCAATTAAAACTGGCCTGTGATTCCAGCTGGGTCAGTCTCATCCCTTCATGGCAGAAGCTTGGGGCTGCCCTTGGGCAGAGCAAACCAGCTTCCTCCCTTGGTGCATCTGCTGGGCAGGGAGGAGATGGAGCTGGCATGCACTGACTTAACCACCTGTGGCTACCTCATCTGTCCTCGGCCTGTGCCCAGCTCGGAGGGAGTGGGTGGCCTGGCTCGTCAGTGCTGATGTGTTGGTCTTGTTATGGTTCTCTACAGATGTGCATCTCCTTCGATGCAGCAGAGGCTACAGTGAAGCTGGCTGAGACGGAGTTCCAGTTCCCCAATCGTTTGGGCATAGAGAAAATCGAATACCTGGCTGTGGAGGGTGACTTTCAAGTCAAAGCCATCAAGTTTAGTTAACTGCTGTGGCTTGTTTTGTTTTCTTCCCCATCACCTCCTGCACAATGAAATAAACCCAAACTTGCTGTGGCTGCTCCCTCTGCTGTTTCCTGCACTAATCTGCTTGCTCCTGTCTGTGTGTGTGCACATGTGCTACAGGGGTGCACAGTGGGAAGGGGGATGTATCCCCCTATGTCCCTATTTAAACTGCAGCTGGTACTGAATTTGGGTTGATCATATGCCATGTGAAGCAGGAATTATTGTGACTCAAGCTACCTTAGCAGTAGGTGCTCTCTTGACCCTGCTTCCTGCAGGAAGTGGTCCCTGGCTGTTTGGTCTCAACTCTGGGACTAGTCCCAGCCACTCAGCTGTGGTGGAGAGGCTTAAGGAAGTGTGCTGTGCTACCTCTGTCCAAGGGGCACTGCTTATCCCTTGTTTCTGGGGGGACTGATGCAGAGCAGGGCATGGCTTGGGCTCTTGCAGGCAGCTTTGCTCTCTGGGAATGTGCTTGGCAGTGGCTGTCTTGCAGGCTGGCATGACAGGTTAACTGCACTTGCCAGGGGAAGAGATGGGGAGTGAAAGGTGAATCCTGGAGTGGGACCAGATAGTGTGGATGCTCTTACAAGACCTTATAAGTTTTCCCCTTCCTATCTGCTGCTTCATGGATTGCTGTTTTCTAGCACTTGGCTGCTAAGCTCCAGATGCATCCTGAGGGCTATATCCAACAGTGGAAATGAAGATATTAAACCCTGAAAGGGCCAAGTACAGCTAGCTGCAGTTAGGCAGAGAAGGGAAAAAAGCCTAGTAAATAGTCTCTTCTACCTACAACCTCTTTGCTTTGCTCATGCAATGCCTTGGGGTGTGTCTGCTACTCCTGTTCCCAAGCTGCCTGCCTGCCATGGGTACCCATGAGAGATTGAACTGGGACTGCTGCAGCATTTGAGGACCTCAAAAGGTAATGAAATCTTACCCTTGGAGTGCTGCAGGTGGGCTTCCTGGGGTGTGGGGCTGGCACTGTGGTCTTGACAGCTGGGGTACTCCTGCCCAGTGCAGCTCAGCTGACAAAGGAGTGCTCTGGTGTAAAGTCTCACCTTGGCCAAATGCTGCTGAACTGGTGGAATTTGACTCCCCTTGGCTAATCCCTTGCAGCAGGGCTGTTAGGGGCCAGGGCTGCATTTGCTAGCCCTCTGAACAGCTGAGTAGTTGGGCCAGCTGCTGGGGTAGGGGAATATCCTTCTGCAGAGCACTTCTAGCCATTTGATGGCCTTTTATGGAGAGGCCCCAGGCCTGTTGTCCTCATGCCTACAAGAAATGCTGCATGGCAGTAAGTGTCCAGGTCTGTACTGCACCAATTACCTTGGAACTGGCCCAGCCCCTGGGAGTAATGGGGGAATCTGCCCTGGAGGTGGACCTGCTTTACTCTAGCCCTTCTTTCTGCTTTCTAGTAACCCATGTTCTGTTACAGAAGCCTTTGTTCAGCTCTGCCAGAAGGGCTTGAGTTGTAGCTGTGTTTTGCCAGCAGCCCTATAGACCCAGGCATGGTAACTGAATAGACAGGGGTCCTCCTGTTTACTCTCCAGAGTGAGTGCATTTTCTTAATGGTAGTGATGGCTTTGCACAAATGAGCATGAGGCTGTCCAGGTATGTGTCTTGGGGCAATATGCATGTTTGGGGAATGTGGGGGTCTGCTTTAGTGTTGGAGTTGAGCAAAAGTCTCCACAGTTCACATGTGCATCCCCTTCCCCGCACCTACTGGGGAGGTGGGGGGGAAAGGTTGCTGTAACCCATCCCATGGCGGTAACCAGAGCAAGGAAATCCTGGGCAACACTAAGCAGGTGGGTAGCAAAGCAAAGAGCTGCTTGCTCTGGCCACACTCTCAGGAATGGATGAAGGCTTGGAGAAAGTGCTGCTCAGTGCTGGCAGATTCTTTGACTTCTTAGTCCATATCTCTGTTGGTGACACTTTTCCATTCTGCATGCCTGAGCTCTGCAAGCAGCTCTGAAAGGTGAGTCTCCTCAGCCCTGTTCATATCCTTCCATACCTACTCTGCTTTCTACAGCCTCCTCAGGGTGCCAGGGAGGTAATTCAAGCCCTGCTGGCCTGAGTGAGCAGTGGGTGTATGCTGTGATGTGTCTCAGATGCCAGGTGTCGGGAGTCTGGCAACCTTTCCTTACAGGGTCAGATGCCTAGAGCTGTCCAAATGGAGAGTAGGGTGTGGAGAGCACAGTCATGCATCCCAGGAGCCAGGGTATGCTGCTGGATTACCTCATTTGACATGGGCCAAAAGCTAGGCCAAGAGCTCATAAGGTGCCTGAGTGTGAAGGGGGCTGTGACTGTGGGCTCAGTTTGCCATGCAGCAGGGAGGCTAGCCCATCCTGTCTTCTGCTGGTCTGGGGGGGAGGCTTTCTCCCCAAGGGAACAGGACTTCCAGGGGAGGAGGTAAGTGACAAAGACTGCTAAACCACATCTAGCCCAGCTTGTAGCCATGAGCTGGTGGCTGATGCTGGCTTTTAACTCCTGCCCTGTGTGTACTGGGCTATTCACAGGATCCAAGCAAAGGGTAAGACAAGTCCTGGTTATGCTTTCTGTTATCAAATAACAGTCCTGAGGGTCATGGAAGGCTGCTTGCTCTTTGGGGGTGTGTGTGGGATGTGTGTGCAGGCAGGGAGGAGGAGGATGGCTTCTGAGTAACTCCCCTTGGTCCCTATATTTTTATACCTGGCTAAAGGTATGCTAAATGCTACAGCATTCAAGCTCCTAGGAGAAGTACAAAGCCTTTGTGTTGCAGAGGGACAGGGGAACTTATAGCTGTCCCTCTGCCATCTGTTACTGGCTGGTCTCATCAGACTAGGTATGTGTTCATCAGTACTCAAGAGTACAGCTGTTTTCTTCTTTTACCTCCCTTCCCCCCCAAAGCCCTAGTTAAGACAGCAGGCATTTCCAGGTAGGTTAGCCACAAATGTTCCTGTCCACTATGCTCAGGATGCAAGTACTGTCTTCAGGGGAGCTGTTTCCCTTCTTATCCTTTCCACAACAGTTTAGGCTTGTCTTGCTATCTAACACTGGCAGCTACCACTTAGGAGGCCACAACAGGAGACAAGGTAGAAAGGAAGCATGCCTTTGCCAGTGCTTCCTGCTGCTGGAGTTCTGCTCTCTCATGTCCCAGAGCTGTAAATAATCCTGTTCCTGTAAGTGACACTGCTAAATAGGCAGAGTAAATGCAAAGTACCGTGGCTGGCTCCTAGAGCAATACTAAGACTTCTCTTCTGCTAGAGAGATGAGGAAAGTGAGAAGGCTACACCTTGCTGCAGGCAAAGGGTCATCCTGAATATAAAAGCAGGTCTGGCCCTTGCTAAGTATGCTTTCCTCCTGGAAACATGTGGTGAACTCAGCTTTCCAGTAGCCTTGCAGGGAACTTAAGCCTTCCTAACTTTAGAGGAGGTGCAGAAAAGCATCAGAGCTAGCATGGCCAGAGATCTTCTTGTGCCCCCTTCCCCCCCCCCCCCCCCCATGCCAAGTCCACATTCAGTCCCTCAGTCCAGCAACATGCCCCAAGAGATGTCAAAAACTTAGACTCTGTCCTTTAGTTGTCTGACCCCCAAGATGAAGAATGGGGGGGGGAGGGGGGGAACCAACCCAGATTCCTGTCAAGGGGTTTGCGTCTGCAACCCCAGTCCCTGTCCTTGGCAACTCATCCAGAATCAAAGCTGCACCACTATCTTGCCCTGTAATATTATACCTGGAAGACCCTCAAAGACAGTTGTGAGGCTCCATGTTACAACATGAATGCAAAAAAGGGTGTTTTTTATTGTCCTGAGTCCACAGAGAGGAGAACAAATGGCAACTGCAGAAGAGATGAATTTGAAAACTAGATGGGACCAAAGAATTAAAATCCCACACAGGACCTGATAGAGTTGTGATGGGCAAGAAAGACCAGCAGCTTCATTGTCTCAAAAATAACCTCTTCCCTCAGCAATGTGCATTAACTTCACATGACAGAAAGAAGTCATCCAAGTGACTCGGTAGCTACACCTGTGTGTATGTGTGACAGTGTTCACAGTGAACTCGAAGGATGGTTGCAGGACACCATGGAGCCCAGCAACGGTGTGTGGGGTGAGTGTCTGCGGTGCGTAGATGGAAAGTGCTGGGGAAGCCAATGGGCAATCTGGGTTTTGGTGCAGTGCAGGAAGACAGACAGGTCCCTTCCCATGAGTCATGTGCTTCCCAGCATAATGGGCACAAGAATATTTCTTTCTAGCAGCAGACTTGCAAGAAAGCACCTGGCATCTTCTGCTGTGCAAAATGGAAAGGTGAACCATGGAGCAGCACTCTGCACCAACAGCCATGTCCCCCCTGTGCCTGCCCGCCTCTCCCTCCCTTGGCCCTAGCTTCGCCCTTTACAAGCTAGCAGGAGCTTCTGCAACTCATTTAATTCAGAAAGTCAGCCTCAAACCATACACTGCATTATCTGCAGTCCCTTTTCTGGTGCTGCACCCCAAAGCCCCCACTGCACACTTCGCCCTGTGCTGGACCCATCCCTCTGAGGAAACGGGCAATTTCTCTCTTCAGCTGCTCGACAGCCTTCCCCCCGGGGTGAAAAATGCACTAAATCACACATACTCACCACTTTTGGGTGGGTGGTGGGCTGAGCGGAGCCCTCCTGGGGCGCTCTGCAGGCAGCGGTGCCTCGTTAGCTGCGGTTACCTCAGAGGTGTGAAGAGTAAAATGGCGCCCGGCTTTTCCCGCCTTTCTAAAATGGCGCCTCACTTTTCCCGCCTTTTTCTGAGGCGAAGAGACAGCTCACAGAAAGCCCCCGTGGCATTCAAAATCCCCTTCGGTGGCCTTCCTTTTGCAAATAGCATCTTTCCTAAGCTTGCAAAATCTGTTTTTAATTTTTTTTAAATTGCAGTTATACTTTTAGCCCAGCAAAACACCTTGAGAACTGTTTTGGTGAAACAAGCTGCTTTGCAAAAGTGAGTGCCTCACGAGTCTTGCCAGGCTTTTGGCATTTCAGCTCTAAGGTTTCCTTTAGCACTAGGACAAACCCGAAGGGAAAAAGAGCTACCGGCTTCTCCTGTTTTGCCCAAAGGATATCAGCTGGCAGAGTGTCTGAGGGTCACCTATTTTATTGTCAGTGCCAGGTAAGTGCTTCCTATGTGTCAAGAAATAAATATATACCTCAAGATGCTGCAGGAGAATGGTGGCTTTTGTGAGAAACCTTGGGCAACTGCCAGGTAAAGGCATGGCTTCAGCTTGCAGAAAAGCTGAATGTGCTGCAATGGGCCAAAGGGGAAAGCAGGAGACTCCTGCTAAGTACTAGCACACAACACGCTGCAGAAAAGCAGGTCAAGCTCTGTCTTAGATGGGTTTTGTAGGTAACTTTTACAAAAGATCTTGTGTTTAAGCTTGCAGCCAACCAACCCTAGCAGGGAAATGCTCCTCGCTAGATTTAGCCCTGAGAAAAGCATCTGACACAAATTTCTTCTGACCATGCACTGCCTGAGGGCAGTGTTTAAAAAAAAAAAAAAAAAAAAAAAAAAAAAAAAAAAAAGCAAACTGTAATTCGGCTGACTAGCTTTGCACAGCGCTCGCATCACGTGGACGGGCATGGCTGAGCAGGACGTAAAAGCAGCACGTTGTTAAAAGCACGTGAGGACTTACTGAGAGCTACGCTTTAAAAGACCTGGCTGAATGTGCCTGTGCAGTACGGACAGCCTCAAGCACACCCCTCTTTTCCCGGGGCCAGGTCCAAGTGCCATGACAGCACCGTGGTTGGTTGGATTACTTGCTAAGCCCAGCAACACCATAACCCAGTGCCCTAGTGCCACAGCTACAGTCAGAGCAAAGTCAGTGGCCCAGCACTGTTTTCAACTGGCTTTTGGTCCTGGGAGGTCTCTCAGAAACTGGCTGACAATTAAAGGTAATGTTTTTAGGAACGCTACCTCAGGGAAATTGATGTCCCACTCTTTTCCCATCACTTTTCTGGTTGATCTCAAGGGGAACAGCCAGTTAGCACTGGGTAAACTGGAAGTCCCCCACATACACACACAAGTAAGTGAAACGGTAACTAAGAGTGAGAAGGGACAGGATGGGGAAGGAGACAGCACAGTAACACCCTGGAGAGATGGGCACCCTGAGCCAGAGAACCACAAAAGAAGAAAGAAGCGGGGAAATAGAGCGATGCAGATTCGCCGCTAAGTGAGACAGCATGGGGGAAAATGCTGTGGGCTCACCTGGAGCGTGCTGACATAACGTGATGCTGCAGAGAGTGAGGCACCCTGTCACTTCTTGTGCAGCTACCACTTACCTTAAACTGGCCATGTACGTCAAAAGTGTAACTGCTTTGTCCTTCCTAGGATTGTCCTTGGGCTAGCAAAGCTAGACAGCACACTTCACCCTGTGTGAAGGCACTGCATGCTGCAGCTCTTCCCTAAACCCTTCTCTGCACAGCTGTGCACGAGGGCACAGGTCACTGTGGACTAGGCAGCTAAAACCCCTTCAGGGCTGTTGCCAAAGGTATTTCAGTGCAGAGCCACCTTCCCAAACGGAAATGGGTCCTGTACCAGTCAGCTCAGTGCCTCTCCTCTCTTACGCTGCCTTCTCACCATCTGTGGTTTTTGTTAATGGCTCCTCCCATCTCTTTCTTGTGAGAAATCACCCGAGGAAGCACATCAGCAGAAATACAGCAGCCTTGTGTATATATGTCTGTGGGCAAAAAATATGCTGGGGGAGGAGGAGGAAACTTTACGAGCCTCCAGCGAGAGGCCAGCTGCATCTCCTGCCTGCAAACAGAGCCAGCACGAGACGCACGGAGGTCTGCCTGTCCCTCTGCTCTTCTCCTGCCAGCCCCCAAATGCACGGAGCGTAGCGCTTCTCCAGGCTACGCAGGGGGAAATGCATTACAAAAAGGGAGGGAAAGGACCGCTAGACACTGCTACCTCTGGGGAGTGAAGGCAGCACTTGTAGCTAATGGGACTGCTTACCAGTGTCAGAATAAAAAATGCACTTCAGCTCCTAAAATTGCTCTAGGCACATATGAATGTTATTTAACAAAATTAACAAACCTTTAACACGTTGAGCTTTGTTCTCAATTCTTCTCTGTTCCAGTATCCCCAATAAATGTTTTAATTATGAAAATGCTAATTTTTAGCAAACACATCCAGTGAGAACCACTGTTTGGGGCAAGATATGTTTTGATACATTTGTTTTTCATGTGCTCTAATTTTTAGCCCCTGCTGCACTTGCAAAAGGAAATGCCCTGGCTCTGGATATGTGAGGCAGTGCATGCTGGGGAAGAGGCAGCAATGCAGATCATGTTTGCTGCATCTAACTTACTGGATTTCTCCACTGCAGCCCCATAACCATAGTTTCAGGTCTAAAAAGCTCATGTATCCAGACCTAAAATTCAGACTTGTTCCAGTAAGTTAACAGTGTATAGACAATAACTGTAAAATTCTGCCCATAGTGCTCCTGTCCCATGTCATCTCTCTGTGAGGTTACACGCTAGTTCTAAGAATACAACAGAAAAGCAAGGTAAGGTAAAAAACAATCTGTAGCTTTCCCTCTTTGCCAAAGGCATTTTGAATTAAATCTACTGGCTTAGTCAATGTTTAGTGTCTATTAAATACCTGTCACATGTGCTTCTGCCCAGCTCAGCAAACCCTGCAGTCCTCCTCTCTGCAGGAGCAATTTTTGAACAAAGCTGTGCAAAGACTGTTTCCCTAATGATAAACTGAACACATCTTACAGCAGAAATAGAGGTTTCAAATCATTTTTCACCTGAAGAGCTAAGCTGTAATAAAAATGTAAACAACTATCACTTGCCTCATTAGCAGATGCTTGTGTGTGCAGTGGTAGCACATGCAGGACTTCTAGCAGGAAGCCCTGAACTTCGTGGACTGCAGAGCTGTGCCAAACGTGAATTCCTTGTAAACCACCACGAACCCATAACCTCAAGCTTTTTCACTGGAAATCCTACAAAAGAAACAGTTTAACAAACTATTTAGTAAAGCCTTATATACCACCACCACAAGGCTGGCTGACTGCTGCTGCTTGGAAGCACTTGACTTGCAGCATAACTCCAGCACAGAGAGTTTGTGAACATTGGTGTCACTGCACGCAGCACATGCAGGGGAGGGTGGCATAGTCCGGGGCACTGGCCCTGAAATCTAGCGCTGGTTCACTCTGGCTTAGGGAGCAAAGCAGCAGACCCTGCTCAGATGGGAAGTTCTTCTGGCCTGGGAGCTGAGGGTAGGACTGTAGGACTTCCTCGGCAAAGGACTAAGTAACTGCAAAATGCAGGGTTGGCTGGTCCCAAACTATTTACAAAAGCATGCCAGATTTGCCAAGTATTTTTGATTTATTTTGGTAAATGTAAGGTGAAAGGGTGGCTGTAAAAAACCTATATTAAAAAAATTTTTTTTAATCCTAAACTAAACTGAAGTAATTTTTTTTTCTTTGACAAATTAAATGCTTTGATTGGCTTGGAAACAGTACCCCCCCACACACTATTTTTTTTGGGGGGGGGGGCATCCCCCCAAAATAGATTTTTCCTCTGTTTCTTTGATTCAGCTATTAAGGCATTAAAAAACAAAAAAACAAAAACAAAAAAACAGTTTCCCAGCTAGTTCTGCTTAGGGTTGTCATGAAATGCTCTACAGGCCTGAACAGTGTTCAAGCTCAGAAACAGTGAAAAGGAGACGTTTGCTGTCATCACATGTAACAAGTTTGGTGCTTCAAAAAACATTAAAACACCAGGTAGATTTTCTTTGGGGATTCGGAGAATTAATGCTTGATAATACTTGAGCATTAGCATTTTCTCAGTCTGCCAAGCTGCCTATGGAAGACCTAAGCGAGAAATCTGTCTGATACATTTGTTTCAAAAAAAACCCCCAAACAACAAAAAACAAAAGGGTGAGTGGGTGGGGTGCGCTTTAAAACCAGCACAGCAGGCAATGACTGTTGTAATTTCCAGTCATGTGCTAGTTGAAATTCATAATGAAGGGAGTTAAAAATGATGTGATTAAAACCTCTGTTCCTGTCCTGGTGGCAAGATAGGATGGGAGGAACAAAGCAACGCCCTGGAGAAAGGAGAAGTGCAAACAGTTGCTGCAGCAGGAAATCTCTACAAGGTCAGAAGCGAGATGACCCGAATCTGGCTCGTGAGTCGCGGTGGCAATCTATTCACGCAGCTCCCAGCCACTTCTTCTGAACGGTGATGCAGCATCTTTGAGAGGACACTACTTCTCACACAGCAAAAGAGAGTCTGGCCGAAACTGCTTTGCTGACTGCAAGCTGGCAGCAATCCTCCAGCATTTGGTAAGTTGATAAAGTAAAGTTTGGCTGGGCAAATTTAGCTACTCCAGGTTGGGCTGACTAGGAAATAATCCAATAGCCCTTACAGCAGGCTTCTATCTACCTAACCAGGGCAGAGGATATTATCATTAGATATGCATGACTTCCGTGGGTAGGAAGAGAATACTGGGTTTTAAATTAATGATGCTTCTGGAATGTAAGATAATTTCTGATGAAGTGGGTTCAGACAAATGAGGTATTGCTGTACAAAAAAATCTTAGTATACATCATCCTTTCAGAAAAATAGCCTATAAATAATGCCATTAAAGACCCTTCCCGCATTTCACTAAAATGATTTCAGACAGCACCACAGATCATGACTTTGATTATTTAAAACAAAGACAGACTCGCCCCTACAGTCAGTCCGGACCTGGATTCATTACTTCATGCTGACTTGGACTCCTGAGATGCAGGTTCTCATAAGTTTAAACTCCAGAATGATTTGAACACAAGATCCAGAAGAGGAAAGATTATATTTTCCTGGTCAAAATCTCCTTTGCAGGGACACTTACTGGTTTATTCAGTATGTGTTGAAACAGGTTGAGGCTTCTTCTGGTAGCTCTTTATTATATTAAAAAAACAACAACAACAACAAACACCAAGAGATGCTCCAAGCTAATGCGTAACTATCTTTGGGGTTCCCTCTTTTTGTTAAGGTTTTCACAAAATACAAAATTAAATGTCTTTTCTACATACAGAACAAAGTAGAATCAAGTAACTGATTAGAATATGTACAAAAACTTACACATTCTGTCTTGTTCTTTAAAAAATATAAATATCAATAATGTTCAGGAGAATGGGTTGGTTTTATTTTTAAGGCTTCATTCTTTCAGATCCTTCATTATTTAAACGAGGTGCCAGGCAGGCAGGAAAGGGAGGGAAGAAAGGAGGTCAAGTTTTCTATTAAAGGTAATTTGTTTATTTCTCATGAGACTCTTCCTCATCTCTGGCAGGAGGAGAAATAGTTTAGTCCCCTCCAGGTTGATTTAAGATTCCAGGAAGCAGGGGTGGAGGAAAAGGGAAATAAAAACTTTATTATCGTTATTTTTTTCCTTCATTGAAATCTTGTTTTAAACCTGTCTCCGTTCATTGTCATTGTAGAGAACCTTCTGCAAAGTACTTGGATTAAATAGACTCAAGCAGGAGTATTTTACCACAGGTCCATCTGGAAAAGGTTAGAGTGAGGACGAGACCACTGGAGGTGTTTTACCACCGACCCCGGCGGAGGTAGCAAGTGCTGCAGCTAGGGCAGCTGCTGCTGTTGCATCCCTGGGCGTGAAGTCTGTGGGGAGGCTTTCCACCAGGCACTTGAGCTGTTCCTGACCCAGTTTGATCTTATCATCTAGCTCTCGTTGCTCTATGAGAAGTGCAGACTTCATCTTTACAAAGTGCTGGTAGTCCTGGAGCTGTTCCTCAGAGAGGTAGTTACCCAGGATTTCCAAGACCACACGTTCTCGCCGGTCAAGGTTTTCCTTGAGTTCCCGGGCGTCTTCGTGCTGGCCAGCCAGCAGTTTCCTCTTCTCGTTCAGAGAGCTCTGTACACATCAGAGAGAGCGCTTCAGTACCAGCAGCACCAACCTCACTGCTCCCCCCTCTCCGACCCCCCGACGCTACGTTTGCCGCCTCGCGGGGAGGCGGGATGGCTGCTCTGCACAGCCAGCAGCCTGGGGGAGGAGGCTGAACATCTCGCTGTGGCTTGAACCCGAATCCCACTGAATCGGACACTGAATGCTCTAGACAACGTGGGGCAGAAAAGGCCCCTAGTAAGCCAGTAAAACATGCTCAAAAGCCACGGCTACTGGCACAGTATGGCCTTGTCTCCTGCAGCCACCCAAAGAATGTTAAAATTGCCTTCTGCCGAATCAAGAGGCGGCAGGTTGTCGCATGACACGCAGCACGACACAGCCATTCTTCCACCCACTGGTCACTGACCTGCTGTCCAGAACACAGCCATTTTGTTTACACAAGAGACATTTATACAAATTGGGATCAAAATTCCCAGGGAAAGAACTGCATTTATTAATGCTTATACGTGCAGAACATGGCAAACTGCTGTTGCCCATCACTTTGAGTGCTGCGGTCAGAGGTATTGCTCAGACCCCTTCGTGGCCCCCAGAGTTGGATGCCTGAGTAAGGCACTTGCATCCCTGAGAGCCTTTGGAAGTCCTAGCTTATACAAGCACACTCTTCTGACTGCTGCTGTCTGGCACCCCGAGACAGGCCAAGACACTACGGTTATGCAGATACGTACCCGCTCTTCACTGTTGGCATTTTCCCCTAGACTACTCAAAACATTCTCTACCCGGGCCAGGCGTCCCGAGAGGGAGAGCAAGAGGTTCACCACCTTATCCAAATCGCCAATGAACATCTTGTATTTGTCAAACTCGTTAGGTTTGCATAGCTCACTGATCAACAGCTCCACTTCCTCTCCGAGAGCATTATTCATCTTAATGTCTGCAAGCAGGCCTTCTTTGGCTTCCTTCAGGATTTCCAGTTTCTGGGTCAAGCTCCTGATGAGCTCAGCCTGTCAGAAGAGAAACACATTGCCACTGGTCATTATCATGATCACACTGGTCATGTGGATGATGGCAACAAGAAGACACGGCTGCTGTCACTGAGAAGCAGGATCCATTCAGCAACAGCTGACAAAGGCGACATCAAGGAGGGAACAGAGAAGGCTGAAATTCAACACTAGCTGAAAACGTGAATGCCTGATCAAATAACATGGAGATATTTTTGTTCTACCATCAGTCAGTATTTTCAAAAGACACATCCAATTTGGTGTGCCATATTCTGACACCCAGCTGCATACATTAGCAAGAGGATAATCATATGCATCTTTCTTCATAAATTGTTTTCAAGCCTCTGGCTGAAAAGAGCCATAAGAGAGCTGCATCAAGAGCTACATCTCCTACACTGTCCCTGCTCCCTAACACAGCCTCAGAGTTCTTGTCTGGATGTTACGTTTTATATTGCCCACAACTGTATGAAATAACTAGTGGAAAAAATGAATTTAAGATGTCTTATTAATGGCGTGATAAGTGACTGAGCTAGAACTTGCTAATTACATATGCCTTAGCAAGAAAGGAGGAATTGCCACATTTATTTTCCCCCTCTTACAGTACACTGAAAGTACTGACTGCTCCTTTCTCGGCCATCTCAGTGTTGAGGTGCAAGCCTCACATTCAACTGTGACCAAAGAGATATTACCAATGCTCACTGCCTGTGCAGACTCTGCCTCATAAAGAGATGCATCAAGCAAGCATTTACACCAAAGATGCTCTAAATTTACTTAAGGCACTGGGTAAAGACACGGAGAGCACACATCCATTTTGTGAAAATGCTGACAACTATTTCACTGCCAAAGAAAAAGAAGACCCTAGTGTTTAGTGACTCCAGAACTAGCCGTATTGCACAAATGCTGGAGATCCCAATATCTGTTAGGATTTATGGGAAAAATATAGGCAAATGCAGAAGTCTGTGGCCTGGCGCTTGCAATTCTTGCTTCCATTTAGTCCTAAGCGAGAACACAGAAAGCAATCTCTTGATACAAGGGTTGGGAATGTTCAGTATTTTCAGTCTGTGCACTGATGAGCCATCATTACACGTATGTTAATCTATTCTGCATACAAACACTGCAGCATGAAATGGGAGTAAATCACAAGGTCACCTGAAAAGATTTTCTCAAAGTTTATGAACATAGTCTTCTTTCCATCAAGGCTGCTGGTAATTTCAAGTAGGAAGGTGGTGTACCTCAAAGGAAAGAGGATCTCCAAACACAGGTCAAGCTGAAGGTCGCTTCAAATTGGCCCCTCTGCCCAGGGGCTGCCTGCCTGAGCGGTGTTTAAAAGGCAGGTTTCAGAGCCGGGAAGCCAACAGCCCAGTTTAGCCAGACACCACTAGATGGTACACTGTGCGTGCATCCTCCGGAGCGCAGCGTTTTCTGGCTGCACTACAATCCATTGGCAGCTTCTGCACAAGCGCAGAGGCTGAATAAAAACTGACTAACATGCTCTTAAAACAAATGTCAGGCTCATGCTGGAATGACTGCCAAGCCGTGGCATTTTTTAGCAGGGTAGTTCAGGGGGAGATGACAGCAAAGGTAATACTAGACCCCACCTGCTAGGATAAGGGACAGCCAAAACTCTTTTACCTAGATTCTACCCTCAATAGGACAGGTAGTATCCAGGGACAAGAAGCAACATCCCCCCCTTTGCCTGTGATGCTAAAGCCATGTTCAAAAAGCTGGTTTTCATGAGGCCTGAGCTGTTCCTTCCTGCTGGCCGCTCCTCCCTGCTCCAGATGCTTTGCAGGAAGTGCAGGCTGCCCTCCAGCCCTCTTCTGCAGGAGACTACTGGGCTGCAGAGAGTGAAGCACCTTTGTTCTGAAGGCCTGTGAGTTGAAAGGGGACTGCAAAACACTTGCTTTATGTTGATTAATCAGCCTGTGGTCCCAAATGCCAACCAACATAGTTCCTTTGCGCATTTACAATGGAAATGAGCTTGGTTTACCCAAATGACCCTCAGAGTAGCTGCCTTCCTCAGATAATGCCTATGCAAATGTTATTTCACACAGACCGTGAACAAACATGCCAAGCAATCTCCCTGTCTCGGCCTAATCACTCCAATCTATTTCTGTTTTTCCATGCAAATGTAACCTTTGAGGCCTGGGACTTGTCCTTCAGTAGCAGGCTCACGCCTACTTGCAAGCTTGTCAGATGCCTGCAGCATGCCCACCGACTCCTTGGAGCAGCACCCTTGTCTTGTTTAAACACCCCCCACCTTTCATGTTGGTATAGGCAGGCAGTCATTTTTGAATTGAACAGCACCCCAAAAAGTGCTATAGACACAGCAGGGCCTGTGATTACCTTCGAGGCTGTGTGCTCTACAGCCAATGGCTTAGGCCAGCTAATGAAAGCTGCAGCCAAAGGCCTTAGTCGAATGCTTTTGATTAGCTATATGTGCATAACTTGCTATGCAGAAACTATCTAGGACCACAGATATAAGAGATGGCAGGGACTGTGAGCGTAGCTAGCTCATGCCAGTGCCACGGTATGACAGCTCCCTCGAGACATTGTTCTACCTGCACCTCACACAAAATGCGCTACTATGTTTACAACATATGGGACTTACACAGATATTTGTATCCTTCAGTATCCTTAAACTCTGCTGTTGTACTAACAGAATAAAATATGAGCTGTGTTACTCTGGCCAGTGCAATGTAGGATGTTCCAAATTTACAGGCAGGCATGGCTGCTTTTGATGTGCAGGTAGTAGGTGAGTGAAGAGAGGCAAAAAGTCATGGAAGACAGAGCACCCAGGCCTCCAGCAAGAACTGCAGGGGATGTTCCTCAGTGAAATTTAGCTACAGTAAGAGAGGAAAATGTTTCCTCCTCTCCTGTCCTGCTCTCCTTCTCCTCCCCATCCCATGACAAGTCGTCACACCCCCATTGTGCTGACTGAGGTGAACATGGCTTTCACCATGAAACAATAAAGGATGGGAAAATTTAAAAGAGTAAAAAATGTTTCTTTGGTGGCAGCAAGTAGGGACAGCAGGTAAAATGGGTAAATTGGCCTCACTAAAGAAAAAAATTACAAGGTAAAACCTTGTGCACCAAGACAGAGCAGTCACTGGCTATATTCCGTTCCTGTCTCTGATCTGATGTGTCCTTACTCAAGTCGATTTTCCTCTCCCTGTTTCTTCCTTGCTTTGGGGCAGGGACTGTCTTTGACAACCTATATGCTCAGCATGTGGCACAATGCAGGTCAGCCTGAGGCTGGATTTACAATAAGCACTCAGAGAAGCACTCTCCACTCACAGACGTGGGAAGGTATGTTTTAGGTTGCCCTAATGAAGCTTCACGTATGGCCTAAATGCACCCAGCTCCCATGTAATATCCAAGTGTGACATCCAAATACTGACATCAGATAGAAATGCACTTCTTTACTTTAGGACTTATTCCTATTTCAAGAAAGTAATCAGAAAGTGGTGATGCATGCTCTGAATTTACCTTTTTTTCATTGATGTCCAGCAGCTCCTCTTCCTCACCCGCTTCTTCTGGCAAGTCCTTGATTTTATTCAGCAGTTCTGCTTTGGGTGCTGAAACGTTATAATAGGCAGGGCAGTGGACCAGAGTTACAGGAGCTTCCTTTTCTTCTCTCCTACCACAGTAGAGAAAAAGGAGGAGTTCAATCTGAGTTCCACTTTTTCCTATGCCTGGATCCACGCTTTTCCAGCACCTCCTCTTTTGACACCTTCTCAGTGTTACTAACCGCAAAGGAAATGGCCAATTCCTGCCATCAGAGGGTGCATGTCAGCTGCTTTCGAATCTCTCCACTGTGCAAAAAGACCAGCACAGCTGCTCTACTGTTTAAATGATGACTAGTTACCAACTCTAAACAGGTGATTTCTCCATGGAGGTAAATCAGCATAGCTCAGCTGGTGATGGCGAGACTGACCCTTTTATCTGCATAATGCATTACAATTTATTTCAATGTGGTTCTCCAGCTATCACTTATGGTCCCCTGTCTTAGACCACTGCAGGACCTGTGCTGACCTTTGCATCCCACTGTAGGAAGCAGGCACCCCCCATCTCTCCCTCCAAACCTGGGCCTCTCATTACCTGTCTGCAAGCCACTGGTCTGGGCCTGATTTTACTCTCACCTCAGTTACCTTGGCTTGGACTGAACTGCTGCAGATTACAAAGGTTAAGAGAGCAAAATCAAATAATATCTCCAGAGATGGTTCATTTCCTGCCCCCCTACCAAGCTGAGAATCATTTTCTACACAGTCCTGAGAGGTGAGCAATAAGAGCACAGCCAAGCTAAAGAGAAACAGCATTCAGAAATGCCCTGTCAGCCTCATGCCGGGGGACTGAGAAACTCACTCTCTGTCAGTGCCCGTCTATAGCAATGCAGAAGAATTTGGCAGAGAATTCTTGCTTGTCCTTAAAAGCAAGCAAGCGGTGAGTTCTTTCGAGACATAAGCCAACAACCCGAACGAACAGTGCTTACTTGTCATCCTCAGATGCTGTCCTGATAGCTTTTTTCTGTGACATCTTCCTTTTCATGTTGCTCTCCTTCAGCAAGCTGCTTCCACTGGGGAAAAGCCCTTCCATTAAGTCCATGGTTGTCTTCATTTTGGAATCTGGATCCAGGATATCGGCCAAAGACTTATCTTTATGGACGATTTCTTTTGCTAGAGCCTCTGACTTGATATCCTCTGGGGTCTTTTTCTTTGTCTTCACCGGAGGAGCTGTGCTGAGCGTCCTGGAGTCCAGGCTGCCATTTTCCGACTCTCCAGCGACGACCGGTGGCTCTCTGTTTTTGCCTTCGGGTTGAGTTGCGGGCTGTTTATGAGAGCTTTCAGGCCCTTCAGAAGAAGCAACTAACTGGTGCTGTTTATCCACAGCAGACGGAGAGCTAGTCCTCTCTGATGCAGGCCAATTATTTTCACTGATATTGCTGCCCAGTCCTGCTGTCTCCCTCTCGACCAGGGCTTTGGGAAAACTTCGGAAGTTTCTACGGACAGAAAAATTCTGTGAGATGAAGAAAAGCTTACTGCATAGGATCTTTGTGCACACGTGGTAAAGGCCTAACACAGGTAAGTTTTCCTTCTCTCTCACCCATTTTTGTCTCTTTGCATTTCAACACAGAAAAGCCTATGCTGTGAAGCTAAAGGCACAAGAAGGATTTTATTCCCTGGATGCTGCTGTTTTGTCATTCCAACACAGAAAGAACCAGTGAGTGACCCTCTACGTTGTGCATTAAAGCAGGAGGTCCTGGAGTCAGAATCATGGAGTGTGCTCAGACACAAGAGGTAGCGGGGACACAGTTCAGTCAGTCACTTTTCTGCTCAGGGGCTGGGGACATTGAGTCTCATCCCTTGGGAGTGCCCATCTGAGCAGTCTCCACTCATCTGTCCCTTTCATGCTGCAAAAGTAAATTGCTACCACAGCCTTGGCCAGATTCTTCCCTATCGGAAATCAGAGCAGCTCCCTGGAAGCGAGGGAAGCTGTGCTGTGTTAAACCAGCCGGGCATCCAGCCCAAACTCCTATCCTTCAGGAAAAATGCCCTATACAATGTTACTGTGGCATATTTGCATTGTCATTTCGTAGCATATAGTCATCGTTCTATAATAGGATTATTTGGTGCCAGGTCTGCAATGTATTCTGGGAAACTCTAACGGTTTGGAAAAACCTGAGTTCATTATGGGATAGTTCTCTCTCAAAAACCAGTAACTGGAAGGAGTCAGCAGCCACTTTAGCTGTTTGTGCTGGAATGAGTAAGAAGAAACCCCACTGAAATCCATAGGGTAACTGCAAGGGAACGAGACCGGGGTAGTTTCTCACTCATAACCCCTTTTGCCTTGCCTGCTAAGCACCTGTCAGTACATCTGCTAGAAGACCACAGAGCTTTTTGTCTTCTTGCTTTATGCCCCTGCCCCGGCCACGCCATCTGACAGTGCTCTTGGCAGCCAGCAAAGCCTAGTGGCAGCGAGTCTGTCCGGCTGTCCCTCTCCCCTTCTAATGTGTGCGCTCCTCCACAAGCTTCACGCTCAGCAGCTGTGGGTGGGTCGCTGGGGCATGCAGAGCTGTGGAGGTCAGTCACATTTGGCTGGAGCCCTGCATATCTTACTCTATATGGCCCTACAACGCCTGAGGCACCACGTTACAGCTCCCCCTTACCTCACTTTGGCCTCCTCCAAGAGCCTGGCGGATTTGTCTCCAGCTGCCCCACTCCCCTCAAGTGCTGCCGGTGGGGCAGGAGGTGGGAATTCCTCCGTGCCGTTTGCTGAAGTGGAAGAGCTCAGCTCAGGAAGAGGATGGGGTGGCAGTGGGGATGAGAAGGGTTGAATGACGACACCAGGCTGGGAAGGAGGGACAAACACCTCATCGTCTTCATCATCCTGCAGCAATGGTGGGGGAGTAAGCTGCAGGCACGACTCTGAGATCCGGAGATGGGTTGTCCCAAGGGGAGAAGGAATCTCTGGGTCAGAGGAAGTGCTGCTCTGTGTCGGCAGGAACTGCCACCTCTGGGAGAGCTTAGGCCCGGCCACTGGAGGAGACACCATGGCCCTCGGGAAGCTGTCATCCTTGACCGAATGACCCCTTGTCACTCTGGGAGGCAGGTATCTGTAAGGCAGCCCAGCTTTCCTTCTCCACATCATTTCTTCTGTGGGAGTCTCAGGAGATCTATCCTGGACAGCATCCAAAGACTGTGCCTGAATATTACTGCTGCCCTCAGAGGCAACAGCATCTCGTTTGGCATGATGCTGT
The DNA here is from genome assembly GCF_036370855.1 of Dromaius novaehollandiae. NCBI lineage: Eukaryota > Metazoa > Chordata > Aves > Casuariiformes > Dromaiidae > Dromaius > Dromaius novaehollandiae. Next base: position 12,802,949 of record NC_088101.1, on the reverse strand, counting down.
CTCAGAGCCTGGCAATCTCCTGCAGTCTGCAAGTCTGAGGCGGTCTGGGTGGGCATATTAGGTGCAGACTGGCCAGATCCAGAAGGAATAAGGTCAAGGACCAAGGGTTTAAAGCCCTGCTTCTGTTCAGGGTAGCGACTCCTTGCCTCTGTTGGGGATGGGACAAATGCAGAAGTCCTGCTATCTTGCCTGGAAAGCTCTGAGACCTTGTGGCTCTCGGTTAGTGTGGAGGAACCAGCACCAGCCTCGCTGCTGTTCTGAGGAAGGGGATAATAACTTGTGAATGTCATTTTTTCCGAGTGGCTTCTTTCCTTCTTGCTGACAGACCTGAAAACCAAGAGACAGACCATGATAAGGCTAACAATTAATCAGTGAGCAGCCCAAGCTATTGTACACCCCCTTAAAAGGCAAATTATGCAACCATGTTGGAGGCCTGGGTCAGTGCCTGCTGAGCCAGGTGCAGTGCAGTTGTGCTGCTGAAACTAGAAGTAAATCCAGTCTACTAATTCTAGGGACACAGAGCTAGATTCATTCCCACTCATCCGTCTCCCATCACTTCCAGTGCATGTTAGATCACACACATATGCACACATGTGGTGAGCATCACAGAAATACTCAGTAGAAAAAAAACACACTTATTCTCTGGTTATTGTTTCAAGGCTCAGCTGTCAAATATATAAATAAGAGTACGAATAATATAATTTTGGACTCCAGGGAAAATGAATGTATTTCTACAGACCAAGATTAATGAATCTTCTTTTGACCCACCTATAAAGTTCAGAGTAGCACAGGAACTAGGCAGTCATCTATACAGGGAAAACCTAAGTGCCTGGATTATTTTCCAGCCTCACTTTGAATTCTGTTTACTACAGATAGGGCAGGCAGTGATTGCTGTAAGGCAGATGATTTGACATTATCTACCATCAGACTCCATTCCCAATTACTGATAATTTTGACAACTTGAGCTTTATGGGCCAAAACTCCCATCATGCTGTTTGCTCCTTTTGGAAAGCTGCCATTAAAATGATTCAGTGATCTTCAAGAACAAAATGAGGCAAAAACTGCACTATTTTGATTGCTGAGATGAAGAAAAAAATTCTTAAAACCTTGGGATCCTGTTAGAAAAAAGAGCTCTATTCAGATAGGTTGGTGTTATAAAAAACAAGGCCAAAACACTTGAACTGCAACAGGATATGAAAGCTGCAAATTCAGTGGATTAAATTATTCTTTCCATCTCTTTTAAGATGTTTGTATGCGAATCCGAGAAAGAGTGGCTGGTCTAAGCGAGGCTCCTGCTTAGAACATGTAGCCAAACTTACTTGCCCGTATACCTATTGAGCTGGCAAACAAAATGAGCAATAACAATAGCGCTAGCAAATCTAAGAGAAGATCGCTTAAAAACATGAGGCCATACTGTAAAACAATAAAATACAATAAAGCAACACTGCCAATGTATTTGCTGTTCGCAAGATTCATTGTTCAAATAATCTAACACCGTCTGTCCACGCTGTTTGATACTTGGGGCCCAAATTTGCTCTAAGAGGTACTGGTACAAATTAAGAATAATTTTGTCAAAGACATGGGTTGTTACGGCTTTATTCTGGTGTAACTGAGAACAGAATTTGGCAGCCTCTGCCTGGGGGCAGGGACACTTTCCAGACAGACGGCTATTGGTATTGTCTGTGGATCCTGGACAGTAGCAATGTGTATTCTTTCCAGATACTCAGTGTTTGTCAGAGAAGCCAGATGGTAATTCTCTAATTTAAAGACCTCTCCTACTGTAGAGGCAATTGCTGAGTCTAAAACTGGTGGAACAACAACCGTTTCCAACGGTGCTTATGAGACAGCTATTGTACGTCACCTGGGGAACAACGTAAGAGCACAGAGCGTTAAGTCACGGAGCAGAAGTGACCGGACCAAATGATCGCTACCAGGACTTGCATAATTTCACCACTGGATGGAGTTTCGTCCTCTAACAAGAGAGGCGCAAGGGGCGTTCCCAGGTCCTCTCCAGCGCATTGAACGGCAGAGACCCGGGGGACCAATAAACATAATTCCTGCAGCCCGCTGTTGCCCCCCCCAAAGGGCCTGTGCATGGAGTACGCTGCAGGCAGGGATGGGATGGAGCTGGTTACATGTCAGAGGACTCGCTAGAAAACCAGCTAATCTGGCTGGCAATCACAGGATGCAGGCAAAGACCGCATCTCTTAAGACATGGACTGAGGATGCTGCCTCATGCCATGACACTCTCGCAGGCCCAAACCATCTATATGAGCCCGACTGTGTTGTACTCGCTCACACTGGGGTGGGGGAAGGTTCAGCAGTATCCTAAAAGTGGGACTTCTTGTGTTAATCATCGGCACGTGGGTAAGGTCCTGCTCTACCTGCCCCTTTTTGGTCTGTGGAGGATCCAAATCTTGTTCCCACTGGGAGTTAACTGCAAAACTTCTACTGGCTGGTAGGGAGTGGTTTGCAGGCTGTGCGCTGGGACTGTGTCCTAAAAGTCAAGAGGGTTTTCCTGTCTTCCCCTATCCTTTTGTTGTATCTTTTGGAAAAACCAGGAAAGTGTTCTGATCAAGAAGGGAAAGTGATCCCACACCTCCTAGGAGAAATGTGCTCGTATAGCGTACAAGATGCCTACACAGCACAAATGTCATAAAACTGCTAAGGTGACAGCAATAATCTGTACGCAGTCAAGCATATAAAGGAGAAACCCACAGTTCATGCTACCATAAACTTGTTCTCAAGTGGGGTTTTTAGTCCAGTTACTTGGAAAATAGATTGGGAAGAAAAGAAAATAACAAGTAGTTATTTAGAAGAATGATGAAATGCCAATTTTAGAAGAAATGGAGAGGCAGAATGAACCAAAACAGCTGTCTTTCTCTTAGGAAAAAAACAGAAAATTATTCCAAACCTAAGAAAACGGGTATGTTTTAAATAATCATAAAAGGGCATGCCTGAAGGCAAAATGAGTCTCTCCAGAATGAAATTTAGGTCATCCTAGGCACAAAAATTGCCAGTCAGAGTCTGAATTAAGATGCAGCTAGACCAGGAGCCTGCCTATACTTCTAGCTGTCACCCTCTGGCCCAGTGCTGCATATTGAAACCTTTGGATCCACAGTGTTAACTCCCAGTGTGACAAAGGAGCAGGAAGACATTTACTGCAGTTTTCTGAGAAACAGAGCTCCTTTGTGAATAATTACTTTAGTCCCTCTTTTACTGTAACAAGAGTTAGCTGTTTGGACGCTTACAGCTTAGGGCAGGCATTTATTATTTATATGTAAATACAACCAGATCAACTTCAGTTCTAGTTAACTTCAAAACAATCCACTGCTAATAGTTTCATAGTTACATATGCTCTAATATTCTGAGCTTTATGATTACACTCTTCTATTTTTAAAAACATTTCTCTCTCCCCTGTTGCTGAGCAAAACATCCTAGTTGTACAACAGAAAGCAGCCTAAATGCAAAGCTTCACGTTAGCAAGATACTTGAGATCTCCCAGTATTAGCCCATGCAAATGCTCACTTGCTTTTGGGGAGGCAGCACACTGGACTGGGGAAAACCAGACAGAGTGAAACATCAAGGTATTTTTTTCTTTTAGGATCCTTCAGTTATGATAACCTCCGGATGTGACTCTTAACAGCAGATCAAACACGTTTTGGAAGGCACCTAATTTGACTATTGCTGCAGAAACATGCTCCAAGATGACATGACTGGAAAGGAGAAATTTACAGTGAATGAATGTCTGCAGTGAAAACAAATTGCTCACAGCAGCTTACTCCTTCTAACTCTACTGGGCACAGCACACCCAAAACTGCGTCCATGTAGATGTTTTCTCTACCTCGTCACGATCCAGCCATTTACACAGACAACATATGCCACCTGTTATTGGCAGCAGGATGACAAGAACCTAACCCTGCAGTGACAGAGGGGATATTAACATATACCTACCTGGCTCCTGCACTGATCACGTAGAAAGGATCTCTCACCATGGGGCCAAATTCACTGCCTTCCCTTCTCAGCAGGTCCTGGAGCGCAAAGACAGAATTAGCAGCAAGCACAAAACAAAACAGAACAACAAAACAGTGGTGCCTCCTGGTAAGAAACCACTCCGTATGCCATTTATGGAGGGGAGGAAAATAGGTAAGGATGTGCTCCAGTGACCGGAGGGAAACCAATCATCTCTGGGGCTTTTACATACTGGTTAAATTCAACAGATTCATCCACCCACCAAGGCTCTGTCCCAGCCTGGCAGTATTTCCCCTGGGGGTCCCCAGAAGAGAAGTGGTACACCATGGCAACTCAGTCTTCTTCTGTAGGAGCTTGAGCTATAACATGCTCCTTTTCACCAGCATGCCAGGAAACTGGAGCATGGCATACCCCCCTCCAGCTCCCTGCTCCTACTTAGGGGGCCCGCCTGCCTTTCCCAGACTTTTCCAGAGAGATGGATTTTGAAAAGCTCTCAGCAAGTCCTTGCCTCTTCTGAAAATGTACCCCAGGGTATCCATGGGAGCTGGGTGTTCACCCCTGTTTTATATGCAGGTAAGAAGCCGAGCCATCTTCGAAACAGCCTTAACTGGGAAAGCTGAACACCAAACCACCTGTCCCTCAGCAGAGAGAGAGGCTGATTGCCGCCAAGGTTTGAAACTCTAGCCACAAGTGGAGGTGCTGAAAAACACCAGGAAGCCTGGCACTTGGGTCTTTTGAAAACCTAAGCACAGATGCACAAAGGTCTCAGGATCTACCTCCTCTTTAGGCATTTAATTCATCTGAAACCAGAGAAATTTAGGAGCTGAAATACCTTTGTAAATCTGACTCTCCCTCCCCTAGAGCTCCCACCATAGGACACCAGACTATTACAAGACATGAAACCAAATGCTAAGCATGCTTCTGAAGAGGTCGGTATTTTCTCACATATGATCTTTTTGGCACAGAGCTCTTCAGTGCCCCGTTCCCCACGCCCCTAGTTTGCTTTTTTTGTCAGCATTGCTGTGGAGGGAGGGTAAGTGCTGATCTTGATTTAGGAGTCGGAGCTGGGAGACATGCAGGCTGCGACAGACTAAAAAAGCAGAGGGGAGGAAGGCAGAGAATGCGTTCTGAAGACTGATAGCTAATAATTCCACATGGCTATCAATTTCCGTGTATCTTTAAACAAATTCCTGCAGTGACACTGCAACGTGATTTATATGCAGCTGGCAAAGAACTCTACATATTGTATACAAGACCCTGAAAAATATACAGTGAGGCATTGAAGACTGCTGCTAAACTGCAAATATGTGTTTCCCACAAAAGATCTGAAACCCCCCCCCTCCCAAAATAAAATCACCCTGTTGTTTCAGCTGCGGCCCCTACTTTTGCAGTTTTGGTTTTGTATTGGAGACATTTCAGAAGCAAACCTAACCAAGAGAGCATTTAAACGTATCTTCCCTCTCAGACAATTACAGACTGGTGTACATGTCTGAAGTCAAACACGCTTTCCTGAATCGGAATTTAAGAACAGGATTTTCAGAAGTGTTGTGCTATCTATGAGACTAAGTCCTCACTACAGAAGCGAATACAGCTAAACCACTCCAGAAAACAGCAGTAAGGACTCTCCCCTCTTCTGGACTTGAGCTAAGACCCTGTGAGTTGGTCTGCACTGCTGCTCATCATCTGCCTTGAGTCAGCTCCCAACAAGTAGAAGCTCCAGTTTGTCTGCTGCATGTATGGAAGATCAAAAATGACCCAACAAGGGAAAAAAAAGGATCTCAAGAACCTCCCAATCTGTCCCCTGACCAAAACAGCAGATAAACATGAGCTATGGCTGCTTGCTGTCCAACCTGTCACTGAAAAGTACATTTCAGTGACTCCTCTCTCTCTGGAAGCCTGTTTATTTTTCTTGCTGCTCTGGCTGTACTGATAGGCAGAAAAAAAGTTGCAGCTTGGCTTTCACCCTAACTCTTTTTTAAGGACCGTCCTTTTACCAAACACAAAAGACTTCATGATCGGCAAGTGTGACAAAGTGGCACAGATGAGCCTGTTGCCTGGTTGGTGTGGAAAAATACTGATGATGGGATGAGGGAGCAGTGGTGATGGAAATGCATTCCAGTCACTTGATATTCACAAGCTGCTTTTTAATTCTATTTTCAAGTGTAGTGTGGGATCTGAGCTCTTTCGAGGGAGGATATGAAGCACACAAGGGATCTGGGGAGACGGCTCCTTCCCCCCGCCTCGGTTTGGCCCGTTTCTGAGACGCTGCCCAGGACACAGCAGCTCACCCTCTCTATAATTTCCTTTATGGTACTCTGCTGAGTGCTACTTTATTGCACCTAGATTACTTGCTTTAGGCTGATAGCAAGTATAAGAGCTGAAGGAGGCATCCTGGATCTCAGCTGCCCTTTAAGTCTATGGGACTGGCCAAATGCTTTAAGACCATTTGGAGCAAGAAACCTGCCCACATGTTTTGGTTTTTCTTCCCTCTCCCCATGACGAATGGAGCCTGACATGAAAATGGGCAGGGGGAGCAGACCTGCCACTGCTGTAAATTAGTGTGGCTCAACCAGCCGCAGTTACCTAAACAGGTTGGAAGAGATTTGAACCAGCTGAAGAGCTGGCTTGGGCATTTGTTCTCCAAGAAGTTTGCCTGTTTCTACTATTTACTGTCGTCAAAGTCAGTCGAATTCCCTGTCTGTGACATCAGCCTAATGTTCTCAGCAACCGAGCGGGAGACATGGGAAGAGCAGCCAGGCTCTCCACTAAGCTTTCTCTGCAATGTTTCCCTCCAGTGCTGGAGACAAAACATCGTGGTTACTCGGCAGTGTCTCTGCTGAGCACCTCCCAGCTCCCCAGCTGTGGGGGCCAGTGGGAGGCGGTGCAATCTCAGGCAGCCCTTCGGCTTCTCTGCTTTGCATCAGGAAGGCGGTCTAAGGCCGAGCTCATGCAGGACAGCAGCAGCAGTGTATAACCACGCTAATGCACCCCACCGGAAACGTACTCCGTGCTTCTCCGGTGATGCTAACAGGCAAGGCTAAGACCCTTAGATGAGGGGTCAGGAGCAGCAAGAGCACAAGTACATTACCAGCCTATGCAACCAAATCACAGCATCTCTCCCTGACACAGCTCCAGCAGTACAAAGCAGAACAAAAGCAGTATCCCACCAGCAAGCATTTAAAATAGCATAATGCTAATGAAATTGCAATAAATAGTCTGTATCTCAACATGCATTTAACCTCCCTATTACCAATCAAGCAATTGCCATGACTGAACATTGGTCTGTTGTCCAGCATCCTCCCCCTTTCCTGGGTTCAGAGAGCCCCACTTGCCTGAGAGTATGATCTGCTTTCCACATACCTGATGCTTCTTTTCTGCTATAGGAGTGGGAGACGACCTTGAACGTATATGCACAGTGACTGTCTGATTGTCGTATCTATCAAGCAAGTCTTCCACAGACACCGATTTCCCAGATTTCCTGGCAGAGGAGGGTGTTTCGAAGAGCTGCTCCTGTTTCCCATAGCGAGGCTGGCCCTGCAAGCTGAGAGTGTCTGTCTGCGTGCCTCTGGTGAGCTCCGTTTTGGCTCTGTAAGCCAGGCACCTGTCCATTTTCGGTCGGCTTGTGATTGAACTGTCACGGCGCCCTTTCTTCTGCTCATCTCCACTCAGGTCGAAGCAACCCATCAAGCCAGGAGGAAGGGTTGAAGATATCCGCCCCGTCCTGGATATCCGCTCCAGAGATTCTCTCCGGCGGTAAAGGTTGTGGTCCTGGAGGGAGTTGATGCTGGAGGCGGAGGAAAGGCTCTGGCTGTCTGGGCCACCAGCCTGCAGATAGGAGCTGTGGGAGCGTTCCCTCAGCAGCCCCACATCTTGAGAGGACGGCCGTCTCCCCATCTTGCGCTCAATGTAGTCAGCAAGGGCGTTCTGCTGGAGCTGCTTGAGCTCCGGCTTGGAGAGGCTGGCCGTGGAGGAAGCTTTGCCATCCCTTTCGAAGATCTTGCGCCGGTCAGCCACCGTATTCTCCGGGAAGACAAAATGGAGGCCTTTTTTCTGGAGTGAAAAAGGCGATGGTTCACCATCAGAGATGCCCACCTCGTTCATCTTCTCCGGCTCTGAGTAAGACCTCTTCTTCTGCTCTGCTGTCAGCCGCTTCCGGCCCCCGATGCGCGAGATGTGCTGCGTCTTGGCATAGTCCAGGGCGGAGAGGCTGCCTTCTGTCGGTGTGACGCTGTGCCTCTCCTTTGGCGTGTGGGGAGACGATGCTGTGCTCCTCATCCCCACGTGGGCCGAGGCAGGCCTCTGGGTCACCCTCTTGGGGGCACTCCCAAACGGGGGGCTGATGCGCCGGAAGGATGTGGCCCTCAGCACCCTGGACTGAGCATCTTTAATGCTGTTCCTGTAAGCCCTGTTGAATGGTGTGTCCAGCTGCGACCCATGGGCATCCTGGATGCTGTCCTTCCAGTGGATCTCCTTCTCAGGCTCTCCTCCCAGCTGGAACGTGCTTTTGCTCCTTGGGAGCTGAGCCGCCCTTATTTGCGTCTCGTTTTCAGGACACAGGTTGTAGTATTCACTCGGCCTGGGCTGCTTCGCCGAGGCCGCCATCTGCAGCTCCACGGGGCGCCAGTCAGCCTCTTCAGGCTTCCCGCTCCTGCCAGAGGGGCTGGAGACCCTGCCCGGCTCACTGGGCAGCTGGCTGGACTCCCAGGAGCCGAGCTTGCCCCGCGTGTCCTCAAGGCTGTTCGGAGAGCACACGGTGCCGGAAGGCTGGCTCGACCTGCTCGGCCCATAATGTTGGCCAAAGGTGGGAACGCCAGCGCTCTGCGGCCGCTGAGTGCTTTGCTCTCGCTGCTCAAACTTGCTGACCTTCTCCAGCACAGAGCAGCGGAGCTTGCTGGGGTCTGGTTTGCCATAGGGAAAGCTTTGGGTGCTGCTAGAGCTGAGCCGGCTCCTCCCAAAATCTGAGGTCTTTGGGTGCTGCGGAGAAGGGGGCTCTTCGTCCTTTGGCTCGGCAGCATGGAACGGGGCCACGCTCGTGCCCTCCTCCCCCTGCCTCGCAAAGGCCTGCGGGTTCACATCACTGCACTGCTTGTGTCCCTGTCCTCCGTGATCCTTCTCCTCTTTACCATTGCTGTTCAGAAAGGACAGTTTGGTGCTGGAATAACCCTCACCTGGTGGCATCTCTTTCAGCTCGGAGCTGCTTTGCCTCCTGGAGCCCTCTGGGATGTTCGGCAAGGAGGAGAAGCCATACTGCTTGGCTTCGCTGTGACCCCAGTGATGGTGAGCTGCAGCATCTCTCTCGTTTTTCTGTGGGTTGCCGTTTTTGTCCTCCTGGGATTCAGCTGCCCAGTCCTCTTTGGGCTGGTAACGTGCTTTTCTCTCACTGGCATCCCTCAGCTGGGGCTGTGGGGCTTGAAAACTGTGCTTGGTGGGCTGTGCAGTACTTGCGGTCTCTCGGACAGCGTGCACTGCCTTGTAAGGGGGAAACAACTCCTCCTTTCTCGACGTGGTCAAGTAGACTTCTGGGCCTGCAGCATTAGGAGATTTATACTGCCCAAGTTTTGCTGCAGCATCCTGCTTTCTCTCAGTGGCTGGAGGCTGGTAAAAAACAGTCGATCTGTTTGTAGTGCTTTGGTTTCCATTCTCATCAAAGTCCAGGGCGGTGCTGGCTACAGCCTTGTCATACGAGACTGGAAGAGGTGGAGGGTACCCGCTTTCTTTGGCCAGAGCTGGATAAAGCGTCCCATTATTGCTTGCAGAAGGCTGGGGCATCTGGGCGTAGTGTGGCTCCGGGGAAGGTACTGGGTAGACACCAGTAGGCAGCAGGGGCTGCCCGGGCTGGGCTGACTGGGAATAGCTCTGCTTGGGCTTCACGGTGGGGCTGCTCTCCGGGCTCTTTTCCACCACGGTGTGCAGATGCCCTTCTCCGAAGGGGGTCTTCAGCAGCGGCCCCTGGGAGAAGCTGCTGACAAGTGGAGGCCAGGCCCCTTTTGGCTGGGTTCGGCCAGGCTTGTTCGGATCGAGGCCGGAGCACAAGCCGGGCCTCTCGTGATGCCTGATGGCTGCGTAGCTGTCACTGCGAGCGGGTGGCAAGGGAGGTCCCTTGGGGGGCTGGCTCTCACTGCCTGAGGAGCTCTGGCCTGGCTGCGCCCAGGAGGGAGCTGCGCTGTGCCGGTTGAAGCCATGGAGCCTGCCGTGGCTGCGACCATCTGCCAGGGTCCGGCCCTCATAGCTCGGAAGCAAAGCGGAGGACTTCACCTCGTACTCCTCGGAGATCCCTCGCTGGGCGTCGTAGACTGTTTTGATGTACCTGATGTCAGCCTGCCTCATCCCCTCCTGCAGGCCGCCTCGGGAGTGCATGTTGTCCATGGAGCAGGAGTGCTCCTTGCTGAACGGAGGAGCGGGGTATTCCGGGATGCTGGAGTTGGTGGAGAAGGAGCTGTAGGCTGAGTCTCTCTTGCTGTGGAGGTGGGAGAGCTGGTCAATGCTGTTGGTGGACTTGGCTGGGGAGAGGTGACAAGGGTGGTAGCCAGGGGAGGAGTGGTCCAAGCTCTCCATGCTCCCCCGGGAGCTGTACTGGTCAGGACTTCTCCTCAGGTAGCCATGCTCGTAACCAGAGAGATCGCTGGTGGAAGAGCTGGGGAAGAGCGAGAGAAGAGTAAAAACCAACTGTTAGCAGAGAGGAGGCACAACAACTTATAAGTGAGCTCAGAAGCAAGATGTTTAGTTTTGAGGAGCGCAGATTAAAACCCATATTTGGGCCTTACTCCATCCCCTGTTTGCAGTCATCCCAGTTCACAAAGAGGAACTGCTTGACATTGCAACACATGGCTCTTATTTACCAGAGAAGGGTGGGAGGGAAATACAGACAGAAACCCAGTGCATCTCTGGAGCCAGGGAAGATCAACCCCACCCATCAAACCTATCCAAAGCACTTGGAAAGCTGAATGAGTGCCGACGCCACTGAGGAGGAGGAGAGGAGCGCATGAGGCATTCTGGGGGGAATCTAATATCTTTCTTTTTTTTCCCATTTCATTTCTTTTTATGGAGATGAAGGCTATGCCCTGGCAGGCTTCCTGGAAATTCAGCTGTCCCTGGGACAGTTTGTTTGCTGCGAGAAAACTAAACAGGCAAGACAGAGAAGAGATGCATGTGTTTGTGCGTGGAGGCAAGTGGGGGGTGCACCATACTACCACTTTGAGAGAGCCCCAGGAAGTCTTTAAAGCCTCCACACCATGTAGCTTAGCAGACACAGATGCATCATGGCACTTGTCAACATGAGTTGACAGAGGACTCGTAGCCTCCAGAAGCGTGTTCATAAAGAAAGATATTTGGAGATCTATCGGCTGAAAGGGAGCTCCTATGCGCTGGCCACAGTTCTTCTATACTTCCCATGGCGACACCACAAACTGCTGTCAAGTTCCCCTGCGCTAATCTCTCCTCCCGGGCTCCTGTAGATACACTGAGGACTCGCGAGTGCACCCTGAAGATTTCACTTTCCTTTTCCCTTGTTCCCAAGTCCCTTCCCCTGGATACGGGGTTCTCTGGTTCCCAGGTGCTGTCCCGGCAGAGCCCCAGGGAAGCACCAGGAAAGAGCCTGCTGTCCCACCCAAGGGTGGCAGGGCAAGGCTCAGAGCCGCACGCCGGAGCAGCAAGCCCAGCCCGGGAGCAGGCCACAGCCTCGGCTGGCGCGGGGGATGGCTGCACAGTGGGGAGGGCACGCTCCACTCCTGCACGCTTCACCCGGCAGCGATAACAAGACCGAACCTGCTTCGTGCAGCGGGGGAGCCGGAGATGCACAGCAGCTCTGGGAAGCAAGGTGCTGTTTCTGGGAGGCAGCTGGTGCATTTGAAAACAGCCCCCTTGCTAACAAGGGCCTGCTGAGGAGCCTTGTCCTAGATCACATCCCAACTGCAGTCACTTCCCCCTTCCTGGACTAACACCCACAGGCCCAAAGGACAGACAGGGAGGGAGGAGGCTGCTACAGGGAGGGAGGAGGCTGCTAAGCACAAGGAAAGGCAAAGGGGAGCCCGCCTGCAAGGGGAAGAAGGAAGCAGCTCTGCAGAGAGATGCAGAGGAACACAGAGGCAGGCAAAACTTAGGATAAATCTGGTTTACTCATTAGGATGCATCACTCTTTATTTTAATAATAACAAAAAAACCTCTCCCTGGCAATGCCCAGCGGAGAGCTGACTGACTGACCACTAGATGTTCCCCATGCTCCTCTTCAGCCACCCAGGAGACGCAGCCACGCTGCCTGCCCGTGCCAGCCAAAGGCTCTGCCAGGAGCGGTGGCTGAAGCAAAGCCCCTCGGTGGGAAACGAACAGGCTACAGGATGAGCTGTGCTGAAGGCTGGAGAGGAACACACATTTCTCCTGTAATTCTCCCCTCATGGTTTTTTTTTTTTTTATGCCTTCATGGTTTTTTTTTTTTGTTTTTTTTAATGACCTGTTTTCTCTTTCCTCCTCCCTGCCAAGGCTCGGTCTCACCTGTACAAGAAATGAAGTTTCAATCCCAGTGGCTGTGGGGACTTCTGCCTTTTCAGGGAAAATCCTCCAAATTTAAACTTGTCTCCCTCATGCTGCCCCCAGGGTGTTGGGGGGCCTTTGGGGGCTGCTTGGAGGACCCGAGGGGTATGTGTGCCCACGCAGCTCTCCTGCCTGCAGTCCGCTCTGCCACGCCGCACAGGCTCGCAGGAGCAGCCCCAGCCCGCTGGGACCACACCGCTGTCTCCAATCTGCCTCTGCCGCAGTTCGCGGCTGAAACCAGGTGTCCTGCACCATCTTCTTTTAACAGCAATAACACTACTAGGTGAGACGAACCACTGCGCTAACTCCTTAGAGAAAAACACACGCACATAAAGTTATGATAAAGCTGAACCGTGCAGAAAGCAATTGCCAGAACCAGGAAACCCCTTGCCGAACTTCTGACTCTGGGACTATACGGTCAGTGATGCAATACTGCTGGCGACCCCCGCGAGGGGCTTGGGCTTGCTGATGGGCACAGTTACCCTGCTGCCTACGCCTTTTTTTTTAATAGGCTTATTTTGATTTTAGATTTCTTTTCTTTAGCTGGGAAAAGAGGCAAGTTGGAGAACACCTGTGAGTTTTTTGTCCCTCAGCGGGTCTTGCCAGAAGCCTGGAAAGGAGGAAAAATCAGGCATGCTGAATCTACTTCTGAGAAGATTCTGACTGACACTGATTTAACAGGCAGTGCCTACCCTGAGTGAGCCTGGAGTTTTTAAGAACTCAATTTCATCCCAAACATAAACGTGGGAATGAAGGTCATAAGGCACCTGGTTTCTACGTCAGGCAGCTCTCCAGGAACGGTTTGTCCGGCGTCACATCCATTCGCCATGGACTGCGCAGCCCGAACGACCACGCTGCATTTCTACGTGGGGGCAGTCTGCGAGGGAGCAGAGCAGGACACCAGCTCCTGCATCCGGATCTGCAGAGAGCTGCCTTAACGTCCTGGCACGGGGCTCCTGCCTGGGGCAGGGGGATTTTTAAAGCAATTAATTGCCAGATCTTCACCACTTTGCAGAGCATCTAAGCGAGGGGAACATGGCCACTCTGGCCAGGTAACCAAACAGGAACCGAAAGCCCTGCGAAGCCCTACCTTAACCATGGCTGTCTGTAAACCCATCAGCTGTATGGAGGTGACTGGGAATATTTTGCCCACAAATCCTTCATCCCCTTCCTTCACTTCTGTCCTCTAGATTTAGGCCCTTCCTTCACTTCTGTCCTCTAGATTTAGGCCCTAACCTTGCAGTTAGCACCATCAAGACAGCCTCGGGCAGGAGGCAGAGCCTCCCTGAAGCCAGCATTACGCTGGAAACAAGGAAGGCAGTAGGATCAGGGGACATAGGTTAGAAGCGCATTAGCTTGAGAGACCAATTCTCTACACACAGGTACCTGTGGGAGACGCTTCAAAACTGGACAAATGATACTAAAACTAAAATGGTAACCAAATATTGCCAGTCTATTCTCATGGCCCAGTCTAGAGCTCATATCCAAGAAAAATCAATGTGCATTTTAACAGCTGTCACTACTGTCTTCACCTGGGCACAACCCCAGTGGTGTCAGAAGCAGTCTGGTCCCTATAAAGGTCACAGGACACAACAACTAGCATAGCCATGAGCTCAGTAATCAAAGCGATGTGCTACCGACCTGGGATGGCCATTGAAAGGCTGCAGAAAAAGGATTCCTTTACAGATGAGCAGAAAATATTTTTTTTTGAATTGACAAACGAGAGGAAAGCACAGCAGACTGCTTTACATCTCTGCCTATGCAGCACATGCCCACAGTGCGTGGTGCTTACCTGGAGTGGTAGGACTGATGCCAAGGGGTGCCAAGCGTACCCTGAGATATTTGCATCATGCTGAGATCGGGCTGGTTCTCTGCAAATTTGGTTGAATGCCAGGAGTGCGGTCGGCCCGGAGTTTCACTCCGCCTAGGTAAAAGCAGAAGGATTTTGCACATCAGCAACAGACTGGCTCCTGCAGGGAAAATGCATGTGAAGAGACACTGACAAGTGCATTTACAATTGGTCCTGCTCATTCACGCGGATCCATTCACAGCCTGGGGCCGCGCGTGGACTCCCACACGATGCATCGAGCAGGGCAGCTGCATTTGATTCTGATGGATGCCAAACGAGCGCTTTTTCTAAAGGTTCCCTTCATTTTAAAGCGCCGTCTGGCAAAGTCATCTAAAGAATCAAATACCACGAGGGGGTGGAAGCCTCGACAATGCTGTTTTGATCTCTCCTCAGTGCTTGCAAAAATGCAGGAAGAGACACGACAAGCGAGTGCCACCAATGCGTGTCCTTCGCATCCCCGAGGGCCTTTCAGCCAGCCAGCTGTCCCACGGCAGCGCGTGAGCCTGGGTGCGTCCCCAGGCACGGCACAGCACCGTGGGCTTTCACTTGCTTCAGTCGCCAATGCTAACGAAGGGCTCCAACAGTTCTCAGGGGAAAAAAAAACCACAACACACCAACAACCTTTTTTAAGGCATGTAATGGTGCAATGGAAAATCAAAGCAGGGTAGTAGCAATAAAGTGCTCTTGATATGCTGCACAGACCCTCGTTTGCTGCAGCGTGTGGGCCTGTCCCTGTGCTTTCTGCGGGGGATCTCTCCCCTTATGGTCATAATTTCGAACTGAGAACGAGGAGCAGCGCAGGATCTGTGCACCGCTGCAGTCCCAAATGTGACAGCCTGCAGGCTCTGACAACCTCGCCTACCTACAAAGTGTAACAGCAAGAGGAGGATACGACACATCTCCAATCTTAGTCTCGCTCAAATTTTCATGGCAGAGCTTGTCTGGAATAGATCAGCAAATAGATTAAAATGTCCTCTGTAAATATAAAACAGGCACTTAAAGAGGGCTCTGCTATTACTGCCTGAAATTGTGGAAAGATAGACAGGGTAAAGGAAAATACACCAGGCCAAAAGTGATTGTTAGCGTCAGATGCTTAACTGGCACAAATCGACATCTGCACCAGCTGATGATATGGCCACATGTTCCCTTCAACGGAAAAGCGCTGGCAGGCAGCGGGAAGCAGTACCATTTCACCAGTATGTTTTGCTAGCCCTTTGCTACGGGTTTGAGAAGAATGGATCATTCTCTGATTGTCAGCTAAAAAGAAAAAAAAAGAAAAAGTTGGGGTTTTTTTCCTTTTAACATCTGTTAGGACAGGATTATGCTAATAAGAGTTGAACTGGAGGTTTACAGATGGTGAGCTGAGCCAAACAGCATTTTACCATTTCATGTGTAGGTGTGTTTAAAACAGGGCTCTTTTGTTACGCTCCTTGCCCAATGAAACCAGGAAGCTCAACACTGTAGGATGGGGAGTTGACAGAACGCTTTTTACTAAAAATAACCCATATTCTTGTTTTCTCTTAATCCTAAAATATCTACTGCAGAGATGTAAAGACTTTCTTTGTACTTTGGAGTAGAATGAACACCCAACATTTCAATTTCTTGCTGGGGAAAACAGCCTGTCTGATCACAAACAAACCATGTTACCCCTTGATCTGATCAGTAAGAAGCTGCAAGAGAGCTACGTAGGCAGTCGTCTGAGCCACAGACACTTTAAAAGCATTTTGGCCAATAACCTTGTAAAAATACAACATGTGGACAGGGAAACTATGAATTTAAGGAAGAAAACAAGCCGTACCAGCTCAGCCCGGGAAAACCTTGCGTTGTTTCTGCACCTACCTGATCCTGGAAATGTGGATTAAGGGTAACTGCTTAAGGCAGCAGAGGAAGGGCCACGGCACACCCGACCTCCGGCTCGTGTTGTAGGCTCACGCGGGTGATTGCCGAGGAAGAGGCAAGGCGGAGATGTTGCAGGCTGGCGTGCACACGCATGCACCAAACGGCAGGGACTGAGGGCCTGATTCAGTCCCCACTGAACCGATCGACAGACTCTCCGTGACGTGGAGCTCGGTGACGTGGAGCTCGGTGGCTGTAAAGAAAGGCACAGCCGACACTGCCTGTGCCTGTGTGTGTGTATGTGCATGCTCAGGGGAAAGCCAAAAAGTGCTTAGCCTCAGCTTTCTGTAACACCCAAAAAAAGCCCCTGGCTTCCTGCTACTTCCTTAAGCTTTATTTGCAATTACTGTTGGCCAAATAGGGAAAAGGACTGAAACCGGAGCGTAATGCGACAGTGAGCACCACTGTGTCTACAGGAGAACAGCTATCTCCAATTACAGATCTGAGGGCAGCTGAACACATTTCATCTGCCAGTTCTGCAACGGCTTTTGGTTGCACTTGCATTACTCTGGAGCACAGCTTTCAGAAACCAATTAAAACCGCTGCAAGATTCAACTTTTTGGCAAGTGGGGCAGAACTGCCCACAGCCCACGGGCCCACAGCCGTGTCAGATCCTGATTCATCCCAGACAAACTGTCTGAGTGATAAAAGCTGCATATTCCTAAGCAGCTAATTCCTGACTTGAATGAAGACAAAAAAATCGTTAGATCTTTAACAGGTAAAAATTTGGTAGAGCTCAGTGGCCTTCAACAAAACCAGGAGCAGCAGCTGACACTTTGTTCCAGGAAGTTGAAGGATTTCAAAATGCAGAATTGTTATCCCTTCAAACCAACCCATCCCCTGATGCTTTACACTAGTTTCTCAAGGGCTGCACCTGCACCACGCTTGTCGAAGTGTTCAATTTTACTACCAAAAAATTCTCCACTTTAGATAATGGAGAAAGCGATCCCTCTGCTGTAAATGCCAAGGTTAGGAAGGAGACCCTCAGTTCCTCACCGACACGTCCAGCGATCAGATAAATTGGGCACCCAGGTCAGGTTGGCACCTCGACAGACGCCGAGGAGCGAGGACGCCGGGAGAAGCCGGCAGACCCTGGTGCAACGCGGGAACCTAATAGGTTCAACAGAGGCTCCAACACTGATTACATACCAGATACTGCCAAATTCACACAGTCTGCTGGAAAACTGAAGGGAAAAGAAAAGTCTTTAATCTTGTCTGCTTGCTGTTATCTGGGTGCTCCTTGTAACTATAGCAGTTACAACATTTTCAGACAGAAACGTGACCATCACATTAGCAGTCTCCTCTGACAGAGTCTGGCAAGGGCTTGATGCAGTCCAGGCTGCAGGGACTATACTGACGTTGCTGAGGCCCTTGACCATTAATAGCCCCATAGCTCTCTTTCATTACGAGGGACTACTGCGTGTTTTTCATGAGTAAAAGAGATTATTTTTATGCTTTGTATGCATGACAGACATGGTAATGCAAACTTTATATCTTGGCACTAACTCTGCAAATAAATCAGCACCTAAAGAAAAGCCATTTGAAGGCTTCTTCACAGTATAACAGAAAGGCTGAATTATCTTTTTCCCATGGTGACAAACTAACGCCATACCAAACAGTGTGTCCAGTCTAATTTCTGTTCTTCACTCACTGTTCCTCACCAAAGCCATAGCGCGGGCACAACCAGAAGGCTTTGCAATTCAAATATACTCCAGCCCAGAGGCTGCTGACAGCACAACCATACCTCTGTGTAAAGACGTCCACCTTTAGTCAAACAAAGCACCCCAACTTCTTTAAATTGCCATTTTCTTTTTTTTTTCCTTCATGTTTGCCCAGACAGGTTTCCCTTTTCATAACTCTTCAAGTGGAACAGCTTTGCAAAAAAAGAAAAGGACAATAAGATGGTCAAACAACCCCTGCACTAGTGAGCAGACTGCTCTGCTCTAGGTTTCTGATGGCAGCATCGAGGTTGACTCCAGCAGCAGTCATCCTCGCTAGCTGCGTGCTTTGGCTGAGGCCGAGGAGCACAGCAATACGGCAATGTCGACCGCTGCTGCTGTTGGGCCAGATTTGTTGGCACAGGTGAGAAAGCACCCTATTTTGAGCTTCCCTGCATACACAAATCACCTTAAACCAAATCCACTTTAACTCTTTGGCCAACCTGATCTGAGTCAGATTATCAAGAGCAGAACAGCAAAAGGCAACTTCAGCACACCACTGAGCCTGGCCCATTAAATGGAAGATGAGCCTGACTTGACTGGCCACCAAAAGGTAATTAATACTAAATGAATGACTTCCTAATTTCAAGAAGAGACATCAAATAGACCCAGTTCCTCCCCTGCCCGCACAAACACTGTGATTTTGCCACCTTAAAACCAAACAGGAAAAAAAAAAAGGAAAGGAAAAATGAAAAAAAAGATTGTTCTTTAGAATATTCAAGATATTTATCTTCAACTTTGTTCATGTTTTATTGACCTTCCGGACTGAGTGGAACCCTGTGGCACTGCGGCACTGCGTAGTGGGGTACATGCAACAAGCAGGTTTCATACATCGTAAATGAGGCATAAACATTTCATGTTCAACAGAAGCAAGGATTTTCCTGACTGTCCGATACAGCTAATGCTGTACCTGTGCAGGAAGTTTTAAGAAGTGTCCGATACAGCTAATGCTGTACCTGTGCAGGAAGTTTTAAGAAGCTTGGGAAGATATGGACTACGGTATATAGTACACTGGGAGACTATGCAACCTTTAATTATGAAAACCACCAGAAATATATGGATGGGTGGAAAAAAGCTCTACGTACCCAGGCAGGGAGTTCTCAAGTGTTACATGCAGGCTACAGTCTCAGCTTGGGTACAGTGGCAGAGCCCACCTACCGCTGCTGAGGATCCAAACGGGTAAGGACCTACAGGTCAGAGAGCTGTTCACCATAATCTTCTCATCGTCTCCGCCTCGCTGCCCAAGTAAATCACAGAAGCAAGCATCAGAAGCCAGGACAAGCGCCTTTGCACCCACCTCTAGTCACCACACCAGGCAGCGGTACACATTTTCCTTTACCTTTCAGTCGGTACAGACAAAGGGGGAGTAAAGCTGACAGAGGGTGCAGAACAACGCGAATCAAGTCTCACCGCACACAGAATGGTAACACGCAAAATGTGAGGACAGAGAAAATAATTCCCAACGGAGAAGTTACCTTGCTTGAAACTCTAGCATTTTTGACAGCAGTCCTCTAGCCTGATCGAAGTTGCATACAGGAGGCACTTTACCCTGTGCCTGCACTTAAGAGTACACCGTACCGCTCATCTGCAAACGCAAAGGACTGCTCCGCCACACCAGAATCCCTGCCTCCAGCCAAAAGCCTAAATAAGAAAGCCCTGGCTATGTTCCACTTATTTTTCCTTCAAGTAACAGGTTTCTTCCCCTCTTATTCTGCCTGACTTTATAGCCAGGAAAAATCATCCCCCAAACCTATCCAAGTGCACTGCTTTGTTTTGCTAGGGATCTAAATATGATTTTAAAATACTTCTCATGTGATTTTAAAACACTTCATTAAACTTGGCTCTGCCTCATGACAATACTTCAGCACATGCTTAACTTCACTTGCAAACCTAAGCACCAAATCAATTTAGCAAGTGTTTTACTTCCGCCTGTGATTAAATCTGCCCTCAGTCTACGCTTTGCCAAGTCAGTGAATTAAATGAAAGGTTGGAGTTGGGCTTAGGAGAAGAAAGTTAAACTGAGCACATTCCTCAAAGCTACTGCCCCAGCGCATCCCCGGACCAGCAACCAGAATCCTCCCGTGCAAATCGCCTCTGAGCACCACTGGGCAGCAAAAGGGCAGTTTGGAGCACGGTGAAGTACCCAGCACGAGGGCAGAGGTGTCTCCAAACATGAGCTAAGGCAGATGCTGAGGAGAGGAGAGGCTAATTCATACCACCATCCATGCCTGCTCCCCCTCTCTTCTCTCCGGGGAAAACTCCGGAGTTGAACTCTCCCCCCAGTACAATTGCTGGAAAGAAGCAAAGCAGGCTGCTTACGCTAAAAGAGGAGGATTTCACAAGGAAAGCACCTTCTCTTAGGAAACACAGACTGACTTAATTTTATCCTTGCAGACAATAAGGGGATATAACTTAGCCTTTTAGAAAACTAACGAGTGCAAGCCAAGGAGGGGATGTTGTGGCTGACTGATTAGCAACTCAGACAGAGCTGTCGATGCCCCAATAAACCGACCTTTCTATTTTTACTGCGACGTACCCACGGAGCTTGTGGGGAGTTAAGTTTCCATCAGTCTCATGTCTGGCAAACGCATCATCCGAGACGAATGAATACAGACCGTTTCTGAATAACTCTTCTACCACTGATCTTGTGCTCACTTTTCCCCTGTCTCAGAAAGCTTCAAAATCCTCCACAGCAAAGAGCAGAGAGAGGAAAGCAGCAAAACCTTTCTAGGAAAGCATCTCTCCCCAACAAACTGCACCAATCTGCAGCTGCAGGCAGGCGCGGTGGCCTCAGGGACACATTCCCTGTGAGCTGCAGGGACAGTTTTGACCAGCTGCTAGTGCCAGCGCTCCCAAGGAAGGCGGGAAGAAACAGAGACGAGATATAAGGACGAGAGGGTCACGCTGTGCTGTCCCCTGTGCCCCCCCTCCCAGGGGGGCTGTGTTATCTGCATAAACATAAAGCATGAAAAGGGTCTGATTTTCCACCGCTGAGGACCTGTCTCCAAGGTGGCCACATCTAAAAGGAGTGCTAGCATAACACAGATACCTTCTACAGGCATCCTACGCGTTTCTGCAGTCCCTACACCTAGCTATTAAGCAGGAGATGAACGAAAAACTAAAGCACTCAGAAGCCTATTAGGATTTCTGCAGAGCCTGGCCACAATCTACTCAAAGCCATGTCGCTCTTAATTAAGGTTCAGTCATGGTTCTAAAAATAAGCATAACAGACGAGGCTAATTAGAAAGAAGTCGGACCATAACGGCATTGGCTTGATGTGTCTTTCACTGATTCTGTCTTTTTAGGCTCACAGAGCCTGTCTGGTAAATTCTGGGGCAGGAGACAACTGGAATAAGCTCTGTTCCTTCACAGTTTTGACCAAAAAGGAGGAGGACTTGCCAGAAAGATCTTAAGTTTGTGAAATGTTATTTCATGTCACGGGCCTGGGACAATAATATTTCCTCACCCAAAAAGTGAGTTGTCATCCTCCCCCACACTCCTATACTCAGATTAAACTCTCCCTAAGTGAAAAAACATTGCAAAGAAAACCCACTTCAGAAAGCTCAGGTCACATGTGTGAATACAGCTTTTAGCAGTTTCAGTCTTGAACCAAAAACCCGGTAAAATATCCCGACTGAGCTCAGTGCTCTACCCCAGATCAGCCTGGTCTCATTTCTCTTTCAGGTCCCTTTCCAGTGGCATTGGCAGATGTCATGCATCTGCTTTTGGTTTCTAGATGATGTGTTCACTTGCTATTCGTTTACTCCATTTGACAACCATCATTTGGGATGTCTGGTTGCATCAGACCAGGCCTTGAATGCCACGTCAGAGCTGCAGCAGAACAGAGAGACAGGTACGGAGCTCCCCGACATCTCTCTGGGGCAAGGAAGCAAAGAATCAGAGGCTTCTGCTCGGATTTCATGACGTTACCATCACCAGTCCTGCAGGAAAAAGTCTCGATAAACTCGCCACTGCTCTCCACTGGGCCATAGTGAAGAAAAGCCCTGGATGAAAGTAGAGATGACAGCCACATACATGGATGTACATTTATTTTTTTTCTACCATTCCTCTCAACTCCATGCGCAGGAAGCAGCTTGTCGCTCCTCCTCCTCTTCTCCTCTGGCCCCAAAAGAAGGCAGAGAAAAACCATGCAGAGAGACTACCTGGTGGTTAAACTACGGCACCTGTTTGGACACTGGGATGACCAGGGGCCCAGCTACATTTGTCCTGCTGACTCTGGTGAGGGACGGGGTGTGGGTGGCTGTGGGGACAATGAACCTTCAAGCCCTGCAGCAAAATTTGCCGGAGCTGGCAGGAGAGCGAAGATGGCTTTTCTTTGCAAGAAATGCTCTCCTCCGGCTGCGGAAGGAAGTGCTGGGAACACTCAGAGGTGATGGCAGCTGTGAGCAAGTTGCTCCTTAGCTGAACTCATGAACAGTCAAACATTGTAATTAATGATTATTGGTCTTGCACATCACACCTCTGTGTTATCGCATTTCTTTGGTAACCTTCAGGCTGCCTTATCCAAGCAAGGGGCATTTATCCCATTTTCCAGTAAAGGAAACGAAGGGCTGGAGAGGTGAAGTGACTTGCATAAAACGACCCAAGAGGCCTACCACAGAGCGCAGTGCTAGCAAGGGGGCCATGCGCTGCTACTCAATTTTCCATTCGCCCGAGCCTACGCCTGACAGGCAATATTTAGATTGAGGACTTTGCTCTACACGGTAAGAGAGTCCCCCTGACATTGCCTGACACTAACCAGACACCAGGCTTGAATAGGAACAGCGGGGCTTGGGTTATTAGTGTGAGAGGTGATGTATACAACCTTCCTTCTTGCTGATTACTAGATTCAAGGACTTTGTCCTACCGGGATCTTCTGGCAGGTTTCTTTTTTAATGAAAGCAATACTCAGTAACAGAGTAAGTGTGATTTAAATTGCGATATAAAGGGTATTTCAGATCTCTGCTTTGAAAAAGTACTTGCCATCAGGACAGTCTGGCTGCGCCTTTCACACAGACTGTGGCTTTGACAACTGGGAGCCGAGGCAGACTCCTGGCTGGTACTAAGAGCACACGGAGACTAGAATGAGAAGCTGGGGAGCACTGGATGTAAAGACCGTCTGCAAAATCCTCTTGTTGCTACAATTTTACTCTGCTTCCTTTATTGGAAAAAGAAGAAAGAACAGATATGGAAAAGACACAGCCGACTGCATCTTACAGATTGCTTCAGCTTTTATCTTTGAAAAGGACCCAGTTATTTCCTGTCTTTTCCAGACATTCCCACCATCTCTCAAACCATGGGCAGAAAAGTCCAGCGGCCAGACCCTCTGGTGGCTTAACCTGCCTACGGATTTGTAGAAGCCGCAGAGTTGCACTGATTTATCCCCATTGACGAAGTGGCCCAATAGGCTTAATTCAAATAATTTTTTCTCATTCTTTGTCAGTCACTAAATTAGTTAAAAAGATAAAAAAACAAGCATAGCTTGGATTCTTTTGCACCCTGATATCAAACACACAGCAACTTGCAACAGGAGAGACTTGGAAACAATGGAAGGAATGTGTTTTCGCAGCCTTGCTCAGTGCTCAGAAGGAACTCGGTGGCTGGCAGCAGAAACGCTACCCTGTAAGCCTGATTATCCAAATGTAACGTGGACAATGAGTCACGGCAGGTAACCAAGGGGATTTTCAGGGCAAGCGTTTCAGATGGTAGCTGGATTCTCCTCTGAATCACAGGGACACAAATCAAAGACAACTCTAATAAACTCAGCACAAAAACATTCATGTAGAAATGATAAATGGCCGAGAAAAATACGGTCCATTGGGTGCATTTGTTGTATGTGTATACACACATTTGTGCATATGGGGGGGTCTGTTCTGAATTAGCCTGCTTCTAAAGCACCTCAAGAAAGAAAAGGTAAATGGTGCCAGCAGGAGTTCAAACCTGCAGATAGTCAGGTGAACTCCTAATTTACTCCCCATGTTCCCTACAGGGAGCAGGGGTGATAGGTGGCAGTTCTTGTGCATCTCACCGGGACTTACACCAGTGGAGAAAGCGAAACAGCAAACCTGAAATCTGCAGTGATCTAGCACAATTCCAAGCACGGACCCTCTAACAAACCTGTCTTCTCCCTCACAGAAGCTTTTAATCATTTCAGTAATAACCATTTTGGTAAAAGACACCCCTGCATCTGGATTTCTAGACGCAATTCTTCTCTGCTTCTCATCTCAGACTGCCCTTTACAGCCAGGCAGAGCTGTAACAACACGCGACTGCACTGGCTGGCAGCAGCGCCCTTGCCTTGTTTATTTTGCACAGCCGAGGAAATGAGGCAAGCTTCAGTGAGTAAGTGCTGACTGTACGCTCGGGGGTAAATCGACGGCTGCTGTAGTGCCGCTCCTTTCCACAGAAGCTCAATTGCAACATCTGAGACACCAATCCGAAGGTCCGGCTTTCCCCTTTGATTGAGGACATTCATTCACCACCCTTAATTTCAGAGGCTGATCGGGACAACTGACAACTCATCACCCTCATCGCCTTGGGTGCGTTTAAAGAAAGTAAACAAGTGCGGGAATTGCACCCAGTGGTACCGCCAAAGCAAAGGCTGCTGAGTCTGAAATACTCTCCCACACTCAAATTCTTATACATTCAGGCGACTTCCTGTTTGTAACCAAAGCTTCAACCCAGGGTAAACCACTGAGACGGGCAGACACAGCCTCCAACACTGCCGGAAAAGCGGAGCAAAACATTGGCCCTGCATCCAAAGGCAAATTAATCCAAGTGAAATGCTGAACTTTGGGGCTTCTGCACAGATCTGCTGTTAGACCTGCAGGCAAGTAGGGCTTACAGCAGGCACATCCTGAATAAATTATTGATGTAAAAAGGCAGTGGGTTCAGGGGAGCCTCCTTCCTAAATTCACTGTGAGTCACATACTCTGGGGACTGCACAGTCCCACACCCCAATCACAGATAAACCTCTCCCTGATAAAACTAGGTGGAGGGGAGAATTCAGCGATACAATCTGCTCCATCTTGGGAGAAGATCATTTACAGTGCAAATGCTCAGCTGGTGGAAAGCAATACAAACTCAGGGAGGTTATACAAATGAGCACCTGCTGAAGAGCTGCGCCTTTTCCTCCTCCCTTCGCAGCCATCCCTGCTGCTCAGGGACAGCATCTAGAACTGCCTGCAGCGGCTAAAATCTGGAGCAACTCCACAAAGGGCAGTGGGTTTACTCCCAAAGTTCATCCTTGCTGATTAGATCTGAACATGACTCCACGTGTCCTGCGTGCCCTTTTCTCAGCCGCTTGGTAATAGAGTTTGGGCCAGATTTCCTCTGGCTGTCGGAAATCAATGTAGCTTCTTGACTTCATGTAAGTCAAGGTCTGGCCTGAATGTGATTTTGTCCTTAAAAGTCACAGCTTAAACTCCATGGTGCAATTCTCAGGAGAGTGAGACAGAAAAACCTACAAGGTCATCCAGATTACCATCTGATTGATGTGAGATGCTCTTTTGATGCCAGCAAAAGCTTTGCCTGAGTAAACAGTGTAGGATTTGGCCCTAAACTGCATGCACAGGAGAAGGGAATTGGGCTCTGCCGCAACCCTGGTCAACCCAGTGCAACTCAGAAGCCAACTTCTGAAAGCATTTAAGCATTTAAAGACGCAGATAGGCACTCAGTAGGATTGTCACGAATGCCAAACTCCCACTGGAACTCAGAATCAAAAGAAGCCATGGGGTTTTGGAAAGCCAAGCAGTTAAACCTGGGAAGCCACTCCAGGCTTACATGACTGCTGCGGAGATATTTTGGTCCCACATCTCCGATGACAACCTTTACCACGGCTGACATAGTTTTTGAGGAGAAAGGACACATCTTCTAGGACCTCTTCCCAGTGAGTCACCCTTACCTGCAGCCAGAGCAACAACTTGTTTACACACAGCCCTATGCAAACATGGTGACATCCAGCTAAGTTGATGCTTGATTTTAGACCCAAGAGGTCAGTTTCTTTCAATTCCCTGGCACCATGCCGGAGGCAAGCAAGCCATGAGAAAGGCGGGTGTGAGGCTACAAAATTGTCCTGAACCATTTCCACCTCCCGATGCCGCAGGTGCTAGGGATTCACAGTGCTCCAGGACTGTTAGCGCTGCTGCCCTCGCAAGAGGAGAGTGGCATTTGCCAGCTGCTCTCCAAGAACAGGAGCCATAAGGACACACACAGCCGATGGAGACACAAATACACAAGTTCTCACCTGGTCTTCAGCCGAAGCTTAACTCCTCCCAACCATGAGGCTTTGCTGGGCTGAAAGTCAGTGGTCACGCAGTCTGGGCTGAGCGGGCTGGAAGACAGAAGGTCAGTGCATCCCTTTGCTGCACCTGTGTCCCTGTCAAAAGAAACAAAGGCCATGTCAACATCAACACACAAAACAGTCCTTGTATGTTTAATGTTTTTAGTCCATGTTTAAAAAGCATTTTAAGAAATAATAAGGCAATATATAGACTCAGGAGACAAGGCAGGGGCATCAGTCTTGTATTTAAAATGTGTAAAGAAAACGACATGGAAAGCCACTTGTGTCTCTCCTTCTCTGTCATTGCTCAAGCAGTCTGAAAGAGTGAGATTTTGCTCTCCTTTATACCTGGGCAGCGTTCAGCCCTTCAGAGTGCTCCTCACAACCATTTTAGAGGAGCCACACAATACCGCAGCCCTGATTTTCAGCATGGAGGAAAGAGATCAGCTGCAGCATCCATGACCTAAAATTCATTACCCAAATCTGTATTCTGGGACTCAAAATCCCTAAGTGTTGAGTTCAGGGGCTCCGCTGCAGGATGTGCCCTATCCCCACATAATCATCTTCTGAGAGCTTAGAGAACGCTCTGAACAGACGACAGAAAAGCTAAGAGAAAGGCAAGGCTGTCTGCATCTCCAGATGGGAAACTGAGGCCTCAGAAGGGAAAGTGACTGATCGCAGCCAACCGGGGAGGCTGTGTTACAGCCGAGGGCTGACGTGCTCTCTTCTTTCCGAGGCAAGGCTCTTGACCACAGCGCGATCAGGAAAGCTGTTCCACTGGGGAGCCCTAAACCCAAAGACACCCGGTTCTCACCGCATCAAGACTGCAAGACAGAAGGAACAACTCACGCCACTGTAAAGCAAGTGACCTTACGCTGCCAGGCAACGCCTGGTCACACAGTGATAGCAAGAATTAGAAGTCTCTTCCCCCCCCGTACCAGTATTTCCACAAAGTTAGCAAACAAGTATTTACCCTGCTTTATCACACACGTGCGGAAGTCACCCAGACATCATGTAACTATGGCTTCAGCTCCTTTCTTCCTGCAGGCACAGGAGAGCCTCAGACTATTCAGTATTCTCATTTGCTACCGTTTTTAGCACTGAAACATGGGACAGATTTGAAATTTCTGCTAGTTAAAGGAACCCCCACGCTGCATAAAAGCAGGTACAAAAGGACCCCTCCGTGCCTCTCAGCCCACAGCGGGCCATGGCATGAGGTGCGCTGCAATTGCCTCTCGTTGTGTGCTTAGCGGGCTGCGGGCTGAGCGCACATGCCAGCATCAGGGGCTTTGGATAGCTGAGATGGCTTGGATGCCATTCCGGTGAGAGGCCGGCCGTCTTTGTGTCCGGCTCGGTCCTCCCCCACGCTCCCTCCCCAAGCCCCCACGTGCCAGGCAGGAATGTTAAGCCTCACATTGCGGATGAGATATACCAGGGAAGCGCAGCAGCACTTTCACCTAGATTAGGGAAATGGACTGGTCCAGAACAGCGTTTTCCCTCGCCCTGCTTATCTTCATCCGAATTTGACCCCAAATGCTGCCTTAGCTGCCTTTTCTTTCCATGCACCAAATCCCATTCTGCTTTGTCTCTGCCACCCACTCTGCTCTCTGTGTAAACCTTGCTAGGTGCCACTTGGAGGGATTATGACCTGGGTCCCCTGTACCTACTGAACGGAAAGGAATGAGGGATTTGGGCAGCAAGCCATCACACGCTCACTACCTGCAGCTACCAAATCATGCGAAGCCACTCACCAAACTAAAAAGATCCCCCTCCCTGCCCCAGCAGCAGCCTTCCTGTGTACCAGGAGCAGAACCTCCCTTCAGCCGCACCTGTGAAGCGCCAATACCAGAGACGGCTCCAATTCTCTTCTCTTACAGAGTTCACCATGAAAAATGCCCAATTTTTAGAGAAGCAGATTTCATTGCAAGACAGAGAAAAGACAGGAGAGCTGCTGCAGATAAAGGGAGACTTAGAAAGATTACACATACACAGTTTGCATATACAAATACGTATACAATTAAGTAAATTGTGTTACTGCTGTAGTGTTCAGAAGACAAAGCCCCACCGCGTCAGGCACTGTACCCAAACACAGCAGAGACGGTCCCAGCCCCAGAGAACCTCCCCTCTGCCCCCACAGCACAGCTCCGCAGAGAGTGCCGGGACAAGAGGCCGCCGGGAGCCCCAGGAGCGTTGAAGCACGGCTCCAACCAGCGGTGATGCTCCCGCCTGTCGTGCTGAAGCCTAACGAGGTGTCCCACTGACGGCACCGCGGCAGGATCCCCTTAGAGGGGGCCAACCTGAGCGGAGGCACTCCTCAGGCTCCGCTTCCCCTACAAGGAACTAAGGCCCTTCGCACCTCTCGGGCTTGCTAGCGGGGCCGTAATGAGAAGATGCAGTTTTGTGCTGGGGTGACACAACCTTACCTTAAAGGGGAAAGCAGGCACTTGCCTCCCTCCTCGACTTCGGGTGGCCTTTGCAGGAGTAAGACCTGATGGATCGGTACTGGGAGCTGGCCCAGCAGCCTTTTTGCAGAAGTGCTGAGGCCGGGGGCTCCTGCTGCTTGTGAGCGGTACCCTGGGGCCTCAGCCTCTTCACAAAGAGCATCTGGAGGTCCTACAGTGTTGCTAACAGCCACCGAGCTACAACCTTCATCGCAACACAGGCACACTTACAAACTCAGGGCGATTTCTTTTCTTCTTCTGACAGCACTGTTTCCACCTGTTTAAGAGCAGGTAACTGATGCAGTAGAAGGGGTTTTTTTCCACATTCATAGGAGATGGCTCAGGATCAGTGCCAAATTTCCCCAACACATCAACAGCAGTGCTAAGTCCTAACCTCCCTATTCGTTCCCTCATCACCACAACCTAGTGATCTTGCAGCACTTCGGGTCTTTTTTTGTTTTAAACAGCTTTCCAAACATCTTAAGAAAGCAAAAGGCAACACAGGCAAAATTCTGCTGTGAGCAGTGCTCCCTGAACATGCCATTTCCAAGCATGCCCAGGTGGATCCGCACTGATCCACACTTCACAACCGGCGGCTAAAAGCAGCAGGAGGGTGAGCAGCTTGGGTGTTCCTCCTCCCCGGGGAAGACCCCTGCCCGCCAGCATGCATAGCTTCGGGGTTTACCCCACAGAGACAAAGCAGCGTTAATTAGTGTCTGCATGGGCTCCAGGGCTGTTGTTTTGGGGTAAAAAGGAAACGCAAAGGAGTTTTTCTGAGGCTCTTCAAAAACTACAGTGGCTGAGCTCCCTGTGGAACAAACAGGCTCAAGAAAAGATTGAAAACTTGTAAGACAATCTATAAATACTAGCATTAACCAAGCCTGGTGGGGAACGCGCGAGATAAGGATGCTTCCACCAAGCAAGCACGCACACCTCGGGGACGGAGCCCTGCAGCCGTTTGGCCGTGGCGGCTGGCGGGCACTTTGCCTGAAGGAGACACCCCGTCCAGGCGTGCCTCCGGGAGAGCTCTGCTGCCTGAACGAGGAGCCGGGAAAACACCTCGGGCCCCCGCTGCCTTGCAACCACAGAGCTGGAGACGTCCCCCCACAAGTGCAGCGTCTTCCCTCCGCTCACGACTTTCTGCCTCACACTCAGTCGAGTGACCTCACTGTTTATCCCGGAAGATTTTCTAAGCCATTCCTAAATTATTTTCAAAGATGGATCAGTCTAACAGTCAGGAGTGTAACAGCCTCTAAATTTCTTCAACTTTAAGAAGGAAACAGCCACCTCAGCGCAGAGCAGATGTCAGGGCCTGCCTTACGCCTCGACTGTCACTACTCACGCTTCTCCTGGAGCGCAGCCTTCCTCCCCGGCCCGCAGCTCGGCACGGCGCGCGCCGTTCTCTACAGCTCCACTCGGCCCACTGGGATCATCCCTAAGGTCGGGGCCGCATTTTATTTAGGGATGCTGTGAGATGCCTCGCAGTTGCACAGCTAAAAAGTCTCCCTGGCAAGGAGTGGCCTGCAATTGCTCTTTTTGTTATCGTGTTCTTTCTAAAGTTCACAAACGGGAGACAGGAAAGCCAGCGCAGTCTATTTAAAACCCTTTAGCCTCCCACCTGAAGCTGGCAGCTGCCTCTGAAATCCTTCCTTTTCTGCAAAGTTCTTGTTTAATTATGAAATGTTATTTATACTTCTTGCTGCTTCCATGGTGCCTTTGGTATTTAATGCCACACATGTTAACGGCTAGCCGTACAAAGGCACTCTGCTCAGCTTTTCCCACATCTAAAAATACGGCCTGTTTTGATGCTTGCTTGACCAACAGCGAAAGAACCCAGCACTACAGATTAAAGCCGTATTTTTAAGAGGGA
The DNA here is from genome assembly GCF_036370855.1 of Dromaius novaehollandiae. Lineage (NCBI taxonomy): Eukaryota > Metazoa > Chordata > Aves > Casuariiformes > Dromaiidae > Dromaius > Dromaius novaehollandiae. The sequence continues at coordinate 12,772,397 of NC_088101.1, read as the reverse complement.
CCTACAGTCAGCTAAAGTCCAATGTTAAGGGCCAGAGGAAGTAGCCTGGTCTTCAAAAGTTTCCACCGTGTCGCAGCTTCAGTCGCTTGCGCGTCGTGCAGAGAGCTGCAGCTTCGGGAGGAAGAAGCAGCATCTCCCAACCCACGCTGCAGCCTCTCCTCCGCAGTCCTCGCACTGCCTCCTGCTCTTCTAAACAACACGGCTGCCGAGGCTTTCCCTATCTTTCACTACCCTCCTCAGAGCTCTCCAAGGAAGCACGTGTGGCCTTACTTTATATGACTCCTTAATCAACTCCCTCTAAGTCTTGTTTGTCTGCTTCTGTCACCTGATGCCTCGCGTCCTTCCCCAGCCGCCACGATCTCTACAGAACTCATCTAACGTTTTAGGGAGATCCTTTGCTTCGGACCATAAATTACCCTGACCCCCTCTGGCAGCCTTATCTGCCTCCTGCGCTGACCTCCTGTTACCTGCATACTTGAAACATTTCTTACCATTTATCTTAACCTTTCGGGCACTTGGCTCTTCTTTCTCACCTTTTTCTGTTTGCCTTATCGTTATTTATACTCTCCACATTCCATCCTGCCATTTCTTAGGTTTCTGATGTTTTACATTTCTGCTTTGCACTGCTGTCTTAGTGCACTTAGCACCTCGCCAAGCCTCTTTGCCAGACATATACCCCGCACCGGTCGGGGTGTAACACTTGCCCTCCTGCAAACGCTCTTGTTTGCCGTCTGCACGCTCCTTCCTGCTGCAGCCGTAAAGACCATTTTCCTAATTCAAGGCCCAGCCCATAGGTGTGGGGCGTGTGTCTGCCCATCGGATCCCCCACCAATAATGTCTGAAGCTGCTGACCGAAACAGGCAGGCTTCACAGAGATATCAGCCTCAAAGAATTAAACTCCAAGTTTCACAAAAATAGTTACTGCGGGAAGGGAAGCAACACAAATTATCGCTCTCACTGAGGAAAAGGTGCAGTGCGAGCTCAGCCGGCCAACTAAACCCCCAAAGAGGGGAGAGATTTTGCATAGGAGAGCCACAGGAAAGCGGACTTCAGAAGTGCTTCTGCTCAGAGCACTTGCTTTCTAGCAAACTTGCCTTACGTTTCTTCTATCTGGATTAGCGGCCTGCCCTCTGCTTTACTACTGACCTGTCCGCAGTTCCAGGTAGGAGTCGAGGATAGGGCTGAGATCACCTATTAACAGCACCTGGAACTATGTTAAATTGTTAAAGGTTTTTATAATCTCTCTATAGTGGGTATTTTTCTAATGTTCCCACCTCTTGGAGTCATGATTACTTATTTTACAATAATGCCAGGTTTCCTGCCACGGTAAAAGAAAACCTAAGTCCTATGGAATCAAAACCACAAATATTAATAGGTTTAGTAATTTTTAATGTCTCATTATTGCTAAGCCAAAGGTTATTCCTAGATGGGAGGATGGAACTTAAATTCTGTTTTTTAAATCATTTGGGATGGACTGGAGTGTTTATAACCAGTATCAGAATTAAAACCTTTTCTAGAGCACCTCAAATTGGAGCATCTTAAATTGGGATTAAAGACAGGAACTTCCCTTCCAAGTTGTACAGTGACCTTTAGGCATTTCCTAATATTTTCCCCTTTGTCTTAAACCAGAATCTGAGAGGCAACCCTCCTGCACCCTAGAAACAGCAAACAGCACAGCACGGACACAAAAACAAGGGGAAGCGGCAACAAAGCAGAACTCAGCTCTGACAGTCCTGCAAGAAGGAAAACAAAAGGGTTAAGGTTCGTGTTTTATCCTTATGGCACCAGAGTCCGTGTTACATAACGCCACAGGTCGCCTCGAGATCCCTGCGCAATCAGCCCAAGCTCAGCCCAGTGAGATAAGGACAGTTCGGCCACTTCACCCCTGGCTAGCCTCATCCTGCAGCCTGCAGGCGAGCTCTCGTCAGCTGAGAGCTGGAATTAGGTCTCCTTGTGAATGGAAACGCTGCCTCCGCGACAACCCCCACCTCTTGGCAAGGAGAAAGCCTTTCCGCCTCCTCTTTGCTGCTAAAAGGGGGGCTCCCCCGCGTAGTGCTGCAGGAGGGCAGAGAGAGCGCGCTAGTGCCGGGCACTGACCTTTTGCTCTGCGGTGGGCATGCTGCTTTGCAGATCCTGCTGCTCTGCCTGAGGGGAAAAGACTGGATAGCTTATGTATTTCTGATTTTGTTACCTCCTGTGGCTGGTCCAGAAATAGCCCATAATCCACCTACCTAGCTGTCATGCTTAGAGAATCTCCTTTAGCTGAAGTGGAAGCGCCCAGCGTGGCGGAGCACAAGGGCCCCGGTCCTCTCCTGGCCAGGCTTAGCAAGTGGTGGCAAGGGCTGCACAGGTTCAGCAGCCTGGGCCCAGGGGACCTCTGAGCCAGGCGCAGAGCGAGAGCCAGCCAGGGATACGCTGACAGGACACTTTTTTGGCAGAAAAATTCTCATATGCTGAACTGAAACTTGTCCTTGGAGTCCATGCAGTTTGGACTATAGCTTCTGCTGAGAAATGACTTTCCAGGCCCTGAGGGAAATCTCTACCCTGATACTTAGGACACTCACCTATGATGTGGGAGACCCAGGTTCAAGTCCATGGTCTATCCAGGCAGATAAGGAATTCAAGGCTGTTTCATGGACACCTCAAAATGCAACAGGCTCCGCGTATTAAAACCCCCCAACCTAATGCAGAGCAGGGCAGGCTTTCAGATCTCATTAAGGCTTACCGAGTGCAGAAATCTTGGGACTGAATTAGGGAAGATTCCCACAGTTGTGCAGCAATACCTAAGTCTTAAGTAGAAACTGTAATTTCCACCTCTTGGATTTAGAAGGGGACAGTGGAGTCCAGTCAAAAACAAACCACCCAAAACCATTTGGAGAGGAGAGAGACAGATGAAAGCTAATTTCAGGAAAGGAATATTTACTACACATTTTTGTATCCATCGCAGGCACATCTGTGCTGACACCTGTTAAAATAGGATTACTTAGAGCTGATCTTCATGCCATAAGCCAAACACCAAAAGGGGAAAAAAAAATTTCCAGAAACAGTGCAGACCAGAGACAGAGCATGTGCTTTGCTAAATGCACAGACCACTGCTGAAGATAACCTAAAGGGGAAAGAGATCGTTGAGCTCTGTTGGGATGGGAATTTTTAGATTTACATATCTCAAATTCAAGCATACACCACATTCAACCTACTGGCTCCTAGCTGGTCATGCTGAGCACACGGTATTTCAGGGCAAGGAAAAACACAGGCAGACATGTCACTTAGGATGAATTTAAACTCATAGTTTTCCTTCTAGGAAGGGCTCTTTACTTAAGCAACTCTAAACTCCTCTTACCATCTAGTCCTACTTGTCCGGTGGTTTTTTTGGCTTTCTCTTTTCTCTGAGATTGGATGGGTTTTATTTGACCTGACCTCAATCCCACAGTCAGGCCACGCTGTGTTTGCACAGGCCCACACAAACACACACAGAAAAGCCGCTTCTCCACTGTACCTGTTTGCAAGCACAGAACTGAAAGGAGTATTCGCATTCATTTGGGTTCCTCACTTAATTTGGTATTGGCCGAGGGATCTTTGAGAAAATGAACTCCCTCTTTGTCTGTGAGAGAGCCCTAATCCTCGTTTTGCCCTGGAGGATTACTGGGTACTTAGAAAGGCACTCACATGCACATTTTTGGTCCGTGCCAGCTGCATTTGGGTCCACAATATGTAGCGTTCATTTTGCTCTTTAGGTTGGATAATAGGCATTCCACTGCACCCAGACCTCGACCCCAGCGACTGCCACCCTTTTAAAGGCACCCTAAATCGCCACTTTTCGAAACGTGGGCCTTCCCCACTTTGCACTGGTAGTTCTGCTGCAGACAGCGCGTGTGAGCTGAGCGTGCAGGCAGGCAGCTGGGCACGCCGCCCTGAAAGCTCGAGCCTTGCCTTGTGCTGCAGGGCAGGCTGTCAGAGCGCACGGTTCCCCGCGCGGCTCTGCCAAAAGGACCTGAACACTCGCTGGAAGGAATAACCTGTAGGGCTGAGGAATTAGTTTTTATCCCTAGTCAATTCCTGGCTTTTTATAATACAGGTTTACGGTTATGCTCAATTATAGCTCACTGTTTGTGTCACTGTACCACCCAGAGGGCCTGCTCAGGCGCTGGAGCCCACCATGCCTGGGGCTGCACACACCAACAGGCAACAAAAAGACATTCCTTCCTCCCCAAGAGCTTGCAGTTAAAGTAACCCTGACATGTCAATATTAAGATTCACGTTTCTACATTCTGATCTGCTCACGTTTAAGTTCTAAAACCTCCCAGTCTCCATCTGAACCAAACTTCATAATAATGCCACCACCGCAGGCAGGTCACAGTGGCCGTTCACTAGCGACCCGCGCTGGATTCAAATGGTTGATCTAGAGGAAGATCCCTCCTGGACACCAGATCCTGCAACCGCTTGACCACGTCTGTCCTTCGCTGTAAGCCCACCGAGAGGTTCAGCAACGCCAGGGGAGCGTCTTGACAGCTGAAGGCAAACTGGGGCATGAGACACGTCTGCACGACACTGCAGTGGCAGAGGGGTGCCCAAGTACGGCCCCACGTTGCTATCAGGCACCAGCAAATGCCCAGCACCGACTCTGTGCAGAGCTGGGCTTTTACGGCTGTGGCTCGCTGCGCTCACGGTGGGTTTGTTGCTGGCCATGGTTTTGCTCTACCAGTCCGGATATAGAGCCCTCAGCCTTTACAGTTTACTGGTGATCCCACACTGGGGAAGTGCATCTCTGCGTCACTTATGCGTCTCTGACCCCAATCTTTCTAGGATCACGGTTTAAGTCTGCAACGAAGCAATCTGGGATACAGCTCAGTGGAAATACAGTGCCCTGGCTTGCAGCTGGTGCAGAGCGGTACTGACTTGTGCAGCACTCTGCCAGCTCAGGAGAGACCTCACCTTCTCAGCAGGCGAGACCGGAGTGCACTGGGCAAGAGAGGTCACTCCTGTCATGGCCTGTCAAGTGGTATCACGAGGGCAACCACGAAAGGGGAGTGCGGCGTGCCCTGCACCCACACTCCGAAGTGAAACGCTGTCCTGCACCTTGCACTCAAACAGTTTTAACCACTTTAGAAAACAGGTCCATCTATTTACTGTGTCAAAAAAACCATAAAATAAAAGTAATAAGAGATGACATTTTTGCTCTCTTCTATCCGCAAGACTCACACAAGCATCCATAAACTTGCTCTCGACCACGCCGAACGACTCAGATTTCGGAGGACAGCAAGTCATGTTAGCCTTTGGGGAAGCTGTGGGATTTGCCTGGGGAATCAGAGCTTCACCCCTGTTCATGGGCTGTTCGGGACCAAGATGCAATTAGGAACAACCCCGCAGAGCTGGCCATAAAAAATTGGGATCAACTCTCTCTGAAGTGCAGAAGTGCTGAGATCGCTTAGCCAGAGGTGCCTCAAGTGAAAATGACACACTGGAGAACTCAGTTAAGCAGAAGGGTAAATAACACGTCTAGCCCTTCAGGTACCACGGTTACTGCACACAGATAAAACAATAGTTATCTGTACATGATCTGGGACATTCTGATGCTGAATCATGCTGATCAAAAGTCATTCAATATAAATTGTAACACTTAACTTTTCTTACATAACACGAAACAAAGCACAACTGGCTGTAAAGAAAAAAAATCGCAACTCACACAAAAAAAGACAGTCATGAGAAGGAAACAAATGTCATACTCATGTACAGTAAGAAGCCATTTCCATTTTAGGATCAGTTGCAAAAGTCAACCAACTCCATGGGAAAACACCACAAGAGCTGGGTCCAAGTGCTGAAGATACCCTGTTTGGTTTGCAGAGAGAAATTCAACAACCAGAAAATAATATTCCAGAATTCCTCTTCTTTTTTTTTTAAAAAAAAACACTCTAACCCTAACCCCTTTACAACAGTGATATTTTCCATATAAACCACAGCAGTATTAGAGAGGGGTCTGAATGCCAGACAGGACGCGTCCCACCTGGGGTCTGGTGACAGGGTGCAGAGCCCAGGTTGAAAGGCAAGACTAGCCCTCACTAGGAACCTTCTTGCACAACATGAGGGAGCTGGGCCAGACACAGCTGTGCTGGAGGAAAGCTTGATCTGCTGGTGCAGTGCCTTGCGTGAGCATTTCCTAATATGTTAAAGGCAAAACAATCTAGGTCAGTTCAGACCAACAATTTAAACGGTTTAAAGCAAAAGATTAGGAAGTGCTTACATGAATTGCTCCACTGGCAGATGGATGAGATCTCTGGCACTGACGAGCAAGCGAGGGCATTAATCTCTTCTGCCAGCACAGCTGGATCTCTCTTCCTGGCTTGCATACACATTGCGTGGTGAGTGCTTTAAGGAAACCTAGCCTTAAATTTTACACTGGCAGCTCTCCTTTGAAAATATGGATGTTACTGAAGTGCTAGAATAGCAGCTGAGCTGGGTTTTTGAGAAAATTTGGTCCCAATGCTTGGTAGGGAACATGTGACAACCTGGGCATCTCTTCAGAGTGGGCAGAAGAAAACCTAATATTCACATCTGCCACAATGCGTGGTGGATGTCCAGAATCAAGAACTGACTCAGGGCTGCAGATGAATCTTCTCTCTGCTCTCTAACCTGCCTACATCTTTGCAGTGCTTCCTGTTATGCCAGATATTAATTGCAAAAACTTGAGGGGTGGAGTGCATTTTACAGGGTTAAATCACCTTCACAGGTGCAACAGCTTAGGAGTACCTCCTCTTACACAATGCCTAATCCCTGTGATAAGAACTATTTCTCCATCATACTCACATGTTTCCTGAGCAATTCTTTATTCAACAGAGCATCTGTTTACTTCCTCAGGATTTCAGCAGGAGATTTGCACAAGTGAGAAATGAGGAAAAATGGAGTAAGGAGCTATGGATTTGGTCAGCTGCTTTACAAAATGCAGAGTCTTTATAGGACCTACAAGAATACTGACCAGCTAGGCTAGAAACAGGCAGTAATTGCTCGGTGATCCCCTTTTGGAGAGCAACTCCGACTTGCTTACGCCTTCCTTTGTGTGGCGCAGAGCGCTGAGCTTTTCCTCATTACTAGAGGAGAGCTATTCTTCCCTCTGGGCCGCTGCTGGCGTGGCCGGGCACAATGGAGAGGCTAACCGGGGTAATCCAAGAGATGTCGAGAAAGGAACAGGAAGGGAGAGCGTGCCGCCTGGCACACCTTTTAGCATTTGCAACATCTCAACTCCAGAATGAACGGCGCACTCTGCTCTCTTTTGTTTAAAACGTATTTCACGGCAACTCACAGACCATGCAAGATTTCTAAAGAGCCTCCCAGTAGCATCATTTGGCACAGAGTTCAGAGACCTGCAGCCCTCCGGTACTGCAGTATAGAAAAGCAAAGAGAATAACAACAGTTATTATAGATCACAGTAATGCCGCTTAGTTTTCCATCTATTCCTGAGGCAAGAAATCCTGTTGTTGGTTCATCATATCTCCTCTGCGCTACATTAACTGCATGGGTCCAGTGGAAAACCGATGTACTGACCCAGGGAGGGCACAAAATTAGCCTGGCAAAACCAGAAAGGACTGGAGCTTTTCAGGTACGTACAGTCCCCTGAGTGGGGTATAAGCACAGAGTAAACTGAAGCTGAGCATCCTACTGAATACAGCCGAGCTGGAACCCAGCTGATCATCCCCTTGCATTTTTATTTTTAAGGAGCACACTGAGTTTGCTGCGGTTACTGTCCTCCTGCCCCTCCTCCTGCGGCACTGCTACCACAGCTTTTTTATACCTTCTGCCATAAACCCAGCTATAAATCAGTGTGGGCAGTGAAGCCCATAGAAGTGAAGCCATTTGAGTTACAAGTGTGCCAAAGCTAAGGATCTCACCTCGGAGCATTTTGTGATTCTCTTATGATTTTTTTATCATAGTGTCCAAGACAAAATACAGAAATGCTGGCTGCTAAGCTCAGGAAAAAAAAAAAAGAAAACCCCACTTTGGGATGTTCTCTCATCAATTTTTTACTCAAATTATTTTTAGCATCCGCCAGTCCTGCACAGATGAGAGCTATCTGACAACAGTCTGCAAAGGGATGAGGTCTGCAGCCGTGATCGGACACGTCGGATGAGAGAGGAGCCCCCGGCCTCTCCAGCCTCGCGCTATGCCTCAGCACGTCCCTGCGGGGATGCACTCACGCAACCCACCCGAGAGAAGGAGGAGGCCTTGCCAATGCCACGCGCTCCCAGCACCTGCAGCTCGCCAAACAAAGCAGAGGACCCGTCACCTCCCCCTGCCCCGCGAAGGGGGCTCGGGTGCGTGGCAGCGGGTCCGGCGATGCGGGAAGGCAGCCCCCCGCCCCAGCTCGCGCCACTGCTGCTGGGGCACGCTCGGGGCACTTGCACAAAGGAGCTAATTTTAAAAGAGGAAGCGGGAGGGAGCTGAAGAATAGGGAGGACCGTAAGCGACAATAAAGTAATTATTCCCGTTTCAACAGGCTGGGGAAGCATTGTAGCTGCGGAAAAGACAAGTGGGCTCAAGTCTCCTGATTAGCACCAAACGGAGATGGATGAGGAACCAACACAGCAGCCACAAAAACTTTCACAGTCGCCAGCAGCCAGGTCTCAGTCTCAAGAAGTGACAGGCGCTCTGGGATACTGCCCTTCTTCGCACAGCACAATTAACTCCAGGGTTAACTTGGCTATCTCTACGTTACGAAGTCTTATACCATCTACACATAGAAACAAGATTAGTAATACTATGAGTGATGCACAAACAACTCAATTTCATACTAAGAGTAAAAATGTCACAAGCATTTTTCTTGTAATCACAGGACTGGGAAATGCAGGTATTTCAGGTCATTTAGGACTAGCTCTGCTGTTATGAAGCATAGAGAGACCTCTGAATTCCTCCTGCCAGCAAGATACTTCAAGTATCTTTACTGCACACAACCCTCTGTGTGAGAGCTCTTCTGTGTGCACTGCAAGGTGGAAAACTCTTCCTCATCATTTTGCCTCTCGTGTTTTGGTTTCAGTGATCTTGACTCCAGACCCAGGTCATTCCTTGGGCACAAAGCAAGGTTTGAAGCAGGGACTCCAGATGCTCTACCGCACGTGCTGCAGTATTGAACTACCATCCCTGGAAACTGTAGGTAAGCTCAAGGACCTTACGTGGATGAGTCACCCAAGGGAGGCACAGATCATGGTCTTCCCCAGTGATGTTGCCCTTGAGAAACAACAGGGCAAATTACCTCAAGGAACGGCTAGGAGAAATTACACTACAGACCAGCATAAGGCTTTGACAGTGGAGCGAAAAAAATTCAAGATGTAGTAGAAACCTCCAGCCATTTGGTGGTTTGTGAGTAAAATTCAAAGGTGACAGAAATTAGCTCTGTGTATGCTGAAATCATTATTATTTTTGCCACTGACTTCCATGTATGGGAAAGGAAACATTTCTTCAACATATATAATAGCACAAGTGCTGGGAACCCTTTTTAAGAGTACAAGAGCCTCTTTAGACCACGACAACATCCCCATCCATGCACATTAAGCACAGCTGGTTATCGGCTTTTAATGGGACTTGGCTCATAAGTCACTTGAAACACATTTAAAAACCCCACCCATAACCATTCTGTTTGAAACACTAGATGACTTTTCCTTAAAGCATCTCCCAGTCACATTAAGGAAGCACTGGGGAGATCGATCACGCAGTCCAGTACCAACTGGCAGACTGACTTGAGGTCTTTAGGCTAGAGACCTCTGTCCAATGCACCCTTCCGCAGCCAAACAAGAGGAAGCCGTTTACAAGCTGGTTAATAAAAGATGGCTCCCATCAAATTTACTATTCCACAGGGTGAACACCAGCACCCCCTCAAAGGAAGCCATATCCTTGCTAGGGACATTCAGCGATCTGCAGTCACAGTCTAGCTGGGACTAACTAGTCTAACCCTTGTTTTAAAAAAAAAATCTCTCCAAAATTAAGTCTCGGTGAAGCTAGTCCCAAACAGAGATCTTCATTTGAGTCAGAAGTGCCAAACTTGCAGAACAAACAGCAAAAACAAATCCTATTAGGCAGCCATCAGTGTCAATATTTGTTCCTCACAACTCAGAGACAAGTAGCCTAATAAACGGTGTCACACAGAGCCCGGTGAGATGGAAGAGCTACAGGACAGGCTTGGGGAAAGGGCACGACACATTAATCAGCACCACCCTGGCATAACCCTTGACAGAAACAAGGTAGTAAACTCATTAGCCACTTAGAAACTAAGCTCCTTTTGTGCTTCGTACAGTGATAGCCCACCGGTTCCAGCTCGAAGGTTTGCCATCCTTCACAGCAAAGCTACCAGCCCCCCTAAAATCTTTCCCTTTCAATCTACCTCTCAACACCATCGTCTCTGTGGTCCAGAGATCCAGGAATGCTTTGTTGGCTTAACTGCTCTCTTCCATGACGCACGACAGCACTATACAGCTATCTGGATCCCAGTGTCCCTGGACCAAAGATGTCTACACAGTAAGACGGACAAATAAGACTACGGTTCCACAAGACAAGTTCCTTGGCCCCAAGAGCCACTTTAAATTTTGTGGCTTCTCCTCCTCTCCATGGATGATTCCTGCCCTGGGTGGTGGTATATGCCTTCTTCTCGGGTGTGCTACCACCACCACGCGTGCAGCCACACGGTGACCAGAGAAGGGAACCAGCCCAGATCATCCTAACCCAGACGACTTGGCTGAAGATGCCTGTGTCAGAGCCAGCTTTCCTAGATATCTTGACCACAAAAAGCAGTTCAAGTTGGGTGAAATACAGTGTCTGTGCCAGATCTTTCAACCAATGTAGCTCAGTGAAGCTATTTGGATTTATATTTGCCCCTCACTTGAGCACCACAAGAGGCAGAGGCAAGATTTTGTTTTTCTTTATATGCTTGCTGCTAGGCCTTCTTTTACCCATGCATTTTCTTCTTTCTCTTTAATGCTTGCTACCACAGTCCTCATCCTTTGCATCTGGGATCTAATAACCTGCCTGAAACAGCCAGGACTAATATATGCCCAATATATGTTAATATATATTAACAGACCGGAGTACAAATGTTGGGAAATCCACTCAGGAAAAAATTGTGAGCTGTATAACCATGTGGTTTTGTTCTCCCTGGCTAGATAACCCAACGCGATACCAAGACAAACACACTCCAGGCTTGATCTTTTTCATCGGGACTGTAGCGTAGCTTTTAGAGCAACGACTTACAACGCAGACTTGTTCGTATCTATCCATGGAAACTGAAGCTGTCATAGCACTCTCAGGACACAGCCATGCTGCACGTGGGGCCCTATCCCCCTTACAACTGTACTGTGCATTGGCCATCAGTATCACTGTGTACTTTACTTAAATTAGTCTGAAATGGAGTCTGTCTCCAGCCTGGAGCCTGTTTGTAACTGCAAAGGAATCTGTGCCCTCCGTAACACACCAGACAGGATCAGGTCACCGCTGGAGAGCACTTGGCCTGGCTATTTTTATTGTCTGGCTGAATACTTTTCTTCGACACCCTCTTTAAGTTGCTTAAAGAACAGTAAAGATGAGCTTGCTTTTTTTTTTTTTTTTTTTTTTTTTTTTTTTTTTAAACAGATACACTGATAATCCGTAGAAATTGTGTCCCTTTATCTCAGACATTTCTCAAATCTTTTCCCTCGTTGCCAGGATGCTGAGGGCATTCTGAAGTCACAACATGATGAAATCCAATCAGGGTGAAGTGGTCTGGTTTCATTTTCATCAGATTCCTCTTCGACAGCATAAATTTACCTTTCTGATCCTTCCCCTTCCACCAGAACTGAGCCATTGCCTCCCAATGCAGCAGTTACTACTACAGCAAAAAACCCCTTCTCTTACCAGCAAAAACAACGGATGATTGAAATTCTTAATGCTTCTTTAAACCTAAAGGACTGTGCCACCAGATGCAGCACCAGTGCAACTAGAATATAAAGGATTAGAGAAGTCGTTCTCATCTGAATACAGGCAAATACGCATCGCATCATGGTTAGCCAAGCTTTTCACTCAAGTTAAACTTGGTAACAATCCCCCTAAATTACTGCTTTCAAACATACAGAAACTTTTCTCATGCGTCTGTTCTTCCCATTTGGGTATCACAAAGTTTTAGGTATTTATACTGTCTTGCAACTTTGGGTCCTTTGTACAGAACAATCCCATCCTGCAGCTCTGTGGATGCTGTCAAAGAGGGTGGCTGAAAAAGCAGGAGCCTGTGAAACCCCACTTTTGGAGCGGAGTCAGGCCTTGTCTAAAACGGGTACAAGAAGGAGGGAAACACTGACATTGTCTCTCCCCCGGTTTACAGAAGTTTAGCTGAGCTGTACGTATTGTTAATTCAGGCAGTACGCTTTATCCCCACTGTGCAGCTCGCTTATACGCCCGGCGACATAAAGGTAGTCTTTGTCTGGGGAGACGCAAGACTCCCAACTGCACTGTTACAGGAATCCAGAACAGAAATAAGCTTCCACTTGGGGACATTCATGAATAAGCATTTGTAACAGGCAATTAATACTTATTTCAGATGTCTGGCCTGCCATGGATTTGGGGCCAAGCCTGCAGCCAGCAGAAACTGGCCTCGTTCCATTTCCATGCTGATAACAGATTTCCTTCCTAGAGCTTAGAGCATCCGATATGCTGATATTACACACAGCGAGGCTACTGTGGGTCGGATCCTGCAGACCATAAGCTTGTCTCTACTCCCACATCTATTCAAGTCAGCCAGCCTCCCACTGTGAGCACCAAGGACTGATGACACCGGTTCTACTGAAACCTATTTCAAGGCCCGAGTCAGGCTCCCTCCAGGCTTAAAATGAAGCGTGTTCAGCCTTCACCCTTTCTCCCACACCCTTAACTCCATTCCCGAAACAGAGATACCACCATCCTCAGCAGGATGTCCAAGGCTAGATGCTCAGCCACAGTCACCAAACACCTGACACGGCCAGGACCAACTCTTTGTACTTCACAGCTCAAATAAACAAGTGTTAGTCAAGCAAGAAATTCCAGTGGGAATAAAAAAGGGCAAGGAAATAGTGGCATCTTAAAATACGCCATTTGATGTCATATCCTGCTTATTTATCTATTTATATCACCACTGAGGTGAGGAACCCCTAACTACAGAGACACGGGAGGGATGTTTTCCTTGCCGTCGTTGTTCACCTGGCACCCTTCTCGAGCCCATCTGCTCACAGATGCTGACAGCATCCTTCCGCAAGGACTCCAGCCTTCCTCCTGCTGCTGCCAAGAGCTGGGCCACTGCGCAAAGGGAGAAGAGCTCTAAATCACAGCGCTTTCTTCTGATCGAAAATCCAGGGTTGGTTTGTTTGCGACTGGCTGAATACAGGGACATTTGGCAGGGGCTTTTGGCTGCCACAGCATCGCAGCTTGCCCCGTCTCCCAGAGGCAGGACTCCCGCCTGCCACGGTAGCAGCCCTCTCTGCAGAGCTATGCCAAGGAAGCCAGAGCTGAATTTACTGCATACTTAGTTGCTGGCTTCTTAGAAACGTTTTATATTGAAACTTGTGGCACGCTGGTCTCTGGAAGAAGAGCCTCTGCAATTATGAAACTGACAGCTTGAATAAAAATCACATAAGAATCACAGCAATCTGTATTTCAATCACACCGAAATTCCCACCTTCCCAGAACCCCCACAGGTACTAAATGCCATTCAATAGGGGCCAACAATCTCTCAATCCTCTAAACTCTCGTGTTACGGATCTGCAGGAACACACCTCTCCTTCCCTGACACAGGCTGGCCTGGACTTCACCTTTCCTAGCCAAACCAGGTTTAGGGCAATGACTTTCCCTCAACATTGTTCTTGCGGGAATCAGTGAAAATGTGGTGCAGAACCTGAGTCAGGCCTCCACTGCTGAGAAAATACACAAGGCTGGGAAGACTCACCCAAACACTTTCTCGGCAAAAGAAGGAGCCTGGAGAGCAGGTAAGTGAGCTGCCTGGCACTGCTGACTCCTTTCCAAGAGCAGAAAACAGGCTGGAGAAAAAAGCAGCTGGGGGAGACAGAACGGGAGACAGAGGAGCCATGGGACAGATTCAGGATCAACTAGAGAGCAAAGGTAACAGCAGACGGGAGCGAGGGTGGTGGTAAGGAGCCCAGAAGCGGCGTGCAGCGCTGGGAACACGTGTGTGAGCAGGCGTGCACAGCTCGGAGGCTCCCCTGGGGGAAAGGCTGGGCATGCAGGGTCGGGTGGGCGCACAGTCGAGGTCGGGAGCAGAGCGTGCTTGCTCAGATGGGTGCTGTCGGTGTGACTCCGCAGGCAGGAAATTTAACGTGGGGTGTAGGCGGGAGGACACGCAGGGATGCCTTCTAAAGAGACATTATGACAGTGAATGAGAAAAAGGGACCTTTGACCTTCCGGGCAGGAGAAGCAGAAGAGATCGTAGAGATATAAGGCGGAGATGGGAAGAAGGGATTTAAGCAGAAGGTGGGAACAAGCTGGGGAAGAAAGAACAAAGATCCAGCTCCCTTCGTAGCAGGAAAGGAAAGCTGGAGGGAAGCTACACGGGCGAAACAAGGTCTGTGGGTCACATTCCTCAGATTTGCATAGGAGGAGGCTGGCTGCTAACGTTACACGCAAACACATTTCTGCTCTTAGCCGTTTTCGGGGTCCCTGACTCCAACCCGGTCAGAAAGTTTCCCGCTTACGCCGCTGCCCCTCGCGGCGAGGCGCCTGCCAGGTGACGGCCACCTCGGCCGGGCGAGCACGGCACGGCTGCTGCTCAGCCGCGGGGCGCTTCCCTCGGGAGACAGCGGCCTCACGGCACCCGAGCGGCTCCCTCGCAGCCGCCCGAGCAGATCGGCCCCGAAACCGGCAGCCCCCGCCGCCCCCGGGGCTCCCCCGGCCGCCGCCGCCCGCCCGGCGCCGCCGCTCTTTGTTACCGGCACCCGCCGCGCTGCCGCCCCCGCGCCGCGCTGCCCCCCGCGCTCCTCCTGCGCCCCGGCCCCCTCGGCCCCCAGCCCCCGGCGGCCCCCCGCACCGCCGCTGCCCGCGGGGCGCCGCCGCCGCCGCCGCCGCGCACTCACCGTGCCCCGGGGCGCCGGCAGCTCCCGGCGGCGCCGCCGCGCTCCGAGCCCCGGGCGAGGCCGCCGCAGCCCGGCGGCGCCTCCCGCCGCCCCCGGCAGGTGCCGCGGCGGCAGCCCGCCCCCGGCCCCGCCCCCGGCCGCCGCAAGGGGCCCCGCGCCGCGCCGCCCCCGGGGCTCCGGCCGCCGGCCCTCGGCGGAGGGATTCAGGGATTTAGGCCAGCGGGATTCCTGAAAGCAGGAGCTTCTGCTTCCAGTGCCCCGTGCTCAGCCGGCACAAAACGAGCCCCGTGCTCCTAGGGAGCCGAGCCGGTCTACGTCCAGCAGCAAACGCGGTCAAGCCGAGCGCAGCGGAAGCCCTCACGACCAAAGCCTCCGAGACTTCCCCTTTGCCCTCCTCCTGCGCTGACAGATTTGCAGGTGCAGTGACATCGGCTTCTGATTTTTCCTCGCTGCCGTTTGTCACCCACCTTCCCGGCCCTTCGCTGCCTAACACCTTCCTCCCCCTTTTCGCCCTTTCTCCTCCGTTAAGGCTCCTTTTCCTCGCTGGCCCTTGTCTGGCTCTGAGAGGCTGTCGAGCGCTCGCGGTGGTTCTTTGCTTTCGCACAAGGGCATGAATGCGGCGCCGCTCCCGACACCGCGACCTTTAACACCACTCAGCTCCTACTCCTGCGCCGCTGCCGGGCGCCCCGGAGATGCCGGGCAGCAGGGAGACTGTGAGTCCGCGGGGGCACGCGAGGCACATTCACTGAAGGAAAGAAAAACCGTTTTTGGCCCCAAACAGGTGACCGAAGGAGATGCTGGAAAAGCTCTCCTTCACTTCACCATGTGAGCAGCTGGCCTCTAATGGATCTTTTATCCAAGGATGCCTAAGGGCCTCCAAAGGTGCCTCTGTTTTACAGAGGGAGGAGATTATGCAGGGACCTGCCTTTAATTCCTGCAGCAGGTCTGCGGAAGAGCAGCGAAAGCATCCACGTCCCTGATGCGCTCTTCATAGAAAGAGCCACCGGCTTCACTGTAGCCATGTATTCACCTACCGTTAAGCTACTATAAAAGGCTACGTGGATAGTTTTATTTCAGTTCATAAGTAACTTATTTTGTCTTAGCTTAAAATGGTTCCTGTCTGTCTTGAATTAAAATATTCCACTCTCGAAATACAGTAAAACTGGCTTAATGGCCTCTTGCACAGGTGCCCTGATGTCAGGTTAAATTATGGTCAGCCAGTGCTCCTATTCATGCTAACATCTCTTCCTCGGTCTCCTAAATCATGTCACCAGCCCGAGATGCTTAATGTTTAACAGGACACAAACCAAAGAGCCTGTGACGAACCAGAACGTGAGATACGGAAGAAACACTTCAGGCGATGCTATAAAGGTGATCGGCGTTTAGCTGTGAGTCTTAATTACGAAAGCCATCACCTGAAGCTGGTACCTCTCACAGCAGCGGTGCCATTTCCTGTACTCTGTACGCTTGTGCGTCTTAGTGACAAATACTTTCCTCTACCAGATCTGGCATGCCATCGCTTGCCTGCACACAGCCCCCGTTTATTGTGCCTTTGGGCGTGCTACACAGCTAGCGTGACCATCAAAGTCAGATTACCATCCAGGAACATCCATATAGCTCCTCACAAGCATATGCCTAGGGGGACGCGCCATCAAAATGGGTTAATAATTTTGACAGCCCCAAATAGCTGTCTTAGCTACAGCACGACTTCTGCTATCACCTCTGCTGAACCCCATTCCTCTCTCTTGCAGGAAAGCTACGTGGAGCGCTCTGTTTTTCCACACCAATATATATGGTGTACGTCACCTGCTCAGGCCCGCTCCATTAGCAGCCAGGTGGGTGCATGAGAATTTGCTTCATAAAACAATTCCAAATCCTTTTATTGCGATTTTAAACACTCCAAATACACTTTGCAATCTGGCCAGCAATTCCGAGAGATACTGAAGAGGGTAAACTGCATCCCAGAAGTTCACCAGGCCATGAAGCAAAGTCCTTTTGGGGAATGTAATCATAAAAGCTCATGAACATTTGTCCTTCTGTGACAAAAACAAAAAATACCACCCGTAGCAGGAACCCGAGGCTTCCCATAACCTGGGAGTATTTATTTAAGCATTATGTATCTATGATAGCGCAGGTACCGCCCTGAGGCAGGTGACAGGCAGCTTGTCCAAGTGGGAATTAACCAGAAGTGATTGTAACAAGCACCTAAGAGCGACATGGGAAACCTTCAGCAAAGCTTCCAGCTATATTGCCCCGGAGCAACGACCGCAGCTTCCCTTCTCGACTAAACAAGCCTGGGCCAGGCAAATATCCAGAGCGGGGAGACGAAGCGCTGCAGGGAGCTGGTGGAGACTTCGAGCCACATCTACGAGACGCTCAGCGTCCACAGCTCACCTTGCGTCTCTCCTAGATCAATGACGCTGCTACTATTTTGGGCTGGATGGCAATATCTTTCTAAAATCCACGGACCATACTCTTGCAAGAAGGAGCCGGGCTGCAGGGGAACGTGCTGACCCCCTCGGATCACCTCTGGGCGGGTGCCCTGCTGAGTGGTACTCGTGGTGTCTCAGCTAGGACAGGTTCACATGTTGAGGTTGCTGGGCGATAACCTCGTCCTCTTGCCAAGTGCCAGCTTGCAAAGCCGCACTTTGCCCTGTGCAATTCTCTTCTGATTTTGCTTCAACAGAAAAGTTGTTTTTCACCGTCTGTCTGGAGCGGCCTCGCAGGCCACACTGTCTTCCCGTATGCGCTTCAGCAGCTACTGTGTGGTGGGCCAGCATCTGCATGCAACCTGCCCAGCTTAATCTGCAAGAACGAGGCCCTCCATGCAGACAAATGGAAGAGCAGGGTGTAACACCGACTCCTCCACCAGGTGACTCTGGTGACACTGGTATGAAATGATGTTTTCTGCAAGGAGTGAGAATCAGGGGGAGGATTCGAGGGGTTGCTTTTAACATTTTTTGCAGGGTTTTGGCTCCTTGTTTGGTGCTGGTTTCTGACGGCAGTTTAATCCTACTTAAGCACCAAAGTAGATGTCACACAATCTCCCTCAGCAAACTGCAATCATGACTACAGGGAATCTTCCTCAGTTCTGCTGGCGTTTTCACCGCCTTTGAAAATACATGTCTTTTGACTTAAAAGAGAAAATGCAGAAACTACAGCTGGACTCTCCAGTGCCCAGCTGGCTTTCTGATGTGTTTCTCATACGTGCCGTGAGTTGAATTAGAAGCTGGGTGAAATGTGGCAGAGATGGGTATGAGTAACAGCGTTCAGCACGCGCACTGAAGACCTCGCACACCTCGCTGCCCCCACCCACCCCGCGACGGGGGTAGCCAGAGCGAAAGCAGGCAGGCAACCTCTTTTCTTTACTCCCACGTCACTGTGAACAGCTAGCACATACATTGCTGTCATCAGCCCTGCAGCCTGCCAGCTGGACCTGGAGCAGGGGCAGATAGCTGAAGAAAAATTTGTGTACACACCACCTTGACGTGAGTTTGCCGTGTTTGCCTTTGGGAGTAGATGAAGACGCCCTAAGGCTGTGTTTGCACCAATCTTGCAAATAATTGTTGGGAACTAGTTTCAGGAGCCACCAGAAGCAGAGCTCGGGATGGTAGGAGGAGCGCCGACCCATGCCCGCGATGACTCGAGGGCAGCCCACTTCGCATGCCATCAATTTGTCCACTGTTGGTGGCCACTTGGAAATAAAATCTAGTATTCGGGTCAGCCGATCACCCATCATAAACTGCACGGCTTGTCAAATACACACTAGGGCCATTTTGGAGGGCTTTCAAGCTATTAGCGCTTCAGTTCGTGTCACTGATGGACTTTAATGGAGAGAGAGGAACAAACACAGTTTTCCTTGAGCTGAGGCTGCCGACTATGAGCAGGATCGACACATGCATGAGGCAAGTGCATACAACTGCCCTAGACCTGCAAAGCACTCAAACACATTCTTCAATTTAATCTCATGAATAGCCCCACATACGTCCCCATTCCCATATATTTAACCAGAGAAGGCAGAAATGACTGTGCTGTGGGGAAACAAAGGACTTCTTTTGAGGACTTCATCTGAGAGTTTTTTCTCTTTTGCTTTTTTCTAATGGCCACCAAAAAACCAAAACCACCTCTAAAAGGCAAAGCCCCAGTTCAATAGCAAAAAGTCCAAAAGGAAATAAATATTAGAAGAATCCTGCCAGAGGTTCAATAACACATTAGAGATAGAGAAAAAATACAGGATATCTGGCCGAATGAGAAAGCCCAGGCGTCACAGAGAACATGAATGCCAAGAGCATAAGCTGTATTCGCCCTGACACCCCGAAGCACCGGGGTCCTGCATCTCAGCGACACTCAGCAGCCCCAGGGCAAGCAGGGCCCAGGGCTCCCGTCCCCGCCGTGTCTCTGGCCCCAGGCTCCTGGCACCTGGATGCCAGGTGCTGCCAGGCTCAGGGAACAGCATGCTCTGAGGGAGTTGGGTAACTAAGAAAACTTCCTCCTTCCTGTTTAAATAAAGAGGAGAAGAGGTGGGGGAGTGCTGGACGGCGGGTGCCCTGGCAGCGACACCGGGAGAGCAGCACGGTGTTGCAACGGCACACAGACCCCGAGTCCTGCTGTCCCCCTCCTCCGCGCTCCCCTTCCTCTTGTTTCTCCCAACAGAAGCTGCTGGACACAGATCTGGGTTACAGTTGGTTCACACAAATGGAAAAAAGATTTTAGCCGAAGGATGAAAGCACAATGTCAAACGCCCCAAAAGGAAACTGTCTGGTGCCTGTAATTTATGTCAGGAGCTTTCTGGTCAACGCAGATGCCAGGCTACAGTAAATTTGGACCAGTTCATGCATTTGCTCGGCAGCTGGTGTGAAATGCGAGACCTGTGTCACGTTTGTCGGTGGAGGAAGGGAAGGAGTGGGATGGATGGGAGGAAATTAGTTTTTGAAATAAGACATGGGCTGCATTTAAGAAGGATGATTTCCTTTGAGGAGCTGTTTGCAAGTCTGACTTATCCACAGACCATGAAGAGTGGGAGCAAGGAGGGGCCGGAGCCAGGGCCATCAATCAGAGGAAAGCAAAACCCTGTGGGAGGTTCAGGTTTTGCAAAACTTGCCCAGTCGCCTTTGGATTTTGCAAACCTGAACCAAAAGTCGTTTAGAGCCAGGACTGTTTGAATCCAAGCCCATAAAGCTTGGGGAAGTTCAGAGAAACTCCCCCTTTTGGCTCACCTCCAATTCAAATTAACTCCTGGAAGGTGAAGAGGTGTTCGGATAAATGTCAGAAACTGCTCTCTAATGGGGCAAGGCAATTTTTTTCCAGTGCACAAAAGCGATTTTTCTTGGATCTCTCCCTGCACTGCATATCTCAGAGTCAAAATAAGATAGCTGTGAAAAGAATTAAGAACTGAGGAAGTCCAAAGCAGCAATAAGAGAAATCTATCACTAAGTTTTCTCATGGACTCTTCTCCCAGAATAAAAACAGTGAGAAATCTACTTAAAGTTTGAAAGGAATCTGAATGCCAGAGGTTGGTAAGGAAGTTAGTTGTCATGTGAAGGGGAATTTGGAAAGAAATTGTATTTTCACATGGCTCAGGAAAGCTAATTCTTAATGTTTTTGTCCAACTGTTCTGTCCTCTGTACTGAAACTTTCCAGATTAGGGACACAATCTTCTATCAGGATCTTTGTATGGCAGTCACCATGAGCACCTGTCTTGGCTACAAACTCTCCGTGTGAGTGGAGATACCCCAAAGGTACGAATGATGATAATAATGGCAGCATAGAGAGGAAATAGAGGAAGGCTTCTTAAACATATCAAGGAGAAGAAAAGGGGAAAAAAACAGACGTGCATCTAGCTTTTCTTCTAGCATCCTGGAGAGGTGAAAGGAAGGCAGACAGAACGGCAGCTCTCTCTCCCTGTGAAAAAGCTCCTCTTTCCTCCTGAGCTACTGACAAGCAGATTTAGGGAGAAGAAGAAATAAAAAAGGACATTTGTACACTGGAGAAAAAAGGAGGAGGCTTTTGAAGACCTAATTAACAGACTCTGTCCCCAGTCACTTCAGTTCAGCTGCACCACAAAAGTCTGACAGAGATCCATGGGACCACAACAACCTGCCTAGGAGAGTAAGACACTGTAAACAAAACCAGGCACTCCGAAAACCCAGCTGCCTCCAAATTCACGGGGCTGGGAAGGGGAGGGAGCTGCGGCCGAAGGCCTGCTTTCGTGCTCACTAATAAATTTAATTTACAGAACCTTTTGTGGGTGCTTTTTAAGGTTGTTTGTTGATTAAAGCAGCAAACAACAAACTTAGCCTTAATTTATGCTTCTTTTAACATTTCAAGCTTGTGGGGGATGCTTTTTATAGGAGTTAATGAGGCAGAATAGGTTCTTTATGGGGAAGATATTTTCTCACCAAATTAAAACCTGTATTGAAAATAAAATAATGAGATGAAGGTGGCTTTTCTTTGAGAAGTAAATAAATCTCAGAGTAGGAAACTTCTCACGCACTTGGAACTGTCCTTATCGGAGGAGATCTGAGAACAGCAGGTTCACAAGATGTTCTCTCTCTCTTTTTTTTTTTCATTTTGCCTTCCTCCTTTCGCCAAGACCGCAATAAAGCATTGTTTGCGGAAAACATGCAAACAGCTCCCGTGAGCGAGGGCACGGAAACACTGGCAGCTCAGCGGAAGAGAAAACGTCTGGTTCTCCTTCTGTCCGCTCCACTACAGCAGGGCCACCAAAGCCCACGGCAGGAACTCATCCCTACCGCGGCCACGGGGGCACGCCAGGCACAACAGAAATGGGACACCGCTTACTGCATTATATACCCGCGAAGGTCTTAAAGTAGCTCCTAGCAGAATCCTATGTAGGCAATGACTGTGTAAAATAAATTAAAGCCTCCTTACTGCCTCACCTCTAGTGCGTTTTGCCAATTCAATGTGGTTGAAAGCCGATCTTGAGGTCTGACTTCAGCATCGTTACTTGTACCTCAGTAATGTGTAAAGGCTCTCCACCGGGTTGTGCTAAGCACTTGATACATAACCGCCGAAGACAGGCTCAGCCTTAGAGATGGTACAACCTATTGAGGCACTTCTGAAAAAAGCAACCCTGCCCTCTCCGTTCTCCTGCTGCGGTGCTGACGTACACATTTATGTGACGTCTCACAGTCTCAGGGAGGCTTCAGCAGAGCCTCAACAGCATCCATATCCAGAAAGCACTTTCTAAGTTTTGGCATTTTGTGCCTTTTGGAATTAGAACAAAACTGAGGCAGTTTGATTTCTTTTTCTTAGGGAAACGAACAGCACACGCTCCTCTGCAGAACAGCCGTGAGTTAGGAGGTCTTTGAACTCACAGATCCAAGTTCCTGCCTTGCCTAAGTTACCTTGCTGCTGATCTTGACTATGCTTTTAGAAAGAAGCAGAGGTCTGAACTGGAATTTCTCGGCAGAATCACTGTGAAAAGCCCACCCTAAAATAACCCACAGCCTGCAGGTGATCCTCCACTCCCCGCTCTGAATCCGGCTCACCCGCTGACTAGGAATTCCAGCATGGGCAAAAAAACCCCTCTCTGACAAAACCCTTGCTGAAACCAACAAAACTTCTGTGAAAATTTGGATTTCCACAAATTTTTATTTTCCAGCAGAAGTTTTTTTTCCAAAAGATTCCAGATAACTCTTAATTTTATCCTCTCCATTGCCCACAGCACTGTCACAGCTCTACGGTTCCCACAGCTGTGCCTGCCCTCCAGCTCCTCGGAGGCCCAACTCAGTGTGCAAATTCAGTAGTGGAGCAGCTCCTGCTTTTTTGTATCTGCTACAGGAGGGACATGGAAGTGAAGGGAGAAAAGACGCAGCAGTGAAGTTACAGAGGACAAAGGCAGCCTCCCCATCTCTGCAATTCAGTTTGACTCGAAGAAACCAGACCCACTCAGATGCAGTTTAACATCTATGGTCCTTTTGGAGACTGTCTACCTCTCTGCTCAGATACAGACCAGGGTTACCCTCTAACTGCAGCGGTCACATTTGTGATATAGCCCTTTCTCCCTGGAGCTGCCAGGCCCATGATGCAGTTGCTGAACAGCACGAGTGGCGACAGCTCCTCCCGGGAGCTCCACGAGCGAAGGCAACCCCTCCGTGTCCTGTGCAACCAGAGCAGAGAAAGCTGCGGGTCCAAGGGCTTGAAGCACACTCAAGGGAGTGCTGGCTCATACATCTGGCAGTCAGAGGAGGACGGGGTTGTGGGAAGGGCTCAGGAGAGCTTCAAGGACAGGAATCGCAGCCTGACACGTTAGGATGCTTGGGGTTAGCCAGCACGCTCTGTGCAACTGAAGCCTCTGCGGGGAAAGTGCCAGCAGCTTCCCCTTCCTCTGAAACAGATGAGGGAGCTCTGTAACGTGTCCCCCAGAAATGATGGAGTCACCCCAGAAGCATCTCTGTGGGACAAGAGCCTCCCAAATGGACACAGCACTTGTAACAGCTGAAGTGCTGCCCAGTCTTCAGAGCAAGGGGTCGTATTTGCCGCTGTAGGACAGAAGAGAGCAGCTCTGATCGGCAAAGGTTCTTGTGCTTCCCACGTGTTTAGGGAGAATAAAAAAATGAAGAAGAGAAAAAAGTAGGTTTGAACAAATGCAGGGGGTATACAGAGAGAGATTAAGAAAATATTTGGGGTGATGCCCACGCAAAGTCCTTTAGCTTAAACCACTTTTACCATTTACGCTAAAATTCCCAAGGAGGCAGTGTAAAAAATGGTGCACAAGTAAAAGAGGGTAATGAGATCCACCTAAGTCAGGCTGTAGCAACACAAGCAAAAGAAAGTACCTGAGCACGCAGTACTGGAAGCCACTGTATGACAACAGTAATCAGCACAGGATGTAATTAATTAGAAACAAACAGAACAATGTGCATATACGATAAGAGAGCATCAGCACTGGTTCCTCTTACAGCCCTGGGACAGAAAGACTTCCATTCATTTCAGGTTATAAACACACTTGAGAATGATAACTCTCTGCTCACCAGAAAAGCGGAATAAATGCAGGCCTCATAGGTATAAAAACTGGTCGGTACAGACTTTGCTGTGTATGGTGCCACATATGCAATTGCACTTCTGGGTTATTCAGTTTTTCAATGAAATGTCAGTATTTTCTCTAGAAAGAAGACCGCCTTTTGATTTATTCATTATCAGAAAGCACTTGGATTTTGTTTCAAATCATCCCTACCTACAGGTGAGAAGGGGGCTAGCCCTGCTCCGAAGCGCACGCAGGCAGTTTTGCCTTCCGTCTTTTGAATCCCGCAGCTGAGACACCTGCAAGCTCGGTCCACAGCGTCCCCGGGGACGGCGGGAGCTTTGCAGCAGCGGCAGGAAGGCTGCCCTTGTCCCCCCGCTGCTGGCAGGCTCACGCCGGCCAGATAAAGCCAGTGCACCTGCAACCGTGCAGGGCTGTGGAAATGCCAGCTGCCTTACGCAATCGAGCAACAACCCACCTCAAATTTCAAAGCAGCTGTAGCGACCCAGCACTGTCGCAGAAGGGTATGAATGGGCTTGTTTTCATATCTCCCATGCAAATGTCTGTTAGCACAACAATGTTATCCGTTGTTATCCGCAAACAGCAGGATTTTTTTATCTGGTGCTTGGTCTTGGTTCCCGCTCATGGAAAATGTATACAAAGCATAGTCAAAGAAACTTGAGCCAAGAGACAGCCACTCCCTGTGAAACCACAGACTGCAGGAATGAGCAAAGGAACTCGACAGACATCAAAAGTCAACAGCCGGAGAAATTCCAGCGTTTGGTAACGGCTCAGGAAGATCGGCTCCTGCAAACCCAAACTCTGTATGTAGCTGATCTGCGAAGCGGCGGGGTGAGAAGGAGAAATCAGCCAGAGAATGAGTAAGAGCTTATAAAAGAAACAATATACTCCCCTTTCAGCCTGCGAAAGAATAGCAGAAGTGTGCTAGTGTTAGCTACAGACAAACGCATCCGTGCAGAGGCATGAAAACACCTCAGAGAGAGGTGAGAAAGCAAGGAAAGCATCAGATAATCTCCACAGCAAAGCCCCCGAAGTCAGGCAGGGAGAAGAGAGGATATCAAAGGGAACAGACCGTCTGCGATACGCTATACAAGAAGATGGCATCTCAAATATCCAGCAGAGAGCTCTGCAAGGGCATGAGAAAGGTAGAGCTGTGAGACTACAGAAAATGTCCATGCAAGAGACATGCAGGTAAAGGAAAGATACTCTCAGGGCTAATGTCAGATACGGCGGGAGAAAGCATTTCTGGCACACTGCAGTTTGGAGGACAGGAGGCAAAGCTCCTGCCTGGGTTCCCCTTCTGCCCATGCTGTACACAGCCAGAAAGTTCTCCAATGCATTGACCTGGACATGTCTCCTGGGCTCTCCCGCAGGAAACGATCGTCCCTAAATAAAGAGGAGAGCCCTCTTCTAAGGTGCTGCAGACATGACGCCCGCTCCAAAGCTGCTGAAATGAATGGAGACCCTTAAGCAGAGCGCCTCTAACTCCTCTCGCTTATGACTGCTCTGGGGAAGAACTCAAAGCACTCACACGTGCAATTGCCCTTCTAACTAAGAGGTATGAGTGTGACTAAAAATCACACTGCATTAAGCCGTGTAGTTTCATTCTGATTCTGTCGCTGGTGATGCTGGAAGAGAAAAACCCTGTGCTGAACTGGCTGGGTAAAGTCCAAGCTGCCCCGGGCACGACGATGAGGCTGCACCTCCTTGCAGACACAAAGCCGAAGAGCTGCGCTCTGCTGTGGGGCAACGAGGACGGGCCCGCAGGCTTCTCAGTTCAGTCCGACTTTTCAAATGGACTCCTTCTCAGTCGTGGGCTGTTTGATCTTAAAATGGGATTGTAGCCATAGCTGGTCAAAAATTTACAACAGTCGCTCATTCAATTCAATGAAATGTCTGCAGGAAACACCTACTGATTTACTTAGAAGGTTAAATATAAATTGAACTTTTTTCAGGTTTTTTTGCAGTGAAATCAGACTCCTCCAGATCTCACTCTTGGTTGAATAGCTTTTTTTTTTTTTTTTTTTTTTTTTGGTCACTGAATCCTCCAACTACTACAGGCTTTGAGTCTTTTATTCACTTCCTTTTTTTTCAAACAACCCTCCTGCTGTCAGTTACCCCACCGCACATTCCTGGGTCTTCCAGTTCTCTCTCCTGTGCTGCTCCTAAGTCCTCTTGTCTGCAAGGAAGGATGCAGAGGTTGAAGGAACTTTTTATTTGTGGGTTTTTTTTTTCCAATCTGAAGTTAACAAATATCATCATGGATGAATGAGCTTAAAGAGAAAAACATTAACTCTTTCCTGACTGTGTTGGTTCTGCAGCGCTGGAAAGTACTTAAACAACCTAGCATTATATGTTCTCCCATGAGCAAGTACACACAGAAAGGTGATGGCACCAGCCCCAAGCTGCCACATTTCTGCTTCCAGGACAACTGCATTTTATCCTCTGTATGTCTCAGCAACTCTCAGAATAGTGGTTTTAAGCTCCATCTTAAAACTGTAGTTTTAACATCCTAATAGGGATGAAGAGTCAATGAAGATGTAAACAGGCTGCTATATGAAGAAAAGGGTGTTGTTTCAGAAAGCAAGCAGCTGGTATTTACACGAGAAACTGTAGCGCTGGAGGCCTCCAGTATAGCCCTCCACCTTGAGTAAACACATACTGTGTACAGGACTTCTGATTAGCTTAATGGGCCAATGGATGTCACTGTTGCTCTACATAAACCAGAAAGGAAAGCAAAAAGATAATTAAAACAAAAAGGGCTTACAAGAGAGAGATCCCAGGGGCTTACATTTAATACTTCCTATAGCTCGGTCTGCTGGTTATGTTGCATAGCTTCTTCAGGGGCTTCATGAGCACACATCTAACATATCAGATAGCTAACCAGCGGGATAAGGCGAGGTTAATACCTGTGTATCAAAAGGGAAGCCTATTAGCACGGCTAAATAAAGCGGAGAGCGGAAGTTGGACGCATCCGTGCACAGACAGACAGGGCCTACGCAGCAGGCAGGCTAGCAACTGCTGCTCTGCTCCACACCCCACCACGCCTGCAAGCTGCAGCCTAAGTGGGAGGAAACACGGAGAAATTGCCCTGGAGGCTGAAATTTAGATTAGTTTTGTATTTGGACTCTGCATCTTCAACACCTGCAGTACATACCACCCCCCCCCCCCGCAACATCTGTAGGGTTGGCAGAGCCCTACGGATACAAAGTCACACTTCCCAAAACATCCAAGAGCTCAGGCCTTTGCAATTTCGAGGGCTCCTGTGTGATTTGGGCTGCGTCTGAAAACTGGGACTTGCTCACTCTGATCTGAAGTGGCTGCTCAGATGCTTCTGAAAAGCTTCACTTGCAGCGGAACGATTCTTCCCTTAGAGCCAGATTTTTCCAGTTACAAGCGTCGTCATCGTTGCTCCCATTTTACCACTTCATTTGCGACCTCTCCAAAAACTCATCGGCAAGAAGCATTTGTTGATTAGTTTACTAGGGAGGATTCACGCTTGTGCAGCGCGATGCTCACTGCTAGAAGAAACTAGGTCACCGAGAGGCTATTTTTGTGATTGCCAGAGATGCAGCTGCCATATTTCTAGGTCAGTGGTCACTCCTACTTTAACGGTTTTATAAAGGTTTAAGACACAAATGGAGTTTTTGCTGGCATTCCCACGTGCGAGGCAATAGTCTAACATTTAATGAGAGGTGGCTTTCCGTTGATTCTGACTGTTGCAATGATAATTTACACTGAATTACTGACAAGGCTCTGGGAAACCCGTGGAGAAAGGCAGAGTCACCAGAGCACACAGAATAAAAGAAAATCGGCCCCATCCCTCCGCATTTGCTGTGGAGGCCTCCCTCAAGACTCATTCGAGGTAGCGCAAAGGCTCGAGCTCTGCCTTCGCGCCTGGCAGAGCCCAACCGAGCCACGGACCGGGGGCACAGTTTAACCAGGGCTCCCTGCATCCCTTCTGGTCTCAGCTTTCCACGGCAGCGGCATGCCCTGGTGGCGAACACCCTGCTGTGGGGAAGAGCCGATCTCCATGTACAAGTCCTGGCCCCTCTTAACTGATCAAGGGTTGCACTGCGTGCCCGTAGGGCAGCAGCGATACTCGGTGGCACTTTCACATCTTTAGGGTGATGGAAAATATGGGTCCAAGAACGGCCCCATCTAATGCGGTACCTGCCTCCAGCCGTTTTCAGCAGCCGCTTGTTTGGGGCAACTGCGGAGTGAGCCACCCACAAGGAAAGCTGCCTCTGCGAGCCTGTGGCTTGTGTCCTGCAGACCAAAACTTGTGAGACTTTAACCTATCTCTGCCTGAGAGCTGTTCTACTTCCTACTTCATAGGCATGTTTTTGCCTGCTGCCCTCTCTCCCACCCTCTCCATCAGACACACTAAGAAACATCTAACTTAAGACCAAGTGAGAAGCACTCACCATGTAATTTGCAATTAAATATAGCTTGCACAACTCTTACACTTACCATACCTGTAAAAGCACATTTAAGCTAACCTATATTTTTGAAGTCTCAAAACCTCCAGACTAAAATTTCAAGTCCCTGCCTTCCCTTTTACAGCTGGATAAGACTTTGCTTCTGCTGCACGAACCAGGTCACTATTTGCAGCCAGGTGTGTAAATCTCCTTGTGGTTACACACTGGAATAGCATGGATTTCACTGTTGCTGAAATTATGGAGAACAGAATTTGTCCAGCTACATCTCCAGATGGAGGGATCTCCTGTTGTGCCAAATGTCACCTGCAACACAGCTATTTAAGGATTCGTTCCTGCTCCTAATTAGGTCAGCATTACTTTGTGAAGCCTGGCTTGGACGCTTGCTTCCTACCAGCACTGTCCCAGGTGGTGCGAGAGGGCATGGCTGAAAACAGTTTCCTGCTGTTCTTCCTCTTCCTCTTCCCTGATGTCACTTAGAAGAGCGGGCCCACTGCTCTGAGCACCGTGCAGGTGTGCCGCATTACACGGTTTCCACTGAGCAACTCTCCTTCCTGTGCTGTCTTGTCCACAGGTGGTACTGGGAGGTGTGAGCTCCAAATTGCCAAAGGAAAGTCGTAAGGATGTGGCTAACAACCTGCACAAAAGGCTCAGTTCTGTGGAAGGAAACTGGTTTCCTGTAACATCAGTCTCTAGGAGACATTCAGAGGTCTCGCCACTTTGTGCTGATGGATTTTGCCACACACTTTGCAATGCCACAGTGAGAACCTCACGTGCCGTGTTGCATCTCCGTTACTCAGCCCTGCAACTTGACGGCTCTGACAGCAGGAAAGCCCGGCGAGCAGCTCGGCATCGCAACACTGATGCCACCAGCCATGGCGATGACAGTCGCCCTGTGCTGTCATGCAATTAAACTCTTGTTAGCTGCCATCGCTGAAAAAAAGTGTGGTTTATTTGCATCGGAATGGGCCAAGCGGAGGAACTCACAGTTAACATTAAAGCAAACAGCAAGTAAGAAACACTTGGATCTATAAGTGGTAGAGAATAACTTAATCCAAAGTCAGGTAAAATACACCTAAAACCTTAGACATCTAAATAACAATGCCTGGTTTTAAGTATGCCTAAGCTGCAACTCCTGACGATTTTCTTGGGGCTGCCACCGTAGACGCTTAGCATTTCTGAAAAGCTAGGCCAGCTGCAATTTAATTCCTAACTACTTGGACCACAGGAGAGTAATGTACTTGAACAGAGTTGTCGAAAATATACCTTTGGGAATAACATAGTAATTCAAGATTACATGACAATACAGCATCCAAAGAATGGCCATTTAATGGCTGTTCAGTATCCACTGAAAATGAGCCCATGCCCTCAATCCACTCCCCAGAAAAATGTGTCCACTCTGCAAAATACCACAATGCAATTTGCACTAAGTAGGGTGACAGTGGCAAACTGCCCTGGCAGAAAGGGTAGGTGCCCTGTCATTTTATAAGGTGAATAGTCAAGGTTAAATTATAAGCTATGTTGTTGCCATAAAGCCAGGCTGCCCCCACATAGCAGTATTAGGTCCTAACTCCTTTTGGGCAGAAATATTCAGTGCCTGCTCTGACATTTCTGCACCTATGAAAAGGGAAAGTAGGTTGTTTTCTAGAACTGATCCAAAAGACTACAAATACAGTGGTAGGTTTGGAAAACAGATTTCTTTGCAGTTTCTAGTACTTCAGCACACTATTGAATCTCATATCCAGCCACTGAATAAACAGAAAAGGAGCAAATATTATGCACTTTGTATGATGGCTGATCAAACATTTAAAACAAGTGAACACAAGACTTGTCTGAATGATACAATGCCAACCTGAGATTAAACTCCCAATGTGATATGATGCTATTCTGATCATCTTATCAACTCTAAGAATAAATCTAACAATAGAAACACATGTAGTCAAACTATGGAGACCATATACAGTCTTCGAAGGGACTGTGTAGGAGATAAGGAAGAAAGCAAACTAGCACAATGACAAGACTATTTACAGGTTGCTGGTAGTGGACCTGGTGTAGGCTGGAACGGAAAAATGCCTTTCCCATGCACAGCCAGTTGTCTCAGAGTAGACTGCATTGATCGGTACAGGTTCACGTTTAAAAGAAGTAAAAAACAAGAAGCACAAGGAAAGGTGACACAAGGCTGCAAGCACGAGGCTGCAAAAATTGCTCATCAGACCCGCGGAGCTGAGGTACGCACCGTCGCGACGTGCTGCAGAAGGCCAGGATCTTCTTAATCGCCTGCAGATTCGACTGCATGGTGCGCTCTGTAAGGAGGGCGAAGCACCCGCACCATGGGTGCAGCGGGCTGTGAAGGGGAAGGTGAGGCTGCCTCTGGGAAGGCAGGCCAGGGGCAGGCAGAGAGCCGGAGCCAGTCTCGCGTGCCCTTTTAACAGGCAGTCGCTGATAATGACAGAGCTCCGGTCGCTTGCAGCCAGCCAGCCATAGCTTGTTGTACACTCACGTTGCCGTAATTGCCGCTGCTGGCAGGCACCGAGCTGATGAGACAAGCGCAAGGAAGAGCGAGGTGACTAAAACAGGGAAGGAAAAGCAGAAGGGTTGTAAGAGTGAAAAGGTCACTCACATATTACCCCTTGGGAAAGCACTGCCCTCCTCGGTGAAGCTAATGGCAGACCCCCTTGTTCGAGTGGTCCTGGGTTGCCTGGTACTCAAACAGACCAGTACAGCCCCGCCGACTTGCACAAGGGAACAGTGACTTCTCTCAGCCCCAGACTGACACTGTCTGCAAGGCCTAAAACTTTCCTATTTTAAAAGTTAACTCATTCTTAAAAGCCCCTACTTCAGTTTCATGGTGGAGTCAGGACTCCTCAGGAAATGATAAGAAAAAGACAGAGAGGCAAGACCAGCAGTTCTCACATCTTTTCTGGTTTTGATCAGTCGCCCCGTGTGATCTCTAACACTCACAAACAGAGATCGGAAGCAAATTTTACTGCCAGTTTCACAACCACACCTATAGGTGCTGTCAACCCAGCCCTTGCGTTGGGAACTAAAGGCCGTGGTTGGGTAATAGCCAGGTCTTATTCCTTCCTTCTTAGACACTGCCTTTTCTCATCCAGCAAAGAGAACCAGACCTGAGAAAGTCCTTTGCCTCCTTGTATGCAAGGACAGCGTAGTGCAGACTACTGGAGGAGGACTGTTGTAACCCAGGCCCCTGTCTTCCTTCTCAGCTGTTGCTTCTCACCTGCCCAGGAAGGGAGGAAAAAGAGATGAAAAAGGCAGCGAGAAGGATCACACAATCACAGAAGGGTTGAGGTTGGAAGGGACCTCTGGAGATCATCTAGTCCAACCCCCCTGCTCAAGCAGGGGCACCTAGAGCACGTTGCATGTTGCATAATGAAATTAATAAGGGAAACCAAAAAGAAATGCCAGAGAAACCACAGAGAATAAGAAACCCAGAGAAAGGCAGACAAGGGAATCCTTATGAGAAAAGGTCACCTTATTGAATCACATATGATAACCTTTCTGTGCCTATTTTGTGCCAACCTATCAAATTTAATTGAAAATTTTCTCATAGGGGGTACTATAAAACATTTAGGGAAAGGATTTAATTCCTTATTATATTCTGAAGGTTACTGACTCAGACAGGTCCATCATGTACCCATCCACGTTAAGTTAAATAAGACTTTCCTGTAAAGTAGCCAGGGTTATGGAACGTTTTCACCCCACTCCTTCAGTTCCTGATCCTGAAGAAAGCACAAATTATGGGACCTCTCTTACAGAGAGGCAAGCTGAACCATTGCCAAATTAAGATAAAGATCTCAAAAAAACCCAGATGCCTAAATTGATCACCTGAGTTTCAAAAGTGCAGAGCACTCTGCAGACCCCACTGACTTCAAAGAGACCTGCTCAGGCCTTTAGGAGTTTGGGCCGGGGGGCGGGAGGGGGAAGATGGGGATGGCTTTTTATTGAAAGCTTGGCCCATAGGTCAGGGTTGGGATGGGAGAGCGGGCTGAGCAAAATGAAGGTGCAAGCACATTTCAGCACATTGCACTCAGCGCAGGAGCTCACCCTAATCCGCCAGACCTGTGCTCGCTCCAGGGGATGCTCGGGGGGAAGGGTGCTCATTTTCCCAAGTGAGCTCTGCCCAGCCCACTCCCTGTCCTGCTACACTGTGGATTTGCTGAATTTATGACTCTCTTCGCCCCTCTTTGTGCAAGTGGACTGTATCTTCCCGCCGTATCAGCAACAGGAGATCAGTCCAGCCTGAGCTTAATTAATGAGGTGCTGAAATTCAAAACACTTTCCTTAAAGAGTACACTAGCCAGCAGGGCAGTGCTCTCCTTTGATCCGCAACCGGCTCACACTGCTTCCTGCTCTGCTCCTTCCCGGCTCACTTCTCATACCGAACTCCTCTGCACATCATAAAAATTGGCTACCATAAGACAGGAGGACCAGATGCAAGCAAGGCACCAATAATCCCACTCCCAAAATAATATGCCCCCTTCACAGCTCTAATTACAGACAGCCAGGACAGATTCACGAGCCTCACGCTGGAGACAGGAATGTTTTTAATTACATTTGGTCACTAGACTGCCACATACCCAAATGCTCCGTCAAATTATCCAAGTATGGTTCCTCCCTCTTCATCATTTATATCTCTGAAGTTATTAATGCTAAGAGCAGCTATGCATGGATTAAAGACCACTGTGGCTGTGCTAATACTTCACAACAAGATGGCTTGCTGGCTTGGTTTTCCTCAAACTCTGGGGGAATTATAGATTTTGCCTTAGGATTTGCCTAAGCTGGATTAATATCATCCATCCACAGTTGTTAGACCCCCTTGAGCGGCTCTATGTCACAGTCCAATTAAAAAATAAAACATGACAGGACAAGAATGATGGGGTATTTGTTCACACCTCAGATCTTGTGCACAAACCTTGTCAACAGGACTCCAGAAAGAGAAGTGAAATGTGCTCTAATTGCTGCTCCATGGCCCAGAGTTTGCAAGCTCATGTAAAGTGGGGGCAGAAAGGCAGGATCTGTCTCTGCAGCTGGCTTCAGTTCAGGTAAGTGGGCAGGGTGACGCTAATAGTGGGCATTTTTGAGCACATGCTGTTCTTCAAAGTCATTGAACCATCATTTCTATTATAGTAGAAAAACCCTAATGATGTCAAGTAAGAAGCAGTTGTGAAGTTAATCATGATTTTGAAAATGAAGTTTGGATCTCGGTACACATGACGCGACAAGGATATGCATTGTGTGACTCCAAGGAATTAAATAAAGCCAGTTAACAATACATGGGGCAAAAGCACTCCAATAATAGAGGGAATTCAGCAGAATATTTTAAGACAATGTGAACTTCATTTTATCACCACATAAAAGTTGTGCTTAGCTTCTTAATCTGAATTTTTCTGCTCTAATTCAAAAAACTTCTCATGGTAAGAAAAAGAGACTACAATCTATTATAAATGCTGTGACATGTCTTTTTTAGAAATATATCCTATTCAGGCACACAAATCAGCGAACACCTTTATCGGGATTTTAAACCTAGCTGAAACCATTTTATTGCTCTACAGAAAAAGCATGGATTATTATAAATACTGACAGCATTCAAGTTACCCGACCAGACAGAAGACACAAAGTATCTAGAAATTCTGGCTAGCAATCAAATAAAGATGCATCACTTTCAGGCACTCCTTTACTTCTAATCCTAAAGCAAAAGCATACTCAGTACAGGGCAGATCAGCGCCTGCAGATGCAGAGCTAGCTGGGATAAACACATCTGGGGACATCAGCTTCTCCAGCTGGGCATAGGTCCCTCAGAAATGCTTTTCACCTTGATCACTGGATTTGCATATCCATAGGAGTCACTGCAGAAACAGTTTGTCTTGGAGGATTTCACCTAACATGCTAACTTCATGGCTCAAGAAACAGAGAACTTACTCTATGCACCTGGTGACACTGAAGAATGCCTGTATTTCTAAAGAAAAAAAAGATTTCTTAAGACTGTTTCACATGGTGACATACTTCAAACGCAACTTTTCACTCAGTTATCCTACATGCGGCGCAGTTTACTTTCGTGCCAGCACTCAGGATCCTTGGGCAGATAAGTCCCATTTCTAACACTGGTGCAGCACAGAATAGGAGCATGATCCTTCTTATCAGCTTCCTCCTACACCCTGTCACCCTGAACACGGAAAGTACTATCAGCTTCTACTTTTGAACCCTAATTCTGGAGAGTACTTGAAGCCATGTTAAGCACATCCCTGCATTGTGCGCACGTGCTTAGTTTGCATCACGATCTGAAGTCCACTATACGGCAACGCACACGCAGGCTCGGAGTGGCGGAAAGGCTTACGTGCTTCCTTGAACGCAGGCGGCTGAGGTGTCTCTCTGACGAGATGCTGAACAAGACCACGGCCCAAAGCCACTTGTACAGACTGCGAAGCAGGAATCGCTCAGCAAACTCGGTTTGGCAGCCTCACAAACCATAACCAGCTGGAAAATCATATATTGCCTTCTAAAAGAAAAACAAATGTTTGCTGAGAGGGTACAAAGGTTCCCATCTAGCATTCCCTCTCCCTCCATCAGTGGCACAATAAAACCCTGATACTTTGGAGGCAAAATGATTTCTGAAAGGAGGGTATCTCAGTGGCCAGCAACTTGCTCCTTCAGAAGACCAAAACCAGAGTTTTCTCTAGTCACTAGACCTCACACAAATCTTTCTCCTGCAGAACTCTCTACCTGGATGATGTATTTTGCTTAAAGAATGACACTGACAGATCTCTGCAAGTTCCTTCTCCTCTTGGAAAATTTTAATAATGAAACGTGAAGCTCTACTAACAGAGCTCCAGCCTCTGGATTTCCTTGCATTCTCTCTTTTTCTGTCCTTCACTAGTTTAAACACAGTCATTTACTTTTCTTCCTCTCATTCACGCTTGGCCCTTGTCGAACCTTTCCAACACAGACACAAAAGAGATGGGTACACACACAAGGAATAGGACATGTTGGTACAGCACTGAAGTCAGAGATTGTCTTTGTGACAAGAGTAAATAAGAATTATACTATAGCATACTGGTATCAAAGCAGTGGCACTCAGAAACATAAGCTATGACTTAAAAATAGTAAATAATCACTCCTGCTAAGCTTCCTTAGGTGGGTTTCTTGTTTTTCCCTTACTGCCTTTTCAGCAAATGCAGGAAAAGGTTCCAAGTTACCCGCCACAGCCATAAGATGCTTTTTGATTTTTGAAACAAGTTTGGGGAAAAAGGAGGCAACTTGGCATTCAGCACGTCTAAGATTCAACTCAAGAAAGCATTTATGCTTATTCTGAAATACAAGCTCAAGAGCTTTGCTTTAAACAGGACCATGATTCCTTCTGCAAGTATTCATACACAGCTGATTTTGTACGAAAACCCTGTATGTTATCTTGGCACAACAGCAATAAACCTTCCTGTTTCCTCATGGCAGAGCTGCCACAGAATCACCTTCAGCCATGCCGGCAGGAGCGGCCAATATGCTGGTGAGGTTCACGAAAGGCAAAGGCAATGTGTCAGAGAGGCGTGTGGCTGCTAAATGACCCTGGTCCGAAGTTTCCACGTTTCTCACAGGAAATGAAGTTTCCAGCTAAAAAATAAATATTTTGTTTTGAACAGGAAATGTTGATTATTTTCATGAAAAAGCCAGTGCCCTCCAGCCATGATCCTGGGGCTGGGAAATGACACCACACTGCCCTGTGAGGATCGTTATTCAGTTACCCTCACTACTCAGATTCCCGTATGAGCTGGCCTCTCCCCTGATGTCCTGCCTTTCCTCTCCGGACAGATAAACTGTGGTGAACAAGCGACATACCA
Organism: Dromaius novaehollandiae; assembly: GCF_036370855.1. Lineage (NCBI taxonomy): Eukaryota > Metazoa > Chordata > Aves > Casuariiformes > Dromaiidae > Dromaius > Dromaius novaehollandiae. The sequence goes on along the minus strand of NC_088101.1, from coordinate 12,736,039 downwards.
TCCTATCATGAAACCCAGGCTTCAAAAGAGAGTGGGATGGTGAGTCATCCAGAATGGAAATATTTTCATTTTTAGTCTTCAAAATTCCATGCCTTTTTAAACAATGTGTGAAAATGCAAGTTCTCAAAGCTTCATCAAGTACAACAGCCCACTTCCAAGTCTGAGTGTTTTCAGAACTAGGGTTCGGGTTCAGATCATTAAAGAAATAGGTTGGTTACAAAGTTTGGGCCCCTGACTGAATTATTTCCAAAGTTCAAAACCGAGGTTGCTATGTGAAGCTTATTCATTTCTACTGGAAATGATGATGGACCTACGAGCTGGGGCTGGGGGCAAAAATTCGACATGTCATCACTAAAGCCAACTGATGGATGCCAGCAGAAGATCTCTTTCTGCACAAGAAATGTAATAAAAACCCATAAAAACTAACAGGGAAGTATTTGGAGTGGCGGAGATCTCTGGAACCAAATTCAAGGCCTTTTCAAAGGATAGACATTCAAGGTCTTACTGTTTTCTAGTGTATACCATTTTAAGGAAAATACACATGCAGTGCGTACAGCAATTATTTCCTACTTAAACCAGAATAACTGTGACCAGAATCAGACTCCAAAGCTATTGCTTGAGAGTTGTTAGTAAACTTTCTATGTAGGTCACTGTAAAGCCCCAAGCCACCCATCATGCATATGATATTTATTTTAAAGGGATAAATAATACATACTGAAGAAAAAAAAAACCCCATGCAATCAGCCCACAACATTCCAGAGTTATTTACTGTATTTTTTGGTCATTTTATGTTTTTTTTAACCATTCTAAACACTGTCCCGCTTGATTCGTTAGCCTTCTCTCCAGTGAATAACTTGAGGTTTTTACAAGTCTAGCAAACACTCCACTATTATATCATTCTAACTTGAGCTATAATAGTAGTGACCTCTAACAAGTTGATAGCTGTTATATACGCAGAGCTGGGGCTTGCATTTTTTCCCCCTTTTTCTTTCTTTTTTTTTTCTTTTGGTGAGAGCTGGGGGAAGGCAGAGGCAGACAATCTTGTAACATGCTGATTTGTTCTGCTGGTGTCCCTTACCCTCCAGCCTGCCGGACTTATTTTTCAGCACACCCTAAAAAACTAATCAAAACAATCGCACAGCGCAAAAGGTGCAGGCAGCGACTTTCTGACACTTTTCAGGAATCGCCATCACGGGGAATTCTCATGCCCCACCACCCACCCTGAGTAACCTTCATAACAAAACAGGGCTGAATGCCTTCAGAAATGATTCAGGTCAGAGCAAATGTTGCTCATGTTTTATCACCCGGGAAACTCAGAAACTTTCCAAGAATGAAGTTATGGGAGCAAAGCAGGCAGCCGGGCGAGCTGGGGAGCTCTAATGTACTGTCTCTCGCAGACAACAAGGCCTCAGTGTCAAAGCAACAAGACCAAGGGCAGAGGGAGCAGAGAAGAAAGCCTCCCCGAGATGCTGCACCACACTGGTTACAAACAGGTGGCTGAGTGCTAAAGAAAGAGACACAGAGAGAACAAGCAGTGAGACACAGGCATGAATGGAATATTCTTTACAGGCGGGTATGAGGAATTTAAGGAATTAAGAGGGGCTTTTTTTGTTTCCCAGCTTAGCAGAAATGTTCAGGCTTTAATTATCACTCGTCTTGTTGATGGAACATAAATCCTCAAGAATTCCCTTCTGGGGCACTCTGCCGTCTTTGACTTACCTGGCGCTTACAAAGGATTTGATCTGGTGACTGGTGCTGCTGTCAGCAAATACGAGAGACCAGTGTTAGAGGGTTTTAGCCTCCTTTGTTGATCTCAGTTTGCACAGTTGGGGGACATCAGATGGACCGGCATTAAACAAAGAAGTGCAATGTGTTTTTGCCCTGATTTCCAGGGTGCCACTCTGTGACAGGAGTGCCAGCAGCCGCCTCTCTCATTTCCACCAGGACACGGCCTCGCTGTCTGGGGCTCGATCCTGCAGGGCTGTACATGCTGTCCCCAAGCCAGCATGGGGGTAATCCAGATCATTTCAGTGCAACTACTCACATTCTTAAAGCTGATCATGATCTTAAAAGCTTTGCAGGATCAAACCAGAATATTTGGCACTGCATGGGACTGAGCCACTCAGGAACCATTTATTTTAGTGAGCCTTGCTATCGGTCTCCTAATCATGTTCACGGTACCACTGCAGGCAAAAGGCATTTCTGCACTGATCTGCTTGCACTTTGCACTGCATTTTAAACTCCTTATTGCAAGCAACTCCTTATTGCAATGCCCTTTTATTTGAGCAGCCCAACAAATATCCTCAGCCTACAGTAAGCAACAAAGGCAATGAAATTATGAGTGGTGTAATTTCCAAATCCTGGGACAGGTCAAATCCAGACTGAGCTGTAAACCATGCATTTTTGGCCTGTTTCTATGTCAGTACTTTAAAAAATAAAGAAACCTCATGACCTCCAGGCCTGCAGCAGCTCACACTGAACTTCCTGGGACTTGCCATGAAAAGCACCGCGCAGGTCTGAGCCCAAGGTGAGTATTAACACCCCCAAGAGTCTTTAGCTTGGTTTTCAAGGAAATGCTCTGTCTAATTCTCCTTCATTTCTTTTAGAGCCTGATTGGGTTTAAAGACAATGTCAGGGGAAAGATATGCAGGGAATTAAAGCCCCTATTGTTTGTCAGCAAAACTTTAATCCCCACCGGTGCAGAGTGTGTTGTGGTCTCCACTGTGGAGCTCCAGCTATTCTAACCAGGTCGCATAGCTGTCTTCTGCCCCATTTGCTTTGCCTGTTTCCTGCACCGAGGTCACAGGAATGTGACTGAAAATAAATCTCTCAGCTAGAGAGAAGCCTTCTTTTTACATCTCTAAGGCTTGATGTAGTTTACGCACAGGACTTAAAGCAACTCGCCCTGTTGTTCCTGTGCCCTCTGGCAAGCCACATGCAATGCAGGAGCCAAGTTTTATAGCATAAACAAAGCAGGTTGCTAAATAATTGAGCTGACAAACTGGTTGGAAAGGTTGTGCTTCCAACCTGGCAAGGAGGCAAGCTGGTCCCTTGACCTCAGAAACAAATCCTGCCCCTGCTTTCATGGAACAGACATCACCACTCGTCCCTCTGGTCCTGCCGAAGTGTCAGGTGAGAAAGGCAGGTGAGCGACACACACCACTCTTGGTGATTAGTCCCTGGGACTTCAGGAGTCCTGCCTGGCTTTGCCTCAAAACGCACAGGCTCACAATCAAGCGATAGCCCTTTCTGAGGCATGGGATGTGGCGACAGTTCTCACGGGCCCTCTTTCCAGCCCCTACCCCGTTCGCCTTAATTTCTCCAGCAGAGGAACCAGCAGGAAATGGAGTAACTGCCTAAAGGAGAAGGGGGAGTCGCTGGAGCCAGTGGCACAACTCAGGAACTAGGAAGGGCCGCACAGTTGCACGCCGTTGCAGTGGAACCTCCCCACAGGTAACCGGTGACCGCATTTCCTCAAATACCCCCGTGAACTTTACTCACTCCTGCCTTACAGAAACACAGAGTGAGGTACCATCTCCCTCCAGCGTGGACGAAGTTTGCTTTGTTGAGCCGGCAAGCAGTCAGGACAGGCATTATTCTGAGCTCTGCGGTTTCCCTGGGGGGAAGCCTAATGGCAGCGACACTGAAATATAAAAATCTTCTCATCAAACGAATTTTTTCCGTGCTGACTCCACCTTTTAAAGCTAGTCCCTGAGCACAAATGTGAGTAAGGAACCGGAAACATGACTGCGTGAACCCCGAGCTGGCAGAAGGCCTACAGCGGAGTAATTTTCATTAAAAAGATAAGATCCTTCAGAATTCTTAGGCAGCTTATGGTAACTATGAACCCTTAGTCATTTTTAAAAGAAAGCCGCAACTTTCATAAGCACACACACAGAGGAGCAAATCAGATGAAACATACGTGCCTGTAAGTTGCATGACAGAAGATATTTTAATGACTTTGAAAATTAAAGGGAGATCCTCTTACACTTTAACTATGAAAAAATAATGCTTAGCTCTTGGACTGGTCTTTTCTTCACAAAAAGGTAAAGCATGGCTAATCCAATTTTGCAGATGGAGAAGCTGAGGGGCAAAATGATTTTTCTGGTGCCACCCAGGAGATGAGCGGCAGAGCTGGGGGTAGAGTGGGGTCTCACATGTCCCAGACTTACGGAAAGGTGAATAAATACAGTATAGCAGAGGAAAGCTATAAGGATAGCTGCAATAATTAGCCATACTACCTAAGAAATTACAGAACTGTAGCTACCAATGTTTGTTACCCAAAAGCATATATCTCAAAATTTCAGTTTTCAGAACAGTTCTCACTAATAGCTTGTGCTGTTTCATTTCTTGTTGCTGGGAATGCTTTCTCAAAAGAAATTACTACTTCACCATAACACCAATCGGCCGATGTAGCTGGGACTAAGAGAGCACAGCTCGGTGCATAAATGCACAAGAAACCACAGGAGTCTCTGCTATTGCGTGTTGCTTTGAGAACTAACCTCACATATGTAACAGGCACAAGTGACACCATACATTCAAGGAAGAGCTGCAGCAATACAGTTTTACTTAATGAGGTTGTTCAAATGTCGTATCTTTATTTGTGAATTAGTTCTTTGGAAATGATAACATGAAAAGTGTGATGGGGACAAAAAACATTAGAATATCACATTTGCTCCTTCTTACAAAAGAGAAACAAAAGAAGAGAGTCTCACAGAGAATGGAAAACATTTGGTATAGCTCACCTATTTCACAAGACAAATCTCTTGAACTGTTCATGACTGCAATGGCCTCTTTCAAAACAGCTCTGGGATCATTAACGCTGCTATGCCAGTCAGGGCTTCTCAAATTCCAAACGTAAACACTTCACACCAAATGACAATAGTGAAACAAATGTATTTGGGCCAAAACTCCACATTGTAACTTCACGGGCAAAACACTTCTGGCGTAAATGAATGTGACCTGCCGAATCAGATCTGAAAGTCGTGAGGCCACAATGATGGCCATAATGCCCTTCAGGCTGATGAGGACTACTCGATACCACAGGGCTTGCCCGGATATTTCCACTGCCTTAGGGCCACAGGCTGCCTTTTGCTCTGCTTTTACAGCAGCAAGGACTGCGGTTTCCTAACCCACGAGCAGGGCTCATAGCAGATAAAACAGCGTAGATAACAACTGACAGTAATTACAAGGCAGTGCCCTGATGCCAAGGCCAACACTGCATCCAGGAAACCTTATCGCCTCTAACTCATGTGTAGGGGATCGTGTGGTTATTCGAAAAATTTTTGTCTTAGTCCCCTCATTTTGGCTACCAATTTCCAACAAAGCACTGCAGGACTAGACTCGATCCAAAGCATCCATTGGATAGGAGCTAGGTCACAAAGCTGACGCAGAGGTATATCAAAAAGAGACAAAGGAAACTGCAAAGGAGCTGCTCCACCCTACTATCTGCTAAAACACAAGTTCAGGATCAGTCCGAAAGGTCAAGCAAAGCTGACACTGCTGGACCTTTCCCCATTGTCTGGTCGGCACGTTAGCTCCTCAAACTGTCTGTTCCTTAGAGGCTCACACAAAACGGGGACAAAGAAGAAAGCACCTTTCACCCCAGAGCATGTTGGGGGTCAGAAGGTCGTAAGACAGCTCAAATTAACCTTGGGACTGCAGCTGAAAATCTCAGGGCTCTGCAAGAGCACTCCTCTGCCCATCTCGCAGGGCACCGTCAAGGCCGCAAAGAAATGCACAGCCTGCCAGCTGCGGCCTCTGAGCTTTACTCCCACGAGCAATCCTTATTCTCTGATTAGTCCCGCTGCAGTCATGAGGGGAAGCAGGGCCCATGTAAACCTGCAGGAGGAGGAGAAGAATGGTGCAATGGAAACTGTGCTGAGGTATAAACAGGGGGATTTTTGCAGCCCCTTCTTCCATTGTGACTTCTCCACGCTTCCCAATCCACCCCTTTGGTTTTCCTCTTTCTTTTCCTCTAGGATTTTCCCTTGTCCATAAAGCAAAAGCCCTCGGAAAGAACTGTGGGCAGTTTCCTGTTGGTCCCTTCGCATCGCAGGCTGGATGTGCTGCGTAGCTACGTCATCACGTAGCATAGTGCCACATAAGTGCGCACAGGGGTTGTAAAGACACAGGAACACCATTAGGAGAGGCTGGGAGTAACAAATATATTACAGGAAAGCCTGTTTTTATGAGCTGTCCCAACTCAGCGTTACGGACCCATCTGCTGCTGAGGCTGTCCAGTCCTGCTCAGCCTGCGCAACACTCACTGAGTCAGTCCAGCACTTACTGCTGCCCCCTTCAACAACATGCTGGAGAAGAGCCTCTTGCTTCACTGCAACCTGCTTTTAGTCACTGGCTGTCCTTTTATATGTAAACCACATAAAATGTACAACCCCCCCCAAAGGACATTTGGACATCTTTGCGGAGCTAGAACAAACTCCCTGTTGCTCCTGCCAGCTTCTCTGCTCAGCAGAGTCTTCTCAAACAAGCACACAAAACAAATACAGCTTGCTCTTGGTTTCCTCTGAAGCAATGCACGCGCACACACCCACACACACCCATTCTCGCACCATAAGCTGTAAAATGGCTTCCAGCCCTGTGGATTACGATTTTTCTTCAACTTCAAACCAGCTGAGCTGAAACAGGAAGGTACGGAGCTCAGTTTTCCGGAGATCTCCTCTCCGGCAGGACCGTTCTGCCTTCCAGCAGCAGGCTACCCCCTTCAGCGCTCCCGGGAGAGGGCTCAATGCACTTATATCCTCACTTGGTCTAGTTAAAACACACACACCGACAGCCAATCCCAACAGGGACGCGAGGGCCGTTTGCAGGCGATTTCTCCACTGCATTTTGGCCATGATCGTTTTTAAGCGGCCCAGCTTCGATTCCATACAAGGAATGGAGGAGCCTCCAGAGGTCTGGTCGCCTAGCCTGGGTCACATGCAGCTTGGGCGGGATCTTAAGTTTCTTGCTTGTTTGAACAACTGAAGACAGAGAAAGAAACAAGGTTTTCCCTTTCTCAGACACCATCTGATCTTTCCTCACCTCACATTTCTGACTCCCTACAAGCACTCTTGCTCCCAACTCCCGTGTCCCTAACAAGCCCTTCTCGCCTGTAAGGAGCAGGATTTTCAAGTCTGCTTCCTTCCCCGACTGCACCTTGTCTGCTGTGTTATTTGGATCTCGCAAAACCCCGCTAGATTCGAAGCACTGCAGAATCCCCAGGGACATGGAAGTGCCGGGCTTGCAGAACCTGGATGGGAGGGAGGATGACGGAGTACCTGCTTCTGTTTTTAGCCTCAAAAGGCTCATTTTGGGTGACTGAGGCTGAGGAAGGTGGTATTTTTTCTTTTGCCAGGAAGCAGTTTTTCTAACCACCCATTTAGCAGGGAAGTCTTCTGGGCTGCAGTTACAGCAACCAGGTCAAAGTACAAAGATATTCCTCTGAAAATTAGAGAGAAAGGCCTTATTTTTTTCTTTTTAATTTCCATTTCATACCTTCAGCTGTGCAGTATGTTTTGCTAAGTGCTTTGCACACAGTAATTAAGCCTCATAACATCCCTTACCTGTAGCAAGGACGGTCACGGTGCTGCACAGATGGAGAAATGCAAATACACAAAAGTAAACACCTTGCCTCGCATCTCACAGTGAACATGTGGCGCAGTCAGAAATGAAACCAAGGCATCCTGGCCCCCTAACACTTGTGCTCATCTCTCCGTGACACCTTTGAAGAAAAGAGAAAACTCTTTTCTGCTCAGGGGTTACAGCCTGGTTCCTACTCCGCCGCTGTCCCAACCGCCAGCACGGCAAGCACGGAGGCCGAGCGCGGCGGGCACGGACCGAGGCTGTACCCTCAGCTCCATGGCTGCTCCAGCCCGAACAGAGAGGAATCAGGAACACATTGCCAAAAAACTCAGACCAATACAAGAACTGTTCAGTGGGGAGAAAGAGACTCTCCGTTTCTCGTAATATACAGGCTTCTCTGCAACTCGAGGGCCTATTTATCATCATAAGTTTGTTTATGGACTAAGCAAGTGCTTCTTTGAGCAATGGATTTCTTTCTAGAGCGATGGGAAGTGATGGCATTTTTACAGACCTTTTTTCTCGAGGAACCAGCATTTGTATTTCTCCCATGGCAGTTTCTTACACTCTTACAAATACCAAATAGGTTAATGCTTTCTCTGAGCTCTATGTTCCTAGACTATTTCAATTAAAAATATGGGAGAAAGGAAGAAAGACAAGCAGTATTTTTCTCTGGGGTAAGTGGATGTCACTTCACCAAGGTCATAAGATTTCCATCCCCTTTGTTACAGGTGGACCAGCCCAGCGGCACGTCTTTGCCTTACGAAGCCATCTCTGCCCAGTCTCTTTGCTCCTAACCAATGCCTGCACCAAGCCTAACACCCAGCTGCACAGAATTGCCCCAAGAGGAAGCAGTTACCCATCATTACAGCAATCTAACAAGAGTCTGAAATTGTTTACCTAGTAATCAGACCTTACACAATGTAACTATGGGCTTTTATTTTAATGTTTTATATTGGGAAAGAGGTATACTGCTGATTTTTTTTAAGGTAGATACTGGTTAATTATTTTTTTCCTTAGGCTTCCAAGGGGATTAGAGCTGGGTAAACACCGAAGAATAACACTAGCTGTATTTCTGCTTGCCCCTGAACATTCACACAAAGAGTTGCTGTCTCCTTGCAAAGTACCTCTGCTAGCTGCTCCTAGAAAACAGCCATCATCTGAGGAAGGTTAGATCTCTCAAAGAAGAGATCATGTTATGAAATAGCAGTGTCTCCTTCCATGTTGTTACGGGGAGGAGGAATGGATAGGGGGAGGGTCGCTCCCTCCCTTGACTCCAAGCCTGGAGCAATATCACGAGCTCTTGTCCTTAATGGTATCAAGGAGCTTGTGCCCTTAGAAGACTTCTTATCAGCAGAAGAAAAAAAATGCCAAGTTCCAAAAAGGTATGTCTGAAGGCTTAATGGGTTGAAATATGAGTCTGGGTCTCTTGCACTGTGGCTCAAAATAAATGTTCGGTTACGATATTTTGTCAAGGGCCAGCTGAACATTTCCTGCTTTGTCAGCTTTACGAAAAGGAACAGCCTCTGTTCGTCTTCCAGAAACACGGATGGTCTGATAAGAATAACTTGAAAAAACAACAGTTCAAATTCCACTAGTACTAACTCGTCATTAGGCCAAAGCGTCTTCTAATTAGATCATTTAAAAAGCCTTTGGCAGGCAAGCAGATAGAGCTAAACAACAGGGAATAAAAGCACTGGGAGCCTGAACGGATTATGAACAGTGCTGCATCTGTCCAAAGGTTTGTGTTCACTCGGGGAAAAGGTCGGCGCTTACCTCACATTCGCCAAGGTGCAGCCGCCAACCTGGCAATCTCCTAGGAAGGACGAGGCAGGGGGAGCTCTCAGGTACGCTAGCGGCTGGGGGTAAACACCAGGCACTGCTGAGCCCACACGAAAACAGCAAAATGCCTTGTGCTCTCTATACATTTCTCTGTGATGGCAAGAAAGCAGCTCTATTTGCAGAGTGTGTGCAGCACGACCTATGAATGAAGTTTTTTCTACTCTCAGTTCGCAGCTGGACATGATACATGGGAGGCACATCATAGGGTGGGACATTCATAATAAGCCAAGAGACAACAACTAGGCCGCAAGCTCTAAATGGTTAAAGGGAAGTGTGGGAAGTGTCCCAGTGGCTGAGCCAGTGGGTATTTTGTGCAAGATCTTCCAGCATGAAAGCTGGTTTTTAAAACATCACAGGGAACCTGAAGTGTCAACAGATTTCCAGCGTCGTCAAAGTTACAAGAGGCACCTAGACATGAAAATAAACTAGCTGCACGTTTAGCCCTGGTTCCCAGCATATAAACCCTGCACAGGAACAAACCTTGTCAGCACTGATAAGGATATAGACTGGTTACGTAAAGGTAAGTGTTTTGTGGCCTCATAGACGGTATGTTATGAACAAAAGAAACTGTTTACTTATAAACTGGTCATCCAACGGCACTAACCCATTGTGCTAGATGGCAGCCCTGATTTGGGTAATCCAAGCCTAAAGTAATCCAAATCTACCATAATCCAAGGAGTTTTGCTTTGGATACGCTGGATGTACACATGGGTCTTTGGAGGAAACCTCATGTTGACCTCTAAGTGTTGCTGCTAGTCACTACAGAAACGTCCTTGGAGGTTGTCACGTTTATTGTCATGTTTACGGCTCCTCACACAGAGATGACCAAGCCAACATGCAGCCTCTAAAAACATAAGCAAAATTAAGCAAGCATTCCTTTATGAGTCACAGAAAAAAATGCATATGCCAAACAATTTAGAACAAAAAATACAACTGAAGTGATATCAACAGAGCATACAGAATAGAAAAGATGAATAAACTGAAGGACAAATAACTAGAGATGGAGGAGATGTGACAAAGGTGTGTAAAAAGGTAGAGAGCAGCCTGATATAGCTACTGCTAACCTTTCCAATGAGAAATCGCTAAAATTAAAAACAAACAAACAAACCAACCTCTTTTCCTCTGATCTTGAAAACTTGCTGCTGCAGGATGTTATTGGGAAAAAGTCTTAAAAAATGTGAGACTGAAATAAGGCTGAAAGAATCATTTTCCCAAGTGTATTGTTTGCCAGGTACGTTACTGAAAAGAAGCAATTATATGTACTCTGAAGCTCCCGTTGTTAATTGATGCTAGAGACAAAATACTAGGTTAAAAGGAACATTGATCTTTTTAGAAAGGGTCATTCTTATGTTGCTAAAATACTATTAACCTTCAAAATGGTTTGTGTTTTAGACTGTCTCTGTTATGCAAATTCAGTGAAGACATGTTTCAGAAGCCAGGCCCAGCCCTAGGTTGTTTAAGATTAACCAGTTGCAATGCCGGGAAGAAACAAAGGCAGTTAAGGGACCTGGGAAAGGAGGTACTAAGTGCTATCTTAAGGCGCTCCATGATAACACCCAAGGTATCACAAAACCTGCTATTCATCACCTGGTTTGGTGAGGTGGTGTAAAGTGTATCTCTGGGCTCACCTAGGACGTGCTGGTGGAGAAGGTGGCGTAGGGTGCTGTTACCTGTACTGAGCACACCAAGGGGCAGCCTGGGGCAGGCATTAGTGTGGTCCGTGCTTGGAGGAGCCCTGCTCATACACTGCATGGCTTCAGTGGCTCCGCTTCTGTTGCTCCTGGTGGTTAAAGTTAACAGGGTGAAAAAAATCTGTAATCAATGTCACCAACAACTACTGCGGTATCCGGCACTGACTGACAGCGTGAGGAGTAAGGACACATTCAGCTCCCTTCCTGACAATGAAAAAATGGTACCAAGGATCATCTACTTTACATTTTTGCTAAGTGACATGCCGCAAAAGCATACACAAACTATGTCATCTCCTGAGGCTAGTCTCACCTTTTTAATGAAGTGACCCCACAAATTTGGCCCTCCACAGAAATGTGACAACAGTGAAAAGGGACCGTTTGGTCCTAGCCTACACCAAGCTCAGACGATTCCTTGGAGTCAGGAGAATAACTTCCCCTGCTGGTGTTTTCCTCACTGTATTGGAAACACGAGGCTGCCAGGGCAGCAGCCTCTGTGAGCCACCTTCGGACTTGCTCTGTCCCTCGGGCTGCTCTCGCTCACACGTTAGCATGCCCACACCATGTCCTTTTCCCTCTGCCCCAAACATGCCTCCTCTGCAGGAGCCAGGCTACTAGGGGAGACCCAAAGTGTGTTCCTTACCCCACTGATGGCTCCTAACATGAACGCAGTCCTGCTGACCCTTACGAAAAAAAAATATGTGGAGTGCAATCGCACTAGGAGAGAGGCTTAAAAATGCTTCTGTGCACCTCCCCTGTCTTTGAAATTGGATCAGACATTTCTGTGAGCGGTTTCTGTGAGCCGGCCAGAACTGCTTACTCAGCCTACGGAAATCTGCAGAGTCATATGATCAAAGGGGTTTTTCTCCCAGAGCAATCTGAACTCTCAGGGCTGCCCTATCAAAGAAACACCATAAAAAGCAGAAAGCTGGGTGTGCCTCAGCAGCTATCTGCCTTTTTTTTGCTCTCATGCCTGCATGTAAGTAAGAGACAAGGGAGAAATCTGCAAGTCCGTAATGCAAGGGTTAGACACTTCCTATGCTAAGTTCAGAGGCAGTTTTCTTCTGTGGCAGAAGAAATAGGTGCCTGGAGATACCCACTGCTACCGAGCGCTCAGGACTGCAATACTCCAGCCTGTGTGTGATCAGGATCTGTGGAGTGAAATGGCAGCAATGAACAGAAAAGACAGGCAGAGGGAGAGAGGAAAATGTATCACTTCTTAGCCTATAATCTAGCCCTCATTTTAGTGATAACCATAAATAAAATACACATCTCTTTCCAAAACAGGTTAAAAATGAGTTTTCTCCTGAGACATCAAAATTTCACCACATGGAAAGCAGCTGTATTTGCAGCCCATTTTCTTTAAATGTTTTCTGCTCCTGTGGTATGTGGGTAACTCCAGATGTGACACTGTTTGTATCACTAGCACACCCTCAGTGACATATTTTGCCAATGTGTTGTCTGATCCTGCCTAGGAAATGCCTAGACACATGGGTAAAGATGCTGGAGGCTACTCCACAGCACCAAACTTATGGGAGGTGCCTCCTATGAGACATGGATCAGAGTTAATCTTCAAAAGCAGGTATTAGAGACAACATTTGCAATTAAAGAGCAGAAGTAAACAGGCTCCCACATAACCCAAGTTCCAGCATTACTTGTCCACTGTGTATCTGGGCTCACGCCGTACTCTGAACTCTTTGTCACTCATGGAGCTGTTAAATGGACATAATAAAATTGCAAGCATGCTTACAACACCAGTCCCCAACTTTTATAAAAGCAGGAGTCTTCTACATTGATATTGCATGATGTAAGTTAGGCCAAAGGACTAGACAGATAGAGAGAGTGAGCTAACAGGTTTGGAGACAAAAGGTCGCTCGGGGCTCACACCAGCTCTCTGATATTCTTAGAGCCACCTCCCTCCCCCAAATCTCAAAGCATCCATCACGCTTTGAGAAAGCGAAGTGCTCACTTGGGCTTTCCTGGCTGCAACTGAAAGAGCCACATCACTCCGCTCTCCTCAAGGTGCTCCAAGGGAACGGGAAAAGCAGCAATGAAATGGCAACGTGAAATCAAAAGATGAGAATTATTCACGCTAAATCGTCTCCCTTCAGTTGTCACCCCCAACCTCCTGCTCCAGCAAAGCAGAGTCAAAAACTGCACTGGAAACAAAGCCCTCCCTTTGTTCTCTAAAGACTAGAAGCCTTTTTATATTTAAATGAAAATCTGTCAAACTAATTAAGTGAAGATGTAACGGTCTCATTTTGTGCTCATTAGAGAACATCGTAATGGCCATAAATTCCTCTGACGGAGCGTGTATGTGTGAATATGAATGTCTGGTAAAGTCTCATAAACTTCAGGCTGGACCATGTCTTTTGTCTTTACGTTAGATCTTGTAAGACAAACAAAAGCCACAGTATTGCTTAAATTAGATGCAAAGTGCTATGTTACAGCAATATTATAAGCATGATTCTTGTGCACACAAACAAACCAGGGGACTCGAGTGATGGTTCCCACCGTGACTGCAATGTGGCCCTTGTGTCGGGCTGTGATGTGATGCATTGTCCTAGACCGTGTACAATTTTCTGCTTGAAGATAGATGGGCAATACAGCTGTTGCTGTGGGTTGCTTTGAATATAGTGTCAGGATAACTTCAATAGGATGTGACATTCCTGGCATTTTTTGCTTTTTGATATCCATAGACAAAAGGAAGAAAGAGAAAGAAAGAGATATGGACAACTGGCATCCTGAAAAAAACACGCTAGTTTATGTCACTTGTACTTTATTTCTCACATCCTTTCTCACTCTTTTGTCTAGCAAAGAAATTTCCCCATAGTTGGAGGATGGAGAACTTTTGAAATAAAAGTGGGTTGGATTTGAAACAGAATCCAGTTTCAGTTAAACAAATGCACAAAAGAATCACCATCAAAGATCATCTAACGTTGCATGCAGGGGCTGAGGTGGAAAATATTCAAGAAGAGAAGGAGTTCTGGAGGCCTGCTGTAGTGCAGGAACAGCAGCAACGGCAGCAAAATGTCAGGTAGAGAAATGGACTATGGAGCAATATGAGGAAGAGGATTCAGACAGCTGGGCTTCCCGTCGCAAGCCATAGGCACAGCATTGCATCTAATTACGGATGGTAGGTAGACTCTTGGATGGGGGGATGACTGCTGCTAGAGGAAGACTCTCTAGAGTGCCAGGAAACCGAGACTGAGCGAGCTTTACAATCTCTGATGCCCTCAGCAGCAACAGCGAGGCAGAACTGCTGACCATCCCCGTCCCCAGCGTCTCCAGCTGCACTAGCTAGGACAGATGTGGCCATTTGCGCTAGCGGTTCTCAACGTGCAGTCCTGCCACGACATTTCCCATCACAACAGTTTTGTCCAAGGAGGTATATGCAGGCGCTATTTCCTGAACCTCTTGTGCTGACCACTGGCCAAAACGAGATTGCAAATCAGGTGAACTATTAGGATAGCCCCGTATTACATGGTGCCTCCCAATCCCTTAGACACTGGGAAATATTTCTAGTAGGTCATATGCAAGGAAGAGGCAACTTCTGTGCAAACCTGTCGACAGCTGTTCTTAGACATGAGCAGAGAGGAGGCTTTAATTTTTCTCAAGATTCATTTACTTCTGTGGCCAGCTCCTTGTAACATGAACAAAGACAGACTGACGGTGAAGGAGAACCACCCCTTCGGCAGGGGGCTTCATTAGACAGTTATTCTGTTGCAGACACTTCTCTCCACTCCTGAAACTTTGGTGCTTTTCAGGATGGAGGAGTGTACTGAAATGATGCCAAAGGAAGCAATTCATCTTCCTTCCTCCCTCATCCCCAAAGCAGTTATTATAATGCAATGATAAATGATGCTGTACTATTGCAAAGAGACAGATTTCAGCTGGAGCGGCCTCATGTGAAACTGAGATGGATGGATGCTCTCTTTACGCCATGGGCTGGATTTTCAGGGGTACCATGACTCCAGAAGCAGTGATGGGAGCAAATTATCTTTACCAAATCAGACGTGCAGGTTAAGAGTCGCCTCCTTCTCACAAGCAGTATACAGGGGGGATTGACTTGTCCTCTGGGCTTTGAATCATGAAGGCTAGAAACTTCAAGCCAATAAAAGTCAACAGCTTCACAAATCTGATGACTCAGGAGCCGGAGCTTTAAAACAAGTATTACACGTCACATGAGCGGGCAACAGTGCTTAGTCTCAGTAAAGAACGCAGCCTGCATTTCTGGTTTGATTTTAAAATGTTCCTCAAGACGGAGCAAAGTGCAAAACTCTGCAATAAACACTGAAGAGAGAGAACAAGACTGAACCTTAACAGAGCTTAATCATCTCCCCACTTCCGTTACTGATCCCACTGTCAAGAAATAAAACAACCGAATACCACTTCTGCTTTCAGCAGGGATTATGGGAGCGTCCATGCATGGATGAAGGATCTGATTTTACCTTACAACAGCCTTTGAGCAGAGAATGCAGAAAACCAAAGAGATGAAAGGGATAACTAGATGCTAAGGTATATAGTTAAGATTGGCAGTTTACTCTGAATGAAGCTGGATCTTGTTTCTGCTCAACGCAGCTCATAACATCCATCTGTAGCTTGCTCTTGTTCCTCACTTTTTCTGGCTAGGCCAGAAATATTAGCAGCCTCATGCTTGTTCAACAACTCTGCTTACAGTTCAAGCTTGCGTCCAAGAGACCAAGGTCCCCAGCTGCTGGGAAAAAAAGTCTGTGGGGAGAGACTGAAGATGCAGTGAAATCCATATTGGCTCACTGCAGAAATAAGCATGATGAAGGGCACCAAGTGCTTAATTTTAAGTGTTGTTTTCTAAGCCAGTTCCCTTCTGTGCAAGGGCAGCTACCGGAAAGGAGCTATGCTAGCTGTACACTAACTATCTGTAGCGGGACAGCTAGCTCCCTGAAGTCAGTGCACGCTTTCTCATTGCCACGAAGGGCCTTGGATCAGGCCTATAGTACTCCACATTCAAGCAAACATGGGTAAAGGGGGTTTTTCTACTGATCCTTTGGTCAGCGCAGAGATCATCCACGTCTCGCTGCTCAGCTGGGAATACCCAAGAAGTGAAGTTCACACACTTCTCACCTCCTGCTATTGCTGCTTTTCCCATCTTACTCCCCTAGTTCTTAGACAGGTCCTTTACTTGAAAGGACGGGATGCAGGAGCGCGGTTCCCACTGAGTAAGTTCCCGATTACAGCTAAATCTCCTGTTGCAGAAGCATAGCCATTTTGTCTGAGTGAGATCAAAAGTAAAAGAAAAACATGAGCAGGTGAAAGGCTAATGGCTCCTGAAGATAGTTCTGCGGCGATAGGGCTGCGATTATTTCTTAGAGCAACCTTTCTCTCATTAAAGGCAGGTAGGTATCAGATTTTAATGACTTGTTTTTCCCATCTCAGTAGGCCCAGAAAGACTTTACTTCCCTGTTCTCCACAGCCGTCTTGCAGCAGAAATGCTTTACTTGCCTTCTTATCATGGTTAAATGATACCCGCAATTGAAAGCAGGATTTTTACCCTTCTCTACAACCTTAGGCAAATTCACCTAGTTCTCAGAGAGCTGACAGGAAGGCAAATCACCTACTGGAAAATGACAGCTGTCAAGTGATAATAAATACCTGTAGGGAGACATTCACCCCCACCATGTACCTATCAGCTTTCACTGAAATTATACTCTCCTCCCTGTGATCAAGCCACTACAGCTGCGTGCCTGACTTCAAACGCAGCCTAGCATGCGGAGGGTTTTTTCTTTTCTGATGTTTTTCCTCCCTCTCCCCATGCAAGAGATCTTCCGGAGTGGCAGGACATGTCTGAGAGCTTCCTTTCAGTCTGCCAGTTCTCCGACCCTGCTTTGTCTAGGGGTTTCTCTGCACATTTCTGTATTTATTACAGGCTGTTAGGCACACAAACGCAGAAGCAGGAACCACTAAAGGAATCAATATACTGCTGTTTGGAAAAGTTAAGTAGCCCTCAAGTTAAGTCTCACCTCACACCTCTTGAAACTCTTACGTAAAATTACAACATATAATTCCTTGCCTTACAGGAACTAAAACACTCGCTTAAAAACAATCCACTTTGCTGAGTCAGGGCAGGAGGTTGAGCAATTTACAGGAATGAGGCCACAGTTACTTGACAGCAGGAAAAAAGTTAGGGTGTGAGAAGAAGAAAAAGTCTGCATTTGAGAAGGGATTTTCTAGGGGAAGAGGTAAAACCATTCACTCAGCCCGCGAAGCCTGTTCCTACTCCTGCTGCCTGCACAAAGGCTCTTCCAGCATTAACTCCTCCGGGCGGCACGCATTGAGACACTGCTAGGAGACACAGCTCTTGTGTGGCAAAAGCTCTCCTGGCATAAAAGTCTTATCTCGCAAGGACACCGATGGAGCCACACTATTTATAAGCTCTGAGGATCCGGCCCCATCACTACACTTTGCAGCAAAGCCCTCAGGTACAACATGAGTTTTGTGGGGCCTGAGGAAAATGACAGGTACAATAAATAAATAAATAAATACATACATAGGGGTTAGCTACAGAAGTTATAACCTTGGCATGTGTAATAATAAGGCAGAAGAAGTCTCCACTTGACCAAGAAGGAAAACTGGGTGGCTATACATCCACCAGAGACTTTATTGAAAATAAGCCATGGCAAATATGGACCTGCTACTGACTTGAACAAAACGATATTTTGGCAGTCACCGAGAGATCACACACATCAGTTCAAGTTCCTTGAACGTCACGGCTCAGAAGGAAAACCGCCTCCCCAAGCCAAATGCAAGCTGAGCTGCAAAAGACCCTCTCCACCTTTACCATGCATCGCCGTAGCAGGAATCCAAGCCCCGACCCCGCTTATTCACAAGCATGCGTGTGCAGGAGCGGGGAAGAGGGCCGGGAAGAATTTCTTCGTATGCGTGTGCAGGAGCGGGGAAGAGGGCCGGGAAGAATTTCTTCGTTAGAAAAAAAAAACCCGCACACAAAAAGAGCCCCAGCCCATTCCTGAGACGCTGTTGCCATGGGCTCGCAGGGCTCACAACAGATGGCAGCGAGGGCACCCCGCGCCCCGCTCTGAAGCCGTCCACTCAAGCATACCGTCCGCATTCCTCGCATACCTCCGGCCGCGGCCCCGCGACGCTCCGCCGGCGCCTCTCCTCGAGGTGCCCGTGCCCAGCCGCCGCGCGCCGCCGGACCCCATTTAAGCGGCGGGCGGACGCTCCTGCCGCCCCCTCCGCCTCGCGCCGGCCCTCCCGGTGCCCCGCGTCTTCCCAGCGGACGTGACAACCGGGCCGCCGTATCCGATTGCAGAGCCGACACTTTCTTTTGAGGGTTTGAATTGCTGGGAGAAAGTGATTTACTTCTCCAGTTTGTTAACCGGAGGCGCGGGCCCCCAGCCTGCTGAAGAGGGGGAGACGGCAGCGAGGCGGAGAGGCTCTGAGCCACAATGAACCCCCGGCACAGCGCTGCGCTTGCCGCTTCATCCAGCCGGGGCTCGGGCAAGGTTATCCGCGAGAGCACCCAAAACATGCCAGGCCCTGCAGCGAAACCTGCTGCCGTCTCCGCCGCTGGAGGCTTCGCGGCTTCAGCCTGCCCCTCGCTCCCTGCACGAGGAGGAAAGCGCGCCTCCGCGCAGGCAGCCAAGCCTGCCCGCTTCCCGGCCCAACGAGGCTAGCGAGCAAGGCAGTCGCTATCGCTCCCGCACGCACACTTGACGCTTAATCGCACTGTGCTGGTCCCCGAGACGCAGCAACAGGCACGCTGGCGCTGCGGCGAGGAATTTGAACGTGCTCTGCCTGTCGCTTGCTGATCACGCGTAAGGGGGCTCTTTGGGGTCATTTGCATTTGGCTGCTGGAGTCACTTCTTTTTCCCCCCTTTTTGGGGTTTATAACAGCGAAGGAGACAAAGCAGCAGATGCTGTAGGCTGGGAAACGCGCGCGCCCTGCTCGTCGGCAGGTCCAGCCAACATCCGCCGCCGTGCCTCGACTGACCCTCCTACACGCTGCCGTGCCAAAGCACCGGGGCGTGAGGTTTTTTCTCTCTCTTTTTTTTTTTTCTGATGCAGACAAGGAACAAACATGACGTTTGAGAAAAGAGTATTTGTGACTTTTGCCAGAAGTCGGTTTGCGGGACTGTGCACGCAGCCTCTCCTGTGCAGGCATGCAGGAAATTCTCCCTCTCACACACACACACAATGGTTTAGATTTGGTATTTATGAGCTTAAGTTAGAAATAAAGGAGGAATGAAGTTTCCAGGTGGCTCTTTCTTTCTTTAATCTTTCCTACGTTTCCCTCTCTCTCCCTCTCTTTTCTACCAGTCTTTAATCAAATTCCTGCTGTTACTGTTATTGAACAAAGGAGATGCTGGCACAGCCTGCGAGTGCCTATGCACACGGGTTGCCTTCTAACAGCCAAGTTGCTACGATTTATTGTTAAATGGTCCCTGCAGGCTGTAATTTCTAAAAGAAACAGAAAGAAATGTCCAGCTTTGGCAACTGAAGTAAACGTTAATATCTGGTATTTGTTCAGCCACTTGTGTTTTTATGAAGCACTGCTTTTAACCCTTTGAAGGCTTCAGAGAGACTTATCTTGGAGACACTGCAAAACATACCGCATAAAACTGCAGTATCGCCCCTAGGTGATGTTTTCCATTTGCTTGAAGGAAGTGACCACCAAGGCTCTGTGATTCAGGTCACTTAGGCACCTCTTCAAATCTCAAGTACAACGTACATAATCGAATCACGCCGCTCAGATCATTCCCGGGAACAGAGAAGAAATACGCGGCTGGCTCATCTAGGACCGGATAGGAAGGCCACGGGAGACTCACACGGGCACAGATTAGGACCTAACTAATCCCTTGTCCATACGATTGTCCACACTGATTTACTGCCGAATGCTTGGCTTGCAATACTGCGGCCCCTCTCTGGGGAGAAGCACAGCGCCGGAGAGGCAGGGAGACGTGACCCCCCTCCTTCGCCGAGCTCCCTGCAGCCTCACGGTTAGCGTACACGGGTCCCCCAGGACCGGAGGGTCCTCGTGCGCCAGCACTGGCTCGTGGGCATGTCTCGGGGTGATGGCATCTGTGCTGCAAAATAGCCTGTGTATTAGACAAGGCAGAGCATGCTGTACTCACAAACCACAGCCATTTCTGCGACTCCAGGACAGAGTGTTTCACGGTGATTTTCTTCAGCAGACAACCTACAGCAGAAAACACCCCTTCTTACATCGCCAGGGAAACAGACCCTGGTATTTCACTAACACCACTTGACCTTGCTCTTCCTCACACTGCCAACCTTCACCCGATGGACTGGACCATCACCTTGTGAAAAACCAGCACAGTAATGACGACAAGGGAAGCGCCCAGCAAAAGATTTGGCCCGTATTTACTGAAACAATCAAACAAACCCAAAGTTAAAGATACACTAGCAGTAATAAAGCAAGTAATGAGTTTAAAGACTACTTAATTGGTTTACTAAAGGAGCTAATATCTCAGGAAATAATCAAAATCAAAGTTCAATGAACTTGGTTTTATGATTTCACAAACAATCCAGCAGGGCGTATAGGTGTGTATAATATACAACAGGTCTCCAACTAACATGAATTGGTGCACGCCCGTGCAAGAGCTATACTGATTGCCATTTCTTAAGAATCAGTCTCCTTCACATCCTCTTTCCACTGTCTGCACTATTACTGTATTAAGAAAACAGTAAGCATATATCCTAGGCTGCATGCCTAGCCCACCTGCATTAAACATTGATGCAAAGCGTTGGCCTGGTTTGACACTTAACTTAAACAACTCTCAATCAACTAATAAAAGAGTAAATAAAAAAAAAAGGCAACATTTATATATTCCAGATTGTAAAACTGTAAAACGTAGCCCACCCATCATCATGTGCATGTAAGTCAGACTCTCTGCTCATGAGATTCAGCATCCTAAGTGCATGGTATTATTTATACCCACTGACATGAGGGGAGAAAATGCTCTAAACATCCTATACGACTCTGGAGGCTCTCAGAAGTTCACGTTGCCCCGTGGGCTTCTGGCACACTTTGAGCCTAAAGCCCAATATATGGATTTTCTTACACTTACTCAAGACCTTTCCCAGCAACAGGACGCGAGCAGCGCTGCACTGGCTCCCTGCTTGCTGTGAGCTCACCCACGACAGCGGCTGAAGAACCTCCCGTGGCATCGCCCAGACACCCGTTTGCTCGGACGGACCCACAGCACCTAGGGCCAACAGGCTCCATACGACGCTTGTTCCCCCTCTCCCAAAGCCCCGCCGCGAGGTCCAGCTGCCGCCGCAGGCACAAAGCCAAGCCCGGCTTGCTTTGCTGTAGCCGTCGAGAAGCTGCTTACCTTACGAGACAGCAGCGCGAGTCTCAGGTATTGCCATCCTCGCGGCGGGGGCAGCCTGCCATGTGGCGAGCGCGGTCCTCAGAGGGGGGAATGACAGCACCGCCTCGGGAAGCGGGGAAACAGGAGCACAGCGATTAAGATAACAAGTCGCAGATACAGGTGCTGTGCGCAGAGGCACCTCAGGACTAAGCTGGCAGTAAAAAGCAGGAGGTTTGCTCAGTGGAGGCAGCTCAGATTACTGCCCTCCTACCAAGCAGTCGTCAGCAGGCCTGACAGACAGGAGCAGAGACCGTGAGGAAAGGGGAAATTTGCTGAATGAAAGTGCCAGTCAGCTCTGTCGTGACCCTCATGTATTCCTGCTCCAGCAGACGGGTGGCTGGCCCTCTGTTATCATTAATATTAGGCTTTTGAGAGAGAGAGCAAAAAAGAAACTGTATTTAATAAAGAACTGTTTTCAGTCACCCAGAATTTATTTACTGATTCTTTTGAAATTCACCACCCAGCTTTCATCTGGAAAAAATAACTGGGAGTGAGCACTGGGGATAACGACTCATGACGGAGGAGAGGCACAGCAGGACCATCGCTCTCGGTTGCTCACTAGCCCACGGGTTGGGGCACAGTAATTCAACCGCAGTTCCAGGGGTTGCAGATGACCCCCGCAATGGTTCCCTTCTGCCCACCCGGCAGCTCTGTGGCTCCCACTGCCTCTTCTCCTGCGCCAAAGCACCAGGCCCTGAGCCCTGAGCCACTGAACCCAGTTCTCCAGGCAAAATACCGGCACGCTGGAGGAGCTTCCCACCTCCAGAGAGGGAGGGCTGCACTCACTGCCTCCACTCTCCTGAGTGCACCTCAGAGTAGCGATCAGTTTTAAAAGCCTGGTAAACAGAAGACTAGGGAGGTAACTGTGAGCTGAGCTGCCTGGCTCTTTTCAGCTTCTGAAACATGATATTTTTAAGCAAAATTACTGATTTTAATTAGCGTAGGCATACTTTTTTAATAGAAAAAAGTAAGTTACGATCTATTTACGCAGGTATAACCTCCATGAAAATTATTTACATACAGGTAACAAAGATCAACCCTGTCTCTCTTCTAATGCCAAAGTGAAAGCAGGCAGAAAGCTGAGGAGTTTTTGAAAAAATTGTTCTGTATTCCAGAGCTACTGATGTAGCCAGTGCTTTGTCCATGCTCACACACACGACTACTCTTTGTCCACCTGCATCTGCGTGAGTGAGTTAGGCTGCCTTTCGGCTACCAACAAGAAGACCTGTGCATATAAAAGATCATTCGATACTGTCTGTGCACTTTCTGTTCTTCATTATTCTTTTGACGGAGATATTCCATTTATGCAGCCACAAGGGAGAAACGATACCATGGGATATGGGTGACCCACACAAGCCCATTCATTAAAGAAAGGAAAGTAGCTACAGAAACCACTTCACATCAACATCTGTTTTACTGAAGTAAATCTGGGATTATGTTAGCTTTCCTTAGCCTTTTCTGACCTCATCTTCCTTCCGAAGGAAACCTTGGCTTAAGCAGGAATGGTTGGAAAAGTATGTGAGAAATCATTTTATATTCAAGGGTAATTAGGATAGCTGAGCAAAATGAATAGTTAACCAAGCTAAGGATATGTATACATCAGCATATACCAATGTCATGCAACTGAAAACCCCTTGTAAAACGACCACATTTATAGTTGACTCTTGAAATGAAAGCAACGCAACCGGAGCATCGTTACAATAAAGATAATGAAAGCCAGTTATTCGCAGTGCTCCCCCTGCGGCTGCCCTTTGAAGCTGCCATCCTGCTGCCCTTTGCACCTGTACAGGTAACCAGCACCTCACTCAAGTCCAGGTATTTGCCCTTTGGACTAAGGGTCAGCCCAGGCACAGATATAGATAGACGTGAGGCACAGACAGGCTTGTTTGTTCAGATTTTCATGCTATCCCGCTCTGATCCAGCTCCAACTTAATCCTCAGGAAATTCCAAAAGAGGGAGATTCACACCCTAAAGGGCACTTTGTACAGCACTCACAGAGATTTCCCAGCTTCTCCAGTGTTACTTTCTGACAGTTTGACTATTGCCTGAAGGAGGTAAACTAATCCAGAAGCACTTGGTGGCACTAAGCAGCTAATGCAGAGTGGCAGTGGCTAGAAATCGCTGGGTTTCTAATACAGTCTTTGACGAGGGGCAGTCTTTCCTGCCCGGTATAGGGTAACACGTTATGGTGGCTGGCATCTGTTTTTAGAAAGCAAAGCCTTTTTTACACTGCCCATGCTGTGGCCTAAATCTTTTTTCAGAAATCGTATCTAGATCTACTTCTCCACATTTACCAGTTACCGTGGGAAATTCCCTAAAAGCCTGACAGCCCTAAATTATAGCTAATTACATCCTAGGCAGGAGGCCTGTTGCCAATGATTTCAAAATTATGTTCTGTTCTTCCCATAGCTGTCTGCTCCTTGTTTATTACTGGGCTTTGCTAACGAGACAGGAACTGCAATCATTTTGATGACTGCATAGAAAACGTCTCTAATGAAAATAGTGATGCTTGAGATAGTTAGAGACTTACCAGTTTGATCCTACACATAAACAAATTTTACAGCATCTACTTACCACGAAACGTGCTGTACAGATCTCAGAGAAGCTGCACAAACAACGTGTCAGGACCCTGATGGGTTTCGGCAAAGTCTGACCCATTTACATGCACTGAGGACCCGTCTCACTATTTCTAGTCATCACTTAAGAATCCAAATCAAGTCTCATTTTGTTAGCATGTTAGAAAGATGCACATTAAAAGAAAATCCCCTGCCCAAAGACCTTACACAACAGGGGAGATGGGGCAGCAGAGCATCAGTGACGTCTGGCAGACAGCGAGCCAAGAGACAAGAAGAAGACATTACCAAGAGCGCACTGGAAAGCTGTGGAGTCCACGACCAAACCTACAACAGTGCTAGTCACAAGACCACCCTCAGTCCTTAACCACTGTTAAGGCCAGCTTTGGTCTCTCAAGCTGTCAGTCTTAAAACTTCCATGTGCACCAACCCTTTCTTTTTACAGTTCCTCAGTCACCATCGCTGAAGAAAAAATAACCACACTGGATAGCAGCTCTCTGGAAACATGCTGCTGCATTGCTAGAGAGTGGGGAGTGAGGCAATCCCTATTCTAATTAATTTCATTCACAAAACTTGGAATTATTTGAGGTAATTTTTTGGCACTCTGTCAGATACGACACAAAATTACATTAGTGTCATAAGAGGAAAAGATTAGTCCAAAGAGTTCTTTGAAGAATTGTGCTGGCACTTGGCTTTTTGTAAAAGTGCCAGCAGCTTCCCCTCTCTCTAGGAACAGCTCATTTTCTCCCAGTCAATGAGGGAAATCACTGCTCAGTGAGGCTCTGAGCCAAAGCCTTTTTGAGTCCGTGGGAATCTTTTCACCGACTTCCGTGGGCTTGAATCAGCTCTAAGGAGGAGCCTTACTGACATCTTCCTCCCACACTTCGATACTTCGATGTGGTCATTTATCAGGCAGAGTGGAAGACTCCCCTCGCCTTTTTTTTTTTTTTTTAAATCCTGAGCTATAGCAATAGGTTGCTGAAAGAAGAACAACTTTGTAACTATGGCACAGGTATTCAGGATGTCTGGGTTTAATTCCTGATTTTGCCACAGCGGTCTTTGAGCGAGGGGCTTAGGACCAGATTTGTCTGAGAACATAGGACTGGCCCTTGCCGGGGCAGAGCGAAGGCTCATGTAGCCCAGCATCTTCTCCCTGCCAGCAACCAATAGCAGACGCCTACGAGAGGAGGAGGAGAACACAACAAATATATCCTTACGCCAAATACCCTCCCGGCCCCCAGCAGTTTGCAGCTCAGGGACCGCGTAAGCACGAGGCGATCCTGGTACTCAGCAGCAGGTCGGCGTGTGCCCCAGGGCTGGTGTTTGCAGGGATGCACCCCTGCCTGGGCTCTCGGCTCACCCCCAACTTGAAATAGGCAGCTTCCCACTGACACGCCTGGCTGTCACCACATCTGAGCGCTATAAAATGCTTCTCCTCCCAGCACCTCCCCAGGGTATCACTGCTCAGCAGGGGGCACAGGGACACGGATGTGTCAAGAGAAAAAGCCACGTGACCCACGTCGCATGGGGAATCTGTAGTGAAGTACAAAAATGAACATGCAGATTAAAGCTATAGCCAAGGATAAGCTTAATCTTTTCCTTTCGCACAGTCCTCAGCACAATAGGAAAATAAGAATAATGTTTTCCATCCCCACCCCTCCTTTATCTGATTTGTATTGTTAGCCTCAAGGCTCTTGGAGACAGAAATAGCTTCTCACTGAACATATTTGTGTACTGTGCCTCTCCCAGAATGATCTCAGTTCCCGTTGGGGCCTACTGTAAACCCGGGACGTTACTGTAACACTAACAGTAACTGAGATAGAAGTATGGAAGAGGAACCTCCTTTTACCTACAGGTAATAGGATTCTTTGCAAAAATATGAAATATCACTTTCGGGAGAATAAGAGTATTTCTGTCCCTGTGTTCCGCCCTTCTTAGCACATCATTAACAATTATCTTTTTCAGCACTTATTAACTAAAAGAGATGAACTGTGTTCACATTTATCATATGCCAGAAGAGGAGAACAAATGAGCTGATTGCCACTGCTACTAAACAAGCAATCAACCAAGCACCACAGCCCTCATATTAGACTGCTCAGTGAACTTCATAAGCTAGAGTTCATTTCCTCCGATTAAGCCATAAAAAGAAACACACTGAGCCTTATAAGCTAAGAAAAAGCACAGTAAATGACTCTACAGAACTGAAAGCAAAGTAGCTGGATAGGAAAAGTAAGAATATGAACTTAAAGTTCTACAATATGGCTTCAAAGCTAAATATAAAAGAAAAGGATGCAGAAAAATATATGGTAATAAAAATATACATGTAGACCCACACATATCTACAAATATATCTATACATATATATTGTTTATCTAAATAAATAAATATATTCCCCCTGCATCACAAAGACATGCTTGCCTTAAAAAAACAGAATTACTTTACCTTCTAGTAGCTAAGACCACTTGAAACTAAAGCATGAAATACTTCATAATGGCAACTTTTTAAAACCATACGAGGAAATCAAGTACAAACATTATAGATCCAATCTCCATGACCTAACTCTCAGTCACATAAAACTATCTTCTGCCCAGAACAATGCTTTTTTCTAGTGGCAGCACAATCAAGCAGATTAGGTCTAGGACAGTAACAAAACATTTAGTTCCATTCCTCAAATAACCACTAACTTTTGTCTGTGCAAGTGTTCAGGGCAGGAAATGCCAGGTAGTATACTATAGTAAAAAAAACTCAGATTTCACTGCTCAGGTGCGTTCCACACAATGTATGGAACAAGCTGCTTAACAAAGGGATTTATCATATCTTTCTCCATGTTACTTGCCTCATAATCTCTTTCACTACCACTTATTCCGCAGTTTTAAGCATCCCCACAATCACAGACCTGCTTTTCTCTTTACAAACCAATTCACCTAAAATTTTTCCTTCCTCTGCTAATTACAGAATTTTCCTCCTGCCTTATGTGTTGTTTGCTTCTGAGTAAGACCCTGAGACATCAAACTTTAACAGTGTTTTTTTTCTCTACATCACTTCTAGAGGTATTGGTGGCTTTCAGCACCAAACAATACCATTGACTCAGAACTGCTATGGTGCCCGGATCTACTCAGGAAAAATGTAGAAAGAAATCTTTAACAGACATTTGAAAAATAATCTGGAGTATTCAAAAAATAGCTTTTGGCGGTACATAAAGAACAGACAATAGTAGAAACAGCAAAGTGGTTTTACCTGAGATTGTTCAGGAAAACCATCTCGCTGTGACAGATGACTTCTGAGTATGGTTTTAATTACAAAGTCATGCTTAAATCCTTCAGGTTTAGAGCATCTTTTGCTTCCATGAATGTGCAGTGCCTAGTACAATGTTACCCTGACCTATGAGTACTGCTGTGACATGGTGATATAATACTAACTGTAGTAACACTAACTGTGCATGCCAAACTAGCATGTGTTCTAGATTTTATACATATATTTATGGCGTGGCACATACAATTCATATTATAACAATATGCCATACCCAATGTATCACACTGGCATTCTGCTGTTCCTGTGTTAACCTTCTACCAGCTTCACAAAGACAGATTTTCAGCTGGGGTAAACTATCATCACTTGGCTGAAATTAAAGGACAATATTTGCCTCAGTGGAGAAGTTTGAAATTTCTCAGATTGCCTATTTCTGTATTTCAAATTGTCCATCCAGAAATTCACTTTTCATTCACTTCAACCTTCTAGTTTATCTTCCAGCCCTGAACGGATGAAAGATAAACTAAACAGACAGGTGAGTAAGGTCTCAATCAGTCTATGAAAAACCATGTTCTCCCTCTAGAGAGAGGAGGGACTGGAATTCCAGCATAATTTGCTAAAAAGCCATCAGCTATCAGCATGCTCGTGGCAGACACTGTAAACACACAAGAGCTTCAGAAAAAGCCATCAGCTATCAGCATGCTCGTGGCAGACACTGTAAACACACAAGAGCTTCAGAAAACTGTCTCTTGGGTCAGCTAAGTACAGCTTTGCTCACTTCAGTTAATCATATATGGAGGGAGCCATTCTCAGCATAATTGCAGGCACCACTAAGTTTGGGATAGACACAAGCTACTTACCATTAACACTGAAAATCTCTGTGTTTACTTAGATCTCACTGGAGAGCTGCCCCAGAAAGCAAGAGATGATACAGTCAAATGTCCTTCACTACATAAAGCATACTGTGAGAACTGGGCAAATGCAAGCCCTTGGGGTAGGTAAAGCTGTTAGGAGGCATCAGGAGCAGTGGCAGCCAAGCACTTAAATTGCAGTATCTCTCTCAGAAGCGAAAGCTAGCGCCAAGTCCATGGCACCAACTCCCCATTCAAGCTGCTGCTGACTTGCATTAGCGGAGGAGTCGCTCATGGGCTGTCGTGGAGAAGGACAAGGCTGATGGGTGGCTTCGACTGCAGCCAGCTCAGAAACGCTATGCTTGTGTGCCACTGGGTCCTACGGTGAGCCTCGAGAGCGCAATGAGATGTTAGGGCAACTACATGCTATAGAAACTCAATGTGTTTCATCTTTGATATAATATTATATACACTACATAAATAACACCTGAATAGGCTTCCTATGGTAGCTCATATCCCTGTGACAGTATACATGTGAAGAGACACACATTTTGCACACACACCTTGGAAATTATCCATAGGTTTTACTTTAGGATGCTGCTCTTCCGAGATTTATGTTTCATGCAGACTCAGCTCTATAAATGCAAGTGTCATCATCAAAGCCCCTCACATCACAAGTCAGAGCCTACGTGCTGGCCTGCACGCTAAGAGCAAAACCCTTGAAGAGCTGTGCAGGACTCCTGCATGTCAGAGCGTACAGAGTAAGGGCCTAAAACATGGGTAATTCTCCCCAGATAAGTCTTACCTGCTGTTCCACCAGCAAACTTTTAATAGAGCTTTGCACTCATTAACCAAGACTGATGCTAGATCCAAGAATAAAGACTCAAAGGGCCAAATTCTGACCTGAGGTAACTCATTTGAAGTCCATTCAAGTCAATGGAGCTGTGCTGGTTTACACCCACACCAAGAATGTGGACTGAACTGCCCGCGGAAAGCTCATTTCACTATGTCCGGACGTCTCAACAACACGGACTTCATGTTTTCACCTCTGCCCTGCCTGCGCCAGGCAACAGTGAACACCACAGCAACTCCCAGGAATGGCTTGTAAGAGGCCTTAGTTCAAACAGTGGTCGTGTCAGAAAGGGTGCCCGGGAGCTGTTGTCCCTGTGACTCTGGTTGCCTTCAGCATGATATTCGCAGAACGGCTACATTTGCCATCATGCCTCAGTGATCTAATTGCTGCTGTTATGAACATGTTGAATGTAAAACTATGTAAACAGTGTGACGCTCTGACAGCCATTCTTGTTTAGTGACCTGTGGAAAAGTCTATTTTTGGCAACTGCTGTAGGCCACTGTGGTCGTGGCAATGCAGACAAGGCAATGCACACGTTTTCAGCCTTATCTTCAGCCGAGGTAAGCGTGGGCAGCACGATTGGATTCAACTGAAACGACAAAAAGGTCTGGGTCTTTTTTTAATGTGCCCTACTCAAATACTGCAGCTGGAGAAGAAGTGACGGAAGAAACAAAGCTGGAAAAAATAACAGGAACCCTCTTCATTGCATGGCAGTGAAATTCTTCTTTCACAGTTAAACAACTGAACCTTATTTCTAGGGCTTGTAGATTTAGCTATCAAACACTCAGCCTACTCCACCTGGTTAAAGATCAACTGGGTATCAAAAAACCTCTTCCTAAGGTAGTTTGCTGTGGACGGTAGGCAAGCGTCTTTCTACAAAATTAAAAGCCCTGCAAAGCCCTGCACTAAAAAGGAAGGAAGGGGAAGGAGAAAGAAGGTAATTTTGTTGTGCAGTGCTAAGTGTGTTAAGAAGCAGATGGCAGGAAAAGGACTAGACTAGACCACCAAACTGAACCCACCACAGCCAGGTGCAAGCACACAAGAGATACTGGCAGCTGGGTATGTGAGGCAGAAAATGATAACTCAATTCAGCAGGGAGTGGAAAGCGTACCTAAGATGCACTCGATAAAGCTCTGTAATTCCCTGACACGCAAAGTAGTTCTTACTCTGGCTTCAGCACACTGAAGTGTGAAGTATCAGCAAGCTTCCTCTTGGCACACCAGTTGCAGGCCTGAGGTCTACAGGAAGAAACAAATACATAGATATCTGAGTCCACTGCCCTCGAAATAAATGGGCCTAACGGACATAGGGAGGAAAGAAGAAATGCTCTGAAAGAAAGGAATGGACTTCAGGAGAAGACTTTTAGACAGGTGAGACACATGCAGCCCTGTTAGGGAAGTATAGCAAGCTGAACACCCTTCCAAACTGCCATGGAGGACTCCTGAGCTGAGGGTGAGACAAAGCAAATGCAACGAGGGAGCATCCTTGAAAAATCATTTATTAACAGATGTCTCCCAAATAAGGATAGTCTTTAGGGATTAGGCACAGGATCTGACAGCAAGGTTCACTTCCCACTTTTGCAGAGAGCTGGCTGTCTCAGGCAAATCATTTGGTCATTCTCTGCCTCAGTTTCTCATCTGTAAATGGGACCAACTATACCTTCTCTGGCTGCTAAAGGCTGTTAACTCTCCAGATGAGAAACTGCCACTTTGCAAAGAGACTAGCACAAAAGGCTCTTCCCAGCTCACGGGAAGTGATGCAGCTTATCTGAAATGTAGTCATCCTGACTGCTTAACTTTAAGTTTCCTCCAGTAGGCGACAGCTCCACATATGCCAATCCACACCTGCCCAGTCTGTTGACCTTTTTGTTGCAAAATTGTATAAAAACAAAAATAACCATTTTCATAACAATCCAAGAAGCTGGATGTGCTCAAACAGGAATCAAATGCAGTCCAGCTCTGGCAGCCAATAAATCTGATGACTGTATAACGCACAGCGAAACTATAAACGAACAACATTCTGAAAATCAAGGCAAGCAGTTTTATACCTCTGGGAAAACTACAGCTGGCAGTGCTGGTTGCACAGGTTTTCAGTTTAGAGATGGGGTAGCTGAGTCTTCTCCCACTAACACATACTGACACAAGGATGTTTAAGGGAGCCTAATCAAGAGGGTTTTGCCACAACTGATTTTCCAGATCATGTAACTGCAGCAGAATTGTGTTTTGTTACTATCCCCAGAAGAAAGAAATTCAACAGTCAATAGTGAGATTACAGGCTTATTTTCTATAGTTGAGAGTGGCAGATTTTAATCACCCTTTCCACAACCCTTTCTCTAGTCACAAATATATTTATGCATTTACATTACTCTCTTCCCTGCTAATTGATTTACTTTCAATCCCAAAAGTATCAACTCATCTTTCAACAGCTCAGACTTACTCTACTGCCCTGGGCACTAGAAACTTACCTTTGTCCTGATATAAAAACTGAAATTAAACAGAAATCTGCGTATGCTATGGGGGCCATGCAAATATATGGAGAAGGCTGAATATATTCTGTAGACCCTCTATTTGATGTTCTTTGTATAAAATGTCTGAATAAAATATCTGAGCTTTCTCTGCACTACAACTTCTGATGTCATCATCATACTGCTATAGAGAGCTCCTGAGTTTTTAATAAGAAAAACAAAACAAACAAACCTTCAAAAACATGCTGACCTTGAATATGCATTGGAACAAACCAAAAACACAGCCACCAAGCAGGCTTTGCTATTATTTGCACATGACTTTTAAGGGGTAAAGTCCAGGGCAGTGTGAGTCTTTGTCACTTGCCAGGCAAAAGCCTTCATGAACAGTGAAATCACTAAAAATTCATGCTAAAATATAAATGACTGTTTAGTGAGTTTTCAGACAGTTGGTGTTTGTAGCAAGTAACCCTGATCCACTTGAATTAACTCATTATGACCAATTTACAAAAATCAACATCTTAGGCACTCCAGAAACATTTTACTTTCAGCTGATGGAGTACTGCAAAACATCTTCTTCTTGTCCATGTAACATAAAGAACAACCCCAGCCGGGAAGCCCACTAGTGCTTTCTTTGCCAGGCTTAATGGCTAAACTAATTAGGTGTGGGGTAAAGACGACCTGCATATCCTTGGTCCTGTAGCTTTATCTCAGAATTTGGCTTGCAAACATTTGTTTGTCTTTCATCACATAGACATCGGCCTCCCCAGCAGCATCCCCTTACCTGAGAAGAAGGCTCCACGTAGCTCTGTATTGAGATGTTTTCCTTAATTAGTCTGTTTTTTTAAATCTTGCTGCATTTCACTCCATATTGTTGGAAGCTTTTTTTTTTAATGTAGAAACTCACTTTCCTTTCACTGCTTTCCTCTTTCCCACCGTTCTTCCCTGGGATCCTTCTTTTATCCCCTCCTAACCCTCTTTCCCCATTGGACTGGAGACAAAATCTTTGTCTTCTACTTTGCCACCAGCTGGCCACAGAGCTGAGTTGTGCCACCTCTGGGGACTGATAGAATTTGGACAACTTCTGACCCACTGCCCACAAAGCAGCCAGGACCTCACATTTCTAGTCTGTTGCTACTTCCTCAGCCCACGCCAGCACTGCAAGGTCAGCTGGGACTGTGTCAAATTACCTGAACTGAGGGTTGGGCTCTCAGCTCTTAATTGTAATCTTTCAGCTGTAAGTGTACAGATTGTCACAGAGCTTTAACAGTGCAAGAAAGGCTTGAAGTACCTTGAGTTTGGCAAGGAGATATTATTTGAAAAAAATACCTCTTAGAGTTAGTGTGCTTGATCTTCTAGTGGTGATGAAATGAAACCATGACAGGCTCTAAAGCAATTTTCTTCAAGTTCACCATGGCATTCCCTCCAGGAAAACATGAAATACCCTTCCATGCCCATTAAAAAGGAGAAGAAAAGGTGAAAAGGTCTTGGGAATTTAAAAATAATGGAGAGAGAAACTATTATGTTACACTCTGAAGTGTAATTTTGCAATACAAGGCACTGCTGGCTAACAGTTAATTCCTTCAGAGCTGGATCACCTCCACTTTCAATAACTCACCAGCTTTCATAAGAACAATGTGATCAATGTGCATTTAGATCGCTCCGCTTGATTCCTACTGCATGTGAAAAACTAGCCAAGGAAATGAGAAAGTGCCTCATTTTCTCTTTTAACTTGAAAAAAGAGGCCTCAAAGCTTTGTGACAGATGTGGCCCAGCCATTCAGGCATCTCTCAGGGAAATACTAGGAACTGCTGAGTTTTGGCCTGGCTCTGACACTGCTGACCTTGAGTAAATCACTTCTGCCTGTAAACACATATATACGTATACGTGCATGCGTGTGTGTGTGTGTGTGTGCGTGTGTGTGTGTGCATGTACACGTATGTATGTATGTATATATAGAAAGAGAGGGAGAAAACTCATCCACTTCTGGCATTCAGTTTGAGATGCACAGGGCCTGATTTGTGCAATGTACTTGTTCTAGTCTGTAGGATGATAAAAGGCTTTCCACAGCACAAGCAGAGTTTTTAGGCCCCACCAGAGAAATGCTGCTAACGAAAATACTTAAGTGGAGTGGACAGAAAGAAAAATCTGGGGAAGAAATGACTGCAGTAGGACTCCGGGGTTTGCATACTTAAGTTTTCTTGCCTTTCCATTTCTTTTTCCCTTTCTTTTCTCTCTTAGGTGGAGAGACCGACCCTGAAGACATTTTTCACTTTAGGCCAAACAAAACCAGATATTTTACTAGTTCATCTAGGCAAAATGAAATTAAAATGTGATGAAGGGCTGTATTTTCACAATTTTGCTATTCTGGGTTAAATTCAACATTTTGTTCAATCGGTACAGCTAGGCTACAATTTACATGGGCCTTAATTAAGAACTATATTTTTGGAAAACACTCAGAACTACTTCTGTAAATATCCTCCCACTGGCTACGCAAACCATCTAGCAGTTCCACATATGAATATTCAGAGTTTGTCATAAGGTCATTGTAGTACCTAATGATACTTTAGATAAGCAATACAATGTAGCCAGCAGGAGCATGAAATATAATTCAGAGAGCAGGACAGTGCCTGAGCTGTTCATGCCTGCCCAACTTGGACATCATTGCTCTGATGTTAGCCAGTTGTTCCAACTTAATGACTCAAGCTGGTGCCTTTTGCTTGGCTAACGACAGCACCTCAGCTATGCTGATCTTGACCCAGATTCCTCTCTGGCTCAGTGTGGAAATTCAGGACAGGGCACTCCATAAGGTGATACTAGCTATCATCTAACTGGCACAGAAAACGTGTTTGGACATACCCACAGCAGAAAATATACAAGAAGCCTCTCTATTAAGGTCTTACAAAAACCTTGAAATTCCAGGTGCAGACACCTCTGATTCAAAATGTGCATGAAGATTAAAGTTCTGTGACCTGACCCTAAGACAAACGTATTTCTTTATCATGCATGTCTCCAAAGGAGACCAGCACAATTTGCATAGCTGAGTTAAGCTCAGTACACTGTCTGAGACGCAGCATGCTGGCCTCATTACTCATTACCATCTACAAGGTGCATTTCCGCTGAGCTTTTAATGTGCACAAAGGGCTTCGAGCACCTTGGCGAGGGGATGCACAGAATGCACCACAGGTCCCACTCTCAGTGTGAGCGCGGAGGCTGTGGCTCAAGAGATGCAGGTGACGTAGCTGCTCTTCCCTGAGATCATGCCCCAAGGCCAGTGTTGATCGGACTACACTGTCCGCACAGCCACTCTGTCACTCAACTACGGAGTATAAAATGGCTCCAAACACTGCTGAGGCCAGTGGGAATCCTTCTGCTGTCAGAGCGACAGTGATAAAACCCAGCAGTGAGGTAGAAGCTATGCACAGAACTGCCACACTCTCACAGGGAGCTCCAAACACTTGTAAGGAAGAAAGGGCTGCTTGTAAATCACTGAATGTGAATCCTGGATTGTCATGTGGCAGGGCAGCAGTGGAAGAGTCAGATAAATATTTCACATGCTTGGACCTTGCAGTACAAAGGAATCATTGAAATGCTGGTTGAAAGGAACAAACGTTTGCCCTTGGGCTCATGCTTGTGTGCTTAAAACAAGGCTACTTGCCAACATTAGATGAGGCGAAGTCATAGGCTTTCAGAAGGATATGTGAGAGGGGCGGCTGTGACACTCTACAGGGTAAGAGGGAGCAAGGGAGTGTTGTGTCTTGCCTACCTGCGGACGACTAGCTTCAGTTTCTTGTAGGACCCTTTAACCAGGGAGATGGCTTCTCTCCTGGAGCTGCTCAGTTCCACTTCATTGATGTTCACCACCTCATCACCAGCCTGCAGCTTGGAAGGCAGGGAGTCCGCTTTACCTCCCTCTTCGATCTACACAGGAAAGAGAGGAAAAACAAATGGTGAGACACGCCTGCCACAGTTTGGCTGTCATGTGCAGAACCGAACATGCATTTCTGTTGAAGGAACAGACCAAAACTCAGCAGTCCAAACAAAAAACATCATCTCCCTCTCCCAGCTGGCTTCCCAAAAGGTCTGTGCTTACCTCCCCCTACATTTCATACGGATAGAAGCTGGGGCTTGGCAGCCAAGTGACTTCTGCCAAGAAGTTTTGTTTTGAATAAGCCTAAAAAGTCTTTGGTATTTGGAAGCAGTAAACACCAGCAAAACGGTCATGGAACATCTCCTGATAAGAGCATCCAGGCACAAGCCCAAGTACAAAGCCTGGATTAGAAGAGCTTGGTATGATTTTCTGTTCAGGCTCCTGTTCATGATCTAGCTGGCTCATTAACAACAGCTTGTTGCTTACAGGCCAGCAGTAGAGCAGATGCACATAGGTGCATGTAGTTAATGGCATGCAGCAGCTCTGTAGTGTTTTTCAGCTAAGGATTTCAAAGAACAGTATAAAAGAAAGTAGAGAATTATTCTAATTTTATGAGAAGGTAAGTAGCTTGCCCGCGGCTATGCAGTGGCAAAGTGAGTAAGAGAATCTCAGGGCATTTTCTTCTCTGTTTGGAACGGTCCATCGTGCCCATTGTATGGTCCTTCATGCACACTGATTCCCCATCAGTGTGTCGGCAGTGATGCATCAAGTGACAAGCGACAAAGCAGAGGACAAGAAAATCTCTGACTCCCACCTTTGTGCACTAGTGCACTACCCCTCAGAAAGGCACATGAGCATAGTAATACTGAAGACTAGCAGAGTGTAGGTTATAAATGGGTTAATGCGCTGTGAACCCTGAATTTCTAGAGACTGAAGCACAACAAAAATGGCTCTTATTACAAAACCTGCCACCACAAAAATCTGATACTCAAAGCACTTGGCAGTCCATGTTCAGCGGAAGCTGCAGCCTCTGTTAGCAATCATCATGTCGCCCACACTTAAGTATAACACCATGTGGCACATTAGAAGTATGATCTCTCGCTTCAGTCTTTTACCTTCCCAAGCATTACACTGAAACAAAAAAATGCAGCTGAACTGGAGACTGATTCAGCCAGTGGAAGGGCTGAGTATTTGCAGGGGTGCCATTTTCTGAGAAGTGAAATGCACACACACTTCTGGAAGTTACTCTTATTTCAAGTTATGCCAGGTAAAGTGTAATTGAGCCATAACTCAGACATGTAATTCAGCACATGTAGACGTATTACCTAGATTTTTTACCAGTACATTAGTTTCAATGTCGAATGGCAATTTCTCATAGGCAAAGGCGCTCTGTTCTTCTGAACAATAGTATTCAGGCTCATGCATCTTATAGCACTTAAAATGTGACTTCGACAAACATTAGCCAATCAATTGTCTTAGCCCCCTACAAAGGCAGGTAAAAATCATTGTGTCATTCATTCCACCAGGAAGTCATTCCACTGATGAATGAGTTTTTTCTTTTCTTTTTAAGAACTGGATAAAACCACAGGAATGAGACTTCATATAAAGAGCCTTGTATCACAATCACCAGGAAGGATTAGAGATGAAACATTAGACCTTGCTGCCAACATAAATAAATAACAAACTAAAAATGCAGTATTGCTCCAGCTTGTTGCTGTTGTAAAGAAAATCAGGTGGGTACCATTTAAACTAAATACAATAGAGTGGGACACTGTGAGGTAGATTAACCTGCGATACAGTCAACAGAAGGGACTTTTGGTTTTGTTCTTGTTTTGTTATGTTAGATCACACATAATGGAGAAAAGGCGTTCTTGGACCAGTATCTACTTGTACCAACTACTTCAAAGGAAGAGATACTCATCAGAAGCATTTGTATTAACTTCAGCCTTGAAAAAAACCTCAGCCTTAAAAACCACAGTTATATCCCAAAATCATGATCTGTGTTTTGCCCTTTAATAATCCCAAGTTTTATTTACATATTCTACTGTTTTTCATTCCATAGGATCACTTTTTTAAAGTTCTCTCTGCAGCCACATGGGCTAGACATTTGTTTTTCTGCCCTTTTCCTAATGAAAATGGGAGGTTGGATTCTTCCATAATCACAGTCATAAATAATCTGAAATCTGAGAGTTTAAGGAAACACTAAATACCTCAGTGCTTCTGGTAAGATTGCTAGTGGTGGTAACACTGTGAACAGCTCTAAGAAAAATCTTTCTTCTTGATAGATTCCCGCTTACGCCTTCTTATGCCAGTTTATGCCCTTCTTTCCAAGCACCCACTTAATTTTCAGTATTTATTTTAAAATAAACATTGAACTTAATGCATGTTGTGCATCTAGTGGTTTATAAGAATCTGTGCTTCGCACAGGTAAACACAGCAACCAAGAGAAACCACCCTGCCATCTCCTTACCGGGTCCTGGTTATGAGACTCTTTCTCTTTTCACTCTATGTCTGGGCTTAGCGACCCGAACAAAATCTGGCCTGCAGAATATGCATGTTTGCGTGTGTACACATCTCAAGTTTTATTTGACTTGGCAAGCTGGCTCCATAAGCACAGGGGCCATGCGTTCACTACAGCGGATGCAAGATAAGGGACACGGACATGATGAGCATGGGGCAAGGAAAGGCAGGATGATCCGTTTTGACATCGATGTGATCCTAGAAATGACACCCTCCAACTGCTGTCGGTGTCTGGGGTGTTCGGAGCTCTACCACTCAGGCAGACTACAGTCCCAGGCAAAAAGGAGGAGAGAGGAAGCAGGGGAAGGAGGCTGTGCATCTCTACAGCTATGGCTGCATCACTCGGCAAACATGCGAGTGCTCCCGGGCGGCGTGTCACAGGAAGGACCCCATAAGGTCCTGCAGTAACTGGCAAAGTTTAATGAATTCACTAAGGTGTGTGTCAGGGCCCTGAGGGCACTAACGGCCCGTGATGGGGCTGACCAGCCTCACCGAGGGCCTCTGTCCATGTCCCCTGCCCAGGGCCCCCATTTAAGCTCAGCCCTGGGGTTTCAGCCCCCGCCTGAGCTGCGTCGTAGGTGTGCTGGTCTCCAGCTCAGCCACAGCCATGCCCGGCCATGGAGTCCTGTTGATCTGGGCTCTGACCTGCTGACTGACTCCCCAGTTTGACGTTGGACCTGCTTTGTCACTCTGGTCCTTCCTGCTCATCACTGGGCTGTGTCACCATCGCTGGACCTGACACTGACTTGCATCCCTGGCTTGACCTTGAAGCTGTCTCTTCACCACCATCTCCCCTGATGGTCTGGACTCTTGGCTGAACCCGGCTGCCACCTCCAGGTGTGTCCTGCTTGCCTTGAGAGGCCCCTGTCCTGCCAGCCGCGTTATCGTGCTCGGCTCCCAGGCCCTGCCCCTTCGAGAGCAGCCAGCCCTGGCGCGGCCCTGACGCTGCGTGTCCTGGCAAGTAGCCAGGAGTAGCCATGCGGTTTCCTCTGCTAGCCCGACTCTCCAAAGTAGTCAGTCACCTAAGCTGCTGCCTCTGGGCTAACCAGAGCTCGTCTGCTGGAGCAGAAGCAATGATACAGCTTAGTGCAGCTCCTGAAGCTCTAGTGACTGACTGTGTGCCCAGCTCCAGAGATCCGTCAGGATTCAGATCACAGTAACTTTTCTCCTTGGCATTGATCATGTCTGTAAAGTTACACATGTTTTTCAGTCTTTGATTCAGCAAAACACTTTAAAAGGTGCTTTGTTTAAAATATGTGCTACAATCTGAGTGTAATCAATAAAGCACTTAAGCAAATGCTTGCACAAGCTGATGCTTGAATGCTTTGCTGAATACATGTTTAACATGCTCAGGCTCCCCTTTCCGCAAAGTGGAGGAAAAACATTAGCAAATTGGAGCTAACAGCACTAGCATAGCTATGTGGTTGTCCTCATTCCAAGGGCCGCAGATACAGCGTCTTTCCTTAGCAAACTAGATCATCAGGCTCTTGTGATTTCTTTAGAAATGACTTTAAGAAAGTCCTTCTTGAAACTCCTGTGCACCACAAGATTGTGCAGAATTTCAGACCAATGTTTTGTGATTGCATGACTGTTAAATCATTTCACCCTGACACACAACCTCTCCTGACAGACTGACAAAAGAAAGTCCTTTCCATCTCCTTTTTCCTCTCTTTAAGCAAAGAAAGTTTCTGGCCACTTTCTCTAAAGAGCAAAAACTGCACCTACCAGGAGGAAATGGGACACCAATCAATTAATTCCCTTTTTCACAAATGTAATGCTGGAAATTCACCACAGTATTAAAAAACACATCGGGAGTGATTTCTTACAGATTAAAAACCTGTTGTCAACACAATAACTGGATCTTTCAAAACCCGGTCTTCCATCCAGAAACTGCAGAGGCTGAAAGCAGGAAGGCAAAAGCAACATGGCTTAAAAAAGAAGCAAAAGACTACTTCAAATTTGGAAGTTACTTTTAAAAAGCAACAGCAAATCTGCAGCGGAACACGTTACTATATACCCTAGGATGGATCAACAAGGGACTGTGTACGCTGGAGTCCTTAAACTGAGGCTTGCAAGGCCACGTAGTGGGCCGCAGAACTGCATTAAAGAATGCCTTTGAGGAAAGTTTGTTAGCATGAGTACAGAGCGATCTGTAAGAAATTCCTGTTGACAATGATCTGCTTTCTTCCTGTGTACATAAACCATCCACAAACAAGATCCAAAACATGGCCCACATTTTGTGATTAGAAGCTTTTCATGGCAGCATCAAAACTGGATTACCTGTGTACCCAGAGAGAATCTGAATGGAGATATGGACTGATCTTTTATTGTTTAGGTACAGCTGTCTCATCTATTAGTAATCTGTCAGTCTTCCCATCTGCCTATTGCTTAGGTACAGTCATCTCATCTGTTTGGCTGGGGTTCCCTGGATGTGACTTTCCTCAAGTTCCTGGAGGAAAACATTCACAACAGTCCTGTGACCTGGCAATATCATGTGGAGAGGCAAAAGAAGCAAAAAGACTCCTGGGTTTCCACTGAAAGTCCAGAGATGAGACACTTTCTCCTAAAGCAATGTTCAGATGTTCCAAGTTGTAAGAAGGCCACTTCCTCTCCCTGAATGCCTCTGAAAATATTTGTGTTTCAGGAGTGTTAACATTTCAAGGAAGAGACTGACTAATTCAAAAAAAGCAAGCTGCACCATAAGCACATTGTTTTACCTCTAGTAAATGCAACAACTATCAACAAAAACAAACAAACCTCAGTGTGAACGTAACCTACTCAAATGAACACTTGCTTCACTGGACAAGGATGAGCAAAGTCAAAGATGGGACCCTGTTGAATCTGTGATTAAGAACCATATGATCAAAGATGCTTGCAAAACTGTGTGCACCTAAACAGATAAATAAATACACATGCAGGCCACTTCTGTATGTGGTTACCTTCTCCGAACAGCCAGTCTCATTCTGGTAACCAGGCCCCAAGTGAGAAGAAATGAGAATGTAGGTCTTCAGCTGTCCCCTAAACCTCAAGTTGCTCCAAGTGCTGTCAGTCAACAGGGGCAGAGCAAATAGTGCAGTCTGTTGTTTTAAGTGTGTAAGTTGGGCTGGAGTAGTTTGAGCAGCCACAGCGCTGCAAAATCACCCTCCACAGTCACTTGCTCCAGCAATTTAATCACTGTAAGCTACATGACCTAGCATAAGAGGTCAATCAATAGCCAGTAAGACCTCTTATGGTTTATTTAAGCTGAGAAAAAGCAGGTGATGTGGAGCCAGCAAACCTTCTGGGCAAGGAATCGTCACTCAATCCATCAGGGGCAGGAGGAGCCAGCAGGAGCCAGCAGGAGCCAGCTGGGGACTGATGATTTTTTCCTTTTGCCTGAATCGAGCCAATTGCTCTGCCAAGTCAAGTTATGAGAGGCAACTCTGATGAGCACAGGGGGAAGGAATGCTTAAGAAACAGGTTGGTTTTGCCCTCCATGCAATGGTGGACTAAAGCTTAGTGGGGTGGATGCAATGCCAGGCACTACTAAAGGCAGTGTGAGCAGAGTCGGCTGCCCAGGTACTTCCATGCAGTGAGCAGAATCCCTCTCCTTGAAATCAGTTGGAGTATCTGCACAGCAAAACTGTCTGCCCTCTCAATTTAGCATGTGAGCTCTCTGTGGGCAGTGGGGATCTGAATCTTGATTCTCATTCCAGGGGTTGTCTCTTCAAAGCCCTTGCTCACAGGCCTTGGCCTTGGGGAGTCTCTGTGCTTTCTGAATCATGCAACAGGGACATAAGCCCTTCTAGAGGATGTTCCACCAACCATCTCTGAGTTTCTACTTCCTATGAAAACCCACCAAACTTCTCCGTAAGGGCCATGATTCCAACATCCCACCACACACACTTCTTTCTTCTGCTTTCCTCAAACATATCTAGACAATTCATTCAGGTTCTTTCAAAAGGAGAAAAAGAAATCTTTCCTGAAATATACCCACTTCAGAACGCCTTGAAGTCTGCCCGGGCTGACACAAACTGAATTCCTTTCAGCTGTCTTTACTGCAGCACAGCCTACCATGCCCACTGCCCTTCCCAGAGGAGCCCAAAGGCCACCTCAGGCCTGCGTTGCATTAGCACTCTAGTCCATTTTCTTGCATTAGAGGAGGCTTCTTGTCATTCAATAGATCATGCAGCAGACTTTGAACCCATCTGTTCTCCTCCTTTTTGGCTTACTGTAAAAGCAAGAAGTTGCTTAAGCAGATCACCAAGGATACATAAGACTTACTACTTCTGTCTTTTGTTTGGTTCGCTATGGTTACTGTAGGTTCAGAGAATGCTGTCTCACTGAGATCCTTTCTTGATTATTTTAAAGAGGTTTTCTTTATTTATTCCTCTTTTCTCTTCCCTTTCTTTGAGGAGCTTTTGTAACAACAAAATCTCTGTACCTTTTAAGATGGATCATTCCAGCTTTGTGTCCTTTATATTATGAATGGTGCATGTGATTCCTAAACTGTAAACTTATTTGCTGAAGTTTCTTCATAAAATAAAGAAGAAAGAAGAAGAAAGCAAGCAAATATGTATGCAGACTGTATGCAGTTACGCAAGCGAGAGCTGTGCCACGCAGCAGGTTAGTACAACTGCTGAGTGACACTGGGAGATGCTCCGGAAAAAAACAGTAAGCCAGCTTAGCTGAGTGTTGACAGAAGCAGCAGCAATTGCAACGACAAACTACTGCCCTTTTTGTGTCAGATATTATAATGGTGGGAAGGGAAGCATCACAGATGAACTGCTGGAGATGGCTGTCCAGAATTCCTGAGCTGCGGAAAACAGTTTTATAGAAACTGACAGGGTGAGAGAGGGAGAGATGTTGTTCCATGAAGGAATGGAGAGACGTAACTTTCTCTGGTGCAAGGAGTCCCTGACTCACCCAGGCAGAGGGTTACAGAAAAATGTTCCCTGCTTCAGACCCTTTGATCGTGTTCCTTCTCAGATGGCGCCTGTCACTGATCCATTTTCATCCCCACATATACACTACTAAAGCGTTTGTGAACACTCCAGTGTTCGGTGTAATACAACCACACCAGACCAGTCACATATTGTGCCCAGTCCAGAGCAATGCACACACAGGCCCACTGGGCCAAATTCTGCTAGCGCAGCAAACGCGTTCAGCTGCTGACTGATTTAGGCTTTATGCTGGAGCTGGAGCTTTTTAGGGCCCCACAGAGTGCAGAGATGGTTCCCAAAACTACGAGCAAAGCTGCAGACCTGCCAAACGGCTCCCAAGAATACACTGCTCCCCTCATTCAGACTTAATGCCATGTCACAGTTTGGGGGCAGGGAGGGTTTCCCATGCAGCAGACATTCCTCCTCATTGTCCACAGCCTCTGTGTCGGTGTGATGGAGCAGTTAAGACAATTCAATCAAAAAATAGCTAAGTCAAAGGTCTCCCCCTGGAGCCATATCACTGCTGGATATCCCCGTCCCTGCTGCAGACATGCATCTAGAGAGAATTCAGCTACTGACATTTACTCTAAGCCAAAGAAAATATTTCCAACTTAGTTATTGTTTTATTCTGCGGGGAAGCAAGACAGAGATTGTTTTCTCTTAGTGCTCCAGACTGTTCCCCAGTAACATTTCTGCTCACAAATACAAACTATTGCGGTAGAGAGATTCATTTATTCCCAGTAGCTGTACTAGGCTCATGCAGAATGAGTTCACCTTGACAGCCTGAAC
The DNA here is from genome assembly GCF_036370855.1 of Dromaius novaehollandiae. Classification (NCBI taxonomy): domain Eukaryota; kingdom Metazoa; phylum Chordata; class Aves; order Casuariiformes; family Dromaiidae; genus Dromaius; species Dromaius novaehollandiae. The sequence continues at coordinate 12,692,445 of NC_088101.1, read as the reverse complement.
TTCATTCAAAGAAAGAACAAGCTAAACTGCAGTTTTGAAGGGTTAACAGTCCTATGACACCTTTCTGGCACTTCCAAAAATTTTGTTATTAAACATAGGCAGAGCAATAATTTTCAGGTTCAGCCTGAACCATGTTAATGAATATACTTACTTGATTTGGACCAAGATACATAGCAAGGAGAACTCCATGCCTCACAACTCCAACCCTCCTGGCATCCTCAAGCCTTTTTTCCAGACACTATATCAGAGGTGCACGACTGTAAGCTTAATGGGACTTCTACTCACCACGTTCGCAACGACAGTAACCAGCTCTGATTTTAGCGATATGAGCGACATCAGAGAAACTCAGCAGTATTTGGCCCCATACACAGGAGAGTCACTAGCTTAGTACTGCACCAGACTGTCACAGTGAGTTCAAGACTTCTTTGCAGTGTGTGTGTGTGCATGCATGTGTGTATAGGGACAGACTCATTTCTTCCCTGTCGTCAGGACTTTGGACAAAATCAGTTTCACCTGTCCCTCCACTGAATTCATCGGTTCGAGCTCTAAGGATATATATAATAGTCTGTCTTGAATCTTGCGAGTGGCAAAATTCAATGTCAAGGCTGTGGCAGAAAACCTCACCTGTGCTGTGCCCTCCCTAAATAGTAGTCCGCAAGCTTCTGCCTTCAAAACCACTTTCTCCCCTGCCAGCTAGGCAGAGGTAGGCACAGCTCAGTGAGCAAGGCCATCCACCCCTCACCGAGGCAGAGGAGCTTCCCTAGAGAGAAAATGCCTGGAGGAATCACTCCTGGTCCCCCTGAGTTTACTCCTTTCCTGCCCTTCTACTCTGTTGCCTGAGGCAGTTGTAAACCTGGCCCTGATGAAGGCTTCCATGAGCAGCAACTACTCCGGTTTGTTTAAGAGGAGGGATTTCAGGTAAGCGGGTTGTATTTACCCAACTGACTGAAAATGGTACAGTCTCTAATACGAAGGGCACCAGGACCTCACCCTTTACGGGTATTCCTAAAAGCCAAATTGACACACATGCAGCAGCAGCAAAGTGTTGCCAGTTCCCCTCCAAGTGCTACAGATCCAGACAGAAACCTGCTCCCCACGGATGATTCAACCGCACCCCTTCCCTACGGCGGCTGGTCTGCATCCGCACTACCCCAAGACAGCAGGCAGCATCAGAGTCCCTGTGCCACTTAGGGTGCCTGGCTGCACACCAGCCTGTCCTCATCTTGGAGGGAAACCCAGGAACAAGGCAGTACCCAGACTGCTTTTCCGTAGCTCTTTGAACCTGGATGATCTGGAGACCAGGACTGCAGGGAAAATTCCGGAGTGCTCCTGCCCCAGTGTACACAGAGCCTCCATGAAGGGCAGAAACCTGTTCCAGTATAATTTACAGAGGGCACCAGGCCAGAGAGCACCAGCAGTCAGTGATCCAGAGGCAAAAGTGCCACTGTGATCCATGCAGGAGGGATGCAAGTTACTGACAAGGGGCAAGGATTCAAGGTCATTCCTGGGACTGCCCTGCAGGCTCCAACACTTCCACACCTTTCCGTTTCCTGTGTGATTGTTTCCTGTCCTGGGAGCAAGGTTAATCTCAGCAGCCAGACCCTCAGCAAAAAGTGGCAAGAAGTGAATGGAAAACAGATTGCTGGCTTCAGCTACAAGAGATAAGAAAACATGCTTGGATGAGTTTGTGTCTAACTCCTCTTGGTGACTCTAAATTCCTAAGCCAGCAGAGGAAAGAAGGCTTAGCTCTTAAGATAATTTTCCACCTTCTTAAGCACAGAACTGTTAGGCTCCCACAGAGATTTTTACATTTAAAAGTGGAAGGAGCAGGGAGAATGAAGTCTTCTTTCAAGCTAACGCACAAAGAAAGATGGAACTACGCTAGAGCTTTGACTTCAGGCATTCAAAAAGCCTCCAGGATCTTTTTTGTAACAAGAGGGAAAACTAACAATAAATTTTCTCCACCCCTCTCCATATATACAAGACAAGGAACTAATCTGTATTTGCTCTACGGTAACACCTAGAGCCATATCAGATCCCTCTTTTAGCAGGTACGGTACAAACACATTACCACAGACAGTTCCTGCCCCAAGGCTTACAGTGTAAATGGACGGGTTAGACAAAAGGAGAGAAGGGAAACAGAGATGTGGAAAAGCTGAGTCAACAGCGGAGAGACAGCAGCAAAGCCTGCTCTCAGCTACACGGTGACTTTTGGACCAAACCTAGAGGCAAGGCTTCTCTCCTGGCTCTCCTACCACTTGTCTGCCTGCTGCTCCATGTCAGGGTGTCTGGAGAACCGATACCTCAAACCTCTGTAATGCTGCTTCCTACCTCTCCCTCCTTTTGCTCAGGCTTCATCCCAGGCTGTGTTGGCTGGCAGTAGCTTTCTGTCTCTTTTCTGTCTTGCTCTCCAAAAGCTTCCTCCCTAATTCCCCACAGAACCTGCCGCCCACTCCTTGCTGTCATCCCCAGCCGCCCTTACCTGAACCGTCCCTCTGCGCCCTGCCACCAGCGACTCCTTCCCTGAGCCTGCAAGTTCCCCGGGCAAGGGAACAGCCCTACTTGCCTGCAGAGGCGAGTAATGAGAACTCAGGCCAAGGGACAGTGAGCAAAGTTAGTCTCAGGACCTGATACATTCAGATAAGATAAAAGGACCATTAGCAAAATTGTCCAAAATATTTCAAGATGTGTCTGTGACTAGTGAAAAGCATCAGATGCGAGTACTTGGCAGGCCCAGGGAGCAACTTCCCAGTGGTGAGAGGGCAGGAGGTGATTTCATACAGCTCCACATCATTCATGTGAGAAGTTGCAGCCCTGCAGGTTTGTGAGGCGAACTGTACAGAAGGGGAAGTCTAACGTTTGCCTTCAGCCACATGAACACCAAGACAGGGAACAGAACAACACTGGAAACTGCGATTTTGCCTAAATCTGGAATGACTCCCGTGACCAGTGTACCCTGCAGCCTGGGCTACAGTACAGCGTGGATTAGGGAGAGACCATGCAGCAGTCTAGTTCAGAACTAATTCACAGCAGCGCACACCAGGCAGAGCTCCCTGGAAATCAATGGAGAGGTAAAAGAAGTGTCAGAATCACTGTCTCAATTGAGAGCTCATGCCCAAAAGTATCATTCTGGCTGTAAACACAGGGGTTTTCACTACTGGTCACTGTATCTCGTGCTGCCCAGACATCCTGTAAAAGACAATCTTTCTGGCAGAGAGCATTCAGTCTCTGTTGGAAAGAGGAGGATTTTTGTGCCCAATTCAAAGGTGAGAAGTGCCCAGTGAGAACTCAGTGGCCTGCCTGAGGACAGCACATCTCTGTGACATATCTCCTAAAGCCTAGTCCGGGCTCTCAGTTCTACAGTCAGCCTTTCTCCCCATTGCCATTGCCATGCACAAACAAAGAGGAAGCAGCATTGCTATTTAGTGACCTAAGCACAAAGACATCACATCCCAGCAACCGGGCAAAGCACAGAAAAAAATACCGCTGTATGTCTGCGTCCCAGACAGAACAAGCACGGAAAAGCGACACCAGTGCAGGTGCAGAGCAGCGCTTGTTCAATCCCCGCGTCGAACGTTGGGGATTGCTTTCTCCTGCTCCTTCCCTGCTCCCGGTGCGAGGCCAGCTTCTACCCCAAGAGGGTCTGCCTGCAGCACACACTGTGCTGGTGCACGCGGGAACCGGAGAAGCCTTACTTCTTTGTTGGCTATTGGGTTTTTGCAAACAATCCATTCCGCACATTCCACAGAGGTATATTACCAGGTGAGGCAAAGAATGGGGCCCGGAGCAGGCTAACTTGATCCTGTTTGGTCTGCAGAGATTATCAGGGTGATATTAGCTGAAAGGGCTACGAGAACTCGCTGCCTGTTACTCTGTTGTATTGGACACAAGACACCCCTCTCCAGAGCATACAAAGCCAGTGTGATTGCACATATCTTACAGTTAACATTTGCCTTGCAATATGAGAGTTAAAAATAGCTGTTTGTCAAAGAGTCTGCTCTGCCCCAAGTACACCCGAGGTTTCCGCAGTTGGGACTCCTTTACTCATCCTGCTTTGCTATTATGCCCCCAGCTTCGCAGTCCTTTCTCACGTTTCTCACAGCCTAAAAGGTTTCAATAATTAAAACCCCAGTTCATATGGCATTAAGACACTGAGCCCATTGCTCAGGGTACCTGCGTCTGCTCACACGGGCCCATTCCCCGACTGCTCCTCTCCCTGCTGAGTTCCCAGCATGCAGGGTGCCAGTTGGCGTCTAGCCACCGTGTAATCCACCCTCGTCATCACGTTGGGAACCAAAGCATTGGGCACCAGCTTTACCCCCAGAGACGGACTAAGCCTAGCGCTTAATGTTTCTCACTCAGAGCAGTGCCCCAGGAAAGGCCAGAGCTGGGTCTTTGGTAATGGTTGTGATTATTAAAATTGAGGCAAGGTAATGTTAAGAGCCTGCCTGAACCCTACAAATACTGGTATTTTGAGTTAACGACATCAAATGATCCCTAATCCTTTCCATGGCTTCAGTTCGAACATGGTGATGGGCACCTTTCCGAAACATGTGGAGGTTTAAAAGGTATATTCACGTACTTGTCTTTGAGCACCACAGTGTCTTCCCTTGGTGCTCTTTGAATAGGCTTGCTAATTCCTCACTTGACTTCCTCCCTCTCTCCCTGCCCGCCCTTCAGCCACAGTCAACCCAGCAAGGGTCCCAGTGGCTCTCCTGTGCAGGAGACTACATGTGTCCCAACTTCGCCAGTAACAGACCACAGATTCCCCGTACTGTCTTCAAAGAGCCCTTCTTGGTGATTGCAGTGCATCTCCCAAACTGCAGGATGTCATGGGCCAACGTCAGCTCGCAAACCAGAATAAGCAGTATGTGCAAGGACCAGCTCACCCCAAGGAATGTCACCTTGTGCACTGAATGCAGACAGACAGGGACAGAAGCTTTTCTCTGCTGACTGCAGTTTCTTTCACTTTGACTGCTCTCTCCTCACGGCCTGACCCTACATACTCCCCCTTCTCCTGTCCCTGCCACCTAGGAAAACAAACCAGTCAGAGACACGTGCAAAATTATTTGTTACCCACTTCAAGGCCAATTTTTCAAGCTTGGGAAAAGCCAACCATAGCGTCATGGGAACTGTCATAGCAGGGAATCTGGTTGTTTCTTTAACCTCCCTCCTGCCCGTTCTAAAGACAAGGAGCAAAATACGACATTTGGAACTTGCCTTTCAGTCCTCATTATCTAGCACTGCCTTGTGCCTTTTTGCAGGACATCTCTTCCCAGATTCTTGTATTACTTTTCCATACTTGCTGTAATGACCTGTATCACTGTAATCCCTAGGGGCTGTAACTTGATGGCCAAAAGCCACAGGACTTTTGGGGGCTTGTGTCCTTTGTAGATAACCTGAAAAGATGCACTCGTGGTCGGCTCGGAGAAGAACAAAGAAAACATCCAGCAGGCCCTTAAAGTGCAATTGCTGAATTTTTTTCATGACATAATTAGACTGTGGCCTTCCTGCCTTGGATGAGGTAATTTCATAAATCAGGTAAGCCTAAAACTAAGGGATTTTCTGGCTGCTGAACATGTAGTAGTAATCTTTCCTGGAGACACCTCCTTGGATCCCAGCATGAGCAGTTACTGCTTTTGATGTTTCCCACTTCTTTCCTTATTTCCTTTCCCCCTATATTAACACCCCCATTATATATGCTATTATGAATAGCAATAATAACAACAGCAACGGTAATAATGTTTCTCAAACAACTTTCCTTCTATTAGCTAATTTGACCTTTCAGCACCATGGGAAGACAGCAGGAAGTACTGTTCTTAAATTAGAGAGAAATAAAAACAGAAGCAATGTTTATGTAACTTTTTCAGGGTCACAGAAGGAGTCACACATTAGCACTGGAGTTGCCATCTCCAGCTCTCTACTCTGACTGCCAGGTCATGCTGTACTGAGGCCAAATAAGACTCTCCCCCCTTAATACTACTGCCATGTCCCCAGCTTTGAGCCAGTCTCCCTCACAGCAAAGTGGAACTGCTCTTAGATGTCATTTCTTACATACTTCTGGCCCTACTTGTCTCCTTAGTTTTTATACCTCTCTATTTGCTTTGGTTGTCCTCTCTCCCATTGTGCTACCTTTTTTCTTTTTGCTCTTTTGCCCCACATTCCCCTCTTCATCACTTTCTCCCTCAACTTTTTAAGACAAACTAATAGCCACTGAATGAACTACATTTGAGAGAAGAAAAAAATGATGCAGCAGTGCCATGCTTTATGAATCGACTGGAGCTCTAGTGAGGCATTTGATAGCTGCCTGAGGGATTTAGGTGTTCAGTTCTCACTCTTTAACACAAATCAGATATCAAAATTTTTAGGGACGCTTTGCAGGCTAAAGCTTACAGCAGCTGACAGCAATTAAAACACAGCTCAGCATCAAGCGACATGTGTCTGTTGGGGCAAGATAGCGCTGTTGGCACCCCTCGGTAGCGAGAAGGAAATGCTAACGGACTCTCTGAAAGTAGCTAGGCGAGTTCATCACAGCATGACGGCTTGATGCTTTTTGACTCACTGCCAGGTCACACACACTCCACAATAACCCAGCGAGAACTCCCCTCCGACCAGATAATGGCAACAGCGCGCGGCTTAAAATGACGGTGCCAGTACAAAAGAGGAATTTTACGGTCCAAGCCATTGTCATCACATCACACTTGGCAAACCCTTTCTTTATCCCCTCTGCCTTCTATAATTATTAAAAAGTCTTCTCAAGTGAATTTAGTGCCCATGAAAAATGCCAGGCTCACAGCCCTGGAGATTCATTTTCCTTGCCTACAGATCAGCTTGTCACCCTGCCTCCCTGCCCCCTTCTCCCCATTGCCTCTCCAGCAGGTTTCAGCTCTTTCCTGAAGGAACAGCCTCTTGGAGACAAAAGGAAGTCCATTTCTCCGAGGTCCTAAGCGTCGCTGCTGAGACAGCCAGCCCCAGAGATGCAAGTGTAGTAGTTATTTTTTAAAATGGGCATTTGTGAAGCAGAATTTACTGCTTCTGGTCCCCCCTACATGAAGGACAGGAGTATACCAGACACACGCACAGCTGTCTGCAGGATGGGCATCCATGTGATAAGGCAGGCAGCACTTCACTGCACCATCGATGAGAGTCCTCTTGGCTCAGATCGACCCGTGAAAAGAATTCGCAGGCAATATTTTCTGTGGCACTGCTGTAACACCCAAATAATAAAGAATCACAATCAAATACCTGGAAATGCTCTAAAGCAAATGAGGGAATGGAACAACTAGTTTCAGTTTCATACAGGAAGAACAAATACCTTAAAGATCAAACTGTCCACGTACTTCTGACAGCCATCCACCTACATCTGTGCTGACCCACTTGCACAAGCAAATGATCCCTTGACTTTGTGGCAGGACCAGCATGCTGAGTGTTTGTGAAGTTACTCTTTATAAACCCACGTAAACGTGCGTAGTCTTAGCTGTTCATGAGCGTTTTTCTAAACTCTTTGAAAACAGGGTCCTAACAGGCTATCCAAATGGCAGGGAGAAAAGGAAGTGCAGAACGGAAAAGCCTGTCCTCGCTTAGGCGTTGCAGGTGTCTTGCAGGGCTTCGTGGTCTTACTGGGAGCAGCAGGGAGATGGAGGAATAAACTCTGCGGGGGGAGACCCAGAGCTTTCGTGGCTCAGGCCAAAATCCTCACTCCACAGCCACTATCCTTGTCCCTTGCTGCCACCCTGTGGCAGTTCAAAATTCAAATTCAGCTGCTTTTCTCCATGCTACTGTCCCGTTTGCAGCTGGAATAGGGAGTGCGACTTCAGGTGCTCAAGTGGGACTCGACCCATGAGGGATGCTTTTGTAATGACGGGCTAAATAAAAGAGCAGCTCAGGGAGTGTTAATGACAAGGGGAAGGAAACCCTGTCAGTTCAAACCCAGGCCCAGGTCTGAATTTCACCCTTCCAGCCTATGTTTTCATTAACATGAATTGTGCACTAGCGGCAAACAAATTCATTTGAAAGGCCATTTAATCATTACTGTATGTCAGGAAAATAGAGCAGTTCCTATACTCAAGCCAGGCTGAAGATCTCAGAGATTCAATGGCAGCTGCATGAATAAAGTTTATCATCTGGGTTATTTCTTAATTTAGATCTTGAAAAAGTAGTCAGACTCACAAATGAATGTTGCAGTCCTCAGTCTAATTGCAAAACAGAGGTGAAGGGGTACCCACCCCTTCAGCCTACCAGCCCAGCTGGTATCTTTTGATCCTACCTATTCTTCCTGCCAAGATCTCTGTGTTCTCCCTGCTCTGCAGCTCTCTGACACTACTGCTGTTATTTACCTCTGAACCAGGAGTTAAAGCACGTGCCCTATAAATCTGCCCTGAAAGCACACTAGGCTGCTGAGGATTGGATAACAACCATGTTAAAAAGCACCAAATCCATTTCATTTAGGATCCATGTCAATTCTCCAAACAGTGCCCAAGAGGCAAAGTGCTCTGCTCATTGCCAGTCTAAATATCTTCACCCTGAGCATAGAGGGCTTCTTGCCAGTTCAAGAAAAAGCTGGAGCAGAGTTTTCAAACTAAGTCGATAAAAGCAGGCTTAGCTGGTGATTAGCAAGGCAATCTGGGAACCTTCTTGTTAATTTTACACTGCAGATGCAGACACTAATGATGAAGCTGCTGCTAGGGGATGCAGAAGAAGCACAGTTCTCTGCTACCTTAAAAATATACCTTCAGATGTGGGCGGCAGGGAAAGGTACTCTTGAAAGCTGCTCTCACAACGGAGAGACAAAAGATGCTAGTGTCTGTCCTCTGTGTTTCTCTTACAGGTATCCTTATGGATGAGGCATGGCAAAATCTTATAGTCCTTGTGAAACACAATGTCTGTTGTCCTAAGGGGGAGCCTTTCTCTGGATCCAGCCTTTATCCTCTCAAGAGGGCAGCATTTTTCACTCCAGCTCTAAACAGTTCTCTCAACAGATACAAGCTTCCTGAACCACCGCAGCTCACGAGGATGCACTGGGGGACTTTGAACTCAGCTAGTTCAGGGATCGCTAGCAGTAGAGCTGAGCATGGAGCTTAGGTTCCAGAACATGCCCCAGAAAATCAAGTTAGCAACTCCGACAATAAGGCTCTGCTCTATTTTGTCCTGTCCCAGTTGTACTAGCTGTACTGCAGTTGGTTCAGGTATGTGCACAGCAACCACTGCTCTGCCTGTTTGAATCCCATGAAGGAACCAAATCTTCCTTGGAATTATCTTATCAAGCCCTTTTTCTAGGGGAGGTGATTTACAGCTGAGTTTCCAAGTTTATAAATTTATTATGTCAAACAATTTTTGGTGAAGGTACTTTTACAGTAGACACGTAAACAAATTCAGCTGCAGTTCAGGTAGAGGCAGGTCCAAATTTTCACTGCCAGTGATGCTGTCAGATGCCATGGGGACAGACAAGGTAAACATACCTGTAAAAACGCCAGGCCCATTGCTCTCTTTCTGCCTCCTTCCTGCCTGCTGGAGAGCCCTTGCTGTTAACTTCCTTTTTGAAATTTTTCTGTGGGAGGACAAACCAGAATATGCAGTCTGGATGGCTGCTAACTTTATGGAAGCCTATATTTGCACCTTGCCCTACCCCTAAAATGCAGGGCTCAGACCCACCATCCTTCGACATCTAAACACCTTTCAAGAATAATGATTTCAATCCTTGTTCTGCCATATATTCCAGGCAAAAGTCCACGGCAAACCTCTCACAGTGAAAATGCACATCCCCTTCCTGCCTTCTCCACTTCCTGCCTTCTCCTGGTTTCTCACAGTTCTGCCTTGCAGTATTTTTGCTGCTTTTCTGTTTCCAGAAATGTCCCTGAAAATAAACTGACAGGCCAAACAAGTATCAGATTCCCATTAACAAGGGCAATGTGAAATGACCTGTTTAGCCATCAGCAGCAGAAGGCCCTCTGTCTTAGGAAAGACTTTGACTACAAAAGCATGTCTTTGATGAGCACTGCTCGGCTTAGTCAAGTTTTATACCTAAATTAGGATAGCACACAAAAAGTGCCCTAACTCCTGCACTGTGAGAAGGGCCCTTTGACTTGCTGGTCTCTTCTATTCTTGCATGTAGTGCAGGGTCCCTAAGGTGCCAGGATTACAGACATAAGGTGATGTATGAATGCATATAAGCTTAGCTGGACTGGATACAGGGAACACTTTATATCTGAATACTGCACAACCTTTTCCATTTCCTGAGCTTCAGTCTTAAGCACTGAGGAACCATATTCCTGCCTCAAGCATGATGAGAGCAGGCAAGAGCATCCGTAGCGCCCTTACTCCCTGGCAGAGAGTTAGCAGATCTGACAGCGAGGACTGGGCCGTTGCAGAGATGGTTCCTCTCTGAAATTCACTCTATTGATTTCACATCTGTGACCGTGCAGCTATGCAAAGACTGCTTGTGTGCCCAGAACAGTACCTGAACGGGGCCCAGGGGCTCGCGGTCTGCTGGTTTACGCAGCGCACTGGAAACTTTACTCTTGCATCTTGGGGATGGAGAGGAGAATGGACGGGAGGGGACGAGAAATAGCTAGAAGAAAGCAAATGCGCCTGCTAAAGCCAGTCATTACACATTGGCTAAATTGCATTTCTTTAATTGCCGTAGCTCCAGGGGCTCAGGCAGCAGGCACATGTTTTTATAAGCTGAATCATACATTAACGAAAATCCCAGGACGTTCTTGTAAGAGCAGAGGCATTGGTGGTAGCTGGGACGCTGGCCAAATTCCAGTGAAGGTAACTACATTCTGTTTCCCTATGGTCTCCCTGCAGTTTCAATGAATGTAGTCAATTGTTTCAGCTCCAAGTCACTCTGCAGCATCCCGGAGATCAGTTCCTCGGCTGCCATACCCACAGCCGCCTGTACAGTTCTCTGGGATATCATTCTCACTTAAGGAATCTTTACGGAATTTTAAAATAGATCCTGTGAATGATGAAAACGTCCTTTCTGCCAAACAAGTTTGCAACAACAGCTCTGAGTCAAACAAGCTCTAGAAAACTTTAAGACTGCGCAAAAGTTCTAAGAGGAAAAAATGAAAAACACACTCAAAACCTCAAGGCAGAAATGGTACAGCTGATACTAGTCTGGCAGTTTGGAATTAGTATAACTAATATCCTTCTGAGGATGAGACCAAGGACAGCTAAAGGCAGAATATATCTTTTCCATTTAATGCGATTTGGACGAAGCCTGTAGAGAGGTGTTTTCACAGAACAACTCCTTCCACTGTAAGAAAGCAACTTCTATAGTGTAGTGCCCCAAAAGGGCTTGAGATATGGGTTTTACTCTGCTGTGACTAAAAAATGGGCCAATACCAGCCCTTCCTCCAGGCTCCCAAATCCAAAGCAAACTCACATTTTGAGCCTGAAATTTGCAGTCCACTCTCTGTAACAGACTGACCCACAACCTCAGAAAACAACTCCTGTCTGTGCTAAGCCTGGTTTAACCCAAGCAGCAGTGAACAGCAATTCACAAGACTAACTCCAGGTCAGCTGCACCACTGTGTCTCACGGCGAGGATCATTTTTAAAGGCATCCTCTTTCCCAGAGACCTAGTGAGCTAAAAGGAAGTCATGTCTAGATTGTACCGAAGCAGATTGCTGAACGTGTGAACAGCCTGGATGAGCTTTAAAGAGCTCAGATCGTATACAAAGGGCCTGGCGGGAGAAGAGCAGAACTAAAATAAACCTTAGGGCTGCAAGTCTGACAATCCCAGCGGAAACTTTTGTGAACACTAACACTGAACTGCTGCTGTTTCCACTCACCCTTGCCAACATAGTAATTAAAAATGTACAATGCTGGCTCTTTGAAAAGTTGCACAGTGCAACAGTTACAGTAGACATCCCAAAAGCTGTTCCTCAAGCTGAATTAGCACCAGAGCCAGCTGACTCTTTTTTGGTTGTTATCTTTTGCTGGTAGACCAGACCCCCAGATGTGAACAGAGGCTTAGTAGTTTGATTCTGTCTTGTGTTCTGGCCATTACTGGGGCAAGGATTAATACCTTAATCACAAGGCAAGCCAAAATACGGCGTTTCCCACTAATGTATGGTGGTGAGGTGGCCCCTCGACTGTTCCTTGTGGCACAATAGTGGATCCTAGAGATCCCTACAGAAAGTACAGCTGCAGTGCTGTGTGGACAGATGCCTCCCTGCCCTGAAGAGCTTGCAAGGTTATACAAAGGGATGAAGTGTTATTATTTCCATTTCACAGGTGAAAACACAGAGAGATTAAGGGACTTGCTGACTGCATAAAAGCCTGCAACTGACCTCAAAACTGAGCCAACATATCCCTCAGTCCTAGCCTGATGTTTAACTTCCATGTTGTCCTTCCAGTCATCTTTCCTTTGCTGTAGGAAGTCAGTCATGAATCCCAGTCTTGGTAAATCAGAAGCTAGATATAATAAAGCTGCTTTCCTCTCTTCTTTACTAGAGTTTCTCCCCAAATCAATGAGACACAATGCTGCCTCCATCAATGAACCTTAATAGGACTTCTTGTACCAACCTTAGTAAGCCAGGCTTGCTCAGCTAGCAACTCTGGGGACAAGGAATGAAGTCTCTTAGAGAGCTCTTGCTCTCCACTACCAAGAGCTCACAGATACTGTAATGAGATGCCTGGATGCCAAGCATGTGAGGATGCATCCCACAGCACTCAGCTCAGCACTGAGATCTGTCTAGGTACTGAGGTAGTCCACATGTTTGAGTGTTTTTGCTGCATCCAGAGGGACCAAATCTGTTCCTGAAAGCTCACTCCAATTTATCATTTGGGGAAAGGCTTCCTTTTTCTCATTCTTTTACAAGGATCTTTTCAAGTAACTACATTTCATCCCTGAACATACTGTCATCAGCCTTTTCCAGACAGCACCTCAGCTGGCACAAACCAGCAAGACATCCCTCACTTTGGAGGGCTTCTGCTAGCCACATAGCTCTTGCAGAACAAGCCTTCTAAACTTACCACTTGTATTGTCATCATTTGTTCACAGGAACTGCCTTCACTTTAGATGTCCACCTACTGGGAAGGGGATCTCAATTCTTGAAGAAAAGTATGCACATAAACACCATGGCCCAGCCAAGGCTTTTAGAAGAGCCCAGGTGATTCTGCACAGTGTAAGAACTCAGTCTGCCTGTTGGAGGAAGAGGTGTTTTTCACTCAGCCATCCGCCTGAAATATGTCACGTCACTCAGTGTATTTATTGATTAACTAAGTGGGGGTAGGAGGAACAGCAGGCAGTACTTAGCTAATTACAGAGGCCTAGACCTTTTGTTCTGCTACTACTGGATCGCCTCAATTGGTTCTTTCAGTCCCTAAACAGCTTTGTGGGCTGTATGCCTGGGCAGAATAAGGTCTTTTGTCATACTTTAATGAACAAAAATGTTTTAAAACCTCTCCTTGTCCCTCCACTTCAAGTAGCAGCAAGGATAACCTTGGTATGAAGACAACTGTACCCAGGCTGATTAGCATCTGTCAAATGCTCCCTTGGATGTAGTTTCAAATGGGCTCCTCTCCCCACATGCACATGCTCCTAGTAGGCTGTGGGAGACTGCGTGGCTCCCAGCATCAGCTGTCAAGTCCAGCAGTCAATCATCAAGGATATGTATTGCTGCCTCCATCCCCAGGGCCCACAGGGGATTTAAGTCTTGAAGGCTTCTTCGAGAACTCAGGTAGGCTCTGACAGCTCAAAACTTGTAAAAAGTAATGACAGCTATTTCTATTGGCTCTCAAAGAAATAAATGATTCTGAGGAATCTGCAAACAAAGAGTAAAGTCTAGCTATTAAACCTTCACCAACTTTGTCTAGCCCAGACCCCCAAAGCCACACATACCATTTGTAAAAAAATGAATCATCTGGAGGCTAAGGCCTTGGAATCAGCATCATATAAGCCTACTTCAAATGTACCAAAATCCATTCTGAACTGTGGAAACAAGAACTAGAAACAATACTCCAAAAGGTACCTTACCAGTGTGAAAGGAGAGAATGCAGAGATATATAAAAATTATAATTTTACATTAGAGGTTGAGCAAAGTTTGAAATTTTTCACCTGATCACTTATGTCTCAAAAGACTCCCAGGAGACAACCATGAACTAATTTCATAATGGATTCATTGATCTCTAGTAAGGTATTTATTCAAAGCCATACAAAAAATGAATGAAAGAGCTTACAGCAAAATCCAAGGGTCAAATATCTAAGCCTTAACTGACTATTGTAAGCATTAGGATTAGCCTTCCTTCAAATGTGGGTACATTTCGTTTGTCCTGTATATTTGCAAAACCAGAGCACTAACAAAAGCTTTGCACATATCCTGCCTAAACCACGAAGTATCAGAGTTGGCAGTGTCCCACTGAAGTTGTTCCACAAAATGTCTCCTAGTCACTTAATCTAATAAACTTCCGCATATAATAAACATTTCTCAGCATTGTCCGGAAAGTCATTAAACCTGACATATCCGCCTAAAGTCCAAGTAGTAAAATGCACACGTCAGAATCAAGTTATGAGCTGACTGTGTTCTGCTCTATGTGCCCATTCTTCAGAGTTGATTATTTTTCAGTGGCTCGAATTTCATAGGTAAACTAAAGCAATTAATAACTGAAAAGGCTCTTATCTCCCATTCCTATCCTCGCATTCCCTAAACAATTTTGCCCTGCCACTTTCCAATATAGTTTTAACAGTTCATACTGCATGCTTCATCACTTACCGAGCTTCATGCTCAAAACTCTAGTTTCAGTAACAAGGGCAAAATCAATTTCATTTCCAAAGTAACTGACTTGGGGAAGAAAAGAACACCTTGGGACTAACAAGCAGTTATTAACCTACTGTGATCCAAAAATAAAGGTTTATTGCTATTTTGTAGCTGGTATATACACTGAATGGTCTCCAAGTTAGATTTGCTCCCTTTGAGTTGGAATAAGTTGTTCCATGTGCCAGCTTGGCAAAGCTAACAGCGTGTCTAAAACACTAATTGTCTTGTTTCCATTTCATACATCATCACCATAATAACATTTCTGGAATTGGAAGGCAAATGCCAGTTTGACTGATAAGGCAGACTGAAATACAGCTAGATCACCTGTAGGCTTACTGGAACTTCAGTATGGCTTTTCCCTGGACCAGGAAGAAATTGCGAGTCTGTGGCAAAGCTGCAAACCTAATGCTTTGATTTAAAACCTAGTTTTTAAAACAGTGGCTTTTGCCCAGATACTAACAGCACATTTAGGTGCCAAGCTCCTTTTGAGATACTACAGTATCTCATTCTCATATTCTCATACTCCCACAATTGTTTCTTTAATTCAGGAAGTACAGAGAGGAAGGTAGTATAAAGACCCAGCTCCCCAAAAATATGCAGGTGAAATCAGTTTGGAAATAGGCACTAGAATATTATATAAAGGTAATTCCTTATGAATTGTGAGGTATTATGAAACAGAACACATTTCTAGAATCACAGTTTGACTATTGGATTGATGAGGAAGAAAGAAATGCATCCATATCACCCAGTACAACAGGAAAATGCATTAAACTCAGTTGATGCAATATTTTACTTATCAATACAAGTACACAAACCAGATGCAAAAACCTAGTGTTGCCTCACTCCACTACCTCAGCAGAATGATGCCAATTTATAAATGTTCAGAAACTGGCCCAAAGGATTCACTGTATTCATCTAGTTCACTGTGTTCACAGAACTAAACCATATATCACGGAGCCCAGCTCCCCAGCTCGTGTAAACTGGACTTTGAAGTCATTGGAGCTATTCTGATATCCTTAGGCTGGAAATGTATCCATATGTGACCACCCAGCCCCTTTTCTCAGTATTCCACCATTTTCAGCATCACAGACAACAAGAAATTGCAAGTGCTTTCAGCAGATTAGACTTTTCCATGCTCACAAAGATCAAAGGCTAAGACAGAACAGCAAACATCACGGGAGCATTTTACATCCTTGGTAGTTTGCGATCAGCAAAGAAATACAATACCAAGCAGATTGATACAAAGCTAAGAAAAAGAACCAAAAAAGAACTTGCCAATTGCAGTGATCTTAGTTACCCAGCAAACCTCCTCTTTCTCTCATCAGAAAGTGTGAGCTCCCACTGGTTTTGCTCTCCCACCATTATCCTCCGAGCATCAGGAGATCACAGCTTACAAACGCCTTTTGTGGAGTCTGGATTCTGCTTCTCCAAGATGATATTTACTCAGCAACTTCCACAAATGCTCGAGGACAAAGAGGAGGTGCTGAGGCACGCAGCCTCACTGCCATTTCACTCTCGCTCCCACCCTCATCCCCAACTAGCCCCTCTCCACACGCCTCTCCGCTGGCCGCCCTTCCAGCGTTTAAAGGCCTCAGGAGAAGGCTGACGCATTTGGTAATTACATCTTTTTGTCTGAAGTGTCAGGCTAAGATATATGGTAGATACAATAAATGGCAACACTGACACTCTACACTGTGAGTTCACCTTCTCGCAAGGAGGAGAAAGAATCATAGAGGAATGCCATCTGCTAATAAAGTCCACCATGGGCAATTATTATAATGGGGTTTCAAACATTCAGTTAAGCATCCCTCAAGATTACATACGCACAAACCCTGAGAGGAATGACTTAGACACACAAGTATACGCAAATGTGAGATTTACATGCTCAGATTGTCCATTTTTATGAATAAATTAGACGCAAACAGAAGTGAGAGAATGAGGTACCTATAAATTAGCTAGGCATTCAGAATCAATACAGCAGAAAAGACGGTAGAGTTGAAATATATAACCTATTGTTTCCTTCCCTCAACATTAAGAATAAAGAGTGCATGAAACAGCAAAAGCTGAAAAGCACAAACTCAGATTTCAGTTTTATTAGCAGGTTTCATTATATACACACTAGAATCTAAGCCCATTATAAGTACTGCATCTTGCAAAATATTCTTGTCTAATAGTGGTGATGACAGCAGCTTGTTGTATGGTACAGACACCCCATCCATTGAGCAGTCTTTAAACTTTTAGTTTTGGAACCATTCTTTCAACCATGCAAATAGCCATGGTGTTGCTTAATCAAACCCCTTTGTGCTCCTTTCCAACCACACAAGCAAAGATGGAAGTGGCTGATCTTTAAGCAAATGTCAGCCAGCAGATATTTCTTCCTTCTCACTTGGGATGAGAAATGGCCCTTGGCAAACTTGCCTTTTTGAAGGAAAGGCTCCTCTCTGAACAAAACCTGTGTGACTCTACTTGTGGAGCAAAAGAGCTCACTAAACTGAATGACCTGATGCTTTTTTTTTACTTTCCTTGCATTTTTTTTCATACTGCCTCCTCTTTGAAATGTCAGCTTACAGTGTTGAATGCACTGCCAAGGCAATACACGAAATTCTGTCAAAAGATGATGTCACTTCTGCTCAGTTTTCCCTCTGATGAATTTCTATCCCCATCAGCTGGCTTTCTAAGAACAAAAATAACAGAGCCCCCACTCTGATCTTGCTGGCATCTTTCCTCAAAGAGCAGGGCAAGGCAGGAAAATCACACCACAACTTTGCAAGTGAATTTTCCAAAGGACTTAGCCCGAAAGATGACTTGAATGTGATTTTCTCCCAAAACCTTGCTGAACATTATGCCCGAGCTTCATATCTAATACCACCTACCAGAATTCCTGAGTCTTTCCTTTGTGAGAGAGCAATATGCTTGTTGTAATTAGTTTTGTACCTTAGGGACACATTATTCACTGCAAAGAAAAAAAGAACGAAAGAAAAATATACCGGCCAATTTCTCAGCTGAGAACCTGGTGTTGTTCCAGTTCCAGGATCAATGTATTTGCCTCCAGAAATCATTCCTACATATATCATATTTGATGAATTTGGTGAATCAGGTAGCTTTCATAGGGTTGGGGGAGGAGGCAAAATTGACCCAGGGTCTAGGAATAAGGTCACATTGTTATTCAGCATCACATGTGTTTTTCTTTTGAACTGAAAGGTAAATGCCATCATATTTTATTTCTGTGAGCAGCAATGAATTCCACTTTATCCATACAATTCCTCCCTCTTTTTTTTGTTTTTCCCCAGATAGGATGATCCAGCGAGCCTGTCCTTTCACTGCCTCTGAACCAGCCCAGCCGAGCTGACAGTGGTACTCAGTCATCTCCCCTGTTTCCAGCCCATAATCCCTTCACTCTATTTCCCATCAGCCCACTGAGGGCTCTGAGTATCTCCATCTGGGGAAAAGAGAAACCTGTGTGTGCTGAAATAAGCTCAAACCAGCTCTTCTTTTAACTCTAAAGAGGGAGTAAGGTCACTTAAACCCTGCCCCAGAGTGAGACAGACCTTTTCCTGAGACCTGGCCTCTGCATCCTATAAAAGCTCCCTTCTTCATAACTCAGCACCAGCTCCACTTCTTTTTCTCTCACCACCAGCTAATTCAAAGTCCAGTTGAGGCAAAGGTATAACAGACAGAAAAGGGGTTACTTCCCTTGCCGCTGGGAGAGAAGCAGCTCAGATGAAAAAATGCTGCCTTTTGCTGCCATAGCACAGACTTGGGATGTTGGCCAATTCCCAAGGCCTGTCCTCAGATGACTTTGCTGTGTCTCAGTTTCTCCAAGCAGATAATAACGCTCTTCCATCTCACACGCAAATAGCTAGAACCAAATTCTGCTTCAGCTGCGTCAGTGCAGAGCTGAAGAAACACTAATGTCATTTCACTGACTCTTTCCAGGTTTAGCACTGGACAATTTCAAGAGCAGATTTCCATCCTCAGTGTTCATCGTGCCCTGCACAGATGCACTCAGCAGTCCTAGTTTTAAAGCCCTCATTGCACAAGGGGGAGCAATAATCAGCAAAAGCCTTGGAAGTTTGAAAAGAGAATTAAGGGCAGAGGACAGGAGGGAAGGGTCATCTATAATGCCTCTCTTCAGCAAAACCTGGCATCCTGCATGTAGTGAAGGTGATTAGGTTAGAATAAGGACTTAACATACCCAAGGTTATGCAAAAATTTGGCTCGGCACAGGAGAAAAGCTACCTTTCAAGAGATCTGCAAAGATCCAGTCCATGGGAGTGTGAAGAGCCCCACTGTGGCTGGAGGGAGCTGTGGAAGTGGTGGCAAGAGGCTCACAGCCAGACAGGGCACTGTTACCTCTAATGCGGAGGAAGAGCTACTGCTACAGTTGCCTCTCATGCTCCATTAAAATATTATCACTGTTCTTCAGCCTTGTTTGGACTGCTACCGTGCTAGTACATTAAAGCTATATGGGACTGGACAACTACACCATGCTCCTAAGAAACAGTTCAAAGAGGCCTCTGTGTCCATTTAAGTCTCAACATGCATCATCTGCAACTATTATCAATATTACCTTGCTACCTGCTACAGCTGAAAACCACTGCTGTCATCATGTATCACCATGTGTCAGTAGACTGAGTTCAAGGACGAGCATGTTCCTACTGAGAGCTTCTATCTTGAACTGGTAATACACATGTTGGTGAGAATTCTCAGACTGAAAACTGCAGGTTTCCCACAGCAGGTTGCTCTGGTGTTGTAATATTGGAGGGTGCAGCATTGCTTTGGATCAGAAAAAAGACTGTATATAAGCCCAAGCTTTTTGGAAAACTCAAGCTGCAAATATATACTCTTTAGTGCAGTGGGCACTGTACATTCTCATTGTGAAAGACAAAGTTTTTCAGGGAAGAGTATAAAAGTTTGTTTTACCCTCAACAGCCTGCTAGAGTCTCTTCCAGCCCGAAAACACAAGTGAGACAAAGGATGGGGGGGGCAAAGACCAGAGATGGAATCAGATTTTGAGCGCAAGCTCCTTGGTCCTCCAGCAGGGCACAAAGCCACAGTGGAGAAAGGATCAGGCCTGCAATCTGGTTTCACTTTTATTTGTTCCTAATCTCCCTTCAGTTCCCACACAGTTTTTGAAGTATCGGTCACCATGTAGAAAAAGCTTAAGGTGAACAATAGATTCATGGTTAATGAGTTGCAGTAACTCCGTCAACCTCACTTGAGCCTTCGGGGTGAGAAAGTTAAGTGCTACTATACAAGCTCAAGTGACTTCTCACCATTTCCTTAATATTTCATCTCTTTGTATTTTGCAGTTTGCCTTCTTCTGAGCTAATGTTTATTTTTCCAGAGAGTGGTTATTGTGGTAAACTGATATCAGACTAGCAGTGTGGGAAATGAAATTTTAGTGCATCCATCTCCTGTACTTAATACTTTATTCAGGAAGGTAACACACACAAAAGGGTCAGTCTAAGAGCTTTTTTTCTCTTTGAGAAGGATGACATCTTGTTCCTAGTGCAACGGTGACCTGCCCAGAAAAAGGGGGATACTTAATTCCAGCAGCATTTTTGTTTAAACTACGGAATAGATAGTACAGGAGGACAGCATTAAACAGCAGGAAGAGGTGACCAGCGAGGTACACGAGAGCGACCCTCCTGACGTCAGTGAAACCACGCTGATTTACATCGGCTGAGACCTGAGACTGCCTGTTCACCTTACCTGAGCAGGGAAAGCTTATGCCTTGGTATATGAATTTTAGCCAAATAAATTAAAAGTTACCCTGTGAAGAGGAAGGCTGAGCATTTTTGTTTCTTGTTTTCTTTTCTCTGTTTTTACACCATCCTGATCCCTAGTCTCTCTTCATTCCCAAGCCCCCCTTCTTTCCACTGTCCCTCCTTCACAGCACTGAGGCTCTCTCATCAGCCATTTTCTATAGCAGGAATAATTTCGCTTACAGCGTATGTTTCTAATGGAGAAGTCACATTCCACTCCCACTTCAGTGTGAATCCCCCTTGGGTACATCAACATTTTCCGCTATATTTTAGTATTTGGATACCAAGGCCTCTAGGAACATCATTCTTTTCTGTTCGCTCATCTTACCCTTAAGCACTTGTTTTACTCTACCCGCATTAGTAGCGTTAGAAAAATAATGGGATTTCTGATGTGAGGACAGATGAGGCTCCCATTTGTGCATTTGTAGAATTCCATCAGCCAAAATCGTGGAAGAAAAATCTGGTTTTGCTTCTATAGCTGTGGAAATTTCTCTGTGGTCACTGTAACTCTCTAAGAATGTTTTCTATTTTAATCTTGCTGACTAATCTTTCTTCTTCTAAAATTTTAATCTTGCTTTAGGAATAAATGTGTGTTATTGTGTTAGAAAAGCCAATCAGCTGCTCAAGCTCTAGCTGGGAAGCAATGTGAGTTCCCCTTTGTACGAGCTCTTCTCAAACGTGATTGTTTCTCCAGTGTCAAATTCCATGGATTTTAGCAGCTGAATGGGTACAAAATTTGACATGGTCAGAAACGTGTGGTTATAAAAACTTATTATCGCTGAATAGCTGGTGCATTCTTGGTGCACTCATGTGCAAATTACACTTTGGGATAGCTGGCTGGCGTCACCTCTGGACCTCATTAGCGCACACACGCACAGATCCCAGAGACGTCTGGCCTGTGCTCCCATCCCCCTCTGAAATACCCTGCTGACTGCTCCCATGTTTCACGTGGGGAGGAGAAGCGTGACGCCGCAGCAGAGCAAGGCAGCGTCCTGTACATGGCAGCTGTCCCCAGGTAACCTTAGAGCTGGCCGAGTCAGTTAAACACGATGACTGCTCGTCCAGGCAGGCCCTGGGGAGGCAGGCAGCGCTTGGGGGCCAGGAATTGCAGCCATTTCAATACTTATCTGAGAATGAGGTTGAGCAGAAAGACCAAGTCCTTCCATCACCTTCAGGCTGACATGGCTGTGGGCTGCTCAAGGGTTACACTGAGCATCCAGCACCCACATAGTTTCCATTTCCGTGGCACGCTCAGCCGGAGTCGTGAAAAGGAGCCACATTTAGCTGCCAAATGTGAAGTGACCAGCGCAGCCAGACACAGAGCTAAGTAACCTAGGTGGGGGCCATGCAAAACTGAGCACTGAACAGCAAAGGAATACAAATTTGTGGCAAGTGTCAGTTTGGGTTCTCAGCTGTCTCACCTTCAGTCTCAGCCATGGGAGAATTACAGGTCCGTTCGGCTAGAGATGTCTGCACCACTCTAACGCACACAAATGGCGCCACTGAAAACAGAGGCTACATGAGTGAATCTAGTGCAAAGTCAACAGCTTACTTTGGCACAGAAGTACTAGACTGGTATAAATACACCGGCTTTAAGAAAAGCTGCTTCACTCTCACAAGCCGCTCTACTGACAAGGCCTAAAACTACTCAAATCCCTTTCCCTGGATTAGTGCTACCCCTAGATTTAGAGAGAAATCTTAGGAGTTCTTTGGAATAGCTGAAATAACAAGGTTTTGGCAGCCGGGGTGCGGAGGGAGGTTAAGCACTAACGTTCAGCACACAGCGTCTCCTTCTTGGCCTTACCCAGCTTCTTCACAGCTGTCTGCTTAGAGCGCAGCAGGAGTTTCTGTCTGCCTGTGGAGGTCCCCTCCCCGGTCCCCAAAGCGGTGGTCATCACACCAGGATAACCTCACGGTACTTCTCTCCCTGCCTCTCCCCACTGGTGTATTCGTGGGGAAAGGGCCACAACCTCCTCTCTGCATGGGAAGCCACTCAGGGTGGGAGCTGCCAGGTAAGAGTAAGTAAGAGCAGTAAGTTAGTAAGTAAGTAAAATTAGTAAGTAAGCCAGCAGGGAATCAGAGTGAGAGAGTCACATTTCTGATAGTGCTCAGTCCTACAAGAAAGGACCAGGGAAGTCTTCCTGGATACAAAGTGTTTCTGTGAATCCAGTTCTTGCCTAGTGTGCTTTGAAGACTGTAAAGCTAGTAAGCTCTTCTAATGCTTATGTGACTTACAAGATTAAGTCCAACTGGTGGAATGTTAGTAGTGGGAACATTTTCCAAATACACATTAATTCTGATAAGAAATTCTTTTTTTAAAAAAAGCCTGAAGTTCAGTATTTTTAAAACAGAAAGTTTAAATTTTTCAGTTTAAATTCAAACTTCATTATTTCCTTTGATTTTATTATAGATGTTGTAATTATTTTGGGGGATCCTCAAGAGTGAAACTGTTATTGAAACAAAACATCTGGATCAACTGCAAATATTTTTTTAAAGTCCAGTGGCCTGAAAAAACATTTTTCACTCAGCTCCAGTTACGAATAATAATAAGGAAAGAAAAATATCTTCCTCTCCAATCTCCCCTGTAGATTTTTGGCAGTGCGGTTTATTGGAAATGCAGTAGAAGGATAGGGTAGGTATTATATCAGGCCAGTGTTTTACAGACAGCCAAGGAAAGCCTAGGAAGACTATGGTACAGAAATAATTTCATGGATGTGTGTCAGATAAGGAAGGGCTGCATAAAATGCCTTTCATACATAAGGAAATGGAATAAGAGCGTGGTTGTTTTGCAGTCTTGTCTTTATGTGATCTTTCCCTAGCATGCCTTGACAGTCCCACACTGTTTATAGGAGGAATATACAAATAGATGGTATATGACAATGTATGTTTACCTTCCTTATTCAGGATACGGAAAGAAAGAGAGAGAAGAGGACACACACACATTTTGTTCCAGTACGTGCCCTGAGGATGCATTCTTGAGAGTCAGAAAGGTAAAAAGCGACCACCTTCAGGTATCATAACGCTAAGCTACGAAGAGCTCAGGCTTTCGCTAGAGTTTATTTCCCAATGTGGCAACAAAATCTCTCTCAATTCCAAATAAAAGAGGGAACAAGGAGAAATTATTTTCAGAAGTAATCCTCTTTTCTCCATACCCACGGTTCATCTAAGGCTTCTCACAATAGACTCCAAGCCAGTGAGAAACACAGGAACTCCCAGAAAGTGACTAAATTCACCACGTTGGATCAGAAAAAGAGGTTATACAATTACAGCAGCCCTATTCAACTTGCAAAGCAGCCAAAAAGCCCAGTGCATGAAGACAGAAAGCACATCAAACCTGTATTTAGGTGACAAACGTGTATTTTAGGTGCCTTTGGGTGGATGTGTAATGGACGGTTTTGTACGTCGCACTCTCCATCACAATCCTCTCCATCAGTGATCATCACCGTCTCCAAAAATGCATTTACTTGTTTTTGCTAGTGCTCAATGCTGTTTTCAGATGCCCTCCTAGGTGCACGTGAGGGAAAAAATTACAAGCCACAAGCACTTGATGCAAGAAAGAAATATATATCTCCTGCCTTAGTCTCTAAACAGAGATGCCAGGATCCCCTCAACAAAGTATTCAGTTGCACACATGTCTAAGGCTTAGCGAAGGTGACACTGACTGCTTCTCATTGAAAAGGTCATTACAAGTCCCTGCCTTGCAGTGTGTACATCTAGTAGAGAGGATAATGGCTACCAGTGTAGAATGCCTTTCTGGTCCTAAGCAGCCTGCAGCATACACATCCAAAATGCAAATTAATAAATATTTATCACATGAATATCATTATGCACCAATTACATCTGTTCATTAGGCCAATACTCATGTGGAGATGCCTTTTCTTTCAAATAAAATGCCACCTGGCAGAGCCCAAACTGCCCTGTCAGAATCAATGATAATTGAAATATATTAAAAATTGGGTCCTCCTTAATATGAGTGGTACCTCATAAATACAACTTCTCCCATGCAAGAAGAACAAAGGATTCATTCACCTGTATCCCTGACTGGACGACTAATCCCAGTCTGATTTACATTATTGCATAGGCTACAGTGATAAAATATATATAGACCATGAAACATTTTTTGTTATCCACTGTATCACTCTGTCAGTAGCCAAGGATGAAATGAATCTGTATTTCTCACAAAAGGAAATATGAAGCTCTCAGGGGGAAAAAAAAAAAAAAAAGAAAAGCTTTTTGAATGAAACCAGGAAGCAGTCCTCTGCAGTCCTGAACGACTCTTTTGGGATCCTCCTGCTGACACCTCTCACACTGGAATAACACTAGCAATGCCACACAGCAAAACCAAGCTCGCATTTGTCAGCCAGTATTGCTTCTCCTGAATTCTCCCCTTTCTATTATTAATTCTATATAGCCATTAGCCACAGGCCCTGTGTCTTATCTCCAGCGAGTATCTGAGTGCTCATTACGGCCTCATTGCAATGCTGTGCATGGAGATAGAGCTAGTTGTTATAAAAGATGTAATCTGAAGCTTCACAAGTGCACTAGAAACATGAATGGAACTGGAATAATATCCAGGGATATTAACACATCCATTTCTTCATGACAATGCTACCTCACTATCTAAGCATTTCTATGGGCTTAATATATCCCTCCACCTCTAAGAGGGTCTTGAAGGCAGATCCCAGCAAGTTACAGCTCTTTTCACTAAAAGACAAAATGTCAAAACAAGCCATTAAGTTAATGAGGAAAGTCTGCACAGATTATATGAGCTCTAAATTGTTCCACATTCAAGAACAGTTTTATTTTTAAAGTCAGATTTTGACAAGAGATGAGGAGCATTATTGAGTAAGTAATAACTTTGTTACAATGTGACTTTGAGTGGCAAGAACAAGGTTGCTTGCACATACAGGTTAAACCCAGTATTCGTCCCTGAATGGCAGGGAAGAAGGTTTAAAAGGGTTGAAACATTTAACTTTGGCATTTTTAAAACAGAATATTTCAGTTTTGTTTTGCAATGTTATTTTTGTTTCAAAGCTCACCTGCGTTTGCTGTAAAGGGTCAAACAAATCTTTTCTGATCAACACAAACCCCAACATTTTTCCATTGTTTTTGTCTTGCCATAATTTTGGCTCAGGGTCCACAAGTCTCTTTGTATAGGACAGCAAACCAAAAACATTTCATAGTTCCACATTCTTTTTACATGCATTAAAAAAACCCCTCACTCCATTATCAATATATTGTAACTAAAAACAGTAAATCAAGTGAACAACCAAACTCTTGACACCGCCTGCTCTAAACACACATCTTCCCCTTCTTCTCCCCACCCACCAACACACAGAGGTACAGATATATAAAATGATAAAGGAATTACAAAGACCCCAGGCCAACAGAATTCTTCCTCTGGTCTTCTCCTGACTTTCCACCAAGCTCTGTGGGTTTCCAGCACTTTTTCCCTGGCTGCTGTTGGTTTTGGCAAGAGCAGTAATAGCACTAAGAATTTACAGATCCCCCATTCTACTTCAAAATCCATTTAGCTAACTTAAACCAGTAGCGAAACCACCTCCCTGTCAGCTGGAATTTCCACTAGTGCCTGAGGGCTGGAGGAAACCAAACAGCACATTACAACCCAGCAGGAAATATTTCTGACCATGATTAATGCTTCTCTAACAGCCCAAGAGAATCTCTGTGGATGTTTGGAAGAGCTCCACTACTTCTCTACAGGCTATATTTTGCTGTGAAAACCTTATTACATAACAGAAGCATTAATGAATTCAGGGTGAGATAAGAAAAAAGATGTATTATCCTAAAGATTTGGGGAACAGGGGAAAAAAAGTTAAGAAAGGCACATGGTTTTCCTTTCATTCCTTTTGGTTATGTTGTGATAATGCCCTCTACAGACCTGTCCATCACTCGCGGGCTCAGGTCAGAGAAGCTCTCTGACCCGACCAGCTGGGTGACACAAGCGAAACAATGATGAATTCAGCTTCAGTTGATCTTGCCAGGAGGATCTCAGGGATGCCTGTTGAGCAGCTATGAGACAACCACATTTTCCTTTTGCCCACCCTCTTTTTTTGGGGGGGGCGGGGGGGGATGGGGGAATATATGTGGTGTTCGGAAAGGCACAGTCTCTCTTGTTCAGAGAGGTGTCTTCCTTACTTGGGCTTCCTCACCTGGCTCCCAGATCAGCAACTTACAGACTGTGTAATCATTCATGTCTTTTGACCTTGAATTACATTATATTTGGAAACAGTCTAAACACATACCCTAGCACAATAAACCTGCCTTGCAAATAGCCATTGCCAGTTCCTGAAGTTTTTCCTTCAACTTGTCTGCTGTGTAATCATGTGCTCCTCCGTAATTACTTAGGCAGTCATTATCTGTGTTGTCTGAAAACAACAGATGAAGCCACCAAGGTACAAAGGTAAAATATCCCATGTAAACCTGATCCCAACACGCATCAACTTCTGTCCTTTGGAAGCATCTATTTCTCTGTATTGCTATTAAAGATCACCAATGATATCACTGGCACTCAGATTCAGACATACACACATATATCTATATAAATATAATCAGTTCACCGCAGGCACTGCCATCAGTAGCTAAAGTATCTCACGGCTGTCACCAACCACCCTTAGCAGCTCTAGAGCATGGAAAAAATAACAGGATGGCCCTGGAGTTGGTATGCAATCTACCCTAGAGGGAATTTGGCTCAGGGGATCACACCTCTGTTCCAGTAAAATATGCCACTGACTGGCCTTCTATTATCTCTCATCACGGAAAGCCAGCATGTCCCATGGAGCAGCACTATCACACCCTCCCCACCTTATCTCCGATGGGTCAGTGGTTCGGTATTGACTCAGAGGGAGCAGAGCCATGGACTGAACCCCCTCGTGTCATTTCTCGTAGCATTTCAAAGTCTCCCATCCAAGGACTGACACAGTCCAACCTGCTGAGCTAATGAGAGCTGACAAGATCACAGCCTGAGAATAATAAAACGTACAGAACAATAGATGCTCACCCTGGGTTCTCCTCAACTCTGACCAGCAGAGGAACCTTTTGTTTAAGCAGCTGATGAGATACACAGGGTGTCAAAGGGATGCAGAGTCACTCGAGCAGACTTTTGTTTCTGCTTGCTCCTTTCTAACTCTCCAACCTCTATTTGAAGCTAGTGGCTCACTGTGTATCACTCTATTAAACCCTGATATAAGCCACAAAAAGAATATGAAACTGGTGGGCAGGGATGCCTCTAAATGTATTTAGCTATTAACATTTGATTCAAGGAACTCAAGGAAAGGAACCAGTCTTCTGAAACACTCCGTGTGCATTGGATGAGCAGGACAAGAATGAGAAAACAATTTTCAGTAAAGTTTCAGCATGACAAAGCCACTCTACACTTTTCAAAGCCCATGGGTAGATATGTATCATAGATATATTCTACAACAAACTACAGAAATCTATAAAGACTTCAGCTGAAATCAGGGTCCCTTTGCTGCCAGGGCTGCACAAAATGCAGTCAGAGACAGCCGACATCCTGCTCTGAGCTGGGGGCCTGGCCCTTGTTCCAAATTATATCAGTGCAGAATTTAGCTCACAACATTTACACACTTAATAAATATGAACAGAAGAAAGAGATTTTAGCCTCATTATTAGATAGAAACTGAGCCAATGGAGGCAGAGACTGACCTGGTCAATGTCACACAACAAGTCTCAGCTTTCAAGTGTCAACCATGCACCCTATCTTTCCCTCTTTGCACTTGAGTATGAAATTGAAAACAGCTTAAAAGAAATGTTGCAAGCAAGCATGAGTTGTACTCAGAGAAAAGGCCCACATGCAGTCTTCAGGAAAGCAAAGATTCAGGTACCGTGCAATCATGTTTCTGTAAACAGCCAGTCCTCTCCTTTCAGAAACCATTGTGTTATATGCAAAAGTTTCTCAAACTGAAGCCTACCTCTTCTTTCACATGCTACCGATAGTCGCAAAACAGAAAAAAACTCAGCTTTGAATCTTCACTGAAAGCACAGAGTGACGATCCAAGTCCTCAGACTCACTGGGAAGTACAATCCCCCAGTAATTATCCCTGCTGAAAACCAAATTAAGACCGAGAAACATCTTCTTCACTAACACAGTCTGCAAAGATAAGAAGATGATGGCCAGCCAGAACACCTTAACCACTGGGGTGGGAGGACTGTCATGCTGCACACGAACAAGGAAAGCATATAAAAAACATCACCATGAAGTTATGAGAAGGCCAACGGTTTTGTCCCTTTTGTAAGAGGGAGGGTTATTTTGCATGCTTCTCTGGTGCTGCATGCTGGAATGACAAACTCTTCTACTCCCTGCTGCAGGAGGCATCTAACAGCAAATGAAGGTCATGAAAGGATGTCAGACTGCGGTTGATGCCCTAGCTTTACTGAAAGCACTGTAGGAAAAAAATGTTATGAATATGCTACCATGTATGGTAAGAGTAATTTTTAGACCTACTTCTTAGTGAACAGCCAAGGACAGCCGAAGTAGCAAAAAAAAGCCCATGGATGTTACCACGTTCCTCACCCCATCTGAGGCCACAAGAAGGAACTGTGACCCTTTCTGCTCTGCATTCTGCCGCGCACTGGGGGTCAGCTGCTCAGAGTTGAGTCCAGGTACTGCAACAGTTGAGCCCTATAGGTAGTAGCTTCCCAGAGATTTAGGTTTCAATGAAGAGCAGAGCTGCCAAGGAGCCAGAGCATAACAGAAGGCCTTCTCATGCTGGGCCCTATCTTAAAGAATTGACGTAGTTAAATGCTTTTACTAAAAGCTCAACTGTCCAGGCAACTTCCCCCAGCTGTCTGCCATCTTCCTTTTCTCCAACAGCAGGAACAGCCCCTGCCTGGCCTAGTCCCAATCCCTCCTCCTTGGGAAGCATAATTCAGTTTTACCTGCATGGATGAGAAACCTTGAGTTGGCCCTGTTACTTTTTCCTTCCCTCCTGCTGTTGCAGTTTAATTATGATATAATTTCAATTTCTATTCAAAAATGTATTAAATTCATTTGCATTTGAATGAGAAAGCTTTTTCCCGGGGATCTCACTCTTCTCAACTATTGACTTCAGTAGGGGCCTGGTTCTCAGGGAGAACTGAGCAGAGGGCTTCTAAAAATGAAGACAATTGAAACTACCATAAAGGTTGGCCCTAAAAATGGAGTTGCCCAAAACTAGTGGTAGCTTCAGAAAACTTTTATTTCCTCAGAGGAAAGAAAGAGGAAGCCACGTGTAGTACTAACATCTTCTCAGTGACTGTCCTGTTATCTGCACAACAAATGCAAATGTATGAGTGTGTTTATATAGAAATGCCATTTACCTTTACAACAGCATGAATTTACATGATCCTGTAGCCCTTGTTCAGTAAAAATTGCTGTTTGGCGGGCCAAGGTATGTTGCTAAATTAGAGACAGACTTGAGAGGAAGTGTAAGGATTCCTTTTTCCAAAATAGAAGAAACTATCAATAATTTGTAAATATGAAGCTTTCTGGCAAGCAAAATTGGGTAGGTCTACTGCTCTGAGTGGCCCTGGCCAAACAGCAGAGAGGGGTGCCTGGGCCCGTTGACCAAAGCCAATTGCCACTGACTTAAAGGAGGAGCAGGAGGAGGGCCTTGGTCTGGAAAAAAAAGGCGGCTTTGCACTTTTGGGCAGGGGTAGGCAGTACCCCCCCTCCGCTCCCGCCTGCATGGCTGACTTTCTAGGCTAATAAAAAGGGTAAGTTGCCCCTGATGAAGCTGTGATGGAAACTTAATCCTCCCCAACAATAGCCCAATGCTAGAAACATCCATAGCTCCTGCATGAGAAAAAGCAAGGACCCTTCTCAGGGCATTTGTTTCTACATCAGTCTTTTGTTGTATCTTTCCCCCTCACCCACCTCCTTCCCAGCCTGGGCTATTCCAGTATTAGTTTGCACGGGCTGTTTGTACAGACAGAACAACAACAGAGGTCTACTTGGAAAGCCTGTGGAACCTCTTAGCTTGAAATCAGCAATGTGCCGTATCCCAGAAGAACAAAAATGTTTTTAACTTGCCTCCCCCAAAGTGTTGTATTCATTGACTTGCAAGCAGGGGGAACAGTGGTAGTAATTTAACCTAGGGAAGTGCGCCAACAACTTATTTAACTGCAGACTTTGTGCCAACACCACCACAATACAACTATTAATACAAGTCTGCAGTACAAGCCTAATTCTGCTAACCTTTTGCTGTTGCCTTATAGTCAGGTCAGTGGCTGCATCCCTTCTGCACTGACACTATTCAACAAACACTGGCAACTGCTTTTTAGCAAACATGAAATGAAGCAGAGCAAGAGAAGGGGAGGATCATTCATAAAATGAAGATTCCCCCCACAACCCCACCCCTTTCTCTCCAAATGTTTCACATTTCTTCCTGCCGTTCAAGTCTCTCTCTTGAAACTAGAAATGTATCTTGCCATGTATTTGTTCCTGGAAAACTGCCAGGTCTTTAATCTGAATTCCATCAGCTCATTTCCTAGTTCCTGTGAGACTGCATTTGAGAAATGTGGATCTCTCTCAGTCCACTGGCAAGACTGGTCATCAATCAACATATAAAAATGCAATGTCTGACGTTAAGGACCGATCCACTTTTCTAAATCAAGCATTCATTTAAACAATGCATATTTTCCCAAAAAGCTGAAAAGTAAGCAAAAAATGGACCCAGCACTACTGCAAATTTCCATGGATAGGAATATTCAGATAATAATTATAAACATCTCTAAACTCAACTTTAAATAACTTACAAATTCTGAGCAACAGAATTATTATGCAAGGTAGTAAAGTCGCTGATGCATTTGCAGACTCGCTTACCCTCACTTCACTATTCATTCATTGCTGTATTTGATTTTTATATCTGCATCTTGTGACTGTATCACATCTATATATTCTGAACCCCCTGAAGCAGATCTTTTTATTACACTCATAAATAGCAGCTAGCACAATGGGGTCCCAGTCTTCATCTGTGACATGCTGGCACTGCCGTTATAGAAAAAATAAGTACCAATTACAAGCTGTACAGAAAAAGAGGGAAAATACTTTCAAGCAGGTGTCATTAATGGTCTTTAGCACAAAGTCAGCACTTCCCTATAGGTGTCAGGAATTTTTCTGCAGCACCAGTGGACTGGATGCTCTTTCAACTCTTCTGAATAAACATTTCCTGTGTGGCTGCTTGCGACAACAAGGATTGTTGTCGGGATTCCCAGAGATCCTTGTAGCCCCCTCCTACACCATGAAACTGTTTCCATTTTGCACATTTTGAAATGGATACATTTCCCATTTCTTTGTCAAACTCATGTTTTTTAGCTCTATTTTTACGTGAATCAACATTTTGCATTTATCCATGCCCTTAAAAGTCATGAAAACTTTTAAGTGTTTACATTTGTCATATCATCAAAAAGTTGCCTCCATTGAAGAGCAGAAAAACCTCTGATAGTGCTAATAAAAACAGACCTCACTGATAATACAAACCGACTGCCTGAAGACTTCAGCATGGTAAGTTGTACGTCTGTATCTCAGCTGGTGTTCAGAAAATGACCCAGCATTGATAGGGGTTATTGAAAAATGGTCTCTCTTCTATCTCTGTTGGCTGGCATCAGGAACATTTTAACTGCTGATATGGACAGCGCAAAACTGCTTACAGCATCACTGCAGAATGTGTGACTGAAACCCAGGAGAACATGGAGCTATGACAGTTGTCAGCCAAACTCGTCATTCATCCGTGCATTGGAAAATCCCCATTCTTGAGTGAGAAAAGGGAATGGCTTTCAGGCTGGCAGATTATCTGGAGGGGTCTGTGGGAACGGCAAAACACTGCACCTGCTTGAAAAATGGCACCAACTCAGCACAAGACGTTTCCAGAGGGGAAAGTTAATATATGGGAGGAATGCACATAAATCCTGTTATTTCTTAATGGGATTTGGGAGCTTATTTCTCACCCTGTGCTTTGAAATGTATCTCACAGCCTATTCTATTAATGAAATTAAGCACAGTGATTTTCTTATCAGCAGGAATCATTCTTCACTGAGGTTTTAATTTTTTTTGGTGCGTTTTTTTACACAAGTGTGAAAAACTAATATTATGCTTGAATACTGGTTAGGATGTTAACAAGCTGTGTCCTGGATAAGCTGGGCTTGTCTGTTCCTGTTGTATTTTTCCTAATTTCAATTGTCCAAGAAACCTGGAATCATATGCTTTTTAAAGTTCATAGCAAAGTAATCAAATTGTGGAAATAGATATAGGCAGTGTCTGGCTGCAAATGGGAAGACCAGAAGTTTATTTCCAGGTCTGCCATGTGAATGAACCTACACAAGCCCTTTCTTGCCATGCAAACTTAAAACATTTACAAAGGTATTTTTTCACTGGGGCTGCTAAGCGTGATACATAGACAAGGACAGTATCTCCACAGGGGGAAGATGCTTCCCAGCATTTAACAGATTTCCACCTCTGTCTCATTAAAGAGGGCAGTTTGGGCGAGTCCACCTGAAGGATGGAGTCCATGTCTTCCTCAAGAACGAGGATCTAGTGAGACAAAGCTGAGGGCTCTTAGCAGACCTAGAAAGGAGACAGGAACTCTGTGGGTGAGATGGAAACACAGATAGGGGAGCCTACTTGAGATGCAGTTACAAGGAGAAGGAGAAACATACCTAGTGCACTTAAAATCTACATAGTGATGATTAATATCCTGTTGCAGACAAGTACAGTTTTCAGGGAACCTCCAAATATTTAATTTCCTATAGCTCTACTGCTGGTGGGTGGTAGCCAGGACTACCTACAGCTCCAATTTCCTCCTTTCATGTGGCCTAAGCAAGCTCGGTCCTGTTTAACACCCACAAAGGCAGGCACTCAGTGCAGACCACACTGTTGACTTTGTAAAAAGAAAACCAAGATGTGAGTTCGATACAGATGGGTGGTGGGCAAGTGGACAATGCCAAGTTCTTCCCGCAGACAAGCTAGTCCTGGTGCTGAATTGTATTCTTCTATTAACTGGATATTCCTTTTTCCATGCATAAGGTCAGGCTCAGGCCAGACAGGAAGAGCAAGACTGCACCAGGCAGTCTAGAAGCTGCCAGAACGATGGCAGAATGCCCATCATTCTCTGTGGCTGATGCTCCTATCCTAACCTTTTTGTCTCAGCTCTCGAGTGAGGAAGAACATGAGAGATTTGCTTCCTAGGCTGATGGATATTGACCCGTTTCAAGGTTTTCTGACATGTTATACACTGATCTTGAATGTTCTTTGCTGCCACCAGATGGTGATCCACTCAAGGCTTTGGAAATACACAAGTAAGTGGCGAAGACTTTGTGGCTCAGTGGTTGTTATCAAAGGCTTCTGGACTCAGTTCCTTTGACTTCCAATGTTTATTGGCAGGCAAATTATGGTTCATCTCAGAATTATTTTTCAAACATCTCTCCCAAAGTCTGAGCAGTTCAGGGACAATAGATCCATGCTGGATTCCTGCTCCACAGCTTTGAGTTTCATCGAAAGATCTCAAAGGCAAACACCAAAGAAATCTGAGATGGGATTAGCTCAGCTCAAGCTCTATTACTGGTGATGGTTATTTCCTCTTACGCCTTGAGCTCCCAAGCATGGGAAAGGTTGAATTTACTAGAGCATTTCACAAGTCATCATCTACTCCACACAAACACTGATTTAAAAATGCATTCTCTGGTTCTCATTCTAGGATCAATATAAGCCTTAACTCTGCCCATACCTGCCATAGCCAAGTGAACAAGGATGCATAGCATTCTTCTGTCTAACCTCTTTTGTGTAAGCTAAAGCCATGACATGATTTACGAAAGCTCCATATACTGACCCTAAGAATTATGTTATGTTTAAGCACACAGGATTCCTTGGTGCCCAACAACCTGAGCAGAAAATACTTCCTTTGCCCTCTTTTGTGACTTTGAAGGACATCGCACTGCATATGGTCCTCATGTGGTTGCAACACAATGGTGACACAAGGCACTAGGAAGCAGAGATGGGCTTAAACTGTATCTTTCAGACCAGCTATCCCTGTGGATTTGGACTGAAACTTTGCAGCTTGGGTTGATGTCTGGTATGAGTGTGACTGGTCAGTTGGACAGACGGCTGTCAACACCTCTCTTCTCAGCAAGGAGGCATGACTGTTTTCAAGGATAATTGCCTTCTACATGCATGTTCAGGAAAGGGGCATCATTCAGTTGTCTGCAGACCTTAGGGTTCACCTGTGTTGATCTTTGTTAATAAGGAAAACCAAGATATTCCCAGTAGATGGGCTCATCATGATGATCAGCTGGTGCTACCCCATAAGGCAGCCTATCTGCAGTCAGAAAAGCTCCTGCTGTCTTTGCTGGTACAGCAGCCGTGTCCCAGCAAGCCTCTGCTCACGTCAGTCAGTCAGCTTGTCTGCAATTGCTAATTCAGTGCTGGGGCAGTGAACAGAAGTCTTTTTGTGCTAGGGAGCGATTGGCAGCCTAATGGAGGTGGCTGACAATAGAAGCCTTTTCATCAAGCAATTCCCTAGCTTTAAGAAAAGGTAGACGATCCTGTCCCCAGTGCTGGCATCAGCAGTCTTTCGTGAGGCCCTAATCTGAGCCCTGAGAAACAGGGAAGGGTGTTGAGGAACTGCCCCTCTACTTTCTGAAACAATTACAGCATCAGTTCCCTTGTCCCCCTCTGCAAGTCAAGGCCCACATGAGCCAAATTTCCTCGTCATCTGGGATCAGGCATCTGCTTTGTGCATTGCCACAGTCTAGCAGCAGGAGCCCAGTGTGCCAGAGAGATGACTTTGCACAATGAGTCCCTTTGCTCATCCACAGACATAACACACCTTTCCCCTGTGCCAAATCTGAATGATGTACGGGGGGAGGCGGCGGGCATCCAGAAAGAGGTTGTTTCTGTTGTCCGAGTTGATTTGGTCCTCGATCTTTCTACTGCAACTCAAAAAGGATGCCTATCAGTGCAAGCTTACATTTCATTTTGCTCATAGAAGCAGCTTCTCACTGGCCTTTTGACTGGGACCAAGCATAAGCAGTATATTATGGTTTAGTCCTAGGCACATCGTTGCCCACTTACTGCTTTCCCAGTGAGCACGGGGGATGAAGTAATAAACAACACTCCAGCCCTCAGCACCCTGTGAACTGACATAGTTAAACAGCAAGAGAGCAGCACTCAGGTGATTGTTCTATACCACTCTTGTTCTAGAAGACCACATTTTTAAGGACTTGCCATATTACACATGGCATCTGTATCTATAGCCCTAAATGTGTAACGAGTGCAGGTAGTGCTCTGCAAGAAGGCACAAGCATAACAAGCCATTTTTGGCTTTGAAATGGATCAGTGCAGTGGCTGGCTTGTAATGTATTGAAAGATACACAGTGAAAAAGGATATTTTTAAAATAGTAACAACACAGAGGCACTAAGTTATTCTGGGGCACTGAGGAGTAAAACAAAGTCAAGTCCATCTCTAGCCAAACAAGAACAAGTGTGGAAACTTTCAGAGGAAAAACTGCAGAACAAGTCATGGTGCCCCTGGCTCCGATTCATGTCCTCATGCCCAGGTCGGTATGTTTATCGTGAATCTGCCAACTTCAGACAAGTCTGTCTTTTGAATTGACTGTCCTTTTTGTGTTTGCAGGCTTATAAAAATGTTAAACAGTTTCCAAACTGCCTTTTGTCACAAACGGGAGAAAAATTGATGCAAACAAACTTTGCCTGACGGTGTGTGAGAATATTTCATGTTGTTCACAGGGAATCTGGACACTGTTCACAGGGAATCTGGACACTTGAGTGAGGAGAGCGATGGGCTCCTGGGACTGACCTAATGGAAGAATGCTGACTCCGTGAGTGTTTTGATCAAAATGCTACAGAGTTTGGAGCCGGATCAAAGGCAAAGACTGGAGTAAGTCTGTCTGTAGGCCAGCTAAGGTCCAGAATGGCCTTTTGGGTTTTGTTTTGTCAAGACTGATGGAACGATTCTCATTATGTATCACTAAATGCTCTATGAGCT
The DNA here is from genome assembly GCF_036370855.1 of Dromaius novaehollandiae. NCBI lineage: Eukaryota > Metazoa > Chordata > Aves > Casuariiformes > Dromaiidae > Dromaius > Dromaius novaehollandiae. The sequence goes on along the minus strand of NC_088101.1, from coordinate 12,655,896 downwards.
CACTCAAGTGAGGAGAGCAAGGCATCATAATCAAAAGGATTAGGGAAGTAGCACAGGCATGGGAGCCTCGTGGAGGAGCGCCTGATCTAGTTTGTCTAAACACCTATTGCCAGAGGGCTATTAACTTCGCCAGAAGTTGGATCAGGCTCCTAACAGGGTCTAAAGCCCCTACAAGAATTCAGGATTATTTCTCAGGCTCTGTCCCAAGCTATTCCTATTAAACTTTTATTGCTTCCTACAACCCTGCTGGGAGGTAAACCTCAGAGTTTGTGTCATGTTTCTGGCATGGGGTCCCTCTAAATGACCTATCCTTTTGAGTTAAGGGAACCGATGAACTACAGCACAGCATGTGAAAAGTGTTCCCACATAGCTGCTATCTGAGAAAGAACATTTTAGACGCTTTAATTCCTAGGCAAGAGAAACAACTCTTCTGTTAATAACACCAACGTGGAGCTCAAAATAAAAGGGCATCGCAGAGGGCTACAACTAAAGCTATTCCAAAGGCTGGTGTGCAGGAATGAGAGACAGACTGCACAAACAGATTGCCAGGATCTAGAATGGCTAATACCGTATAATGTTAATAACCTTAAATTAAAAATTCTTGCAGCAAAGCAAGAAGAAATGAACACTGCTGTTCCCAGTTTGACTGCCTTTGTTGCCTAGAACAGACCGGTGCTTTCATTTTTGCAAAAATGATCTTACAGATAAGGATCAATCAAAAAAGTAATAGGTAGATGGGAATCTGGATTTGCTTACGGGTATTATCTTGGTTTTGAGGCAAATCAAAGAAAAGCAGGTCCCAATTCAGTCTTCAATATCGACTGCAATCACTTTTGCACTTCTGACAAACTTTCGGGTCCCGCATATTTAAGCCTTCCACTATAAGCAAATTTCACCAAGTCTAGGCCAAATTACATGGTGCTAAATTACTAAACAGGTATAGTAAAGAAAAAAAAATGAAAGTTGAACTGTAAGAACAAAGATCTCAAAACAGAGCACTGAGGTTGAGCTCATTACATGTGACTTGACCTCTACTCTTCTTTAAGTATTACTTGTAGCTATTTGAATAACATATTTATATGATACCAAGTTATCTTTTAAACACTAATAGACAAGAGAGAAAAGTTTTGTGATGTATAAAAGAGCGAAAGTAATAAAAGCTTGGCGATCTTCTTACGAAGGAGTATTTGATAATGGCAAGTAGCACATTTTTTGGAGATTTCAATTAGATTCTTTGAGGTCTATGAATGTGCATAGCTCACTCAGCTGGAAAAATTCAGCACAAAGTGCTCATTCTAGGGAGACTCTTCCCTCCTGCCACCACACTCTTGCTCCTCTTCACCTCAGGAGGACATTGATGTCTTTGAAAACATGGGGAGAAACTATGAACAGTTCTAAGTAAAGATGACTGACAGACATTCTCTAAGCTTACACAAATAAGAAATACATTCTTCCTGGGGAAGTTAATAAGACCAAGCTTCCCTTTCAAACTCTTACCTACACTCCTCGCCAACAGTGTGTTTCATTTCACAGAATTAATACAAAAGGGAAAATACATTTTGTTAGTTCCTAGCCCATGCTCCGCCTTTTTGGACGTTGCTCCATTGCTAACCAGTAACATCCTGGTTCTGACTTACGTAATGATTTTTGAAAGTAACTTCCCTTGAGGTCCCCATGCAAAGCAATTTACAACACACAATTTTTTGCTCATTCTTCTATCCCTTATCTTTTGGTATGACAAAAATTAACCTTAGGAAAATCCCACAAAGCTGTCTTCTGAGGATCCCTCACAAACCTGTGCACAGGAAGCAGATCAGGAAAACCACACACAACCCTACAGCACTGTGGGCCAACAGGCAGCTCCAGAAGACAACAGTAACTTTCTTAAGCACACATGATAGCTAAGTGCTGCCCTAGGACAATCAAAACCCTGAATTTCCTTTTGATGACACGCTGTTAATATTTCCAGTTCTCCAATTCTATTTTTTACAGGTCCTACACAGCCTAAAGGCTTTCAGATCTCAGGATCTTATGACACAGCCTTAATGTGATGAGTTGCATAAAGCCAGCCCAGAAACAAGATAGGGAAAAGCTGACTAGAGAGAATGGCAAAGTACCTTCCTATCTAGATATGGGAAAGCAGGGGTAGACTTAATGAATTTGGCTACTATCTGCTCCCTCCCTCCAGAAAAACACATTACAAAGAGATCTGTGCTCAGGACTTTGAATTAGCTGTCAAGAAACTGCCCTCTATACAAGTTTGTCTTTCCACAGGGAAAAGGAAACAGCATTAGCACAAAAAGCTCATCTGTTTTAACTACCTAAATTCATGATAGCTGCATAACCACCATTTTTGACACGTTGATTTAGACTTGGTTCCATGATGGGCTGAGCATCCTGGCCTGATTCAGCAAAGCATTTGCTAGCATGTTAAACTAAGTATGCACTTCAGTGCTCTTAACCACACATACACTGAGAAATCAGGCTGTCTTGTTACATTGCAATGCATCTATATCACAGGACTTTTACTGCGATGTTGAAGGTAACTTGTTCCTACTTTGAAAGAGACACTAAAACTTCCAACAGCTGAGCATATAGATCAGTTTTTGCAATTAACTCTCCCAATTGTTGTCTTCAACAGCTATTTACTTATTACAAGAGCTGCTGGTAAACATGTAGACAGGCTTGGTGCCAGAGTATTTACTGAAAGTTAACTCTTGCAGCAGGGAGTCTTTAAGGGCAATACACAGCGGGGATTGGGCAGGGAACCGCAACCATAGGTTTTTTTTCTAGAAAGTTTGTGATATGATCCTCTAATCCATATACACTCAAGCTCCCTTTGCTTTTAGGTCATTCCTGGGCATATTCTATCTTGGTGGAAAAAGCTGGCTTTCCAAAGAATTGCACAGTGCTACAAGCACCAGTATTCATGCCTCTGGGCTTTTTGTAAATTCATTCACCTTGGTTTTAAACTTTTAGCACAGTCCTTGGTCTGAAACTGAGACAGAACAATATTCATGGGTCCCAAACGAGCAACAGTTCCTGATGACTACAAACAACTATTGCATTCAAATAGATTTGACAACTGTGAAGCTCTCCATAACAATATATGAATGTTACATGCAGGACATGGATTATTTAAAGTCCTGTTGCAAGCTTTCACAAGTACTTAAATACTGACTGAAATCTACATTTTCATTTATACGAAGGACATTTAATACCATTTTGTCAATGCAAAAGCACATTTAAGTGGACATGATTTATTTGTCAAAACAGACTAGGAAGCTGAAGCAGAAGTAAAACTACGTTAATACAGAATAATCAGAAATTAAAATTGGACATCTACATTTTCTGATATTTATAGATAACATTATATAGAACTGCTATTAGGTTATTCCTAGTGCCTTACCTTCATGAGCGGTGTAAGTACTCTTGTGTGAGCACAGAATTGAAAATTTTACCTGTAATATAGTCCAATTTATTATTTCCACACAGTTCCTCATTACTTCACAGTATAATCAGAAGAAGAATCCTGAATTAGCTAAATGACTAATGTGTAATTCATTCTAACAGTACATAGTCAATTCAAACAAAAGAATTCAAATACAAGAGCAAACTACATCAATTCTCAGCTGAAATTAGAAACTATGAGACAGCTACAGGGGCTGCATGGATTCCAGAAAGCACAACTTTCACATACATGCTGTTCTCCTGCTCTGCTTCACTGATGCATGAACAAAACAACAAAATGCTAACACTGATAGTACAAACTAGGCTGTAGCTGCAAGTTAAGAAAAAATATGCATATTTGCAGTGTTGTTTCAGGGAAGACAGGCACAAGTCATACAGCTCCCAGTGGCACCATGCACACTCCAGGCGTGTTTGACATTAAGGGGCCTGGTTGTTGTGGAAACCAAATCCCAAAGATTAATTAATGTTCAGCAGCCAGAGCCACCTCTCTTCCTCTCTGACACCCTGCCCCCAATTAAAAAAAAAAAAGGAGAGGGTGTTCTTATATTACAGAATAATGTCAGAATAAAAAGAAAATCTTGATTTCCTCACAGATGTAGAAATTTATCGTAAGAAGTGAATAACTTGACTGAAATATTCATCTCATGTTTATAAAATGAAACACACAACACCATCTCAGTGATGCTAGTTTTGTTTTATGTGGCTATGCTAAGCTGTCTTCAACAAGGTTCTGCAAGAAAGATAATCATGTGAAGTTCCTAAAAACCCTTTATGATAAAAGAACTTTAATGAAAGTCCCAATTTTTGCTTACATCATGTAAACACACTAACTAAAAATTATTTATTTCAGGTGAACTATTCAAGTAACTGACAGTCTTCATGTGAATATGTTCGCACAGTGAGTTGCAGGATTAGAACAAAACTGATTTAGCATACCAGAGTTTTCCTTTAGCTGACAGTTTCTGATCCTCTGAATTCCCCACATACATCCAAGGTTACATGAGGAAATAAGATGAGACATATGTACATATGCACCTAATGGCACACTATATAAACTGACACTATAAACAAACAAGCAGAATGGACTGGACAGATAGATACCACAGAATAGCAGTAAGGCCACTACATGCAAAATTTCAGAATGACCTAAATTCTAATTTGGAGAGGGTTTTAGGACTATAGCTCAAAGGTACCTAGATATTCATAGATTCAATCTGATGCTTTTGAAAATCCATGTCGTAAGTATCTGCATCTTCAGGTACCTGGAAACTTTTAAAAGTCTAGTTCTGATGAGAATCAAGAGCTCTTTATCTTGTTTATTTCTCAAAATATATGTCAGTCATGCTATTTAGTTGTCTGTTGACAAAACTCAATCACAAATAATAAAAATAATTAAAATCTAGGAGTACCACATTTTATAGATATTAAAAAAGAAGAGAATGCGTGGGTGAGAAAATTGCTAACATAACATAACATAGCATAACACGCATGCATGCCAAATACGGATAAGTATTTATTATTCTTCTGTTTCCCCCCACATACTTCTAATTAGCTGACCGTCACATCATGTGACTTAAAGCACTTTACCTCTTTTCACTTCAGAAGGGCTTGTGATGGATTACTGAACATGCTCAGATATGCTACAATTTCATAACATCAGACGACTGCATCACCTCATGAAAACGAAAGTTCCCTACTTCCATTCATAAAGGGACTGTAGTGAAATAAAAAGAGTCAATTTCTGAAACCAAAGATATTTCTTCCGGGACAAGAACTGTACTTTAGTAGTTACACAATGCCTAGAGTTCTCCTGTGTTGCTCAGCAAAAGGAGATCCTGAGCAGACCCACTGACTTCAACAGGTGCTCAGCAGTTTTCAGAACCAAGCCAAACACAGTGCCAAATCTAACATTACAGTGGTATTTTACAACTCTTGCCCTTTAAATCGGGCACAATTCCTAGCTTATTTACATCTCATTTACAGTAAGAAAAATACCTTGGAGATGATTAATGGCTCCCCATGCTCCAGTCCGCCTTTCAGTGTGAATCCCCATGGAGCGCCTCCTTGAAGCAATGCCTCCAGGTAAATATATCTTCCTTTATGGGTAATGCTGGACTCTGAAGATGATATGCTGGTGTTAATATTGTCTAACATCCTCATCTGTCCTATCACATACTCATTCAGATACAAAACCCACTCAGGCAATCACAGAATAAGGAATTTGCAAATTAAACTCCCCCAAAACCCACTATGAGTCATTCCTAAATAGGCGAAACAAGAGGAGTCTGAGACAAATTTTTTTTTCAGAGCTGGAGTCCACGGTGATGTGTTGAAAATGTTTCACAACAAGATTTCAGCATGCTGTTTCTTCTTCAGATCTTCAGCTTTTTAGTGGTGTTCCAGTGCTGTGCTTTCCCCATTCCCAGATATTCTAGGCATGATAGCTCTATTAAGATTTATCTTCCTGCCCTCAGTATATCAAACTTGTGTTTTTAAATATGTAGTAAAAAAGAAAAAAAAAAGTTTATAGATTTAAAAGCCATTGGCCAGCAAATTGCCAAAATCCAAACGAATGCTTCATTTGTGATAGATTATCAGTCTTTTCTTCCTTTCTGCATGCAATTTACCATTACAATGGCCTTTTTGCCTCAGTCCACTGCACTAAAAGAATAGAAGCGTCTTCTCCCTCTCACGCTCGCTCACTCTGTCCGCTTTCTTCACAATTTTCTGACTTGTCAAAAAAAAGGGGGGGGGGAAGGAAGAGAGAAGAAGTACATTCCTAAAACTATTTAGAAGGTTTTAAAATGTGAAATAACTCCACACTTCTTAGATTCAAAAAAATACAAAAAAGCCTATTAGGAAAACTGGAGAAGCAGGTGAAATTAATCCTTTGGGAAAAATGTTAAGACGATAGCTGAGCTCTTTTCATTTTCTGTGCTCTCCCTGATCTGCCAAAGCTGCAGCAGCTACTGCTGCTATGAGGGAGGGCGAGGAAGTGAGTGAGAGAGAGAGAGAGAGAGAGAGAGAGAGATGGATTAAAGCAAATAAGGCAGTGCTGCCCAATTGTGCACATCAAGCATGCAACTATAAAATGCAGTGTGCAAAAACCGGTGCTCACCCTTTTATAACGCCCCCGGAAACCACCATCTTTCTATTGTACTTGCCAAGGATTGTAACAATCCAAACTGCCACTTGCTGAAAATACAATGGACCTGTTCCAAACAAGCACAGTGGAGCATTGCTAATAATTTTCCTCTCATGAAATGCTTTTCCTCCACGTGGAGCCTACCAACTTCACCGGACATAATTTCTTTCACCCAAACACTACACAGTCAGAAAAAGTCAGTCATTTCCCACTATATAGAATAAGAAACAATAGCAAGAACTTAGGATATTTTTATGAATGTAGGCAGTCACCACTGACTTGGTAGAACCTATCAGCATGGCTGCATTTGTACTTGCATATGCACATACAACATAAATACTCGCTCACTGCTTTAGCAGGTATTGATTTTACTCCTAGCACACATCAGTTAAGGTGTTGACAAAAATTTCCATCTTGTATCTGCCCCTGAACAGGATGATGGAGAGGGTAGCCCCCACACCTCTCCCTTTCCTGCTTGTGTAGCTGAGTAAACAGTATTGCCTGCGCCTGTAAGGTACGCACACTTTTGATCTCATAGTCCCTGGGATGTGTAATATTTCTCCTTCACGCATTAAGAGCAGTGAAGATCTTGTGTTAACAGACCCATAATCGACCATGTATCTTCATATTTTTCAGGCCCTTCATACTGTCCCACTCCTACCACCATTAAGATGCTAGTTTCCACATGGCCCTGTATTTGCCCTGTGTCCCAGCTCTCATTCCCAGTAGCCAAGAGGGGTAACTGGGAAAAGAGGCCCCTCCCTTTATTTTCAGTGGCAGCTGATCCTCCATCCTCACTTACATTGAACTTTGTCCCCTCTGCTTCCCTCCCTGGGACTGATTTTTTCATTAGCTTCACATCCTGGTCTGTCGCACAGATTGCTTTTATCCAGAATTCACTCTTTAGCCTGCATCAAATCAGATTTCTGTAGTTTCAAACACTCCTAATGTTTCACCGTAACAACCCTCATTCCAAGTCACCACAAAGAACAATTCATTTCTGTCCCTCCACAGGCCTTGTGGAGACAGGCTAAGGCTCTGGAAGCTGTCTCTTTGAGGCTATACTTCCTGTTATCCATAGCCACCAGGACTATTTGAAGACTGTGTGAGAACATGCCGGACTATTTATATGCCAAGGTACTTTGGATTAAATCAATTTCCAAGTCAGGGAAATGCTCACTACACCTAACGTCTGTAGAAACCACCAATTCCAATTCTCATGGTGCCTACAGCGGCTGATGATTAACAGCTATCAATGTCATTTCTGAGGTACCATTTTTCCTCTGCTTCAGCACTTAAATTCATTGTGGGTCCAGCATCATTTTTGCCAATATTTCCAGATGCTAGGTTGCAAGTATGTGGGCAGCTGTTCCCATGGCACATTTTCAAGTTGTTAACTTAAGTTCTACAGCATCCTGATCTGTAGTTTCCCTGCAGTATTTTCCACTCATGTGGACAATTGCATAAATTCAAAGCCTGGGCCTCCTTTTTTCAAGGAGGCATAAGAAAGTCTCCTTCAGCTGACTCACGCCACATATGCCAATAACTTACACCTGGACTGTTTCCAATTTTTTGGCCATTTCATAAGCATTTGTCTCCTGAATTATTGCCTCAAGACAAACAGAAACTTGAAGGCTGGGAATTAAAGAGGATTATCTTTTTGGAACCTCTCCTATGTCCGCATTTGCTACTCTGTGTATAATCAGATGCATGGGTCTATCCAGTCTATTACCTCCTTCTGCAGTAGGTTATGAACTTCATCTATTAAACTGTAAATAAGTTCACACATTTTTCTTAAGACATATTGTAGAGTATAGCTCCTCTCTGCACTATTTCCCATTCTGCATCTAGCATAGCAGGTTCTGCTGCAGATACAGGGACACTCACTTAACAGAGTCCCCAGTGCATTATAACAACTTGGTCAAATTTGTAGCCATTTCAAGCAGTTCTCTCCCTACTACCTCCCGAGTTGCTAGTTCTTTCAGACTTCCATAAAGCTAATCCAGCTGTATAGAGGTTAACATACAGGTACTCAGATATATCAGAGCGCCATGATCAGCTAAGGAAAAAGATATGGTGATCAATCACTCAAAAAGGGCTGCCAGATACTGTGCTGTTCTCTCAGCAGTCTCTCATTCACAGACAGGAGTCCAAAATCTGTCAGGTGCTCCCAGTTGCCCTTTGCGTGAAATGCACACATTTCTTTCCAGGAAAAGTGCTTGGGCTACCTCCTTGGTGATGCTCAAAAGGTTTTTAGAATGTTACACATAGCAGCAACTCCAGCTCACACATGCAGGATTTAACTTTATTCCCAACTCCTCCACTGCAAACACCACCACAATGTAAGATAACTTAGTAATAACATACAGCAAATATTGATGAAGGTGGAGTTAACATAACACAGATCATCACTGCTGTGAATCACCTTAGAGCTAATTCTTCCAAGAAATGGATTTCAGTGCTGAATACAATTAAAGCAATAGTCTCCATTCAGCTACATAAAAACATTTCAAAGTCTTAAATACAAACCTTTTTTCATCATGTTGCCTCCAGCAATATCCTCAAACAGCAGAATTATCTTAGCATTGTTTACTACCAGAAGGGAACTCTTCTAAGATGGTGAATAATTGAAACATCCTTTCAGAACAGATATTCTCTGTTAGACTGTAACAGAAGAGACCTGGGTTCAAGAAAGTACTGCTCACAGAGAATAATATACTTAAATTAAAACTTTGAAGAACTTCAGTGCAGGAGAAAATAAATGTAGGCTAGAGTCATATCACAGTCCTTTCCTTCAATTGTCTGGCATTATATTGCTAATGAAGGAGAAATTGCCATTGATTTCACTTTTCAGAGTTCAAGGTCAAAGCCTACATCTCTCATCAACAGAGGCATTCCCTCCTTGCTGCAGGCTTCTCTGATTTTCTCTAAATTCCTTCAAATATTTCAAGTTTCTTTTCCAAATGAAGACATTCATCAGAGCAATATTGCCCCCATCTGTTGACCTCCAGCTAACACAGGTTTTTAACAGAGTTACCACTTAGTAAATTGTCATTATTGATTTCAGCTCAAACATTTCACAGTTTAGTTGATAAGCATTTACTACGCTTTTCCCTTTCAAAATGGAAGGAAGCTAAATCTTTACTAAGTATTTAGAGCAGCATTGTTGATCTTAACTGGGTCCCTGAGCTGGGAAAGTCATCAGGTCAGATCAAAAGTAAACCTAGCAAACAAACTAAATTCAGCTCCTCAATTGTGTACTTACTTGTTACTGCTTTTTTGGCTGGAAAATTAAATGTTATGATCAGCTCACGTCTACTTTCCCTTTAGCTATATCCTTTAAGTTCAGAGGAAGGAGGAAGCAAATTCATGCTTATCTCTAAAGAGAACTTCTATAAAATAAAGCACCCCTCATCTGTACTGATGAGACTCCTGAGAAGGAGTAACATGCCAAAATGGCTCAGATTTGTACATCAGAAGACCAGAAGTTTAACTGATTTCCCAGTCTGCTGAGTTTTGCAGAAAATCGTCATTGCAAGCATGTCAACAAAGAGTTCAGGAGCCAGCAATGAACTGCCTTACTCTCCTCATGTTCTTGTTTTACTCCAGCAAAACTCTGTTGACCTCACAGGAGGGGGTCTGTAAAAGTGAGAAAGGGCCCACAGTCACTTTCCAAACATAAAGCATCTTTGATTATTACAGTATTTTCATTTCTAGTCTTTTCATGCAAGAGGTGAACAAATACCATCCTAGGCTCTGGAGATGGTCAGAGAATGCATGGTATATGGCCATGCAAGTCAGGAGAGATAGGATGTCCAAAAAGCTTTGCGTTGAATAGAGAGGGAAAGGCCGGGGCTCACCCTTCCCAGAGGCCTTTCTAGAGCCTTCTGTGGAGGCGGGGGCCAGGGTGTCAGTGCACCCACACTGTCAGGCCAGCACCTTAGCCCCCAGCATTATGGAGCTGCCATTCGTATTTCTAGCTGCACTCACCCAAACGACAATTTGCTTATGAGTGAGTTAAAGGCTCAAACAGCTCTGCTCTACAGAATTTATATTAAATTATTATATTAAATGTATATTTATTTAAGTATTCAAGGTGGACAAAAGGTGGTAGAAATGGGGATCTTCGTACCTTTCACAGAAACAAGCAGAGAGACTATTAATCATCAACCACCAGCGTGTGTTTCAGTTTCCTCCTCTTCCCTTAAGTCCTAAAGCCATTCACCTACATCTGTAGAAGGATGGAAAAAAACCAAAACCCAGCATTTGTCAAAAGCCACAACCCTGGTGAATCAGCCCATGACCTCTTAAGAAGTGAAACATTCCTTCTTGGGGTAACAATTCTTCAGAAGGTGTATTATATCCGTAAATTTAGAAACAGGCAAACAGAAAAGAGTGGTTTTCTACGTTACCTCCAGTCACACTGAGCTGACTCTGTAAAATATTCATCCACTAAACTCTGTAAAATGTCATTCTGGCATCTGAAAGAAGAAATGACAGGAAAGAGTCAAAATTAAGCCCTTCTATGGACTCAAAGGGATTGCATCAAGTACCAATGTTCAAAATATGTTTCTAGAGAAGATACTCCTAAGGCTACACAGGGAAGCTGTGTTCAGGTGCCAGCTTGGATTTCAGTCCTTCTCCCTTCCAGACCACAGAATAAGCCTACTCTTCTGGACAGGTCTGGGATAAAATATGAAAAATCAGAGAGTGAAGGGGAAAGAAAGAGACCGAAAAGTGAAAGGAAAGAACGCAGCTGAGAAGCAGAAGGAAGCTGCAATATCATCAATCTGTCTTCTTTCCATGTCAAAAAAGTCACTTACCTTTGAAGTCTGAAAAGAAAGAATTCTCTTTGGTGGGCAAAGAACCCTCTCCATACAATATTGCCTTCGGCACTGAACACCTCTCTGTCCCTCAGTTGCTCAGAGAAAACTGAAAAGCAACAAGACAAGGTGAGGAATAAATCTGTCCCTCTAAAGACAGAACAAATGCAGTCACAACTGAAGGAGCTGAATTCCAGGTATCTGAATCCAGAACTGCAGAATTTCTCTTTACATCTGAATTTTCACCTCTCCCATGTAATGCGAAGAGCATAATCCTGCTAAAGCAACTGTTTCAGTCAGGAAGTAGATATCAAAAAAGATTCATAATACAACTCCAAAAATTTACAGCATAGACAGCATTAAAATTGTAGTAACATCGAGTACATTTCAGTAATAGGAATTCCTGATTTTCCATATATTGCCTTAATCCCTTCCAGAGAAGTAGGCTCATTTTATGCTCTGAATGCCAGAATTGATCAAGACTGACAGGAGCAGGCACATTGGAAAGGAAATCTTCATTCTAACACTAAATTAATAAAAGTCAGTGAGTATTTGGATTTATCCATTATTATCATGCAATAGTCAAAGGGGTTTTCCTTGCTCAGGCTCAGTTACGTGCTTCTTAAAAGGAGGGAAGCACAAAAGACTCAGAGAAGCCATCACCTCATGGAATTGAATAGTAGCATAGTATTTAACTATGTATATGATAGCTATGTATATGATTTGACAGCTTCTAGATACATCCATTTGTTGACAGCAGAGGCACCATGACAGACTGTTACCTCAGACACTTTACTTACCTCAGCCACTCTCTTCAGGGCAAACACCAAGTTTGGCTACCACAGTACAAGTAACACCATGTTGGCTGAACTGCAGGCTTTCATTGTACGTGCACTTCTCATCTGCCAAAAACATGAGGTAAAAATGTTAGCTTAAAACCCAGTGAAAGAGCCAGGTGCTTTTATAATATTACTATTATAATTCTTATATTCTATAATTTTATTATATTAATTTGGGTGGGGTGCAAAAAGAAAACAGTTATTTAACCATTAAAAGTAGTTATCAATGCCTTTTTCCAAAACTGAAATGGTTGATGGGTACGACCCAGATGTTTTAGAACCAGAGCCTCAGCTGGTATACATAACTCCATTGCCTTCCCATAAAGCTATGTCCCTGCACACAGTGGAAGAAAGGGATTCTCTTAAAGACAGGAATTTATATTTGCATCTGGCTGGCAAGCACGTGGAAATTCTTAGATTTTCTTGTCAGAGTTATTCCCAAAATAGGAGAAAAGTTATTGGGGAATAACATACCTAAAAGGGCTTTTCTGTCCCCAGGATATGACTGCTGTTTGGGGGAAGAAGCAGTAGGAGAAAAGACACTGGGGTGCTCAGGAAAGGCCAAGCCCCTGCTTAGGCAAAAAAAAGGCACCTGTTGCCAGGAGAGGAAATGCTCTGTAGGAAGCTCCCTGTGCTATCAAGTTCCCTGCCGAAGCTGGAGCATTTTGAATGAAACTTTGCAGAGAAATCAAACACTGGATGTGGTTTTTATTGGCTCTCACTCATGCACATGATGCGCTTCAGAGGAGGGGTCTGTTCCCAAGGCTACAGAGTCAGGCACGGGGTGAGGGGCAGGTGGCTCCTAACGGCTCCCGCAGTTCAGGAGTTGGAGTTGGGGAGCTGGATGCACACCCTGCAGCCAGGAAAAAAAAGCGGAAAAAAAGCAGGAGTGAACATGAGATGATCGGACCCCCCCTTTCCCAGCCCCGTTGCAGGAAGCAAAACCTCAGGACACACCACCTCTGCGAGGGTGATCCTCACCTCAGGAGGGGACGTGCATCAGTGCAGTGTATTGGCTTAACAAGCCCTTCGAAAGCTGCTAAAACATAAGAAAAACGAACCTCTCCAGTGTCTGTCAGAGGTAGGTGCAGTCCACATCCCGGGTGAGTTTATAATCCTTTGTTAACACCTGAGACTGAGCATTAAAACCTAGCTTGGCACAGGGGCAGGACAGTGTCGCGTAATGCCACCTGCCTTCTCTGTAACCCATTTATCCATAAATTTTCCTTCATCCCTTTTCTTTTTTGACAGAATAAGGAAGTATGTTTTCTGTGCCGCCTTTTTCCAGGTGGTGCAGCAGAAAGTACTTTCTTTCCTCAAGCTATTTTTCCATCCCCCATGTGTTTTACTGCTGGTGCACTGATCACAATTTTGATGTGCAGCACAGCAATGAGGGCGAAGACCAGGGCTCTATTTCCAACTGGTTAATTCTCACCCTTTTCTCCTCAATCTGAAGCAATCCCTGTAAAACCACTTTTCTTCCTTTAGCCTTTTAGTAGTAATTGTATGGCTTTCTTTTCTTTTAAAAATGACATTACCTTCTTTAGAAGAAAAGTTGTGTGTTTTGCTGCTTAGCTGTGGTATTTAAATACACATATACACATGTGTATGTATTTCCTGACTTTTCTCTGACTGAAGTTTTTCAGAGCTTTGTGGCGTTTTTCTTTTTGGAGCAGCATTCCTCCAGAGCTCTCTCTGGCACATGCTGCTGGCGGTTATTTTGAGTAATTTGGTAGAGGTGCCGACTGTCGAGAGCCGCATGTTCACGCCAGACACAAGGTCCAAGATGGGACAGTCACCACAGGGGCCGCGTTACGTTCCCCTTCCCACCCCGCCACCCGCTTCCCGCCCGTTTTTCCTGTCACGCCGCGCGGCCCCCACACGCGGGCAAATGGCCTGAGAGGGGCTCCCGGCGGGAGCCTCCCCCCCGGGACCGCGGCAGCAGCCCCGCCCGGTGCCGGGGGAATTTTTTTTACCTCCAGGCTCGAGCGAGAAGCTCGTTAAACCATCGGCGTTTACAACTTAGCAGCCGTGAGGGCGGCTTGGGTCCCCGCGGCGGGAGGCGGCGGTCGAGGGGGTGGGGGCACCAACGGGCCTCCATTTTGGGACGGCGCCCGGCGCCCCGCGGCAGCTCCCGCGCAGCCCCAGGCGGGCCGGGCTGCGCGGTCCCTCTTCCCCGCCCGGAGAGAGGAGCCCCGGGCCCGGCCTCGCCCGCGGAGCTGTCCTCTCGCCGCTGCTCTGAGGTGAAACGGGCGGCGACCGGCTCCCCTCTGCGGGGGATGAGGCGGTTTCCTCACGGGGAGCCGCCCCTGCCAGGAGCCCGCAGCCGGCGCCCGCCTTGGTGAGGCGGGAAGCAGGGCGCTGTCGTCCCAAAAGCCCGCGTAGGGCAGGCGGGAGGGTTTATAAAGGCGGGGGAGGCTTCCCCGCAGGTGAGTTGGGCTGTGCCTGAGGTACTCCTCACCCACCGGGCAGGGAAGGGCAAGCGGCCTCGGCGGCGGCCATTTCAGGGGGTCCGGGCTGGACCCGTGCCCCCCGCACCGTCATTTCCCCCCACCGCCATTTCCCCCCACCGCCCTCCGCAGCGACGGGAGGCACCGGGCTGGCACTCTCTGTCCTGGCATCGGGAAATCGGACCCTTAGTTCGTGGTGTGGTTGAAGTTTCTAGGTCTACTAGTGTCCCCAGTGGCTTTTACCGCAGTCTAGCTCCAAAATTCAACACGTATGAATCTAGAGTTGCCATTCTTAGGCTCACCTCAGACCTCAGGTTTCTCTTTCCTCCTGGGCATCCCTCTTAAAGTGCCTGTGTGAGCAGAAAGTCCGTGTGGCTTTAATAGAGTAAATTAGATAGGCAAGATTTGTAGGTAAGATTGAGGCAAACTTCTGTAGAAATCCAACCTTCAATGTTTCTTTTAGAAAAATTATGTATCTGGGAACATAGGAAACTGTCAGTATATGCTGTTGTGGAAGAACTTACAGGAGATGCTAACAAGTATTTATAAAAACATACAGCTGTACTGATTCATCAAAAACAGAATAAATGCTTTAAAATGCGTAAAACTTTATAAAGGAGAGTAACTACAACAATATCCTTGAGTTCTGTCTGCAGTATTAAAATTAGGAGGTCAAATACACTTTTTATGACATGAAGTTGAATGTTTAAACGCTACAAAATAATGACAGTTACTATTCTTTGCAGGTGCTGTTACAATGAGCAAGAATATCCAGGAATTAAGGTAGGATACTTTTGAAAAATACTGTATCTGCTATCTATCATTACAGTAAACATCATGCACACTGAAAATGGAAGCAAACAGACAGCGAAGGTGTAGTCCATTAGTAATAATTTAACAGGAAATATGTAAACATCACAAAATTTATGGACACGGGTGCCCAAGACACACTACATTGAGGGATGAATTACACTGATTATTGTAATTTGTGTGCCAGGATTATAGTTAGCTCTGTTCCTATCCACAGTGGAGTGAGTTCCCACTGATGGCAACAGGATTTTTGTACAAAGATCAGGGTATAGTGTGGCCCTATGCTAATGAATTTTCAAGGCCCTGTTCCGTTTACTATTACGCTTTGTATTATTCAACATTGGGAAAGAGATGCTTGTGAGATTTAGTGAGTTTTTTTGCCTTTTTCATTTTTCCACTAAAGTGATGGTTGGATTTAATTATTTCTATATATAGTTGTGTACCTAATATTTGAAAGTTTCTTCCAAAATGGACCTTCAGTGAGTTTCAGAATTAATGGCCAAATCAGAAGAATGGAGATGTTAAAGATTTTCCTTTCTAAGCCTTAATTTACTGATTCACTTTGATGGATCAAATCAAAGTTTCATCTAGCCACTGTCCTAATTTCAAGTGTCCAGTGGCAGATGCTTACAAAAATGGTCAGGTAAAAATGATACTTTCCTCAATATACCTCAGCATCTAAGTACTCAGGAACTTAAAATTTAAATACTTCCTGAATCGGAGTGTCCATCCCAACTATCAAGCCCTGTGGATTTCTCTAACCATTCTGTGAAAACATTTACGCTTTTGGGTTATACTCCACAATAACTGGGCTGTATTGATAGAAACCCTACCCTTCCCTGTAGTTGATGCCCCTTTTTCCCAGTTTTCAGGGTAACAGATTCCTCAAGATGCTTTCCCATATGCTCTGCAGCTCTTTGTGTCTGAGTCCTCAAGCTTTTCTTTTTCCCTTACTTTAGTGGTATGGAATGGAAATCCAGATTTCTCAGGATGGGTTGATAAAAATGTAGAGAGGCAGCCTAACAAGTACAGTGCACACACACAGTGACTTGTTGCTTGTGAAAAAAATGTGCATATTGTAATGGGGTCATTTGCGAATGTCACAATCCTGCTAAGCACACATAGTAGTAATTACACTAAGTGACACAGAGCTGCTCTCCTCGCTGATCTCATATTCCTCTGGCTTCTGTAGACTTCCCGCTTTCATTTTTTTCCCCATAATTTTATATTCCTCTTTGTATCTCAGCTATTTTTTCTTCACATTTCCTTATAGTTTCCTTCTCTTTCCAGCTGGTAGGTGACCTGCCAAAGCTTGTCTAAGGCTATTACTCTCACTTAGGTGGGATTTCTTTCTCTTTAGTTCAGAAGAATTCTTTTTGCTTGTTTTTCGATTACCTGTCCCTTACTATACACCTCCTGGGACAAAGTCTACTTTCTAGGCTTGTGTTTCTATATTGGTTGCTTAGACTTTATTATTTTCTTTCATCCTCACTTGAGGAAGTCCTCCCCAGTTTCAGCAGTAAATAAGCCAATGTAGAGAATGGAGAATGTCCAGCCAAAAGATTGTTATGATCACTGATAAGTTAATAGCATTTACACCAGTCTTTCTTTCCTGCAATTCTCATTCGAAGTACTCGAAGTACAACCTCCAACCTTGTGTAATCCAACATTAAATGTCTTGAGAAAGAGTAGCATTGTATCAAGACTTCGCACAGCTGAAGAGATAGCTGAGCAGCTAACACCACACCATTATTTGTTGTTCCTTGTTACTTTTAGAGTCCTATGAGGTATCCCTCCGACTTCTTTTACAGCTAGGAGTATTCTGAGTTTAAGTACAACATAGTGTAACCCAGGGTTTATATCAATGCAGATTCTGCTTGATGGTTTTGTTAATGTCTATGTATTCCTGCTCGAGTCAGCCAGCAGTGCTTCTGGTGTCTGTGACCACCCCTTCCTTTTCTTCACACGGTTTGCAGATAAGCTTTTCAACATTCCTTCCAAGCCGCTCCCGTGTGTGTGTTCTTATCCCTGGTAAAAAACGTATGGTTTATAACAGTGAGTCTGTCTTCAGATTTATGTATTCCTCTGACATTTGGGGGTCTTGCATTTCAGTCTGAACCAGGAGCATCATTAAAGCACGTTGTGTGGCAAGCCCCAAAATAGGAAGATGAATCAGAATACTTGCATAGCAGTAACTACTTTGTGATGACCTATCTTTGTCATTTATGAGGTTATGAGACAAGGGCTGATGCAAGCCTGTCTTTGTAGTGCATAAATCCTGCTCTTTTAGGCAATTGAATGGGCAAAGGGTCTAACTTTGCTTCCTTCTTCTCCAGACTCCCTTACTGCAGATTCTTGGGGGAAACAGTCCCTCCCAACAGCAACTGTTGTTTGAAGTCCCAAGAGAAAGGGAGGTTCCCTCATTCCCCTAGCCAGCAAAGTGCTAACAAGAAACTAACCATTAATCGAGAGGACTTCAGTTACAATAAAAAATAGACCATTTAATCTGTTTTACAAAATAATTACAGAAGAAATTTTCTTCTTTTTTATTCCCCCATTTGCTTTTCACCTTCTTTTTTCAGAATGCTGGAATTGTGTGTAGGGAATGACCTGGTGCCTGATAAATTCCAAGAAAATAGTTTTTTTTAATCTGCACTGGTTTCCTTTTTTGCGCGCTGAAGGTTTACATAGCCAAAAACTTTCTCTAATGGTACAAGTTTTCTGAAGTGTTTCTTACTTATGCCTGAAAATGAGTATTTCTCAGAGTTCTGAAAGTTTGATTGCAAAAGTGATAGAGATCCAAACACCTTCTGAAGCCTGTAGAGAGTTACAGTTTTGTGTCATTAAGGTGACATTTTACTGGCCAGCTGGGAGAAAAATATGGCAATAAGAGGAAATGTATTTTCATGAGATATAACCATTTATTTGATTTGTTTGATGAAGTGCTATCGTTTGGACTTTTCTGTTATGCGTGCTAGTGGCAGAACAGGATAGTTCAGTTGACTACAGTGGAGCTGCAGCAGTTGACCTGTCGCTGGGTTGCCAAATGTAAGCGTAAATTGGGAAAGTATAACAGTATCACCAAATAAATTCTCTGGCTTCATTTCTCTTTTCAGTTACTTGTTTCAGGTACCACTTGTGACACAATGTAGTTGTCTTCGCTTTTGTATTTAGACTTACTGTTTCAGCAAATGCTTTTATGTACCATTTGACAGAGAGGCACCAGAAAGACAAACAAAAGAGGATCTGAAACTCCAGGAAGAAGCCACCAAATTCTCAGTGGAATCGTTCACACATTCTCTTAGTCATGAGGAGACTTTACCAAGAGGCAACATGCCTAGCATTGGCAAGTACTAAACAAATTTTAGAGTCAGATTTAGGACTAAATCACTCTTAACATCACAGGCTATTATGTCATTTTTAAGGTTACTCAGAAGTTAATATTTCATATTTCAAGTTGAATCATCTGTAGCTAATTGCTTCCTGGTGTTATGAAAACAACATTTTGAATTTTGAACAATGGAAAAATATGAAGCAGAGGCAGTGATGGTGACTGCAGAGGGATCTGTGTACAAAAGCATGCATTCTTGACTCAACGTTACTGTACACTGGATCCCAAGAAAAAAAATCAGGCAGGCTGTCAGACCAACAACATTATCAGGCAGCCAGGTGTCATGGGAATGCAGGAATGCTTTAGCCATGCCACTGATCAGAGAGAGGGGTAAGAAATCTGCTGCATCACCAGCTGCTTGTCCTGCCTTGGGCTGATACTACCACGCCTGTCTCAGCAGGGCCCTGCATCTTGTACAGCTCTCGTTGACACAAGCCCGAGGTAGAAGCAGAGCGCGTTTGAAGCGTTCTCATCTGATCACTGTGGCATTCCTCATCCAGTGTGCACTGGTGTATCGGAAGGCAGAGTACGCACACCAGGAATTGGCTGGGCTTCTTGTCCTTAGAAAGGATGATTCCTAGGCTTGCCTACCTACAGATAGGCACTGAGAGACAGCAGTGCCCAATTTGGGAAGAAATGACTGTTTAGTTTTGTGTAATGACTCTGTTTTCAACACTTAAAATTTTCTACCTTTCAGGTGCTGTTAGCCCATTTCTCAGCAACCAGAATGTTTTAGCTTCTTCCATTCTCAGCACAGTGATGGAAAGCTCAACCTCTGCTAGTACTGGTAGCAGTCCCCCCAAATCTGTCTTCTATTCCAAATATGAAACGGACATTGATTCTGTGAAAAAAAACACAGGTTATCCTGGCAAAGAACACATTGAGAATACCCTGGAAGAATACTCACAGAAAGTCAGAGATCTGCAGAAGAGGCTGAATGAAGTAAGTCGCAAATTTGGGGCAGCTGCCTAAGTGCAGCTGAGCTTTTGTCATCTTTGTAATTGCTAGGTCTATGAACAGTTTCACCAGCACTATTTTGAGCAGCCTCTTGGCTGCTCTAAATTTTACTTGGCCATTGTGATTCCCAAGTGCCATTTGGCAGACAGAAATAGTTAACAGGTAATAATGTTGGCACAACCCCTGTAATCATTTCCCAGACTCACTCAGTTCACCCCAGCACAGCTTGACTAGCTAGTTAACCAAGAAATATTTTTAAAAGCCCTCTTACTCTTAATTCCTGTGGTGTTCTTAGCCACATTTTTTTAAGTTACATATTCAGTAATTTGGTTGGTTTTACTTTTTTTCTTTCCAGACCACTGAGCTACATGAGCAACAAAAAATCAGTTTAAAACAGACCATTTCTGATCTGCAGACCAAACTACTGGAAGCGCGGCTGGAAAGAGACACACTTGAGGATATCAGGTACAAATGTCAAGCCAGCTGTATGCTTTTTGGAGTTTATATTTGGGCTGTGGGAGGCAGACCAGATCTCCTAAGTGTGGGACTTGCCCTCAGGAATGAAGAAAATGAGACCATGGCACTTTGGCTTAGAAAACAGCTTATTACATTGTCAAAATACCATTACATTAAAGTTTATTAAAATAATATTAAAATATTAACAAAAATGTTATACCTGTTATTCAGGATAATAATCCTGTTGTGAATCCTATCTTTTAAAGTATTTCTTCGGTTTCCAAATTCAGGCAAAGGGAGTCCCAGAGCCAGGAGAGCATAAAAATACAGCTTAAAACTACCATTCAAGAACTGGAAACAGCCAGTCACCTGCAGGAGGAGATGCTGAGGGAGGCTGACAGCCAAACTGAGCATCTGAAAAAGATGGTCCATGGCCATGAGGAAGTACTCATGGAACTGCGTGGCATCCTAATGGACTACAAAGACAGCACAGGCAAGAAACTGTATGAGCGTGAGAATATTACCAGCCTTCACATCCACAACCTGAGCACAGCCTTTACTGAAGTCCTACGAGATTTAGACTCAGAGGTGTTGTACCTCAAAGAAAAGGTTGTCCTGGTATGTGGAGCAAGTGCTACTTTTCCTTCCACCACGCTAGGTTTTGTTACATAGAAATATTTCTTTAAAACTTTCCGTGAGCTCACATCTGCACTTGCATAAGCAAGTGATTGATAGATATCCACAAAATGGGGGTTAGCTGAAGTTTCTTCCATCTAAAAACAGTTATCATGCAACTGACCTATAAAGGCTGCCTGATTGTGCTCTGTGAGTATCCCCCGCACCCCCGATTTTGAGGAGCTTGCTGGAAGTTAGCTTAGCACAGTTTTGTCTTTATATAAAAATAAAAGACAAATTTGTTTTTATATAAAGTTTTCAAAAGCACATGGAATTTAATTGCTCCATGGTTTTCTTTTTTTATCTTTTATATTGGGTTGACAGTGGCAACTAAGTAGCTGTTGCACCTCCATGACAGTAACCTAAAATGATGGGGAAGTGTCTCTGCAAGGGCCAGGAGGCTAGTGACAGCACTCCTCAAGTCCCCTGTGATTTATGAGGCCCAAATGAGGAGTATTCAGGTGTTGCTTTTAAAGAGTCAAAAGAAAAGCTTCAGAGAGCATTAGGGGAGCATAAGTTCTTCCTTTGAATCCTAACAAAGAAGTATCAGTCGAAGTAGTGCAACTGGTAGAATGACAGACTCAGACCTAAGTGAAGTTCATGGGTGTATGGGCAGTCCTCCCTAGGCTGAATGAAAGCTTGCTGGTTTAGGGAAACATGAAACAAGAAAAGAAGTGGTCGAGACACCAGTGCCCAGGAGCAGTGTCTCACAAGTGGAAGAAAAGGCCAAAAAAAAATCCAGCAGACAATGAAAAATGTATAAGAAGGAAAGGCAGAGCCACTTGGAGCACAGTAGTGGTCTTAGAAACTATGAGCAGGGGAAGTTACTTAGTCTGTATTCCCACTTCATTCACACAAATGGGACTTCTCGGGCATTTCATTTGTAACAGTCGCCAAAAACATCCTGGACTGGTTATCAGCAGTTTCTTCTTTAAACAGAAATAACACAGGAAGGCCTTGGATATCAACTGTTTTTTTTCAGGCAGCTAACAATAATGTTGTTTAATAATGATCTGTTCTTCGTGAAGCCTCTCACGTGTGCTCCCGACTCCTTCTTAGCTTTGCTGAAGTTTAGCAAGCTTAGCATGTTTTAAGAAGAATCCTACAGAGATCAGTTGCTGAAGTTGCCTTTAGTTCATGTTGTGAGAACATCTGACTGGTACAGGAAAGGTTTCGCTAACACCTAGGCAAAATTGGCCATTGTCAGCTCAAGTTAATTGACTTGATTGAAAGCCCTCCTGAATGCAAAGAATATTTTAATTGTCAGTGTGGTGCTTTTTGAGGAAGATGAGTTCTTTTATTTCTGTTTTTGTACCACATGAAATCTGCTAAGTTCCTGCTGACAAAGGTATCGCCTAACAAGTTACAGTACTACAGATAATCAATATTAGTCATTATAAATCATCAGATGGTGCTTAGTGCTAATTCTTGCACAAAAACTACTGTGTGCTTGGATTTCACTAGGATTTTAATTCAAGCTGATTAATCTAAGAACCCTCTTTTTTCCTTAATGAAGTCAGTCTTAGAGGGCACGAGGAGTCCCACTTCTTTTACACATCCCTTTGGAGAGCTAGATGCAAGAGGAGTCTGGTGCTGTACGTGCAAACAGTTAGTGCTGCAGACCACCCTATCCTGAGGAAGGGAGGCAGTGATAGCCTGGATTATGTCTTCATTTTATCTCCACATGACAAACAAAGATGTCTGAGCTAAGGTATACCATCTGGTCCCATCCTGGTTTTCCTTAGAAAACGCTTCCTTTTTTTTGTCCAGAAATATTGTCCAGAGGATAACTTAATCTTGGATTTCTCAACATGTAATAAATATTGTTTGTCCGAAAGGTCCAATGTTTTAATCAAGGGCTGCTTGTCATCCAAAAATCCTAGATATCCTCAGTGTGTACATGCTGTAGCTGTACAGCATATGTGCAGGAGATCACATGATTTCCAAAAAGCATTGTGCAAGTCCTGGATAAGCTCGAATCCATGCCAGGCATAAAGAGGAAAAAATGTGCTTGCACAGTTAAGAAGTCAGATGCAGGGATGCTAGGCTTGTGCACTGTCCCTAGCTGGATCTGGGTTTATGGCTGGAATTTAACTTGTATTGTGCACATTTTCACTGTTCAAGGCAGAAGCAAAAGGTAGGTTATTACTTTGCAAGCTCCTGTTTAGACTGTGTTTTCTTCAGAGGTTAGCATTGTTATCTGTTTACGATAGGTGGAAGAAGAACTAGAATCACTGAAAAAAGATTCACAGACCAAAACAGAACTTCTGCTTCAGCAACATCAAAATAGGTACCTGTTCTCCATTTATTTATTCATAAAATTTAGAGACAGTTTTTCACATTTTCCACAAATGGTTCTTTTTTGATGATGATAACATTAAAGTGCACTGGTGGGGCTGCACAATCACTGTTTTGGAGGCCGTGATAATTGTTCCGATTCTAGCTGTTTATTTGCTCATGACTTCCTGGTACCTTTTCCTTTCAGACTGACAATTTCCAGTCATAGTTACTTTCTGAAAAAAAGTTATTTTGGAAGAATCTGGACAGAAAGGGTCCCAGTGTGTTGTAGTGTATTATTTTTTCTGAATTTTAGTATGCACATAGCACGTGTTTATTTTCATTGACCTAAGAGTATTAAGATAATCTTGTCTGGTGGCAGAGTCATTTGAGGCATTACAGTATTCTTCAGTCATAGCTCAAGGCTTGATTGGACATTTTCATCAGAGTCCCCATGCCTCTGACTCTAAAAGAGTACTTGGTCATCTGCACTGGGAAGGCCAAGCTCACTAGATGTGATCTCATGACTTCCTGACATGTTTCTTGATCACGAATATGGGTGTACCTTACCTTTTGTTAGTATGGCGAGGCACTTATGCTCAGGTAGATCGTTGGAATTTGTTTGGAGAGTATCTGCATTATTAAATAAAAAGAATGAATCACTTGGGTGGTTCCATCAGCATTTTTTCTTGCTGATTTCATTCAGAACTTTGTCCTTCCTTCTTCAAGAAGTCCTCATTTCCCAAACTATCCACCTGAGTTACGAAGAAAGGGTGAATGAAATACAAGATATCAAGTTATTCACTAACAAACCATCAAAATCATTACATTTCTGGCTATTGAAAAATATCATCTGTTCAGTGGAGGAGTTATTACTTGACATGACTAAAATGATAACCAGTATTTTCTTTTTAAAACAGGGTTGAGCAGCTAGTAAGTGAACATGAGCAGGAGGTGGCAGCATTAACTGAAAAAGCTAACAGTGCATGCAGCCATGCAAATAGTATCCAAAGCCAGATGGAGATCATTCAGTATGTTTCTTGATAGAAAATGTTAAAAACATATAGAAGATGTTAAGAGTAACCTTAATTCGAGAGAACATTTACACTGCTAGTATACTCTGCCCTATTCTCTTGGTTTCTTAGTGTCTTTGTTTTAGAGTTAAGCGATTCTTGCATGAACTGTGGAATGGAAAAACAGAAACAAACAACCCCAAAACTATGCTAAATTAATGAAATGGAAAATAATTGTGCTTTAAGCAAACTCTGAGAATCAGGAGACTCGGGGACTAGTTCTTTTCTTGAACTGCTGTAGTTAAGAAGCAGAGCAAGTCCAGCAAAGTCAGTTGAAGTTCAAACTGTGTCTTGAGCCCTGAGCTCTGTTTTGTCACCAGCTTTTTGAATGATGAATCTCTGGAATCTGAATTGTGAACAGTTTCTGCAAAGCATGCAGCCACCCTTAAAGGAGGAATTCCAATCTTTGTTTTTGTCAGCATTTTCAGCATGGAAATAAGTTCTTAGCAGCTGTGATGGAAGTTACATGCTTCCTTTTAGCTGACTTGCAAAGTTACTTTTGAATTCCTCAGGCAGAAGAACTGCAACAATGTTATGAACTAAGAACTGTGGCTGCAGGCAGTATAGGATGCCCATATTGCACCGTGGCCTTTGCCTTCCAGAAGTTTGGTGGATTCAGAGACAAAATTTATTTCTAGGATTATTTTCAGCTGAATAACAAACAAGAATGGGTAAACAGGTGCACACGTACAAATAGTAATGAATGGTAATTCTAACGGGTGATTTTCATATAGGGAAAGATGTTGACATTGCCAATGACTGAGTGAGAATAAAACAGCACTATAATTCTCACCAGCCACTTGATGACTTGGAAGTCAGTTGTTCAGTTGCTCAATTTGCTAGTTAAAAGACAAGGACAGGCCCTGTGCTGTTGCAGATTTAAGATGGGATTTGGGTATATCAGTATGCATTATATCTGAGTATTAGAGTATATATAGTCTACTTGAGTAGTTGAGACTGAATAGCTGATAGCAAAATGCTGCTCAGTTTTACCTGTACAGTAGTTGAGGTGCATTTGAAAACAGCTTTCTTGGAACTAACTTGATGATAAATGAGTCGTTATCAGGAATAAAAAGGATTAAGACTTCATTTTATGTGGTTTTATGTGAGAGAACTATGAGCAAATCTGTTCAATAAGAAGGTATAATTTTTATGTGATCCCACTGTGAATGATGATCACACTTTTAAAAAGTGCATTTGAGTGATCATATTGATTAGTCTAAAAACAACCACAAATATTTCAAGCTTTGGTTCTGCCAGGTTTTTAATTTCCTCATTTAAAATATTTCTTAGAGAACAAACAAGAAGCCGAAATTCAATGCATGCGCATCAAGTTAGTCAATTGGAATCTACTGTTTCTCAGCTGCGTTCTGAATTACGGGAAGCTAAGAGGATGTATGAACACAAGGTGCGTATGGATTCTTGTGTTAGGATTAGCACTAGCTAACCTGGATATGTGCATACGTGAAGTGTTCTGGATAGATAACGAAAGCCTTTTGGCAAGGCATTGCTTCAGGAAAACTGGCTGGATGAAAAGATTAGTCAAATTATCCCTAACTCCATAAATCTGTATTATTTTTAAGGACAAGCAAGGTTTCTCTAGCATGGAATAGTTCTACAGAATGTGTTGAAAGCATACCATGAATGGTGCCTTTTGGAATACGTAAAAAAGGATTCTACATTACAAATGTCACATAGTGGACATTGTTCCACTGTACCACTAAAGAATATATCAACAAAAAACAGACAATAAAAATAGCTTCCTATCTGAGTGGTAGCACCAAGAAAAATTCCCTGGTAACTTTGTCTTGGTAAGTGCAAAGATGTGAGAGCATAGGGATTAGGCGAGCTCTTGAGAAGCATTCAGATGCTCAGTGATGCTGCAGTGTGAGTTAAGAATCTAACATTCATGGAAATCCATAGAATTCTGATTAGAAGGATATGATAACAGGCAAAACAGACAGGCTGGTGAGCATCTGTGTATTCAAACATTTTTTTTTTATCCCATTAGAAAACATTCTCAATAAATTATGTTTTTTTAACCACACTCCTCCCTGGAGACCAACTTTTTTTCTGGGTGATACAGCATGGAATTACTGCAGACAAATGGAGAGAACTTCACACAGTCCCACTGCAGAATCTCTCCCTTTCTTGGAATCTTCCTTTTTAAAAAATGCAAAGGCTAAAGTCTGCCTTTTCGCAGTGGAAATAGCAAGAGAGTCGCAAGATCGATTTGAGGATACTTCCCTAAAACCAAAACATCCATCTTCTGGGCTCACCCAGAAGCTTGAGGGTTTACTCGGGTAAAGACTACTACCAATTCTCACTACTTGAGGTCTTAGGGCACCCCTGTTACCTCTGCTTTGCTGAGGGTCTATAAATGAACTGTAAGAGTACAATGACAGCAGAGGGCTACTGTGCAGATGCCTACTAGATGTCCACTAGGCTCTTCAACAACTATTAGAATAAGGGCATTTGCCCAGGACAGTTTAGCCTTTTACGGTAGCAGATAACTCCAAGTCACTAATCACAGCATTTATGTACCCTTTCTGTATAATTTACATTTCCTCATTCATTTATTTTGTCCCTTTCAATTCCAGTTTTATCAACAATTTGAATATCTTTAATTCTTTTCTCATTACTGGTAAAAGATTGTTCATATTTTCCTTAGAAGGTGATGCAAAAATAGTTGCTGTCCACTCCTTTTAAAATTAATGGAGCTGACTCATGCAGAAATGCTTGATGCATCCAAATCCAGCTTAGATTACAAGTCATGAGGATTTAGGCAGCCTTCTCCTATATACTATTGGAAAGTACAGGCCACAGATTGCTATGTGGTTTGACAGAGCTGATATTCTCTGATCCAAAAAGGTCTGGGAATGGAATGGCAGGGATGTGGCAGGTCAAGCGTGGAGTTGCGGTGTGCACATACATGGACTATAAAGCAGAGCAGGAAAGACACTGCCTTTTATCGCGTCCATAGCTTTTCACTTTTACCAATTCCACTGATTCATATATATCAACATTCACACTAGTCAGTTCCAAATGCAACTTTTCACAGCATCACAACCGAACTGCTGTGAATTTGTAAATTAATCTCTGCTATACTTCATCCTCAGGGAGAAGTACAATTTATCTTGTGCTTTTCATGTAGGTCTGTTTACCTAAGGTCTTTTGACTTAAATCATGCAGTGCACTGCGTAAGAGCCTATCATCTGTATAACTATAACCATAGTGTATATTCCTTAAGACATCTGCCTTTTCAGAATGTTTGGTTCATAACAGATGTAAAATTGGAAACTACAGAATCAATTATAGGTTGTATTTCACAGTCTACTAACTCCAAGAAATGTTGGTTTCATGTGTCTACAAGAGAATATACTATTTGGTCTATCAATATAAATTTGCTTCCAAATAGGAAGTACAGTATACTGAATTACTAAGCTAGACTTCAGTGAAAGACGAGTTGATAGGTGAAGAACATTTGATCTAAGGCTGCTCTGTGGAATCATTCCCAGGGAGGAATAGGAGAGAATCTAAATGAAGCTTTCACAGTTGTATTTCTTACTTTTACAACAAGCACTTCCCCGTAGCTTCTCTGGTAGGAAAATACCAACTGAAATTTTCAAGGCCGTGGGTGAAAACTAAAGCCAGTGTGAGTTGTTGATAACAAATACTTTGAGCAGTCAGAAAATCTGGTTCTTATTTGTGAATATAAATGTAAATATTTAACAGTAAGTGTTCTGTTTGGATAGGCCACTATTAATATTTTTCTCTTTGTTAGAAAGGATTGTAAACTGGCCTACCACCTCATACACATCTCTTACAATGTCACTGCCAGAAGTTGCGGAGGAAGAGTAGGGGAAGAGATTTATTACTTCTGTCATATGCTAAAGAAACACTCTTAAGGAGGTAGAAAGAAAATGCCCAGGTTTTGTCATTGGCCAAAGCAGAGATTGCAGATCTTAAAGTGATTATTAGAATAGCACTGCAGGAGATTTAGTATGTTTTCTCTTAAGAACTCCATATAAATTGCACTTTGCCTATACATAGACTCTATTGGCTTTCCTAGCTGCTAATCATGCAAACAAAGTGAGGAGCTTGAATTTTTTTTTTCTAAGTTTTTTCACCATTGTGCTGACAATGCATAATATTTAGGATTTACAGTGTAGGTAAGGAATTTTTGATTAGGTTTGGGTCAGGGTAGAATCAAACTCATGAACCTGAGTTAGCTCTGCAATGAAACTGAGCTGAATTACTGAAATAAGACAACACAATCCTGAATATACCTAGGAAACAGCTCTGCTGAGTCAAAAGACATTTG